>NC_060122.1:70165320-71415320 GCF_021461395.2 Schistocerca americana | reverse complement strand
GTGTTTTTCTTTCAAGAAAATTATTTAAAAGTTCGTATTATGCAGGTTTATAGCAGTGTCAGAACTAGAACATTTTTATGGCTGCTTAAAAGCAGCACTTCGTCTTGCAAAACGTTAAACATACTTCATACTTCTAGGTCTAGTTTCCCCCACCCCCCGTCCCCCTCGCCACTACAAACTACGGGATCGGCTACTTTGGATCCCAGATGCAAGTAATTCAACAATAGGATGTTGCTGAATTCCTTCCGTGGCTGCTAGATGCTATACGGTCAGTTGCCGTACGAAGCAGTCTGATTGATTAAGCCAGGGCTGGGCGAATAGCGTCCAGCTAAGGTTTTTGTGGGGGCCCACCAACACAGAAAAATCCACCTTGAACCGAGATTTGCGTTTTCTACTAGGACTGCCACATCTTTATCCATGCACAGTGCAGATCCTAATCGCGCAAACCAAGTTGACATTCGGCGCAGTGGTTGATGGTAGCGCCTGGAAAGGTATTTCCCGAGTTGCAGTCGCTCCCATCAATCACCGCAACGAATGTCAACTTGGTTTGTGCATACAGTACGAGACACAGTTTTCGTGGTTGATCTGGTTTGTACTTTACCCGTGCAATAGTAAATATACAAATTTCCAGCTATATTGAACTATGAAATCTCCGATAGAACCTTAAATCAATCATGAATGTCGTGCATTTAATAAAGAATGAATAGAAACGTTTCTTTGTTAACACAGGGACTCAAGCAGCGTGTTGATTTCGTCGTGGAAGGATAGCCGTATCCAAGGAGTACGTTCTGGAAAGACATTACGAAACAAAACATAGCAAATCTTGCAGTAGACTTTCCGTGGAAAAAATCAAACCAAAAGCTGCAGGTTGTGTTAAGGCTGAAGAACAATAATCATTATTTAGAAAGCAATTAACACTCCAAAATAGTGCCATAGAAACAAGTGTGTAGGTGGCCTATAATGCAGGTAAATACAAGAAGTCATTTTTTCGGATGACAAGTTTATTAAGCAGTGTGTGGTAGAGCGTGTGAGCATATTGTGTCTTGATCTTACAAGCAAATTGTTAAGCACTTCATTGTCGATAAGGACTATAATACGGTGCAAGCACTCAATTAGTGACGAACTCATAGAATGGTTGAAGACTGGCAAATGGATAGATGCAAGCACGGATAACGACGAAACTGCACGATTATTTATCCTCTTATTTCTGGAAACGAAGGAAATATCTCCTGATTTTGTGAGGAGTGGATATATGAGATGATGCAGGGATATTCTGTACCCGTTCATAGGAGAACTTGTGTTAAGTGAAATATTGAACGGTTATTTTAACAAGATGATGCAACCGCGCATACAGCTCGCGTTTCAGTGTCACTGCTTGCTGATGTTTTTGGTGATGGCATAATTTCTCAGGGACTTTGGTCTCCACGATTGCCTGACCTAACACCACCTGAATTTTTTTTTCTGGGGTGCAGCGAAAGCAGCTGTCTATAAAAACGGTCCAAAATCCATCGATGAATTGAAAACTGCACTATCCACTTTCACTGCTTCTGTTACAAAAGAAATGTTACAGCTTGTGTTTGGAAACAAGATTAGACGAATTTAATTGTGTATTCATCAACAGAGGGGACACTTTCAACATTTAATGTGAAAATTTGTAAGTAAAAATGAAAATTCAATAAATTAGTAACTTGTATTTCACTGAGTTTCATTTCGGTATATCCACTGCGGCATACGGCATGCGCGGCGAACAATCATACGGCACTGCGGAGAGACTTTTTGAACACCCCGTATTACGTAGTTTTTGCGCAAAATGTTGCGTACCGAATGATGTCATTTGGAAAAAAAAGAATTATAGTTCCAAATATTGGCCAAGAAATGTTTCTATTCGCTTGTGACACCTGATACCATAGTTAATAGCGGTTCAGGTGGTGAATGTAACTCTGATAATTTCACTTTTACACGTGTACACCATTTTGTCATATTTAATTCCTAAATTTGAGCGCATTTGCTCTACACATATAATTTAATCATTAACTTCACTTGGATGAGGACTGTAGTCGTAATAAGCATAGTAATGGATTGAAAAAAGTTTGAAGTCAGTCCGGAGTATTCGCCTGGATCACGAACAGTGGATACTCGCACAATATCCTGCCTTGCTCCCGATGATCTACTGTTTCAGACCAGCAGGCATGAGTATGGGTACTCGACGATTTCCTGTATTGCTTCCCGTTGCTCATCTGTTACTGCAGCTAGTGATGCTTTCTTGCTTCATGCGTGAGGTGGATATCGACCAGACACTTATCTTTTGAACGGAATTATTGAGCTGACAGAGAAATTAGTGCTTTGTCACGACTGCTACGAATTAATTTGGGAAAAAAAGTCCATGCGTTGTCCTTTAGCATATGGCGAATCGTTAGAATTTTACAATCACCACCACTTGTTACATCTCTCATGAACCGAAATATCGCTGGTTGTACTTGATTCAGTTCAATTACATGCGATATATGCACTAATATAGCGGAAACATACGAGCTACCGCAATGATACACCGAAAACACTCGATCTGCCGCTAAATTACACATTTCTTGGAACGATAATTCGACGCTTACTGTAAAATGGACGTATTAACTCAGAAACATTCGCGGCCACCACTGGAAATCCGTTGCGAATTTTTATAGAACATATTAACGGCAGATTCCCTCCCTAAGAGACTTCCTTACATTCATATCTTCTGAGGGCGTGGGTATTACCTAACACGAAATCTTCGACCGTCCGCTAAAGACTTTTCAGAAGTGCCACTAAAACTGTTAGAGGCAGTTTTGAATGTTGGCCTTTTGCATGAACAGTGGCAGCACACCAGGCAGAAACGGTAGAGTAATATCGAAACACGATACGAGGTAAAACAATAGTGTCTGAATGTGGACAGATTACATCTAATAACATGTTACAAAACCAGTATGGACTCGGCAAACAAGAAGTTCACGTACTACCTCTAACGTTCTTGTGCAGTAGATTTTCGCGTGTAATTACGTCCGTTTTAAAGCTATAATCACATTCAAGTTTTTACATGGCTATGCACAGATATGTTTCAGACACCGAATCACATATCTATATCCTAGATAGCTCATCTGAGATAGAATACTGCTAACTCTCAGATACTATCGGAGTGACAACTTGTTAACGTGTTCAGTGGAAGACACAATCGGATTAGAGAATCTTGCTACACTACAGATGAACAACAATCTGAAGATGGTATTAAAATTTATGGGGTGATAGTATCTTGGTTAAAGTATGATTTCAGTTCATATTATCTCCGTAACACATTCAAAACGTTCGAGTAAATGCCTCATACCAACAGCATTTTGAGTTGTCCTTACGAATAATGCAGTGGTACGTTTATTCGACACCGTGTGTGAATTCAGACGAAGGTTCCAACATATCGCAGTAGTATTAAATATTACATTTATTTACGACTGATGAGCCCCACTTGACCTGGTGTATAGCAGGCCCCACTATTGCGGCCAACCCATTATAACACACTTTACGAATCCTTTTACAGCCCCTATTTGCCCTTTTCCCTCTCGCCCGGTTCCAAACTCCTCGGGGGCCCGTGCTACAATCGAATTTATTATGTTTTCCGTGGTTCCCCTAAGACGATTAAGGCGAATGGCGGGACGGTTTCTCTGAAAAGGATACGCCTGATTTCCCTCCCCACCCTTACGCAATTCGAACCAGTACTCCACCTCTAATGACCTCGTTGTCGACGGTACGTTACGCCCCAATCTCGGATTTGTATTGGGAAGCCTACTAATACTACTGCAGCCCTGCTGACACTCTTGGGACAAAGTAAGGGAAACGATTTTCCCATTACGACGGCGTCAGTGTTTCTAATCTCTCGAAACATTTCAGCACAACGGATACTTTTAGGGAATGAAACGGTTTCTACCAGTTAAGGAAGCTCTGTCCGAATGAACTGCAAACTGAAAGCTTTTATTCTTATGCGGTATGGTGGAAGTGGTGGGTCTTATCTGTTTCATATTCGTGAAATATTTTCTCTTCACTGGACAGCTGATAGCACTCAACTCGGTGAGTATTTATGAAAGTGTAAGCCTTGAGCTGTTTACCACGCCTTCTGTTTATAGTTATCTGCAATATTAAAAAGTAAGTCTGAGAGGAAACCACATAAGACGAATACTTCAACAGTAGACACATGGTGTTATGCTTACATTGACTAGCCCTCACTGAAATACTTTGCATCGCTGAGCTAATAAATGATTCATCGCTCTGCTTCAGAAAATGAACACACTTCATATGCCGCGACCGCAGTGTGGACACTTACTGCTCCAAAATGACCAGTTTCAACGGTGTTAAGCTGCCATCATCTTATCTTCTGGAACTTGCTATAAAATTGCCATGTTACATTACATGAAATCAAAGCATAAAAGACATTCCCAACGTATATATGAATGTCTTGGTAAAAGTCCAGTCGATAAAATACACACAGCTAGTGAAATGCATACAAATGACAAAAAGCATACACTTAAAATCCTCGTATTGTCTGTGGTGTCACCGCCAGACACCACACTTGCTAGGTGGTAGCCTTTAAATCGGCCGCGGTCCGGTAGTATACGTCGGACCCGCATGTCGCCACTATCAATGATTGCAGACCGAGCGCCGCCACACGGCAGGTCTAGAGAGACGTCCTAGCACTCGCCCAGTTGTACAGCCGACTTTGCTAGCGATGGTTCACTGACAAATTACGCTCTCATTTGCCGAGACGATAGTTAGCATAGCCTTCAGCTACGTCATTTGCTACGACCTAGCAAGGCGCCATTATTATTTTCTATTTATCTTGTGATGCATGTACCGTCAGACCGATGTTCACCAATTATGGATTAAAGTTAAGTATTCCAGAAGCTACGTACCTTTTTGCTAGTATAATTACGTTACCTGTTACAGACCTCACGCCAGCCTGCGTGAGCTTAAACGCGTGCCTTTCGGCTTCCTCTTATAGTGGCTTGGCTGTCTTGCCAAGTCAGAACATTGTCCATGCAAGCATGTGGCGAAAGTGATTTGCAAAAGCTTGCTGCATAGCGCCACGCTGCCTGCGGCAGACAGTGACAAGATTTCAAAGTGGTGCATAGCTAGGAAACTTGTTTTAAATGCCTAGAAATGAAGAATTGTACATTTCATGTTGTTGTTGTCGTTGTCTTTAGTCCGAAGACTAGTTTTTGAGCAGCTCTCCATGCTATTCCACCCTATGCAAGCCTCTTCATCTTCGAGTAATTATTGCTACCTGCATCCCTCCAAATCTGTTTACTGTATTTATCCCTTGGTCTCTCTCTACGATCTTTACCCCATACACATCCCTCTAATACTAAGCTGGTGATCCCTTGATGTATTACAATGTGTTCCCTCATTAGTTACGTGATCTACCCATCTAATCTTCAGAATTTTTCTGTGGCGCCAAATGTCGATAACTTGTATTCTCTTCTTGTCTAAACTGTTTATCGCCCATGTTTCACTTCCATACATGGCCACACTCCATACAAATATTATCAGAAAAGTCTTCCTGACACTTAAATCTATATTCGATGTTAACAAATTTCTCTATATTCGATGTTAACAAACTATTATTCTCCAGAAACACTTTTATGGTCACTGACAGTCTACATTTTAAATTCTATCTAATTCGGTCATCGTCAGTTATTTTGCTGCCAAAATAGCAAAACGCATCTAATACTGTGTCTCATTTAGTAATGTAATTCCATCATCATCACCTTATTTAAATCGATTACATTCCATCATCATTGTTTTATTTTTGTTGAGGTTCGTCTATACACTCGTTTCAAGACCTTGTCCATTCCGTTCAACTGCTGTTTCAAGTCCTTTCCTGTCTCTGAGAAAACTATAATGTCATCAGGAAACCTCGAATTTTTTGTTTCTTCTCTCTGGACCTAAATTCCTACTCCAAACTTTTCCTTGGTTTCACAAAATTGCTACCCTCTGACCACAACATCAGTAAAACAGAAATGGAATCATTCAACAGATACTGACATCTGGATGTAATAATTGTTGGGAACGTGAAACAGAATGACATTATACCTGTAGTTTCAATAACAGGCTGACTCTGCTTCTCCGGCAGGATCCTGGAAAAATTCTCTCTACAAGGGACTCTGCTTTAGAAACCCTGTTTTGTCCCATTTTAAAATGTTTTTAATGGGTGTGGAACCATGTAAAAAATAATTAACACGAGATGTCAAAGGTACGCAAAGAAAGGCAGTAAGGATGTTTGCAGGATTCGCTTACAGGAGGACGACACTGATCTGCTTACAAACATTTCTTTCCTTTTCAAAACTTTTTACTGGTGTTGATCCCTGCAATTCGCCCTATGGTCTACACTGTATGAAAAACGATCATCTTTATTCACAGATTTGAAATTCAGTCGCCTTATTTCATTCACAAATCCTCACTGAGTGTTGACCATGACGTACTTGCACAACACTGGCTAGCTTCATAAAATCTTGTACAAACATGACACGTACAATATATTAAGACCATACGTCATACATATAAACAGTAAGTTGATAACCTGAAGTTCCTCTGCGGTCTTGTCTCACTTCTGTCCAAGGGATGAGCATTCTCAGAGCTCCACTTCCATCCCCGCTAGGTTGTTGTTGTTGTTGTAGTCTTCAGTCCTGAGATTGGTTTGATGCAGCTCTCCATGCTACCCTATCCTGTGTACGTTTCTTCATCTCCCAGTACCTACTGCAACCTACATCCTTCTGAATCTGCTTAGTATATTCATCTCTTGGTCTCCCTCCACGATTTTTACCCTCCGCGATGCCCTCTAATGCTAAACTTGTGATCCCTTGATGCCTCAGGACATGTCCTACCAACCGATCCCTTCTTCTAGTCAAGTTGCACCACAACCTTCTCTTCTCCCCAATCCTATTCAATACCTCCTCATTAGTTACGTGATCTACACACCTAGTCTTTAACATTCTTCTGTAGCACCACATTTCGAAAGCATCTATTCTCTTCTTGTCTAAACTATTTACTGTCCATGTTTCACTTCCATATATGGCTACACTCCATACAAAAACTTTCAGAAACGACTTCCTGACACTTAAATCTATACTCGATGTTATCAAATTTTGCTTTTGTTTTGCTTTTGCTTTTTGTTTTTGTTTTTGCTTTTGTTGATGTTCATCTTATATCCTCCTTTCAAGACACTGTCCATTCCGTTCAACTGCACTTCCAAGTCCTTTGCTGTGTCTGACAGTATTACAATGTCATCGGCGAGCCTCAATGGTTTTATTTCTTCTCCCTGGATTTTAATACCTACGCCAAATTTTTCTTTTGTTTCCTTTACCGCTTGCTCAATATACAGATTGAATAACGTCTCCGGCCGTGGTGGTCTCGCGGTTCTAGGGGCTCAGTCAGGAACCGCGAGACTGCTACGGTCGCAGGTTCGAATCCTCCCTCGGGCATGGATGTGTGTCATGTCCTTAGGTTACTTAGGTTTAAGTAGTTCTAAGTTCTAGGGGATTGATGACCACAGATGTTAAGTCCCATAGTGCTCAGAGCCAATTGAACCATTTGAATAACGTCAGGGAGAGGCTACAACCCTGTCTCACTCTCTTCCCAACCGCTGCTTCCCTTTCATGCCCCTCGACTCTTATAACTGCCATCTGGTTTCTGTACAAATTGTAAATAGCCTTTCGCTCCCTGTGTGCTTTACCCCTGCCCCCTTTAGAATTTGAAAGAGAGTATTCCAGTCAACATTGTCAAAAGCTTTCTCTAAGTCTACAAATATTAGAAACGTAGGTTGGCCTTTCATTAATCTTTCCTCTAAGATAAGTCGTAAGGTCAGTATTGCCTCACGTGTTCCAACATTTCTACGGAATCCAAACTTATCTTCCCTGAGGTCGGCTTCCAGCAGCTTTTCCATTCGTCTGTAAAGAATTCGCGTTAGTATTTTGCAGCTGTTACTTATTAAACTGATTGTTCGGTAATTTTCACATATGTCAACACCTGCTTTCTTTGGGATTGGAATTATTATATTCTTCTTGAAGTCAGAGGGTATTTCGCCTGTCTCGTACATCTTGTTCACCAGATGGTAGAGTTTTGTCAGGACTGGCTCTCCCAAGGCCGTCAGTAGTTCTAATGGAATGTTGTCTACTCCCGGGCCTTATTTCGACTAAGGTCTTTCTGTGCTCTGTCAAACTCTTCACGCAGTATCGTATCTCCCATTTCATCTTCATCTACATCCTCTTCCTTTTCCATAATATTGTCCTCAAGTACATCGCCCTTGTATGGACCCTCTGTATACTCCTTCCGTCTTTCTGCTTTCCCTGCTCTGCTTAGAACTGGGTTTCCATCTGAGCTCTTGATATTCGTACAAGTGGCTCTGTTTTCTTCAAAGGTCTCTTTAATTTTCCTGTAGGCAGTATCTATCTTACGCCTAGTGGGATAAGTCTTTACATCCTTACATTTGTCCTCTAACCATCCCTGCTTAGCCATTTTGCAATTCATGTCGATCTCATTTCTGAGACGTTTTTATTCCTTTTTGCCTGCTTCATTTACTGCAATTTTATATTTTCTCCTTTCATCAATTAAATTCACTATTTCTTCTGTTACCCAAGGAGCTCTACTAGCCCTCGTCTTTTTACCTATTTGGTCCTCTGCTGCCTTCAGTACTTCACCCCTCAGAGCTACCCATTCTTCTTCTACTGTATTTCTTTGCCCATTAATGTCAATTGTTCCCTTATTCTCTCACTGAAACTTTGTACAACCTCTGGTTTAGTCTGTTTATCCAGGTCCCATCTCATTAAATTCCCACCTTTTTGCAATTTCTTCAGTTTTAATCTACAGTTCATAACCAATAGATTGTAGTCAGAGTCCACATCTGCCCCTGGAAATGTCTTACAATTTAAAACCTGGTTCCTAAATCTCTGTCTTACCATTATATAACCTATGTGATACCTTTTAGTATCTCCGGGATTCTTCCATGTATACAACCTTCTTTTATGATTCGTGAACCAAGTGTTAGCTATGATTAAGTTATGCTCTGTGCAAAATTCTACCAGACGGCTTCCTCTTTCATTTCTTACCCCCAATCCGTATTCACCTACTATGTTTCCTTCTCTCCCTTTTCCTACTCTAGAATTCCAGTCTCCCATGACTATTAAATTTTCGTCTCCCTTCGCTACCTGAATAATTTCTTTTATCTCATCATACATTTCTTCAATTTCTTCGTCATCTGCAGAGCTAGTTGGCATATAAACTTGTACTACTGTAGTAGGCGTGGGCTTCGTGTCTATTTTGGACACTATAATACGTTCACTATGCTGTTTGTAGTAGCTTACCCGCACTCCTATTTTTTTATTCATTATTATACTTACTCCTGCATTACCCCTATTTGATTTTGTAGTTATAACCCTGTATTCACCTAACCAAAAGTCTTGTTCCTCCTGCCACCGAACTTCACTAATTCCCACTATATCTAACTTTAACCTATCCATTTCCCTTTTTAAATTTTCTAACCTACCTGCCCGATTAAGGGATCTGACATTCCACGCTTCGATCCGTGGAATGCCAGTTTTGTTTCTCGGTGTACATGCCGCGTCAATTCAAGATAAAACTCTAAGCTTTTGACCACTACCTCCATGGTCTTCGCCAGGGCTAAAACTGACTGTCGTCAACTAGCGAGGCTGCCACTTTTTGTGTACAAAGGACAGCTTCTGATTGCCTGTAATTCGTCATAGCAACAGCGATATGGCGCGTAGTGAAGTGGTGCCCTCTACTTCCATAGATGTAGTTTCTATCTCGCGTTGCTTGCATCGCCATCCCTTGAATCAGGAGGTATAGTGCGGGAAGTTTTCCTCTGCGATTTTTCTTTATCCAGTGCACTGTTCCAAGTGTTGCTAAGTGCATAGCTAATGTCTCTGTTAAAGTTATTATCGCTAAGTCTAATTTCGACTGCTTCCCGGATCACAGAGTCCCAGTAATTCGATGCGTGGGCTATTACTCTCGTTTCTTCAAATAAAATCTTATGCTTGTTAAACATGCTATGCTAAGCCACCGCTGAGGGCACCACTTCACTACGCGCTATATCGCTGTTGGTATGACGTATTCCAGCCAATCTGAAGCCGTCCTTTCTACATAAAAAGTGGGAGCTTCCTAGTTTACCGACAGTCAGTTTTAGCCCTGACGAAGTCCATGGAGGTAGTGGTCGAAAGCTTGGAGTTTTATCCTGAATTGATGTGGCATGTACACCGAGAGTTTTTTATTCAAGAAATACGTCGCGAAAGACTTCGGAATGATGGTTTAACCAATCAGAGACAGTTGTGGTCCGGTGACTTGGGGCATCGTTATTTCGGAACATCAACTCCAGGAATGGATGCAGTGGCCTCCAAGTATCCGAATATAACTATTTCCAGTAAATAATTGGTTCATTTGGACCAGAGGATCTTCTCCACTGCATGCAAACCCAAAACACTATAACAGAGTCATCGTCAGCTAGCACAGTACCTCGTTGATAACTTGGGTCCATGGCTTCGTGTGCCCTGCGTCACACTCGAACCCTACCATCAGCTCTATTTAACTAAGGCAGGGACTCATTAGACCAGGCCCCGATTCTCCATTCGTCTAGGGTCCAGCCGATGAAGTCACGAGCCCAGGAGTGGCACAGAAGGTGACGCCGTGCTGTTGGGAAAGGCACTCGCGTCGGTCGTCTCTTGCCATAGATCAGTAACGCCAAATATCGCCGCACTGTCCTAACGGATACTTCCGTCGTACACTGATTTTTGCGACTATTTCATGCAATGTTGCTTGGCTGTTAGCACCGACCACTTTAACCAAACGCCACTGCTCTCGGTCGGTAAGTCAAGGCCGTCGGCCACTGAGTCCGTGGTGAGAAGTAATGCCTGTAATTTGGTATCCCGGCTCGCTCTTGACACTGTAGATCACAGCTCCGCCAATACACTGCTCTTTTAAGTCTTGTGTACGGGATACCACCGCCTGTCTGGAACCGTGTGACCGCTACGGTCGCAGGTTCGAATCCTGCCTCGGGCATGGATGTGTGTGATGTCCTTAGGTTAGTTAGGTTCAAGTAGTTCTAAGTTCTAGGGGACTGATGGCCACAGAAGTTAAGTCCCATAGTGCTCAGAGCCATTTGATACCACCGCCCTCTGTATGGGTGCATATCGCCAGCCCATGAATTTTGTTACCTCGGTGATGTTCTGTGTGTAGCAAAAGTGAGCCAGCCAGTGTGGCCGAGCGGTTCTAGGCGCTTCAGTCTGGAACCACGCGACCGCTACTGTGGCAGGTTCGAATCCTGCCTCGGGCATGGATATGTGTGATGTCCTCAGGTTAGTTAGGTTAAAGTAGTTCTAAGTTCTCGGGGAATGATTAACTTAGATGCTAAGTCCCATAGTGCTCAGAGCCATTTGAACCATTTTTGAAGCAAAAGTGATTCGGCCGCTCGCAGAGGCGCAAGAGCGAATCGGGAGGCCCGAGTCTCGCACGGCCTGGCAGCGATCTGTTTGCCGCGGCCGTTCGATCGACCGACGAATGAATGGAGGGGAATCCGCGTCCGCCATCCGTCAGAGGCGGTTCCCAGGCTGGTAGGCGCAATCGGCCTGTAGGGAAATCACGTGATGGCGGGCCCAAGTCGGCACGCCTTTCGCACCCGCGCACCTCACCTCTCCCATTACGGCGCGCGTCCCCCCACCCGGCGGTATGAATGCTTAAGTGATTGCTCAATTATTCAGGAGCGGCGGCGCACAGCGCGCTCAGCCATTATGCCGCCTTTATGCAGCTGGAGCGACCCCCCTGCGCCTGCACACTAGCGGCGCCGAGACGCCGGACTGGCCCGCCGGGACGCGCCGTCTGTCGCGGACGCAACTCTTCTTGCGACGGCAGACAATTTCTGCCCGCCCAGCTTTGTCCCGTCACGACAATAGGCCGGCAGACGTCGTCTACCGTCGGCGAACTGTGCGCTTCCGCTCGCTACTTGCTGTCTGCTGTTTTCTTTTTCGTTTCGCCGTGAACGGTGCACTTTGTCAATTACCCAGCTGAGCGGAAAAAGCTTCCTTGTTTGGATTCGAAAGCACCGTACATTGTCCGTTTCTTTCTTTGTTTTGTCAGGAGCTTCGAGCAAGGCCTTTTGTTTGTGCCAATTAGCCGCGTAGCGCGCACTACATCTTCGAGACTGTACTTTTCAAATGAAAGACATGCTCCTAAATCGGTACACGAAATAAAACTGTACAATTACGTAATTTGGCGCAGCCAGTACCTCATTTAATTTCTTCTGGGCTTACTCCCGCACCTATTTTATAAAATACTAGCTGAATCCCTGGCGTTGCCCAGCACTTCATCTTCAGGCCACAAGTGGCCCATTGGGACCATCCGACCATCGTTTCATCCTCTGGCGTTGCCCAGGTACGTATTTATTTCGATCTCCTACACCATATTCTCCTTCCTCCTCTCCGACCACCTTCTCCACTCTCTCTCTCTCTCTCTCTCTCTCTCTCTGGCCAACTCCTCCAACCCTCACTCCTTGTCCACCTCATCCTGGCCCTCTCTTTGTCCGTGTGCTTCCCCCTCCTCTGTCCATTTGTTCCTTCTCCATCTCCTCCTCTCCCCCTCTCTGTGTCCATCTCCTCATTCCCCCTCTGCCCACCTGCTACTCTCTCTATCTCTTCCTCTAATCACATCTCGTTCGCACAACCTCTTTGTCCACCTCCTTCCCACTGTCTCAGTCCATCTCCTCCACCAACCTCTCTCTGCTCATCTCTTCCACCTCCCTTTCTCTGTCTATCACCTCCTCTTTCCTTGCTCTATCCACCTCCTGCTCTTCCCTTTCTCTGTCCATCACGTCTTCCATCTCTCTGCCCATCTCTTCCTCATCCTTTTCTCTGTCCACCACCTCCAGTTTCCTTACATGTCCATCTCCTCCTCCTCCTCCCCCCTCTCTGTTCATTTGCTCCTCTCACTCTCTCTGTCCACCCCCTTCCCCCCCTCCCTCCCCCAGCTTGTGTCCATCTTCTACTTCCCCTCACACTGTCCATCTCCCCCTAGCCGCTTCTCTCTCCTTGTTATCAGCCCACACTCCGGTAGGAGTGTTGTTATTCCTACCCCCGCAGTATTTCTTTCCAGAGTCTTATATGCGTACCAAATTTGGTTGAAATCTTTCGAGGAGTTTAGGATGAACTTCTTACCCATGACTTTGCCCATATTTACACATGTGAAGTATATTTCACATATATTTGACATATTTCACATGTATTGTAAACATATTTCTCGGTATCTCTAGCGAATTTCGATCTACAGTCTGATTTTCATGGAGCTCAATGGTTATAAGGTCGTAGTTTCCTGAAATATGTATCATACGGTGATACACGTAGTTTTGGAGGTAATGACTGGGACAATTACCCGTGGTCTAGGGGTCAGCCGGCACGGTAGCTCAGCGTGTTCGGTCAGGGGGTTAGCTGCCCTCTGTAATAAAAAAAACTGAGTCATCGGCCAACCACGAACATAAAAGGATGTCTTACGACGTCCGCCCCGAGTAAATGCAACGAACAGAAGCAAACAAAATGAGATTAAAAAAAAAAAGGGGTAGCGTCTTTGATTCATAATCAAAACGTCTTCGGTCCCGGGTTCGATCCCCACCACTGCTTAAATTTTGATAAATAATCAGCATTGACGGCCGAAGACTTCCGGCATAAGAAGTCAGCCTCATTCTGCCAACGGCCTTGTCAAAGAGGGCGGAGGAGCGGATAGATGTTCAGGGCACTCTCTTGTCCTAGGGGTGGGAAATTTCCCCTAAAGGCGGAAGAATCAGCAATGATCAACGACATGAGGATGCAGAAGGCAATGGACACCACTGCATTAAAGACACGTAACGTGTATCCACAGGACATGTGGCCTGTAATTGAAGAAGTGTCATGATGATCTCTCCATTGGCAAAAGATTCCGGAATGGTCCCCCATTCAGATCTCCGGGAGGGGACTGCTAAGGGGGACGTTACCATGAGAAAAAGATTGAATAATCAACGAAAGGATAACGTTCTACGAGTCGGGGCGTGGAATGTCAGAAGCTTGAATGTGGTAGGGAAACTAGAAAATCTGAAAAGCGAAATGCAAAGGCTCAATCTAGATATAGTAGGGGTCAGTGAAGTGAAGTGGAAGGAAGACAAGGATTTCTGGTCAGATGAGTATCGGGTAATATCAACAGCAGCAGAAAATGGTATAACAGGTGTAGGACTCGTTATGAATAGGAAGGTAGGGCAGAGGGTGTGTTACTGTGAACAGTTCAGTGACCGGGTTGTTCTAATCAGAATCGACAGCAGACCAACACCGACAACAATAGTTCCGGTATACATGCCGACGTCGCAAGCTGAAGATGAACAGATAGAGAAAATGTATGAGGATATTGAAAGGGTAATGCAGTATGTAAAGGGGGACGAAAATCTAATAGTCATGGGCGACTGGAATGCAGTTGTAGGGGAAGGAGTAGAAGAAAAGGTTACAGGAGAATATGGGCTTGGGACAAGGAATGAAAGAGGAGAAAGACTAATCGAGTTCCGTAACAAGTTTCAGCTAGTAATAGCGAATACCCTGTTCAAGAATCACAAGAGGAGGAGGTATACTTGGAAAAGGCCGGGAGATACGGGAAGATTTCAATTAGATTACATCATGGTCAGACAGAGATTCCGAAATCAGATACTGGATTCTAAGGCGTACCCAGGAGCAGATATAGACTCAGATCACAATATAGTAGTGATGAAGAGTAGGCTGATGTTAAAGACATTAGTCAGGAAGAATCAATACGCAAAGAAGTGGGATACGGAAGTACTAAGGAATGACGAGATACGTTTGAAGCTCTCTAACGCTATAGATACAGCAATAAGGAATAGCGCAGTAGGCAGTACAGTTGAAGAGGAATGGACATCTCTAAAAAGGGCCATCACAGAAGTTGGGAAGGAAAACATAGGTACAAAGAAGGTAGCTGCGAAGAAACCATGAGTAACAGAAAAAAATAATTCAGTTGATTGATGAAAGGAGGAAGTACAAGCATGTTCCGGGAAAATCAGGAATACAGAAATACAAGTCGCTGAGGAATGAAATAAATAGGAAGTGCAGGGAAGCTAAGACGAAATGGCTGCAGGAAAAATGTGAAGACATCGAAAAAGATATGATTGTCGGAAGGACAGACTCAGCATACAGGAAAGTCAAAACAACCTTTGGTGACATTAAAGGCAACGGTGGTAACATTAAGAGTGCAACGGGAATTCCACTGTTAATGCAGAGGAGCGAGCAAAATGGCTCTGAGCACTATGGGACTGAACTTCTGAGGTCATCAGTCCCCTAGAACTTAGAACTACTTAAACCTAACTAACCTAAGGACATCACACACATCCATGCCCGAAGCAGGATTCGAACCTGCGACCGGAGCGGTCGCGCGGTTCCAGACTGTAGCGCCCAGAACCGCTCCGCCACTCCGGCCGGCAGGAGAGAGCAGATAGGTGGAAAGAATACAATGAAAGCCTCTATGAGGGTGAAGATTTGTCTGATGTGATAGAAGAAGAAACAGAAGTCGATTTAGAAGCGATAGGGGATCGAGTATTAGAATCGGAATTTAAAAGAGGTTTGGAGGGCTTACGGGCAAATAAGGCAGAAGGGATAGACAACATTCCATCAGAATTTCTAAAATCATTGGGGGAAGTGGCAACAAAACGACTATTCACGTTGGTGTGTAGAATATATGAGTCTGGCGATATGCCATCTCACTTTCGGAAAAGCACTATCCACACAGTTCCGAAGAAGGCAAGAGCTGACAAGTGCGAGAATTATCGCACAATGAGCTTAAAAGCTCATGCATCGAAGCTGCTTACAAGAATAATATACAGAAGAATGGAAAAGAAAATTGAGAATGCGCTAGGTGACGATCAGTTTGGCTTTAGGAAAAGTAAAGGGACGAGAGAGGCAATTCTGACGTTACAGCTAATAATGGAAGCAAGGCTAAAGTTAAATCAAGACACTGTCATAGGATTTGTCGACCTGGCAAAAGCGTTCGACAATATAAAATGGTGCAAGCTGTTCGAGATTCTGAAAAAAGTAGGGGTAAGCTATAGGGAGAGGCGGGTCATATACAATATGTACAACAACCAAGAGGGAATAATAAGCGTGGACGATCAAGAACGAAGTGCTCGTATTAAGAAGGGTGCAAGGCAAGGCTGTAGGCTTTCGCCCCTACTCTTTAATCGGTACATCGAGGAAGCAATGATGGAAATAAAAGAAAGGTTCAGGAGTGGAATTAAAATACAAGGTGAAAGGATATCAATGATACGATTCGCTGATGACATTGCTATCCTGAGTGAAAGTGAAGAAGAATTAAATGATCTTCTGAACGGAATGAACAGTCTAATGAGTACACAGTATGGTTTGAGAGTAAATCGGAGAAAGACGAAGGTAATGAGATGTAGTAGAAATGAGAACAGCGAGAAACTTAACATCAGGATTGATGGTTTGGATGTCAATGAAGTTAAGGAATTCTGCTACCTAGGCAGTAAAATAACCAATGACGGACGGTGCAAGGAGGACATGAAAAGCAGATTCGCTATGGCAAAAAAGGCATTTCTGGGTAAGAGAAGTCTACTAATATCAAATACCGGCCTTAATTTGAGGAAGAAATTTCTGAGGATGTACGTCTGGAGTACAGCATTGTATGGTAGTGAAACATGGACTGTGGGAAAACCGGAACAGAAGAGAATCGAAGCATTTGAGATGTGGTGCTATAGACGAATGTTGAAAATTAGGTGGACTGATAAGGTAAGGAATGAGGAGGTTCTACGCAGAATCGGAGAGGAAAGGAATATGTGGAAAACACTGATAAGGAGAAGGGACAGGATGATAGGACATCTGCTAAGACATGAGAGAATGACTTCCATGGTACTAGAGGGAGCTGTAGAGGGCAAAAACTGTAGAGGAAGACAGAGATTGGAATACGTCAAGCAAATAATTGAGGACGTAGGTTGCAAGTGCTACTTTGGGATGAAGAGGTTAGCACAGGATAGGAATTCGTGGCGGGCCGCATCAAACCAGTCAGTAGACTGATGACCAAAAAAAAAAAAAAAAAAAAAAATTGGGGGTACATCCAACGGTATGTGTGGGTACTTTCTACTGAAGCTTTTGTGATTAGAGTTAGTAGTAAAAAAGTAATAAATTAAAACGTCATGTATGATGCAGCAGTTTTCCTCTCATCTCAACTTTTATAAAGTCGTATCTCTTGAACTATGTGTTATACAATGACGAACGGAGTTAGTAGTAAAGAAGTAATGAAGTGAAACGTCATGCTTCTTGTGGCAGTTTTACTGCATGAACGACGAAAATGAAGTTTCCCTTCCACCCCCACCCCTTTGATTGATTGGTGGCTCTTATCCCAACACTGATGTCTTCCAAACAGTGACATATGTAGTAAGTCTGGTAGAAATCTGTCCAGTGGTTTAGGACGAGAACTTTAACATACACACATACATACATGCCTACATACACAAGAACATCCATTTCGTAATATGCATGAATTTACAATTCTGTAATACTGATACAGTCGATGTTTAATTCGTCTTGCATTGGCCTTCATCATACCACAGGCTAATTTCGATGGCGAGTGGATGCTTATGTACACTGTGTTATAAACGGTGTCATAAGATCAGGCGCCTACTCGTTTCCGACGTCCTGGTCATCAACGACCCGGCTACGGCGGTACGGGTGTTGTCGAAGGTCAGTGACCTCACCGGACGCGACCGCATGAACGAACAGAGCACGCACAAGCTGTGTCGTTCCTCCACAACAGACAGCGGGTAAACACCACCTCCGGAAACTACTCGCCGATTCATGGCAATTGACAGGGTATGTCAATTTCATTGTATGTTTTAAGATTTCCAGAAGGCTTTTGACGCCGTTCCTCGCAAGGGACTTCTAATGATTTCCTGCCAGAAAGGCTACGGTTCATAATAATACACGGAAAGTCATCGAATAAAACAGAAGTAATATCTGGCATATCCGAAAGAAGTGTCGTGGGCCCTCTGCTGTTCATGATATACATAAACGATTTAGAAGACAACCTGATTTCAGATGATGCTGTCATTTACAGCCTTAGAAAGTCATCAGATGATCGAAACCAGTTGCAAAATTATTTAGACAAGGTACCTATATAGCGCGGCAAATGACAGTCACTCTAAATAATGAAAGTGTGTAGTCGTCCACATGAAATACTAAACAGAATCCGTTAAATTTCGGTTTCACGATAGATCGGACAATCCTACAGGCTGTACATTCAAGTAAGTGCTTAGGGATTACAATAAGAATAACTTAAACTGGAACGATCACATAGATAATGTTGTGGGAAGGCAAACCAAAGATTGCGATTTATTGGTATGATACTCGAATTGGGATGGCAATCATTAAAAGAAAGGCTATTTTCGCTCCTGCGGGATTCCTCATGAAATCTATATCAGCAACAGTCTCCCCACAGTGTGAAAATATTTTGTTGGCGTCCACCTATATGGAGGGAAATTTATCATTGTAATAAGATAACAGAAATTAGAGCACACACGGAAAGAATTAAGTGTTTGTGCGCTGTTCGAGAGTGCAGTCGTAAAGAAATAGCGTGAAGGGGTTTCGATGAATTCTCTGGCAGGCACCTCCCTGTGAATTGCAGAGTAATCATGTAGACGTAGATGTAGAGAAACGCCGCAAAGGCAAAATCTTTGCCCTCCACTATTACCATCGACCATTGAATTCAATAGGATATCTACATAGTCTCAATTGCAGTACCATGGACATAACAGCTAGAATATCTGTATATTCTTTACTTCAGTTTTATGAGAAATGCCTTCGGCACGATCAGTTCAAGTTTCGGTGATTGGAATAATTTTTATTAGCCACACGTTATACCTTTGTACACTGGTGTCTCTAAATATCAAGAGACTGCAGCAATAGGATGTGCTTTTGTTGTCCGCAAGCTAAAATATTCCAAGCAATTTCGTCTGCCACAGTATCACTGAATTGCTCTCGCCGAAGAAACAGCAATTCCAGAAGCTCTCAAATCGTGTCGTTATTCGCCACTCCAGGAACCGATCATTGCGCCAGACGCAAAAAGCGTATTGCAATCTGTTGAAAACTAATAATTGTCTAGCGTCGTCACTTCCTCTCTACATAACAAGCATCATCCACGAAATGCCTAATGGAACTCATGGAACTCCTGACATTACGTACTAGGTCATTCATGCAGGATGAACATTATAAAAACTGACAAACTGCAGGAACGAATTCGCGACTGCAAACGGAGGAAACAAGATCGTATGAACTGTGTCCGGAAATGCATCGTTGCCACGGTAGATGGCCCTGGCGAATGAAAGTTCCTCTGAATGCGTGTCGTGTGCTGGTCGTGTGTTGCAGGTTGTGTGACTGACGCAGTGCACTGTAAGCAGCAGAATGGTCTGGTATTCATGTCAGGAACAAGGCGAAATGGTGTTCGTGTACGACCAATCAGATGGAAACGGTCGAGAGGCAGCACGGCTATACCAAAACAAATACCTTCTAATTACACAACTTCTCAAGCCATTTTTGGGCGTTTATGTCATTATGGCTCCTCGTAGACACACAAAAGCGCAGAGAGGCAGCGGACTGGGAGTACATCAGATTTGGAGG
This sequence comes from Schistocerca americana, assembly GCF_021461395.2. Lineage (NCBI taxonomy): Eukaryota > Metazoa > Arthropoda > Insecta > Orthoptera > Acrididae > Schistocerca > Schistocerca americana. Next base: position 71,395,599 of record NC_060122.1, on the reverse strand, counting down.
ACGGGGCTGACTCTCGACCGTTTCCATCTGCTTGGTCGTACATAAACACCATCTCGGCTTGTCTCCTACATAAATACCGGACCGTGCTGCTGCTTGCGGTACGTTGCATCAACGAGACAGCCTGCAACACACAAGGAACGTACGCCACGTGGGCAGAGGAGCTTTCATTCGTCTGCGCCATCTACCGTGGCAAGGATGCGTTTCTGGACACATGCTCATAGGATCTTTTTTCCTCCAGTTCGAGTCATGAATCCGTCCCTGCAGTTTGTTTTATTAATGTTCAACCTGTACATACTACGAAAGTAATGCTCCTACAACATTCGTCTGAGCAAAACCAGAAGTTACTTTCACACTTCAAGACTCTTCCCAGTTCAGAATGACAGGCTGCGTTATGTATGCTCGAAGTTCTTCAATCTAGTCACACAGTTGCTCTGATATTCCGTAAGTTCGTATTTTGTTCACTAGGTGGCAGTGCGGAACTGTACCGACGCTTACTAAGGTCATATATCCTGCATTATTTTTTCGGATTAAGCGAAAGATAACCTGATTCTTCTCAGCAACGGATTACCGTAAGTCGAATGAATCGTTCCAGATGGTTAAAATAATACGCAGCACATCTTTTTTACCTCTTCTTCCACCTCTAATAATAACAGTCCATTTCTTAAAACTTATTAAACTTGCTTAAACATTTTGGGCACAGCACCAATGTTAAATTTTGCAGATAAACCCGCTTCAGCTATAAGCGCTTTATTTCTAAACACGACCGGTTTCGCAGAATTTTAGCTGCAATTGTAACAAATTCAAATCATGATCAAAAATAGATGAGATAACCCAAGTACTCCTGGTATCACTGAAGCTTTGGTTTTATGCCTTTTTATGGCGTCCGCTTCATAGGGAGAAACAACTTACTATCAAGGCTCGATCATTCCAATTTCGTTTTTTTTTTTTTTTTAATCAGAACATTACTTCATTTTATTGCGCTTGATGACGCATCTAAAATGCTACGAAACGGTCGTGCATATAAATAAAGCCCTTACAGCTGAAACGGCTTTATCGTCAAAGTGATATATCCAGGCTATGGCTGCCGTGATACAAAGTCTTCTGCACCAGTGTTAAGACTGAAATCATGTGACACGATCCTCTGTAGTACTTTTTCTGGTGTTATGATAAAGGACTCTGTCCGAAAGGCGAAGAAAAATTAAGTTTTAAAAACAGGTGGAGGCTAAAAAAAAGGCTGTCGAAATTAAGAGTTCAGTATTTAAAAAATCACGGAAGGCTTCCAGCGCGATTTCATGTTTGCCTTAAAAGTCCTTCTCTCAGGGCAGTCACAAGCAGCGTCGATAGGGGATATGGCCAACGTAGAGTAACGGTGCGGGTTTTGCCAACGCAGCACACAGTGCCGAACAAGGTACAATGTATTGCAATTTTAAAACGTGTCATTAGAGAAAATCTTGCGAATTCTATTTTAACAACCCACCTGTTACGTTCTTACTCTACAATATCCCAACAATCTGAAAGTGAAATCTAATTACGTAGAAGTTGATATGGTGCGATTTTATGCATGCAGGGTTGATAACACATCATACGTTCCAGCGTCGGGGTTTGCCGACTTGTCAGGCAACCACTCTCCTCGGCATTCCAGTAGGCAGCCCTAGCAGCGCCGCCAGGTCTCACGGCCGAAAATAGATTCCAAACAAGATATCCTCCGCTGGACAGTATTTAGACCGGCACGCTGCACTTCCGTTCGCAGTCGATTCAGTGCCACGACTCCAGTTCGGACATCGAGTCCACGCAGACGCCAGCGTCTTCGCTGCCAACAAGCCACCACCACTACGGACAATGTTCTGGGTCGCTGTGACGCCGCTGATGAATATGTCTTCGTGACTTCGAATGTCGTAAAACTTGGCTCGAATTATTCTCTTAGATCATTGATTGTAGACTGTTCCAAAGGAAATTTAACACTATGTCTAGACGGAAGAACTTAAACCTTTTGTCTAAGTGTAGCTCCACGCAATGACGGAAGAACTTAAAGTTTAGCTGAACTTCGCTTCAAGACAGTCTCAATGATACGTAGCATTTTTAGATCAAATTGGTTGTTTCTAAACTATAGTCTTCAGCCAGTGGCTTTCGAATTTGCGTTATCAAGTGGTTCAAATGGCTCTGAGCACTATGGGACTTAACTTCTGAGGTCATCAGTCCTCTAGAACTTAGAACTACTTAAAAGTAACTAACCTAAGGACATCACACACATCCATGCCCGAGGCAGGATTCGAACCTGCGACCGTAGCGGTCGCGCGGTTCCAGACTGAAGCGCCTGGAACCGACTGGTCACAATGGCCGGCTTTTGCTTTGTCATTCGTCAGTGTAGACGAGCGGTGTCTCTCTGTTTTGGAAATAAGCTTCCTGTTTATGTAGTCCACGGTGAATTCTCCAGTGTTAAAGAGAATTATTAAAAGTTTCGTCTGTGCCCCGACGGCAACACTTAGGGAACTGCGTGTGCCACATCTGTCTATATTTTTCAATGTGGTTGCAACAGTGGATGTGACAACACAGATTTTTTTTTACGCTTTATGACATACGACGAGCTATGCAGGCTATGGCAGTCTGTATAGCTGCAGTTTCAAATCGAACACCGGAGGTATCCAGCTATCTCTCCAGTAACGACACCATGGGGAGGCGTTCTGCGTGGCAGGTAAATCGTTCCAGCCATTCGACAGCGAAGTCAGACCATGAGTTACCTACGTCGCCAGGATGGAGCAGCACTTCCTCGTCCACGGCTTCTCCGGTAACGACCAGGGCGACCTTTTGTTGGCTTATGATGAACCGGAGATATATCATCTCGTACAAAAAGTTAACCTGGTGCTGGAGCGCCTTATACACCCATGTCAAATCAACTTTGCTCGAATATTATGGTTGTCACGTGCACATAACGGCGCTAGACATAAGTTCTTCAGCTGTCCCCACCTCAGCAAATAATCGAATGGTGAATGGTTTGCTTGGTTACAGAAGTTAGGGAGTGTAGATTTGTGTGCAATAATCCGGAATGAAAGAAGTAATATACAGCTTTATTTGTCAGAGACATGACGCTCGGGCTGATGCACTTCTATCAGACCTGTTAAAATTGAAAGAAATTTCATTATAAACGTGTTTGCCCATCGTTACAACTTTCAAACAATCATGGCAGTCAGCGGCAGCTCTGCAAGACTGGTCCCAAGATTTTGCAACCAGTCCCAGTGGATAGGCAGATGGTACAAAACGACCAGACACCCAAGTGCTGACCATCAAGAATTGCAGTCGTGTGACCAGTGTTTTATATCACAACCCCTATCATCAAGACCAATTACGTAGGGAAAAATGTACTACATGTGGGAACACATGACACCGAGCACAAGTATGTCAATTAGTCAAAAGTCATTGGACTATAACAGGGTCGACCAACTGAAAACAGCATTATCAATTAGAGACGAACATTCCCCAGACATAACATGTATCAAACCAGTGTTCCCAACTGCCACAAACAGTATCTCCCTGACAGTCCCCATTGATGATGTGCCATTCAGGGTCCTAATACACAAAGGTCCCTTGGCAATCGTCATAGACAGGCAACCCCATCAGCAGGTGGGCAGCCAACCCTCCAACGCCAAGATTTTCAGATGAGGGCTTACAACAATGGAGTCATGAGTTCTTTGGGCCAATTCACCACGAAGGTAAAATATGGCACCCACACTATCATGGCCCACATCCTCATAGGGAACAATCCAGGAGCAGTAAGCCTACTGGGATGGGACCTCTTCAGTGCATTGAAATTGAAGATCGATAACTCTACACCCACTGTCCGAACCCTCAACATTCTCAAATTCCGTGATACGTCGCGTGCCAAATTCAACTCGGTGTTTTCCAATCAGGTTGAGTCAACAGAAAGTCTGAAGCACGTATCACCCTACTGTCACTGCCAACCCAAAATTTTTTAAAGCGTGAAATGTGCCATTTGCTGAAACTTGAATTACAGTGAGTGTGATACATCCCAATGGCTTGTCCCAGCTTTGGATTCCTCCAGATATGGACCGGGAGCAATCCTGTCTGACATCAATAGGGTGTATTGGTCCATTGCATTCGTCTCCAAGGCTCTGTCACCTGCTGAGCGGAAGTATAACCTCTGTTCAAAAAAAATTCTTGATTATTTATATGGTAGAAAATTCACATTGATGACTGATCATAAGTGATTTTCACCCATTTTCAAGGCTCCATACTTGCTCCTAGCTTCATAACATACCACTCACCAAGACGGAGCCTCACTACCAGAATAATTAGCAGGTCGACCCCACTTTCAATCATCCATCCATCAGTCATTAAGCAACCATCATGGAAATCCTATCGTCAGCGTTATATTTATCAACTCGGACTTAGGACCCTTGTTTTTTCCTCGGGGGTGCCAAAAGTGATTCCCTGCAACAATAGAGGCGACACCGAGTCAACACAAAGCCATTTCAAAGCTGCCACTAGTCAGTTCCATGGGCCAGCCCGTCTCTACAGATACATAGCCAATGGAAGCGGATGTCATTGCTTACCCCTTCCTGCCAACTGTCGAGGACCCAGAACAGAAGGGAGACATGGAGATGACCTTCGCCCTTCCCAAACCATCCGTGGGGGAGGGGGAGGAGATAGTATGCCACGATGCTATGCCTGCAGGGCCGACGACACATCACACACCCCAGCGTCGAAAGTTGCAAACTTGCCGGGCAATCACTCTTCACTGAATTCCTGGGCTTCCACTAGGCGGCCCAAACAGTGTTGCCAGAGGTCGTGGAACCTACTTGCTTCCGCAACACACGTGACTTCAAATAGATCCCAACATATTCTGCTGCAGGACAGTACATAGCCAGTAAATGGCCCTGTTTCTACAGTCAGCTCCTAGCTATGACTCCAGTTCGAACATTCAGCCCACGCCAACCACCCTTGGGGTTGCTGTAACACCATTGAATGGACCTGTCTTAATGGCAGTGGATGTCGTAAACCTTTCCTCAAATTATTCCTGCATAACATTCACTGTGGACTGTTCGAACGTAACTTTAGCTCCGTGTGTTGACAGAAGATTTTAATCGTTTTATGCAAGTTTAACCGCACTGGCGGAGGAACTGAACTTTATCTGAATTTTGCTTCAGGTCAGTCTCAACCGATCTAACATTTTCAGTTTGTATGATCAACATTTTTGGTTCTAAGCTATGGCCTTCAGCTAGTGGCTTTCAATTTTGTATTATCATTCATCAGAGTAGACGAACTGTGTTTCTTGATTTTGTTAATAAACTAAGCCATGGTGCCTCCCACCGAGTCGAATTCCACGTTAAAAGATCATTTTTGGTCGGCTGTAGAACGAGGAAGCTAAGCTGTACTCATTGGAAGCGAGATGAGCTGGGTTGCAGATATATCGTCGGTCGATGGAATGGAATCAAGCCATGACTCCAGTTCGGATATTCAGACCGCACCAACCACCCGTCGGGATGCTGTGACACCACTGATTCACCTGTCTTTGTGACTGTGGATGCCGTAAACCTTTGCTCAAATTATTCTTGTATAAAATTCAGCCCACAGGTGACAAATGGGGAAGGCGAGATCTTGGCTATGCAGGGTGGCGACGGTTTTGGGTGGACTTGTAGGCACGTTTTATTCAAAGGGCTTGGTAAAGTTTGGTCAGCTGCATGAACAGTCGTTTGCACCGGCGTCTTGATATGCGGATGGACAAACCACATATTGAAAATATCAGCTAGTGTGTGTAACGGTGGCAAGAGGTCCCTGTGTCACAATTAAAGCCTAATGCTCCTATGTTGTTGCCTCTACAGGAAAGATAAGTATCATTAAAACTGAAATCTAGGCTGTTTGATCTGTGCGTTCATGTTAATTGGATTTTTTTTCTTTTTAAATGAACCTTGGTCTCTGAAAGTCTTGGAAGATTTGCAGTGGTAGGAAAATATTATTGGTGGGATCTCTTACTTTATATATTTGGTAACCCTGTACAACAAACGTCGTATTCTCGGTATACAGGCTGAACCAGAGAGAGAAAATTTGTACCAAGGCCGGGAATCGAAATGGTTCAAATGGCTCAGGCACTATGGGACTTGTGGTCATCAGTTCCTTAGAACTAGCCTAGGTACATCACACACATCCATGCCCGAGGCAGGATTCGAACTTGCGACCGTAGCAGTCGCACGGTTCCGGACTGAGCGTCTAGAACCGCTCGGTCACCGCGGGCGGCCCGGAAATCGAATCTGTGTGTCCTGCTTACTAGGCAGGAGCGTTAACCACTTTGGCACAGTGGTTCATACAACTGCACGGATTACCCTGGCATTCCTCCGTCCTTGATCTAAATTCTTACTGCTGCCCCAGTCTACTGTATAGTTGGGAATTAATAGTAGACTGGGACGACAGTGAGAATCTGGATAGAGGAGAGAAACGTGCCAGGGTAGGTCCTGCACTTATGTAAACCGTTGTGCCAACGTGGGTCAGTGACTAACGCCCCTGCCTAGAAAGAAGGAGACTCAGGTTCTATTCCTGGCCTTGGTACAAATTTTCACTCGTCGCTTCATTCTATATTCACATAATCACATCTGTATGAGACCAGTAAAGTATGTGGAATTGTGACATTTAAACATTGTATTCCGTTGTATTTTATAAAAGAAGGAAGCTTAAGAGAGCCTTACAATTTCAGCGCTGTGATTTTGTATTGTTAATCGCTGAAAAAGTTTCCAAATTGTTAGCTTAATTCCAAGTTTTGAAACGAATTCATGTCTCTGTCTTTAGCTTAAAGGAGAGAGTGTATTTGCTCAGAATATATATATATAAGTTTAAAATTTTTCTTCTTATCAAATTTGGCACAGCTAATAATTGTGACCCTTTTAAATTATTTCAATTATTTAAACTGTCATATTTATTTTCGCCGTTTGTTTGTTGGTGTGATACAGTTATATTTATGTTTTTGGAAAATGATGAATACTATTCGAAAGAAAACCCGTGGGGTCCAATCCTTCCATTTGGGTCGTTTTCCTGAGTTTATTTGGATCTGAATGTCCCGGATGAAAATATCATGAAAAATGTTTAATATTGTTTGTGTCGCCTACTGTGTATTCTTCACAAGTATTATCAGGATCCAGATCCAATTTAAATACATTTGAAATATTATCTACTGAAAAACAAGATAGCAAAATTATTAAAACATTACAAACCCTCATTTCATCAGCAAATATCACATGTTCCATTGTAGAACCCCTCCTGTCGTATAAAGGTACAGGATGATACAGTGCTGACAAAGTACATCTTAACCACCCAAAAGATACATAGCTACTTTTAAAATTATATAGACCTTTGCTCACCATGAAATTCTGCAACTGAATAATTAACTGTATTTTCCACACAGCTTAACTGTATTAGGCAACACTTAAATGTGTAGAAGTAAATATACAGTAGTATGCAAAACGTAATGACGAAAGCGACTTTCAGATGATATACAGGTGCGAAGTAACATAACCAGATTAAACTTGGGTCCTACATGGAACGATTGTTACAGTATGTAGTGCACAAAGGTAACTCAATGACATGGACAATGAGCAGAGCTGAACTGGCACTTTTTTTCAAAGACAGTAATCACACAGAGGTCATTTCGACGTCGCCCTGCCACAGGAACTACTTGCAACCACGTGGACAGCATGGAAGCTTGTCACAGAGCGTGCATTGCCGTCCGTGGTGGACATGCACCCTATTAAGAACCATGTCTAGCCTCTTTGAATTGCTAGGGGACCATCATAAATCGCAATTACGTTCCTGTAATTATTGTCTATGAATAAAGTTGTCATTTCTATTCGTCTCACTGTGTTGTTTCACTTACTTTCTGTACCTTCAAAAAATGGTTCAAATGGCTCTGAGCACTATGGGACTCAACTGCTGAGGTCATTAGTCCCCTAGAACTTAGAACTAGTAAAACCTAACTAACCTAAGGACATCACAAACATCCATGCCCGAGGCAGGATTCGAACCTGCGACCGTAGCGGTCTTGCGGTTCCAGACTGCAGCGCCTTTAACCCCACGGCCGCTTCGGCCGGCTTCTGTACCTTACTGTAGCAGTACTTACTGTGTATGGTCCAAGTATCATCGAGGTATGTTGCTTGGAAACGACACATCATGTAGATGTTACTTTACGTCGTTAAGTTTTACACACCAATGTGATAATAAATGCTGCCAAATCGTAAACTCATGCCTCACAATAACAAAAACACCATAAAGTGCTGGAAAACTGCTTATGGATGTCATATAGTGCTCGTACTTTCTATTACCTTAAAATAGGTTATTAGACAGAAACATCGACGATGAAATATCAAGTGTTCCTTGGAACACTATCCCTCAGGTACAACACCCCCCCCCCCCCCCCCAACAACAATGCTACTCGTTATATTTAATCATAGTTGCCAGCCTTGTCCAAAAACATACGAGTAATTGTGAAAGACGTCATGTACGATCCATCTGTCCCCACTCGTTAGTGAAATTATACTATTTGTACCAGAAATTAAGAATACCGGAACGCTCTCGGCGAGTCTGTTGGGCTTTAGGTGCAGAATAATGGACTGTATCGTCTGGGCCTGACGTGCCACACTATATTGCAGAGTTGTGCAATAACAAAGAAAAAAGTAGCCAGTTTCCTCTGAAATTCTTTTATTAGCAGTTAATCTACCTCTACACGTTTCCTCTGATTTCCAACGCAAGTTCTTTCATTAAAACAGTTGATCTCTCTCTGCCAATACGCTTTCTTTCTGGCGGGTGAGTAAGCAACCAAATCAGCAGATAATGAATGAAGCAACGGTACTCTCATGTTCAGTTGGCCACCAGGAAATTGTAAAACAGAGGTGCAAAAAACAAGTAATAATTACTCCCGAATACGTGAGCGCAACGTTTCGGGGAAAACCACGAAGCAGAAATTTGAAATGCAGTACCCGCATGAGATACGTGGAACATTTGTACGTCGACCGAGCACGAGCGTGCTGCGGTTAGGACACGATGGCATTAATTAACTGCTGCCCGGCGCGTTATCACTCAGCCAGTCAACCTGCCACCCCCTCTTATTCTCCTACCGATCTCCCTCTCCCTCCCTCCCCTTCGTCGCCTTTCTCTCTCTCTCTCTCACCCCTCTCTCTCTCTCGCATCCTCTTCATTCTCTGCATCTCCCTCCTTCTCACTCATGCATACAAACACCTTCTCTTGTATTCCGCCATCAATTTATGTAGCTTTGTCCCATTCTGCTTTCAACTCTCTCTTGTGTTATGAATCCACACACTGTTTGCTGGTGCATGAGCGTGGCTGCGTGTTCGTGGATGGAAATTACTTCTTCTTATATTCTTCCACATCTATACCCAGTGTTAAACTTGACGTGAGCGGGAAATCATACATATACTGATAATGCTGAAAGGAGTAAAAAGTTGTGTGCCATTTTTCACGCAGCGTTCTGTTTACGGCCCAAGGGCTACTTTTCTGTAACTCATAAACTACAGGTAGGAGTAACATAAAACCAATTAATTTATACGTAAAATGGTTACATTGTAAAGATTTAACGGAGCTTTTTCGTCTAAACTTATCACGTTGGTTGTAAAATGAAAGAAATACTTCAGTCCTGAACCAATAGAAACAGTTTAGAAACTGGGTTTTTTTTTTTTTTTTTTAAGTTTTGACTTCAGGCAGAGCCCACTTAACCAGATACAATTATTTCACACAATGATACAAACAGAATATTTGTCTGACATCTTTACAAAAGATGAAACTTAACTGGACGAAATAAGTAGTCAACAACGTATATTAGTCTGCATGCATCATCCCAATAAAAACTACGAAATTTTAATATAATATCCAGTTATACACACAAACATAGCTATCGTAAAATTTTATAGTTTCCGTTACAACGATGGCTGAAATGGCAAATACATCCTACAACAGACCTACTCATGCAACTAAGAGCTACTCGAAGTGAGCAACAGTCCTTAAGTTTGAAAATACTTTGCAGTGAAATGGTTTTTCGATTACTGTATTTGTTACATTCTGTTAGTATACGTACAATGTCCTGGTCAACCAAGCAGGATCCACGGCTTGGAGCGGGAACTAATTTGAACAAATGTCTCGTTTTACTTGTATTCGTGTGACTAGATCTCAGTCCATAGTATCAGATTCTCTTCTCTTGAGCAACGAGTAAAAATACCAAAGGTATCGTGGAATCTTTTGTTGAATGGCCCAGTGCAATATGCCTTTGACTTTGTGGCTCAATATCATCAGTCATTATACTTTTGCTTTGATGGCAAGGCTACTACGAGAAACACTGTATGATAGAGGAATTGCGGTGGCAAGTGGATGGTGTACCATTTTCGGCGTTTGATCTGCACGTTCCACAACGTCCCTGTATCCATTGTAGATGAATTACTTTACTGAGCTCCTTTGTTCCGATGAGAATTCTTAGTACACTGTGTGCCGGAGGATTTTCTGTTTTCTACTTAGACTGCACTCGTAGGAGACTGTAGGGCACTCACCGAGTCAGTATATTTTAATACTCTGTCTACTTGTAGTCGAACATGTAAATACTAGCTTCATCAATGGCATACAACTCCACGGTTAATATCGACGCCTCTAGTGACAATAGGAAGATTTGTCCACACACCATATTTTGATCATAGTAAAATGCTGCCTATGCAGCATCACACGTTTGTGAACAATCCGTGTACAGTGTCTGCCAGTCATGCCAGATAAGATCCAAGTTCGACAGTGTAGAGACTCTCAATTCACTCGCGGGTATGGATCGTTTGCTTGACACCAAATGTCCTCTACAGTGCTGAAGTTTACATAGTTTTCTTAATCCCAGGGTTTCACCGTTCTATACGGTATTGGTATTAATAGTTTGGGTTTCTTCTGCCAGTAACTGTTAGCGTGTAGCAGATGCAGTAATCAAGGTAGTCTTCAATGTAGTGGCTGGGCCGGCCGGAGTGGCCGAGCGGTTAAAGGCGCTACAGTCTGGAACCGCACGACCGCTACGGTCGCAGGTTCGAATCCTGCCTCGGGCATGGATGTGTGTGATGTCCTTAGGTTAGTTAGGTTTAAGTAGTTCTAAGTTCTAGGGGACTTATGACCACAGCAGTTGAGTCCCATAGTGCTCAGAGCTATTTGAATTCAATGTAGTGGATGATTGATAGCGTGTCTGACCTTCAACATGTATCGACCAAGTAAGACCTTTCCTCTCCTAACGAGTGAAAGAATTCCTTTCCACTTTCGTGACAGATGTAGGTGTCGTTTTAAATCATCTACATCTGCATCTGTATCTACATCCACATGATTACTCTGCAGTTCGAAATTAAGTGCCTGGCAGACGGTTTATAGAACCACCTTCAAACTATCTCTCTTCCGTTCCGCTCTCGAGCACCGCGCGGGAAAATGGACACTTAATTTTTTTCCTTGCGAGCTTTGATTTCTCTATTTATTATGTTGATCATTCCTCCCTTTGTAGATGGGCTCCAACAAAATATTTTCACACTTTGAGGACAAAGTTATTGATTTTAATTTCGTGGGAAGTTCATGCCGCAATGAAACACGCCTTTGTTTTAACGACTGCTACTTCATTTTGCGTATCACATCCGTGGAACTCTCTGTTATATTTTGCGATAACAGAAAACGAGCTGTCCTTCTCTGAACTTTTTTTACATTATCCGTGCATTCCATCTGACGTAGATCCCACAACGCATAGCATTATTCCAGAAAAGGGAGCACAAATGTCAACCACACATTGTGTTGAAATGTTGTGCTGGATGCGCTTCTCGTCGACTGTGAGCAGTCTCTTTAGTAGGCTTGTTCCATTTTCTAAACGTTCTGGCAATAATTCATAGTTTTTGGTCTACTTTTCTCACAATATTATCCATGTAATCGTTCCAGTTTAAGTTATTCGTAATTGTAACTCCTATGCACTTAGTTGAATTTACAGTCTTTATTTATATTTTTGTGTCTTATACTGCAACCGAAATTTAGCGATTCGCTTTATTACTCATGTGTATGACGTTATACTTTCCATTATTTGAGTCATTTGCCACTTTTCGCACCATACAATTTGTCTTAATCACATGATGAGTTTAAAAATGAGAGCATCATCTGCAGAAAATCTGAGAGTTCCGACCAGATTTGTTTCGCAAATCGTTTATATATATCAGTAACAGGAGGGGGGCCTATAATACTTTCTTGGGGAACGCTAGATATTACTTCTGTTTTACTGCATGACTTTTCGTCAGTTAAGACGAACTTTGACCATTCTGACGGGAAATCACGAATCCAGTCACACATGAGAGGATATTCCATAGGCAGTTAATTTGATTAAAAGTCACTTGTGAGGAACGGTGTCCAAAGCCTTCTGGATATCTAAAAATATGTAATGAATTTGACACCCACTGACGATAGCACTCAGCGAGATTAAACAGCTAGTTGTGTTTCACAAGAACGATATTTTCTGAATCCCTGTTGCTGTTTGTCAATAAATCTTCGAGGTAACTCATAATGTTCGAACACAATACATGTTTCAGATATTATTGACTGGTTCAAATGGTTCTAAGCTTTCACTAGCATTTGTCAGCCACATATTGTGTTTAAATGTTGTGCTGGATGCGCTACTCGTCGACTGTGAGCAGTCGTGGCACCCACCTCGCACACAGCTTCAGTATAACCAATTCTTCGAGCAGGATATATGTATTCGCTCAGCTGAGATGCCTGCACTCTCACGAATTTTCATTCCGTGGTTTTGCGTTACCGGATGGTTTCCTTTGTGGTGACCTCGATTGGACGGCCGGAGCGTGCTTCCTCTTCGGTGCTTATCCAATGACGCTTAAATTCATTAACTCAAAAGTAAATGATCAGCAATGGTGAGTGTAGAGTCTTCGTGGACTTCATCCTGTTTTGTTTGATTTGTGCAGCAATCCAGCCCTTCAAATCAAAATGTTCAATAACAGTACGAACCTCGGTTTCCTGCATTTTCTATCACAGTCGACATACTGACCAATTCCTGCGGCTGTTGACAATGAACTGTCCGCTGTATATTGATGAAATTCTTTACGATCCTTGAAATAGCCCGACTTACCAACCATGAGGGGGGAAGAAAAATGTTCCATACTTTTACCAGCTTTATCAAACCACCGAAGTAGTTCAGTTCAGTAATGGCGGCACGCTTAGTATTTGCAGCGACAATCAGGACTGGTGTCCTGCTATGCACAAAGATGGAACCCGCCAGCAAGTGCGACTTCTTTAGTGTGTTTGAGAATTGTGCGAACAGGCGCCGCATCTCACACGTGGATAACATCGTCATCTTCCACTATCATAGGAGCGGATGGCCTTTTGCTGAGTTAATTTCCAGTAAGCGTAAAATTATCGTAGAGCTAGCGTCCGCGTTTTAGGTGCCAGCCTGACTATGCCACAACTGTTCTCTACGTACGTTCATCACTGCACCATACTGACACAGACTCACAAAGACAGTAAAATTTTCTTTAGAAACCGAGTTCACAGAATCACAGTTGGTTAGGCTATCGCTTACAATCCATGCTTTTGCGTCTCCCCCATGGATCTCAACTGTTGATTCTAAAACATTGTTAGGTAACATTGAAAGGGTACAGTACCGCCCGACATCGAAAATGGGTACAACATACTTCATTATTCTTGTCTGAACAACATTTTTTTTCTAATAATAACTTAATTTCTGAAATGTGGCTGACCAATACGGTAGCATGGTCTTCCCCCACCTCGACAGAGGTGCGAGATGACCTGAAGAACGGCCATGGTTCAGCACTCTGCCGGTGGATCTTGTGCTATTAAGACCTGTTTTAGTTGTGCTCCGTGAAAACAAAAGCCGGTATGCATGTGGAATATTTAAGAGTAGTTTGAAATAATGATTTCTCTATTTCAGGAACTTTTGTGGGGAGAATTAAATGTCAGGCAGGTAATATTAATGGGATTGCAGTAATCTTCGGAAGTGAACAACGGTCACAATGAAACCACGTGTAGCAATAAGTTGAAATACTTCCGTGTGCTTAAGTTAAGCTGAATTGCTAGCGTGTGTACAATAAGTTGAAATATTTAAGAAATAGCGTGTGTACCATAAGTTGAAATATTTAAGAAATGGCGTGTGTAGGACTTGAAATTAGAGACGAGTACTTCCACGTGGTGAGTACTGTGTGAGTCTCAGTGTATGAGACAAAGGATAAAGAGAAGTACTCGTCCATGGTATCAGTTGAGGACTCGCGTGTGTGATGAATATGTTCTTAATATTATTTTGCGTGATATGATTCCGTGTGACGCTAGATTCAAACTCTGAGAGAGAAGCAAGGTGAGTCGACCGTCTATCCAGCAACGCCACTTGGCTTGCATTGCACAGGAAGACGTGCATATATCTCCATAGTTCATAGTAGGAAAGTAGAATTACAAAATGGGGCAATGTCGTGTGAAACTGGGATAAATACTAATTGAAGTGGGAGAGCTGAAAGTGATAGTGTTGTGACCATTGATTGTATTGTATTCCATGTTGTAGTGTGGTGTATGTCATGTAATTTGGGTATGTGTGGTTTGCATGGGAGAGTAGCAAGGTAGTTTCAAAAGATTAGTGGGTTATGCGTGTTCCTTTTGTACTGCTCGGTCTGGAGGATAGTTTCGTGATTATGATTGTGAGAGTCGAAGTGTGAGAAATAATAAAAGATCCACCATCCTATCCAGAAAGTGCACTGTAGCGTTAAATAGTTACGAGACCATAAGATAGAGATTCACCAATGTAAAGCCATGCCCAGTTGGAGGAATTTCTCATGTGTTATTGTTGTAGGTTATGGAATTTGTGTGTTTAGGTTATAGGATTTATCGGAATAAATAAGATAGTGAAAAGAGAAAGATTGGTGCCTTTTCCTTCGAATTGTATGTTGTCATGATATCCAGAATTTATAATGTGTGCGCCACTCATATTCAGTGCGATGGCCACGTTTTGACAAAAGCCGTTAAATAAAAAAGAAAGAAAATGTGGTATTGCCAGTGCGTAGTGAACAGTCAGAGTTCTGTAAATTACTGATAGTCAGATGCGTGTTTCCGTTGCGTATTATTCATACAGGAGGATAATTTGTAACTTAATTGTGAGTACGAGAGTTCATGCTACTCGATAAATAAGAATGAATCCACTCGCTTGGCAGGCCACTCATCTTGCAGGCCTGACTGCTTGATGCCACAGTATAAGCAAGGCATGTGGGTGCCTCTCAACATATTTACAAAATAAATGAGCATATCTTTGTGTAGGTGTTATAATCATACACCGCGATGGGACTACGCTTAAAATAAGTAAACATCTTTCATATTACGACCCTGGCCTGACTTTAGCTACTCGCGTTCTGTGTAAGAATTACATATTGTACAGATGGGACAACATTGTCTCTTTGTAGGCCGAATTCAAACTTTGCATAGAATGTTGAATCAAATCAAAATGTGGAACACGGAAAATCAAAGTGAAACCACATGAAAACTTAGGCTCAAAGCTAAGCAGAACGCATACTTACAACTCACGACGACGTAGAAAGACTGTACTAAATCAAACCCTGGATTGCATATTAAATGATTTCCAAGAGTACTAAGTCTCAGTCATTTTCTCAATGCTACTAGAGAGTAATATGAAAGATTAAAATATACAAAAAGTTTGGAATCAAAGCACTTTTTTCAGAGCCATGTCTTTCTTTCAATGGTTCCAGAAGTGCATGACGAATATGCACAGTTATAAGCTATGCAGCTTCACTACTAAGTACAGCAGAGATCACGTAGACTGTGAGGAGATAGCTCATATAAACAGATTAGTGACTTCGCTTTCTCTTCTGTGGGCAAATATGCTAAGGGAAACAATGTAGTACCATTACTGTCTACGTAGTAATTAGAAACAGTGAATCTTCTCATTCAGATCATAGGTCAAAGTATTTATATCACTGTTCATTACAGCAATTGGATTCTGTGTTTCAGTGTACAGTCCAAATAGACTACAAACCAATATCACAGTTTCTTTTGCTGTACTATTCTTATAACTACTATTTGCATACTCACATACATCACGAAATATTTTAATTGCTTGGCCAATACAAAGACTAGCAAGTAACTCATTCACTTAAATAATCAGTAAATAAGAATATCCTTACCTGAATATCAATATCTTAAACTTTCTCCTTCGAATGAATGACGAAGTACTGAAAGTATTGCATCAATCTCATAGCACTAGTTCACTTCATACACATATTTTTCTGACGTATGGTACTAAGGTTCCCACTGACAACATTGGTTAAACTAGTCACAGATTACAATTAATAATTACTTTTAAGAATAAAACGTTACATATAAAATAAATATGACCATTCATTAACACAGATATATCTATAGGTGCTGGGGGCGTACCATTCTTTGCCTGCTGTCTTACCCTAAAACCAATAAAATTAACTTCCCTCGTATGGAATCCTCACCACATCATAAGCGCACACATAGAAAAGTAGGCATTTACAATTTCTTTGCAGAAGTGGTGGAGCTGTCAGGAAAGTTTTTCACAGAATATACTCTTTTACCTGATATTTTTGCATTTTTCTGGCTCTTATGTCGTAATATATATGTCTCACACATGCCCTTTCGCTGAGTGAGACTAATACTTTTCTTCCCTTCTCTCCCCAAGAACACTTTTCTCTGCATAGACATGGAAAAGGTTTTATTCTTTCATTCTTCTCCACTTCGTGCTACTTACTAGTTCACCTGGGATGAATTGTGTGTTTTACAGTGGCATTTTGTTTAAATGGTTCTGAGCACTATGAGACTTAAGTTCTGTGGTCATCAGTCCCATAGAACTTAGAACTACTTAAACCTAACTAACCTAAGGACATCACACACATCCATGGCCAAGGCAGGATTCGAATCTGCGACCGTAGCGGTAACGCGGTTCCAGACTGATGCGCCGTGAACCGCACGGCCACACCGGCCGGCTGCATTTTGTTTACTATCTGTTCAAAGAGCTCAAAACATTCCACCCATTTACCTTGATTTCTGTGTGTGTACGTCCTAATAAATCATATTCTCGAAAAATCCATTTTGAGGGATTTCCTTCAGAATGAAACCATAATATTAGTATCTGTTTAATGCCATGTCCATGTAAAAACGTTTTCCATGTTTGACAAGTGAAGTCTGAGATGTTAGCTGACAGCAGGGTGAATCGCTTGCCAACTGTCTGTATGTAACTCTTTATTATTCTTTTAGTGCTCGAACTTGCAAACTTGCACATTGTGGCATACAATTTAACATACTTTGTAGAAATGTCATACAGTGCTACAATAAACTTATCACACCCTCCTGTAACATCTATCCAGACGAATTGTAGTGGTTTTGTTGGAATTATCTTATGTAACTCTGTATGACGGCCTTAACTTATATGTTTTGCTTTCTGAAATATAGTACGTGTTTTAGGTAGCTGTTTTATTCGTTTTCTCATACCAGGAAGATACCAATATAAACTGATCTTTCTGTTACATCTAGATGCTCCATAGAGACCCTACGCTTTATTTGTGTATAATATTAGTGCATACGCAACTGGAATACAGACGCATCATGTGTCACATCACGTATAGTGTCTAAAAACAGAACATCATTCTGTATTCTATAACGTTGTTTTAAATTATCTGAAGGATTTTGTGAAAGTATTGCTTTAATCTTATGCCAGCACTGACCAGCATTCCGTAAATGAGCCAAATTTCTGCACATATCTAAGTAATATTGACGATAGTTGCTATCCGTCATGAGCATAAGCTGTTAGTCAGTGGGTTGTTCTGTAAGCTTTGTGTAAACCCTGTGGCAGCTCCGAACGAACGTAGTAGCAGTCGTGACAGAGCATTGCCACAATGTTATCGTTTCATGAAATGTGAGCAATTCCCAAATTAAATTCTTGTAAAAACAAAGACCAACACACATGCATGGAGTAACCCCCATGATAATAGAGATCTTAACACTTTACGATCATAATTACTTTAATATTTTTTGTACATATGATAGCTGAATTTTTTTGAAGGCCCACGCTACTACTAGAGTTTCTAAGTGGGTATAAGAGTAGGTACGTTCATACTCTGACAATGTGCTGATCACAAAACTAATAACAAGAATAATTTGCTTCTCATCTTCTTTGTCTCCTAGGCAGTCACTAGACCAAATCTCTGGTCATGTCCGGATGTTGTAAAATATGGTAGTTAACTAAAGCGTCCTTTAGCACATTAATAGCTCTTGTCCATACCCACACTGCATTTTTCTTCAGCTAACAGAACCGATTTGATACAAACGTTTGGAAAATTAAACACACGTCAAAATACTTTAAGCAATATTTTAATGCTGTGTCTTGTGTTATTCCTGTAGATGTGGTTACGTGACCTCAGAGAATTCGACTTTTGCAGTTTGCTGTAGCCTGTGCTTCAGGAATTTTGTGTAGTTCCTTTCCTAACAAGTGTACATATTCTTGCAAGTTTTGGGTGCTTATTAATAAATCAAGAATGTGCAATGTAACCCTGTCTAGTAGTTCAGACCATAGTATAGTATCTAAGGCAGTAATATACATGCCTGAACTAAGGGTTTAGACCAAATGGCAGTACATAAAAATGGTAAATTCTTCCTCTGAAGATAAGGGCAGTATACGTTCTTCTTAGTGAGACGTGCCTCCCAGTACGAAGTTCTCAAATGTATACTGGTAAGATATTTAACTGCTTGGAAATTGTACAACACTTCGTTGGAGTGTTCAGGCCTGGTCCTTACGGGGATAATGATCTTAATAATTTCCCTCGCATCTAAAGCTGTGCTTAATCCTCCATCAGGTACTGTCACAGATAAAGTGTACAACAATTAGGCGACAGAAAGGCTCTAGTATTCTCCATTGAAGCATTTGTTTTACCAGCCGCGCGAGATAAGCCGAGCGGTTTTAGGCGCCACAGTCATGGGCTGTGCGGCTGGTCCGGCGGAGGTTCGAGTCCTCCCTCGGGCATGGGTGTGTGTGTTTGTCCTTAGGATAACTTTGGTTTGGTAGTGTGTAAGCTTAGGGACTGATGACCTTAGCAGTTAGATCCCATAACATTTCACATGCACACACACACACATTTGTTTTACCTCATTTGTAACCACTGCTCTATTGGTCCATTGGGTAGAGTATGTGCTATGACAATAGTTCTTGTTGTGGTGAACTTCCATTTCATACTGGCATATGTTGATAACACCAGGCTTCCTTACCAAATGGTTCAAATGGTTCTGAGCATTATGGGACTTAACATCTGAGGTCATCAGTCCTCTAGAACTTAGAACTACTTAATCCTAACCAATCTAAGGACATCACTCACATCCATGCCCGAGGCGGGATTCGAACTTGCGACCCTAGCAGTCACGCGATTCCGGACTGAAGTGCCTAGATCCGCTCGTCCACCGAGGTCGACCTTACTTCCCAGTACATGTACTTTAATAGTAATTCCTTTAATTCTGCTCATTGCATTGAGCCAATAGTAGTAGAGTTTAATTGATTTTCAATATTTTTAACCTACAGTGTGAGGATGTGCTACTGGTGTATATTGTCCTTGTCTTAAGTAACTTTACCGATAAGCCCTGGCAGTATTTATCACGCTCTAGTTTCGTATTTATTAACTCTACTACATCCTTACGATGTAGTAGAGTTAATAAATACAAATGACCTCACGAGGGGTAAGATAGATACTGCCTAGAGGAAAATTAAAGAGACCTTAGGAGAAAAGAGAAATACTTGCATGAATATCAAGAGCCTAGATTCAATCCCAGTTTTAAGCAAAGAAGGGAAAGCAGAAAGGTGGAAGGAGAATATAGAGGGTCTATACAAGGGCGATGTACATGAGGACAATATTATTGAAATGGAAGAGGATGTAGATGAAGATGAAATGGGAGATACGATACTGCGTGAAGAGTTTGACAGAGCACTGAAAGACCTGAGTCGATACAAGGCCCCGGGAGTAGACAACATTCCATTAGAACTACTGATGGCCTTGGGAGAGCCAGTCCCGACAAAACTCTACCATCTGGTTAGCAAGATGTATGAGACAAGCGAAATACCCTCAGACTTAAAGAAGAGTATAATAATTCCAATCCCAAAGAAAGCAAGTGCAGACAGATGTGAAAATTACCGAACTATCAGTTTAATAAGTCACAGCTGCAAAATACTAACGCGAATTCAATACAGACGAATGGAAAAACAGGTAGAAGCTGACTTCGGGGAAGATCAGTTTGGATTCCGCAGAAATGATGGGAAACGTGGGGCAACTCTGACCCTGTCGCTTATCTTAGAAGAAAGATTAAGGAAAGGCAAACCTACGTTTCTAGCATTTGTAGACTTAGAGAAAGCTTTTGACAATGTCGACTGGAATACTCTCTTTCAAATTCTGAAGGTGGAAGGGGTAAAATACAGGGAGCGAAAGGCTATTTACAATTTGTACAGAAACCAGATGGCAGTTATAAGAGTCGAGGGGCATGAAAGGGAAGCAATGGTTGGGAAGGGAGTGAGACAGGGTGGTAGCCTCTCCCCGATGCTATTTAATCTGTATATTGAGCAAGCAGTAACGGAAACAAGAGAAAAGTTCGGAGTAGGCATTAAAATCCATGGAGAAGAAATAAAACTTTTGAGGTTTGCCGATGACGTTGTAATTCTGTCAGAGACAACAAAGGACTTGGAAGAGCAGCTGAATGGAATGGACAGTGTCTTGAAAGGAGGGTATAAGATGAACATCAACAAAAGCAAAACAGGATATTGGAATGTAGTCGAGTTAACTCGGGTGATGCTGAGGGAATTAGATTAGGAAATGAGATACTTAATGTAGTAAAGCAGTATTGCTATTTGGGGAGCAAAATAACTGATGATGGTCGAAGTAGAGAGGATATAAAATGTAGACTAACAATGGCAAGGAAAGCGTTTCTGAAGAAGAGAAATTTGTTAACATCGAGTATAGATTTAAGTGTCAGGAAGTCGTTTCTGAGAGTATTTGTATGGACTGTAGCCACGTATGGAAGTGAAACACGGACGATAAATAGTTTAAACGAGAAGAGAATAGAAGCTTTCGAAATGTGGTGCTACAGAAGAGTGCTGAAGATTAGATGGGTAGATCACATAACTAATGACGAGGTATTGAATAGAATTGAAGAGAAGAGAAATTTGTGGCACAACGTGACTAGAAGATCGGATCGGTTGGTAGGGCATGTTCTGAGGCATCAAGGGATCACCAACTTTGCATTAAACCAGTCCCAGGACTGAAGACAACAACAACAATAGTTTCCTGGCTACTGTCATTTAAAAAATATTTACCTGATGAGAAATCGATTACTGCATCCTTCTCTCCCACGAGATAAATTCCAAGAACACATCCTGCTACCACTCCACCTGTAACTAGCAATAGCCATTTTGTCATTTAATATCCTGTTGTAACCTCAACCTGTATTTGCATCTTTGACACTGCATGACTTAACACCAATTGTTCTGATAACTTTGCAGATTTTTGCTGGATATGTGGGTACTTGTGTGATCTCACACACCTTATTGAACAAATATAACGATATAATACCATCGCAACACACGTGTCTGACACTACTGAATGTAGAGTGTCTTGGACAGTCTCTCCATTCTGAACATGCAATTTAAAATTGTCTGCAGTTAGTTCCTCCCTGCAGTCTGCATCACTATTTTAACGTATAACAGATTTACTGTATTACCTTTTCTAGCTATTGATCCACCCCACGGCTTACCATTTGTGGCCACAATTTATTACGTTGCATGGCATGTCTTCCTCGCCAGTTCACCGTAAGAGCACAGTTAAGTAATACACTTGTTTATTTTCTTGTTTGCGTAGGTGTCATAATAATGGTATTGTCTTAGTTTGGTGTTGTAATAACTGATATGGTATCTGTTGCCACCTCTCCGAAATTTAATGAACATAGCGGCAGTCTAGCTGGCTGCATCAAGAATTGCCATCATCGCCTTTTAATGTGCAGCGACAGCAAAATCTTAAATACCCGAGAGGAAAGTGAGTCACATCACTATAATTATTGATATTATTATTATTGTTATTATTATCTGTAACAGCTGTGAACACTTGCAACTGTTCGGTTTCCAGAATTCATGTAATAGTAATCCAATAGGGTTCGTGTTTTAGCGACAGACGTGCATGACTACTTTTGCTACTAAATATCGTACTAAGTAGTGGGGGATAATAATTTTTGCCACTTGTGGTAACAAAAAATTTCAGTGTCTCTAGAATATTTGTTTTGAATCGGATTGCTCCTGTGTTACAACACTGACTTGCGTTGAAAAGTTTCATTCTCTTGTGATTCCATGATTAAATATTCTCAGATGAATTCACCTCAGGCAACATAACATTTTCCAAAACGCTATTCTCAGATGTGAATTCAATAGCTGGAGGCTGCACTAAGTGTGTCTGCTCTGAATCTAAGTGTTCATTATTGTTAATCTATATTTCGTCAGATACTGTCACTGCTTCAGATGATGTAGTATCTGGTGTAAGTAACACTTAGTATGTATCTTTCAGTGCTACTATTTTGGTAATTAACGTGCTGCACTGCAACGACAAATTTGACATGTCAGTTTTCATAGGATTTTGCTGCAGTATTACATCTTGTACGCGCTGCTTCCTGGACTCGGGTAGGCGCGCCGGCTCCTGATCGAATCCGCCCGCCGGATTAACGACGACGGCCGGTGTGTCGGCCAGCCTGGATGCGGTTTTCAGGCGGTTTTCCACATCCTACTAGGTGAATACCGGGCTGGTCTTCACGTTCAGCCTGTTACACGAGTCGCAGAGATTTGAAACACATTCACACTATTTCACGATTTGCAATGTGGGATAAAGGCAGTAGCAGCAAACATAGTAGTGGTTAAGGTTGCTATTTGAGAGGAAATCTCGTGGAATTCGTTTTGTTTAGCTAGCGTTTCATCACACACAACTGACACCAGATGAGAGTTTCGTTATTTCCTTCATCATTTCCATTAAACTACTAAGCATTGCGATGCTTGTCTCTGCGTATTATTGGTAGCTGAGCCAACTGTAGGATTAATTATCTCACTTTCAGCAACTGGTTCAGGTTTGTGAGCCTAAGTGCCTGGACCATCTATAGCCACAGCAACGAATTTGCTGTCAATGGCACTAAATTTCATTGCATGTACGTAGCGTTGCAGATTCCGTTTTGACAATCACCCGATTTCTACCATTGCAAGGAAAAGTGTTTAAATCTCGTTACCCAAGTTAATATCAGCACAGAAGTGACCAGCATTGCTGAAAAATGAAGTTCTTAGCTCTTTTTTACATCACAGCATAGACAGAAATGGTCTAATAATTTTATATATCTTTTAATTTTTCAATTGTATACTTTTCTCTGTTGCTTGTTTGCAATCATTATTTATATTTCCATCTATCTTCTCCTGCCATTCATCAAATGTGTTATTCATGAAACATAACCAATAAAAGTTATAACAACGTGATTATAATAAAACTTATATACCATGCACACAAAATTTTAAAATCTTGCTGTGTTACAGTGTCGTCAATATAAAACGAATAGATGCTATGAAAACTAAATGACTGAAACTCAGTCCTCTGAAAACTAATCTTTTGGAGTATGGGTACATCATAGTGACTTTTTCAGGAGTACAATAAAGAAGTATCTGTCAATAAAATACCAATGTTCATTAATATCAAATGCCACACTAGGCCAAAACGATTCTGTCACCGGCTATTATGATTTTTCATTGGGAGCAGAAAAGCAGTGGACTGTGGTAATCTGATGTATAATGGAACAGAAACTTTTGCATGAGAGAAGAGCAGTAATCTGACTTAGTGACAAGAAATTTAGATTGCAAGCTTCAACTTAAAAAGAATGCAAATGTGCCTATCATTTCATGTGGATGGTGTGTAATCAGCATGTCATCAAACTAATCACTTCACAGTGATACTGAAAACAGGAATATGAGGATGATGAGGAGGTCCCATACTCCTTGACAGACCGTAGGGGACGATGCGGGAGACCCGCACCACCGTACTAGGCAAGGTCATAGCGGAGGTGGTTTGTCATTGCCTTCCTCCGAAAAAAATGATTCAAATGGTTCTGAGCACTATGGGACTGAACTTCTGTGGTCATCAGTCCCCTAGCACTTAGAACTACTTAGACCTATCTAACCTAAGCACATCACACACAGGCATGTGCGATGCAGGATTCGAACCTTCGTCCGTTGCGGTCGCGCGGTTCAAGGCTGTAGCGCCTAGAACCGCTCGGCCACCCCGGCCGGCCCTTCCTCCGACCGTAATGGGGATGAATGATGATGATGAGGACGACACAATAACACCCAATCATCTCGAGGCAAGTGAAAATCCCCGACCCCGCCGGGAATCGAACATGGGACCCCGTGCTCGGGAAGCCAGAACGCTACCACCAGACCACGAGCTGGACCACAAACTGGAATATAGACAAATGCTTTACATACTATTAGTCAAGAATATTGGTAACTTTTGTTAGAAGTGTAATATATTTCAGCTTAATAATAATAATTATTATTATTATTGTCATTATTATTATTGTGTGAAAATTGCAGCCAACAAGAAAAGTGATGTGCTTACATGATGCAAGACGTAAGAAAGAAGGTGAAGAGCATGAGAAACTTTGCACTTTAGTTACTTTAAAAAATAAGAAACAAAATTATTTAAACGATGATGTACGTTAGTTGTACTTCAGGGTACAATTTCATCTCTGATTTTGGATGGAGAGCGTAATTTGTTACATGACATTGGCGGTTTACATGACATCGGTGGTTGTGAGCTCAAGTCTTTTCCTGTTTGTTCTTTGCTATCTTATGTAAGGAAATTCATTTTTAATATTAATACAATCTTCGAATAGGAGTCTGGCTGAAGCCATGGTATGACGTTTTCGCACATTGTGGTATTTACTCGGAATGCAAACAATATACGGATTCCTGTCGGTGTAATCATATGGATTGGTTTTTTACAAATTCATTGCACTCTAGGCTCCTGCCAGCCTCGTATTACAGTCGTAACTGTTGTCGACTCTATTAATTTGAGTGAAGTTGCTTTCATATTTTTCTAAATATACAAGAGTATTTTCGATCAGCATAGAATACCCCACTGTAGCAGACATTCAGGTGCAGTAATCTCTGCTAGGGTGCTGAAACTTATACATACAATCTTGCCTATTACCCTTTTTCAGGTTTTGTGCCGGCTCAGAAGGAATGGTTAAATTTGCTTTTTTTAGTAACAAGGCACGCACTGGCACCTATAGTATGCAGCGAGAGGCTTCTGCTGCAATGTCTGCTTTACGTCACTACCTTTACCTGCATTAGACTGCTGTTGCCCGCAGTGTTGGTCAAACGCGCCTGCCTGCTGCCACTACTCCTGCTGTGGCTCCCAAATGGGGTGCGTGGGTTGAGGAGATCTTCCATGATGGTGTGGCAGCAGTTCTACAGGAGTGGCCTGCTGCTCCTGCGGTTGTTGTTGACACTGCTGATAGTTTCCATCTTCTGCAATATCGTTGTGGTGCACCTCCAGTCTGGTCTGCACCTGGTGTAGTGAAATGTTGTGTTGCTTGATTTATACATTATGATCAGCCTGGCTGACACACTTACAGGCATATCATTTCCCAACATACTAGTGGTCAGCATAACGTGCTGCAATTCCGGCTAAATATCACTTGGCCATTATCAACTGGGATAGTTTCCCCCTCGTTCTTTTGAGTACCACAGTACTCGAGCTGACGGTATGAATGCAGGAAATTGTAACATCACCAGAACTGCGCTAATTCTGGTGTTTACACTCGCCAGTACTGGTAAGAGGAAGCATCACCACTCTCGGCCACGGGACTGCTGTCGAGATATTTCGTAGTTCCTCTGGGTTTGCTTGGTGGCGGAGTGCCTTCCCTTGTGTGTCAGTTTCGCGCGTACCTCTGCATGCCTCAGGCGGTTTCCAGAAGTTGTTCTTCTCAACAAAAAAAAAACTGTCACTTTAGTCTGTACTACTACACGGCTAAAACGGTCACTGGAGCCCAGGAGCAGGCTGCCAATCTAACAAACATCAGTTTCTCTGTATTCCACGTAACTGTTGACCAAATTTAAAAATTTACAATTCTATCACAATTTACTCATTAAGAGTTATAATCTTATATTAAAAGATTAACGCAGTATCTACCGTATTACATCCATGATCCGTGAAAACATCTTGAGGCGACGAATCACGGTGCAGAATTAACTTCATTATATGGTTCAAATGGCTCTGAGCACTATGGGACTTAACATCTGTGGTCATCAGTCCCCTAGAACTTAGAACTACTTAAACCTAACTAACCTAAGGACATCACACACATCCATGCCCGAGGCAGGATTCGAACCTGCGACCGTAGCAGTCCCGCGGTTCCGGACTGAGCGCCTAGAACCGCTAGACCACCGCGGCCGGCTAACTTCATTATATTTTTCCAGTATTTGAGAAATATCAGCAGTTAAGGACTTCCACGGACTTTACCCATAGTTTATAATCTCTTCAAATCCTTTTCATGTTGATACCTCCCTCAGAACAATGAAAGTTTATCGCTTTTTACATTTCTGCTGTTCATGCAGTAAAACTACAGCATCAGGCATGACATTTCAGATAATTACTTCTGTACTACTAACTCTACTTGCACCATATTTTGCAGGCAGCATCCACCTCTAAATATATGTGCAAAATTGTATTCGACACACATCTCGGGAGGTGCTTGTAAACCTAACTTTTCATACAGCGAAGTGCAAATTACCCGAACTGTGCTCATTTGTACAGAGTGGGGCAGTTAAAACTCATGAGATTACAAAAAGGGTTGTGATAAGAGTTAATTGGAGGGGGAAATAGGAAACCCCAATTTTAATCCCGGTTTGTATTCTCCAGGAAAAAAATACGTAACTTCTGTATGGAACAATTTTATCTTTTCAGGACAGATGGCGCTGTAATCGACATAAATGAAAATGAATTAAAATCCATTGAAACAGTGTAGCACCTACGTTAACTGAAACTTTCTTACAGCTTAAAACTGGGTGCCGGGCGGAGACTCGAACTCCGGACCTTTGCCTTTTGCAGGCAAGTGCTCTACCAACTGAGCTACCCAAGCACGACTCACGACCCGTCCACACAGTTTCAATTCTATCTACGTAAATTACCCAGCAGATTAAAATCCCAGCAGAGTAGAATGGTAGAGATCTTACACTCTGTAATGCGACACTAATGTTTTGTAGCCAACCAGCGTGATTCTCCAGACAATAACGCATTACAGTGTCCACATTATTGATGTAATTACCTCCACATATGGCACCGAAGTGGAAAGCGGTTGAAACAAGTCACTGGTTCGATTATCGATGAGGTGGCAACCACATTTATCTTTATCCAGCAAGAAGGACGTGGATGCAGTAGTGCTTTGTACCTTTCAGCAAGCTTTTTTAATGTGGGTCCCTTTGTCTCCCACCATCGGTGTGTTTGTTTTACGTGACTCCCCTTGCCTCTCACCATTGGGGTGCGTGTTTTAGGCCATTACCCTTGCCTTTCACCATCAGGGTGCATGTTTTGGGTGAGTCCCTCTGCGTCTCACCAACGGTATGGATGTTTTATTGACTCCCCTTGCCTCCCACCACCAGGGTGCTTGTCTCAGGTGGGTCGCCTTGCCTCTCACATATCTTCCTTTTTACTGAAGCAAATTCGAAATGGTGCAGGTTTGCTGCAATGCACACGAAATGTTTTCCTGAAAGGCAATCCTACTAAGTGTCTCTTTACTAATGTTTGCACATTTAATGATACTGAATTCACAAGGGTTGTTGGTCCATCCACGTAACATTTCTCTTTTAGCCTTTCCACAGGAAGGAATCTGCAGCCGTCAAATCAAGTGAACACGCTAGCCACTCATGAGGACCTCCCTGTCCAATCTATCGACCAAGATAGTGTCGATTCAGAACATATCCGTGAATAATGCTCTGGACAGTCAGCACGTTGAAACCACTTATCCATTTTGTTTGAAATGGTACACTTTCCAGCAGTATTTGAAAAATATTATCTAAAAAGTTGCCACATATGCGACAATTCATATTACTGTCTATGAAATATGGCCCAATTATCCGGGTACCTAACACATCGCACCAAACACTGATACTCCAGGAGCGTTGAAGCTTGACTTTCCTTAACCAGTGGTGATTTTCTACTGCCGGTGAAGCATATTATCCTGATTCACGCGACCACGATTCATAAACGTTGCTTCATCTGGGAAAAGTACACGTTACTGAAAATCATCATTGGCTGCTAGTTGTTGTCGCATCAAATTTCAAAAGTTCAAGTGGCTTTGAAAGTCGCCCCCATGTATTGCTCGATGCAGCGGCAGGTGCTATTGGTGCTATTTGTGTTTATGCGGCATGTGCTGAACGCTTCTTCGTGAAATTCTCGAAGCTCATGCAATTTGATGCGAACCAACGTGACGTTATGCAGCAGTTAAGAGCTAAAACATACACTGCGATACTTTCGTTCGTCGGAGGCAGTAGTCGGAATCTTCGTGTGGGCTGAACATTTTTAGTTGCAGTAAACAGTTGAATTACACTGCGAAATGTCGTTGCAGAAGAAACATTCCTCTCAGGGAACGGGTTCACATACCGCCGACGAGCTTCTCCGGCGTGCCTATTTGACGCAAAATACGAAGCACTGATATGTACGCTCTCCAAAATCGTCAGCGTCGCTGTACACGTAGGACGAGATGTTTGTCCGTCGTTGGCGGCGTTGCGACAGTCGCCCTCGACACAGTGGAACAACATCCTTGCGCGTAGAGGTGTTGTAGATACAGCGAGAGTCTGGTCTTGTACTCATACGCATGTCCGCTGTCCGTGTATCACAGACGGTTACTTGAATGGTACAAAATGTATCGCAGACAATGGCTAACGTATAGAACATTCCCCGACCACTTAAAACGGTTTGTAACACGTTTCGGTCTGGGTCGATTACAACACACAACGATAAAATAGTTCCATGCAAAACTTAGGTATATTTCCGGAAAATTCGAATCCGCAATAAAAATTCGGAAATCGATTGCAGTTTTCAAAGCTGATCCCACTCTCACTCGCAGGAGGTCAGGCTGGGTTTCGAGTTAAGTGTCACTGAATGTCCTCTTTTCGACGGAGGTAACTTTCGTTACAACCTTTTCACCACTCGGTTTTTAGAGTCCCAGATATTTCCATAAACAGTTTCAACCACCCGACCGGATACAGGCTTCACTTATTTGTAAAGTAATTAGACTATGAACATGTTTTGCATAAGTTCCATTCTTCTAAGAATAGTTGCTCAGAGGGGGGGGGTTCTGATAAATTACAATTTTTTGTGCGTAACTCATAATTTTTATTGTCAAATCCCGGATATTTATTGTTTTATTATTCTCCAATTCTATCGTGACTTTTACTTTGGGGTGAAGATTGTTGAGAGTACGAGTATCATGAACTAGTTTGATGACTCCATTATTTACATCTATTAACGTCACTGTGTCATCAACATATCTATGGTAGTACCCTTGTTTTGCGATTATTGTGTTTGTGGTATTTCCCTTCTAAATTATTTTACGAAATATTCGCTATTAAATCTGCGATGCTGCGTCTTATGGCTACACCATATGTTTCAGCATAAAATTTACCACGGAACAGAAATAGCAAAAAAAGTATACTATCATAGATATGATGATGAAACACTAAAGTTAATAGATGGAAATAATGGAGACATCAAACTAGTACATGAAACTCGTACCCCAAAATAAAATTAACAATAGAATTGGAAAATAACAAAATAATAAATTTCCAGGATATGACCATAAAAAAGTGAGTTATGCACAAAAATTCGTGGGTTGTCATAAACCGACAACGATAGACAACAATACTAACGCACGTTCCTGCCATCCAAACTCGCAGAAATACACATATTTTCATGCCATGATTAATCGATTAACAAACCTGCGACTGAGACAAGAGACCTTACAAAAAGAGATACAAATCCTGAAATACGTCGTAGAATGGAATGGTTTTATTCTTAAAATTGTCACTTGCCTATACGATAAACGCGCTTAGCCTATGCAATATACCATACTTAATGAAATATTGTTTGTGTAATACATTGTATCACGAAAAACCGCTACATATCTAGGAACGATGTCTCACGCAATTAAAGCATTAGTACAACACACTAACATAAAATTCGCATAGCTTTAAATATATTGGAACACACGCAAAATTGCCATCGAGAACTTCCAAGTAAACTTAAAGTAAGTTAATATTTCAATACTGTGTAATAAATTGTACAGCAGAGTTGAGATCTTCGCACTGGCGAATGAAAAAGGCGATATACCGCCATAGAGCGAGCCTATAAACCGATAACCAACCAGCCGAATGGCAGATGTTGGTAAGAAATTAAGGTTAATTTCTCATGAAATGCATCATGCTTGCAAATGGTTCCGACTTCAAAACATTTAAGTCACTACGGAACCAGAAACAGCTGATACGCTACTCAATGATCGAATACACAATGATCGAATTCCCTACTACTTATTAATGAAATGAGATCGCATCAGGTAGAAGAAATTAAGACCTACTGCATTTCTGTATAAGGTTGGATTTTCTGTTGGATCTGACCTTAAGTGTCATATACCAGTTTGTGCAACAGTATTTTGTGCAACACAATGTATCACGAAAACCGAAATGCAGAATAGCCTAAAAATGACTGGTTGTGGAGATCAAGATCAGGAAAGTAGACAAAAATTCACAGAAACCCTTATGGACCTAGTAGGTCTGCTACATGTATCCAGAGAAAAGAATTGTGAGACTCATGAGGTTCTCTGTTCAGTCAACTATCACGTTTTCCTACATATTGACACGTGACTAATAACCAGTGAGATAATTGTGACTTCCCGTAGTTTTAATAATAATTGAATAACATTACAAATTATATTAGGTTGCCGCATAAGTTCGTAGCGTTGCATGTTGCTATTCAGGTTGCTATGTGCTTATTTATCGATTGTATATTCTACTTGTAGCCTACTGTTGTTAGCTGCGTTAACATTTTGTCGTTTTGCCATTTGGCGGTCGTGAGTGAAGTTGTGGACACTAGAAAATGTAGTCCCAAGTGGTGAAATCGAAACATTTCAGACATTTTATTTTGTTTGAATTCGATACAGGGGCGAAGAATGTCGAAAGCAGCCAGGAATATATACACCACGTGTAGGGATCGCGCCATTGGACAGAGCAGGGCAGGAGAATGGTTTTCTCGTTTTAAGGAGGACCGTTTTGACATTAGTGACCGTCTGCGTTCAGGAAGATCTTCATGGTTTGATGAACATCGTTTAAAGGCATTAATTCGCAGGGATCCACGCCATTCTACTCGAGTACTGGTAAATGTGATGAACTGTCATCATTTCACCATCTTGGGAAGGCTGAAAACTCGGATGTAGGGATACCGCATGCTCTAGGCCCGTAGTAAAAGAGTCAGTGGGTGGCCATTTGGGCGTCATCAGTTGACTCGTGAACAACACTGACCATGCCTGTCCAGTACCGTTACTGGTGACGGGAAATCGTGTTTTTATATTAAAACAGGAGCAGATATTTCCTGTACAAAGACCTACGTGCATGCACAAAAGATAATGTTATGCATCTAGAGGAACAGCGATGGAGTGGTGTACTTCGAATTGCTTCGTCGAAGTGTAACCATCGCTGCTGATATTTATTGTCACCAACTGAGACTTACTGCATGCGCAATCTAAGAACAACGACCTCGGAGATTGCGTGAAATGATGCAATTCCACAGTTACCACGCCCGCTTTCTGCTAGAGTGACAAAAAAGGCTGTTCGTGAGATGGGTTGGGAATCCATTCCGCACCCACCTTAGTCACCTGATCCTGCACACTCACATGTTCACCTTTTCCACTCTCCGTGGAACAACCTTCAAGGTTCTTACTTTCCGTGCAAAAATACGCTCCACGAGTACTTCGCCTCAAAACCACGTGACCAAGCGAAATTGAGAGTAATACACATGATTGGCCTTGTTTCTTTTACAGGAGATTTACTTGAAGTTTCTGGCGTTGTTTCAAATTATTCATATCAGACAAAATAATCACTGTTTCATTCGGTTCAGTTTACATACGACATCGGTATTTCACCACGATTAGAATAATTAATCAGTGAGAGAAGCAGGAACTGCGTTATGAAATTAAACATTCATTTTCTCGGCTTCGTGACAGAAGTTACTTAACTGTACTTTTCCTCGGGCTCTTCATATGACAAACTATTGCTAAGACTGCACCTGCTTTGAATTACCGTCCCCTTAGTTTCCCCCACTCCTCCGTCATTCAACGGGAAATCTCTATTAACACCCGCCTGTCGATATCGCATTCGTGCTTACACAAGCGCGGCTGCGGGCACTGCGGCAGTTATGAATTGGTTATCGCGATTATCGACGCGGGAGTGTCGGCAGAAACCAGACACTGGCGAGGCCGTCAATTAGGTTGCGAGGCGATCACGTTAGCCGCTGATTGCGTTAGGCGTGGGGCGAGGGGCGGCGGCGCCGCGGCCCGGCGTCCCCCCCACCAGCCTCCGGCTTCCGATGACGACCCATTACTCCATTACGTGTCGCGCACCACCTGTCGCTCGATCAATGACGGAGTACTGCAGCACTCAGCGTTGCACCATACAGTAGTCGACAGAGTCGCCGTACCTGTAGCAGAGCCTCATAGTCCCAGTACCACTGTACGTCTTATTTCCAGTTGGTGCTTTGAGATCAAAAAGCAGTATTTTCAATCTTAACGTCATGAAGATCCACGGCCTAGCACAATACGTATGCAGAGTCTGTGTCAAAGAAAAAGCAAGTTAACATACATCATATGCGAATGTCAGCTGATGAATAACAAAGTGTCGTATGGCATTGTTGGCTGGTAGACTCTGAAAGCGATGCTGCTGAAGAGGTGAAACTACACCTCCATCTACATCTACATCTGCATGATTACTCTGCAATTCATATTCAAGTGCTTGGCAGAGGGTTCATCGAACCACAATCATACTATCTCTCTACCATTCCACTCCCGAACAGCGTGCGGGAAAAACGAACACCTAAACCTTTCTGCTCGAGCTCTGATTCCTCTTATTTTGATGATCATTCCTGCTTATGTAGGTTGGGCTCAACAAAATATTTTCGCATTCGGAAGAGAAAGTTGGTGACTGAAATTTCGTAAATAGATCTCGCCGCGACAGAAAACGTCTTTGCTTTAATGACTTCCATCCCAACTCACGTATCATATCTGCCACACTCTCTCCCCTATTACGTGATAATACAAAACGAGCTGCCCTTTTTTGCACCCTTTCGATGTCCTCCGTCAATCCCACCTGGTAAGGATCCCACACCGCGCAGCGATATTCTAACAGAGGACGAACGAGTGTAGTGTAAGCTGTCTCTTTAGTGGACTTCTTGCATCTTCTAAGTGTCCTGCCAATGAAACGCAGCCTTTGGCTCGCCTTCCCCAGAATATTATCTATGTGGTCTTTCCAACTGAAGTTGTTCGTAATTTTAACACCCAGGTGCTTAGTTGAATTGACAGTCTTGAGAATTGTACTATTTATCGAGTAATCGAATTCCAACGGATTTCTTTTCGAACTCATGTGTATCACCTCACATTTTTCGTTATTTAGCGTCAACTGCCACCTGCCACACCATACAGCAATCTTTTCTAAACCGCTTTGCAACTGATACTGGTCTTCGGGTGACCTTACTAGACGGTAAATTACAGCATCATCTGCGAACAACCAGGAGAACTGCTCAGATTGTCACCGAGGTCATTTATATAGATCAGGAACAGCAGAGGTCCCAGGACGCTTCCCTGGGGAACACCTGATATCACTTCAGTTTTACTCGATGATTTGCCGTCTATTAATACGAACTGCGACCTTCCTGACAGGAAATCACCAATCCAGTCACACAACTGAGACGATACCCCATAGGCCCACAGCTTGATTAGAAGTCGCTTGTGAGGAGCGGTGTCAAAAACGTTCCGGAAATCTAGAAATACGGAGTCAACTTGAGATCCCCTGTCGATAACGGCCATTACTTCGTGCGAATAAAGAGCTAGCTGCGTTGCACAAGAACGATGTTTTCTGAAACCATGATGATTACGTATTAATAGATCGTTCCCTTCGAGGTGATTCATAATGTTTGAATACAGTATATGCTCCAAAACCCTACTGCAAACCGACGTCAATGATATAGGTCTGTAGTTCGATGGATTACTCCTACTACCCTTCTTAAACACTGGTGCGACCTGCGCAAACTAGCCCCTGATTAGAGAGAAACTGTATCTATGTGTTGTGGAGATACGTACCATCCCCAGGAACTGTCACTCCCTCTGTTGTGACCAAGAATGTCCGAATACAGAAGATTATATTTGGTCTTAACAACTGTATTTGGACGATGCCAAGACTTTGAAGGCTGAGTCGTCGGTGCTAAGCAAGGAGGACGTAATGTTTCGTCTTCTGCTCTGAGTTACGTCACAACCATCAAAGCTGCTGTGATTGTTGGTGAGGAACGGTGGTAGCATTACGTAAACAAAGTCATGTGTTGAGGATTTAATATAACAATATCATTATGTATCCATATCATCCGCGTTATAAAATAAAGAAAAAAATAAAATAAAATAAAATATTAATTATTGTATATGTATGATAGTGATTCGTTGAAATTCATATTTGCTTACCTAGAACGCGGACGTTTAATTATTTGGTATCAGACGCTTGACAATGGCTTTCTCGTAAATGCAGTGTTACTCGTAGTTGACCGTGAAATGTAACTCAAATAATCGGACTTCGTATTTAAATCGTTTCCAAAGACTGCTGCGGTAAGTGCGGACTCAAAATCTCAATATTAGAAGAATTTGGCAGCCATGTCAAGACGTCGTACAGAGGAGACTGTCTACTAAACATAAAAAAGTTTCCACAGTTAGTTAAATCAGATATATTCAACGAATAAGCCTATACTTAAATAATTCAACTTACTTTCATGAATATAGAATCTTTACAGAGTCGAGTGCCTAGTGAGATTGCAACTCGCAGTGTTCTTATATAACATCAAATATGGCGGTGTGCCAGTTAATAAAATATACGTGCTTCCCTCACCAGCTATTGTACAAGATCTACTTCTTCTTAATGAAACATAAGAGTGTCGTAATTATATTTTGTTTTATCAGCAACATAGCGCTGCTGTTCTGTGCCATAGGCTTTATTTATTTGTCAGAGATTAATTATTTAATCAATATTTCGCGTTTTGAGGAAACTCACGCACGGCTTGCAAATGTGCCTTTATATTGCCCCCTGAACTGCGAGGCGAAAGGACACACCTGCAGGCGAGCGATTGATCTAAAGGCACAAGAAAATCTAAGTTATCTACAACTATTTACATGACATACATTATACAGTATATTATATACGTGCGCCGTAAAAGTTCTTATGTTGGCAAAAGCGGCACTGCCGTTATATCCTAAATTTGGATCTCGCGGCAGAGTATTGCAGTTCATATTGTTCGTGTGCGCGTTCGTTTCTTAGTCGTCGCACAAAGAAAATATTACATACGAAGAGTACATTCTATGACAGGTAACTTAATTTTAAAATTGCAATATTTGTTATAATACAATACAACTCTAGATTTTTGAATGTTCTTAGTTACATATTAATGCACTGAAATGCTTCAAAGAAGAATGTCTTTTTGTTTCAGGTGCGTTGACCTATACACATCGTGTCGTTATTACAGATTATATTCATTTTCTACACAGTAATGTTTCACAGGTTAGTGTTGTCGTGGTAAAGTTTTTTTGATCACAGTAACATCGCTGTATAACAACGTAATTGATACATAAGAAAGTCAGTTTCCTATTTCCATTATAGTCGTTATGATGCAGTTCATTGTGACAAAAAGCATTGTTTATTACAGATCGGATGTGACCCGTCGAGTAATTGGTCCATATGCAGTTCGTTTTCAATATTCCGTGGAAGCTTGGTTGCAGAACCTCGGACGGCACATAGCTGGCGTCGATCCTTGGATAGTCCAGGTAAGTGTGTCCGTCACATTTCGAGAACACTCCCTTCCCTGAAGTTCCAACCAAAATACTTCCACTCGTCGTGTTGTTTTCTGGACAGGCAGATTGTGACCATTTAATCCAGTTAACATCTTGAAGTTAGATACTGTAGTAATTTCACTAGACGATGCACCAATTATGCACTTCACATTTTCAGTTTTTTGTTAAATGTAGCTCACCTAAATGTTCGTAGTTACTTATCAAAGAAATCTTTCATCGCGTTTACAAAGGTACGATGCATAATGAATATCATTAGCAGTTTCTTTCACATAGGTTTCTGCGTAGTTGCAGACTTAGTAATGTACGTTAATGTCCGTGAACAGTGGTTCACTATGCAAGTTTTTTTTAAGTTTTTCACATTTTGGCACTCGTTATCGTTCAAATTTTTACATAGTAACAGTTACATTATACATTATTTTTCAAAAAACATAAGTAATCATACATATACACGTCACATTTTTTCTTAGCATAAACATAATACAGTTACACATAAACATGTTTACGTCATCATTACGTAGCTATAAATTATTACATCATGTCACATTTGATTACACGAATTGCAGATATTTAGATTCTCCTTTACGGTTTTACTGGGTTTTATCGATGTTTTTTTGTGATGTTATCTGAAATTAAGATAGATTAGACACAACATTCTTTACATCAGTAGGCAAGACCAGGCGTTTTCACTACTCAATAAATATTCAAATTAATAACAGAAGGAAAACTGTTAGATTCCTTGCGTTTTGTGCGTGTGTGTATAGTGTCTGTGCGGCCTTGGCTACTGGTAGACGCTTTTCTTGCTGAGAGATGTGCGTCTAATCTATTTCTCGGAGTAAAAGATCGCTTCACAGATGACTGTCGGTTCGCCAGTCAGTGGTACCTACAGTCACATATATTGAGTGAAAAATTAGTACATCATTCACTGCTACGTGATCATAAATTTTACCATAATATTCAATCTTCTTTGTAGTGCCGCGGCGTTGAAAGAAAAGTTCTTCTGTCTTCAACTGCGTCACTGGTACAGCTGAAATGAAAATTTCTATACTACTTATTATCTATGTTGTAGCAAACAGAGTTTTGCGAGTTGCTTAGCAATGTTGCCATGGATATGACTTTGACATTATTTAGCAGGAAATGCTCCAAGATCTCGGTGTGCGTATACCCCAATAATTCTGTTAGTTCTAGGATGTTGTAACAGATACGCACCAGGATGCGGTAAGTTAACAATTATATAAGGTTCTTCATATAGCAGACGCCACTTAGCGTTGCGTCGTTTGAGTGCTACAGATTTATGATGAGTACGAAGTAGTACAAGCATTCCTACCTCGAATTTTTGTTTTCTTTTTATTATGTTTCTGTGATGTTTGTTTCGTATTTGTGCGTGATGTGTCAGTGTAGTCAATACTTCTCTTATTTTCTGTTCAGGTGTGATTTCCCTGTCTGACAACTTAAGTAATGGTTCTATCCATGGATAGTTCTGTTTGCAATTGAACATGATCTCGTTAGGTGTGTAATTTGTATTGTAAATATTTAAGTTATTGTTTACGTCTTCGAAGAGATTTAGGTAGGACACCCAATTAGTATGTTTTGATGAAATGTAAGTCCTCATGGATCGGTTTAGTTCTCAGAAAAGTCTCTTTCAGTCGCGTTACATTTAGACTAAATTTTGAAATAAATATACTTTTAATGTTATTGTCCTTCGAGAAATTTCTCCATTTGTACGCAGAGTAGTATACTGCATTATATGACAGAATTGTTTTAGGTTTTCCCACGAGCGTCAGGTGATCACTTGAGAATCGGCGTATTATAGCATTTGCAGTGGCGGATTTTAAAGCATAAAGTTTTACATGTTTAGAAAATATATCGTAAGAAGCTAAAATATATTTGACACCTCCAGAGCTTGCTAGATGCGGTCCGCTTATGTCAGTACACAGATTTTCCAGGGGTTTACTCGGTAAAATAGAATGTAAATCTGTTTTTGTGGATAAATTCAGAGGTTTTGATTTTTGACATACGACACGTTTTCAGTTCCCTGTAAATTTTTCTTCTCATATTGCTAAAATAACAGTATGTGCTGAGCTTTGCCAAACACTTTTTCATCCCATAATGACCACAAACTAAGTGTGTGTGCCAAATCAAATTATGTTCAGACTCTTTGGGATTGCATACACACCTGTTAGTAGCATTTGGATGTCGGCGATAAAATAATACATCATTGTGTAACTTGTAATACATAGTTAAAGAATGATTGTGTTTTTCTACCAGTAATGTTATTATCTTATACCAGTGAGGATCAGATTTTTGTAATTTAGCCATTTTTCTGCACATATCAATATAACATTGGTAATACTGCTTGTCTTGCATTAAGAAAATCCTGTAGTCATTTATGTTTTCTAAGTCACTGTTGGTTACATTCATACCTTGTGGAAGTCTAGACAAAGCGTCGGCAATGGTGTTGTCCTTACCTTTTATGTACTTAATTTCAAAAGAGTAGTTCTGAAGAGTAACTGCCCATCGTGATAGTCTAGGATGTACAAGTTAACAAAAATCTCAGGGCCTGGTGATCGGTATAAATTACTGTATGTATTCCAAATAAATAATAATTGAATTTCTTGAATGCCCAGACTATGGAAAGTGTTTCTAACTGAGTAGTGGAGTATGTACGCTCACATTCAGTTAGAGTACGACTTGCAAACCCAATAATTCTTATCTGTTCCTTTTCTTTATTCTTTACAACTTGATATAAGCAACAGCCTAAGCCAGGACATGAAGCGTCACAAGTCATACAAAAATCTGAATTGAAATCTGGATGGCTCAATATGTTTGCATTAACTAAAGCATGTTTAATTGTATTAAAGTCTTTCTGGCACTGTTCCGACCAGATCCAAACTTGATTCTTTCTGAGTAGATTGAACAGATGTTTACTGTTCAGAAGTGGTTGTGGTAAAAGAGTCTCAAAAATGAACATAACCCAAGGAATGATTTTAATTGCTTTTTTGTTCGAGGGCTAGGGAAGTTTCTGATAGCATCTGATTTACTGGGATCAGGACATATGCCCCGTGAATTAATGATATGTCCTAAATATTTTATCTCACTGCAAACAAATTTTGATTTTCTA
This sequence comes from Schistocerca americana, assembly GCF_021461395.2. Classification (NCBI taxonomy): domain Eukaryota; kingdom Metazoa; phylum Arthropoda; class Insecta; order Orthoptera; family Acrididae; genus Schistocerca; species Schistocerca americana. Next base: position 71,356,247 of record NC_060122.1, on the reverse strand, counting down.
AGATTTGCTGTGACTCCATCTTGTGCATATTTTTCTAAAATTCCTTGAAGTGTGTCAACGTGTTTATTCCAAGACTGTGTAGCTATCAGTATATCATCTACATAGTGTGTGACTGTCTCAACTAAATCATCGCCAAGCACGGTATCCAGGGCTGTAATGAATACTCCAGAACTGACATTCAATCCGAAGGGTAGAATGTAAGACTGATAGGTTCGCCACCCGAATATACATGCAGTATATTTCCGAGAATCAGGAGTGATACCTACTTGCCAAAATGAATTTGCGAGATCTATTGTGGAAAAATATTTTGCGTCTAGAAATTTCTGAAATTGCTCTTCTAAATTTTCGGGATTTGTGTGAACCGGTAAAATTATTTCATTAATTTCTCGTGCGTCTAACACTAGCCTAATGCTACCATTTGGTTTTGTGACAACAGGTAGAGGACTACAGTAAGGTGAGGTGGATGGTTCAATGATTTTTCAGTCTAACATTTGCTTTAATTCTTGCCACACAGCAGGTCGTTGAGATAACGGTACGTTATATGTCTTGTGGTAGAAGATCTTGTGAGGCTTAACTTCAATCTTGTACATATACGTGTTGATAACACCTAATAGTTTGGTCAAAACTTGTAAATATTTGGATAACACTTCCTGTAGTTTCATACGTTCATGTACACTCAGAGGTGTAGCTTCACTTTTCAAGTCCATTAGCTCTGTGTCAGATGAGTGTGTGTGCGTGTCTTGAATGTCATTGTCAAATACTAACTGAACCTTGTACCCTGTACAGTGTTTGTCATGCTTTAGATTTCTCCTGTCCAAATCAATAATAATTACACTGCCTTTATCTTTTAAAATAGATTTACCTATGGAGAACTCTATAATGCAGTCCTTCTCGCTCATAATATCTAATCCTAATATGCAATTTGTCACAAGGTTTTGTACAACCAGGAATGGCCATTGTACGGTTTCATTACCTATTTAAATGTTTACAAAAACTTGCTTCTTAACCCTGCATTACTTATTACCTAGAGCAGTAGTTATTTTACAGTTTTGGGCAGGAAACTCAGGCACAGGCTCCAATTCACACATATTTTTATAGAAATTAAGAGACAAAACGCTCACAGTTGCACCTGTATCTAAGATAATAGTAGTTGGAATCCCACCAACTACACCAGTAGTAGATGCTAAAACAATTTCATTTGTGTTTGAACGACATTGTGTACTGTCTTGCAAAAGTTCATCTGATATATTCTCATTGTGGTTGTATCTTATAAATAAAAAAGGTAGTTTTTGTTTACAATCATTAGGCATACCAATATTTCGTTGTTAAAAGGTGGTGTCAAATAACTGATTAACATTGAAGTTGCCCCCCAAGAATTCTTCAGCCACGACCCGGGGCATAGAGGTGACTGTTTCTAGTTTGTCGGATAAGCATTTGGAATAGGTACTGACACAGACTGAGGTTGTGTATCAGGTGTCACTTCTATTATATTCTCATTCGGATATTGCCTGTTGTGATCTCCAAACTTTTGCGGTTGTTGTTGCTGTTGCGCATTATGACTTACGTGTCGGTCGTAAGGTATGCTCCAATTTTGTCCTGGTGGCTGCTGTGGTATAGCAGTGTTTGGATGAAAGTAGTGATCGCTACGAGTCCAGCCTTGATGCCGTCTTGGCTCGTAGTTATTATTGTTTCTGTTCTGTTTGTGTTTTTGTTGTTACATTTGTATCCGTTGTTACCGTTGTGGCTGCAGTTATTACCACGGTGCCTCTTGTATGGATTGCTGCATGAAGTGTTATTACTGTTGTAACTGTAGTTTGCACTGGAATACGCTTGTTGATTTTGATTTCCGTATTGAGACGGCATGTGAGTTGGCTGTTTTTGCTGTACCGCGTAGCCAACTGCCGGCGCGCCAGAATTGAGTTGGCAAGCCTGCATGTTTTGCATACCACTGATATAAACATTGTGGCTGCTGTTTTGTCGCGCGAAGTGCTGATCTTCTAGTAACATGTCAACCGAATCTAAAGCTGTTAAAAATAATCTGGATCGTCATCCGGAATATGTAAGTGTTTTTCTTTAATGTTGAAAGGCAGTTACGCCTTCAACGCACGGAGTATATCACGTGTTGCGACTGGTCCGTCCACAAAATGTCCCATGTTCAAGTATTTTTCAAAATATCTGCGTAAGTTACCATTTTTACTGTTAAAAGTTTCAGGTTCTAAAATTTGTCTTCTGAGTCGCTCCTGAACGGATTGCGACCAGAATTTGTTCAGAAAAGCACGCTCAAACTCACTGTACGTGGTACATACGTCAGCTTGACTGTATGCCCAGACAGCTGCCTCGCCTTGGATGTAACCGACAATATATGAAATCTTTTTCCGGTCACTCCAAGTGCGTGGGAATGCGTTACTAAAAATTTTAAGAAAAATCACCGCATGAATGGTTCGTTTTTCTGGGCTAAAAGTCTGAAATTGCCTGTGTTTTATTAAACTTTCTTCTTCCATTGCATTATAATATGGATTTGTTCCACTGTAATTATTGTAACGTTCAGATGGCGAGTAATTACGGTAATGTTGCTGTGGTTTACCATGATAATAGCTTGTGTTTGTGTTTGCAAGACGTGGTATGTGTTGTTGTCGTGGTGTGTTTTGTTCTTGTGTGTTTGTCGTGTGCGGTATGGTGCGTCATACTCGTATGTATATTGGTTTCTGAACTGTACATTTTGACTGATATTTTCGTTACATTCAAAACGTGGTTGATCCGTGAATTGTTTCATTGGTGCAATGACAGACCGTACTGCGTCACTAATCAGCTGTTTGTTATTAGTGATTTATTCCGCTACGGAGTCGTGCACAATTGTTGGTAAATTTTCACGTATGCATCAATCAAAATGTTTGTCTTTGTTCTCTACCCAGCCGTGAAATTATTTATTAATATTTTGTAAATGAGATGTGGCATCAGATTGTCATCTGTCAGTCAGGTGTTGTTCAACATCGTCAAATTTATTCTGCACGTCAGTAATTCGTTTTTCAAGGTCGTCATGTATTGAAGGATATGTTTTAATTTGTTCAGTAAGAGCTTCACACGTGATATTAAGGTTTTTTACTTGTGTCTGTAAAAGTGCTACGTCATTTGTAGTCTTTTCATGTATCGTTGTAAGCTTGGAAAATTTCGTACTGAGTTCAGTCATCTGTTTGGTCAGTGTGGCGCCTATTAGTTCCACACGTTTACATAAAGCGTCATTACATGTCTTGATTGCTTTGAGATCAGATTTAATTTCGTCATTTTGTGTCTTTAAATGTTCATTTTGTGTCTTTAAGGTTGTCAGGTTTTCCGAGTTCAGCATCATTAAGGTTGCCATATTTTCTGCGTTTTGTTTCATTAGCATTTGTAACATGTTGGCAATGTCTACTGTTTGTAAGGTCTCTGCCCCCGCCGCGTCATTAGACGTGACGTCATGTATTAACATAGGCTCTGACTGAGACTTTGAAATTTTTGTGGTGGACGACCTATTGTCAAAACTTCCGTTAACACTTGCGTCCATATTTGATGAATCGTCACTACCGGTTGCTGCCGTAAAGTCATTTTCTAACATTTGTCTCGCGTCCGAGTCGGATTGCGTGTGAATAGTATGTCTTCGCTGTTCCATCATTGCGTATTGTTTTCTAGTTATGACCATGCCACACGTAAGATATGTTTCAAGAAAATAAAGTTTGACACTGGTTTTAAAATAAAATGCAGTTGAACATGAATCGCTCGTAGCAACAATGGCTGTTTGTAAATTTAAAAATGTAAACTGAATTTCGGATTATTCTTAATGGCTGCTGGCCGTGTTATAACGTATCGTACAGAAGTCGGCCATATTGTACACTCGTGTATTGGTATTGTTGCAGAAGTTATTGTTTAAGGAAAAGTACTGAGAATGAAATTTATCACTGAAAACTGCTACGTGCGAAAGAAATACTACAGAATCCATTGAAAAGCTAATGCACTGAATTATGCGTCTGGTCAAGCCTGCCAATGCAAAGATGCTGCATCTTACCTTATTTTGCTGGAAGCTTCGTTGCGTCTTCCCGCAAAATTTTAGAATTGGAAAATATCTTCAGATTTTTGTTATTTCTCAATATTCACGTCCAGGTCCAGAAAGTTGATTTTTCACATGAAACAAAGAGAACAACGTAACAAATGACAGATTGAACAACATCCTGTCACGGTCGCCAGTATAAGATAAATATATAAAAAAATAAAATAAAATATTAATTATTGTATATGTGTGATAGTAATTGGTTGTAACTCATATTTGCTTATCTAGAACGAGGACGTTTAATTATTTGGTATCAGATGCTTGACAATGGCTTTTTCGTAAATGCAATGTTACTTGTAGTTGACCGTGAAATGTAACTCAAATAATCGGACTTCGTATTTAAATCGTTTCCAAAGACTGCTGCGGTAGGTGCGGACTAAAAATCTCAATATTAGAAGAATTCGCCAGCCATGTCAAGACGTCGTACAGAGGTGACTGTCTACTAAACATAAAAAAGTTTACACAGTTGGTTAAATCAGATATATTCAACGAATAAGTCTACACTTAAATAATTCAGCTTAATTTCATAAACATAGAATCTTTACAGAGTCGAGTGCCTAGTGAGATTGCAACTCGCAGTGTTCTTATATAACATCAAATATGGCGGTGTGCCAGTTAATAAAACATACGTGTTTCCCGCACCAGCTATTGTACAAGACATACTTCTTCTTAATGAAACATAAGAGTGTCGTAATTGTATTTTGTTTTATCAGCAACATAGCGCTGCTGTTCTGTGCCATAGGCTTTATTTATTTGTCAGAGATTAATTATTTAATTAAGATTTCGCGTTTCCGAGGAAATTCACGCACGGCATGCAAATGTGTCTTTATATTGCCCCCTGAACTGCGAGGCGAAAGGACACACCTGCAGGCGAGCGATTCACCTAAAGGCACAAGAAAATCTAAGTTATCTACAACTATTTACATGACATACATTATACAGTAGCTCACGCACGGCATGCAAATGTGCCTTTATAGCGTTTGCGCCCATAGGGTGGCACGTCTGCTGACTCTCGGAGAAAAGGCTGTGCGAATGGAGGCAAGCATGAGGTACTGCATGTCTTTGGCAACGGAGGGAATGCGTTTCTGGAATCTTTTATCACCGATGATGAGTCACAGCTGCGTCATTATGATCCTGAAGGAAAACGAGTCAGCGCAGTGTGGAAATCGCCAGTTCTCCAACGTGAAAAAAAGGCGAAAGTTTTTCCATCTGCAGAGAAAGTGATGACATCGTTTGACTCTTCATCGAATGTTTTACCTGCATGCAGTTCCCCCACACACTAATGGAACAGCGGGATATTACACATCAGTATTGTTTAAAAGTAGGAAACATGTAGCTGCTAACTTTCTCGGATTAGGTGGCGACTTCATCATGACAACTTGCAGCCTCACATCGCAATTCAAGTCATGCTGTTTCTGGATCAATTCGACATTACCTACATTACCTACATCCGTCTTATAGCTCCGATATTGCACCCTGTGGTACCATCGCTAAAGACAAAGTTTCGGGGCATTCGATTTGAGAATCCGAAGCCGTGCTTAAGGAAAGTGAGGCGATTCTCAAGGAGCTGACAAAAATTGGCCTGTACCGTGTGTTTGAGGACTGGCGGAGAGGTTATAAAATGTGCAGTCAAGTAGGAGGGAAAACTTAGAGAAAGATCGTTTGAACACTGGAATGGAAAAATAATCATCTGTGAAGAAATTAGTTTCAGTCTTTGTTGATCAGGCCTCGTTCTTTGGGTGTATCATGAGATCTGGATACCCACTAAAAAAAGATGTAATGCTGGGAAGATAGGGAGGCCAAAAACGTGGAGCAAAAATAAGGATAAGGTGGACAGCGGCGTAAAAGGAATGAGAAACGAACCTGCGTCCAGGACATCGTACATGATGTAAGCATGAGTAGGACCGATGGATGATAACAACACACAGTTTTTTCCGGACGTGTACTGAACGTTTCGTGGTCGGGGATCCACAGAGGGAAGTTAGGAGTTGTGTGGACACAGAAACTCCCTGGCCGGTTTCACGGGAGGCAGGCGCAGCCGGCGGCGACAGATTTTTGGCCTCGAGCCACGGTGGGCGCCCGACAGCGACCGCGAGGGCGTGCAATGGTCCGGACATGACAAACACAGGCCGCGCTGCCGGCCAATTATGCCGTGACAAATTTATGACGCCCTCCCAAGGATAAGGGCTCCTACTTCCCGCTACAGGAAAAAAATCGAGGGCCCGCCTGCCACCGACGCAGACCGTCGCGTCGACAGCGAAACCAGAAGCGCGTTTCCGGTATCGAAACTCTTACTTCAGCGAACTCCTCCATATTTAAGAGGCATGTAGCTGCTAACTTGCGAATACAGTGGTCGGTATAGGAATCTGATCACACCAGTGCCCAGCCTCCGATGTATTCTTTTTATCTACTTTCGGCTTATTCTCTCCTACTCACAATGTCAGTCCACGTACAGGGCGACGACGAATCGCTTTTTATGCATCAGGACAGACGTATGCATTTCTTGGAAGTTCAGATGAGGAATGATATTGAGCTACGGTCGGCAGCACCATTTAGTAAGCAGGACGCAAACAAACACTGTGTGTGTGTGTGTGTGTGTGTGTGTGTGTGAGAGAGAGAGAGAGAGAGAGAGAGAGAGAGAGAGAGTGCGTGAGTGCGCGTGTTTGTTCTTTCAGCGGTCTTTTGAATGGTTTGACACGATTCGCCACGACATCTTCTCTTCCGCCAACCTCTTCATATCACACTGGCCCTTACACACAACGCCTTCAATTTTTTGTTTGATGTACACTAAGATGCCACCAGTCATGGTACAGCGATGTGCATACATACAGATGGCGGTGGTATCGCGCACACAAAGTATAAAAAGACCATGCAGTAACGGAAATGTCTTTTGGTCTCTGGTGATTCATGTGAGGAGAGTTCCTACGTGATTATTGCCGCTAGACGGGAATTAATATGCTTTGAAGGCGGCGTGGTAGTTGGAGCTAGACGCATGGGACATTCCATTTCGGCAATCACTAGGAAATTCAGTATTCCGAGATCCACAGTGTGGAGAGTGTGTCGAGAACACCAGATTTCAGGCACCACCTCACACCATTGACAACGCAGTGGCCGACGGCCTTCACGTAACGACGGAGAGCAGTGGTGTTTGCGAGGAGTCGTCGATGCTAACGGACAAGCAAACCTGCGTGAAACAACCGCAGAAATCAATGTGGAGCGTACGACAAACACACCCATTAGGACAGTGCTGTGTATTTGGCGTTAATCGGCTGTGGCAGCAAACGGCCGATGCGAGTGCCTTTGCCAACTGAACCACATCACTTCCATCGCCTCCCCTCGGCTCGTGAACGTATCGGTTGGATCCTAGTCGACTGTAAAACTGTAGCCCGTTCAGAAATGAGTCCCAATTTCGGTTGGTATGAGCTGATGGTAGGGTTCGAGTGTGGCACAGATCCGAGCCAGGGACCCAATCTGCTGTGCAGTATAGTGGTGGCTCCATAATGGTGTGAGCTGTCCTCTGGTCGAAATGAACAGATCACTGATTGGAAATGGTTATGTTCTTCTCCTTGGAGACCATTTGTAACTCTTCTTGGACTTCATATTCTCAAGCAACAAAGGAATTTTTATTGATGACAATGCGCAATGTCACCACAACCCATTTCTTCGCGACTGGTTTCAAGAACGTACTGGAAAATTCGAATGAATAATTTAGCCACCCAGGTCGCCCGACATGATCCCATCGAACATTTACGGTACATAATCGAGAGGTCAGTTAGTGCACAAAGTCCTGCACTGGCGACACTTTCGAAATAAGGGACGACTATAGAGGTAACATGGTTTGATATTTCCGGAAGGGACTTTCAACGACTTGTTGAGTCCATGACATGACGAGCTGCACCAATACGCCGGAAAAACGATGTCTGACACGATATTTGTCACCTCAGTATATTTTTTCTCTATCTTCCCCATAAAAATTTTGCCTTATACAGCTCCTACAAGTAACATGGAAGTTATTCCTTGTGGTCTTAATAATTGGCCTATCATCCTGTCCTTTCATGTTGTCGATGTTCTCCATATGTTTGTTTCCTTACCCTTTTTTGCAAGAAACCTTCTCAATTCTTATCAGCTAATTCTTAACAGCCATACATCACACTATTCCTCAAACGCTTCTATTTTCTGCAGGTTTTTCCAGTCAGTGTCTCACTTCCATACAATTCTTTGTTCCAAACCTATATTCATAGAAAATTCATCCTTAAATTGATGTAAACGTTCAATAAAAGTAGACTTCTTTTGGACAGGAATGCTCTCTTTTCCCCTGATTTTTGTCTCCTCTTTGCTTTTTCAGTCATGTTTTATTTTCGCTACAAAGTAGAAGAATTCCTTCATATTGTCTACTTTGCGGTCCCCAGCTTTAAATTTAGCTTTATAGCTAACGAAATTCCTATGACTAATTATTACTTGCTTTTGTCTTCAGTTCACATTCATTTCATAGCGCAATCTCATTAGATTGTTCCTTTACATTCATAAGACATTCAGAGGAGATAGCAATGTCATCAACGAATGTTGTCATTTATCCCTCACGTGAACCTAACTTTTTTTTGCATCATTACTCCATCGATATATAGTTTGAATGGTAGGAGCGAAAGACAGCGTCACTGTCTTACACTCATTTTAATCCGAGAACTTCGTTCTTGGTTCTCTCTAGTTCTGTGTTAGCCATAATAATATTTCCTATAACAATGTTTGGAAGAGGCGCAGCTTGAAACGTGCCATACCCCATGACTCGCTGTCGTTGAATCATGTAGAGAAACGTGGATGTGAAGATAATAGTTTGGGTCCAAAATATTATTCCAACAACTGATAAATTTCCCGAATATTGGGGTTGTACACGTTTCAGTGTTACTGAACCATAGAAGTTAATGCCAACCGCGCGTTTGATTGCTTACTGTATTTCCTACATCTACATACATACTCCGCAAGCCACGATACGGTGCATGGTGGAGGGTAACCTGTACCAGTATTAGTCCATTCGCAAACTGAGCAAGGAAAACGCAATTTTGCGTATGCCTCCGTAGGACCCACTGTTTCTCGTATTTTATGTCAGTGATCCTTAAGCGAAATGTACATTATGTAATAAAAAGTATCCGGACACACCAAAAACATACTTTTTTATATTAGGTGCATTGTACTGCCACCTACTCCTAGGTACTCCATTCAGCAACCTCAGTAGTCACTAGACATCGTGAAAGAGCAGAATGGGGCGCTCCGCGGAACTCAAGGACTTAAGCGAGATTTACACACACCTTAACATCCCTAGATCCACTGTTTCCGATGTGATAGTGAAGTGGAAACGTGGACACGTACAGCACAAAAGCCTACAGGCCGACTTCGTCTGTTGACTGACAGAGACAGTGGACAGTTGAAGAGGGTAGTAATGTGTAATAGGCAGACATCTACCCAGACCATCACACAGGAGTTCCAAACTGCATCAGAATCCACTGCAAATACTATGACAGTTACGAGCGAGGTGAGAAAACTTGGATTTCATATATTGTTAGTGACGCTTTAAATAATTAATAATAATTAAAAGGTCGCCATTAAGTGAAACTAGTAATCAAAATCGATGCATGTGGACCTCTTGTTTCGGTGAAATACGCCAGTTATTTCAAAAAGCTTTTCCGAAAAAGTGTCCAAATTAAGGTGAGCTCTTCTTTATATAAGGGTTAGTGTTTCGAAGGCTTCACCCACAAAATGTTTATGTAACTCATGAGCCAAACATCACTCCTGTAAATGCCAAACGACGCCTCGGTTGGTGTACGGAGCGTAAACATTGGACGACTTAACAGTGGAAAAACGTTGTGTGGAGTGAAGAATCACGGTACACAATGGGGCGATCTAATGGCGGAGGCCCGGTGAACGTCATCTGTTAGCCTGTGTAGTACCAACAGTAAAATTCCGAGGCGGTGGTGTCATGGTGTGGTCGTGTTTTTCGTGGAGCGGGCTTGCACCCCTTGTTATTCTGCCTGGTACTATCACACCACAGGCCTACATTGATGTCATAAGAACATTCTTGCTTTCCACTGCTCAAGAGCAATTCGGGGAAGGCGACTGCGTCTTCCAACACGATCGAGCACCTGTTCGTAATGCATGATTTGTGGCTGAGTGGTTACACGACAGTAACATCCCTGTAATGGAATGGCCGCCACAGAGTCCTGGCCTCAATCCTATAGAACACCTTTAGGATGCTTTGGAACGCCGTCTCCGTGCGAGGCCTCACCGACGGACATCGATACCTCTCCTCAGTGCAACACTTCGTGAAGAATGGGCTGCCATTCCCCAAGAAACCTTCCAGCACCTGATTGAACGTATGCCAGGGAGACTGGAAGCTGTCAAGAAGGCTAAGAGTGGGCCAACACCATACTGAATTTCAGCATTACCGATGGAAGACGTCACGAACTTGTGAGAGGCACCCACATGCCTTGCTCATACTGTGGCATCAAGCAGTCAGGCCTGCAAGATGAGTGGTCTGCCAAGCGAGTGGATTCATTCTTATTTATTGAGTAACATGAACTCTAATACTCACACTTAAGTTACAAGTTATCCTCCTATATGATTAATACGCAACGGAAACGCACATCTGACTACCAGTGATTTACAAAACTCTGACTGTACACTACACACTGGCAGTACCAAATTTTCTTTCTTTTTTATTTAACGGCTTTTGTCAACACGTGGCCACCGCACTGAATATGAATGGCGCACACATTATAAATTAGGGACATTATGACAACATACAATTCGAAGGAAAAGTCCACCAATCTTTTTCTTTTAACTATCCTATTTATTCCGATAAATTCTTTAACCTAAACACACAAATTCTATAACCTACAACAATATCACATGAAAAATTCCGCCCAGTGGGCATGGCTTTACAATGGTGAATCTCTATATTATGGTCTCGTAATTATTTTTAACGCTACAGTGCACTTTCTGGATAGGATGGTGGATCTTTTATTATACCTCACACTTCGACTCTCACAATCATCATCACTAAACTTTCCTCCAGACCGAGTAGTACTGAAGGAACAAGCATAACCCACTAATCTTTTGAAACTACGTCGCTACTCTCCCATGCAAACCACACATACCCAAATTACATGACATACACCACACTCCGACATGGAATACAAAACACAAAATAGTCACCACACTACCACTTTCGGGTTTCCCACTTCAATTAGTATTTATCCCAGTTTCACACGACACTGCCCCACTTTGTAATTCTACTTTCCTACTATGAACTCTGGAGATATTTGCACGTCTTCCTGTGCAATGCAAGCCAAGTGGCGTTGCTGGATAGACGGCCGACTCACCTTGCTTCTCTCTCAGAGTTTGAATCAAGTGTCACACGGAATCATATCACGCAAAGTAATATTAAGAACATATCCATCACACACGCGAGTCCTCAACTGATACCATGGACGAGTACTTCTCTTTATCATTTGTCTCATACATAGATTGAGACTCACACAGTACTCACCACGTGGAAGTACTCGTCTCTAATTTCAAGTCCTGCACACGCCATTTCTGAAATATTTCAACTTATGGTACACACGCTATTTCTTAAATATTTCAACTTATTGTACACACGCTAGTAATTCAGCTTAACTTAAGCACACGGAAGTATTTCAACTTATTGCTACACGTGGTTTCATTGTGACCGTTGGTCACTTCCGAAGATTACTACAATCCCATTAATATTACCTGCCTGACATTTAATTCTCCCCACAAAAGTTCCTGAAATAGAGAAATTAATATTTCAAACTACTCTTAAATATTCCACATGCATACCATGTCTCCACTCTTTCGTCATTACGGAGCACAACTAAAACAGGTCTTAACAGCACAAGATCCAGCGGCAGAGTGCTGAAATATGGCCGTTCTGTAGGTCATCTCGCACCTCTGTCGAGGTGGGGGGAAGACCATGCTACCGCATTGGTCAGCCACATTTGAGGCGCTCAAAGCTCAGGTAAATTTCATCTCTTTGGTCCCACCAAAGGTGGCCAAAGGATCGACTCAAAGATGATCATATATTCACATTCACTATCTGCGGTTAGCAGACGACCATACATTCATTCATTTCACAGATCTCACCAAACTGGATGTAGGGATTTATTTTGTGGAAGTGCACGTGTGATAAATTAAATAAATAAATTGTCATTCTTTCCCACACTGGTATCCGGCTTCGCTGTGTTAATTGAAATTGAGTTATTTTTACACAAAAAATGTGTTGTTCTGACAAGAATAATGAAGTAAGTTGTACCTATTTTCAATGTCGGGCGGTACTGTACCCTTTCACTTGTAAGTCATTTTCAACCAAGTGTCCGGATACTTTTCATTACATAGTGTATGTTGCGGTAGTAGAATCGTTCTGCAGGTGGCTTCAGTTTTCATTCTCTCAATTTTATCAATCGTGTTCCTCGAAAAGAACATCAACTTCCCTCGCGGGATTCCCATTTGAGATCTCGAAACATTTCCGCAACACTTACGTGTTGTTCGCACCTACCGGTAACAAATCTAGCAGCCAGCCACTGATCTGCTTCGATGGCTTCCTTTAATCCGACCTGGTGCGTGTCCAAAACACTACTGGAGCAGTACTCAAGAATAGGCTGTCTCCTGTACATACGAACCACACCCCTATTTTAGCGACGTGACTGTGTCAGGCAGGACACTACGAATGCTGCGTTTCCCTACTCATATGCATTAAGTTACCCTCTTCTGTATTTAGAGTTACCTATCATTAATCACATAACTACAAAATTTTGTTTAAGTCATATTGTATTCTCCTACAATTACTCAACGATAACACCTTACCGTACACCACGGCATCATCAGAGAACAATCGCAGATTGCTGCCCACCCTATCAGCCAAACCATTCATTTATATAGAAAATTATAGCGGCCTTGTCACGCTTCCCTGGAGTACTCCTGACGATACCCTTCTCTCTGATGAACACTCGCCGTCGAAGACAACGTAATGGGCTCTATTACTTAAGAAGTCTTCGAGCCCCTTACATACCTCGGAGCCTATTTTATATTCTCTTACCCTCGTTAGCAGTCTGCAGCGATGCTTTCTAATACCGTGATGATTGGTGGACAGGAGCTTTTCCGTCTCAAGTAAATTCATCACATTCGAACTGAAAATACATTCAAGAATTCTGTATCAAACCGATGTTAAGGATAGTTGTCCGTAATTTTGCTGGTCCGTTCTACGGGACCTGCATTTTTTTCCAGTCGTTTGGAGAGATTCGAGATAAATGAAAGCTACATAAGGGACTGCAGCCGCATTGCGCTCTTTGTAAAACCGAGTTGGAATTCTATGCGGAAGTGGCAACTTATTTACCTTCAACTCTTTCAGTTAGTTCTCTGTTCCAAGAATTCCTATTACAACGTCGTCCATACGCGAGTCAGTGCGATGGTCAAACGACAGGATGTTTGTAATACTCTCCTGCGCGAACGATTTCTTAAACGCGTTATTTTGAGCAAGATAATTTGCAGGGCAAGTATTGAAGAATATGAGACCACCCCTAAGAGGAAGGACACGAGCTACTGTAAATTCAGCGTCGTACATTAAAGGTTTTTTTGTGGTAGGAAGAGACGACGAGGCGGCAAAGGTGAATGACGGGAACTTAACAACCGTCGAGGTTCTCTTATCAGAGAATCTTCATCATATTCGCGACGTTGACTTTAAACTTTTATCATTCGAATCTACTTATAATATAACTTCCGTCTACTAGATAAAATTGCTTGAAATTTTCCGTCCCTTTTGATGTTGGCCTTTCTCGTCATATTTACTTGACAATCGTTCTTCTTGTAGTTCTAGTTTTCCTGTTTGGTTTGCATGTTAGACATTTTTGCAACTTTACTAACATGTACTGTAAGTCAGAACTACCACTTCCTCTCAATTACATAAACATTTTGTGGGTGAAGCCTTCGAGAAACTAACCCTCTAGTGCCTGATATAGAACACCGCTCATTGTAATTTGGACCCTTTTTTGGAAAAGCTTTTTGAAAGAACTGACGTATTTCACTGAAACAAGAAGTCCACATGCATCGATTTTGATAACTAGTTTCACTTAAAGGCGAAGTTCTAATTACTATTAATTAATTAAAGCGCCACTTACGATACATTAACAAATTATGCAATATTTTGCCTAAAGAAAATCCAAATGTAGTTTCTTAACCCTATGGTGAAGCGAAGTCTTCTTATATACATCACAACAACATTAAGTTTGTTTTCGATTTTGGCATCTTTCTAGACACTGTTGTTTTTATACTTTTTACCCTTCCACTCCCCTTCAACCATGTTCAATAACTATATTGCGAAGACGATTTTCTTGCGACTGCAACCAGCACATTTTGAGGGATTCCCAACGTTACTTAATGCACTGCGTTATCTGTGTAATTGGCCGCCAGCGTAGCTTAAAATTCCATGACGTTTACTGTGATTTTTAACAAACTTCGCAAAGCTGAAGTGGGATTTTGTGATTCCATAGAAACTGCAGAAGTCGCACTTCGTCGCCAAGGTGAATGTCGGTAAAGAACACCAAAGTGGCGCTGATGTCAGTGAAACACGGGTATTACTGCCCACAGAACACCTACTTCCAGAACACACATTTGCTCTGTGACACACTAATACTCAACTTCAAAAGATCTATGCGTAATATTCATAGCCTTGACAGCCTTGTTCTGAGGCTAAGACGAACTGGTGTACACTACAGTCTTCTATGCGGCGAAGGCTCTGCCGTGGCGGTTGAGCGACGGAGGCATCACAGGACAGGCGAACTTCAATGAACTGGTGCGGTAGGGGCGATAGCAACTGGAACTCTCGCAAGAACAGATTCTCGAACACACACTGTCGGTTAAGCAGTGGAGAACGACTTACATTACCCGCTGCAGCGGGTCGCTAGTATTTGGTGGCGGACAAGCTTCGCCTGTCGACTCGGCCGTCCTGTGTAGCTTGCATTGTTTGAGGGACGTCTACCTTGCAGGAGTGTCCACTCCTAGTCACACAAGAAAGACATCATTCGAGGAGCCCCAATGACATAACTAGTAATGTATGTTTATAAACTAAAACACTAGAAAATGTGACGTAAAGTTGTGTGACAGAAATATAAAGTCAGCTGGAACAAAAAGTAAAAATTAAATGAAATGTAATAAAGTAACCAACACCTCAGGAGGGTCAAAGGACCCTTCTCACAAGGAAATGAACAGAAAATTACACCTTTACTCTTTAAACCTAGGAAGTCCAGGCATGATGTGGTGGTACTTCTTCTGTGACGCAAAAAATAAGTCAATAAATATTAGAATAGGACCATCAGCATTCGCTGAAGAGGGCAGAAAGGGTGAGAGACATCAGACGATATCGAGAGGGGTAGCAAGCGGACGATTTGACAGCTACAGATGAGTGTATGTCTACAGGACTTAAGTGTTTTTTTTTCCTAGCGTGAAGGTATTGCAGGTTGATTACAATTATTAGGAATTTATGCCACCAAGTCCTTGTTTAATGTGGGTCCCTCTGATACGTAACATATTTCCTCTCTTGACGCTGCCTCTTGCGTTAGTGAGTTATGCAAGCCTGTTCCTTCAAGCCAGAGATGTTGTAGTTAATTATTGTAAATGTCGCTGTACAATAATTATATAGTTCTGGGATGGATTTTGACGGTGGTGAATATAAAGTACATGTAGCACTCTCTGTAGTCATAGGTAATTGATTTTCGCAATTTCCGTAATCAGCATCAACATATATACTCTGCGGAGCTCTGTTAATTACGCGGCAGAATGCTCGAGCCATTCTACCATATTCAGCAGTTTTTCTTAATCGATGCACGTATGTTGTACTTGAACAGCACTCTAGAATGTGTCACGAGTATTATTTAAGCAACATCCTTTGCACATTGACGGCATTTGCCCGGTATTCTACCAACAAATCGAATTATTGTCTCAAGCTTTACTTACGATTGAGCCCAAGTGCTCATTCCATTTCAGGTCATCACAAATTCTTACACTCAGGTATTTATATAAGTTGACTGATTCCAGTTGTGACTCAGTAATGTTGTAGCCATAGTTTTGGTGTGAGTTTTGAAGCACTAAGTTTTACATATCTCAACATTTAAAGCAATTTACAATCTTTCCTTCATTTTGAGACCTTCTCAAAATCTGACTGAATATTTGTGCAGCGTCTTTCAGACAGTGTTTCACTGTTCATAACTGTATCATCCACGAATATTCTGAGATTGCTGCTAGTATTGTCTCCCATATCAATAAAAATACAACATGAACAGCAAGGATCGCAGCACACTTTGCTGGTATACGCCTGAAATTACCTCTCCATCCTTCCTTCTAACAGTCCCCCAAACTAGTCTGAGGTTTCGTTTGATGGCCCATATGATAGACTTTCGTTAATAAACGTTGGAAAGGTATTTTTTAGAAGTCAAGAAATACTCCATCTGTATGTTTCCTTGATTCACGTCTCTCACAATGTGATGTACGCTAACACTCTTGACAGTGAATGCCTAGACCGGCATGTGCAAGGACCCAATACTCATTTGTACTGAGTACAGTCTCTCCTCCATCGTGTTGTGAAACAGAAACTCTGCCAGAAAATACAGAACGATATGATTTGGGCTCTCATTGTGATTCCAACAACTGAGTTAATAGTACATTTCTGGCATCCACCTACATACTATCATTGTGACGACTGCCTAGATGTGACGTCAGTTATGAAGTATGTTATATTATGTTTGTTGTGGCGCTGGTGTGCAGGGAAACACAACGTGATCCTACACTGCTGCCGCGGATAAAGGAACTAACTCATCCGAGCTGCAAAAGCTGATATCGTAGATATATACAGTCCAAGTTGAAGGAATGGTTCTACATAAATGAAATACTCTTCCCATTCTCAGCGGTTTGACACGGCTTGCCACGAATTCTTCTCCTGTGCCAACCTCTTAATTACAGGGTAGCACTTGCAACCTACGTCCTCCATATCCTATCATCCTGTCCCTTCTTCTTGTCATTGTTGCCACATATTCCTTTCCACTCCGATTCTGCTCAGAACCTCCTAATTCCCTATTGTAGTACCACATCTCAAATGCTTCGATTCTGTTCTCCTCCGGTTTTCCTACGGTGCATGTTTCACTTCTATACAACTCTTCGGTCCAAACGTACATTCCCAGAAAGTTTTACCACAAATTAAGGCCTATGTTTGATACTAGCAGACTTTTCTTGGCCAGGAACGCCCTCTTTGTCAGTGCTAGCCTGCTTCGTGACCATCAGTGCTAATGCCAAGTTTCTCGCTGGTCTCACAAGTTTCGTCTTTCTTCGATTTACTCTTATCCATGTTCTGTATTCATTAGACTGTTCATTCGATTCAGTAGATTACGTAGTACTTCTTCACTTTCACTGAGGATTGCAATGTCATTAAATCTGCAATTTAATTTTTATCATTGCAAATCCGATGGATAGATTGAACACCCTTTTTAAAACGAGAATTTCGTTCTTAGCCTTCGATTCTTATTTTTTTACCTTGGCTCTGGTACATGTTGTATATTTCCCGTCTCTCCCTATAGCTTACCCCAACTTTTCTCAGAATTTCGAACAGTTTGCTCCACCTCGACAAGTTCAATAAACGTGGCTTGATTTGTCTTTAGTCTTGCCTCCATTATCAACCGCAACGTCAGAATTGGCTATTTCGTGCCTTTACGTTTTCCAAAGTCAATCTGATCGCCATCTAGCATATCCTCAATTTTCTCTTCCATTCTTCTGTATATTATTCTTGTCAGCAACTTGGATCAATGAGCTGCTAAGCTGATTGTGCAATAGTTCTCGCAATGTTTCACTCTTGCGTGGAATTGGTTTAATGAGATTTTTCCGGAAGTCACATGATACTTCGTCAGGCTCATACATTCTACGCACCAGCGTGAATGGTCGCTTTGTTGCCACTTCCGCCAATAATTTTAGAAATTCTCGTGGAATGTTACCTATGCCTTCTGCCTTATTGGATATTAAGCTCTTTTAAATTCTGATTCTAATACTGGATCCCCTGCCTCTTCTAAACCGACTCCTGTTTCTTCTTCTATCATATCAGAAAAATTTTGTCCCACATTGAGGTCCTCCATCTACTCTTTCCGCCCATCCACTCTCTCCTCTGCATTTAACAGTGGAAGTCTCATTGCTCTCTTAATGTTACTACCCTTTCTTTTGATTTCACTAAAGATAGTTCTGACTTTTCTATGAGCTAATCTTTTTTTTCGATTTCTTCACATTTTTCATGCGGCCATTTCGTCTTAGCTTCCTTGCACTTCCTACTCATTTTATTCCTCGGCGACTTTAACTTCTGTATTCCTGAATTTCCCTGAAAATTTTTGTACTTCTTTATTTCAAAGATCAACTGAAGTATTTCTTCGGTTACCTATGTTTTCTTCGCAGTTACTTTCTTTGTACCTATGTTTCTCTTCAAACTTCTGTGACAGCCTTTTTTTTAAAGATACCCGTTGTTGTGTCGGTAGCTGGGCCGACACCGTGAAGTTGAGATGGCTGAAAAGGCAAGCTAGACTAACGCAGACGGGCGTGAAGTACTGGAACAGGATACGTAATTAATGTTAGGAAGAAAAGTACGGAGCAGGTTTAATACTTAACTTTACTCATTGATTGAGGTACATCGATCTTGACGATACACAGGAGACTTTAAGTACAATCACTGTATGGCTAATGGCGCCTTGCTAGTTCGTAGCCATTAACTTAGCTGATGGCTATTCTGTCTCTCGGCTAATGAGAGAGAAAGGCTTCGTACATCTGGTCGGTAGCTAGGTTCTCGTACAACTGGGGCGAGTGCTCTCTCGTATCACGAGACCTGCCTTGGTGGTGGCGCTAGGTCTGCGATTACACAGTGGCGACACGCGGGTCCGACTTGTACTAAATGGACCGCGGCCGATTTAAGCTACCACCTAGCAAGTGTGGTGTCTGGCGGTGACACCACATTCCTCCCCCGCAAATCGGCGAACGGTCGTGTGATAAGGCTTCCGCCCGCCGTGGGGAGGACCACATGTTGACGTATGCGATGAGGTGGGGAGCCTAACAGGCGAGGCTGTGCCACCCGCACCCGGCCATTCGGTCCGAGGGGAGCTAGGAAACGCCTGAAAAACTAGCCCAGGGTGCACGTCAACATGCGGTGTATGCGCCCGTAAAGAGACAGCAGGGACCGAAGGATCAACCTCCATTGCGTCGGGGTAGCCGACGCGCGATGACGTCATGTGGTCCGGAGCGGGCGGGAGTTCCATGGCGGAGGACAGCTGGTCACGGGAAGCGATCGGCGGCGCGTGACCCTGGGAGGCGCTTGGCGGCTGCAACGAAGCGTCGAATGCGGGCGGCGCCGGCGGGAGAACAAGCGGCGGCGGCGGCGGCTGCTGCTGCTGCGGCGGCGGCGGCGCGTCGCCATGGGGCAAAATGGAAGGCATCGTCGGTAACACCTGGGGATGAGGCGAGCCAGTAGATGGGTCCCCAGGGCGCTGACCGGACGGCACCGTCGCTGAAAGCAGACGGGGAGCGGCAGAACCCGAGCGACGACAGAGGCGCAGCTGATTGAGATGCCGACGCACCTCACCAGAGGCCCCCAAAACCAAATACATCGCGCGGCCGAGGCAGCGAAGAATGCGCCCTGCGAGCCAACGCCGTGAACCTCGATAGTTGCGATAAAATACAACGTCGCCTGGAGCAAAAGCAGGAGTCTGCCGCTGCACAGGAACCTGATGCGGCGGATGCAGCAAAGACATCAAGGTGCGATGAGGACGACCGTGGAGCAACTCAGCCGGCGAGCGACCATCTCGGGGCTGAGAGCGATACGAAGACAAAAAGAGCAACAATGCGTCCTCCCGAGAATGCGACTCTTTCAATTTCAACATCTGTGACTTGAAAGTCCGGACCAATCGTTCAGCGGCACCGTTAGACTGAGGCGAAAACGGCGCGGATGTCAGATGTTGAATACCATTGGCCTGGCAGAATGACTGAAATTCTGCGGACATGAATTGTGGGCCATTGTCGGAAACAATAGTCTGCGGCAGACCTTCAATGCAAAAAATAGCAGACAACGCTTGGATGGTGTCGGAGGACGTCGTGGAAGACATCCGGACAACAAAAGGAAAATTACTGAAGGCGTCGACCAGAACCAACCATCGAGCATTCCAGAATGGACCAGCAAAATCAATGTGCAAGCGTTGCCAAGGGGAAGTGGCTTTTGGCCACGCAAAGACCTTCCGCGACGGTGCGGACTGTTGTTCGGCACACGCCGGGCACGAAGAACACATATTCGTAATCGCAGCATCGATTCCGAACCAAGTACAGTGCTGACGAGCAAGTTGTTTCGTTCGCACTATACCCCAATGTCCTTGGTGAAGAAGCCGTAAAACAGAGGACTGTAACGAACGTGGGACCACGACTCTGGACTGATCATTATCAGAACGCAACAACAAAACACCACGTCGAACAAAAAGTCTCTCCTTGTGAGCAAAAAATCGGCGAACCAACGGATCCTCGATCCGAGACTTTGACAAAGGCCATTGCGTAGCAACAAAACGTAAAACAGTAGCAAGGACAGGGTCAGCAGCTGTGGCTGTAGCGACACGACGAAAATCAATCGGAAACGATTCGACCACTTCATCGGTTTCCGAATCAATGAACATGCAAGCAAGTTCGGAAGAATCGAATGCTTTATCCTCAGCAACAGGCAAACGGGACAACGCATCGGCGTTTCCGTGCTTAGCAGTGGACCGATACAAGATATCGTAGCGGTACTGCGAGAGGAAAATAGACCAGCGAATGAATTTCTGCGCTGTACGTGGAGGTACAGGCTTGGTCGGATGAAAAAGCCATGTCAAAGGTTTGTGGTCTGTGATGATGGTAAAGTGACGACCATACAAGAAATCATGGAACTTAGTAACACCAAACACGAGAGCCAAAGCTTCTTTCTCTATTTGTGAATAATTTCTTTGCGCAGACGAGAGCAATTTGGACGCAAAGGCAATAGGGCGATCATGGGAGCCAACTTTGTGCGCAAGCACAGCACCGATCCCGAAATCCGAGGCATCTACCATCAACAAAAGGGGTTTCTGGGGATCGAATGGCGTAAGGCAAGTATTAGAAAGCAACGCCGATTTCAACTGGCGAAAGGCGCGTTCGCATTCCGTCGTCCAGAGAAACGGAACACCTTTACGGCGTAAGCGATGAAGCGGAGCTGAAAGAGAAGAGGCATTGCGCACATTCACTCACACCTTGTGATTCTACATTGTGCAATGTTCTTGCGACCTCCTGACGAAATGCGTGGGGAACATTGCGCGCTCTGAAAAATTTCGGTTGCGCGTTTCCTTCAGGTCTAAATGTGCTTCATTGTTTTTAGCGCAACCTAAGCCCGGTGCAAAAATGTCTGCAAATTCTTCACATACACTAGAAACACTGTCTGAAGGCACAGTTTGATTCACTGATAGCACCTGATTTACAATAGACATGTTAAACAACTGAAATGAATCTAGACCAAACAAGTTCACTGCAGAAGAAGAACGAAGAACGTAAAATGACACAAGTTTTGTTTGTCCCTTGTATGTTGCAAGAAGGCTGCACTGTCCTAACACAGGAATTTTCTGTCCGGAATATGTAGTTAGCTTAACATTTGCGGAACGCAACGGAGGTTTGCCCAGTTGTTTGTACGTGTCGTGCTTGAGCAATGAAACTGCAGCTCCGGTATCGAGCTGGAATGGTATCACTTTGCCTTCAAAGTCTAAGTCCACAAAAAGTTTATTGTTCTGCTGACGACAAGAGCGACTGTTTTGTGCAAGTTGAATAGACACTGGTACAGAATCACTTGCTAATTGACGTGATTTCCGGCGACGTCGACGCACAGTTTTTGTGGGACGAACACAGTCACTGTTAGAGAAAGTGTCACTGGACGAAGCGGAATTAACGACATGAATGTCCATAGGCGAAGGTCCACGAGCCTGAGTGTCCTTGGTTCGATTCCGGCGCGAAGCAAAGGGCCTGGAATGATTGTGATTGTCTGATCTGAGCTTTTTCTGGCAAACACTTTGAACATGTCCTTTCTTATTGCAGAAAAAGCAAATAGCTTGGCGTGACGGGCAATGTTCACGCGAATGTCTAGTAGCACACCGCGGGCATGATTTCACTGCATTTGTGTGCTGGCGTGGCACACCTGGCTTAGCACGCGGCGGCCGCTGTGTCGACGTGCGCAAGGCCCGGTTACCGGGCCGCGCAGCGCGTCCAGCGGGCCGGTTAATGTTACACACGGCTGGCGAAGTTTCAAAAGATTCCTGAGCACAGTCAAGTGTGTCCTGTCTATCCAATATGTCTATCACTTGTTGAAGGGAGGGATTAACTAGTTTCAAAATTTGCTCCCGTATGCGAACATCAGAAACGTTTTGTGCAATTGCATCACGCACCATTGTATCTGAATAAGAAAGACCACAGTCACATTCAAAGGCACAGTCCCTAGTAAGTCCTTGCAATGTTGCTACCCACTCCCTATTAGTTTGACCGGCCGTACGTTTTGTACGAAAGAACGTATACCGTTTTGCAACCACATTAACTGTTTCTTTGAAATAGGCATCTAATGCAGACAAAATTTCCTCGTAGGACAGAGTTGCTACGTCGCGTCGGGGAAACAATTTCACTATCACACGGTATGTGGACACACCGACACAAGAAAGCAAAAACGGCTGCCGCTCTTTACCTTGAATTCTGTAGGCTGCTAGATGAAAGTTGAACTGGCGAGACCACTCGTGCCAGGTCTCATCGGCTGCCACGTATGGTCGAAAGGGAGGTGCAACAGCGTTTAGTGGCAGCGGTAGCGAAGAAGCGGCGGCGGCCGCATCGGTTTGAATGGTACGTTGACCCTGGACGAGCTGTCCAAGGGCATCCAGTAACGCCTGCGTCTGCTGATTCTGCAAGCGATAAAATTCGGACAGTACATCTGGAGAATGTGGCGAAGCCATGACACAATTAAATGTAAGCAATCAGAAAGAACACTTTAAATCGTCGCCAATGTTGTGTCGGTAGCTGGGCCGACACCGTGAAGTTGAGATGGCTGAAAAGGCAAGCTAGACTAACGCAGACGGGCGTGAAGTACTGGAACAGGATACGTAATTAATGTTAGGAAGAAAAGTACGGAGCAGGTTTAATACTTAACTTTACTCATTGATTGAGGTACATCGATCTTGACGATACACAGGAGACTTTAAGTACAATCACTGTATGGCTAATGGCGCCTTGCTAGTTCGTAGCCATTAACTTAGCTGATGGCTATTCTGTCTCTCGGCTAATGAGAGAGAAAGGCTTCGTACATCTGGTCGGTAGCTAGGTTCTCGTACAACTGGGGCGAGTGCTCTCTCGTATCACGAGACCTGCCTTGGTGGTGGCGCTAGGTCTGCGATTACACAGTGGCGACACGCGGGTCCGACTTGTACTAAATGGACCGCGGCCGATTTAAGCTACCACCTAGCAAGTGTGGTGTCTGGCGGTGACACCACACCCGTTCCTCTTCAACTATATTGCCTACTGAGCTATTCCTTGTTGCAGTATCTACAACCTTTGAGTACTTCAAGCGTACCTCTTCAATCGATAGTACATGTGTATCCCACTTCTTCGCGTATTGATTCTTCGTGATAAATCTCTTAGGCTCCAGCCTACTCGTCATCATCACTGCATTATGGTCTGGGTCTATACTTGCTCCTGGGTACACCTTGAAACCCAGTATCTGATTTCGGAATCCATTGCTTGACCGTGATGTACTATAATTCCTTCCAATATCTCCCGGCCTTTTCCGAGTATACCTCCTCCTCTTGTGATTATTGAACAGAGTATCCGCTCTGACTAACTGGAATTTATTCCAGAACTTGATTAGTCTTTCTCCTCTTTCATTCCTTGTACAAAGCCCATATTCTTCCGCAACCCCTTCTTCTACTCTGTGCCCCACAACCGCTTTCCAATTCCCCCTGACTATTAGGTTTTCGTATCCCTTTACATACTGAATTACCCATTCAATATCCTCATATAATTTCTCTGTCTCTTCATCTTTATTTTGCAACGTCGGCATGTACACCTGAAGTATCGCTGTCGTTGTTGGTTTGCTATCGAATCTGATGAGAATATCCCCGCAAGTGAAAAGTTCATAGTTACTCATTCTCTGCCCTACCTTCCAATTCATAATAAATCCTCCTCCCGTTATACCATTTTCTGCTGCTGTTGATTTTACCCAACACTTCTTCGACCAGAAATCCTTGTCTTCTTTCCATTTCACTTCACTGGCCCCTACTATATCTAGATGGAGCCTCTTCATTTCCCTATTCAGATCTCCTACCTTCTCTACCACGTTCAAGCTTCGGACATTCAACGTCAGTATTCGTAGAACGTTGTACTTCCGTTGGCTGACATTTTCTCATGGTCACTTCCCCATTGGCTGTCCCCTCCCGAGATCCGAATGGGAGACTAGTCCAGAATCTTTTGCTAATGGAGAGATCATCATGACACTTTTACAATTACAGACCACATGTCGTGTAGATCCACATTACGTGTCTCTAACGCAATGATTTCCGTTGCCTTCTGCATCCTCATGTCGTTGATCTTTGCCGATTACTCCGCCTGTAGGGACAATTTACCACCCCATGGGCATGAGAGTGCCCTGAATTTCCAGTCTGCTCCTCCGCCCTCTTTGATAAGGCCGTTGGCGGAATGAGGGTTACTTCTTATGCTAGAAGTCTTCGGCCGCAAACGCTGATTTTTGTTTCAAACGTAAACGGTGGTGGATTTCGAACTCTGAACAGAGAACGTTTCAATTACTAATCAAAGACGCTACCCCTAGACCACGGATGTGCACGACATATACATTTTAATTTAACACGTTGTCATATGCGATAACGTCAGAGGCAATGACCTAAATGTAGGATATCACCTTGAAAGACAGTGTTCCTCATAGCATCCACGTGTTTTCACTATTGGTTTATGGGATCTTAGTGGTTTACGAAATCTGCTGCTAATACTGATTGCGTCTCATGCCGTCCTATCTTACATCACACAAATTCAGTGTGTGATAATGCAGAAGCTTGCGATAGGCAGGAGACTTGATACATACGTTGAAGAATGCGTTGGGTGTGCGACAGGTATGTGCACGAACATTCTCCTCCTCGAACGGACCATCTGCCAGGTCAAGTGTACCAAACTATGAGGCTGATATTAATTTTGAGTGTTTAACCTGACTTAAAGTAAAAGCAACTGCACCAAAACATTTGATGCCAAGAATTAATTTTACAATCTAAACTCATATACTCTTCTACAGATCTAGCACTAATTCTGTAAACTTAACGTGAAAATAGGCAGTGACATATCGGTATGATATAGATCATACGAAGTTTCAATGTCGTAATTTCGGAAAGACAGACGCTATGCAACTACAAATCAATATGTATTGTGGCACACAAAATTGCAGTGCAGTAAGTTCCAAAAGGCAAATTAAAGAAGATGTTATATTTAAGCAACAAGTTTTTAAATAACTAACCGTAGCCTGACAATCTGTCACTTTCAAGGATATCTTGGTACAAAATTACCTAATTAGCATTACACGGCCGTTTCTGAATTACTTTATCATTGATATTGTAACTACTTACTTGTGTAATGCTTTAGTAGAACACTTTCTCCTCAGAATTGCAGTCTCAGTATTTTAAGCTAATGTTACTGAATTTCATGGCGCTCGTAGTTAAGAATTATCTATACTTCAAGAAACAAAATTGTTGCCAGATCTAAATGGCGTAACCTACACAACCTCACTGTTAGAGATATCTTATTATATATACTGCGAACGATGTTTCTGTGCAAACACATCGCATTTTCTTTCTTGAACGCTTCTTTACTGAACATAATGATAATTACACACACGAAAGAATGGTGTTATATCTACGCACTCTATTTTTCCACGTAATTTCCATCCCGTCCTATGGCCTTCCTCCGGCTCGAAAAAAGGGTGCGTATGCCCTGTCGGTACCAATCGTTGTCCTGGTGGCGGAGCCAGTGTTTCACTGCGTGAATCACCTCCTCATCGTCCTCGAAAGTCTTCCACGAATGGCATCTTTTAGTGGCCCAAACAGATGAAAGTCCGAGGGGGCTAGGTCAGGGCTCTAGGGTGGATGGGGTAACACTGCCCCTGTTTTGCAAATGTGTTCAGCAGCTCTCAGATTGTGTGGGGCCGAGCGTTATCGTGTTGCAGTGAAACATCACGTGTGTTGCTGTGGGGCCGAAGTCGCCGGAGCGCGTCTTGAGTTAATGTGTTAACATATGCTGCTTGGCTGTAAATGGCTCTGAGCACTATGCGACTTAACTTCTGAGGTCATCAGTCGCCTAGAACTTAGAACTAATTAAACCTAACTAACTCAAGGACATCACACATATCCATGCCCGAGGCAGGATTCGAACCTGCCACCGTAGTGGTCGCTCGGCTCCAGACTGTAGCGCCTAGACACGCACGGCCACTCGACATATGTTGCTTAATTAATGGTACCGCCTCTTGGCATTACATCAATGAGAGTCACACCTTCACAGCCCTAGAACATGGTGATAATGACCATACCTGCGGAAGCAGTTGGTTTTAATTTTTTCTTCTGTGGGGAGTGGGAATGGCGCCACTCCATCGACTGTCGTTTTGTTTCGGGCTCAAATTGGTGAACCCAGGTTTCATCGCCTGTCACAGTCCGGGACAAGAAGGCCTTCCCGTCAGCTTGAAAACGTTGCAACAACTCAAGACAACTGCTTTTTCTGTTTGATTTGTGATCCACTGTTAGACGCAGGGGGACCTATCTTGCATACATTTCTGATTATCCAAGGGAGCGGATAGTAGCATCCACACTTCCTTTGCTGATTGACAGATGCAGCGACAACAGCCGAGCGGTAATGCGTCTTTCTGGAAAGACAACATCAGCTCGCTGCAGCATGCCAGGTATGACAGCCGTGAATAACAAATCTCGGAGCTCCGCCTCACCTTCCTTGCCGAGCGACTAGCTGCACTTCTTTCGATAGCAGAAGCTCCATAGGCTTTGCACAAGCGTTTCTGAATATCCCTCACAGTTTGAAGAAGATATGCCTATAACACTATCAATATAATTATCTTCTGCTGCTGTATAGCGAAAGTGATTGTTAATATAGCTGTTAGAATTGAACGTTACAGACAGAACGAAGAAATTCCGTGTCTGAATCGTGCTTTAGAAATCTGAGAACCATATTCCGTATTTTTTTATTTAATGTAGCAGAGTACAGTGTGGGATATTTTGTGTAACCACATTGTAAGAGGCAAAAAATTACGCAGCACTAAGAAATTGTCCCAGTGGTACGAATCGGGAGAATGTGATGCAGATGTGCAGACAAAAAAATGATTGCAGTTTCGAAAAAACTGATTGATTTACTCAAGAGGAAGAGCTTCACAAACTGAGAAAGTCAGTAACGCGTTGGTCCAGCTTTGGCCCTTATGCAAGCAATTATTCTGCTTGGCACTGACACAATTGTTGGACGTCCTCCTGAGGAATGTCGTGCCAAATCCAGTCCAATTGACGCGTTAGATCGTCACAATCCCGAGCTGATTGTGTAACACTACGCTACTGCGCACAATACTTATTAAAGCCTGTACTATGGTAAGTTGATGGGCTTCACCTTATAAGAAAGGATTTTGGTACATATGTTGACCGCGTGTACCTGAATGGAGACAAAATCAGACTTTCACCCACTCAGTAACAACAATACTACGTCCAGCAAGTCTGAAGTGCAACTACATGTTAGGACGGACAAGAAACAACACCGCAGATGCTACCAAATTGTTAATAATACGGTCGCCAGCCTAATTAGGCATTAACTGAGTTTCTTCTCAGTACAAGTTGAAGTACGTTCATACAAAACAACACGTAACAACACTGCATAATATGGTAAATTTTAGAACCAGAAAATCTACTGAACTAATAATTTCACTTTCTGTACTAATATGGACAAGCCAAAAATACACAACAATACACTATAATGTTTACTACAAACTTCGTACTGTCTATTGATCTGATTAAAGTCGGGCATAGGTTACCCTAGAAACAGCACTTTCGAAACACACATACAATGTCAATTTTGAAAAAGGTAAAACACTAATAAATTTTGATTTTATATTGACTTTAACTTTGCTGGTCAAATCAGTTCATTACACTTCAGAATTTAAATGAATAGAAAAGAAAGGGCGGGGGGGGGGGGGGGGCTGAAACTGTTATGATCACTGTACTGATATTTTGGTTATTTAAATCATTAAGCACTCAACATTTCCAATATATGATTTACTACTCTTTTGGTCTTATTTCTTGCTCATTTAACTACCATTATTTTTGTCTCAAATTAATTAAACTTCATTACTAAACCACTTTCAAAATTATCTTCCAACTTTGTCAGACCTATATTGTTCGTTTATTATTTCATTAACAACAAAGTTCTTTAAACATCGTTCTAACATAGATAGGTCTGTCGGTAATTATTAACATAAACTCTAAATCTTCATCTCGGGACACTCGGATTGCACAAAATGTGGAAAGGACTCTGTCTAGGTTAGTGATAAGGATAATTAAATGATAGGACAGTTCTGGTAAAAGGTAAGGTGTTATTGAACAGTCAGGAACAAAAGTAACACTGGTCCACACGAATACAGTACTAAAACTTTCCACCTGTTCGTATCGATGCGGCGGTTGGCGGGCGGCGAGATGGCGAGGCGCAGAGCACACATACAATCACAGCTATGGCTCTTGATGTATCGGCACTTTACTTCTTCATAGCGTCGCAATATTTTTCCATTTAGTGCCAATGGAATTTTGCCATGCTGTATAGGCGTCGGAAACGGCACATCCGAGGCTCAACGAAATCACGTGTTTCAGGAGAGCCTCCTCGATCCAGAACGTGTTTCTCAGACCAATGCCCAACTCCGACTACTACTGCTGAGCCCGTTATGCCGTGCCGCGCCCTTGTGCATTTTCCCGCGCTCGCCTGCCATCCACCTTTTACCGCTCTCCTACAGACAGGATGTTCACCAAAGGTTTTGTATTCCACATATCCTAATACATTGCCTACGTATGGACCAGACGCACAATTACAACTTCGACATCTTACAATAGTGTCAACATTTCTTACATTTCAATTTGGCTATAATATTGCTTGCAATTTGACATAAACATTAATATTCACATCGAGAATTGTTTACAGTTTCTTTAACATAATGACATGAAAAGAAAAAGAAATGAAACAGCACATAGATTACACTAATTTATCGAAAATTCAATTGGAAAAATTATGATATGTACAATAGAATAGCGTTGGTGTTGTTACACATGCCCCTGTTTCCAGTAAATTTCACTAAGTGCAAATTTGATGGGAACACTAAATTTTACATTTATACAGTGGTTCTGAATCTTTATGTGAATGTTCCATAAAAAATTTATACCACAAACTTCCTTTCACTCACATTATATAGGTCTACACTTTTTAACATATCAAGAACATTTACTTATCATTTACTTAAGTGCCTTTGGCACAGTCCAACCACCTATCACAACATTATTTAAATAGAAAATTACTCATTTTTATTAAATTTCTCAAAGAAATAACTTCAAAATCTAGAACACTAACACTTAACTACAAAAGCAAATGCAAATATTTATATACACTATAAGACAATTTATTGCAGCTTGCATTGAATGGCAGTCCATTTCCTTACTTACAAAAAAAACACACAATAATATTCAGAAAATTTACTACACATATTTGCTGCCTATTATTCAGATTTGGGCAGTCCATTTCGCACCTTTTTATCACATCTCCTGCACCTCACTTACAATTCTCCTTTGACTATTTATCTGCCCTCTTTGGTGCCAGTCCCTTATATTATGACTCATATACTGCCCACTTTGGTTTTCGATAGTCCCATCTTTTATTTGGTTTGCAGCATTTACCCTTTCTTTTCAGCCCTTTTCTCCATACATCTTTACATTTACAGTACATTCCTTAATCTGAAACTCACATAAGTACATTAGCACACTGTCATTGGTATACATACATTTACAAAGATTAGTTACATTTGGAATAAATTAGTTTCAGCATAAGATACAGCATATTAAATGCAAATTGCTCTCTGAGAGTACTTAGGTCACTCACTCCTAGGAACATACAGTTTCAGGTCCACAACATTTCTTACACGTAACGATCTTATGGATTTTGGGTAGATCAGGTAGTAAGCATTATCGTGTGGAATGTTCTGTATTATATACGGTCCATTATAAATATATTTAAATTTGGAAATTTCATGGTTCAGTTCACCAGACTTTTCGTGGGTTTTTAGAAGAACATAATCCCCAATTTTAAATTTTGAAACTTTCATATTTTTATCATGTCTTTTAGATCTAGATTCAGCTTTTTCCTTTGCCCTTTTTCTGACTAATTCTTTCTTTTGACTCAACCCCAAACTAGTACAAGGTGGAAACTCTAGTTTTTCCTCAATTAAACTTTTACTTCTGCTGCCTAACAAAATTTCTTCCGGTGGGAATCCAGTAGATTCATGATGTAAGGTGTTCATGACATTCTCAAAATCCGATATAAATCTACCCCAGGCTCTATGGTTATGACTGCAGTACGTTCTACACAATCTCCCGGTTTCTCGCATGTACCTTTCAACCGGGTTGCTAGCAGGATGGTAGGCTGCGATATATTTAACCTCCACTTCATTTTGCTCCATTCCTTCTTTCCAAACTTTGGATATGAACTGGGGACCATTGTCTGATAGTACTGCCTTGGGTTTCCCGATGGTTCTGAAGTATTCAACCATCCTACCAAAATACAGCTTTTGCTGTTGCTTTTTTCAAGGGGTATAATTTCACAAACTTTGAGAATACTTCCAAAATTACTAAAATATATGCACAATTTCCCGAAGTCTTTGGGAGGGGACCATACAAATATACAGATAATAATTCTAGGGTGTCTTCAGGTAATGTACTTTGCATTGGACCTCTACTAGTTCTGTTCGGTACTTTGGCCTTTTGACAGACATCACACGACTTAATCCGTTCCTTTACCTTCTTACTGACACTACCAGCAATCACTACTACATTATTCAATTTATCCAAACATTTCTTTGGCCCACTATGCCCCAATGCTAAATGAAAATAATCTATGACATCAGTATCAAACTGATGTGGCCAACATACTCCCCATTCCTCAGTGACTAAATCTTTCCTCCTATATAAAATACCTTTAAAAATTTTGTAATATTTCTTAATTTGAGGATACTGTACACTGTCAAAATTTACCTTCACAGATTTCCATGTTGGATCCTCATTCTGATGGTATCTCATATTTTTACATATTTGGTCAATTTTCCTTTTTCCTGAAACCTCTTTTATATATCTTATCTGAAAAGTACCCTCTTCACCATTTTCATTGGGCACTTCACTCATACCATTAGGCAATCGAGATAAAGCATCTGCCACATAATTCTCAGTACCCTTAGCATAGCAAATCTCGTAATCAAATTGTTGCAGGTACAAAGCCCAACGGGTTAGCCTGCCATTAAGTAAACGACAATCTTTAAGAAAAGTTAAAGCTTTGTGGTCAGTATGTATGATGAGCTTATGGCCCCACAAATAATTTCTGAATTTCTTTAACCCCCATATAATGGCTAAAGCTTCCTTTTCTGATATAGTGTAGTTTCTCTCGTATTCTGTTAAAGTTCTACTTGCAAATGCGATAGTCCTGTGTTCGATTTCTTTGCCCTCACAGATTTCTTGGAAAACTTCTATACCAATCCCATAAGCACTGCTGTCAGTACTCATGTGGAAAGGTTTTGACAGTATGGGATGATTCAAAATATTGTCATTCAAAAGTTAACTTTTTAATTTTTCGGAATCTCTCATACACCCTTCAGTCCACACAAAAGCACTATTTTTCTTAAGTAGATTATTCAAATGAGGACTATTAAAAACTTGCCTCTTGACGAATTTTCTATAGAACTCACATAAACCCAAAAAGGCTGTCAATTGTTTTTTATTTCTAGGAGCTGGACATCCTGCTATTGCACTTAACTTTTCTGGGTCCTTGCCAATACCGGTCATAGTAATAATGTGCCCCAGAAACTTTATTTCCGACTTCACAAATTCACATTTTTTCCACTTAAGTGTGATGCCCACTGCTTGTAGAGCAACAAAAACTTTCTGCAATAATTCACAATGCTCTTGCCATTCTTCAGTAGCAATCAGTAAATCATCTACATAAATGGTTAGCCGGGAACTCAATTCTCTCCCCAATACAAAGTCCAGTGCCCTAATAAATACTGCCACAGAAGTGCTAAGCCCAAACGGCACTACTTTATACTGATAGCATTTCCCGGCGAATAGAAAAGCGGTATATTTACGGGATTCTTTACTCAATGAGATTTGCCAGTATCCGGCGGTCATGTCCAGACTGGTTAAATATTTCACGTTATAAAACTTTTGAAGCATTTCGTCGAGATTTTCAGGTCTGTCTATTTCCTTCTTTACAATTTTGTTCAAAGTCCTGGCGTCAATAACTACTCTCACTCCCCCATCCCTTTTATTCACGATGATAAGGAGACTATTATATTCGCTGCTACTCCTTTCGATTACACACCATTCTACCATTTTATCTATTTCCACTTGCACAGCCTGCCTCTTTGATATTGGTACCCAAAACGGTCTTACAAAGAAAGGTTTATGCTCTATTGTCTCAATCTGGTATTCGAAGTTCTTAACTAGGCCAGGTTTGTCCGAAAATACGGTGCTATTACTTTCTAAAATATCAAGCAATTCTGTTTTCTGATCAGGAGATATCTCCTTCAAATTTTCCACAATTTCTTTAAAATTATGCCCCTGCTTGTCACTTTCATCTGTTAACCTCTGGACATGGTACACCTCATACATGTCTGTCAAACCATCATTCCCTTGGTCGATCTCCAACAATAAAGAATCAATTTCTGAATCGAACACCTTCCCATTTTCCT
Organism: Schistocerca americana; assembly: GCF_021461395.2. NCBI lineage: Eukaryota > Metazoa > Arthropoda > Insecta > Orthoptera > Acrididae > Schistocerca > Schistocerca americana. The sequence goes on along the minus strand of NC_060122.1, from coordinate 71,323,038 downwards.
CAAATTTTAATTCCAAATTCATAGATGCATTATTAATTTTAATCACTTCCTGGTTACAATCAATAATCACCTTTTCTTTATCTAACCAATCTATTCCCAGAATCATTTCAGTACTCAAGTCTGGCACAACCAAAAAATCGTGTTCAAATTTTTGTCCTTTTATACTAAACTCAACCAAAATCTGGTTCATTACCGGCTTGCTAGTCTTGCCCGTAGCACCAACAATTTTTACACCCGTCACTGACATAAGTACTAGTCCAGGCTTATCACAAATGTGTTCGAAAAACGACTGGGAGATTGCGCTTATCTGAGATCCAGTATCAAGAAGTACTTGCAATTTCACATTATAAATTTCAACTGGTATTACAGTTTGTTTAACCGTCGAACGTTTTTCATTGCTGTGGTCTTCCCTAAGCAAATCCGGGTCGACGATAACATCGTCCCAAGATATGCTTTTAACATTCACCTCACCTATATCTGGCGGTTTCTTTGGTTCCGGGAGTTCAAAGTCATTAATTACTTGAACTCTTTGTAAAATAGACCCTGAGTCGTCAGGTGGCTCTTTCTTTCTGTGTTCAGTCTCAACATCTGGGGTTTGTTTTGAAACTTCATCATCAATATATATAATATTGCAATTAGCTGTATCCCCATAATTTTCACTAGTACCGAAATATTCGTCATCTGAACTATCGTCAGAATCCGACCATTCTGGATCGCTTTCAGGTTCTAACATAAAGGCTTTCCTGAGACAGGCACTAAGTTCTCGCTCTGCATTTTCGTCAGGCTTTAATTTTAATTCAATATCCTCTTTTGGCAAAACGGCCTCATTATCGGCTTTACTCACATCCACTGTTACTTCATATTTAATGTAATCCTCGTGGACTTCAATTATTTTCATATAATCACCTGCCTCTTCCCCACGGTGACTTTCGGTAGCAGCTTGTACTGTTGGCGGATCATTAACGGAAGTTACTTCCTCGTCTATGCTGAGGATTTCATCCTCCAATTCCTTTCCGTCTTTAACCTTTGACCTATCGGCAGCACGCGTACTGTGCGCGGCGCTATTTACTCTCTCCTCTTTAAACTCGGCCCACGTCACCTTATCGACGTCCCTACTATCTCCTTTTTCACTAATTAGCTTCCTTGCTTCATACTCCTTCTTAAAATCCTCCCACTCACATTGCTTGAGGCCCTTGTACAGATCGTCGATCTGCACACGCCAATTACTTACTTCCGCTAATTCATTCTCGCCTTTTACTTTATTGCTAACACTGATAACCGCACCTCTCTGTGTATCCACAGTTTCATCTATTATTTCCTACGCCACGGAATTACCACTCGTAATATATTCACCAGCTCTTACGGCAATGGCAATGATCGTATCTAATTCTGTCGCATTGCTAGCGGCTTCTCTCTGAACAGCTGTTCTCCTAGGCTGGGCCATTGCCCTCTGATGCTCCACTCGCCTGTTAACATGTAACGCTCTGCGCAGCGAAGATAAGTCATCTATGTGCGCATCTGACGCTTGTTCCGCAACGACACGTTGCGTCGTTCCACGCCTGTCTCTAACCTGTCTCATCACTTTACTGTTAGTCCGGTAACATTTCTTAAATCGGGGCCGGCATATATTGTCCGCTTCCGTTTGGCCCGCAAAGTTCGCGGAAATCAGTTTCCCGCGTCGTTATTATTTTGCGCGGTGTACCCTCTACCGCGACCTGTATAACTTCCTCTTCCTCTTCCTCTACCTCTACCTCTCTGTATCATATTGACGCGAAATCCATCGCCGTCATTTCTCTTGTCATTATTACGGTTATTCCTGTTACTAAAATTTTGATGATTGGCACGACTTTCGCGCCAATGGTCTTCGTCTTCGACCCTTTCGAAAAACGCTTGGAAGCTCCGATGATTGCTTCCCACGTATCTCTTCGAATCATCTGGAAGCTTTTTATATAGCTCCCATATGATTTCTGAATCGGATCTTCTCCCTCTTAAATGTGTCAATTTTCGGTACCAATATTCGCAGAAATCTTTCAAAGAATTCCTGCCCCTGTTATCATGAAGCTTGGGCATGATAAACTCGCGCCACAAATGATCCTGTTTTTGTTCGGACCAATATTCTTCCGTAAACTTTTGCTTAAATTCTTCGAACGTCATTCGTTCGGTATTTAAATTAATTCCCCAGCGCTTAGCGTCACCTGGTAAGGCGCTAATTACTATGTTTATCTTTTCCTGACCAGACAAGTGTTCAGGAAATTTTCTCTCGCAATTTTTGATGAAATCTAACGGATGCCATCCGTTATGTTTCTTGGCGGGATCGAAGCGTTCCTCACCTTCTAACAGCTTCGTAAGTGGTGTGCCATTACAGACAACACCAGGTCTATCTTTAATTTTACTCTCAAGATCGAAAATTTTGCCTTGAATTTTCGAAGTATTTTGTTCACATATTTGTACACATCCGGTAACTTTCTCACTTAAATCTCTTTGAGTGTCTGAAACTGCCTTTTTCAACTGTGAGATTCCGTGTTGACATTCGTTTACGATCTCAGTTTTAAGACCGAAAACTTTTTCGTCTACTTTTGTTTCAACTAGAGACTACTTTCTCTTGGATGTTTAGAATTTCAACATCAAACCTACTGTTAATGTTGTCAATTTCCCCCTGTATAATATCCAGATTTTGATTAATTGTGTCAATTTCAAATTTCATAGTACTTACTACAGAGCTTAAATTACCCACTTTTTGTTCTACCTGTTCTATTTGTTTACTAATTTTAATTCCTTGTTCTTCGACCTGTGCTTTAATCTGATCATTCTGTGTTTTGAGCTGATGGCTCTGTGTTTTAAGCTGCTCATCAACGTGTCTTTTAAGTTGATTATTCTGTGTTTTGAGCTGCTAGTCAACGTGCGTTTTAAGCTGACTAACCTGATTACCGACTTGTTTTTGAAGCTGATCATTCTGTGTTTTGAGCTGCTCTGCAACGTGTGTTTTAAGCTGATTATTCTGTCCCGCAATTTGTTTGGTTAATTGTTCAAATAAATCGTTCATGCTTAAAATTTTCACACTGTTTTGTTCTACGGAATCTGTGTGTTCCGATCCTACTTCAAAAGTTTCTTTCGGTTCTTTCTTTATCTGTGGAGAATCAAACATGTCAGTGGATTCATTCACATACCCACTATCATCTACAAAATCACCCTCTACTTCTTGTTTTATCCCTTGCTGTGTTCGAGGCACTCTCGACATTTCAATCTGTTCGTTAACATTTTCGTGATATTGTATGTACGCCAATTGTCTACCGCTAACGCCATCTGTTATCTGGCTGCGTACACTTCTGTCATTGCCAGCCGCATTTTCCATTACGCACGGCACACCTACTGTGTCTACGCTCCCGTCCATACTGAACGCAAATTACACCCCACTCCACCGTACTTGACGTTCACTGCTATTTACTTAACTAAATATTATTGCAATTCGTGCCACTGAACATCCACTGTTCGGTATTCACATTAATTTGTGACCGACAACAACTGGATGTCCTGTCACCGGGAGCCACTTGTAACACTACGCTACTGCGCACGATACTTATTAATGCCTGTACTATGCTAAGTTGACGGGCTTCACCTGATAAGAAAGGATTTTGGTGCATATGTTGACCGCGTGTGCCTGAATGGAGGCAAAATCAGACGTCAAGCAAGTCTGAAGTGCAACTACACGTTAGGACGGACAAGAAACAATACCCCAGATGCTACCAAATCGTTAATAATACGGTCGCCAGCCTAATTAGGCATTAACTGAGTTTCTTCTCAGTACAAGTTGAAGTACGTTCATACAAAGCAACACGTAACAACACTGCATAATATGGTAAATTTTAGAACCAGAAAATCTACTGAACTAATAATTTCACTTTCTGTACTAATATGGACAAGCCAAAAATACACAACAATACACTATAACGTTTACTACAAACTTCGTACTGTCTATTGATCTGATTAAAATCGGGCATAGGTTACCCTAGAAACAGCACTTTCGAAACACACATACAATGTCAATTTTGAAATAGGTAAAACACTAATATGAAACTTCCTGGCAGATTAAAACTGTGTGCCCGACCGAGACTCGAACTCGGGACCTTTGCCTTTCGCGGGCAAGTGCTCTACCAACTGAGCTACCGAAGCACGACTCACGCCCGGTACTCACAGCTTTACTTCTGCCAGTACCTCGTCTCCTACCTTCCAAACTTTACAGAAGCTCTCCTGCGAACCTTGCAGAACTAGCACTCCTGAAAGAAAGGATATTGCGGAGACATGGCTTAGCCACAGCCTGGGGGATGTTTCCAGAATGAGATTTTCACTCTGCAGCGGAGTGTGCTCTGATATGAAACTTCCTGGCAGATTAAAACTGTTTTAATCTGCTAGGAAGTTTCATATCAGCGCACACTCCGCTGCAGAGTGAAAATCTCATTCTGAAAACACTAATAAATTTTGATTTTATATTTACTTCAACTTTGCTGGTCAAATTAGTTCATTACACTTCAGAATTTAAATGAATAGAAAAGAAAGGGCGGGGGGGGGGGGGGGCTGAAACTGTTATGATCACTGTACTGAAATTTTGGTTATTTAAATCATTAAGCACTCAAGATTTCCAATATATGATTTACTACTCTTTTGGTCTTATTTCTTGCTCATTTAACTACCATTATTTTTGTCTCAAATTAATTAAACTTCATTACTAAACCACTTTCAAAATTATCTTCCAACTTTGTCAGACCTATATTGTTCGTTTATTATTTCATTAACAACAAAGTTCTTTAAACATCGTTCTAACATAGATAGGTCTGTCGGTAATTATTAACATAAACTCTAAATCTTCATCTCGGGACACTCGGATTGCACAACGTGTGGAAAGGACCCTGTCTAGGTTAGTGATGAGGATAATTAAATTATAGGACAGTTCTGGTAAAAGTTAAGTTGTTATTGAACAGTCAGGAACAAAAGTAACACTGGTTCACACGAATACAGTACTAAAACTTGCCACCTGTTCGTATCGATGCGGCGGTTGGCGGGCGGCGAGATGGCGAGGCGCAGAGCACACATACAATCACAGCTATGGCTCTTGATGTATCGGCACTTTACTTCTTCATAGCGTCGCAATATTTTTCCATTTAGTGCCAATGGAATTTTGCCATGCTGTATAGGCGTCGGAAACGGCACATCCGAGGCTCAACGAAATCACGTTTTTCAGGAGAGCCTCCTCGATCCAGAACGTGTTTCTCAGATCGATGCCCAACTCCGACTACTACTGCTGAGCCCGTTATGCCGTGCCGCGCCCGTGTACATTTTCCCGCGCTCGCCTGCCATCCACCTTTTACCGCTCCCCTACAGACAGGGTGTTCACCAAAGGTTTTGCATTCCACATATCCTAATACATTGCCTACGTATGGACCAGACGCACAATTACAACTTCAACATTTCTTACATTTCAATTTGGTTATAATATTGCTTGCAATTTGACATAAACATTAATATTCACATCGAGAATTGTTTACAGTTTCTTTAACATAATGACATGAAAAGAAAAAGAAATGAAATCATCACATCGATTACACTAATTTATCGAAAATTCAAATGGAAAAATTATGATATGTACAATAGAATAGCGTTGGTGTTGTTACAATTGGAGAGCCCTACCCATAATGATCCTAACATTCTCAGTTCGGGAGAGATTCAGTGACCTTACTAACAAAGGTAATATTTGGCTAGAACGAAGACAAAATGCTAGCTACTCTCACCGTGTAAGGGCGGGTATTATCTCCCTGAAATGTAGGCCCAAGACGGCTTGGCATGAAGGGCATGGCGCGTAGAAGATCGTTGACTTACCACTGTGCTGTAAGGGTGACGCGCACGACAACCAAATGGGTGTTCCTTTGAAAAGAAACGGTACCCCAGGCCATTATTCCTGGATAGGGCGTCATGTCGGGTGACGGTCAGATTGGGACCCAAACGCTGTCTGGGGCGTTTCCAGACACGTCTTCCCTTTTTTTGGCGCTCAGTTCGATGGGAGACTCATCTTTGAAGATACTTCCACTCCAGTCAATGTGACTTTAGGCCGAAGACATTTCTGGGGACGTCCTGGACAGCGTTTTCTACAGCTTGTCTTCGTACTTGGCAAATCCTACCTTGGCCAGCAAGGTAAGCGGACACGTCCCCAGTTGAGAAAGTTTAGAACATTGTCGGCAGGGCCCTCCAAACAGCTCGGGATGGTGACAATATTACGTGTCAGTTGGCACGACATCCCTCAGGAGAACCTCAGATAACTCCAGCAATGAATATAAAGCCGAATGAATGCTTACTTAAGGGCCGAGGTGGACGAATCTTTTACTGACTTGATCAATTTGTGAAGCCCCTTCTCTTGAATAAATCATCCAGTTTTTCTGGAACTGTGATAATTTTTTTGCCCGTACATTTTCATTACGCCTACCGATTTCCGTCCTATTCGGATAGTTCCTTCGTGCTGGGTCGTTATTTTGCCTCACAATGTATAAGGAAAAGTGACGCTAAACATCCTTCTATTGAAAGCAGAATGTGCTTTTGGAATTTTTTATAGCATTCCCTTGCATCCATGATTTCAGGATTTAGTTATAATATCAATTAGATACCGGCCATAAAAATAAATACAGTCAGATAAAGACAGTATTATTTCGTGATACCTTGCAGCGCACATATACGGATTTCTGTTCCCTGGGAGTGGAACTACCAACTATATTAACAACTAAATAACAGGCAAACGTTGGTTGAGTACTTTACGAACTACACACTGGTATTGACGGATCGAGTTACAAGCAGAAAAGTCGCTTTAAATATTCCTTTTATGTTGCTAGCCAAAGCTGCACACGAGACTATATAGAACCGATTCATTTTATATTATTTGACTCTGCGCATGAGGTACGCTGTCCCCACCCAGCGGCCCCCTTTCTCTGCCTTTTCATCACATTCACCACTTATTTTGTCCATGAAATCTAGCAGTCTGCGCCGATACTTCATTATACACTATTTTTGACCTACAAATTCTTATACTTTTAATCTCTGAATGAAATATAGTTAAAATTTGTTTAAAGCTTTCTGTGAATTTCATTTTGCTCGTATTTCTGTATAGCTATATAGTAAAACATATTGCGTATCTTTGGAAAAACACACTTTGGCCAGCTACAAACTATCACTGATGGTGTGTGGACTATCGGCTTAGTCTTATCTGAGGATGTCCTAGAAACCCAAAGCCGATTATTAACCAACTATAAACTACGTATGTTAGTGGAACAGAATACAGTGTATTTACGTTGTCAAAATGCTGATTGTGTTTCATGTTTATTCAGTCTTGGCAAATGTAAATTTCATCTGGATGCTGCTGTTTGTCAGATAACTGCTGTCATGCTAATGAGAATAACTTTTTAGTAAATTACTCACATGGAACAGTTATAATCCTCAGCCGTTTAAACCGATATTTACAACGAGCTCGCTGGCTATTTTTGTTTGTTATTTTAATGGTGGTTTTTGATAGTTTGAAGACTGTCTGTGGGACCCACAAAGTGACTGAATAGCTAGAGGCCGAATGCATATAAAAATAGTATGTGTCACAAGCCGGTGTTCGTTATGCACTGATGGGACGCTGCAGAAATGGCAAGCTTATAACATTTTCTTTCCTAGTGTATCTGCTTGTTAGTTTCACTTAAGGCGACAGTCAAAAATGACACCTAAAAATCGTATTGAAATACAATCTACGAAATTTTCATCGTCATTTCATTTTATAGAATTACTTTCCTTCTATAAGCATAAATTCATCTATTTTGACACTTTTAATTAGGTCACTTTCTTTTCTGTTTGTCCATGCGATAAAAATTTTGAAATTGATTTTAAACTAACTTTACAGTGAACTAAAAACTCATAACTGGATGTCAATGCAAGATTAACTCTCATTCTTGTCCGGTGTGTGGTGCAGAATACTTTGTTTTTACCTTTTCCGTGAACCACAGACATGAAACCTGCAACACAGCTCAGAACTGCATGTCATTGCTACATTAACTCGTTTTCTTGGTCGATGGGTGGCGGAGGGTAGTTTGTGTACCACTGCTATTTTCTCATTTTCCTGTTCCAGTCGCGAACGTCCGCGGTAAGAACGATGGTAGGTAAGCCTTGATGTGAACTTGATTCTCATAATTTTTTTTATAATCACTGTCTTTTTGGGAGATATACTTAGGAGTAGGCAATATACAGGATAAGAAACTGAAGTAAATTTGACATTTGTTTCGTCAGACTGTTTGAAATGGACTCAAAAATTTCAAACATATTAGTCCAAAAAGCAGAAAATAATTAAATAATTGCGAATTTTTTGTAGCTGTGACAATATTTATAAAATTTAAAACGAAAAACGTGAGATGCATACAGTAGGTAATGGTAAGAGTGTAGAGAGTAGCTGTCGTTGTGAAAAATCACACCACAGTTCATATCATTTGCAGTGCAGTAAATGCATCAGTTGTCTATCTCATGTCCCCAAAGTTCTTTGCATAACAGTTTACAATAATTGTCGCAGGTATTAAAAATTTACAAGCACAAATTTTCAGGACCATTTGTATGGTGTTAGGGATATATATAGGACTAGGTGAAATTATTTTATCCCTCTCAGTCCGAGTTAAAAACGTTTTATATTAAAAAAATATTTTCCTTTATTTCCAGTGTATGTTTATTGCACGATGAGCAATTATAAAAGTATTATTGGGGTTTCATTTCCTTTCTCTAATAGGGGCTCTGGAGTTTTATCTGTGGTTAAAACGTCGCAGTCATTAGCAAAAACGGTTTAGCCCCCAAATTATTTGAAAAGTCATTGTATGTATTTAAAAAAGCGTTGATCCTGAATAGCAAAATATTCTTCCCACGCCTAAAACGTACCTTACCAATATAGAATACACATTCATGAGACCGCTTAACAAGTTTTATGCCTACTCAGTGCAACATAAATGTCTATACCTTAGAAGAAGTAATTTTGTTTTTATATTTAGTTGGAATAAATATCCGAGTGTAAGTACTGCAAGGTTGCAGTACTGCCTGTTGTTTACTGTTATTGTGGTCTTCAATCCAGAGACTGGTTTGATGTAGCTCTCCATGCTACTCTATCCTGTGCAATGTTCTTCATCTCCCAGTACCTACTGCAACCTACATTCTTCTGAATCTGTTTAGTGTATTCATCTCTTGATCTCCCTCTATAATTTTTACCCTCTACGCTGCCCTCCAATACCAAATTGGAGATCCCTTGATGCCTCAGAATATGCCCTACCAAGCGATCCCTTCTTCTAGTCAAGTTGTGCCACAAATTTCTCTTCTCTCCAATTCTATTCAATACGTCCTCATTAGTTATGTGATCTACCCATCTAATCTTCAGCATTCTTCTGTAGCACGACATTTTGAAAGCTTCTATTCTCTTCTTGCCTGAACTATTTATCGTCCACATTTCACTTCCATACATGGCTACACTCCATACAAATACTTTCAGAAACGACTTCCTGACACTTAAATCTATACTCGATGTTAACAAATTTCTCTTCTTCAGAAACGCTTTCTTTGCCATAGCCAGTCTACATTTTATATCCTCTCTACTTCGACCATCATCAGTTTTTTTGCTCCCAAATAGCAAATCTCCTTTACTACTTTAAGTGTCTCATTTCCTAATCTAATATCATAAATGTTATTACTAATGAGACGGTATAGTTTTTTCGTACAGTTTTGCAATTGTGACTCACTACAAAATGCCAGAGTAATGACTATTGATTCAGTCTAACCGCTAGACAGCTCAAAAGTGCTGTCGGAAAGTGAAGTAGAATTAATTTGGCGCGCATGTGCTGAGTGCTCTGACCACTACTCGACAAACCGAGATTCGCCCGGCGAATGAAACCAGAGCCAGGAGCGTACCGCAGGCGGCAGCAGCAGCCCGGTGGAGCGGCAGCAAAGCGCGCATCATAAAGTGAAGCGGCTAACGGCAATCACACGCTACACCAGCCGCCAGACTAATTGCTGCTCAGTCATTAGTTACGCCAGCCTGTGTTACTGACACTCGCGAGCCCGTTATTAAAGCGACGACGGCAGCACTCTAGCACACTAATTATTTATTCGATACGGAGGCCAGAACTCCGATTCCGAACAGCGGATAAATCGAACTGTATTTAAAACCACCGTGCAGTCGTGTGTACATCCGTGCTCTTCTGCGCACATCTCCAGTTTGTGTTGTGTGTCGTCATCCGCCGTGAAGAAGGTCACCAATCATATTGTGGAAGAGTAGTGGCGCAAGATCTTGAAAATAAGTTTTATATTGGGTATGAAATACTAAGGTTTGTAATCACCATGCCGTATTATCCGTTGCCGTGATCTCATCGGAGAACTTCCGTGACACTTTTTAAAGAGAAACAGGAGCTATATGGTACGGCATAGTATGTTTTTGTATTTGCAGCTGTGCGGAAAACATTATTTATAGTGAAAAAAATCCGTAGAAATGTTGGAACACGTCAGGCAATACTAACCTTACGACTTACCTTAGAAGAAAGATTAAGAAAAGGCAAACCTACGTTTCTAGCATTTGTAGACTTAGAGAAAGCTTTTGACAATGTTAACTGGAATACTCTCTTTCAAATTCTGAAGGTGGCAGGGGTAAAATACAGGGAGCGAAAGGCTATTTACAATTTGTACAGAAACCAGATGGCAGTTGTAATAGTCGAGGGGCATGAAATGGAAGCAGTGGTTGGGAAAGGAGTGAGACAGGGTTGTAGCCTCTCCCCGATGTTATTCAATCTGTATATTGAGCAAGCAGTAAAGGAAATAAAAGAAAAATTCGGAGTAGGCATTAAAATTCATGGAGAAGAAGTAAAAACTTTGAGGTTCGCCGATGACATTGTAATTCTGTCAGAGACAACAAAGGACTTGGAAGAGCAGTTGAACGGAATGGACAGTGTCTTGAAAGGAGGATATAAGATGAACATCAATAAAAGCAAAACGAGGATAATGGAATGTAGTCAAATTAAATCGGGTGATGCTGAGGGAATCAGATTAGGAAATGAGACACTTCAAGTAGTAAAGGAGTTTCGCTATTTAGGGAGTAAAATAACTGATGATGGTCGAAGTAGAGAGGATATAAAATGTAGACTGGCAATGGCAAGGAAATCGTTTCTGAAGAAGAGAAATTTGTTAACATCGAGTATAGATTTAAGTGTCAGGAAGTCGTTTCTGAAAGTATTTGTATGGAGTGCAGCCATGTATGGAAGTGAAACATGGACGATAACTAGTGTGGACAAGAAGAAAATAGAAGCTTTCGAAATGTGGTGCTACAGAAGAATGCTGAAGATAAGGTGGGTAGATCACGTAACTAATGAGGAGGTATTGAATAGGATTGGGGAGAAGAGAAGTTTGTGGCACAACTTGACTAGAAGAAGGGATCGGTTGGTAGGACATGTTTTGAGGCATCAAGGGATCACAAATTTAGCATTGGAGGGCAGCGTGGAGGGTAAAAATCGTAGAGGGAGACCAAGAGATGAATACACTACGCAGATTCAGAAGGATGTAGGTTGCAGTAGGTACTGGGAGATGAAGAAGCTTGCACAAGATAGAGTAGCATGGAGAGCTGCATCAAACCAGTCTCAGGACTGAAGACCACAACAACAACAACAGTGAAAAAAAAATTTCGGAAATGTGTTTACGCATCATAACGCTACAGTGGTGGGAAATCAAGTTTGTACACCAGACACTACATTTCTGTTTGTCGTAGGAGTCCCCCCATTTAGTGTAATTATGGTGAAAACAGAAAAAGAAAAACCACGACTGTCGTCAACTTCCTCGCCACCATCGCTTATTTCTTGCAATATGTTGCTGATATCGGGTATGTGGAAGTAGAATGCTCTGTTGGCTTTTTTTCAGGTTAATCTCGTTCTCTTTTGGTTCATCAGTCTTCTGACTTGGTTTGATGCGGCTCGCCGCGAATTCCTTTCCTCTTCACCTCAGAGTAGCACTTGAAACCTACGTCCTCAATTATTTGATCGATGTATTCAAATCTATGTCTTCCTCTACAGTTTTACCCCTATTGCTCCCTCTAGTACAATTGGAAGTCATTCCAACTGTCCCTTCTCGTTGTCAGTGTTAACCACATATTCCTTTCCTCACCAATTCTGCGCAGAACCTTACCAGACCACCTAATTTTCAACATTCGTCTTTAGCACCACATCTAAAATTCTTCGATTCTCTTCTCTTCCTGCTTTCCCACAGTCCATATTTCACTACCACACAATGATGTACTCCAGACGTACAGTCTCAGAAATTTCTTCCTCAAATTAATGCCAATGTTTGATACTAGTAGACTTCTCTTGGCCAGGAGTGCCCTTTTTGCCATTGCTATTCTACTTTTGATGTCCTCCTTGCCCCTTCCATCACTGGTTATTTTACTGCCTAGGTAGCAAAATTCCTTAACTTCATCTACTTCGTAGCATCAATTATAATGTTAAGTTTCTCGCTGTTCTCATTCATGCTACTTTTCATTATTTTCGTCTTTCTTCAATTTATTCTCAGTACATATTCTGTATTCATTATAGTGTTCATTCCACTCAGCAGCTCATGTAATTCTCCTTCACTTTCACTCAGGATAGCAATGTCATCAGCGAATCGTATCATTGACATTCTTTCACCTTGAATTTTGCCGGTGGCTGTGGCTGAGTGGTTCTAGGCGCTTCAGTCCGGAACTACGCTGCTGCTACGGTCGCATATTCGAATCCTGCCTCAGGCATGGATGTGTGTGATGCCTTTAGGTTAGTCAGGTTTAAGTAGTTCTAAGTCTATTGGACTGATGACCTCAAATGTTAAGTCCCATAGTACTTAGAGCCATTTGAACTATTTTTTTATTTTAATTGCACTCTTTAACCTTTCTCCTATTTCCATTATTGCTTCTTCGATGAGGAGATTGAATAGCAGGGGCGAAAGACTACATCCCTGTCTTTCATTATTTTAATCCGAACACTTCGTTCTTGGTCGTCCAGTCATATTATCCCCTCTTGGCTCTCCCTAGAGCTTAGCCCTGTTTTTCTCAGAATTTCGAACATCATGAATTATTTTACATTATCGAACGCTTTTTCCAGATCGGCAGATCTTATGAACTTGTCTTGATTTTTCTACACACTTGCTTCCATTACCAACCTCGACGTCATAATTGCCCCTCTCGTGCTTTACCTTTTCTAAAGCAAAACTCATCGTCATCGAGCACATCTTCACTTTCCTTTTCCATTCTGCTGTATATTATTCTTGTCAGCAACTTGGATGCATGAGCTACAAAGCTGATTGTGCAATAATTCTCGCACTTGTCAGCTCTTGCAGTCTTCGGAATTGTGTGAATGACATTTTCTTCGAAAGTCAGGTGGTATGTCGCCAGACTCATACATTCTACACACCAACCTGAGTAGTCGTTATGTTGCCTCTTCCGCTAATGGTTTTACAATTTCTGATGAGATATCTATCCCTCCTGTCCTCCAAAGCTCTTTTAAATTCTGATTCTATAACTGGATCGCCTATCTCTTCTAAATCGCCTCCTCTTCCTTCTTCTTTCACACCAGAGAAATCTTCCCCTAGAGGCCTTCAGTGTATTCCTTCCACCTATCCGCTCTATCCTCTGCATTTAAGAGTGGTATTCAGGTCGCACTCATAATGTTACCACCCTTTCTTTTACTGCCACCGAAGGTTGTTTTGAGTTTCCTGTATACTGGGTCTGTCCTTCCGACATTCATTTCTTTTTTGATTTCTTCACATTTTTCATGCAGCCATTTCGTCTTAGCTTCCCTGCAATTCCCATTTATTCCATTCCTCAGCGACTTGTATTTCTATATTCATGAGTTCCCCGGAACATTTTTGTACTTCCTCCTTTCATCGATCAACTAAAGTGTTTCTTCAGTTCCCCATGGTTTCTTCGCAGTTACCCACTTTGTACCTATGTTTTTCTTTCCAACTTCCGTGATGGCCCTTGCTAGAGATGTCCTTTCCTCTTCAACCGAACTGTCTTCTAAGCTATTCCTTACGGCTGTATCTATAGCCTTAGTGATCTTAAAGCTTATCTCGTCATTCCTTATTATTTCTGTATCCCACTTCTTTGTGTGTTGATTCATTCTGACTAATGTCTAAAATTTCAGCCTACTGTTCATCACTACTATGTTGTGATCTGTGTCTATATCTGCACCTGCGTTCACCTTACAATCCAGTATCTAGTTTCGGAATCTCTGTCTAATCATGATGTAATGTAACTGGAGTCTTCCCGTATCATCTGGTCTTTCCCAAGTATACCTCCTCCTCTTGCAATTCTTGAATAGAGTATTCGCTATTACTAGCTGAAATTTATTACAGAACTCAATTAGCCTTTCTCCCTTCTCATTCCTTGTCCCAAGCACATATTCTCCTGTAACATTTTCTTCTACTCCTTCCCCTACCGCTGCATTCCGGTCTCCCACGACTACTAGATTTTCATTTCCCTTTACATACTGTATTACCTGTTCAATATCCTCATGTACTTTCTCTACCTCTGATCCTTCACCTTGCGTAACCGGCATGTATACCTGAACTATCGTTGTCGGTGTTCCTTTGCTGTCGATTCTGATATGAACAACGCTATTACTGAACTGCTCAGAATAACAAACTCTCTGTCCCACATTCCGATTCATAACGAATCCTACTCCTGTTATATCGTTTACTGCTGCTGTTGATATTACTTGTCTTCTTTCCATTTCACTCAACTGACAACTACTATATCTAAATTCAGCCTTTATATTTCTCTATTCAGGTTTTCTAGTTTTCCTACAATTTTCAAACTTCTGACATTCCATGCCCCGATTCACAGAACGTTGTACTTTCGTTGATTATTCCGTTTGTTTCTCATGACCACCTCAACTCTTGGTAGTCCCCCCTCCCCCCCCCCCCCCCCCCCCGAGAGCCGAATAGGGGACTATTCCGGAATCTTTTGCCAATGGAGAGATCATTACAGGCCACACGTCCTGTGGGTACACGTTACTTCTCTTTAATGGAGTGATTTCTATTTCTTTCTGCATCCGCATGCCGTGATGATTGCGGATTCTTCCTCCTTTAGGGGCGGTGACCTGAACCTCTGTCCGCTCCTCCGCCCTCTTTGACGAGACCGTTAGCAGAATGAGGGTTTATTATGCCGGAAGTCTTCGGCCGCCAATGCTGATTATTATTCAAAATCTAAACAGTGGCGGGATTCGTACGCGAGACCGAGGACGTTTTCATCACCAACCCCTGAACCACGGGTGCATTGCCTCCGTATAACTCCAAAATGAAGTGGAGAGCCAAAGAACGGAAGGGGGCAGGCCGGCAATAGAGGTATATCGGTCAGAGAACATCACTTTGTGCGTAAACAGGACATAAAAGTCGTATATAGTCAAATTGTGATTCCTCTAACAGCACTAAGTAGCACGGATGAGAAGTTCAGCTGTTTTTATATGTTTTATTTTGTTTATAGTAGTTTTTGGTGGTACATTAAACCGTCTTGCTGCCGTCTATGGTAACCGGTGACCATCTGGATATAGGAGAATAATTATGCATCTCATTAAAAGCCAAAGTAGTCTCATACTCTGGGAAAGAGCGTAGGGTGTCAAATGTAGGAAACCTGCATCGTCGTTGTAAGTGAGATGATAGTGAAGGTGGTTTGCCGTTGTCTTAGTCCGACCTGTTGCGAAGCGACAAGTGTATATCTGTGTTGTGCGGCTGCTTGAGTTGACTGATTGTACTGCGTAGTGTTGTCGTGAGTGTCGGGAAGGGTGAGGGTGAAATCTGATCCCGACACGTTGCCCACTCTCCTCAGATAGCAACTAAGGGGGCTCCAGAGCTTAACCTCCTCATCTGACGGACGGACAACCATCAACTGTGTCCTACTGTAATACCCCAGCGCGTAGAAAGTTACCCCAATCCAGAAAACTAACTGTGAGCAGACCATGCCTGTAAGATCTACACCATGAATTTGATATGCACATTCTGACTGGATAACACACATCTAGCTATAGATCAGAAAGTGGCGACTTACACGTAGAATATTTAACTTAAACCGAAGATGTCTAACAGAAATAATATTCACTTAAACACGTTAATTTATTCACTAAAATATCAGTCATTTGCATAAAACTTGAGAAAATGTGAAATGGTATACAAAAAAAAATTCAAGTAATTCCAGTTAGTGGCTGTAATTGGCTAGCGCTGTTACTTGACTGAAGGTGACAAATGGCCTGTTGGCGCTAATTTAAACCAGAAAAATCAGTCGCAGACCTTATTAATCCTACACGGAAAACAGTGACCACAAATCTGGTGAGTAATTGCAAAGCTCACAGATTCAGCACAACAAGACTGAATCTCAGACAGACACTCGTATAGAATTCCGTGAGTGGGGAACAAGAACGCCCTATAAAGCCGGTGCTGCTACTTTCGGTCACAGTAACTACACACGACTGCCATGCTGAAAGCTGCCATTGTCTGAATGACTGTCGATCGAGGGCTTCTGCGACTACTCCACTGTATGCTCGTCTGCTAAAATGTGCTGACCTTCATCTTCTACATATGTAGCTGGTACACAAAAGATTCTCACAGCTTCGTATCGCCAGAAAGAGTCTAGATGCGTTCCTGCTTCGCGTCTCCGCAGACAGTCCCAAAATTTTTAGCGGATTCTGAACCTCTACCATCTTTTCCCGCCGCGTCATGCCTGCCCGTCAGGAAAATGCAAATCGCAGCTGTCCAGTGTCGATGCTCTTTCTGCATACGAAATCCCACCAAAAGCAACGCTTCGTAATATGATGCCAGTCACACCACAAAGCGCTCTCCTGCTATCAAGAAACGGCTGCTTCAGCTGCGTTTCCGTGTCATCAATGACTAATATAGCAACGGCAAATTTTCGTAACCAGCATTTAGCCTCGCTTTAGACCCCCTCTGAAACTCCAGGAGCAGTTCGCGAGACTAGACCATTATCTTCCAATGGCCATGTTTTCTACCTAAAAGCGTCAGATGGCTATCTGGAAAGGCCCTCCGGGAAACATGAAAAAGCTGCGCACTCCCGCTACTAGCGTCGCTACCCCATCCCCATTTTTTCTTCTGGGCAAGGCGAGGCCGCAAAAACACACAGTAGCTGCTGCTGTTGCTGGGCTGTAGCGCCCACGCTTCCATGAAGCCAGCACCTAGGCCCCGACTTGCTCTCAGACCTAAGAGCCGTTTCTCCTTGCATTCCTTCTCTGTTCCGTCTCAGATACAATGCGTTGTGCTCTCCTATGCACAAAAATTCATCCAGAAACAAGTAAGTTCAGCACCACTTTAAATGAAAGCAAATGAGTCTACATAGACTCAAAATTTAAAGTCAGTGTGATACTATATATGTATATAACGACTTTTCCTATGGAACCCTGTCTTCTAATTGCAGACCCAGTCTAATTTTCAATGTATTTTAACATCCAAAGTTGCTGTCGAGTATCATCATGCCCTTACTTCATGAGACTTTGTGGAGACTTTACGAATTTAATTCAGGACTGGCGCAAAGATTGGTGATGAGCTATTTCACGCCATGAACTCTCCTCCCATCGCTGGTCTAATACTGGCAGAGAAAGTTTTCCACTACGAGGATTCGAACCGTGGACTTCCGAGGTGAGTGCCACTGCACAATTATGAGTTATCGATCTCGACTACGGAGGCAGGTGCTGGATTTTAGATGCTACTAATACTTGATGTCCTCTGTACTGGACCTTCTCTCCTGCTTATTACGTGAATTGCGGCAACACATCAATAGGCTCACTCAGTTATTGCCTCTTTATTTTCCTGGAGCTTTCTCGCTTTATAACTGAGATAGCGTCTTCCTCTAAAGAAAGCCAGTTTGTCAAAGTACGGAGAAACCCATCCACATGTCTTTTTCAGTAATATATGGCTTTGTACCACGCCTTACGGTCAAAGGAATATTAGGCAGGTTCCCCTCACCTTACAGAGAACTTTCGACAAATCAAAGTTACTACGGTGACTATTTTTTAAATCAAGCTATGTTGGAATACAATACTAAGTGCTTCGTTCTTATTTACTTTGTAAGATTTTGCATTACATGCTCGAAATACCAAAGCATTTATTTTTAGAAATGAAAATTTTGTACTTCCTATTTTTCGTCATCAATCTTCTGGCTAGTTTGATGCGACACACCATGACTCCCACTCCCGTGGCACCTGCCTCAACTTCAAACGTCCTCAGTCATTTGTTGGATATATTCCAGTGCGTTCCCCTACAGGTTTTACCATGGAAGGCATTGCTTGACGCGTTAACGCTTGTCCTGTTACCTTGTCCGTCACTCTTGTCAGTATTCCCTACATGTTCATCATATCTTCCTTAGCTCCAGAATCTGCGGAGAACTTCCTCGTATGATACCTTATTAATACACTTCAGCCGGCCGGAGTGGACGAGCGGTTCTAGGCGCTACCGTCTGGAACCGCGCGACCGCTACGGTCGCAAGTTCGAATCCTGTCTCGGGTATGGATGTGTGTGGTGTCCTTAGCTTGGTTAGGTTTAAGTAGTTCTAAGTGCTAGGGGACTGATGACCTCAGAAGTTAAGTCCCATAGTGCTCAGAGCCGTTATAACCATTTAATGCCCCTCATTCTCAACATCCCTCTATGGTAACAAATCTCAAACATCGCGATTCTTTTCATGTCTAGTTTTCCGACGGGAAAACAAGATTAATACAATATTGCAAGAAATGAACATTTACGTAGAATCATGTGAATCATATGAATGAAAATTTTTTTATTTTTAATTGCTGTCACACTGTTTCAGTCAACAAAATAACAAAATGTAAGACTTGTATGTGTTGGGGGCGGGGGTGCATTTAGTCGTTTAAGTTGACGTATCCGGCGTGTTTGCAACTATATTTTTTTTTTTTTTTTTTTTACACCCTGAACAAGAGCGAGGGGTATCTTGTTGCAGATTCCTTCCGATTAAATATAGTAGTGGGGTCAAGTGATTTCTAACACAGAATGTTTGAAACGGAATTTCTGAGTCTGGCATTTGTATGGTTATTTATCAATACAAATCTAACAAAGACCTTGTTTGAATACGGGGGGATTAGATTTATTTATGGTTGTTCTTCGGGACCATGTGCCTTGGTACTGATAAACAGTGTATTTGTGCTAACTTTTCTGTATTCTTTTCATTCTCTAGGAAGATCAGACTAATGGAGTAATAATCCATTGTACCGACATGAACTTTTCAGCGAAATGCTTAGCGATCTGGTAGTGGGAGAGAGTTGGTCATAATACCGAATATCTAGAACAAAATTTCCGCTTCCGGAATTTTTTTGTAACCAAGGAAAACGTCCTAAAAACCTTGGTCAGAACTAGAGGATAGGAATCATTTTTAATTTAAATGCAGAACAATATGTGGCACACAAAAAAACTGAAAGCCTCCTCTAAACAGTAGAACAGACTGCTTTAAGTTCCTCCCATAATAGATTCGCAATTCATTGCAGCCAATTACCAGACGAGCTGGTGGTGGGACAGATGGGCATAACTGGGAGGGATTACCGTTTCTGGCATTTACCAGACAACCAAAGACAATGTCCCGAAAATCTGGTTTCACAATTGGTGATTCGAAATATTATTTCTGGCGCAATTTTCTCTATATATTTGCATGTCCGTCGCCGTAGGTGTCAAACGTCGATTGTGTGATCCAAGAAGCAGAATAGGCTCTTTGAAATACGTCCTACTGAAGAGTCATGACCCTTTTCAGGAAAGTGTCCCAGCAAGCTGGGAGTGTGGCAGAGGGAATCCAGATGAACAGTAGTTGCGAGGAAACTATGTAGTACATTTTCTACAAAAAACAGCAAATTAGTCAACCAGAAACATTTCTTTCTTTGGTTGTTTGGGTCCTTCTGTCAGATAGCATGGCAAATCTGTAAAAATGTATGTCTTCAGCAGAACGTCTGCAGACGTAGAAGCAGCAGCAGCAGCTCAACGAACGGCCGTTGCGGCAGACGAGACTTTCGGGACGACTAGCGGCAAATGCGTCGCCGACACCCCTAAATGGAAGCGCTAATTATCGTGAAAGCTGGCGCGGGAAGGCCGCAAGCGGAGGCACAACTTTCCCCGGGTAATCCCCGCCTGGGTCACGGGATGGCCGCAGCGTGGGAGGCGCGGAGGACGGACGAACGGGAGGAGGTGGAGGAGAGCGGAGGCGGAGCAGGGACTAAGAGGCTGGCGCGGAGGATGTGGTGGGCCGCGGCCTCGGAACAGACGACTCCACGGGTGTTGGAGGGCTTCACTCACTTACGGCATGTCTGTAACAGCAGTAGCATGTGCTGAGACCCACTACGACTTCACTGTCGTGTCCCAGTCTTATGTCTGAAATATACGAGTTACATCAGAGGGCAGTGGAACAGTTCACATAGAGGAAACGAAATGCTTTGTGAACACTCAGAGCCTGATTAGCAAAATCAGCTAATTACTCTGATGAAATGCGTGTATGATTTCAAACTGCTAATTATTGAGAATTTTGGAAGAACTTTGAGATCTACAAATAGTTTAGTGTAACTGGCCCTGATTCGGGTATCCGCTCCCAAATTCTTAACTCTCGTAGATACATTTATCTTGCATGCTCTTGATTTTATGTCATCTCGTTGCTGCTGTAGGCTTGTACCATGGGAAGCATGGAAAGGATGTTGTTTGGTGGCTGGTATCTTCTTTCTGGAACATAACTGCCCGTGTGTATTAACAGGGCTCTTTATTCATAATAATAAGAAAGCTGCTTAACTTACGCTCTTTGTTGTGGTACAAGCTCTCCGTAATAGTCCACGTTAGCCTCACTACTCGTGAAGTACAAGTCCGTTATGTACACTGCCCTGATCGCTATGTTCTGCCTGACACTGTACTGGAGGCTGAGCTAGCTGATACTGTGACTCTGATTGGGCTGCGGCTGATCACTCCACTCGTTGTCTCACTCGATGACTGATTGGACCCGACTGGATTCTCTGGTCCAAGGCGGCGATCCAAATACTGGCAGCTGAGAGGGCGTTGGCGGGGCATTTCTTGCGAGTTTGTCATTGGCTTTCATCGATCTTCTCAAAACCTCTTTGCCGCCTGCTGTGCTGGTGCCCAATTACACCAACACACTTGTTGTCATAGTTCTACATCCACGACTTCGTATATTGATTCAGGTATTTTTAGAGTTTTGTACTTCAGTCACTAACAACTGAACCCCTATAGGATCACTTTGTTGTCTGTCTGTCTGTGTGTCCAACTATTAACACCCCTCTTTCAAAGGAATGGATAGAGGAATCAGATTGGTTAGAGGTATCAAACTGAAATTAATGTCACTTCCTAGGGTTTACAGTTCCTCGTCTATTTGGAAAAATTAAGCTTCCAAGTCAAAGCAGTCAAAATGTTTGGCCATATACGTAACTTCTTTTTTTTTTGACAGATATTCAGTAATCAGGCCTGGTGCTCTAGCTGACACCGACACCGTAGCTCAGCATGTTTGGTCAGAAGATTAACTGTCTCCTGTAATAAAAATAATCTGAGTGAATGGACCAGCAATGAACTTGAACGGGTGTCATGCATGGGACTTCCGCCCCGAACAAATCCAACAAACAAAAACGAAGAAAATGAGGGGAACAAAAAAAAAAGAAAAAAAAATGGGACTGCAAACCGCGTTTTTGGAAACTTGGAAGTCATGGGATCGAACCCCATTCGGACCGCGTACTTTTTAGTCTTCGTTCTAACCTAGACTCACCTTTAAACGATGTGAGGAGTCGCCAGAAATTGCACGCAGTACGGTTTACGCGTTAAACTGTGTGTCCCCTTTCCTCAGTTGGACTACTGGGGTAGTTTATGGTCACTGAGCCACAAGATATTGTTATACGAGTATGTCCACATAATTCAAAAAATGGTTCAAATGGCTCTGAGCACTATGAGACTTAACTGCTGTGGTCATCAGTCCCCTAGAACTTAGAACTACTTAAACCTAACTAACCTCTGGACATCACACACATCCATGCCCGAGGCAGGATTCGAACCTGCGACCGTAGCGGTCACGCGGTTCCAGACTATAGCGCCTAGAACCGCACGGCCACTCCGGCCGGCTGTCCACATAATTAATTTCGTATGGAACCGTCAGAGCGCGAGACTGTCTCGCACTTGCCTGACTTTTTTTTAAATAACGAATGTTAACATCGTTATATGTTTCTTTGTTACCGCTCACAGCAACACAAGATCGATGCACTGAAATGTCTCGTCGTCACAGTGAGTCAATATTTCCACTTTCGCTCTAAGCACAAACAGTATAACGCCATCGTGCGACACACGCATTCGTCGACAACGTCTCGAGACTGATCCAAAGTGCCGCCCCCTGCTCCCATTCATTGTAGGCTCTTTTTATTGTTCTAGTGGTTTTATCGTCACTCCCAGCCCTACATCATAATTACGACATCACCTATGAAAATTTATTCTGAAGCTAATTAAGTACATCAAAATGACACTGGGATTCCCCTAAAAATTGTCAGTTCTCATCCCACGCAAATCACCTCCGTAACTTACTGTTTGAATATGACTGAAATATGGGGCAAAAGGCTAAAGACATACAGAAACGAAAGTCACTGCAAATGAAACAGAATATCGTCGTGACATACATCAAACGATGCCGTCTGAACAGGAGATTTTAGAACTGAAATTGAGTTTTGTCTCGGCATATACGTCAATTGTCTTAATAGAATTTTCTAAACTAATATTTAAATCAAGATGGTGTTCTCTTATCAGACATGTCAGGATTAGTTCATGAAAGCCATTCCTCACAAAACGTACCACATCATGCCCATAATAGCTACTTCAGTATATGTTCACAAAGGTTGGGGTAATTTTGGTAAAGGAGGAATGAATAAAAAGGTCAGTATGGAAAGGGACGGATAATTTCGAACAATTTGATGTAGTGCCCTAAAGTACCGAGTTATATTACATCAGTACCAACCTTTTCAGCCGGCCGAAGTGGCCGTGCGGTTAAAGGCGCTGCAGTCTGGAACCGCAAGATCGCTACGGTCGCAGGTTCGAATCCTGCCTCGGGCATGGATGTTTGTGATGTCCTTAGGTTAGTTAGGTTTAACTAGTTCTAAGTTCTAGGGGACTAATGACCTCAGCAGTTGAGTCCCATAGTGCTCAGAGCCATTTGAACCATTTTTGAACCAACCTTTTCTACTTAGAATTTACTTTATTACGAACAAAGCACTTTGAAATCAGTTTCTATACAAAGTAATCACTTTGAAGTAGATCGTTTAGTTGAAATCGATGTGGAAAGCGCAACAGGTTGAGTACAATTACATCATAACATACGCTTCCACAGCCAAAGCCAATTCGCATAAAATCCTATTGCTTGTAAGGATACGTCATTTCAAAACATAAAAAGTAAGCGCCGAATGGACGTTTTGTCTGTCTACCTGTATTCCAGAACTTTCAGTTGCAAGGTTCTGCTGATTGTTATCAACTATAAATTCTAGTTTCGGCTGTCACGTGGCAATCAACATCACTATTCTGGAACTTCGTTGGACTATCCAACGTCAATGAACCTCTGACAGGCTACTTTACTCATTCTGAATAGGAAAGACAGCCGAAACATCAGTTTAATAGTGTTCTGTAGTGTTTTAAAATGACACAGGCTAATACCCAAAAAAGTGTTATTCGTATCAAGAATTTTAATTTTTATGTTTTTTTTATCAAAACTAGCTCCTGTTTTGAATTAATTAATTAGCTAACAATAGTGAGGTCAACTGCGAATCTCAGATTCAGAACTCTGTCACATTTTGACAAAGTATTAGTTAATCAGCGTTTTGTGTTATGGAAATTACTCTCATTTTCGATTTCATCTCTGACTGTTCCAGAACCTTGCTTTCTTTGTAACTAATTTATCATACGTTCCACGATTGTTTTACTGAATACTATAGCTACACTCGAATGTCTGCTTATTTCTTGTTTGGTGATGATGAAACGATAAGTAGCCTTTATAATTTCATGTGCCAGATGTCAAATGGTTAAAATGGCTTTGAGCACTATGCGACTTAACTTCTGAGGTCATCAGTCGCCTAGAACTTAGAAATAATTAAACCTAACTAACCTAAGGACATCACACACATCCATGCCCGAGGCAGGATTCGAACCTGCGACCGTAGCGGTCACGCGGTTCCAGACTGAAGCGCCTTTAAACACGCGGCCACACCGGCCTGCTGCCAGATATCAATCATTCCTCCTAACACAGTTCACCCCTTTAGAGTGACATGCTCCCATTCGTTTATGGAATAACTCCCATTGCAAACAAAAATATAACAAGAAATACAAAACAAATTTCCTTACATTGATAAATTATAACAACTATATTAAAATAAAATAACTATATAACCATAAAATACTTTGATACTAAACTGTTCCATATTTCTCACAATACGCGATTTGTGTTTGTATGAGTCTATGGGGCACTTTATGCGCTTGTTTCCCTCTCCTTCTTCCCTCTTTGGCCTTCACTTCATTCGCACTGACACCTGCAGTATAGTGTCAGGCTACGTTTCTGAAGTTTAACACAGCCTACATGGACAATCGTAACTTGTGTCAGTAATTGCAACTTCACACTTGAAGGTTAAGTCATCTCTGTGACATGATATCGCCCTTAAAACGTGTAACAAAATTATCTGTTTTGCACTGCGGTGTATAGGGGCTTGGTGACATGACCCACCGTCCAGTCCTATTTTCCGCCAATTTAACAGCACACAGTGCTATCATGCACTTTTGAACTGTACACAGATGGGACATAGCGTAGATAAACGATCCATTCGTTATTGTGACTACTTATATAGTAATTAACCATTTCAGCAATGAGACGATGAATTCTTTTCTTTCTCCCGTTTGGTTGATGGTGGAAGGAAGTTCTTCTTAGGTTCTGAATGTGTAATAGCTGGCACAGTTGCTTAATTAATACGAAGATGAATTGCATGCCCTGATCCATAATTATTGTGTTTGTAATGGCATATTTTAAAACCAACTGATCACCATAGTTTGTGGTACTGTACGCCCTTATTGATTCTGGATGGAAATCACCGCAAAATAATGTGAAAAGGCATATATGAGGAATAATACCTAACAGTTATCCACCAGTATTGTGTCAAATGGAACCAAAATATGTGTCCTCAATATTTCAAATGGCTTGGATCCCTCTGATAATCTTTGAAGCAGTATTTATTGATGGCTCAGGTTGGCATGCTGTATACATGGTATACAATTAGTCACATGGTTGTCAGTCATATTACAATACTATCTTGGATGAATGCCCATTTGTTGAAGATGAATTGAACACCTATAGAAAAAAAATAATTCAGAAAACTTCGTTTAAACTATCGGTTTACAACTTTAAAGAATCGATAATGATGATGAAAAACCAGTGGTAGATTGTCTAAAGTACACAATCATTTAAGAACAAAATAAATCTGAAGAGCTTCCAACTGATTTCTAGCAAATTAAAAATATAAAAAGAAAAAAACAACTACTAAAAAAACAATACAAGAAAAAGAAAAAGAATGTTTCTATTTAAAAGATGTGTTCATGATGTGGCAGAAATGAAGAAATAACAGATTATTTGCATTGCCACATCTAAGCACTATACCAAGAAAAACTATTTTAAAGTAGGTTACCTTTAATATAAATTACTTTCACAAGGTAGATTTTGTACATGTAACAGTGGCAGATTACACAATGATAAATTGTTTTAAATATATATTCAAGACTAATATAATTACAAACTTGTTGAAATATATTTAGGTATATAAGTATGTACTAGAGAGAAAGAAATGTATCAATGCACTGTAATGATTTATCACACAGTAATAAGTTATTCTGTGAAAATACTAACAGATATCTTGTTATAATAAAAACTCATAAAATAACAGTAGATAGTAATATTTTTGCTAGAACCCTACAGCATTTAAGCCAATTATTATTGAGCAAGAAACTGTGTTACAGTTGTAGTTTGGAAACAAAAGACATGAAATAAAAACTATTGTGTTAAATAAGATGTCTAGTGATAAATTTGCTACAATTATTTCTAAAATCTGTAAAGAATATCCTGATAATCTTGATGTGGAAAAGGAAACATTAAAACAACTTCTCGAATCAAAGGGGTATGAAATTAAGAGAACAATAAAGATAAGGAAAGAGACAGAATAATTTAAGAACAGTTGACCCAAGATAAGATACAGACAGATAATATGAAAGTGATGACTTTTTATTTGTAGTGTACACATTTAAATATATATAAAAATTTTATACTTTTTTTCACAAGTCATAACTTGACCCCAAAACTAAAAGGGAAGTCTAATCACTACTCCCTTCAAATATGCAACAAAATGCTGGAACATTGATGCAAAAACTTGGACCTGGCGAATAACTGGGTCTAACTTATTAAGAGGAATTGAATTACAATATCAATTTTCACAGAAATTTCTTTGCATTAAATGTTGGATACACTGAGCAAAAACTGCTGCAAGATGTAAGAAATCCTTTATATAGCAACACTTTCCGTAGTCACCCAACTATTGTGTCAATTATCAAAACCCAACCATTTAAAATATACTTTATCGCCTTTCTTCCTCAAGCTTTCTCAACAAGATACACACCAGGATAATTAGTTTTCTGTAAATCATGCTTATACAAATTTCCCTTCACTTTTTCTCCATTCAGATCTTTCACTTTGAATGTGAATACATCAATGAGTCTTTCAATTTAAAAAATTTCTGTTGACCAGTTACCTGTCTATTCTTTTTCAAAAAATTGTTTTAGTTTACTGATTCTAAATTTAACACCAGCCTTACATTTTGCATCAGCTAAAGCAGACTTTAGTCGTCTCTAACTGGGTTTATAATTAGATACAACAGCATTTTTTTGTGTTACATTCATCAACTATATTTGTAACTGAATTAAACCATTCATAATTTCCTTGCAGAGCAAATCCCTTTCACACTTTTCCTTCAGTATTCTGTTAAATCTTTCTATCACAGATGCTTTAATTTGGTAAAACTTGAGTGTTAGCTAATCTTGTGTATCTTCCAAAGTTCTTGAAATTCTTTATTGTAAAATTATTTACCATTATCTGTTTCTAAATTTCTCTGCTTTCTTGATTCAAATATTTCTTCAAAAGAATCAATTATATTTTTCCAAGTTTTATCTTTAACTGGAATACCCCATGCAAATTTTGAAAACACATTGATAGCAGTCAATAAATATTTGTAGCCTCTATTTATTTTTGATATTCCTTCCAAGTTGTGAGAATCCATTTCTATTATATCAGCCTGCCATAAATCATCTGTATGAAATGAAACTAAATTTCCTTTACTAAAATGTATTCTGATAGGTTTATGTAATTCATTATTAATTCCTACATGAATATTCACCCCATCACCTACAAATTTTTTAACAAATTTGCCCTTTTTTGGTTTACATCCTTCAATGCTCAGTTTCCCATTTTTAGTTGTTATACAGTGAGGATTATGTGTTTCAGTAAATTTTCTACACTTCTAGTGTAAAACGAATACCACACAGAAAACAGGAGTTAAGTCAATTTTATAGATTTTTCAGGTGAGCAATTTTAAAGTTTAAAATGTTCCAGTTTCATTGTTTACTGAAATATGCTTTTGTGATTTATACAGTACACTCAGCAACCTTTTCTTTACGATTCCTTAAGAGTCGAAAAAATGTTATTAAAAATGTCTTTTTATCATATTGTCTATTTTTAAATTCTATATATAATGCACTAATTGAATTGTAAAGGCCAGAATGTAATACGATATTGGGATGATACTTCACTATAAATCTTCTCTGCAACTCCCCTAACAAAGAGCTATTTATCTTTGCCACACATGGTAGCCACACGGTCTGAGGCTCCTTGTCACGGTCCATCCAGCTCACCCCATCAGAATTTCAAGTCCTCCCTCAGATATGGGTGTGTGTGTTGTCCTTAGTGTCAGTTAGTTTAAATCAGATGAAGTATTGTGTATGCTTAGTAACTGATGAATTCAGTAGTTTGGTCTCATAAGACCTTACCACAATTTCCCATTTCCAAATCTATTCATCTTTGAGTCTAGTCATTATTGTACAAGATGTTCATAACTAATCAGGTTTTGGGAACAATTTTGTTTATCAACATTTTGTTTGTATTTTCAATGGACTCATGTAAATTATAATGATTAATAAGCCCATGTCTCAAGTTTTGTATATTTAAATCACATGGTATACAACTACCAACAACTATTCAATAAATGGTTACAACACATACATTAAAAATACATTCAATAGGCCATAATTTCGGTTTCACCATAAATCACATTTTTTATAACCCACAGCCTTCATATCTCACTTTTTACTTATCACAAACAAATAACACAAAATGTGTTTGTAAATTAACTGCCAGAAACAAATATTTATATAGTACTCTTGGGCCTCTATGTCACAGATCACGATATTTTTCCTTGGAGATAGATATGAGTCCTGCATCATTGGACATGCGACATCTTGTTAGAATGGTGTCTCAATAGGTTTGTTATAATAAAGCAGGACCTGCTATTTCACACACTGATATGATGTAGTTTCATTTAATTACTGTGACTAAAGTATTTACCAGCCTACCTTCATAACAGTGTGAAGGGAACAAAAACTCTCTTTCTGCAAGTTCGGTTTCTCTTCCATTCGTCCAGTAGGAGCAAAAAAAAAAAAAACTAATGTGATCCAAGATCCAATGCAAGTGTCGCGATGTATGATAAGCGTTGGATGCTGACGTTCTATCTTCATCCCTTAATAATTCGCGAGGGGACTGGACATTCTTGGTAGCAAGAAATCAGTCCAGTCGCATATCATTGAGCCATCATTTTCAGCAACCTGAAAAGGAGTGAGTTTCAAACCTGCATCTTCAATTATGGTGTCCAGTCCTTTAGGAGCTCAGCTTTTGTTGTAAGTCTGATGAGGCCCATGTTTTTGTCACTTTCCATGTATGAACGTCCTATTATTCGGAATGTCACACAAATTGAGTCAAATCATTTTGCGTGATGGACAAGATAATAGATGCACCTGAAAAGGGTGTAGTTTTTGTTTTGACCACCACATGAGTCACAGAAGCTTTCCAAACTCAGGATCCAGATATGAAGTAAGATAATGATGGAGGAAAGAAACTACTTAATTTGCACCTTCCTTCCCCATAGTTTCAGGATAAACATAAAACACTGCATTACTGTCTGAGAGTCCATGTATGTTAAATAACAATGTATGTTAAATAGGGATGTGTCTTAAATGTTGGTGCTGATATTTGGACGTGGAAGATTTCGCTGGAAACACAAACATATCAAACATATCGATTCTGTGTTGTAAACTTTCTGCTTCTCTGTAGAGATTGTCTTTTACACTGATAGAGTGCATCATATTTACGGGCAGTGCAGTTCATATTCAATCTTCCCTCTCTTAATATTACTTTGAATGTCTGATCTTTCATGTCCATCTGTTTCATGTGTGAGTTCTGATTCTAGAGTTTTGAAAATTACAGAAGAATTATAACAAGTACTGCATGTATCACTATGTGAGAAACTGAATGAGATATTAAATTGTGTATTAAATATTTTCTGATAACTTTCATACGTTACAGAACAAGCAGAATGTGTCTCTTGAAACATGTTGAACATCTTCTTGATTGTGAGTTATTCATGCAAACACTGTTCTGTGTTTTATTTATGTTGTAATTCCTGCACCATCTTTTAAGTGAGTTGATTTGAGTGCAGGTGTTTTGTTCTCTTTCTGTTGAAACTGTATTAACTTGGTTTCCGTGTTTCCCTCGTTTATCAACTGGCCTTAAGTTTTTAATGAATTCCTGATAGTTTATGCTGGCCGGTGTAGCCAAGCGATTCTAGGTGCTACAGTCTGGAACAGCGTGACTGCTGCGGTCGCAGGTTCGAATCTTGCCTCGGGCATGGTTGTGTGTGGTGTCCTTAGGTTAGTTAGGTTTAAGTAGTTCTAAGTTCTAGGGTGTTTAAGTCGGATGATGCTGAGGGAATTAGATTAGGAAATGAGGCACTTAAAGTAGTAAAGGAGTTTTGCTATTTGGGGTGCAAAATAACTGATGATGGTCGAAGTAGAGAGGATATAAAATGTAGGCTGGCAATGGCAAGGAAAGCGTTTCTGAAGAAGACAAATTTCTTAACATCCAGTATTAATTTAAGTGTCGGGAAGTCATTTCTGAAAGTATTCGTATGGAGTGTAGCCATGTATGGAAGTGAAACAAGGACGATAAATAGTTTGGACAAGAAGAGAATAGAAGCTTTCGAAATGTGGTGCTACAGAAGAATGCTGAAGATTAGATGGGTAGATCACATAACTAATGAGGAAGTATTGAATAGGATTGGGGAGAAGAGAAGTTTGTGGCACAACTTGACCAGAAGAAGGGATCGGTTGGTAGGACATGTTCTGAGGCATCAAGGGATCGCCAATTTAGTATTGGAGGGCAGCGTGGAGGGTAAAAATCGTAGAGGGAGACCAAGATATGAATACACTAAGCAGATTCAGAAGGATGTAGGTTGCAGTAGGTACTGGGAGATGAAAAAGCTTGCACAGGATAGAGTAGCATGGAGAGCTGCATCAAACCAGTCTCAGGACTGAAGACCACAACAACAACAAGTTCTAGGGGACTGATGACCTCAGATGTTAAGCCCTATAGTGCTCAGAGCCATTTGAACCATTTTTGATAGTTTATAATGTTTTATTTTAAATACAACACAGTGATATAGAGGCCTTTTGACCAGCAGGCAATTCTGTTACAGTTTTGTCTCTCTTTGTTCTGACCTTGTAATGAAATGCATAATTACGCAAAGTAGCTACTGTCTAATCTCCGTGAGGCATTCGGTGTTGTACATTGTCAACAAAAATCAGTCCTGTCAGGTGACAACTTTGCTCATTCCAGTCCTTCAGGAAACTGAAAGTAGATACTAATATAGACTTCTCTGCATCAGTTAGCAAATCGATATAATTCTTCTTGCAGGTACAATACTCTCCATGTGACATCGTTCTTAGCTTTTTGAATAGTTCAGGTTTTATACCACAGCTCTGTCTTTTTCTAGACTTGCAACTGCAGCTTGACTCTGGATATTCCACTGCCAGTTGAAACACTGACCTTAGTTGGATTTTACATGAAATTCAATTCTATCTACCATACAACAAAGCGCTGAAGCGATTGTCAGAGCTCCTCTGTGTTAGCACAAATCACAGCACGAAATTCAGTTCCACCACAGCAGAAAGCAAAGAAGCTAATGAAAATCCGCTTCGACAACACATAAGAAAGATCAACAATGGCATTGCATTTAACAATGTAAACAATGAGATTTCCATAAGAGCTGACAAATACAGCTCAGAAATTGGCACCATAATAATACATTTACATAGATTAAAATGTATTGATTATTTTTCCATTCTATGAACATCATTTGATCACAAAGACAGTCAACTACACATGAGTAATTCACCTCAAGCAGGCATAGTTATAACAGATTCATCTGTCGACTTAAGTATTTCATCTTTCACTTTCATTTCAAGTTCTGCATTATTTAACTGAGTGGGATACAAAATTTGAAGTTCATCAACATTATAAGTTTTATCTCTATATCTTAAAATCAGTAGGTGACAGATCACCATGTATATTGCATCCAAATAAAATAATTCTCTCGATTTTTAAATGTTGCCCAACAACATATTTAAATATTTCATTACAAGTAACAAACTGAAATTTCAATTTATGTTTATCACACATTCTTTCTTGAAGATCACTTAACTAACGTAGGTATGATGTTGAAATTGCCTTTGGGAAATAATCTGTGAAACCTTTTCAGTGTCGATTTTTGGTAAAGTAATTTGTTTGATAGTATCAACTGTGTTAGAATATTCGTGTATTCAGGTTTTGTAACATATTTATTTGCTATGTATTGTTTAGTAACTGCATCAAAACCGCTTATTGCATCTTTTAAATCTACTAACCTTCTACTATAGAATAGCTCACTTGAACCAAGATATTTAGCCAGTTCTTCAGGAATATTTCCTCCAAATGAATCAAAAACACTTTTTTTCATTATTCTTATAATAACATATCCAACTGGTGCCAACATGATCAGATATATCCAGAGTTACTATTCTTCACTCCTTATTTCTTGATTTATTAGGTAATACATCACTCATGTATATTCCACCAAAGTGCTTGATTTCTCCTTATTTATCTAATCTAACAGTATTAGTTAATGCATTAGGACAACTATGAGTTCTTTTTGCGATTTTCTTAAACCTGAAGCTGACACTTTTTCCCTATTGGTTGATAGTTTCTTTTTTGTTGTTGTAATTCTTCATCACCTTTCTTTTGTTAATTACTGCATTCAGTACAGGCGCTGCACCTCCAGCTACTGAACCAATAGTAGCTATAAACGGTAATGCAGTCAATAATAATGGAAGAAATCCTTCTTCATATTGTGTTAATTCACAGCCTTTTTTCTTTTTGGAAGATATTCAGTAATCATTTTCACAACAGGTATACGTAATGTTATAATTAAATTACCACCAATTTTTGTCTCACTTCGTTTTTATACATCAGTAAAGAAATCATCATTACTATGAAACCAATCATTACTGAGTTTGATTTTAATTGAATACATTCTTTCTTCTGCAGCTACCTGAACTTCTTTATCTGCTTGGTGGCTTTCTTTCTAAATCTAAATCTAAATTTGTAGGGTATATACATGTTTTTCCAAGCTTCATCTAGTGGATTTACTCCTTGACTTCCTATAGCTAATCTTTCATCTAGCTTTGTTCCTGGACCATAAAACCTGTAGCTGGAAGATAAGATATTTTGTTAATTAATTAACTTAGTAAGCCTTTTCCATATTTTTCATTTTTCCACATGTATACGGCACATTACTCAAAAGTCCAATCAAATAAGGAATTCCTTTTGGATTGTTGATTATAAAATCATTAAATTTGTTCGTCAGCAGCTGTGTTATACCAACTTCCTCATTGTGTTCATTTATATTTCCTGTTAATTCTTCTCCATAGATTACATCTCACATGATTCATAAAAATATACGCAACTCTATGCTTCTGTATGTTGATCAGATGAATCTTAATATGTTAGGTTTGGGTAAGTGGTATCAAGAGTATAATTTACAGTACAATCTGATAAATCATCTGTATTAACTGTGATACATTTAATCTTAAAAAATAGAAATCAATAATTTCTTTTATAAATTTATTGTGTTCTTTACCTTCACCTGATTTTATTTTATTTGAATTATTATCAGAATGAAATAATATACCTACAAAATTTGACAAATCACCTGAGCTGAATTTTGTGCCATTACATCCATATTAATCTGCTTTTTAGTTTAAAGGTTCATCAGACCCACTGTACCTTGGTATTATTTTTCATTATCTTATCTCCATCAAATTTTATTGGTAATTTACCAACGAATTTAAATGTGCCAACAGAAGTCAATCCAAAAACTGTGTCTTCACTATGGGTGATACACTTTAACATTCTTGCACAAATGTTTATCTTTCTGCCATCAGTATCCTTTATTTTTTAACAGACCCACAAGTTTGAGCCATCTTTTTTCTATCCTTAACTTCTTCTTCATACTTGTTCAATGCATATTGTACTTCTGATTCACCTATTGTATAGTCGTAACTATTAGGATGATCAACAGATCATTGATACTTTGGACTTAGATATCCTGGTAAATCTCAAAATTCTTCAAAATGTTTATGATGATAAGGAACCATTTGGTTTTCAACATCTGTATTTTCTTCAATTGTTTCCTGAACACTGCCAACTAACAAAATTTCTTGTTTTACCTGCTTCATTGCACCAATAACAGGGTGATTTTCTTTCTTGTATTTTTCATATTCTGTTCTTGGTCATTTCTTACAAAACGTGAATCTTTCTTCCATTTCTTCTAGTTTTTCTGCTTTTTTAGTTTTTTGGCAACTTCTGTGTCATAATTCAAAATATTTAATATAGATAAAGCATTAATAAAATAATTTTTAATTTTCTTCAGATGTTGCAAAACAATTTTAATTTTATGTCTGTTCTTGCCATGATTAGGTTTCCAACTCATGTCCAACTGATCCTCATTCCAACATTTACTGCTATATTCCTCAAAAACATCAAGACTTAAATTACTGCAAACACATGCATGGTAAATATGATTTAAATTTGTGTCATCATGTCTACAATATTTTAAAAACTTATATTATCTATAATTAAATAGGTGTTTTAAGATATGTCTGAGCTAAATAACAACAATCCATTCCTTTATGTCTACCTCAGGTAAAATATTATCTAACTACATCCTGATTCTCAAGAAATAAATCATCAAATGTGGCAAGTGAATAGTCTTGCCTTTGAGCCAATAATTTAATTTCATCATTATTATCAATAAAAGTAATAACCTTCTGATTATTTTTATCTTCCACTTCCTTAAACATTTCTATAAAATTTTGATACTTCAGTTGATCTGAAGCTACAGAGTAAACATATAAATTATTGACTTTTGCAAAATCAACTTCCTGCAGCTAAAATACAATAGCCTTTAGTGACCAAATTGTTAAATCAAATGAAATGACAGTTTAAATTATGTTCCTGAAATTATTCCATAACAATTAATTACCAGAAATTTTAATTTGGCTGATGCTGAAGTGCATTGATCATTTTTATCAAGAAACTAATATCAGTACTTCATTAAATCATGATACTGACTTTAGTTGACCAGTAACTCATGTACTGGATTATCCCATATACATTCAAATTCCCAAGTTTTGACACTAGACAGGATTTACAAATAACTACAACTGACAAAAATGACAATTTAATTGACTTAAATGTTGCTACAGCCACCATTATTTTAAAAATGCTTGGTAAATTTTATTCTTATTAATTACTGAAGAACTTTTAGAGCTGTAAGTTTTACTCACTCCCTGTGAATGAGAAAAGTAAATATAAACAAACTGTTTCTAATAAGGATGCTGAAATTAAAGTTAATATAGGAGATAGATGAATTCATCCTTATCGTTCTCAGTTTTACATGAGCATAAGCATTGTTACAGCTGATGCTTCAGATTATCCAACAAATAATGGAAAATCTAATAAAAATACTATTTACTTGGTTTTATAACCACAAAGAAAGGAAATAATGGTATGTCTAGAATAGAGTATCTTCAATTTTATCATCAGTTTTGTTGTGTTTCACTTCACCTCTTAATTATAAAATAAGTATGGTAGGACATAACTTAATAATGATACATAAAGAGTAAGATTAATAAGATGCTTTATTCACTACATAGGTTCAGTGAGTTTTTTAAGATTATAAAGGAATTATGTGGGAAGAAGACCTATCTGTAATTTTAACTTGAATTACCAGTGATTGAGATGCACTTTGCAGGTTGCCTGATTACAATGATGCTGGAACTGAAACAAAAGATAGTCTTCCAAAATAAGGTAAAATTGTTGTAGAATCTATGGAAATTTGTGTACCTATTAAATTTGAGCCAAATTACGAGTTAGAGCAACGAGAAAATATGCTGAAAAATCCAAAAATTTCGATATCATTTTATGAACTCTGGAAGCTTCTGGTTTCGGTATCAAGAAAAATTTTGAGTTAGGTATACCGAAGTTCTATAATTCAGGCAATTGAGAAAATAATCAATTACCTGATTCATCATTATTTGACTGTGTTAAGCCACACACACTATACTTGAAAAGTGGAAGGGATGAATTGTATTTTAGTTATTAAATGATATCCAATTTTTTTCATTATTATATTTTCTGAATAGCTCATTTTACGTAGATTATGTTCATATTATGACTTTCTAAAATGGGGCAAAATTTGGCTGAATAATTAACCAAAATTTATTGTCCATTGCTCCTGCAAGCTACACACCATAAGTTACTTCCATATATTGCGGGTAGCAGTTTTGCAGCAGCATTTTTCACTGTCCAAAAATGCAATCAGAATTCAATTATCTCTAAAAGTAAGAATGTTATAACTAAAACAGTTCTCATGCATTTAAAACTGGGTGATTGTGAGAGAGCCTGAACCACAGTGGCGCCAACAGTGGCATGAACTAGTGAGGGACTGTTTGGTGACAACTATCAGTTCTTGTGTGAATTAACTGCACCAAGAGTTAGTTAGAAAATCCACCAATAAATGTCTCTAATACAAGCTGCAATTGAATTAATAGTGGAACATTCTTTATTTAAAGCACAAATTATTGCTTTTCCAATATTAATGTGATTACTGTAATTGATATTACACGTTATTCTCATTTCTTATCTTCAAATAAAATACGATAATGTGTAGAGGACCATATATTTACATCCAAAATAATCTGCTGAATAAATTTTAGAATGAATTTCAGATTGCTGTCATGAAGTATACTGGGTGGTTCATTGATAGTGACCAGGCCAAATATCTCACGAAATAAGACTCAAATGAAAAAAGTACAAAGAACGAAACTCGTCTAGCTTAAAGGGGGAAACCAGATGGCGCTATGGTTGGCCTGCTAGATGGTGCTGCCCTAGGCCAAACGGATATCAACTGCGTTTTTTTAAATAGGGACCCCCATTTTTTACATATTCGTGTATTACGTAAATAAATAAGAATGTTTTAGTTGGACCACATTTTTCGCTTTGTGATAGATGGCGCTGTAATAGTCACAAACGTATAAGAACGTGGTATAACTTAACATTCCGCCAGTGCGGACGGTATTTGCTTCGTGATACATTACCCAAAATGGACCAATTGCGGAAAAGGTCGATATCGTGTTGATGTATGGCTATTGTGATCACAATGCCCAACAGGCGTAAGCTATGTATGCTGCTCGGTGTCTTGGACATCATCCAAGTGTGCGGACCGTTCACCAGATAGCTACGTTATTTAAGGAAACAGGAAATGTTCAGCCACATGTGAAACGTCAACCACGACCTGCAACAAATGATGATGGCCAAGTAGGTGTTTTAGCCGCTGTCGCGGCTAATTCGCACATCAGTAGCAGACAAATTGTGCGAGAAGCGGGAATCTCGAAAAAGTCGGTGTTGAGAATGCTACATCAACATCGATTGCACCCGTACCATATTTCTATGCACCAGGAATTCCATGGCGATGACTTTGAACGTCGTGTACAGTTCTGCCACTGGGCACAAGAGAAATTACGGGACCATGACAGATTTTTTGCACGCGTTCTATTTTGTAACGAAGCGCCATTCACCAACAGCGGAAACCTAAACAGGTATAATATGCACTACTGGGCAACGGAAAATCCACGATAGCTGCGATAAGTTGAACTTCAGCGACCTTGGTGGGTTAATGTATGGTGCGGTATTATGGGAGGAAGGATAATTGGCCCCCATATTATCGATGGCAATCTAAATGGTGCAATGTATGCTGATTTGGCTGGGTCTGAGCACTATGCGACTTAACTTCTGAGGTCATCAGTCACCTAGAACTTAGAACTAATTAAACCTAACTAAGTTAAGGACATCACACACATCCATGCCCCAGGCAGGATTGGAACCTGCGATCATAGCGCTCTGTCGGCTCCAGAATGTAGCGCCTAGAACCGCACAGCCACCCCGGCCGGCTGTATGCTGATTTCCTACGTAATATTCGACCGATGTTCCTACAACATGTACTTCCAACATGATGGATGTCCGACACATAGCTCGCGTGCGGTTGAAGCGGTATTGAATAGCATATTTCATGACAGGTGGATTGGTCGTCGAAGCACCATACCATGGCCCACACGTTCACCGGATCTGATGTCCCCGGATTTCTTTCTGAGGGGAAAGTTGAAGGATATTTGCTATCGTGATCCACCGACAACGCCTGACAACATGCGTCAGCGCATTGTCAGTGCATGTGCGAACATTACAGAAGACGAAATACTCGCTGTTGAAAGGAATATCGTTACACGCATTGCCAAAGGCATGGAGGTTGACGGACATCATTTTGAGCATTTATTGCATTAATGTGGCATTTACAGGTAATCACGCTGTGACAGTATGCATTCTCAGAAATGTTCACAAAGGTGCATATATCACATTAGAACAACCGAAATAAAATGTTCAAACGTACCTACGTTCTGTATTTTAATTTAAAAACCCTACCTGTTACCAAATGTCCATCTAAAATTGTGAGGCATATGTTTGTGACTATTACAGCGCCATCCACCACAAAGCGAAAAAAATGGTCCAACTAAAACATTGATATTTCCTAACGTACTACACGAATATGTAATAAAAAAAGGGGGTTCCTATTTTTAAAAAACGCTTATTTCGGGAGATGTTTGGCCCAATCACGATCAATGGACCACCCTGTACACAGCATTTCGGTTTTTAGATTATCTTCTAACATTCTGCTTGGTGTCTGTTGTTCTATGTCGTGGCTCCCTACCACTTTCGCACAACGATGCTCTGAGCGTGTTTCTTAGGGAATTGACTAGTTTGAACCTGAGACCTGTTGCTGGTAAGGAGACGCCAGACCACACGTGACATGTAGAGTTCAGAAGAGTTCAGTGAGACTAGCGATGATATAACCAAATACTTAATGATTTCGCTGGCCGGAGTGGCCATGCGGTTCTAGGCGCTGCAGTCTGGAGCCAAGCGACCGCTACGGTGGCAGGTTCGAATCCTGCCTCGGGCATGGATGTGTGAGATGTCCTTAGGTTAGTTAGGTTTAATTAGTTCTCAGTTCTGGACGATTGATGACCTAAGAAGTTAAGTCGCATAGTGCTCAGAGCCATTTTGAACTAAGCCGGCCACGGTGGTCGTGCGGTTCTAGGCGCTCCAGTCCGGAGCCGCGCTGCTGCTACGGTCGCAGGTTCGAATCCTGCCTCGGGCATGGATGTGTGTGATGTCCTTAGGTTAGTTAGGTTTAATTAGTTCTAAGTTCTAGGGGACTGATGACCACAGCAGTTGAGTCCCATAGTGCTCAGAGCCATTTGAACCATTTGAACCATTTTGAACTTAATAATTTCAGCGTCAACTCCACTGCACTCACTGTAAAAGAATCTTAATGCTAACTAAATTTAGTGGAAGGGGTTCAGGGCTTTCCTATTTTTAGTTAGCTGGTAAAATAACGTCGAAAAAGCAGTTAAGTTTACCATTGGAAATTTTATTCTACTCACAAAACATTGTTTATAAATTGCATTATTGATAAAAGGAAATGTTTTAATACAGGATGATAAAAGCCAACTGCGTTCAACAAAAATGTGAACGAATATTCCCTGAACGGGTTTCCAAGTTCTACAATGGATCGAAGGATGACCTACGGCATATCACATCTATAATCTAGGTTTAAATTAAGTTTCACAAAATAGAAAACTATCAATATGGTCTACAGTGACCCTCACTTGTCTTTAATTACTTATGTAACTTGTTGTAAATTACAGTGGCTGATGTGGCTTCTCAATAATTACATAACAGAAAAATCATTGCGTTTCAGATTTTAACTTACGTAGCAAATGTGAATACCATGAGCTTTAACTGACGATCGACACTAGTATTACGCAAAATGGGGGTGTAACAGATGAGACTTCTGCAGTTCTGAGTGATGCTTTATGCGCTGTTATGCAGCATCGCGTGCGTTCATTACCTTGTCGTTGGTTAGGCAGTGTCAGGAGGCGTCGGTTGCCACAGCTCCACGCACCTCGCCAACTCGCAACCAACTCTCTCCTAACTTCTTCTTACTAGAATTTACCGAAGTTGTTCTAAAAAAAAAAAAAAAACTATCTGGCTGTGTGTTCATCTGACCAATCAGGGTCTCAATGTTAACCTTAAGCTCCGCCTACAAAAGTTCTGTCTATCCAATGAGAAACATTATACTTCTCGTGGTGGGACAATGTATTTAAATTTTGTAACGTAACAGAGATGCGAAAAAGTC
The DNA here is from genome assembly GCF_021461395.2 of Schistocerca americana. Classification (NCBI taxonomy): domain Eukaryota; kingdom Metazoa; phylum Arthropoda; class Insecta; order Orthoptera; family Acrididae; genus Schistocerca; species Schistocerca americana. The sequence goes on along the minus strand of NC_060122.1, from coordinate 71,282,992 downwards.
AAACGCTAAAATTTGTAGCTGGTGTGGCCCTTTTAGTGTTATCGTAAGATCTATACTGTTCTTCTGGAGGGCTCTATTTTTTAACATGGGCTGGGGGGTGGTCCTGGCGGTTAGTTTTCGCGGTGGGGCAATGATTTTAACGTTTGCAACGTAACAGAGACGCGAAAAAGTCTCACGCTAAGACTTGTGGCTGGTGTGGCCCTTATCGCAGGGCCTTCTAGCTTAACACGGTTCTTCTCTCGGCTTCTGTTCTCGTTTCTCCCCTCGGAACTGCGTCTGTCTCATGGTGGGAAGGTAAGACATGCATTTAGGCATTCTTGTGTTAGTCTGTGGTATTCCATTTGCTCACTCGTTACTCGTATTACTTTGGTTAATTTAATGTCACGATTTATTCGGAGCTATGTGCCATACTACAGGATTTGCTTATCATGTCAGGGTTTTCATGGAAGGTGTTGGATTTGCCTGACACCTTACATATCACCACCCTTCGAACTTAATTTTTGCACTGAAGTTAGGCAGTGATTGAATTATTGTCTAAGTCAGTCAAGCATTATTCCTTTATCTAAATTTTATTGCCTACTGTTCAGCCACGTTATTCTGGTTCTATGCTAGTTTGTATTACTAATTTATATTTTTATATTCTTCCATATTATTCTCAAAAATATGTTTATATTGACAAGAGAAGAATATTTTATGCTATTATTATTATTATTAATTTTTATATATTTTCTTTTTTATTTAAGTGTGGAGTTTGTTTTTTAAGAAGTTTGTTATCGAAAGTGAGGAGTCTTTCACATCGATTTTCTTAGAAATATTGTTTTTTATAAATGTAGTAATTGAGTAAAATCTATTCCTAACACATTTTCTAAATATCATGTACAAGTAAAATGTTTTTGTTTCTAGACACTCATTTCAACATCGTTACACTAACAAATAAGAATTATTTCCAAGAATTGCTTTGACAAAGAAATATACATACACAAGTATTGAGATATTATCCTAACAAATGGTACAAATGTTAAAAAAAGGGAAAACATCCAACAAGTTAATTTTTTATTCTTTGTTTTTATAAGGAGAAAATAAGTAGAATATAGTTATTCTTTCATTTTTATGAGGAGAAAATAAGTGGCGTATAGTTTTAGTGTTTATTATGCCTTACTTTTTTCCTTTATATACTGTACATTTCAGAACTAATGACTTATTTTTATCGATAGTCTATGTTTTACTTAAGTCCATAATCAATGATTGTTATTTTGTAGTTTATTAGCTGTCTGGTGTGCTTCGCTTATTTAGTTTTTCACACGTTTCTTTTGCACAATTCCTACATCACATAATTTTATTTCACACATTCACACAATCCTATGAATGTTTAAGCTTGAGGTTGGCGAATGTTTTTGCACGAAGGTGATGAGCGAGATGGATGTGGGCTAGTCTTTGATTTACAGCTTCGTTCGTCGTTTCTTGTTGGCTTTGCAAGTGTGTGTTGCTGTTATGGAGGTTCCATAATGGAATGGAGCTGTGAGTGCAGAATCTCGTGGTTTACTGGCTTTGTATGTGTGAAAGTCATCGATATGTGTCGCTGAAAGCGGTCGTTTTTCGTTTTAATACTTCGCAGACGACTAGTTTACAGTAGGATAGGGATTTGGGAAGGTATGTCGTCTATTCTTCACCCATCTTCTTTCTTGGTCTCCATCTTGTGAATCTTCAATTTCTGTCCTTCCTGCTTTTTCTCTGCTTCTTACTTGCTTCTTGGCTCTTCTCTGGGCAGGATACGGAAATATTTATTGATAACTAGTCGGTTTGAAGTTCTCCTGTTAGTAACAGTTTGATAAATTGTTTGGGCATGTCAGTTTTACTTTGCAGAAGTTCCCTTCAGTTTCTTGCATCAGCATGCTGTTTAATAGTAGTAGTGTGACTTTAACACATTTTTATTTTTTTTTTTGCCAGTGGTGGCTTGCCCAAGCGGTCTTCTCGTCGGGCCTATTTTGCTCGCTCCGCTGAGTTGGGGCGTTCCAAGACCCTCTTGGCCTTCTGTGTTCCGCCACTCTGAGGTTCTGTGTCCTGTCCCAGCAGGGTTCCACCACTCTGTGGTTCAGCAGATTTACTCTCCACTTCAGCTACAAGGGCACTCTGTAGGTCTCCCTGTTCTTACAAAAAAAGTTTTACTTATAACCATCTAACATATGTCTAGTACTTACATTGTTTTACGCCATCTTAAAAAGCTTCACAAATTTTGGCGTCCTTTCAATGTTACAATTCTAAGATATTTTGAGTCTTAACTTCTACAAGAATCCTTAAATTTGTTTTTTATTTTTGTGCAGTGTCGTGGTGTATAGCATTTTAGTATTTCATGCTATTAGACTATCTATGCTTTATCCCTTCATCTTAATCTATGGCACTATTGGTGTTATTTTTGTTTTTATTGTAACTACTTTCTTTTTCCCACCTTCCTCTCTCTTCATTCTTCTTTCTCCTGACGATCTTATCTGCAACATAATCTTGAAATATTGCGCTGGTTATTTACCAGTAATAAAATTAATCTTCAAACTTTTTGATGTGGCTCACATGGTGAAGTCCTAAGGTTTTGCCTGTTTTGGGTTCATCAGTTCCACAGCATTATCATGAGTAATTAGGCTAATTATGACAGGTCCCTTGTATGCAGTCTAAAACTTATGTATTTTGTGTTTCTGTTTGCTGTAGAGATGGTGTGTTTTTACAAATACTTTCTGGCCTACTGAGAATGTTCTTTTAATTGCTGTTCCATCTCCTCTTTCTTTTCTTTTAATGGCTGCCTTTCTGATGTTGGAGAGTGCTGTTGCTATGACTTGTTTGTGCTGTCTACGTGGTACAATAGGAAATCTAACATTTACTCTGGTTATGTTTGGGGGTTCAATATTTTTAAGTACAGTAACTGGAGGTAGTAGTGGAGTGCTATGTGGCATTTCATTTATTACTTCTTCAAAATCTTTAAGGTATACATCCCAAGTGTTGTGTCTTTTGCCTGCATATAATCGGCATAAAGTGCCTATGTCCTTCATAGATCGTTATGCTGGATTTACGCTATGTTTGTACTTAGATATGTAGATGAGTTTTATTTTGCGTTGTTTTAACGTGTTCTGCCATTGCACTGATTTGTGTTGTGGGCCATTATCCGAAGTTATTCGTTCCACTCGACCTACTTGTCTGAGAAAATCTTGTCTAAATGCTTTACTTATAGTAAGACCTGTTGCCCATTTTAATGGTGTCAAGGTGACATACTTAGAAGTACGTTCCAAAACGACAAATAAGAAAACATATCAATTTTTTGTGCGTGGGAGGGGCCTCATAAAATCTGTTACAGCTATTTCTTTGAATTTTTTAGGGATTACTGGAAACATAGGTGGTTTGGTTTGGAAAATGGCGTGTTTAGCCCTCATACATTTTTTGCATTTGACTAATATTGTTCTAATTCGTCTTTCCATGGTAGGAAAATGGCTTGTTTGTTTTATGTTTAAAAAGCATTTGTTTGGTCCAAAGTGGCCATTACTTAAATGTGTATACCATATGTACTTATTAATTAGTTCATCTGGGAAATAAATTAACCATTCATTCGTTGCAATATTTCATCTAAAAAATAAAACATTGTTTTTTACGAGATAGTGCTGTCGAATGTCTGGAAAATCCTTACTTCTCCACTTGTGTTTGATTCCTAGTTTTTCGGGATCCTTGTCGTGTTCTTTGACTATGTTTTTCAATGCTGTCGTAATGTAGTTTTCGAAAGGTACTTGTTTCATACAGTACATTGTAAACTGGTCTTCTGCTGCTTCCAAACCTATGTTATTGGATGCACCCTGTGGACATCGTGATAAAGCATCTGCTAATACATTCGCTGGTCGTGGTATGTGTGTAATAGTGAAGTCAAATTCTTGTAGTGCTAACATCCACATGGCTAACCTCCCATGAGTTAGTTTGGCGGATAACAGAAATTCTAATGCTTTGTGTTCAGTGTATACTTTTGTTTTTCTTCCGAATAGGAAGTATCGAAAACGTTGGAAGCCCCATACTATGGCCAATGCTTCCAGCACCGTGACTGAATAGTTTTTCTCGCTTTTTGTGAGTACCCGACCTCAAATGCAATTGTTCTATATGATCTTAGCCCTGCCTGTTCGTATTCTTGGAATAAAACAGCTCCTAAACCTGTTTTCGCGCTATCAGTGGCCATACAAAATTTTTGTGTTGGATCAGGATGTGCTAAAATCGGTGCTGTTGTTAGTGCACTTTTCGCTTTTAAAACTTCTTCATTGGCTTGATGATCCCATACCCATGGCGTGTTTTTTCCAGTCAATGCACATATATGTGGTGTTACGGGAGAATCGATCCAAATAAATTTTTTATAGAATCCACTGAGACCTAGAAATCCTCTGAGAGTTTTCTTATTATATGGAGTACAGAATTCTTTGATTGCCGTTAGTTTTTCTGGGTCGGACATTACCCCTTTCTCTGAAATTATGTGTTCTAGAAATTTGACCTCTCGCCTTCCAAATTTGGATTTTGTTATATTTACTGTGACCCCATGCTCTTTCATGATCTCTAAAAACTGATTTAATGTGTCGTTGTGATGTTCCCAAGAGGGTTCTGCTATAATCACATCATCAACATAACAAGTAATTTTTTGTAAAATTTCAGGACTGAGTATAGTATTAAATCCCCTAATAAACGCTGCTGATGATATGTTTAAACCAAATGGCAATCGTTTAAACTGGTAAGATCTACCGAATACGATAAATGCTGTAAATTTTCTACATTCTGAGGTCAATTCTATCTGCCAGAAACTACTCCATAAATCAATTGAAGAAAATATCTTAGCACCGTGGAAGTTTTGTATTAATTCCTCTAATTTTTCTGGGCGGTCTATCTCAGTGATTATGATTGTGTTGATCTGTCTGGAATCAAGCACTAACCTGATGATCCCATCTAGTTTTTGTACAATATGGAGCGGGCTGTTATATGTGGAGGTAGCTGGTTCAATAATATCATCATCTAACATTTTAGATATCTCCTGGAATTCTTTATTCCTGTAGTTTAATGGGATTGTATAGGGTAGCACTCTAAATGGTTTGTGCTGTTTTACTTCAAACTTGTACTGAAGCTGTTTAATACTGCCAGTCTTGGATAAAAATACCTCTGCTTTATCTCGTAAAATACCCTCTAATTCTTTTTTACTGTGTTCCAAAATACCTTGAACTTCTTGCAATTTTTCGTCGATATCTTTATGGACTTCTAACATGAGTTGAGGCGATTCCCCCTCTTCTGCATACCATTCTAATTCTTCATCCTCTTTATCTCGAGTCATTCCTAATTGTTTGTTTATAACTGGTATTTCTTCTAATTTTAGCTTTTGCTCAAAGAGAAGTGTGACATTCGCGAATGTTACGCTACCTTTCCCCATATGTATTATCGCTCGTCTCTCATTTAAAAAATCTGCACCTATAACCAAATCTACAGTTAGTTTAGGTATAATCACGAAGTTGGTATCGATCTTTTGACCTTGACACGAAAGAGTTAACCTTGTTTGTCTCGTAACGTCCGCAGCATTCTTTCTAATAGGACCTCTTACTTTAATCTTACGTGTTTTCAGAACTGGCAATTCCTCATTGGCATTACACTGCATGAATAAATTATCTGAGATCGCAGTCAGTTCACTTCCGCTATCAATTACAGTATTGATTAGGATATGCTTTACCAAGGCCTTCACAATTGGTTGAATTTGAAAGGGTTGGTTCTGTTCTTCTTCTTCTTCTTGCATCAACGAAACCTCCACTGAATCATACATGAGTCTTTTCAGGAATTTCCCTTGTGATTTCGAACGTTCTGTAGATAAGCTTTGACTGCTACTTCTCTCTCTTTTATTTCCTCTTCTCTATTTCTTCCTTCATTTACGCTTTCTTCAACATCCTCTACCCTTTCCTCATCCTCGTCTATCTTCTCCTTCTTCGTCGCTACTTATACATAATCGCATCTAAATGCTCTAATTATCGCTTCATAGCTTCCTTCACTATATACGTTGAGTTGTCTGCCAACTAGTAACTTATTTTTAACTTCTGTCGACTGCGCACTATCCTCATTGAATTCGCTTTCCCTGGTTTCCATCTCAAATAGCTCTGAAATACTCATTACTTCGTCCTTTCCTCCTACATTCCTTGTGCATGCCTCTGGTAATTCATCTTCCTCGTCAGTATTCTTCCCATTAATTTCGTCCCAACATGATATTGTTATTTTCCTGTCTTCGTTTTCATCTGGTCCCTGCGGATTTGTTTCTTCCTTCTTCTCTTCTCGTGATAAGGTATTTACTTCTCCTGTTCAAGGTGCTGCAACTGTCCTGGGTCGGTGCGTCATTCCATTTGGCATGGGCGCTTAGTTGTCAATTCGAACGTTTTTCGGGGTTTGGTGGTCTTACCTCCACCTCTTCTATCTGTATTCTCTTTTCTTGCTCCGCTTGTTGATATTGGTTTCTTTGTTGATAATTGTCGGTCTATTGGTTCTCCAATACCCGTTCCGGTTGTCGTTATTCCCTCTGTAATAGTTGTTGCCGTTCCTGGGTGAATTATAGTTATTGCCATATTCTCTTCTAAATCCATAACCGGTTCTTTGTTGAAATCTATTGTCGTTTCTTGGTGAGAAGTTATCACGTGGTTCGTAATTATCGTTCCTTCGTACTGTGTCTTGTGGATTCCACTGCATTTTGCTTTCGTTTTCACGCGCGCTTCGTCTTTTTCTTGCGTCATCTTCCGAAAATATGAGCTCTACTTCCCTTAGAATACCTTTAAATAATTTGACGTCATTGCCTCCGCGACCTACTAATGATTGCTGGTATTTCAATGGTAACTTCATCGCGCATAATTTAATCAACTCTCCGTCACTGTATGGTACATCTAAGCACTGATTTTTGTTTGCCATTACTTCGAAAAATTTCACAAGACTCTTCTCTCCTAAATTTTCAAAATATGGGTTCTGTAATAATTCGTACTTCACTCTGTTCTGTGCTTCGCTGGACCAATATCGTGAGAGAAACTTCCCTCTGAAATCTTCGTACAATCGGCATGTCGCTGCAACATTCTGCATGGTTTCTGCGACTGTTCCTGACATATGTGCACATATAAAGTCTAACGTGTGTGCTAGCGTCCAGTGTTCTGGTAATCCTACTCGGAATTGATCAATAAAAGATCGTGGATGTAATGAGTTTCCTTCTTGAAAGTGTTGAAATTTTCTGACTGTGAGGAAATGATCATTGTCGTACTACGTCATAGTTCCATATGAAATTCGCGATACTTCGCCACTTTTGTTTCTGATCATTTCTCCCGTCGTTCTTTCCGGTTGTGGTAGATCCATTTGATATTGTCCACTGTAACTTTCGCCTACCCTTGCGTAGTATCGTTGGAGTGGTACGCAATAATATTCTTCCATCGGTTGTGAACGTAGAGCTGACTGCATTGCACTGTACTCTTCGCGACCTGGCTTTCCATTGTCACGTATTGGTTCGGTATCTTGTCTGGCTAACCTTGCTGCTTCATTGCACGATCCAGACTGTCTTGAAACATACATTTGTGGTTCCGCATGTGTTTGTGGTGCCGTTTGTCCATCAAGAATTTCGAAACGTGCTTGTTGCTGTGCAGGCTGCCTGATTTCACGTATGTTATTTTCCGCCTGTGATTGGAATCGCGAATGCGTAATATCTTCGTTAATTGCTTGTTTTTCCGGTGCTGTTACAGATACGGATGTGGTTGCAGACTCAGTGCTTGTTCGATCCTGTTCACTACGCTCTTCAATAGTTTGCAACAACTCTGTTCGCAATTTCTGAAATTGTCGCTTCGTTTGCGCTTCTATTTTCACTATGCGGTTATCATATCTTTTCAGCGCTGCTTTTGTGATACGTTTGTGTATTACACTGTTTTCAACAATTTCACGCGCTGTACCTGCTGCTTGTTTATCTGTTTCTCTAGTTTCTTGACTTCTCCTTGGGTGTTGTTACGTAATGTTTTGATCTCGTCCTGAATGTCATTACGCAATGTTTTTACGTCCGCTTGTACCTTGTCAATGTCTGTTTTCAATTGATTGTGACCGGTTATTAAGTTTCCTATCACTTCTCGAGATTCTTTTGCCTCGTCTTCAATACGACTTAGGTGTAACTGAGTTTTTTGTTTTGCTCTTTAATCTCACGCATTTGTCTCGTGGTTTCTGCAATTTGTTTCGTCGTTTCTGCATTCTGAATTTTAATCTGATTCGCAATTTCTTTATTTTGTCTTGTCGTGGTTACCGTCATTAATTGCAATAATTCTGCCAGATTGGTGGGTCGTATTGCGTTTTCATCCGACGTCCTACGCTCTGTGTTTTCGGCCAAGTGTTGGTTTGCAACCGATTGCATTGAACTGTGCGGTAACACGTTTCTGCTCGAATTCCTTGTACTCTGTGGTGAGGGAGCTCTGATTACTTGTACTATGGGTTCTACGTATTCAAGACGCAAGTCACAATCCTCATCGGCTGTCTTTCTACTTTCCTGCTCCTCTGTCGTATGCTGACCTAGGTTTTCTGTGCCTTGGCGTACATTATCCTCGTTATGGTGCGTTATCTGTCCTATTTCTCGCGATACTGCATCGTCTGTTGCACTGTCCTCTATTCTCTGTCCATCTTCATGTTGGGTCTCTACCTAAATTCGGTCAATGTCTCGATCTGCCATTGCTAATCTTTCCGAATCCCTTATTTTCTGTTTTAAAAGCAATTCACGCGCCATACTTCGAGTCAACATGCGCTCATACGATCTCACGCGTTTCATAAATTTTTTGCACACACGACTTGACAATCCATTCACTTACTTGTTGGGTCAGAACCAACTTGTCAACGATGTATCCGCCACCTGTGCGCTTGCATTGGAGAGAAAACTTAATTCTAACAATATTAAAATTCATAACTTAATTATGCTATTGTCTCTGCTAGAATGTCTCACGTTCTATTGAATACTTTCTAACTATCTATCGCTGCAGCTACTGTTTTCGACTATTTATAACTTTATGAAAAAAAATTTTGTTACAAAAATTTTTCAAGATATTTTTCTGACCTAGTTAGGCATGTGGTCGACCTTCAATCATGGTATTTTACCATCCTGGCAGGGTCGCCATTCTCTAACATTCTGCGTGGTGTCTGTTGTTCTATGTCGTGTCTCCCTACCACTTTCGCGCAACGACGCTCTGAGAGTGTTTTTTAGGGAATTGACTAGTTTGAACATGGGACCTGTTGCTGGTAAGGAGACGCCAAACCACATATGACATGTCGAGTTTAGAAGAGATCAGTGAGACTAGCGATGATTCAACCAAGTACTTAATGATTTCAGCGTCAGCTCCACTGCGCTCACTGTAAAAGAATCTTAATACTAACTAAATTTAGTGGAAAGGGTTCAAGGCTTTCCAATTTTTAGTTAGCTGGTAAAATAACGTCGAAAAAGCAGTTAAGTTTACCATTGGAAATTTTATTCCACTCACAAAACAATGTTTATAAATTGCACTATTGATAAAAGGAAATGTTTTAATACAGGATGATAAAAACCAACTGCGTTCAACAAAAATGTGAACGAACATTCCCTGAATGTCTGTAACAGCGAAGTAATAACAATCAAAATACGCTAAGTACTGTACTGGCTTAAATATGCCATCCAAAAATCACTTGACCTGAGCTGCAGGAAATGCTGTGGGCAGAGTTCTCGTTCTGCGCATCCAAATGCTCGCTCCAAGGATATTTGAATCTTCTAAGCTACCGACGAGCTTAATGTGGACAATGCAGTTGCGCACATGCGCACGCGGTACCAACTGCAACAGGACAACACAGAGAACGTTTAGACCCACCATACCTGTAGAAGAAAACCGGCAACAATTCTCAATTATGTCTCTAATTCTTACATGTTATTTTATTACAGGTTTAACCCTGCATTTGAAGTGAAGATGCCAGATCACTGTAGTTTTCAGAATTTTGGGATTCTTCTGATGCGTTAAGATCCAACTGCTACCTGCACACGGACTGGAGTCTCAGTACAAATGAAGCCACTACCGTAGTTACAAAGGTAACATCTGCAGGGCGGTGGTTTCTTATATATTACTGTCCTATAGTGACGGGAGCAACTGAATGGAAAACAATCTATTCATTCGTCTGTTGGAAACGAATCGAACCATTCGCTCGTAGTTTTACGTATCGGCTCAATTACTCATTCATTCTTTTGAGTGAAACTAGTCGGTGAGAGCGACGGAACGAATACAATCGTCATGTCGGTTGGACTGTTCATTCACTACTTTGAGTGAAGCCAGTACGTGGAAGCAGACCAAATGAAAACATTCGAGACAGTCGGTTGTAGTTTTATGTGTCAGTTTGATTATTATTCATTTCTTTTTTTCCCGTGAAAGCAGTCTGTGGGAGCATCCGAATGAAAACATTCGTCACCGTTGTAGCTTTGCATATTCACTGAATTATTCAGTCTTTGTTTTAAAGTGAAAACAGTCGGAAAATTTTCTGTCGGTTGAGTAAAGTATTCATCCTTCCAACTGAAAACACTCTTTAGTGCTTTAGCTCACTGAGCTTTCATTATTTGAACTAAACAGTGCTACATTACACCGCCAGAGGGTAGCCCTACCCCCCCCCCCCCCACCCCCCCACCCAGGGGTATTTGTTTTATGTACTGTTGTGGGTTAAGTTGTTCCAAGCGCCTCAAACAAAAGCCTCGAGAATCCCTGAAATATGGGTCAATTGTCCCAGACACACGCACACACACACACACACACACACACACACACACACACACACAGTCTGTGCACAGGGAGCGGGGACATGAGAGGGGCTTTGTTTCCTCGCTTGCGTTTCAGCTCTTACGATAAACAGACATAAATTACAGACCAGGGTAACAGAGAATTGTGAAAGAGCATATGTCCAAACGAAGTACTCATTTGCAGTAAGGTTCAAAGGTTCAAATGGCTCTGAGCACTATGGGACTTAACATCTGAGGACATCAGTCCCCTAGAAATTAGAACTACTTAAACCTAAATAACCTGAGGACAACACATACACCCATGCCCAATGCAGGATTCGAACGTGAGACCGTAGCGGTCGCTCTGTTCCGGACTGAAGCGCCTAGAACCGCTCGGCCACCGCGGCCTGCCTTCCAGTAAGGAATATGAAGTTAAATGAAGTCAGTTTGAATACAGCACAATGGTTAGAAGACAAAATTTGACATTTAAAATATTATGACTGGCGGGGCAGTGTCGCGGTGCATGCGATAGCCGATTGTTCCAATGTGATCTTTACAGCTGTAACCACACATATTTCGGTAATAAGGACAGGTACAAACGTGCAATTTGTTGCATGATATTCATACGCAGCTAAGGTTCTAATAGCCGCTTAAAAGAGTTCATTGTGTTAAGGGGACTATTCTGTCTAGCTTCATATTCGGGACACGTTAATAAATAATTTTGATACTGCCAAAGAAGTCTCAATTAAATGCAATAAATAGCAGTTATAACTTTGATTAATTACAAAAGGTACATTAATTTATATTTTATTACTAACTTCTAAGATGGAGTGCGGGCAGACACAAATATCTAACAGTGCTGGAAATCTTCTTCAGCATTTCTGAATTCTTCAACAGCTTATGAAAACATTTAGCTCAAGTTTCATCATAATTCACTCAAGTCACTGACATTGCTTACGTAGTTTTTACAACAAATTGTATTTTGTCACTACTCCATACGTTTATTATTTGGGAAAATACCCTTTCAGTAGCATCATACTGATACAGCTGTAATGACATCCAATTTGGGATATATCGCTTCATAAATGTTAAATTCGGAACAAATTGGTTCCCCGAATTACTTTTGAAAAAATTCGGCACAGTGGTCGAAAAATCGTGATTGTCACGAAAGAAAACGGGAGGGTGGAGGAGTCACGGATGGTCACCTGAAATCTGTGCGCCATCTGTAGTCCACAGGATATCTAAGTGATTGATACTCGAGTTCCATGCCAGGCCTAGCGTGGCCTCCTTACCGTGTGCTAATACTACTCTGATGCGAGCTCACAGTTGCTGCAGGTCCTGTCCTGCTGAAATGAAAAACTGTACTGGAGTTTTGCAGGATATGGGTGTCAGATTTGGCCTGTGCCACACTCTCTGCCAACTGTTGGTGGGAAGGAAAAGGGGGGCGGGGAGAGGGTTGGCCAGTCGGTAACTAACTTGGGAAAATAAGAACACATCTTTAAGTGTGTGTGAGCATTATGCCGCAAACCGCACGTTTGTACCTATCCCCATTTATGAAATATACGTGATCGAGTTTGTAAAGACTATTTTGGAATATTCTGTATATGGATAGCAGAGCGTCTGAACCTACTTGCCTCTAGGTTTTCAACAGACTAAAACGAAGGAACCACCTACGGGCCGGACTTCATTTAATTAATTTAACTAAGGTTTATTACAATCTATTTATTTTGGACTAATCGAATTTCCCCAGACACGAAACAACGTCCGGGCTTACCCCTGAAAGTTGTATAAAAATCTCTCCAGTATTCCTCTGAACGCCGTCAAAACTGGCATCAATCCGGGGGAACCCAACGCTGCAACATTATAACTTTCCCCTAAGATGGTAAACGAAATATATTTGTGCTCATAGTAACACTGAGCGAGTACGCTCACAGCGTATTTGAAAATAGGTAATGTGATTCAACTGAGTAATTTTAAGGCATTATTTTAAAAGTGTTTCTGCTCTCTTTGTGCCAGACTTGGGACGACAAGAGCCGTCTCGTTTAGTTCTCCGTCACTTCGAACCACTTTTGCCAGCCATGCCGAGTGTTCCTTTTTTATGCGGTTTCTCCACACTCGTCTAGGCAAATGCTGAGCTCCTTAACCATTTCAGACCCATTTACTCGATTCACAAACGCTTGCAACACGAGAAACGTATCTGTATATTGAGACTACTACGCAGACACATTTCAACACTCGTAAGACTACCTTTAGAGGTGACCATGTGTTGCATCGTCAAGATTGTTGTGTTTCGATTGTTTTGAGAAGCTGCAATGTTTGAAATTTATAAACGCTTTTTGTACGTTTGCACCGCTTTTAAATTGAAACAAATAATACTGCAAGTGACTCTGATGTACCAAAAGCCTGATGAAAACAAAGAATCCTAAACTATTGCATAAATATATATGTATGCGAATAAGAGTAATATATACGAATGTGAGAAATCATATGACCAGTCCTTAAGATAAATTCAATAAGATATACAATATTTGCAAGGATGATTCATATTATGAAACTATATGCAGCAAAAGAATTCAAAGGAAACTAAGATATGATGACAGATATTTTCCGCAGAAAAATGTTTCCCACAAATGTCAGTACATTGTTAAAATGCAACTGGCCATAGCCAAAACAAATGTATTGTAGATGGTTTATATTCCCTTCACCTCAGAATTTTCCGAAAAGAATTGTCGATATTGGATTCTAACCTATGAAAAGAGAGAGAGGGGGAGATCTTAAACAAACTTAAATTAAAAATAATTATTTGAGTGAAAACCATTCTAATGTAGCAGGTTTTTAAAACGGACTAAAATATATTAAATAATTTCTCCTTGCCACTCTACAGATTCATAACGCCATGCAAATAGTCCTGAAAATTTGTGTTTGTGAAATTTTAGTAGATATGACAGTTCTTGTAAAATTTAAAACAAATATGTGGGACCCATGCGGTAGGCACTTGACGCATGAATAGTTCACCTAAGTCGCTAAAAGTTTTACTGCACTTTAAATGGTATGAACTGTTCTGTGACTGTTACTCACTACACTTTCTACTATTACCTGTTGCTTGCGACGCACGGTTTTCGTTTTCAGTTTCACAATATTGTCATAGCTATAAAAAGTTACAAGCACGAATTTTCAAGACTACCTATACGGCGTTAGGAATATGTATGGGACTAGGAAACATTATTTAATACTTTTCGGTTCGTTTTAAGTTTTTTACTTAAACAGTTGTTTTCTGCTTTTTATTCTTGTGTGTGTGAAATTTTTCAGCTGATTTCAAAAACTGTGATGAGATTACAACAGAGACATGTAGTAAATTTCAATTTCTCTTCAGTTGCGTCAATCGATATATATCTTCCTTCTACGTGTATCTTGCGGAAAGATCGCGAATGTAAAAATTAGAGAGAAACGAGCTCACCGTAAAACAGAGAGCTTTCCGCCACACAACACATTCGAAAGCTAGTTAATATTGCAGCGTCATCCAGTTCTGAGCTTTGTTGAACGGTTTAGGAAACTAGCTTATCGGGGAGTTAGTTTAAAATGAATTGAAAATTTGTAACGAAGAAACAAATAAGAAACCGACCCAATAAAAACGTGTTAAAAAGTGGTTGTTTGTGTATACTTATATAAATTTACAGTGAGGCACCAGATACTAAACTTTTAAAAGCAACCAAAAATTGATATTTAAGTACGAAAATTGGTATTTAAGTAAGTATATTGAAAATGTTTTATTCTTGGATGCGAGTAAAATCGTATCTCCTTGAAACAAGATATCTTATTTGTCCGAAAAAAAAATGTTGTCAGCCCCAGTCATCGTTCATGAACAACCGAAAAGGCAGAACAAGTCTGTCAATAAAATCGGTTAAACCTAGAGACTGAGTGAAAACATTCGAAAAATGGGCCGGCCGCGGTGGTCTCGCGGTTCTAGGCGCGCAGTCCGGAACCGCGCGACTGCTACGGTCGCAGGTTCGAATCCTGCCTCGGGCATGGATGTGTGTGATGTCCTTAGGTTAATTAGGTTTCAGTAGTTCTAAGTTCTAGGGGACTGATGACCACAGCTGTTAAGTCCCATAGTGCTCAGAGCCACTTCGAAAAATGGCCGCAACACACCGAGACTTGTGTCATTCGATTGCCTGGTGTTGAATGAAACCAAACAAAACCAGTCAGTGAGCAAAAACATTCAAGTAACGGCCGCAACAGACGGATACTTGTTTCAGTCAGTTGTATGGCACGAGTGAGTGGAAACAATCATATATTTGAGACGGATGCAGAGACTGGTTTCAATTCGGTTGTTTCATTCGACTGAATGAAAAAACAGTTGACTAACAAATCGACTGGTAAAAACAGTCGGTTGTCCCACCACTGCCGAGGTAGCACATTCAGACAGACGACAGCTCGTATCTGGCGCTCTGACACTTCTCCTCGTCGAGCTGCCTAACTACGCTGATTCCTTACAACGTTTTGGGACGTACGCAACACGTAACTCTTTGTAACTTACGGCAGCAGTAGAATCACGTGACGGCCTGGTACCTGTTCCACACCAGCGACAGAGCTCTTGTACTCTTATAAGGAGGTGAAACAAGTTTGGCCGATGTTTGAGCTCTAGATCTTTCCCCGTTGTGCGTGATCTCAGTGGGTGGTCCATACTGACAAACAGTACTGCCGACGCAGAGCATCACGTATCGTTTGGTGTACCTGTTGCATATTGTCGTTCAATCTGTATATGAGGCGCAGCTCAGCAGCGTGGTTTCATGTAATTTACAAAAAACATCTCAAAGCTGCAACGAAACTTGGAAATAAACGAAAGTAGATGATGCCACATAGGAGAGCAGTGGGGCTATGGCGCTTGTATCGCTCGTTGTCAGCGGGCCCGCGTGATTTTGGCAGAGAGTGTGCCGTGAGCCCGCGCCCCCACACCCTGTGTTCATGCGGAGCCTAAGTGCCACGCTCGCTACGTAATTAGCGACTGCGGCGCACACACGCCGCGCCGCGCCGCGACAACTCAAACAAGTCGTCGCACAGTGTCTGCAGCCCGGAAGCCGCGCATGCGCTGTTTGTCGGCTGACAACACCCCGAAAACTTCTCATACACCCCAGTGCCACTGACAAATAATGGCGCAGATTTTGTTAGTGAGTTGCATAATTTATAATTTTATGAGACGGGAAAATGTCAGCAGTGGTTCTCATCGTATCAGGGACAAAGGAAGCAGAGTTGTCAATAGATGGGGAAGAGATTTGAGTCTGCCTGCTCTCGTGTAAAGCGGGATGCCGGAGGGTTCTCAGTTCATGACCCGTTACTGTGCTTAAAACATATCAGTCATCTGTCAATAAACATAACAGAGGGAAAAAAATTATCTCTCTTCTCTTATAACATAAGTGTATTGCGAATGGCTCAAAAGGGCTCTGAACCCTATGGGACTTAACATCTGAGGTCACCAGTCACCTAGACTTAGAACTAGTTAAACCTAAGAACATCACACACATCCATGCCCGAGGCAGGATTCTAACCTGCGACCGTTGCAGCAGCGCGGTTCCGGACTGAAGCGCCTATAACCGCTCGGCCACAGCGGCCGGCATTTGCGAATGATTTGTAAGGTAATATACATGATGTAGCTGACAAGGTAGTCAGTAACATCAGCACGTCTATCTCAGAAGACTGAATAAAGTTTATACGTAACAAAAATTAATACACACATTTTTAACACTAAACTTAAACCTAAGTTTTGATGTCGCAAAGTCGTCAAAGGTCACACAGTCAATAAGTGACCATTTTAAATACCTAAAACTGAGGGTTGGTGGTATATTGGAAGTGTCATGTTCAGGATTTTGTGCGAAAATTAAAGGCAGTTGTCTTCACTAAAAGAATAATCGCCACTGCTTCTGACACTGAAATGCGAAGGCTTGTTTATTTCGCTTACTTTGACTCTATTATGTCGTACGCTGCCACACTTTGGGCGACGCTGTGTACTCACTAAGAATATTCTCAATTTAGAAAAGAGCAGCCACTCTGATCTGCAGTGGCAGTTGGCGAAATTGTTGTGAGGCGTTGTTCAGGTGACTCAGAGTTATAACCCTGCAATCCTTGTATGTCAATTCCATCATCGGATTTGTTGTTGATAATACTGACACATCGAGAAAAAAACCTGAAACGTTCAGTCAGAGAATACTAGACGGATAAACATGTCTTCCTCAGAAAACCTAGGGACAGGTGCAGGTGGGCACCATTCAGAAGATTTTATTTTTAATAGGCTTCCAGCAAAACTGATAAAACTAAGAGATAATCTCAAGCATTGAAATCCACTTTGAAACATTTGCGGGTGACAGACTCTTTCGATTCTGTAAAGTTCTTCGCAGCAGATAGAAAATTTCCTCTGTAATGTACTACTTATTCCTAAATCTCTCAATATAACTTGGTTGTTTCTTTTTTTTTAATTCTATAATTGTTTTGCTAATAAACTAGCTGAGTACCCAGTGTTGCCCAGGTATATATTCCAGTCTATATAGCTGCATTTCCTCCTTGCCCATCTCTCTGTCCATTTTCTCCTTCTCCCCCACTCTCTGTCTATCCGCTCCCTCCTCCTGCCCAACTCTATGTCCATTTGTGCCACCCTTCACCCTCTCCATATGTGCCACTTTCGGCTCTGTCCATCTCCTTCAACCCCTTTATTCCATGTCTTCCTTCCCAATATTTTTGTCCCTCTCCCCTTTCTCTAACCATCTC
Organism: Schistocerca americana; assembly: GCF_021461395.2. Classification (NCBI taxonomy): domain Eukaryota; kingdom Metazoa; phylum Arthropoda; class Insecta; order Orthoptera; family Acrididae; genus Schistocerca; species Schistocerca americana. The sequence continues at coordinate 71,265,471 of NC_060122.1, read as the reverse complement.
TTCCGCCCTCCTGTCTCTGTCCATCTCCTCCAGCTTCTTTCCTTTCTATCGCCTCCTCTACCACCCCTCTGTCCACTGGCATTCCCCTACACTCCATATCCTACCCCCCCCCCCCAAGCTGTGCAAGTCTCCTTCTTCCTCCTCTCTGTCCATCTACTCCTCTCCCTATCCGTCTCAACGGTATCAGCCCAATGCGAAAAGAGGCTGGTGGTTTTTACCGCCATAGTATTTCTTTTCAGTTCATAACCAGATTTGATTCATGGCTTTCCAGGGGTTTAAACGAACTTCTACCCATGAATTCGCCTGGATACGCACATGTCAGATGTATTTCACGTATATTTAACGTCTTCGTACTTGTACACCTATTTCACCTGTAGCTTTAGTTAATTTCGCCCTGTATTTTCATTTACATGCAGCTCGATGTTTATGATGTCGTATCTCCTTAACTAAGTGTCGCACCATGTTATAATTTTTCCGGTATATCTTGTGGTATAAGTGTATACCGCCTCCGAAATGTCATGTGAATATAGCAGCAAAGCTGCAGTAAATTCAAACGTCATCCATGAGGCTATAGTTTTTCACGCATCTCAGTGTTTATGACACAACTCCTGAGCTGTGTGTATTACAATGATATAATTTTGCTGGTACATTCAGGGATACATAAAAGTTTAATCTGCCAAATTTGTCACTAATACAGTATTATTAAAGAACATCTGCATCTACATGGTTACCCTACAATTCACACGTAAGTGCCTGGCAGCGGGTTCATCGAACCATTTTCATACTACTTCTCTACCATTCCACTCTCGAATGGCGCGTGGGATAAAGGAACACCTAAATCATTCCGTTCGAGCTCGGATTTGTTTTATTTTATTATGATGATCCTTTCTCCATACGTACGTGGCTGTCAGAAAAATATTTACGCATTCGGAAGAGAAAGTTGGTGATAGAAAGTACGTAACTAGATGGTTCAAATGGCTGTAGGCACTATGGGACGTAACTTGTGAGGTCATCATTCCCCTAGAACTTAGAACTACTTAAACCTAACTAACCTAAGGAGATCACACACATCCATGCCCGAGGCATCATTTGAACCTGCGACCGCTTTTTCTTGTTAAAAAAAAATATGTGACTCAGGAAGGTATTTCAGACCCACTACATCTCAGAATCGACACGAATAGGCGTTCCTTGGTACTGTAAATGACATTAATGAAACCACCGCTTTTCTCTTGGGAAGTTGATTCCCGCACATTTCGCAGTCGAAATAACAATTCGCAGTGTGACGAGCAACAGGACGGCATTCTTGGGCTTCTACACTGCTGATTCTCCTCGGATGATTCAACACTTACCTAAATTTTTAAATTTATGGTAAGGTCCTATGGGACCAAACTGCTGAGGTCATCGATCCCTAGGCTTACGCACTACTCAATCTAACTTAAACTACTTACGCTAAGGACAGCACTCACCCATACCCGAGGGAGGACTCGAACCTCCGACAAGGGGAGCCGCGCGAAACGTGGCAAGGCGCCCCTGACTGCGCGGCTACCTCGCGCGGCAACTCGTATGTAAGGCTTTCGTGGGGAGCAACACAGCTGAATGACAGCTCCCGTTTTGAGTGCAGTACAAATGCAGTATTTGCTCTGACGCCCAGAATGAACGGTACGGACCGTTGAAAGATGTTCGACGGAATATGAAAGAAGTGTTCTTGTACTTTCTGAGCCCTGCTTTTTTTGTCCTGGTGACTAAGTAGGAAAAACGGGCTAAATAGTGCAACATTTAAAATATCTAGGAAACGAAATAAAGTAAATTTGGTTAATTTTGTGGTACTGATTTAAAATACACGTTAGCTCGAGGTTTAGAATATGAGGCACTGAAGATACTTACGCATTTTCACTAAATGTATAGACAGTTGTCAGCATTGCCTGAGCATGGTTATCAACATGTGATCAGGTACACGTGCTTTCTCTGCACATGCTCATGACGTGATCAATACCGCTGCGGCTGGGTAACCAACATCAGTCTTTCAGCGCTGTTATAACAAAGTAGTCTTGCGGTGACACTTCTCTATGGGCTTTCATGATAATTGTGTTTTGAAATACTGTACTTCAGGTGGCAACCTTAGTAAGCGGACATAAAACAGTGTATATTAAATGTATTAATCATGCATATAAGGTCTGCTGCATTTGCGATAAAGTGTCGTTTGCTTCGTATTCAGTTAAACTTTCTATAGGAAGGTGCATTTCTTCTTTTTGTTAGTAAGATTATAAACCATCCAGTTCAAGAGATTCAGCGTTCTCTCCAAACACACCCTTCTCGATACACAAGATGACGCAACAGGAGCTCAAAGACCACGTCAGAGATCCAGAACTTCATAAACTATCTACACCGTTCCGTAAATGTTTCGACGTTTCGATCTCTCTCAATAAAACTAGGGAATTGGAAAATTTCTTTAAAACTGAAAGTAGTTTCACATAGTACAATGATACAGGTTGTCTAAGGGATGCACTGAATATGGTGCAAATTCATTTCATTGACTTCTCAAGGACACCAGTCTAAGCAGTGTTTTACAGAATGGCATTTTTTTAAATACCTGTAGCGTATTCATTAGTACAAAATCATCGTATCTAAACATGGAAAACATACCGACAGAAGAAAAGAATGTGCGATAGCTGCGGATACGAGGGAAGGGTGGAACTTTAATAGTAGCACTTGTATTTATTTACGACTTATTCTGAATATAAACACGAGAGGAACTCCAATCGCCTCAGGGCCTGGTAGTACTGCTATTGTGCCGGGCTGAAGTACTGTGGTCCACAACAATTGTATACAACGTGTCAGTCTTATTCCAGCGTTAGTCTTTGTATTGTAGCAGACCGTGAAACATGGCAGCTCCACTGTCGATCTGCACCAAGCAGGAAATGAGGGCAACGTTTCTCGTTTTTTGTTTGCGAAAGGTGTTAAACCTGCTGAAATTATTCGTCAAATGCAAGCGCAGTACGGTGACAGCTGTTCATCGCGAAGCAAGAGATACGAATGGATAGAGCGCTTCAGACAGGGAAGAACTTCTCTATGTGATGAGCGTCAACAACTCAGGATAATTTGGAAATCGTTGAGGGTATGGTGATGGAAAACAGACGAATCACAGTGCACGAACTCGCCAGTACTTTACATATCAGTGATGGTTCAGCGTATTCCATGTTACATGACAGGCTAAATTTTTGGCAAGAAAATGGTTACTGTAGACGAAACGTGCGTGCATCATCAGGACGAGGTAAGTAAGGCTGCGAGTATTGTTTGGAAACACCCACCATCACCAGAAGTTAATAAATTTAAACGTCAACCATCAGCTGGTAAGCTTATCATATCACTACTATGGGGCATGGAATGTGTAATGGACCTTCAATTCACCCCTAAGAGGCGATACCGTGAACAGTGGGGATTATCGTGGTGTGCTGCGAACTAAACTGAAATCTTCAGTCTGATCCAAATGTCGCGGAAAACTGCCAAAAGGTGTCATCCTGCAGCAAGTTACAGCTCGGCCACATTCTGCTAAACCGACGGCCGAAACAATAAAGGAGTTGGGGTTCGAATTGCCAGATCACTCGCTGTACAATACAGATCTGACTCCAAGCAATTTCCATATGTTTGGGCCACTGAAGGAAGTGTTGAGGGGAAAAAGATTAGCAACCGATGCAGAAATCATTGATGCTGTGCCAAATTGGTTACAGGTGCCAACAAATAACTTTTTTTCCGACGGTGTCAAAAAAACTTTTGAAACGTTGGACACAGTACGTTGACGTGCAGGGAGGTTATGTAGAAAAATAATGTATGTTTCAGTTTTCCATCATTAGAATAAATACTCCTTTCTTCTCAAAAGTCCCTTTACTTTCTCGACTTCCCCTCGTATATTCAAAAGTTTCCTGCCCTTGGAACTAGTGACCAGCACTGTGTATAACTCTTTGCCGCCGATGTGGAAATCGTAGGGTACCCTCAGCAGGACCAGGCGCGTAGATAGTTCGAATGGAACGGTGTATTGCCGGATGAATCTCTGTAACTGTTCTAAAGCGAATGCTACGAATTTCTTCCGTCACTTTAGGCCTCACATTTGTGTCATTGATATCACAACGGCTTAAGTCCGGGAATTGTTGTGAGTTATACAGCACTTCTCAGCCTCATCTGTCGAACAAATCAGTAACAACTTGCGCCATACGCATCCGAGAATTGACTGGCAAAATGAGATGGGCGGGTCTTTCAGAAAGTGTCGGCAGTTCTTTCTCTAAGGTTGTTCCTCGCTGTATTCAAAATAAGGACAGCTTGTATAAACATTAAATAAATAGTTTCCACTACTAAAGTTGCAATTCTCGAAATTCATGGGAATGTTGAAGTTATTCTGACACTATTAGGACTGTAAGCTGGCTGTTATCTCAAGTATTTCTTGGGCAAGCGGCATAGTCGTGCTATTCACAGAAAAGTTGGCCCAAGACAAAGCTTTCAAGTCCTGTGTGGAAAGTGCTGCGTATTAGCAGCTGTCAGAGCACAAAAAACTTATTTTTCCGGCATTGCATCTAAAACGTGCCCAATTGGTAAAAGCTCTGAACATAAATGGCTCTGCAGTCACTCGCTTACTTCAAAGGTTCGCCTGGACCAGCTAAGAATACACAGCAGAACTTTTTAAAAATACTCGGCATAAATGAGTACTATACAAGAGGAAAACAGAGTGGAACTACGGTGAGAACATATCAAGTACTTTGCTGAGGAAACACAAAGGAGATAATTTCAAAGAACTTGCGGATGATCTGACGCCGTCGTATCTAACATGTGACGTAACATGTCATCAAAAGTCCAAATCTTCAGTCACACCTGTATCTCTTCCTACCTAATTGTGATAATGCTAGCGATGAAGATGATGAGTGCGTTCATTAGTATTTTTTCCTAATAGGGAAAAGGTACGTTGTGAAATATGGAGTTAATATGTTAAGAAATAAAATTGCTTGGTGGTGAAAAGGGACATTCCTGGGACAAAGTAACTGTGACAGTTAAAAATGGTCGAGCTTAAGGCATTTGATATTTTTTCGTTATTTCTTATTACACACGCATACAGAGGTGACAAAAGTCATGGGATACTTCCTAATCTCCTTTTCCCCGACGTAATGCACCAAATCGACTTGGAATGTACTCAATAAGTCGTTGTAAGTTTCCTGTAGATATACTGAGCCATGCTTCCTCTTTAGCTATCCGTAATTGCGAAGATGTTGCCTATGGACTACATTGTGCACAAACTGACGTCTCGATTAAGACCCATAAATGTTCGATGGGCTTCACGTTTGGGCGATATGGGTTGAAAAATCCTTCGCTCAAACTACCCATATTGTTCTTCAAACCGATTGTGAACAATTGTGGCCGGGTGACTTGGCGCATTGTCATCGATAAAAATTCCACAGTTGTTTGTCCACCAATGGCTACAAATGGTCTCCAAGGAGCCTAACACAGCTATTTCTAGTCTATGATCAGCCCATTACATGTAAACACAGCCCACGCCATTATGCCGACACCACCATCTTGCACAACGCCTTGTGCGGGCCCCTCCTGCCGGAGGTTCGAGTCATCCCTCGGGCATTGGTGTGCGTGTTGTTCTTAGCGTAAACTAGCGTAGTGCGTAAGTCTAGGGACCGATGACCACAGCAGTTTGGTCCCTCAGGAATTCACATAAACACACACACAGTGCCTTGTTGACAAAGTGGGTCCATGGATTCGTTGAGTCTGCGCCACTCGAACCCTACCATCAGCTCTTACCATCAGAAATCGGGCCTCATATTGGCAGGCCATGGTTATACAGTCATCTAGGGTCCAATTGGTACGGGAACAAGTGCAGGAGAGGCGCTGCTGGTGATGTGCTGTTAGCAGAGGCACTCACGTCGGTCTTCTGCTGGCATAACCCATTAACATCAAATTTCGCCGCACTGTCTTTCGCCGTACATTCCAAATTGATTTCCACGGCTATTTCAGGCAATGTTGCCTTTCTGTTAGCACTGACAACTCTACGCAAATGCTGCTGCTCTTGGTAATTAACTGAAGGCTGTCGACCAGGACGTTGTCCGTGGGGAGAGGCTTGGGCTGAAATATGGTGTTCTCGGAACGCTCTTGACGCCTGGGTCTCGGAATTCGAATTCACTAACAATATCCAGAATGGAATGTCCACTGTGTCTAGCTCCATCATTCCGCGTTCAATGAATTAATTCCCGTCGTGCGGCGGTAGTCACATCGGAAACCTTTTCACATGATTTGCCTGAGTACGAATGCCCTTTTATACCTCGTGTTCGCGAAACTACCGATATCTGTATATGTTCATATAGCTATCCCACGACTTCTGTCACCTCAGTGTGCGATAAGAGACATTACTTTAAAAGTGAGAGCCTTTCAATAAATTTAAACTTTATTTTCGTTTTCTCTAGCCCATAACTCAAAGTGAAATGGTATTTTGTTGATTGTAACTTTTCCAACTTTTCCAAATTTGTAGTACAGCGTTATCTTAACGCAGGGTAAACACTCGTGAGTGTCCGTAAAATAACTAAGTATGAGGTAGGGTACTATCGTATAACAGAGGTATTTAATATTATTGTGAGCAGTTACGACACGTAAGACAACTGCATGCCCGTTCACAAGGGACTAACTATATGTTGTTGTGATGTAGCACTAGAGGAATCCGTAACGTGTTAGACAGCGAAATGTAACTGCAAAACAGTGAGCACTTAGCAGCAGACACCATTTTCGTCCGTACTGTGTAAATAACGGCAGAGGTGGAAAAACCACGGCTCCATTTTCACACGTACAGCTCCAACAAAGTGCATACGGGACGCGCAACATTTTTTGATGCGGCATTCCGCGTGTGCGGGGCGCAGATAGCACTGCGAAGAGGCCGTGGAGGGCGCGTTGATGGCGCAGCTAGACAGCACTAGCCGGCCGCTTACCTAAACAATTTCCATTATTCAGCCGGCCCGCACACCGCATGCTCGGAATAACTGCCGCATAAAGTATGCGGGCGTTTTACGAGCAGCGGCCGCGCCGAGGGCTGCCGCCAACTTCCGCCGCCGTGCCCCCCACCAGACCATACAAACAGCACGCGTTCTGTTCTGTTCTGTGCCGCAACCCCCCCCCCCCCCCCCCCGCCTTGCGCCGAGCTGGAGCCAACCACGCGCAAAGACACACACAAACTCGGCCAGTCCGTCCTCGACGCCCTCGTGACGTCATGGCACTGTTCCAACTCCACAGAGCGAACGCATCCCTCACTGCGTGTGAGTGTGTCCCTGCTGCACACACGAGCACGCACACACACTCATACACACACACAGAATGTAATCATGTCCTATGGCATGTTCTACCAACAGTACAATCACCATTATCGTAGTCATCCTCAACGGAGTTCCCTTTACTGTACTCTGTCGCATACGTCGTCTTTGAGCCGTGTTTGCCACATTGCTCATCCGATTAATGTGCCCATTCCGTCCGTCTGTGGCCCACCGGACATCATTCACCGGTGAACTTGGGACACGTTTATCAGTACAACTTCCTCTGTGTCAATAAGACAGCGTTCAATAAATCTCTGTAATGCGTCCAAGACCTAATTAAAAGTAACGTAACAGAAGCGTTACATCGTAGTTTTAGAAATGGCACTTTCCTCCTGACCTTTTGGTCTTCTTGTTTGACGTATCAGCCGCTATGGACTACGGCTATTTCAGCTGTTTCTGCTTTCTCTTATTCCACATTTGTCTCACGATTTCTCCATGTTTCTGTCTAATTTATTCTGTCCAAGTAGCTCCTGTGTTCTTGTTGGGTTTTTCATGGAAACGTTTGGAGTCCTTTAATTTCTCTATGAATGGCAGCCATTCCTCAATATCTTTTGAAGTAATCTAGAGTTCGTCAATGTCCCTTCCAACTTCCTTGGACTATATGTTATCAATTTTTAGTATACTGAAGTTAGTGAACGATCTTTTTGTCAGTCTGTTGGGTTTCATCCTTCGTACGTGGCTGTGGAAAGCTATTCTCCTTTTCCTAATCATGTCTGTAGATTTTTGACTATGTGTATAAAATTCTCTGTTATGACGTTTTCTGTATTGTGTTCGCTCTTTAACCGATGCCAAAATTTTCCATACTATTTTTTTTCTGTGATTTTCATTTCTTCCATCATCCTGTTTTCGTTCTCACTTAATTACTGTCAAACAGTGTGTAATTTCCGCAGCGATTTCTTACCATATATTACCTTAGCGAGGTAGTATGTTGTTTTCATGCTATTTAGTCTTACTTTAATGGCTTCTTTCTCGGAAATGTCTTGTTTATTTACTTCTCCTACGTATCTGAACTTGTTACTTCTCTCAGTTTTCTTTATGTTTTGGGCAGCGTTAATGTTTGTCATAAATTTGGTTTTCTCAAAGTAGATCTCTTCTATAAAAAATATTTTTTTCTAGTACCTGTTTTCATTGACATTGAAAATATATCTAGGTCACTCGCTAAACAGTCTATTGGTATGTTGTCCCTTTAGTAACATAATCTATTTCCCACGCTGATTTAGTTTTCCCCTAATGACATTCTCCATTCTCGTATGACACTTTCTAGAACACAGAGGCAGCAGAGGAAGACTGTCCCACTCAAGTTTTGATTAAGTTGATAATCTGCTCTGAACATGATCTATTCTTTCTAAAATATAACTGATATTCACCAGTTTGTGAGAATCGAGCTGTCGTTGCTCCCTAGCTAAAAACGCCTCTGATAAGTATTTCTAGATAACCGGTAGGAGAGAAATGACTCTCTAGTTGTTCACGTCGGTTTCATCACCTGCTTTGTACAGTGAATGGATTAAGGCTGTCTTTCAGTCCTCAAGAATCTCTTTTGATAAACAAATATTTTGAACAGTTTTGGTTAGCTTTTCCTTGTCTTTGTTATTTGAATATTCCCAGGGTTTTTCAATTATGGAATCTGGCCCAGGCGCTTTATTGCTTCTGAGGGATTTTGATGGTTTCCTTACTTCCATTTTCGTTGGGGGATGTGATGAACCTTTTGCGTTTCTTACTTTTATGTTCTCGTTTTCTTTAAATGGAAAGAGAAAAGGTGAAGCGGTAGCCCAGCGTAGTGCCTGTGCCTACCGTCATGTACACTCCTGGAAATGGAAAAAAGAACACATTGACACCGGTGTGTCAGACCCACCATACTTGCTCCGGACACTGCGAGAGGGCTGTACAAGCAATGATCACACGCACGGCACAGCGGACACACCAGGAACCGCGGTGTTGGCCGTCGAATGGCGCTAGCTGCGCAGCATTTGTGCACCGCCGCCGTCAGTGTCAGCCAGTTTGCCGTGGCATACGGAGCTCCATCGCAGTCTTTAACACTGGTAGCATGCCGCGACAGCGTGGACGTGAACCGTATGTGCAGTTGACGGACTTTGAGCGAGGGCATATAGTGGGCATGCGGGAGGCCGGGTGGACGTACCGCCGAATTGCTCAACACGTGGGGCGTGAGGTCTCCACAGTACATCGATGTTGTCGCCAGTGGTCGGCGGAAGGTGCACGTGCCCGTCGACCTGGGACCGGACCGCAGCGACGCACGGATGCACGCCAAGACCGTAGGATCCTACGCAGTGCCGTAGGGGACCGCACCGCCACTTCCCAGCAAATTAGGGACACTGTTGCTCCTGGGGTATCGGTGAGGACCATTCGCAACCGTCTCCATGAAGCTGGGCTACGGTCCCGCACACCGTTAGGCCGTCTTCCGCTCACGCCCCAACATCGTGCAGCCCGCCTCCAGTGGTGTCGCGACAGGCGTGAATGGAGGGACGAATGGAGACGTGTCGTCTTCAGCGATGAGAGTCGCTTCTGCCTTGGTGCCAATGACGGTCGTATGCGTGTTTGGCGCCGTGCAGGTGAGCGCCACAATCAGGACTGCATACGACCGAGGCACACAGGGCCAACACCCGGCATCATGGTGTGGGGAGCGATCTCCTACACTGGCCGTACACCACTGGTGATCGTCGAGGGGACACTGAATAGTGCACGGTACATCCAAACCGTCATCGAACCCATCGTTCTACCATTCCTAGACCGGCAAGGGAACTTGATGTTCCAACAGGGCAATGCACGTCCGCATGTATCCCGTGCCACCCAACGTGCTCTAGAAGGTGTAAGTCAACTACCCTGGCCAGCAAGATCTCCGGATCTGTCCCCCATTGAGCATGTTTGGGACTGGATGAAGCGTCGTCTCACGCGGTCTGCACGTCCAGCACGAACGGTGGTCCAACTGAGGCGCCAGGTGGAAATGGCATGGCAAGCCGTTCCACAGGACTACATCCAGCATCTCTACGATCGTCTCCATGGGAGAATAGCAGCCTGCATTGCTGCGAAAGGTGGATATACACTGTACTAGTGCCGGCATTGTGCATGCTCTATTGCCTGTGTCTATGTGCCTGTGGTTCTGTCAGTGTGATCATGTGATGTATCTGACCCCAGGAATGTGTCAATAAAGTTTCCCCTTCCTGGGACAATGAATTCACGGTGTTCTTATTTCAATTTCCAGGAGTGTATATTCGATTTTCAGATGTTAAAAAACATAAGATGTTTTCCCTGTTCCTCAGTAGGAGGAAGGAGTTGCCCTCGGGTAGTGAACGGAGGTACCCATTTTGGGCGCCGTGAATGACTGAAGAGTATGTATTTTCTATGTGCATCGAACACTATTATGTAGTATTATTTTATTAACTGAAAGATTGTATGAGTTATTATTTCAAGTAGTAATGTAATAAGAAGAACTGAAGCCCACTTGTGTACTTCGGAAAATTTACGAAGATCCGATTAACGCAACATGGACACGGTCAAGATTTTGTACGTGGATAAGGCGATCAGACATAATATTATTAATTGGTAAGCATAAATATACCGTAAGTGATAGACTATTTCATTTATGTGAAACCACTATAAAAGGATTCTTTACCAGTTTACAGGCATAGTCCAGCTTATTGTGCTTGTCCGAGTGCTGAAAAAATAATCTCATTAATTCAATATATCCAAAAAGCCACACACACTATTTCTTATTATTATATATTTTTTATTACATTATGAAGTGGCAGCGCGATACGTAGTGGACAAAATTGTGAGTATTAGTACTGCTCAGAAAATGAATATACATGTATGTTAATAATTCCTTTATGTTCTATGTACGCTGATGACATGACGGAGACGACGATGTAATACTGGAAAAAATAAGAAATAATAAATAAATTAGAAAGAAGAAGACAACAGCACCAAGAGTGGACAACAAGGCACAATAGAGGAAGTACCTGTTACAAGACAACAATAAGGTAGGACTGCGGAATGCATGTAGAAAGTGCATTCCCAGTAGACCTATTAGTAAATCGGAGCACCTGTTTTCTAAAATCCAGAACCTAAAGCTTCAGAGGTTAACGCAATTGCAATTAAGTAGAGAGAATGACATTTCTTTATGAGCACTAAAAGTATATTGAGTGAATAAAAGTAGAAATTAGAATCACAAATAACTGTATATACGTTTTGTCGCGCGAGAAGTGGCGTGGAGGAAAAATCTAAAGAGAGAAAATATTAATTTTGGTAACTGAAGAGGCGAAAAGATTTCTATAATGGATGAAGAAAACAATAAAGGAATGTCATTCCAAAATCAAAATGCCAGTGTGGTAGACTTGCATTTGCAAAATGCAACAATGAGCAATTTGGAGCCGTTAAGCGGTGGTTATTTGGATGCTGGGAGCAAAATGCTCTTGTTGCATTCGACGCCCGTGAATACGGAACATTTCATTACAAGCAATAAAGATGCAGATGCTAACAGGCATAAAGCGGAAGTGAACAGGAAAGGTATGCAGGCCTTATTTCGAGCCCTAACAGAAACAATACAACCAAGCATGAATGCAATGAAAACAGACATACACTGCTGGCCACCGTAAATGCAACACCAAGAAAGACAAGAGGTAGCACAACAAAATTTATTTTGTAGATAACATGTTGACCAAGTATCAAATGATTACGTTTACAGACATCTGTGACATGTGGTTCCTGCCAGAATCAGTAGGCAGAGTAGCCGCCATTGTTGGAGATCACCGCTGCCACACGTCTCGGCATTGAGTCAAAGAGACGTTGGATGTGTTCCTGGGGTACAGCAGTCCAAGCAGCTTCCACACGTTGCCAAAGATCATCTGGTGTGGCAGCTGGGGATGTAATATGGGTCACTCGTTGAGCAACCATGGACCACATGTTTTCTATCGGCGAAAGATCCGGAGAGCGAGCCGGCCAGGGAAGCAATTCAATCTGGTTATTGACGAAGAACCTTTGGACAATGCGTGCCACGTGTGATCGCGCATTATCCTGTTGAAATATGGCTGTGGTCGAGTCCTGAAGGTAAGGAAGGACAACTGGCTCCAGCACCTCGGATATGTAGCGCCGGCTATTTAAAGTACCGGCAATGCGTACTAGAGGCGTGTTAGAGTAATATCCAATACCGCCCCATACCATAATACCCGGTGCAAGACCAGTGTGGCGGTGCATAATGCAGTTGTCCAGCATCCTCTGTCCACGGTGTCTCCACACTCGAATCCGACCATCGTGGTGCTGCAGACAGAAGCGTGCCTCGTCAGTAAAGACAACGTCATTCCATTCTGCCGTCCACATCCGTCTGTCATCACACCATTGGCGACGGAGACGTCTGTGGTTCTGCGTCAATGGTAGACGAAGCAATGGACGTCTTGCGGACAGACCACTCTGCTGTAAACGGCGTCGAATGGTACGCGCAGACACTGGATGGTGCGTTACAGACGCAATGTGCTGTGCTATGGTTCGGGATGTCACTGAGCGATCCGTCACTGCCATGCGCACAATTTGCCTATCAGCATGTGCAGTAGTGCACCGAGGTGAATGCGATCGACCACGTCGATCCGTCGTACCCTCCTGCATCCAACGGTCACATATCCGCATTACAGGTGTTTTGTTTCGTCCAACACGACTAGCGATTTCTCTGTATGATAATCCACAATCTCGGTAAGCCACTATCCTTCCTCTGTCGAACTCGGATACTTGATCAAACGATGTTCGCTGTTGTCTACGAGGCATAACTGATCGTCTTGTGAAACAACCACAAGGTAAACACACGTGCCGAACGTACACTCGTCGAAATCGCCAAGCCTTAAATGGCGCTATGAGGTGGCGCCACAGGCGCGTGTGATGTGCGTCTGCGCTGAAATTCTAATCAGTTGCATATCTCATCGCTGCAAACCCATGGTGTAAATTTCACTTGATTCGGATGCTTCCTTCAGGGTGTTGCATTTACGGTGGCCAGCAGTGTATATTCAGAAATGTCGTATTTAGAGACTAATTTGAACACACTAAATTCCTAAATGTCGGGTTTAGAGACCCATTTGAACACTGAAAGTTCAAAAATGTCGAATTTAGAAACAATACAAGCAGATATGACCACAGTAAAGTCCGAGATCGGAAAGGTAAATGTGAACGTGACACACATTTCAGGCGAGGTACAAAATTTACGCACAGAACTCAATAATTTGGATACGAATCTCACACAGAAAATTTCGCAAATCTCCACGGAAGTGGATAAGAAAATTAACGAACAAGAATAAACATCAGTTCACGATATGAGTGAGAAATTAAAAGGCATAGCGGAAGAAAAATTTGAAACACTAAGACGCACGTATTGACAGGAGCTATCCGGAATCAGAGAAACTCAGGATAATTTACGGGTACTGCAAAAGAATACGCAGCTAAACATAGACAGTGTACAATCGGAAGTAGCGAAGCTACATTCTTTCTGTGACGACTTGCCAGAAAATGTAGAAAAAAAAATCACAGAGAAGATAGGATTACTAAAGTTAGAACATAAAAGAATCAACTCAGACATTGCACAACTTTACGAAACAGTAAAGATCATTACAAAAGACGAAAAGACAACGTTCGCAGAAAAATGCGTACGCGAACAGCGTATTTATGTGGAAGCGGTAAAGTAATGGGGGACAAGGAGGAAGAAATTTTAAAAAGCGTAGAACATGACAGCAGACGGGTAGAACAAAGGTTAAGGGACGAAATAGTTAGCAATCAAAGTCCGATAATATCACCGCCGGGGGCGGTAAGCGGAGCCATACATAGCCGTCCGCCGGTGGGAGATATCAGTGGCGCGGACAACAATGCCCAACCCACGCCGCGCGACCGCATGCAGACGCGCGCAGCGAGCGACGGGCAAAACTTTTGTGAAACAGATATGCCATCACAGCATGTAAATGGTGTTCCACCTTTCTGGGCAGCGTTGTTAGTGGACGACGGTTTAATAAAACATCGACAGTTTCCTGTGAAACAAAGCGAACGCACCCGGTAGTGTTTATCTGAGCCTTTAGGACTTGGACAGAAGCTCAAACAATCAAACATGTGGTAGGACACACCAAGGGTGGCGCCCTTTTGTGGGCTACAGGGATATCGGAACTTTGAGAGACATATGATCAATTTTAGAATGCGTTTTTAGATAAATGCCAGTCAACAGCTATCCAGGAGAGATTAAGACGAGAGGTATTTAAACCAGTATCACATCTCGAAAATTCTGGGAGCTAAGGCACTATTTTGAAACATATCTAACCAAAACCCGCTTCTGGAATAATCCGATATCTCATGTCTATGTATTGAAAATTTTAAGGGGATACGGAATCGCCTATCCCCGCAGTGTTAAAATATGCCTACTATAGGGAACATTTTCTCACAATCTACTGGAGACAGAGAGATAAAATTTTTACTGTATGTGCATTGATATGTTATAACAATACTGAAACAACAGTTTACTGTCAAGGTATTTTCTTACAGAGATATTTTACATTTATTTTAAGTAATTTTTTTCCACCACTTTTTACTAGATTATCACCCCTAAGTCTTTTGCAAATAAAGTAATTAAAAAATCGTTGTTTCAGTGTGTAACAGAAACCCATGTGACTGAGTCGTAAAAATTTCAGACTTCTAGGTTCGCCAGTACCTCAGATAATGTTCTTAGAAGAAGTAATAAGCAAACTTTCGGGAAACGGAGAAAGAAGATTAAAACATTAATAACCCCTTCACAGTCTTCATAACCATCTTCAAGTCTTCCTTTGGCACCCCTCTGCACCTGTCTTGCTTTTTTCACTAATGTCTTGATTATGTTGTCAGCATGCCTTATTCTGCGCTGCAAACCCTACTTTTGAAGGACCAGGCATTTAGTTATATTCCAAAGTTTGAAGGTTGACACAGCATCATACACACCAAAATGTAGTTTATTAATTCTGACAAACACTGTTTTTGGGAGACGATGACATATCACACTATTCAAGCACTCGTTGGGGTTCTGCGTTTTTCCATGAAGACATTTCATCAGAAGACTTCTGTCAGCCACATCCCTGATAATGGGCTTTGTTTCTTCCATGATGGCTCATGGTAGACTGTGGTAGTGAATGTATTTCTCTCCAGTTGTTAGTCCCCTATTGTATTTACACCAGTTCTTTTCACTTTTGGGGCCCAAACCATGTTCTGGACGCTCATCTGTGGATGCAGTGTGGAAATACAAAGCCCATATAGCTTCCCTCACTTCTACAAGAATGCCTTGTATTTTGCCTGATTGCAAGGCCATAGCAATTTGGAATGTGGTCTATTATGGAATCAGTCAATCTTCCTTTGCCATGCAAGGTTTTTCCATCATCTACTTCCTTTCCCTTTCATGACTGATTTTAACATTCTCAGCCTGGCACATGTCCTATACATTCAAGTTTGCTTATATTTACACTGTTCCCATATGGTTTGATTTCCAAAACTTGCTTTAGAGTCACCATCTCCCAGATACTTGACATAACGAACATTATACCACTCTGAAGAGCGATGAAAAATATTTTTCACCCCAACAACCTCTCCATGCCACCACTACTACCATAATAATTAGCAATACAGTCATCACTATGTTCATTTTTCAGCCTGTCTATCCATCTACAGTATTTAGACATTATTGCAACATCAATAACCTTGCCAGTGTCAACACTAGTTGCAGTTACAACAACATTGTTGGAGGTGTCACCCGTTTTTTCTGCCACGTGCCATCAAAAGCTACTGTGAGGTCACGACTGCCATCATTTTCTTTCACTGCTTCTTCCACAGCTACCTGCATAGGCTTCTGTGCTACATCTTCAACTGCAGATCCTAGTACATAGTTGTAAGCATCAAACTTTGAAAGTACACTTGGAAGATTTAGAACACCACATAACATATCACCAGCTGCTTTGACCTTACCTATTGCTCGCAATCCATAACCTAACCTAATATTTACACTATAAAGCTCAGTTTTCTTGTATCCATTATTTACAGTTACTGAAACAGAACTTTGGAACTTACATCTGTACTTATAAACACTACATATTAAATTAAACTGGGCTGCCAGGCCAACATCGGATTCTACTTTCAGAGAAACGTTTCCTTGACACTTTTTACAGCACACAATGTTTTCAAGAGCCCTGTTAGACGACGTTGTTTTACTAGATCAGGAGAAGAAACTTGAATAAGAGTGATGGACAAGAAAGGAATTCAGAGCGCGCAAGCTTTAAGCAAGAGCCATGAGCGGTGAACTGTACTTAGACACGCAGCCGCGCTTAAAGCGGAGCGTACATTAACAATTACATTCGAAGCGGCTAACAGCTGATCACAAGGGCAGATGCGCAAAAAGCAAGGTTGAGTTCAGTGTCCCCTTTAATGCGCAAAGGCACACTGCGCACCGCGGCGGAAACCATTTTAGAATTTAAGCGAATCGGCATTCACGGCGCGCAGCCAACTGGACAGAACAGGAGCAATACGACATGGGGTACCTATCAGCTGATTACTATGACGTAAATCAAATGCACAGACAAAACGAATAGAGACAATTATTCCCAAGTCAGAGGCTATACTGTAAGGAGCACAAATTTTAAGACTAGTGGTGGTGGTGGTGGTGGTGGTGGTGGTTAGTGTTTTAACGTCCCGTCGACAACGAGGTCATTAGAGACGGAGCGCTAGCTCGGGTTAGGGAAGGATTGGGAAGGAAATCGGCCGTGCTCTTTCAAAGGAACCATCCCGGCATTTGCCTGAAACGATTTAGGGAAATCACGGAAAACCTAAATCAGGATGGCCGGAGACGGGATTGAACCGTTGTCCTCCCGAATGCGAGTCCAGTTTTAAGAGTATATCATTAGTTTAAGCATATGTAGCTACAAGAATATGAGCGCATTGACGCAAGTAAACTACAAGGAGAGTAGAATACGACAAATTTGTGAACTTAACATAGGCTATTGAATATACGTAGCTAGAAATAAGTATAAGTATTCAAAGTAGGAGAGAATATACACAGAATTAATGACCTATCCAACTATATACGACAGGATTAAGACAAGTAGAAAAGAGAAGTAACAACATGTACACTTAAAAGAACGAGATTACCACATAACTTAAGAACTAGCCGACTTACATACAGCACTTAAGTAAGTGACGATGAGAAACGTAGAATGAAATATACATAAAGAAAAATGCGTGTGACTGAGATTTAAACTATAAAATAGCATATCGTACGAGATTTTGCGAGAGGAGCAGTTGTGCACTTATAAAACTACACTTTTTTACAGACATTAGAAGCAAAAAAAAAAAAAATGTCTCTGAGCACTATGGGACTTAACTTCTAAGGTCATCAGTCCCCTAGAACTGAGAATTACTTAAGCCTAACTACGGCACAAAACTGTACAATGGCGACGAGGATACTATAGTGGCGACGAGGACACTACATGAGCACTAACACCTTTCGCCTACTCATTGTTCCGCCGTCCTTCCAATACTTTCCATAAATTCTTACAGCAATAGCACCCAACTGATGACAAGCTTCGCCATGTCCTAGGCGCTGAGCCACAATAAGTTCCTCTTCTAACTCCACATATCTTCACAAATGTACCAGCAAACTGTCGGATCCCTTATAGGCAAAATCAGTGATGTATTTCGTGGCAAAAACGTAAAAACAAGCTACTAAGCAAGTGGTCATAATGTATTGGCTTATCAGCGTAAATTATAATTCAAGTTATTAATCTGTAACGAGCTGCCGGAGACCGTGGGTCTCCGATACCAAAATACTCAGAGGTATCACTGAATAATCTGAATGTTTGTGGATGCATCACGTGCCCCCAACGCCATCAGGCGCCATTTTCGGGAGTTACGCTTGCCTCAGGACGTTCCCATACCACTCCCAGAAATCGGGTTGTTAAGTGTGTCTTACTATCGTAGTAATTGTAGTAACTGCCAAGTAGTGCTACAGCCGTTAGCACGATGAGCACATAAACAACGAAATGCCAAAAAAATAGCATTTGCTTTTCCGTAATGCATTTTCGAACATACGTGTTCAGTTCTGGAACTGATAACTGTCGTATGAAGGCAGAAAGAACTAGCCCTTTCATTAAACACAGCCTGATGAAAATGAGTGAATCGGCAAGAAGACGTGGTTTGATGTCGATGTAACTTCACACATGCACACCATCGGTGGGTATGTAAACAATTAGAGTTACAACTCTGTGAGATACATAGAACGGCCACCAGTGTGTATTACTGTTGTTTGTGTTTACAGTCGTTACCAGGCATGGTAGAGCATATACGAAGAGCAGCGTCACATGTTACCAGATCACCGTAAAGGACATGAAGATAGTGCATACTCACATGGGACAGCTTTATCGGCACCTGACATTGATTGATAGGGGCTTAATTTTGGGTATGTATTTGAACTGCTGACAAATTGGGCAATATCCATAATAACGAGGCCTGACAAGGTCACTTTGAAGATAACAGCGGTACAAAGCTTGACAATGTATGACATCACAACCAACTGCGATCGTAAATATTTGTTTTATTCAGTGACCTGTTTAAATCGTAACGATGAGGGCTAACATTACGAGTGGAACCAATCACTGCATAAAATAAATACTTGTGTTTATAGACTATTGCCGTTTTCACAAGATATCCAAATTTTTGCGGCACTCGGGTGTGACAGTGGTCCGACACTTGACAGCACAGAAACCTAAGGGCAGGTGCATCCGTCGTAATGGTTTCAACTGACCACGTCTGACAGCCGTAACGGCTAATCGCCGTATTGGGCGTCAAGCACATCGTAACCACTGCACATCTGCGCCTGCCCTCGGAAAATATGTAATGGGCTTCCTTAAAAGATTATGCGTCATTCCGTTCCTTGATCAGAGACCAGCAGCTGCCGGAGTAAGAACTTACTTTTCCAAGAGCAGACTGCTTTAATATCACAAAACAAACATCTGGCGCCGTGACTGGGGACCAAGGACTGCTGACTATTGGCCTCGGATTGTGTTCGACGATAAAACAGGTCCTGCATTAACGTGGATGAGTATCGTCGACAAGAATGGCGGTGACATGGAGGGAAGTCTCAATCTTCAAATGTTACGGAGAGGCACAGTGCCCTCACTCCCACACCGGGTTCGGCATCAGATCACACTTGGAAGCAATCTAGACAATTATGAAGGCGGCACATGGATAAATGACGGGCATCCTACGCCATCACGTATCGCCTTTCGCTCCACAATGTCGTGGTGCCATTTTTCGACCACACAGGGCACGAGTCTCTGTGAACTGCCTGCGGGGTGTTGAGGTACTGTCGTGGCCAGCAACATCTCCATATCCCTGTTAGAGCACGTGTGGGACCAGCTTCGACGTCAGATCCAGCCCCGTGCCAGTACCCACGACATCATAGGCCAGTTGCAACAGTTATCGGCCAGTTTCCCTCAGCGTAGGATAATATGGCCTTAAGACAACACCCCCCCCCCACCCTCCTCCCATTAACCATGGACCTTGCCGTTGGTGGGGAGGCTTGCGTGCCTCAATGATACAGATAGCCGTACCGTAGGTGCAACCACAACGGAGGGGTATCTGTTGAGAGGCCAGACAAACGTGTGGTTCCTCAAGAGGGGCAGCAGCCTTTTCAGTAGTTGCAGGGGCAACAGTCTGGATGATTGACTGATCTGGCCTTGTAACACTAACCAAAACGGCCTTGCTGTTGTGGTACTGCGAACGGCTGAAAGCAAGGGGAAACTAAAGCCGTAATTTTTCCCGAGGGCATGCAGCTTTACTGTATGGTTAAATGATATGGCGTCCTCTTGGATAAAATATTCCGGAGGTAAAATAGTCCCTCATTCGGATCTCCGGGCGGGGACTATTCAGGAGGACGTCGTTATCATGAGAGAGAAAACTGGTGTTCTACGGATCGGAGCGTGGAATGTCAGGTCCCTTAATCGGGCAGGTAGGTTAGAAAATTTAAAAAGGGAAATGGATAGGTTAAAGTTAGATATAGTGGGAATTAGTGAAGTTCGGTGGCAGGAGGAACAAGACTTTTGGCCAGGCGAATAAAGGGTTATAAATACATAGTCAAATAGGGGTAATGCAGCAGTAGGTTTAATAATGAATAAAAAAATAGGAATGCGGGTAAGCTACTACAAACAGCATAGTGAACGCATTGTTGTGGCTAAGATAGACACGAAGCCCACGCCTACTACAGCAGTACAGCCAACTAGTTCTGCAGATGACGAAGAAATTGAAGAAATATATGATGAAATAAAAGAAAATATTCAGATAGTGAAGGGAGACGAACATTTAATAGTCATGCGTGACTGGTATTCGATAGTAGGAAAAGGGAGAGGAGGAAACGTAGTAGGTGAATGTGGATTTGGGCTATGAAAAGAAAAAGGAAGCCTTCTGGTAGAATTTTGCACAGAGCATAACTTAATCATGGCTAACACTTGGTTCAAGAATCATAAAAGAAGGTTGTATACATGGAAGAATCCTGCAGATACTAAATTTTTATTTTTTTTTTTAAGAGGTGGAGCCCCTCCACGCCCACACCGGCATGATGGCCAACACAAAAGGTCTACTGCCATCTCTGCATAAGGGTTAGTATTCACTAAAGTGAGGTGTCGCAGGATGTGGGTACTAAAAGGTAGCAGATAGATTATATAATGGTAAGACAGAGATTTAGGAAACAAGTTTTAAATTGTAAGACATTTCCAAGGGCAGATGTGGACTCTGACTACAATCTATTGGTTATAAACTGTAGATTAAAACTGAAGAAATTGGAAAAAGGTGGGAATTTAAGGAGATGGGACCTGGATAAACTGACTAAACCAGAGGTTGTACAGAGTTTCAGAGACAGTATAAGGGAACAATTGACAGGAATGGGCGAAAGAAATACAGTAGAAGACGAATGGGTAGCTCTGAGGGATGACGTAGTGAAGGCAGCAGAGGATCAAGTAGGTAAAAAGACGAGGGCTAGTAGAAATCCTTGGGTAACAGAAGAAATATTGAATTTAATTGATGAAAGGAGAAAATATAAAAATGCAATATGAAGCAGGCAAAAAGGAATACAAACGTCTCAAAAATGAGATCTACAGGAATTGCAAAATGGCTAAGCAGGCATGGCTGGAGGACAAATGTAAGGATGTAGAGGCTTATCTCACTAAGGGTAAGATAGATACAGCCTACAGGAAAATTAAGGATACCTTTGGAGAAAAGAGAGCCACTTGTATGAATGTCAAAAGCTCAGATGGAAACCCAGTTCTAAGCCAAGAGGGGAAAGCAGAAAGGTGGAAGGAGTATATAGAGGGTCTATACAAGGGCGATGTACTTGAGGACAATATTATGGAAATGGAAGAGGATGTAGATGAAGATGAAATGGGAGATACGATACTGCGTGAAGAGTTTGACAGAGCACTGAAAGACCCAAGTCGAAATAAGGCCTCGGAAGTAGACAACATTCCATTAGAACTACTGACGGTCTTGGGAGAGCCAGTCCTGACAAAACTCTACCATCTGGTGAGCAAGATGTACGAGACAGGCGAAATACCCTCAGACTTCAAGAGGAATATAATAATTTCAAACCCAAAGAAAGCAGGTGTTGACAGATGTGAAAATTACCGAACTATCAGTTTAATAAGTCACAGCTGCAAAATACTAACGCAAATTCTTTGCAGACGAATGGAAAAACTGGTAGAAGCCGACCTCGGGGAAGCTCAGTTTGGATTCTGTAGAAATGTTGGAACGCGTGAGGCAATACTGACCTTACGACTTATCTTAGAAGAAAGATTAAGAAAAGGCAAACCTACGTTTCTAGCATTTGTAGACCTAGAGAAAGCTTTTGACAATGTTGACTGGAATACTCTCTTTCAAATTCTAAAGGTGGCAGGGGTAAAATACAGAAAGCGAAAGGCTATTTACAATTTGTTCAGAAACCAGATGTCGAGGGACATGAAAGGGAAGCAGTGGTCGGGAAGGGAGTGAGACAGGGTCGTAGCCTCTCCCCGATGTTATTCAATCTGTATATTGAGCAAGCAGTAAAGGGAACAAAAGAAAAATTCAGAGTAGGTTTTAAAATCCATGATGAAGAAATAAAAACTTTTTAGTTTCGCCAATGACATTGTAATTCTGTCAGAGACAGCAAAGGATTTGCAAGAGCATTTGAACGGAATTGATGGTGTCTTGAAGGGAGGATATAAGATAAAAATCAATAAAAGCAAAACGAGGCTAATGGAATGTAGTCGAATTAAATCGGGTGATGTTGAGGGTATTAGATTAGGAAATGAAGCACTTAAAGTAGTGAAGGAGTTTTGCTATTTGGGGAGCAAAATAACTGATGATGTTCGAAGTAGAGAGGATATAAAATGTAGACTGTGAATAGCAAGGAAAGCGTTTCTGAAGAAGACAAATTTGTTAACACCGAGTATAGATTTAAGTGTCAGGAAGTCATTTCTGAAAGTATTTGTATGGAGTGTAGCCATGTATGGAAGTGAGACATGGACGATAAATAGTTTAGACAAGAAGAGAATAGAAGCCTTCGAGAAGTGGTGCCTCAGAAGAATGCTGAAGATTAGATGGGTAGACCACATAACTAATGAGGAGGTGTTGAATAGGATTGGGGAGAAGAGACGTTTGTGGCACAACTTGACTAGAAGAAGGGATCGGTTGGTAGGACATGTTCTGAGGCATCAAGGGATCACCAATTTAGTATTGGAGGGCACCGTGGAGGGTAAAAATCGTGGAGGGAGACCAAGAGATGAGTACACCAAGCAGATTCAGAAGGATGTAGGTTGCAGTAGGTACTGGAGATGAAGAAGCTTGCGCAGGATAGAGTAACATGGAGAGCTGCATCAAACCAGTCTCAGAACTGAAGATCGCAACAACAACAACAACAAGACACCATCGAATCAAAAACAATCGGAGCATTTAACGCATCTACGACAGAGGACGGCCAACGTCATACTCAGGAGTGCACTGATACTCAAAGTTCTTTTTTAGTATCTTATACATCTTCAGCAACTAAATAATAAGCAACCAGTTGCATAAACGGAATTTAATTTCTTTAGTGGTTTAGGGCAACAGTAAAGAAATCAAATTTCCATTACGCAAATAGTCGCTTATTATGTCGTCAAAGTTCTTTGTAAATTTGATTCGATCACTGAAATAAGATCACATACCCTATCAGTCCTTTAAGTTTTGTTTCCTCGTCTTCTCCGAGCGCTTCGCTTCAGCCAGTGTACAAATCAAATACTGTAAGAATATCGATGAACTATTTATCAGATTAGGAGAGGCTCTTAGCATCACATGTGTTTGCAGGCAAGATCGTTAATGTTCTTACAGTAAAATAATTATGCTATGACATTTTATGCTGATATGTTAGGGTTAAAACTTGCATGATGCTGTGACTAGCAAGCAGCTAGTTAGCACAAGAGAGAAACCCACGGAGAACACCATCAAATCAGCCAGAAGGCCAGTGACCACAGCCCCTCCCCCCCTCAAACCCTCAAAAAAATCTGGATATATTTATCATTCAATTAATGTTAATTGTTCCCTCGACAATGAATTATTACCCATGTTCATAGACAAGAGTGTAGTGTCTGGAGCAAGACGCTAAAATGGGAGTCCGTAGAAATGTCAAAATTTGCCACTTCTTTTTATAACTGTTACGCTGAGTTTCATAATGTATCGTGCCGCAGGAACTACATTGAGTCGAACGTTTAGAAAACTTACAGTATTTCCAACGATTAATAAGTATAGACTCAATGCTTGTAAGTCCAATTACAGAGACTAAATGATAAGCTTATTTCACTGCTGTATCCTAAGCTCAAATTTTTACGTAATTAATATGAATATTAATGCCACTTTCGTGTTTAAACGCTCTTAAATTATATCCTAACTACGCTAAATATAGGATACCCAACGAATTATCTAAGAAATATTTTAATCATATACCAACAATACACTGAATGAAGGGGAAAATCCTGGACAGCTACAAAACCAACCAGCAAAAATCATATACTTGTACTTCTCAGTGCGAATAAACAAGAAATAATCTTTAAAAAATGGCTTATTCAACGGTGATACCATTTATGACAATTTCTTAGCTTCTGAAACTTAGCATTTGAACGTTTTATTGTATTCGTCACTTATATTAGATAATGTAGACTTGGCTACATGATGTTGAGCAAGAAATGCTTTGAAAAAAACGTTTTTGGAGTTGTTTGGATGAAGTTTAACCGAGCATCAACATTCGACTCGTGGATGTGGGTAACCTCCCAAATTTTATCCTAAATTTGCCGGAAGAATCTACTGTAAGAGCTTGAGACAGAACCAAAGCGTAACTCACTTCCCCAGTTTAAAACATTACCGAACAGCCATGCCAAATGAACAGCATGATTCGTAACCCTACGATAGTGTGTTGGACTGTGTCGCATCCCATGTAGAGAAGGTCCCGATTCCTGGAGCGAACAAAGTTTCACACATGTTTTTCTCGATTGATGTATGTGGGTTCATAGATGATCAGACCTACATTATGGCAAGCCCATGTTCTTCAAGTTCTGCCGCAATAACTCTGCTGCGTATGCCAGAACGTAAATCCGGCAAGCGATCACGGGTCATCTTTCTCAACAGAGAAATAATGAACTACTGGACAGAGTTCGTAATGCAGAAAGGGGAGGCACGTCCGAGTGGAAATACGGGAGGAATGTTGGGCACGTACTCTGCGGTTTTGACAATTTTTATTAATTTCTGGAAATTGTTGGCATCATCCGCTCGCCGGGACGTTGGATCTGTCGCTTTCTGTGGGAAGAAGCGAAATAGGTAAGACTTGGTATTCCTTCGGATTGGTTCTTTGGATGTTCGAGTCTACCTTGAGTGCACAACCGCACTGAAACGGTCGCCGCGTGAAGGAAACGGTGTAACATCCCGTGAACACTAAGCTGCAGACCAAACCTGAAGTTGTACAGTAATGGCTAAAGCCACAGTAATGCCCGATCCGCTCGGCAGTTCAAAAATCTACGGTGCAGTAGAAACGGAGACTATCATTGTTAGCAGTACAGGATAATCGTGTAACGAATAAAACTCCTGTACCTCCAGTAAACCGAGATTCCAGGACAGAACAAGTGACCAGCCCTCTTCGCACTGTCTCTTCAACTGTTTCAGACGCATATCGTCCTACTACGTTTAACTGGTTCTCTTGCACTGATCAACAGTCATGTTATATCTGGAGTGTGGCATATGAATTCTTATGTATCATTTTCTTGTAGACACGAAAGTACGTATACAAATGTGGTAAAATCTGTCTCACTTTTACTGTCGATTAGGTTATTTTATTTCGTTATTTTTTCATTTGTCTACATATTTTGAAAGTGGAAAAATCAATGTGTGTGTGCACAGATATGAATGGTCCCTACAATATCTGAGCACTAAGCATAACCCTCAAGATTGAGGACTCTTACTGGTACCTCTAAAAGCAGCTTCAGAGTGGTGTTATTGCATAGTGTAAATAAAACTCCAGCATTATCTTTGGCCCATTCCGTGAATAACAAGGGAGTATACGAAAACAGGGTTCTGCTACTTTAGGCTAACAGATATAAAGTATCATGACTTTTTTTTTTAAATTTCAGCCATATTTTGTAGCTGCAAATGTGACCGTTTTCAATACACTGGAAGTACGAATTAAAAAACACTTTCAGTCACAAATTTTCGGGCTTTATTAAATACACAATGCATTTCAGACCCTGTGGGTCCATCATCATGCGTAAATCGTCTTTGTACAAGACATATTTTTTCTGTTACATGAGGTGAAATGCATTTTCCTGTCATGAAAACTTTAATGTGAGGTTACGAATTTCGTAAATCAAACGCGGAAAATATACGCGAAACTGGAGGAACAAAGAGTGTAAACTTACCATTGAATCAAGAAACACGTTTTTAACTTTTTAACATCACCATGCATTGGTTTCTCCATCCTGTTCATGCATATCACGTGAAGCGCCTTTGTATACACATTTTTGTAAACAATTCACAGCTATTGTTTAACAGTGATCAAAGATGAATTTTATTTTATCATAGTGCCAGAGACCCAATTATTAAACATTTGACATATACAGGGAATAACTTTAGAATAGGTCTTTTAAATTCCTAAAATAACTGCGGCTAACGAAATCTGTCTGTTCGTTTAACACAGATCCTGGTTTTCTGATTCTGTGGAGGCATATCTCCAGCTAACTGAGGGTTTTAACAATTGCTTCATTGTGCAGTACTACCAAATGGTTTTCTATGCTAATGATAATACGTTGCCTTTCCGACCTATGTTGTGCAATAACCGATTTTTCGAGGTGATTGAGCCTGAAAGCGTTTACGTGTGCTTGAAAACGGGTTTTCATGTTTTGTCTGTTTTACCATATAATATGCAGGACAACTGGGGCATGATGCCCTGTACATTCCACTTCTGTTGAATTTTTGAGTATTTGA
The DNA here is from genome assembly GCF_021461395.2 of Schistocerca americana. Lineage (NCBI taxonomy): Eukaryota > Metazoa > Arthropoda > Insecta > Orthoptera > Acrididae > Schistocerca > Schistocerca americana. The sequence continues at coordinate 71,238,610 of NC_060122.1, read as the reverse complement.
TTTTATGTTATGGACGAATATGTTTCCTCACTTACTATTTCTTGAGAATCTAACTGTTACTTTTTTTAAATAGGTTAGTGACTTTTTGTGATATGGGGCCCAGTTATGGGATATTGCCAAATATTTTCTCTTCCTTCACAGTGTGGCCATTTGTTGTCTAACTTTCAGGTATTTGTATGTCTAAATTGCCAGTTGTTTTGGCTCTATAGCTATTGTTTATGACAATGCTTTTTATTGAATACAGCCCATTCCTAAGATTGTTTTCGTCTAAATAAAGAGTGTGTACTCTGTGTGACATGGAACTAAGTGCAGCATCTTTCTGAGTGATGGAATGGCATGATGAGTTGTCCATTGTCGTGTGTGTGTATGTGTATTTTCTGTGGATGCTGAACTTATGCTTTTGTTGGTGTTCGGTGATTTCAAGATCGAGGAAATGTATGCTTTTGCTGTTCTCATGTTCTCTTGTGAATTTTGTTTTGTGGAAAGAGTTGAATAATGCTGATAGTTCTTCAATATGCACTTTTTTTCTGTCAAATAGCAACAATGTATATCAATATATCTCATTAATGTCTTGTTTTACTTTTGAGTGTGTTGTTTTCCTTAAAGAACTTTCTTTCCATATGATTGAGAAATATATCTGCAACGAGTCTTGATATGCTACTGCTCATGGCAAGACCCTCTTTCTGTTGGTAAACTTTCCCATGAAATATAAAGCAGCCGTAGGAGAATATTAGCTGCAACATGTCCCTGTCTTTTGACATTCCTACAACTAAAAATTTTTAATGTTTTAGTAACTTTTTAGAGATTATGTCTATTGCTTCTTCCTGTGTACTGTAGGAAACACAAGCCATTAGTTGTTACAAGTCATACGACATTCCCTCCATATTATATTTGGCCTTGTGAAGAGTTTTTAAAAGGCTCAGAAATTCACTCATTTGAATGACTATTATTTCCAAAGTTGCTGAGACCAAGTGAAAGGAGGTGCGATGAAAAAAGGTCAGCGAGATCTTTCAATCTAATCACACGAACACAGAGCTGCTTGGTTGGACTTCTTTAAAAACCATTGCTTCTATAGCTAATGAACTACTGGATAGCTACAAAAAAAACATAGAAAGCAGAATATCACTAAAATATACTTTTTACATTCGTACACTGATTTGTTCCTGGAAATATTGGGTGCTGTTAGCGATCAACTGGGTCAGCTGTTCCAGCAAGACGTCTTACTATGGAACATGGGTATCAGGGTCACTTAAACCCTTCAATGATGAGAGAGCACTGTTACAGTTGGATCTTTACTGAAGTGCCAAAGTAGGTGGTATAGGTATGCGTATTCAAATACAGAGATATGTAAACAGGCAGAACACGGAGCTGTGGTCGGTAACGCCTATATAAGACAACGAGTGCCTGGCGTAGTTGTTAGATCGATTACTGCTGCAAAAGTGGCAGGTTATCAAGAGTTATGTGAGTTTGAAAGCGGTGGTACAGTCGGCACACGAGCGATGGGACACTGCATCTCCGAGGAAGCGAGGAACAGGGGATTTTCCCGTACGACCACTACACAAGTGTACCGCGACCATCAAAAATCCGGTAAAGTAACAAATCTCCGACATCGCTGCTGCCGGAAAAGATCCTGCAAGAACGTGACCAACGACATGACAGAACTGCAACCCTTCCGCAAATTGTTGCAGATCTCAATCCCGAGCCATCAACAAGTGTCAGCGTGAGAACGATTCAACGAAACATCACCGATATGTGCTTTCGGAGCCGAAGGTCCACTCGTGTACCCCTGATGAATACACTACGCGAAGCTTTACGCCTCGCCTGGGCCAGTCATCACCGACATTGGACTGTTGATGGCTGGAAACATGTTGCCTGGTCGGACGAGTCTTGTTTCAAATTGTATCCAGCGGATGGACGTGTACGGAAATGGAGACAACCTCATGAACCCAAGGAACCTGCATGTCAGCAGGGGACTGTTCAAGTTGGTGGACTCTCTGTAATGGTGTGAGGCGTGTGCAGTTGGAGTGATATGGGACACCTGATATGTCTAGATACTTTTCTGACAGGTGACACGTACATAAGCATCCTGTCTGATCAGCTGCATCCATTCATGTCCATTGTGTATTCTGATGACTTGGGCAATTCCAGCAGGACAGTGCGACACCCCATACATGCAGAATTGCTACAGAATGGCTCCACGAAAACTCGTCTGAGTTTAAACACTTCCGCTGGCCACCAAACTCCCCAGACATGAACATTATTGAGAATATCTGGGATGCCTTGCAACGTGCTGTTCAGAAGAGATGTCCACCCCGTCGTACTCTTACGAATTTATGGAAAGCCCTGAGCGATTCATGGTGTAACTCCCTCAATGTTCGCGGCGAGAGTGTTGAGCAATTCCGTTGCTCTTAATGAATTTACATGTCGTGTATTTCTTCGTCTGAGTTGTTCTTATTTTTACAAAATTCCTAGCTTCGATCACACTTGTTTATGTTCTTACCCACGTAGCTGCTAGAGTAACCTGTCATGTCATGCAGAGACTGCACATCAGAATGTTGAGGTTTGAAAGGAGAAAAAAAAGATAAAAAAAACAAAAACAAAACAAAAAAACGGCCAGGTGCGCGTAGAACCCGCACAGTGAGGGCTGCGTAAAAACTTAATTATTTATATCGACAGTTCACCCTTTTCGGGAATCGAGGTTCTGAACGATTTTGGTCTGTTATCCGCTTTGATACATGCAAGATATCGGTCCCATTGATCTCAAGAGTTCCGAGAATTTTTTAATTTGAAGTGTGAAGTCTGATAACTAACGGCAAAATAAATATTATTTCGTGTGATATAATTACAGGTTACTTTACTTAGAGTGTGATACCCTTCTTCTTGCCAAATTTCACGATCCTACATTAAGGGGTAGTACCATACATGTTTTAAAGAGAGAGTTTGAGAGTATCAAAATATGTGACATAAATGGCCGTAATCTTTTGATTGCGTTTCCTTAAAAGCTTCCCTCTTTTACATCACCAAGAGACCGTAGGAACTTGATATAAACGTCAACCTGACACTTTTCCCCGTTCCTGAGAAATGAGTTTTGGACAGTCAGACAGACGCACACACAGACAGACGACAAAGTGACCCCATAATGACTCCGTTTTTTACCAGATGAAGCATGGAATCCTAAAAATGCGCAACTGAGACGGAAAAATTAATGAACTATGAATATTTAAATTATGTCTTTGATTATGAATGTGAGTTTGTGTATGCCATGGGGAATGTGTTGGTGTTTTGTGTCAGCGAATCGATTTACTAATGTTCACCATGTGCTGGAAGTAAAATCCATACCATTTTATTATTATTTTGTGTCTCAGAAATGAGAAGCGGTGGAGAGACTCTGGATGCATCTCCGAATTCAGCGTCCCAAAATTATCTAAATCGACTTAGAAATCAGATGCTGAACAAAAGTGTCAGTTGTCGAGCAATGTTACCATTGCTTCGCAGACTAGAACATGCACCCAGCAGGCTGCTAAAGGAAGTACTTCTTGGGTGTCATCTTAGAGCGGGCAAATGTGTTTCACAGTGTCATAACACAGTGCCTTCTCACGCCCTCTTTCGGAGCTTCGAGAGGCTTCGCCCGTCCATGAGGTCGCTGGAGCAAACAGAACGTCAGGAAGACACTTCAAAAGTTCCGCCAACTCATCTGCCGCCGGCCCGTGAGTGAAGCTCGACTGCAGCGCCGGCCCCAAGTTTTCGGCGCCTTTCCCCCTTCCCGTTCCCCCGCAATATCCCTGACGCTCGGGCCCCCGCAGCTGCAGAGGCACCCTTCGCGCTATCGTTCAAGTCCCGCCAGGACCCACGTCCGATGAATATTTCTCGCCAATACATATTTAATCTCTTCATAAAACTTGTCCCGGAGGCGGCGCTGCGAAGCGCGCTTAGTTTCCCGTGAAGTGGCGCTACTTAAGGACTTGCAGCTACTTGGCGGCCGTCGTAAACACCGCCGGCGAGAGGGCTCGACCGGGACGCCCCCAGGTCTGACGTCTTCCGCCACACGACTGACAGCGCCGTCTCGCCCCGTTATTCCCTTATTTTCTTCCCACCACTTCCCACCTCGTGGCGCCCAACGCGTCACTGCACACTAAGAACTTTGTCTTCGCCATTTCATACACAGCTTTGACGTTCCGGTGCTAAGTACTAACGTCAATGAGGCAGTCGGAACAATCACACGATAAATTCGCTGCACAACAAATTAATGACCTCCCAGGGCACATCACGCTGTCAGCGTGCGACTCCGCTTCCATTCTTGAAAATGCCTACCGTCCCGTAAAGATACAACATTGTAGGGATGTTGATTGCTACACTTCGCCCACTGTTTTAAATTGTCACCGAAATGTTTTGTGAAATTATGGTCGAGTGATTTAGTGGACCAGTCCAAATGAGAGCATTCGTCAAACCAGGAATCTATGCAAGCGGTCCTGTGAACACATTTTGCAATGCAGTTTGCTTCAGCTAAGCGGTTCACCTCCAGTATATCTAGAACATTTAAAGCTATCTTAAGCCTTCTTTCACGCTTTATTCATACCATAAAGAGTCACGCCTTTTTAATACCATAAACAGTCTGTATTTAGGTACGAACCACGAGTGCTCTCCGGAAAGCGAGGAACGGTCGGTCGCGAAATGAAAAGCACAGTGAAAATCAAAACTGTTTTATTGGTAACTTGTAGCTGCACCATCCATCTACTTCTGTCCATAGTTGCCGCTCCGGCTTAGGCATCTGACGTAACGTTGTACCAACTTTCCAATACCCTCGTCGTAGAAAGCAGCCGCCTGGGCTTTCCGACAATTTTCTACGCTGAACAATCCTAACTGCCCCTTCAGTGTGCGACTGAGAAATTTCATTAAGGGGGAAATGCATGACTATTACATTATGTGGGGTTGCAAAAAACCTGGCGAAATCCCCCGGTGGGCATCCACAATTGGCGGGAGACATTACTTTCTAGGCATCTTTACGATCTCACTTTGCTCTCCGAACTGAGAACAGCGACTTGACGCTACCTACGGGCATACGATAGACACTGCCCAACACATCTGAGCAAAGCTTCATCGGATTTTCACTGTCGTTTCCATTTCACGAGGGATCATTCCTTACTTTCCGACTAGCCCTTGTAATTATTAGTTCAGGTTCGAAAATATAGGCTGAGGGTTCGACAACGTTGCACTCTGTCATCCACTTTATTTAATTTACATGTTGACCACCTAATTACGAAATGGAAATATTAAAAAAGGATCCAACGTGCCATTAAATTATTATTCTCAGGCTGGAAGATAATTGTACAGAAAACAGAATATAGCTTACAAGCGGCAGATACATATTTAGCCAAAATGTAGTATACTACAATTTAAATATACCGGCATATAGGGCAAAGATAATGGCTTTCAAAGAGAAAAATCCAGTCAGATCGAAAATAAAAACAAAACAGAAAATTTTAAAACAATTATCCCGTATCACTTGCCTAGGATATGATATTAGTTTTAACTAAAAAAAGACATTCAGAAGAGGGTCAATAAATTCAAAGCCATCTGCTGAACAATTTGAAGAACGGCACGAAGAAAAACAACAACGGAAACACAATTGAAATACTATAATGTTATGGCTGTACCGACTCTTGTATATCGTTCGTAATCCTGGACAATATCAAAAACAAAAAAAAAACAATTACTCTAGCATCATAAATGTTCACGAGATATGTAAGGAAGTTTGAATAAACTCGATAAAATAAAGACATGAAACCATGAGATCAGATTTAAAAACCTTTGCAGTGATTGACAGAACAGAAAAGAATGAAATGGAAGGATCATGTTGAGAGACTGATATAAAATTGACATGCAGAATAAATAATGAATTGTTGGCCCAAGGGGAGGAGAGAACTAGATGGACCTAGTAAGAGGTGTATTGTTGACAGAGACCAGAATAGGTAAATACAACACCTAATCCTTGAAAGGAAATGATGATGATGATGATGACGATGACGATGACGATGATTTGTGAGAACGTCCTCACTATACGACTTAATTGTTAGCTTTGCTACTTACAAAGATATGGGTATGAATTTTGGTTTTTCGAGTGAAACTATAATAATAGAGACTCGTCGTATCGAGGTACTAAACTCTTCAAAATTTGATTCCTACTTTCGAAGTATTGACAGTATGTAGAAATGAAGAATAATATGGCATCTATTGTCTACAATCCGCATTTAAATTAGCGAGAAAATGCTGGTGACTCTGAAAGAAGTGAGCAAAGCGTTGTTCGCGTTTTGTGAAAAAACGTCTTCCATTGGTATTATGTTTCACTTTACAAGCGTATTAAGACCTACGAAACAGTGCGTCCAGTACTGACGTGACATAAGTACGATAGTTCCTTTCTTCAAAGTACACTCTTTAGTATGAAGCTACCTACAAGGAAAGTTAAATAGAAGAAAGAGTATGCGTTATTGGGCCACTGAAATGCTGCACAAGCTTATGCAGGATAAACGTCATGGCAGTGGGGTGTGGTCGTTTGGTGCGGAATTATTGGAGAAGACGTGATTGGTCCTTACGTCACTGAAGGAACCTTACCGTTTGAAAGATGAATTCTTACCAAAATGCTACCTGATCGCCTGTAGTAAGTACTAAATGAAATACGTAGATGCTTGTTGTACCATCATATTGGGTTCCTGGCTACAATTCTCGCCTGCGACAGGCAAAGCGCTCACGCAGCTGTTTCCTAACCGCTGTATAGGACGTAAATACGTTGTCAGTTGGTTTACACTATCGCCTGATTTGATGCATTTGCATTTTTTCTCTGGGTAAACTCAAAGATGAAACAGGTGGAAATTCCGACTAACCAAGAATATTTAAACTTAGGTGACAAAAGTCATGGGATACCTCCTAATACCGTGGTGAACCTCTTTTATCCCTGCGCAGTGCAGCAACTCGATGTCACATGGACTCAAAAAATCATTGAACGTCCCCTGCCGAAATATTGAGCCCAGCTGCCTCTTTAATTGCGAAAGTGGTGCCAGTGCATGGTTTGGGGCAGGAACTGACCTCTCGATTATGTCCCATAAATGTTTGATAGGATTCATGCCGAGCAGTCTGGGTGACCAAGTCATTAGCTCGAACTGCCCTGAAAGTACTTCAAACCAATCCGAAAGGATTGTGGCCCAATGACATGGAGCTTATTGTCTATAAAAATTCCATCGTTGTTTGGGAACATGAACTCCATGAACGGCTGAAAATGGTCTCCAAGTAGCCGAACATAACCAGGACCCATTCCATTCCATATAAACACAGCCCGCGCCATTATGGAGCCGCCACCAACTTGCACAGTGCCCTGTTGACAACTTGGGTATATGGCTTCATGGTGTCTGCGCCGCATTAAAATCGCACCATCTGCTCTTACCAACTGAAATCGGGACTCATCTGACCAGGCCACCGTTCTTCAGTCGTCTAGGGTCCAAACGATGTGGTCACGAGCCCAGGAGAGGCTCTGCAGGCGATGTCGTGCCGTTATCAAAGGCACTCGCGTCGGTCATCTGCTGCGATAGCCCGTTAACGCCAAATTTCGCGCACTGTCCTAACGAATACGTTCCAGTCCGCGCCTCAGTGGTGTGCATGGTTATTTCACGGATTGTTTCTTGTCTGCTAGCACTGACAACTCCACGTAAATGCCGCTGCCCTCGGTTGTTAAGTGGAGGCCGTCGGCCACAGCGTTGTCTGCAGTCAGAGGTAATTCCTGTAATGTGATATTATCGGCCCACTGTTGACACAGTGGTTCTCGAAATATTGAATTCCCTAACGATTTCCGAAATGAAATGTGCTGTGCCTCTAGCTCCAATCACCAATCCCCTTTCAAAGACCACTAATTCCGTTTGTGCTGCCCTAATCTCGTCGAAATCAGCTGTGTACAGATAACGGCTGCGCCACTGAACTGCTCTTTTACACTTTATGTTCGCGATACTACTGTCAATTGCATTTGTGAATACCGTTATCCATTACTTTGGCACCTCAGTGTATGTCTAAGGCAAATATATATAATTTCAATTTAACGATTTTTAATTTTTTTTATTTTAGTTGTACAGTGAAACCTTCCTTCATGCCAAATATCGTGATTCTACGCAATGGGAAGTACCATTTAGGCTTTGATGACGGAATTTCCGAGTATTAAAATGTAAATGGTCTTACCTTTTGATTGCACTGACAAGAGACCATGAACTTGACACGTCCTTTCGTTTCTGATAAAGGGGGCTCTTAACAGCCGGACAGACAGACAGATAGAGTGACAGCAAAGTGGTACTATTAGGGTTCTATTTTTACAGACTGAGGCACGGAATCGTAACAATAGGTTGATGTAATGACGTGACAGAGTTGCAGAAAGGGGCAGTCATGTCTGGCCGTGCGCTTGGCTTCCATGGTGTCTGGTGGTAGGCTACTCAACGTGATTACAAGCAGTGCCGTGACCACGAAACACGATGTCAGAATTGTGGTTGGAAAACGATGCTGACTGAGTTGGCCACGAGACGCGTCTCACGGCTTATGAACCAGAATCGCTCCCAGACTTGACAGGAATCTCTGCAGACAGTGAATAAAGGACCTTCCCAGTTCTCACAGGTACCCATAATAGACAATAAAGTTCATCGGGCTGGAAAACTTGTGACAGGCTTTCTGAACACTCCCCCACAATATTACATCCCGACTGGCCTGAAAAATCACCTGAGTTGATCCCCATAGAAAATCCGTGGGACTTGTTGGAACAGCGGGCACAATGTCGACATCAGCTTCCCCGCAATTTGGAGGAATTGTGCTATCAAATCCTAAACGAGTGGTTTAACTTGAACGGCGACGTACCTGCACAATGTTGTGGACTCACTTGCTAACCGAATCCAGTCGATTATCAAATCTAGGGGCGTAATTTCGAGGTATCAAATGATGCTTGTAATGATTCATCTACGTGTGACGAACCTTTTGTCCGGTGAGCTTATCAGCTTCAACTTAACCTTTTTTTCAATAGCCTGTTGTATAATTGGACTCGGTTTCACGTTCTAAACAGATAATACCTAGTTTCGAACATTGAAATTTCTTCAAAACCGCCACTGTATTTTGAAAAGTGAAACGCAGTTGCATTTCCCTCTTTTAGACCCACAGTGTTAATAGCAGAAATTACTGCAATTCCTCCTGAAAAACCAAAGTTAGTACCTCCAATCTGTAATTAGTGCGGTTATGAAAAGGAACTGCAAGTCCTCTAGTTAGGACTTTCACATTTGATTTGGTTGAAAACGGAACTGCTATTTGTCAAACGGCTCAAGACCTATCTGAGGTGAACAGTTTAGCTGTATCTCCCTGTAAATGAAGGTGTGTATGTAGCATTATTATAATGAAGATGAAGAAGGACCGTTAGTAGTCCCCGAGAAGAAATTAGCATCTAGGTTCATGTTCACCGTAACCTAAATGAACGAACCCAAATCATGATAAGATAAACACTTTCAGAGCACTACAGAGCCACCATAACACACGACACAAATTATAATTAAAGGACTCACTGGGTTGTGGCTGCACTCTGCTCCATCGCTCATTATGACAAGACGTGGACTCACGACTCATCGAACCACGCTACGTTCATCGAGTTGCAGCGTCCCGCCAAAATGTAAATAAGTAAATAACACATTTTTATTTTATTTATACTGGAATGATTTATGAGCATGTAACTTCCCAAGAGTAAAAAATATAATTATATAATTCACATTCAGCGCAACCTACCAAAAGTTTACTTCCGTAACCTTGGAACAATAAAATGTGACTAACCTCTGAATAAAATTGCTGCTCACTTATAACCTTTCAGTAATTGACTGTGAATCTAATCTGGTAAATATTGGACGTCAGTAGTGCTCCGTCGTGGCCCTGAAAGGTCATACTGAATAAATTGAAAATTCTTCCCGCAATAAGGTTCAAACATGGTTCAAATGGCTCTGAGCACTATGGGACTTAACTTCTGAGGTCATCAGTCCCCTGGAACTTAGAACTACTTGAACCCAACTAACCTAAGGACATCACACACATCCATGCCCGAGATAGCGGTCGCGCGGTTCCAGACTGTAGCGCCTAGAGCCGCTTGGCCACCACGACCGGCTGCAATAAGGTCGCCGAATAACGCGTATATATCTGCTCCTATAAGCAATTTTTCTGGCACAGCCCAGTGAAATGCTGGCCGATTGATTTGTCATGTATAAAAAGAAACAACTGATTTTTCTTTACAATAATCGGGATGACCATGGATTGGAGAAATTAGTAAATTCTTAAAATTGAGATGAATGATTGTCAAAAGTTTAATTTTATAAGAAAGATTATTATTAAGAGACTTATTTTTAAAAACATTTACATGGGACTTGATATAAGAACAGTACATATGCGCGAGGTTGCTTTTACCTTATACTACATCGCTCAGGCACCGCCATCGCTCCCCACGACCGGACAGCCAACTCGATACACCAGACTCCTAGCTACTCCTTACTCCTACTGCCACACAGTTCCCACTGCATACCACACTGCTCTATGGTCTGAGATTCTCTTATAGCTTACATATGGCAGGCAGCGCTTGAGCAATCCATCGAAATTACATCTGCTCGAATGCACTAGCAATAAATTCCTTAGTCATGGACGTCTTACGAGCAACAAAACTGAATTGCAGTATGCTATTATTTGGGACTGAATGCACTTGGAAATTGCTGCTGATTCACTCCGTAAATAGTCCCGCTGACTCGCGAGGATTTTATTATATTATTATATTTAAGACTAGAAATATATCTTAAACTGGTAGCATTATTCAGTTATACACTGGTAATTTTGTGCTAGCAGTGCATTGCGTTGGGATCGATAATTAATTGCTGGGGCATGAAAATATTTGCCATTGACTTATTTCTGGAAATAAGAGTTATTGACGTCATTCGTCATGAGTCAGCTGTAGCAAGGCTATGAAACAAGTACAGTATATGTGATCACATTCATAAATGATTGACACAACTGGTTAAAAAAATGCAAGTATTAGAACAGGTTTAATAAGTAACTGCTTATAGCATATTAAGATCATGAAAGGGGTTTTCCTGGAAAAAAATACAAAGTGAATTATTGACCTGAAAGAAAAAATGTATATTATGTTGAAAAGCAGTAAGCTTCAAATTAACAGGTTGTGAAATGAGTACTTAATATGTATGTACTCTAGCTGTCTTTCCCAAAACTTTCAATCATTAAACTATGCGACATACTGTCAACACGAACTGCAACAATTACTTAAATAACTACATACCATTTCTGAACTTACAGAAAATATATAAACTTCATCATTATCATCATCTGAAAACAAAAACTTCATTATTCATATTACCATAACTTCATCATCATCATCATCAGCAAAGAAAAACTTTATTATCCATATTACCATATGCTTCATACAACTATTTATCATTTATTATCATCTGCAAAAATAGACACTTCATTATTCATATTACCATTTTCTTCATGCAACTATTCATTATCATTCATTCTTACTTCTAGCATATTTCATCACTAAAATTAACATGTGTAGTTCTGTCTGACAGCCTGCATCAATCGCCTCGTATTATGAAAGAACAATAATTAGTTAAGACTGTTATTATACAGTGTGTATAGTACATTCTTCTTAATGCTTGCAAATTCTGATCCATTTACTCTTCATGGCAAAGGTATTGAATTTTCTTTCTTTCATTCTGATGGTAAAATTTCCGTTTCATAGTAAACGACTGTGGTTGTTTAATTTATTTCTCTTACACATTATTGTTTTCTGAAAATAATGAATAAGGATTAATATCTTGCATTTAAATCATATATCCATTAAATAAAATCTTGTTTCTAGAGATATAACTAATCATGCAGCATAGCATGACAGAAAGCCTATTATGTCAAAAACATAGACAGTTTTTATGTGCGAAAATGCACACACAATATCATAATGTTGTAGCAAAAATGTAGAATAGTGAAGATATTGAGATATCATAAGGCAAAAATGTCAAAGTCAACCGGTGTTTGTTACATGTTAAAGATTTCATAGTGCATACAGAGAAAAATCCTACTTCCGATAGGGAAGCAATCATACATACACAAAAAAGTGAAAAATGTGCACGGTCTGATATATAACGACAAGAAAAGCGACCTACTAACCTTACCTTGCCGGGCGCTTGCTAAGAAAAACGTTGATCATCATCAGTAAGTAGTCACATAGATATAATTGCGTAAGTGGTCATATAATATGTAAGTTTATCTGGAAAAATGTGCACGGCGTGATATGTAATGACAAGAAAAGCGATCTGCGAACCTTACCTTGCCGGGCACTGGCCAAGCAAAAATATGATCATCATCATCAGTAAGTGGTCATATAAATACTCTGGAAATCGCATTACAGTGTGACAAATCATAAAGTATGTTCATTCAATAAATTGTTTCATATTGGAAATATGGTGATTGCCCTTGCTTTTCCTGGTTCTCCAAGTTTCTACATGTACTACATTGGGGTGAGGAATGCTGCGAATTCTATATGAACCTGCGAATAGAAGCTCAAATTTACTGCATCTGCTCTTTCCTGTTGGATAAATAGTGTGTGCGTACTAATATCTTCTGTCCAATGTAAAAGTCACGGCGTGTAGAAACCTGCTTTTGCTGTCTTCTCCGGCGCTCTGCGGCACGTTTGATGTTGTTGAGCGCAATGTCAATAATTTCATGGTGGCGTAGTCGACGAGATGTGGGGAAGGATACTAATTCTTTAATTTTGTTGTATGGTTCAACATTTTTCAATATAACAGTCGGAGATAGCGTAGTAGATTCATTTGGTATGGAGTTAATTACATCCTGGAATGAGAGTATGTGTGTATCCCAATCAATACTTTTTTATGGCAGTATATTCTACATAGTTTACCAATTTCTTTCATCAATCGTTTAGAAGGGTTCGAAGAAGCGTGATATCTGGATATATAGATCGGAGAAATGTTTCTAGCTTTTAACATACGTGTCCATATTACAGACCGAAATTGTGATTCATTGTCGGAAATTACTTTCAATACATGCCCTACATGAAAGAAAAAATGTTTTACAAATGTATTCAAAATAGATTTAGCAGTAGCTTTGCGTAACGGAGAGAAGGTAATTAATTTCGAAGTGAGTTCAACAGCGGTAAAGATGTAGCAGAAACCTCTATTAGGTCTGGGAATCGGTCCTAAAATAGCTACAGTGGCCATGTGTCTCAATTTAAGGGGTACAATGGGATGTAACGGAGGAATGTCGTGTCTGATTTAGCTTTCTGGCAGATTTTACATGACGCTAAAACTCGTGGAATACGTTTCTCCATGTTAGCAAAATAACAGTTCTGTCTCAGTATAAGAAAACATTTTCTGGCTCCATAATGTGCGTAACTTAAATGAGTATACCAAATTAATTTGTTAACAAGCTCGTCAGGAATACATAAAACCAGTTGTTACTGTCAGGGTGAGAGCACCGAAACAGAATATCATTGCGTACAGTATAACGGTTTCTAATGGTAACGTTATTCCTATCTCGCAAAAGGCGTTTACTTTCTTTCCATACAGTGTCTTTGCTCTGCTCTTGTGCTATGTCTCGTAATGACGACGAAATGAAATTTTCAAATGCAACTTGTTGAATATACTTGACGCTAAAATGTGCTTGGCAGAAGTTGGTTGCGATGTCTTGCTGTAAAAGAATTTTGCGTAGTTGAGAACGTTCGTCATCGGTATTTGCACTGTTCTGTTTCACCTTCTCAGAAATTATTTGCCTAACGTCATAGTCGGATTCATCTGGTGTATTGTAGTGGTGTACGTATGTATGTGTGAACAATGTGGAATGACAGTCTATGTTACGTGATGTAAAAATGACCTCTGTTCGATTAATTGCCTGTTCATCTACAGATAAAGCGTGCTGAAATTCTAATGAAAGATGTACTTTTTCATCCTTTAACATTAAATACGAATTTTGAAACTCAATAATTGCGTCATGTTGTGCCAAAAAATTCGTACCTAAAATATCGTCTGTTGTCACTAAGGGAACAATCCGAAAATTTGAGTGGAACGTATGACCTGCAATACAAAATGATAAGTGTGTCTATAATTTTACACCTTCTGCTTTACCAGATACTGTTCCTTTTAGTTTTGCCTAATGGTAACGTAGGATAGGTGTTATCTTTGTTACATTCGTTGAAAGTTTCTTAGTTTATAACTGACATACGTGATCCAGAATTGATTACTGCTGAAAATATGGATGATCCAATCTTTACTTCAATTACAGGGTGGGAAATGGTTTTTTGAATAACTAGTTTTTCATGCAAAAGTGTCTCGGATGTCGTCAAAAGTAATGACATTATCGTAAACAAGATTCTGTGTGTCAAAAGTATTGCTTACGTTGCTGGAAGATGCAACCTGTACTGTATCTAGTCAAATTCTTTCTGACGTGCTGTTATTTGCAGGAGGATGCTGTGGAGTTTCGACTATTTGTACTGTTCTGTTATTTCTTCCTGACATACTTGGCTGAGGATGACACCGACTGTCTGGTTCATTCATAATAATCTGTTTTTGTGGTTGACTCTGCTGCTGATAAGTCCGACTGTTATTAAACGTACGCTGTAAACTGTGCTCATTACTTTTACATCTGTCATAATAATCATTGCTATACGACACGTTGCGATAGGAGTTGAAATGATGTGTTTTCTGTACGTAGTGATTTCCTTGTTGCTGTGCGTTACTATTTGGTGGGGCCGACGCTGTACGTGTAGGCGGCGAATCATTAAAGCTTGGTTAACCTTGTAAACCACATTGTTGGTTAGGTATGCTAACCGGCTGGTTTTGTTGCCGTTGTGGGGAAAAACATTTATTGTCACCAAAATGTGCTTGCTGTTGCTGATAATTTTGACGATTCTGATAATTAAAATTTTGTTTGTTGTTAAAATTTTGCTGGTAGTTCTTGTCACTTCGGGAGTGTCTAATGAAAACTGTCACTTTCAGGTAAAACTTGTCATATCGGGTTTTCTTTATTCATTCCTAATCCTACATAGATCGATAGTTGAAGAGTTATTTTGATAGATATAAAGGATAGTAATAGAGTAGAGAGCAGTGCAGAAAACTAAAGATGAAATAGCACTACTACGCATCGGGGATCTGTGCACGCTACGGCGAAGCGTAATGAAAACCCTGCAAATAAATTTTAGTTTCTGCGTTACAGGCAATGCCGGTGAAAATTCAAAAGTAAATTGTTGTATCCAGTCCAAAGAGTGTACCTGTGTTCTGTCATTCTTACATACCTTAAATTTTCTCAAGGATAGAAAGTGCTTATAATCAAAATTATCGTCTCTGAATGTCTGAACTGGTTCAGGATTGTATGATAATCTGTCTGTGACTGTTTGGAATCTAAGTCACGTGCTCTCTGTAAATTGCCTAAATTATACTGGCTGTGTGAGTGTGAGAAATGTTCGGAATGTGGCGTATGGTTCAAATGGCTCTGAGCACTATGGGACTCAACATCTGAGATCATCAGTCCCCTAGAACTTAGAACTACTTAAACCTAACTAATCTAAGGACACCACACACATCCCTGCCCGAGGCAGGATTCGAACCTGCGACCGTAGCGGTCGCGTGGTTCCAGACTGTAGCGCCTAGAAGCGCTCGTCCATCCCGGCCGGCTGTGGCGTATGTTGTGTCGTGTTAGAGACTGCAACATTTTTCATCTCTGTCACTTTAAAACGTTCGTCAATTTGGCTGTTCTGTTGTTCAAATTTCTTATCGACTTTCGCATCCAGAGTGCATGTAATTTCTGCTGACAATTTAAACTCGTCGCGTAAATGTGTTGCGTTTTCAGAACATTGTTTACCAACTACACTAATTTCAGCACTAAGAAATTTTGTTGTGTCTACATGCGTATATCTAATTACTGTACAACGGACCTAATTTCTTCACTACTATTCCTAGCACTAGCCATAATTTCCTCACATAACTGTTTTTTAGTTTCGTTACATTGCTCGGCAACGGCTGTAATCTGTTCAGTAGGCTGTTTGTAACTGTTATCTTGTTTTTCATTAAGTTGTTTATAATTGTTGTCTAGTTTTTCATTCGACTTTTTGAAAGTTTCATTAAGTTGTTTGTACGATTCGTTAAGTTGCTTGTACGATTCATTAAGTTGTTTGAAATTGTTGTCTTGTTTTTCATTCCACTGTTTGAAGTTTTCATTAAGTTGTAGCAACAATTCCATAACGTGGTCCATCCCAAAATTAGCGGCTCTACTCTCTGTGCTGTGTGATGATGTATCTACACGTGTCACGTTTTGTGCAACCATTTGGTCATTGTCTGATTCACTAAAAGGTGTGCTAATTGGATGTTCCCTGTTGGTCATTATATCGGAATCAAATAAAACTGCCTATTTTGACTATATTGTTCATCTTCGTGAGAAACATTTATATGTTCACTGTGTAAATTTTGCAAATCAGGGGCAGCATTCATTGTAACGGAACGTGCCGCGTCATCAATTGATAAATTTACTGTGGACATAATCGAATTTGTTTTCTCATCATTTGAAATATAATCATTACTAGTGGTCTGGACGCACTGATTATCTCTGATTAGAGGATTATCATTATGACACTGAGTGTCGCTAGTATTATCGGTCAAATTATTCAAGTCGGCTTTTTCACTCATTGCGCATCGCGATGTACTGTTAGCAGTTTTTCCGCAGCATTTTCAGAAGTCAAAGGTAAGCACAAAATCAAACAAAGACTAGCCAAAATTCAACAAATACAACAACAAGGAGCAATAAATTGCCGATGATCTGTGAAAGAAAGAATGACAAATTAGTAAATGCGTTGCGCCAGATGCAAACTACATTTGACATTAAGTGAATATGAGCATATATATAAATGACTGCTTCTGAGCAATTCACAAAAAAAATATAATTATATAATTCACATTCAGCGTAACCTACCAACAGTTTACTGCCGTAAACTTGGAACAATAAAATGTGACTGACCTCTCAATAAAATTGCGGCTCACTTATAACCTTTCAATAATTGACAGTGAATTTAAACTGGTAAATTTTAGACGTCAGCAGTGCTGCGTCATGGTCCTAAAAGATCATACTGAATAAGTTGGAAATTCTTACTGCAATAAGGTCGCCGGATAACGCGTATATATCTGCTACTATAAGAAATTTTTCTGGCACAGCCCAGTGAAATGCTGGCCGATTGATTTGTCATGTATGAAAAGAAACAATTGATTCTTCTTTACAATAATCGGCATGGCCATGCATTGGAGAAATTAGTAAATTCTTAAAATTGAGATGAATGATTGTGTCAAAAGTTTAATTTTATAAGAAATATTATTATTAAGAGACTTATTTTAAAAACATTTACATGGGACTTGATGTAACAACAGGACATATGCGCGAGGTTGCTTTTACCTTATACTACATCGCTCAGGCACCGCCATCGCTCCCCACGACCGGCCTAGCCAACTCGATACACCAGACTGCTAGCTACTACTTACTCCTACTGCCACACAGTTCCTACTGCAGTCAACACTGCTTTCTGGTCTGAGATTCTCTTATAGCTTACATATGGCAGGCAGCGCTTGAGCAATCCATCGAAATTACATCTGCTCGAGTGCACTAGCAATAAATTCCTTAGTCATGGACCTCTTACAAGCATCAAAACTGAACTGCAGTATGTTATTATTTGGGACTGAATGCACTTGGACATTGCTGCTGATTCATTCCGTAAATAGTCCCGCTGACTCGCGAGGACAATGCTGACAATATCTGTTTCTAGTAATTCTCTTGGAGCAGGGTAGGACATCAGTAACGTGGAATACCATAGTAACTGTTTCTACGAATACGAAGGCTTGAACATATAAGCTGAATGATTAATAATGGGTCATCCACGGTCGAGTGCAAATGAGCAACGAGGAATTATACACAGCCGGAAAAAAATTAGAACATGCTTTAGACGTTTCCAATTCACTCAAGATTTGTTGTTGCATCAGTTCGCATGGAGTACGTGAAATGATTATGGAGTGTCTCACTGCTTCGGCTTCACCCCTGCCAACCTGCAACGCATCTATACTCGGCGGTTTAGCCAGCCAGCGACTGATGGACCGTCAACGTTTGGATACCATCTCGGATCCGACGTCTCCGTGGACAAGTCCTGCTGCTCGTGAAACAGAATTTGAATACGTACTTTGTTTTGAAGATAGACTTTTCATTGGTCAAGACAGTATCATCAACGATCTCAAGAACCTGCTTTCGTTTCAATGAACAACAATTGCTTGTGACGAACGTGTCCTTCACATTACTAAGAATATCTGGAGGACGTTTATTTTCTTTGATTTTGCTGCAACAGAATTAGCAGACTGTTTGTGTTAGAAATACTCTTGTTCCAATATATAAAGTTTAATTAGAGCTTCCTGCATTCTTGTGGGAGAATTCCGAGTGAGAAATACTTCAGCTGGCGACGCGGTATTTCAAAGACCTTTATGCGACAGTCCTAGGTAGTGTTTCATTGTTTCGTCATGGCAACTGTTGACGACCCGGTGGACATTACTCCCTCGGTCATCCTTCTGTTGTAGCGCGCCAACGAACTGCTGCTGGAGATAGTCGTGGCGCTCCCCCAGTCAGCTCCAGAAATGGTGGGACGCCAGGACCAGTCAGTCTACCGATTCCCATAGGAGTTAGGACAATGTGAGTGCGTCCGCACTGAAGAAGATCATTGGCGGGCAAGCCTTATCTATATAAGGATGGTATCTGTCCTTTCGGATATGTCTGAGAGAACAGATACCAGTACGAAGTCGTTGCCACCGTCATTCCGTGATTTCGATCTCAGTGTGGAAGCTTGGCCCTGTTACATAGCGTGGATGGAGCAAAATTTTCTTCTCCACGGAATAACAGGAAATACGCGGCACCGCACCTATCTCCTGGCAGATGTCGCCCCTCCATCTATAAATTGTTCCACTGACTATGACCTGTAACTGATGTGGACTCTCTTTCCCGTGTGGTGATGAAGTCCTGTGTTTGGCCTACTTTGATTCTCAGGTTCACATGGCAGCTGTGGGCCACAAATTCTTTCGTTGTCACAAACTGCCCAGTGATTCTTATCGGGAGTGGATCATATGTGTGCAGGGAATATCATGTCACTGTCACTTACAGTGTGCAAATGCTCAGTGCAGACGTTCCTGTGTCTCTTCACTTGTGTGGGAAAAGGTGCTAATACATTCCCCAGACAAGGCCCTCAGCACGAACTTCTCAAAATTAAAGATAATTTCGTAGAATCAAGCTGTCCCGTCTTTCGGGCATTTGGGCAATCCTTAATGTTCACCTCCCAACTCTCTCAAGCGGAACCCTCCTCCTCCTCCAGGGCTTCAGGGAAGATTCAGTATACCCTCATGTGGTCAATGCTTCATAAGACACCACTGGCAACAGCGTCACTTACGGCGTGTGAAGTGCACTGCATGCAAAAAATCGGGCCACAAGGTGGAAGTGTGGCGCTCCTCTCACGCCATGTCAGTGCACTTGGCAGTCTCAGATGTTGCTGAATCCGATGTTCCTGGTGAAGAGGCCGCATCAGCAGACGTTAATTCGTCCAATTCGTCCTTCCCCAATGGAAAAGGTCCATGTCTCCACCTGTATTGTTGGACGGCATCCCCTTGTAATGCATACGTGCATTCCCTTCACGTGTTTACGCAATTATTGTTCACATTTATAAACCTCTGCGAAACCTAAACGCTCGGGAAAGCTCTGTAGGAGCCAGGATACATGCCCATCTGACAAGTATGCGTCAGCAAGGAGCATTAACGGTAACATGATAAAGGGTAATGTTGTGCAATATTAGTAGGGACCAGGTGCGACTATTCTGGAGTAGGATCTTACAATCTGAAAAAGTGTTCGTGTTATAAGAGAGGCATGCAGAGAAATGTCAGGCAACGGTGACTCTCGTGACGCAACAGAGCACAGAAGGCAAGCCGCCTCGCAGTAGCAAGCGGTTGAGACCAGATTGAGGAGTGAGTCGAGCACATGCATGCGAAGGCAGCTGGCGCAGAAAACCACCCCAGCAGCAGAGGGAGCAGCTGATGCCCACCTCACGCGGAGCATCGACCTCGAGCGAAGGAGTAGGCAGCGTGGAGCTCGACGCGAGGAGTAGCGGCAGGCGAGACCTCGGGTGCTGGACCAGAAGGCGCGACCCGCGAAGGTGCAGACGACGAAGCATGAGGTAAGAGGCGTGCTTTGCGCAAGATTAAGCCCAGCAGTAAGTGGCGCCGAAGACAATGGCCACATTGGCAGGAGGTGGCGAAGCAGCATTCTTGCAAGCGGCATAACTCAAAGGGAGAGGAGCTAAAACGCAGCAGAGCTGAAAATATCTTATTTATTATGTATCCTAGGTTAACTTAGAATTATAATAAATAGTTAAATTTGGACAATATGGCAGATAAGAAAATGAGCGGTGGCCGTCTCGCATTGATGCCTTGTTCTTTGGCATTTGTCACAATCGAGTGGCGTCTTATTTCTCCCTGAGTTACTGCCATAACGAGTTGTTGACTTTCCTCCATCAGTGGCAGCAGCAGCGCTTATCGATACTAGTACTGCTGTACCATCTTTGGTGTGACCACTGCATTTCCGTGTGTGGTGTTCGTGGCAGTTGGTCGGTTGGGACAAAGTTGCGAGGAGGTCTCTGCGGCGCAAGGTCGGACGAGGGCTGCTGTCGGCATGCTCACATGATTGGATTTGAGAGGCGCTGGCTGCGAGAGCTACAAGGTCCGTCGCCCACCAAACCTGGACACTGAAGCTGAGTGATCAGTTAACCTGTTATGAAGCCTCAAGTGCTGTGACATCTCTTCACACATTGCCGGTTGTTGCTGTGACATCTCTTCACACTTTGCCGGTTGTTGCTTTCTGGGCCGTTCCCGCAAGCAGCAACGTATGGTGTGTTGGAGTCGGCGAAATTTTGCAGCCATCTTCCTGTATGGTATTTAACTATTGAATTGGTTGATACTTATTAGTGAAGTGCTCCAGTAGTATCTTCTGCCTTGTGGCTGTTAACGTTCCAGTTAGCTGGCCTGGTTGTCAGCATGGTTTTCTGGTAGTTTGTTTTCCCTCGCCGTGTTGATGCTGTCTGGCACAGCATGTAGTTCAACAGCCTTTGGTGTTGTTTATTATTTTGAGTGGTTATTGTGATTTGACTGTATTTAGACGCCAATTTTCAAGATGTAGTGCTGCTGGTATCTCCGATTTTCCTGTGGTCGTGCTGTTGGTCGGGCAGAAGGGAATTGATTAGGTTGTTGTTCAGTACTTGAGCCATCCCTGGGTCAGGTTACCATCCCATTACTTAGTATTTTGCTTGGCTGCCTGTCTCACCTAAGCTTCCTTACCTCCTCAGGCCGACACCTGGAGCACTTCTGAGCGCCACTGTTCTCTTGTTTTAGATTGTGATTTTCTTTTAGTCTCAAGTATTGTGTGAGGCCTTCAGCTGTCTATCAGTTTAGTTTATTTTAATGTTTAGATAAGGCTTTCAGCTGTCTTAAATTAAAACTTTGAAGATTCTTCCTTAGACTAGATTTTTTTTAAAAAAGGAAGAAAGGGGATTTTGCCCATTGGAAATCGTTATTATTATCCAGGTCTTAAGCCCTGAGTTGTTCTATGTTCAGTATGTGGCCCTCAGCCGAACGTTACATGAAATACTTTAAGATAAGGCTTTAGCAACCTTAAATTAATATTTGAAAATTCACTTGTTTAAAACCTTTTAAAATTTTCTTCTCTATTTGAAACTCTTATTATCCAGGTCTTAAGCACCCAGTTCTTCCATCTCCAGTGTGTGGCCTTCAGCCGAGATTTTATGTAAAATTTTGTAACTAAAGATTTCAGCTGTATGTATTCCTTAAGGCAATTTTAATAACTTCTGTTCTGGCCTTCAGCTGTATTGTTTTTATATGCTTTTAAGGGCACGTGTGATTAAGTGTTTTCGGAAAATAAAGTTTGTATATTTTGTGCAATGGACTCTAACTGATTTTGGCCCATTTCTACAACTATAACCTGATCTGCTGTGTCCTGCGAAATCAGATTTCAGAAAATATTTCAACTGTGTAACAGAGCCGGCCGGTGTGGCCGTGCGGTTCTTGGCGCCTCAGTCTGGTACCGCGTGACCACTACGGTCGCAGGTTCGAATCCTGCCTCGGGCATGGATGTGTGTGATGTCATTAGGTTAGTTACGTTTAAGTAGTTCTAAGTTCTAGGGGACTGATGACCACAGATGTCAAGTCCCATAGTGCTCAGAGCCATTTGAACCATTTTGTTTAACAGAGACGTGATTTATTCTACAGAGAGAAGTGAACTTAATGACAATAACACATACAAGGAGAATGAAGCAAATCATCAGAGTAAAGAATTAGAAAATCAGAATAAAAATATTAATGCAGATGAGCCGAATATGGCTTATGATAGTTAGGAAGTGGCTCAGCATTTACAGCTTGAACATACTGGTAATGTAGTGGAGGAGGAGCACTTGTCACATGAGAAAATACAATGTACAGATCATGAAAATGACATTATAGAGTCAAGGGATTTGCATAATGTATTAGAGACCGATAACATTAAGGAGAAAGTCCAAAAATCATGCAAAAGTAATGCAGGTGCGCTTTATTCAGAGCTGCGAAAGATGGGAGAGCAGGTACAAGAAACCGACTTGAAAACGGTACCTGAATATGCTAGTCAGGTAGAGGCGGAAATAAAATGGAGA
Organism: Schistocerca americana; assembly: GCF_021461395.2. Classification (NCBI taxonomy): domain Eukaryota; kingdom Metazoa; phylum Arthropoda; class Insecta; order Orthoptera; family Acrididae; genus Schistocerca; species Schistocerca americana. Next base: position 71,215,785 of record NC_060122.1, on the reverse strand, counting down.
CTGGAGATGTGGAACAAACAGGAAACGTCCAAAGATAGAAGTAAACAACGGGTAGCCTCAAATGACCGGTATCTAAATGGTTCAAATGGCTCTGAGCACTAAGCGACTTAACTTCTGAGGTCATCAGTCGCCTAGAACTTAGAACTAATCAAACCTAACTAACCTAAGGACATCACACACATCCATGTCCGAGGCAGGATTCAAACCTGCGACGTAGCTGTCGCCCGGTTCCAGACTGTAGCGCCTAGAACCGCACAGCCACTCATGCCGGCGACCAGTATCTAAGTGTGTGCAAATTCCACAGCTTTTCATCGAAAGGACAGATACATCCAGTAGCTTTTAAGCGACAATTTAAGGATGTCTTTCGGAACAATGGGATGACAAAAGGAAAGTAGGCTGTACTATAAGTATGTTGGAAGTTGAAGCTTTATCCTGGGGTATGAAAACTGGATCGCAAGGCAAAATATATGTGGGGTTTATGCAAGCATTCATGAACCAGTATTGGTCCTGCAGCACTCAGAGTTGCGTTTGTAGAGACCTATTTGAAGGTAAAAACTTCAGTAGTAAGGGTTGCAGAAGATACAAAGAGTTCTTCCAGACTTATGTCGAAAACAACTTGTATTTAGTTGATCCCTTGAAAGAGATGGATTTAATATCAATCATTATGATCAAGTTACCTCCGAGGATACAAGAAAAATTAATTGGAATATCCAAGTCAGATGTAAATGCAATAGTGCAAACGCTGGATCAACTGGGTTCATTAGCAGAGAACAATCAGGATGTAGAAGGTTGGAGAAGAAACCCCTGGGGAAAAAACAGACCTAATGAAAATAGCATACAAGGAGAGCAGACAAGCTGACATATACAATACCCTCAACACACAGATAATAGAGTAAATCATCAGGAGACAAAACACTATGACAGACAGGACACACAGGGTGAAAAACAATATCTTAATAACACGGCTGGAAGAGGTAAAGGAGGATACTACAGAGGTAGAGGAAGAAGTAACTGTCACAACCAAGGAACAAACGAATACCACAGTAATACACAGAACGATTACAGGCATGAGGATACAATACCAGGAATCTCATAGGACATTTAGATGAGGTCCGATCACGTTGAAGACAACGAGAAGATGGATGAGAAACCGCCAAACTAATCTATTAGACAGATGACCGGAATACAACAAATATCTAATAAGGAGAAGAACAACTGGTCAAATGATTAACTGAAAACCTCAGAGGGCACTGTGTTCTATACAACGCTAGGTATTTAATGAACACCAGGTACTCAAGTTATCGACAATATTTTTTCAGTTTCTCTTCATGTTATCAATCTTCCCTTCTTTCTTTCAGAACTATACTCCATCATCTATCCCATCTTCATCTTCGAAACCGAGCGAGGTGGCGCAGTGGTTAGACTCTGTACTCGCATTTGGGAGGATGACGGTTCAATCCCACGTCCGGCCATCCTGATTTAGGTTTTCTGTGATTTCCCTAAATCGCTCCAGGGAAATACCGGGATGGTTTCTTTGAAAGGGCACGGCCAACTTCCTTCCCCGTCCTTCCCTAACCTGATGAGACTGATGACCTCACTGTCTGGTCTCCTTCCCCAAACAACGCAACCCAACCCATGCTCATCTTCTAATATAGGAACCTGGGAATAGTGAATAACAAAGGTAAGTGAGGTAAAGAGAAGGCACAAAAAGGGAAAAGGAAATGTGTTATCCTGTTGGATAATGTTTAGCAAGTTCTAAAATTATGTGATTATTACATGTAACGACCCTAATAGACAGTACAACAAGGAAAAAGCTGTTTATAAAAGTAAACAAGGTATACAGAGACAAAGATTTTATCCTGCAGGAAAATATTTAACAAATTCTAAAAATAAGACACTGTGATCACATTGATCAAACATCTGAGTTAAAACAGTGAAGATAGATATAAGTGTGTATCATTTTGTAATTGTGCTTAAATAAGTAAACAGCAATGTGAGCGAAAGGTAACAAAATGCGAAACGTATGTTTAGCCAACTGAAAAGGTAAGTAGTGGCCAAAGAATAAAAAGGTACGTGCAGTGAAATAAGGTGGAGAATTGAAGTTATTTAAGCAGGGGAAGTGGGTCCCCACCCCATAGAAGTTAATGAGCGGCCGAGGATGGTATCGCTATGAGTTATGAGATATAAAGATGATGAGGGTCATACAAAGGTGTCCCCAAGTCCAATGAAGGATAATGGTAACTCGAGATGTACCTTAAGTAAAGATAAGAAGTATTGAAGTAAGTTAGAGGGAATTAGGAGGCTGCAGAAGAGGTAAAGAAGAAATAATAGGCACACTTACACTATCAGTATGGTCACTAAACAGACGAGAAATACTAACAGTTGAATAGAGATAGGCAATGCTTCACGTAACTATACATACACACGAAATAATGTTTTATATGTGACAAGTAAAAGCATTGGACGATGCACACATACTGGATATGAAATGATGATTGGATATAAAGCTGGTAGAAGAAGGTAATCCACACTTTGTAAAAATCTTGACGCAAGTCGAGAAAATGAGATATTCAATGGTTCAACAATAGAAACCAAATAAACTAAACTAAACTCCTCCCGCACAGGCCATGAAGGCCCAAAGGTAGCGACTGGCCGCCATGTCATCCTCAGCTCACAGGCGTCACTGGACGAAGATATGGAGGGGCATGTGGCCGTATGTCAGTTTCCGAGACCGGAGCAGCTACTTCTCAATCAAGTAGCTCCTCAGTTTGCCTCACAAGGGCTGAGTGCACCCCGCTTGCCAACAGCGCTTGGCAGACCGGATGATCACCCATCCAGCCCGACAGCGCTTAACTTCGGTGATCTGAAGGGAACCGGTGTTACCACTGCCGCAAGGCCGCTGCCATAGAAACTAAATAAGAAAAAAAAGATTAGGTGATAAAGGGAACTGATCTCCTATGAAAATATAGAAAAAAAGTAGTGGTCTCGAGCGAGAAGATGACGAAAAACAAAAGTCGTAACTATAAAAGTGTCTTAGATAATTCTAAGACAAACACAAAATGAAGGAATAAAAGAGTAGTAAGCAGGATCTGAAAACTGCAGCTACATTGCGTGATCGCACAGAATGGGCTAAAAGGCATGAACTAGAAAATGAAAAAAAGGGTATATAGAATGTTACTTGGAACCTATGTTAAAATGGTATTAACTGTTGACTAAATATGTGTGCAGATCGTTACATGTAATACATGGATGGGGCCTAGAGAGACGCAGAGCACAATTGAGAGAGACAGCCGGTCTGCAAAGCCTCAGCAACGGCTGCATGCCACATCGCTCGCTGTTGCCACACTCAAATGGCCGTCAGCACCACACTTTCTTCTAGTCTCCCAGCTCACCTCATTACAAATTGTATGTTCCATAAAATATGTCTAGTGTAGTGAACTTCAAGTGATTTATGACCAATAGAACGGCAGTAACATGGCCAATGCTTTAAAGTTATGAGAGTGAGAAGGACGACATTAACTGACGAAAAGAGTACTGGACCAGTGATTAATGTGACAGCAACTACATAGTCGATGTATATGAGTAGATGTTCCATTTCAGATAAGAAAAAAGTACATCTGAATAAATAGTCAATTTTAAACAACATCAGGTACACGTCATATAGTATTCATAGCATAATTAGAATAGAGTCAAAGCTAGAAAGGTGAAAATCTGAGGGCATCACATTGACATCAAAAATATGTTTGAAGATAGAATACGTCCTCAATTTAATACTAGAGTATGTGTCAGATTAAGTAATACAAGTGATTAATGATGTAAAACAAGGACAATAGACACCCAACCAAGAATATTGGAAATAAAAGGCAGGGGGAACGTGAGCCGTGGTAAAAATTGTTGTTTTGAAGAGCGCGCCGCAGCGCGTTGTGTGAAGCAGTCGCCCTCCGTTTCTGGCGGTGGCGCCGCTGTGGCAGTCGCAGCTTTGGTGTCTCTCTCTGGTGGAAAAGGGGAAAAGTAGCCTGTTCACGTGCATTCAAGGGGCGCTACGAGCTCGCTAAAGGGGAGTCTAGTCTGTTGGTCTGCCGGATCAGTGTGGGGCAGTCAGTGTTTGTCTGTCGTCCGGAGTGCTAATATGTGTTAGGCCGCCAGTCTGCTCAAGTTTGTTCAGGCAATGGTCATTGGCGGTTGGATCGATCGGTTGGTCGGTCGCGCACTGGGACACAAGATGACTTGTCCGTCTTGAGCGTCGGCGCATGTGAGGTCGCCACGTCAGTCCAGTGGGCCGCGCCGTATAGCGAGGGTTAGTGGCTTCGCGGCCGACACGAGAGCAACAGGAGTCAACCCACGACATCGGTCTCGCCGGGGCGAGTTGCGACACCGTGAGACGGGAGATCGGCGCGCCTTCCTGCGTCCATTGAAGCGGCTGGCAGCGGACGGTTTTGGAGAGCGTTTTGGGGGTGCTGCGCCAGGTCTTCGCCAGACATCGCAGTTCGTTAGAATTTAAGTGATTCGTGATATGTTGTTCTGTTTACTTGTTAAATTCTACTTGTTTTCTTGGTCAGTCTCCCGTCCCCAGGTTGCTCGTCTGTCTCTCGTCCGCGTTTGTTAGGCAGTTAGTGTCTGTCTGTCGGTCTGCCGTACGTTAATAGCTGCCTCTGTCATGTTTGTCGGATTAGGTGTTAACGAATTTATTGCCTAAGATGTAAAGGCCGAATACCTGAAATATGTTTTTATCTTGGCTATCATCTTGAGAGGAGGTATATCTGTAAAGCAGAGCGTGTTTGTACATTTTATGTAAGACCGAATTTCATGGGTTCTTATTTAAATGGTCATTTTAGTATATACAGTTGCCACCCTTCCACCGTGAGTGTTTTCTTTTAAAAACAAGTTGCACTTTCGGTGAAAAGTAATTTTTTTTTTTAATGCGAGTGTTTTGTACCATTTCCATTCCTCCAACTGGGTGCATAGTTGTGTGTATGTGTGAGTTGTTAAAATTTTTAGTTTAAAGTAATCTGGTGTGTTGCAGATTTGCACCAGTGTAGTCTTGCAGAGGTTGTTGTGAGCGGTCGTGATTACGGCCGTGTCAAAAGGGAGCGGCAAGGTCCTCAGCCCGAATACTGTAAAAAAAAAAAAAATTATTATTTCTGCCTCTGAATAAATTGTAACTTGATATTTAGAGAGTCTTTTTGATTATAATTTATAAATCTGGTTTTTTTTTAAAAAAGGAAAGGGTTTTGGGAATAAAATTTCCTTTTGTTGAAAGAAATTTGGTTTTATAGTTACCCACTGGCAACTACTTTCACGTTCACATAGTGTGATTAAATGTGTTAACGTTCTTGATGAACTGCTGGTAAATAAAGTGAATTCTTTAAGAAAAGGTTTTGAAAGTAAATCCACAGTTCAGAATGTATAATGCATAAGTGCATTCCCTTCACGTGTTTACGCTAATTATTACGCGCATTTATGTACCTTTGCGAGATCTAAACGCTCGGGAATGCTCTGTAGCGGCCAGAATACATTTCCATCTGACAATTATGCGTCAGCAAGGAGAATTAACGATAACATAATAAGAGGCAATGTTGTGCAACCTTTGTAGGGACAAGATCCAACTATTCGGGAGTAGGATCTTACAATCTGACAAAATGTTCCGTCACACTGTCCGCAAACGTGACGTCAGATATGCCTGGCAACAGTGATCTGAACACCCATTGGCTGAGATATGTATAAGCGTAGGAGAGACGAGTTGAGTGTCGCTATTGGCTGAGGGAGAAAGATGGGATCTCTGTTGTGCGTCGGGAAGACGGTGCGAAGTTAGTAGCAAGGCGCCATTCAAAACGCACGGTCAAGTAACCGGAAGCGGCTCCAAAAGGATGGTCGCACGTAGGCAGTGGCAGTAGTAGAATGCACCACTGACAACAAATGTAGACGTGATAAACAAAATATAAAGTGAACGGTATTACCAGTGAACGCCACGTGTCGTGGGCAGTATCTATAACAAATATTGAAAGTGATAACTGTTTTGTAAAGTGTTGAGCTCCCACATTTGAAAGTCTGTGGTGCATGTTTTAAAGCCTTCTTCATTATAACAAGTATATTACAAAACGTTGTTAACGTTTAACAACTGGCATCCCGGCACACCCCACTTCAGCAGGATCACAAACCTACATTGAACCTGGCGCCTTACCGCTGCTACTGTGCAACAAGGGACAACTGAAGCAGCAAGGCACCAGGTTAGTAATAAAGAAACTAGAGAAGTAAGGCAGAGTCGGCTCCTTATCTCTAGAGTGCGACACATAAGAAGGAGGGCATTGTACCGACTAAACTACAAAGTGACACACACATGTCTGCGACTGCCACTGACTGGCAATTGAGGCCCCACCTCTCCAACGATACAACCCACTCTACATCTTCAGTAACAATGAGATTTCTGTCTCAGGTGCCTCCTCCATCCTCATTCAGCATCTTGTCACATCGATCATAGACCATGTTCCGGTACTGAAACGCTCCTGGCGATTCAAGTTGAATCGTGGCCGGCTCGCATTGATGCTGTTTGTTCTTTGTCGCAATCGAGTGGCGTCTTATTTTTCCCTGAGTTACTACCATAACGAGTTGCTGACTTCACTCCGTCAGTGGCAGTAGCAGCGCTTGAACCAGGACACTGAAGTTGAGTAATCAGTTAACCTATTATGAAACCTCAACTGCTGTGACATCTCTTCGTTCATGGTTGGTTGTTCCTTCCTGGGCCGTTCCGGCTAGCAGCAACGTATAGTGTGTTGGAGTCGGCGAAATTTTGCAGCCGTCTTCCTGTGTGGTCTTTAACTATTATACGGGTTGTTACTTATTAGTGAAGTGCACCAGTGGTATTTTCTGCCTTGTAGCCATTAACACGCCAGTTACCTGTCTTGGTCGTTAGCTTAGTTTTCCGGCGGTGTGTTTTTTCTCGCCATGTTGATGCTATCCGGCACGGTGTGTAGTTCGACAGCCTTTTACTTGTTTGTTCATATTTTTTTGTTAAGAGTGGTTATTGCGCCTTGGCTGTTTTTAGATGCCAATTTTGAAGACGTGGTGCAGCTGGTATATTCGTCCTCGGCTTATATTTTTCACTGTCGTATTGTTGGTCGGGTGGAATTGATTAGGTTGTTGGTCGATCTCTCAGCCATCCCTGGGTCGAGTTGTCATCCGATTATTTAACCCTACTCTTGGGCTGCCTATCTCACTTCACCTTACGTTAGAGCTACCTCCTCAGGCCGACCCTTGGAACACTTCTGAGCACCACTGTTCTGTTGGTTTTAGTTTGTGATTTTCATTTTAGTCTGATGTACTGGGCGAGGCCTTCAGCCGTCTATTAATTCAGTTTGTTTGAATTTTGAGATAAGGCCTTCAGCCAACTTATAGTAAAGTTTGAAGATTGATTTGTTCAATAACTAAAATTTTGAAAGTTTGTTCTATCTGAAATTCTTGTTATCCAGGCCCTAAGTCCTGAGTTGTTCAGTGTCTTGTGTGTGGCCTTCAGCCGAGCATTAACGTGAATTTTTTAAAATAACGTCTTCAGCAGCGTGTATTCTTTAAAGTTTTCTTAACCAGGCCATCAGCCGTATTGTTTTAATTTTATCCTTTTAAGGCAATATGTAATTAAGTGGTTCTTAGGAAAATAAAGGTTTGAGTGTTTTGTGCAACTAACAGTAAGTGATTACAGCCCCCTCCACAACCATAACCTGATCCGCTCTGACCTGCGGAACCAGATTTCAACTGGTAGCAGAGCGTGGTTGCGATTGTTATATTGCCATTCCAGTTACTGTTAGTCTGAATTTTATTTTTTTGTTAGTTTTGCATCATATTGTATTGGTTGTTGTTTATGAGTTGGCGATAAGGCGCCAGCCTATTGAGGTCTTAGTGGCTCACTAGTGTGCTATCGTTCTTCACCCGGTTGACTTCACGCCGGAGGTGGTGGGTGAGACAGAAGCAGCCTTTGAATTTTTATTTAAGCTGTTAGGGGCCTTGAGGACACTATTTGTGTTTTGGAAGGCACTGAACCTAGTGGCAGTCAGTTGGAGAGGGTGCGGGCACAGTTAGTGCATTTAACCAATCGGATAGCGGATATAGGTATGTTAGGTTTAGAGGATCATACAAATTTAACCGTCGAATTGGGGTCTTTGGTTAATGCATTGCCGTTTAACCTTACATGTTTAGAATTGGACGGGAAGAGGACTGAAGACCGGGACTTGCTATATCAAGGGGGAACTGGGAGCCAGCCCGGGGGTGTTGTTATATCCTCTGCGAAGTTAGATGCAGCGTTTGCCAAATTGTGTAATCCTCTCGCGTATTTCTTTCGAGATATTACTGAATTAGCTGTAGATCGACTTGAGCAGGTCAAAAGCTTATTATTGTTGTTGGTTCGTCTCGAACAAACACGCTGCTGCCTTCCGCGTTCTGCACCAAGTAGTTTTGTCACTATTGTACCCGTTAGCTAGAGGTGAGTTGCGGAACCTCCTGTCCCGAGCCATGGCAGAAGGGTTTTCCTTACAATAATAGAGAGAGCTTGTCATTTATGAGAGATTGAACACCGGAGTTTGGAAACAGCTTGAGTGTCGTTACATTTGGGAGATGCAGCAGGATAAAGAGCAATTACATCAGAATGTCGACAGAGTTCAGACGGCCTGCTTGGCCTTGTCGATCGATTTGCCAGAACGGGGGTTGGAGGCTATTGTTCTTAGGGGATTGCGAGGGGCGGATAAGTCGCACTTTGTTTTTCGTGATTGTCCTTCAACCTGGGAAGAGTTCTGTGCCGCTGTTGTAGCGATATCTGCGTTGCCATGTGCGAACGGTGTATGTCGTGAAGTGCCAGGCCATTTTCGTTGTCAAGGGAAATTCCGAATTGCCTACATCGGCTGAGGCCGTTAAAAGGGAACCCAGGGATTGCTTCGGGTGCGGTAGCCCGGCTCATTTGGTGCACTCTTGCATTCAACCTCGCTAACCCAGAGCCAATGAATGACGACAGGCTGTGCAGCGAGCTCGGGATCGAGCCTTTAAACCTTGGTGTACCCATGTTTTCACTCCCTCGTCACCGCCCTTGCCCTATATATGTTCTCGAGTAGGTGGGGAACCGATCGGTGCTCTTTTGGATTCTGGTAGCTCCCTTTCACTATTGAGCTTTGAATGGTTTCTTGAATTTAGTCATATTATGAAGCTTCGGTCAGTCCCTTCTCTGGTGCAGAGATGTCGGGTGGCCAATGGCCAGGTGTTGCCTCTGCATGGTTATGTCCCAGTGAGTCTATCAGTTGGGGATTTGTCATTAGCCATGGTCATGAAGCTGCCAGTCGATTTAATTTTGGGATGTGATTTAATCAATAAAACTGGGTTAGTCTTGGATTATTCCGGGCACACCTTCTTCTTTAAGTTTGCTCCTGCGGAGCCGTTTGGTTACTGTGAGTGTGCTAAACATACTGTGCATCCAAATGCCGGCATCCTGGCTGTTGAGACAGTGCCTAATGAGTTCGATGTCGCCCATCTCTCCCCACCTCAGGCCTCTCAGTTACAGGATTTACTACAGAGGTTCCCTGAGCTTCTTTGTGATAATTTGGGCTTTACTAATGTTCTTAATTACCATATTCGTCTATCTGACGATATTCCTGTTAGGCAGTCCCCATATCACCTCTCACCCCCTAAGGTAAAGATACTGAGAGTTAAACTATCCAAAATGCTTGAGCAAGGGGTTATTAGAGCTTCGACATCTGCCTATGCTTCCCCCATATTCCTTGTCCCTAAGGATCAGGGGCGGGATTGTTGAGTACCGGTGCCTGAATGCTAAGGTTGTCCTCGAGTCTGTTCCTCTAACTGATCGTCATAACTCCTTTACTTGGTTTGCCGGAGCTAATTGGTTTACTGTCCTTGATTTGAACCAAGCCTATTATCAGATTCCGTGAGCTGAAGAATGTAAGCATATTACTGCATTTTGTACTGATTCGAATCTATTACAGTTTAACGGGGCTCCCTTTGGTTTGGCTACTCGTTTAGCCGTTCTTACTCGCTTACTGGATAATATCCTTGCGGCCTTGAAATTAGTCTGTGTATATAATTATTTGGATGACTTACTCATCTATAGCCGTTCGTTTCAGGACCTTTTGGATCATAGCCAGCAAGTTTTTTGAGGTTGCAGGGAGCTGGGTTAACTGTTAAACCCAGTAAATTGACTTTAACCAGTTTAAATATCCGTCTACTAGAGCGAGGCGTTGGCAGTTTTGTTCGCTCTGGAGAAGTACCTCTTTTACCTTGAGCATCGGGTATTTCAGCTAGAAACCGACAATCAGGCAATGAGCTGGGAGTTAGACAGGCCACCTATAACTGGACGTATCACCAGGTGGGCAGTACGCATTTCTGCATTTCAATTTGAAGTTAAACACGTAAAAGGCACTGAAAATGTCCTTGCGGATGTCCTCAGACAGATGTTCTCTGAATGTACACCTAGTGAGGGCACCCGGGAAACAGAGGGAGGCAGTATTTTATTTGATAATGTTGCTCAGGATCAGGAACCTACTTGGGCACCCGTTAAGCAACGCCTGTTGGCTGGGGAACTGTCGGATGAGTACGTTATTAAAAAGGGCATTTTGTGTAAAAGGCTGGGATGTGCTAATCAATTCGACATCTGTTTGCCAGTAGCTCTGGTGCGCCCAGCTTTTTCATTATTTTCATGATTCGTTGACTGGTGGAGCATTTGACTTGGCCCTCCATGGACCGTGACATGAGAGAGATGGTTTCTCGATGTCGGTTGTGTAATGTACCCAAACCTAAGAATGCTCTCCAGCAGGATCTGCTGAGTTCTGAGCGCGAATCCTGTCCTATGTACAAACTCCATATCGCTTAGGTAGGGCCCTTAGCTAGTACTAAGAGAGGCCTACGGTAGGTATTGGTTATTATTGATGCGTTTTTGAGATTTACCTGGCTGCTTCCGAGCCGCAATGTGACTGCAAGCACCACTATTTCCCATTTAAGTGGTGTTTTCAGTGTTTATGGGACCGCCAAACCAATCGTTAGTGATAATGTGCCCACTTTCCTTTCGGCTCCCTTCAAGGCCTTCTGTTTTCAGAACGGTTTCAAGCATGTCACTACTACGCCGTATTATCTGCAGGGATCTTTCGCGGAGAGGGTCAATCAAAATCTTAAATCCTCGTTGATTATTTATTGTCAGAAGACGCCTAGGAAGTGGGACGCTAGTCTTCCTTGGCTTACTTTTGCTTTCAGTACCACCAAACATGAGGCCTTGAAAGCTACTCTGGCCTCCTTGATTCTTGCCTATCATGTTAATTTCCCCATTTCGGAATTGTTGGGAATTCAAGATCTAATTCCGGAGGATATTACCCCTCAAGTCGTCAAGGACGACTGGAACCATGCCAGACATTGTATTCTCAGGGCCCATAACAAATAAGCTGAACGTAACAATCGTAGTCGGCGAGCCTTTAGGGGAAGGCCAGAAGATCAGGTCATTGTCCGTAATTTTCCCCAGAGGCAGGTGCCTGTCGGAGATCTTAGTACATTCACACCTCGTTTTTCGGGCTCTTGCACCATTGTGCGTATTTTAGGCCCGACTAATCTGCTGGTTAAGCATAACCGCACCAGTGAGCAGTACCAGTTCCATCTTAACCATTCAAATTTGGTTTTCCGTGTGGTGGGGTGTGTGGCAGTGGGTCTGTTGGGACAGAGCAGCGACGAAGTCTCCGTGGCGCACCGTCAGACTGGGACCATTGGTGGCGTCCATGTGCGGCCAGATTTTGAGGCGCTAGCTGCGAGAGCTACAAATTTCGTTGCCCACCGAACCTGGACACTGAAGTTGAGTGATTAGTTATTCTGTTATGAAACCTCAACTGCTGTGACATCTCTTTGTTCATGGTTGCTTGTTGCTTCCTGGGCCATTCTGGCTAGCAGCAACGTATAGTGTGATGGAGTGAGCGAAATTTTGCAGCCATCTTCCTGTGTGGTCTTTAACCATTAAATTGGTTGTTACTTATCAGTGAAGTGCACCAGCGGTACTTTATGCCTTGTGGCCGTTAGTGCCCCAGTTACCTGCCCTTGTATATAGCGTAGTTTTCCGGCAGTGAATTTTTCCTCGCCGCGTTGATGCTGTCAGGCACGGAATGTAATTCGACAGCCTTTTAGTTTTCTGTTCATATTTTTTTGTCTTGAGAGTGGTTATTGTACCTTGGCTGTTTTTAAACGCCAATTTTGAAGTCGTAGTGTGGCTGGTATATTCGTTCTTGACTGAATTGATTAGGTTGTTGGTCAGTCCTTCAGCCGTCCCTGAGTCGGGTTGCCATCCAACTGTTTAACCTTACTCTTGGGCTGCCTGTCTCACCTCACCTTACGTTAGAGCTGCCTCCTCAGGCCGATCCTTGGAAAACTTCTGAGCACCACTGCTCTGTTGGTTTTAGATTGTGATTTTCATTTTAGTCTGATGTACTGGGCGATGCCTTCAGCCGTGTATTAATTCAGTTTGTTTTAATTTTGAGATAAGGCCTTCAGCCAACTTATATTATAGTTTGAAGATTGATTTGTTTAATAACTAAAATTTTGAAAGTTAGTTCCATCTGAAATTCTTGTTATCCAGGCCCTATGTCCTGAGTTGTTCAGTGTCCAGTTTCTGACCTTCAGCCGAGCTTTTACGTGAAATATTTTTAAGATAAGGCCTTCAGCCATCTTAAATTTAAATTTCGAATATTTGTTTGCTTAAAACTATTTTTTTTAATTTGCTCTATCTGATATTCTTGTTATCCAGGTCGTAAGCCCTGAGTTGTTCAATGTCTTGTGTCTGGTCTTCAGCAGAGTATTTACATGAAATATTTTTTTAAAGTAAGGCCTTCAGCCACGTGTAATCTTTAAATCAATTTCGATAACTTGTGTTCACGCCTTCAGCCATTCTTGTTTTTCGTGTGGTTTTGGGCCTTCAGCTCAGGAGGTATCGCAAATTTTCTCAACTCGGCCTTCAGTAGTATTGTTTTAATTTAATCCTTCTCAGGCAATGTGTAATTAAGTGGTTCTTAGAAAAATAAAAGTTTATGTGTTTTGTGCAACTAACAGTAACGGATTACGGCCTCCTCCTCAACCATAACCTGATCTACTCTGTCCTGCAAAACCAGATTTCACCAGTCCTCCGGGGTTTGACCTCACAAACGCCCTAGGATTGGAAATTGTCAATTGCGAATCCCCAGTGAAACAGGTGGCAGCCAGCTCGTCAAGTATCCTACCATGTTCTCTGCACCCTCATCTAGCGTCTGGGGTTTTGAGGAATATATCGTCCTCCTCCATATTGCAGTTCCTAAGGTCTATAAAGCTTGCATGGTTCTATTTTGCCCTCAGGCACAGACTGAAGAGAAACTTCAACGTTTGCAGGATGATGGAGTACTTGCGCCTCTATCCTGTAGTTGTTGCGCTGACCCCATCATTATCATCGAAAACCCCAATAGGGCATTAGGCTTGTGTGGGGAGGTTAGTGCAATAGTGAATACTCAGTCTGTCATTGACTTGTACCCCACTCCAAAAACGGAATCCAAAATAGCCGGCCGCTGTGACCGAGTGGTTCTAGGCGTTTCAGTTTGGAACCGCGCGACCGCTACGCGCGCAGGTTCGAATCCTGCCTCGGCATGGATGCGTGTGATGTCCTTAGGTTGCTTAGGTTTAAGTAGTTCTAAGTTCTAAGGCACTGATGGCCTCAGATGTTAAGTCCCATAGTGCTCAGAGCCATTTGAACCATTGTGTCCAAAACAGGTAGAACAAAGTGTTCACCAAAATTGGCGTTCGTGAAGTCTACCTGCAGGTTCCTTTAAATGGGGCCTCCTGGTAGGTACTGGTAATAAGTACGCCCTTTGGCCTCTTCAAATACAATCGCTTTGCCTTTGGAATAGCAAATGCACTGGAAATATTTCTGTAGTACCTTGAACACCTATTGCAAGAGGTTCTGTGAACTGCCAACTACCTGGATGACATCAGTGGCTGGCCCATCTGCAGACAAGATGGCACATGATTTTGACATCCTGTTCTCAGTATTTTATCATGCAGGGCTTTGATGTAACAAATAAAAGTGTCACCTTTCCATTCAACAAGTGCAGTACATTAGACAGGTGTTCAGTGCTTCATGTGATCCAAAAGCTGCACGGTTCCGCCGGCCGGAGTGGCCGAGCGGCTCTAGGCACTTCAGTCTGGAATCGTGCGACCGCTGCGGTCGCAGGTTCGAATCCTGCCTCGGGCATGGCTGTGTGTGATGTCCTTAGGTTAGTTAGGTTTAAGTAGTTCTAAGTTCTGGGGGACTGATGACCTTAGATGTTAAGTCCCATAGGGCTCAGAGCCTTAGTGCTCAGAGCCTGCCAATTCCTCAGGATAAATTCCAATTGAAATCGTGGTTGTGGCACTTGAGTTAGTACCTTGGTTTTATCCCACATCAGACTGCTATCAATGAGCCTTTACATCACCTTCTTTGGAAGGATGTTCACTGGCAGTGGTCCCAGCAATGCGACGGTACTCCAACCCATCTGCTTGATGACATATAATCTCTCCCTGCTTCTCACTCTGGTCATGGATGCATCTGACTATGTGGTAGGGGCAGTCCATTCTCATGTGGGCAATGGTGTGGAACGCCTGATTGCTTTTGAGACTTTAAATGCAGCCCAATGCAATTATTGTCAGATTGAAATGGAAGTTATAGCTATCATCTTTGCTATCAAGAAATTTCATGATCATTTCTACAGCCAGCCAGCCAGCCATTCTCCTCGCGTATCATAAGCTTCTTCTGCCTATCCACAAGTCATCAGCACTGATTTCCCCCCCCCCCCCCCCCCCAAGATGGCATGCCTCCTGCTTTGCAGGCCTCTCTTTCTTCCCTGTTACACAGTTTCAGCCCATCATGCTGCATGATAGTGAGAATGTACTTTATGTGTAACAAGTGGGCCAAAATCCAATGTTTGATGCCTAGCCTGAAGTGTGCTTTCACATGGACTCCGATGCAGAAGCTGCCATCGCACAGCTTCCCCTCAATGTGGACCAATTCTGATGGCACATAGCTAGCCTTCCATCCTTGTGTTCCAGCATGTCCAGCAGTGCTGGCTGACCAGATGCACAGCCTTGGCATCCCCAGATTTACGTGCATTCTGGCCATGTTGACAGGAGCTCTGATAGAGGGTAACAACGATTTCACTCAGTCAGTCCTGAGGTCTCCACAGTCGTATTCTCCAATTGCTACATGAGAGCCGCTGGAGGATCATCCCCATGAAGCGCCAGGCAAGAAGACATGTCTACTGGAAGGTCATGCACGCCGACAGCAAAGAACTTGTTACAGCTTGCCCTACATGCCAAAGCAAGCAAGCTGCTCTGATGTGCCAATACTTTCCTTGGCTAGAAACGTCCACCCCATGATCCGACCTCCACCCTAAATGTGGAGGTTCTTTCCTCATTTCGTCATGGCTCATAGCTGTGGATGCTGGTACAGGGTTTCTGTTTGTGTCCTGTATGACCTACCTTGGCTGCTCTGACTATTAAGGCTCTGATAGAGATTATTGCCTTGGAATGACTCCCAGAAACTACAAGAGACCATTGCAGCCGTCAGTGGCCCACAATTATTGTCCTCTTAGTTTTCTTCCATTTGGGCATCCTGTGGTATTTCTTTGATCCATACTGCTGATTTCCACCCTGCTTTAAATAGTGTGGGTGAACGTTTTGTTTGGACAAGAGTCTGAATTCCTTGGGTTTGGCGCTCATCCTTTTCCTATGACTGCATCAAGTCATCCCACAGGATGGGTGTTCACCTGCAGAGAGGTTGC
This sequence comes from Schistocerca americana, assembly GCF_021461395.2. Lineage (NCBI taxonomy): Eukaryota > Metazoa > Arthropoda > Insecta > Orthoptera > Acrididae > Schistocerca > Schistocerca americana. The sequence goes on along the minus strand of NC_060122.1, from coordinate 71,199,988 downwards.
AACCCGACTTCGTTGAACTTCGCTGCCCATTCTTCACCCTCTCGGCAAATCCCAATCTGTCTATCTCTCCCATGGATTCAGTTTCATGCCCTAAGAAGCTGTCTGGCCTATGAATTCTGTCAAAGGACAGCCCCAGTGGCTTCCCGCTACCATCTCACACCTACTTGACCATGCCACGCTTCTGGTTACACCATGGATGGCACCCAAGGCTGCAAGCATCTCAATCACATCTGCCCCCGCCATGGTTTGCTTCCTAGATTCTCTTACACCATTTGCTGTTACTGACACACTAGACATTATGTGGTCTCCTATGGACACCAAGAACGTTATGTTGCCTCCTCCCAGTACGTTAGATCTCCAGACATCGCCTTCAGTCATTCCCGTCGGCCCTCTAGTGTCTCCGTCGGGACCCAATGACGTCATCGACGACTTGAGCACCTGGCTCCGCCTCCCCTTAGTTGTTTTCGTTGGGTGGGGCGAGGGGGGAGGGGAGAAATAGCGTGTCTCTCGGCTTCGCCTTAGACCCCTCCAACCCGCATCGCGTCTGTACTTTACGGGTTATCGTCAGCTCGACTCATGCTTTCAGCCGTTGTCCAGGTCAGTCCCCCGGTGGGCTTCCTGGTACCCAGCCAGAGGGCGCAGAATATAGCAACAGGGGTCCTTCCAGACATTAACATCATGCTGTATCCGCCCCAACTTCGATGGCCAATAGGAAAACTCTATCTTTCTACCACGAGAGTACTTCTGCTCATGCTGTGCTGGCTAGAGTGAGCTGTCTTCGTCAGCCAGTGGCTGATGTACCATCACTGTCTGGACATCGCCTGGAATCGGAAGTAGCCTTCGCCAGCTGGACAGCTGCGCTCCCGCGACCTGTGCTCAGAACCTTGGGGTTCTGCGCCACCGGTTATTCATCCTACCCATCAGTTATAACTTGAATATGTGCTTTGTTTTGAAGATATACTTTACAGTGGTCAAGAGGACGTAATCTACGTTCCCGAGAATCTATTTTTGTTTCGTTGGAGGACAATTGTTTGTGACGAGAATTTCCTTCACATTACTGAGGATAATATCTGGAGAACGTTTATTTTCTTTTGTTGTACTGGATCGAGCGGTTCTAGGAGCTTCAGTCTGGAACCGCGTGACCGCTGCGGTCGCAGGTTCCAATCCTGCCTCGGGCATGGATGTGTGTGATGTCCTTAGGTTAGTTAGGTTTAAGTACTTCTAAATTCTAGGGGACTAATCACCTCAGATGTTTGAGTCCCATAGTGCTCAGAACCATTTGAAACATTTTTGTACTGGAGCAGAAACAGCAGGTTCTTTGTGTTCGAAATATACTTGTTCAATTAAACAAATTTTAATTACATCTACTTGTGATCTTGTGGAAGTATTCCACGTGAGGAATATTTCAGATTACATTTACAGATTAATACCGCAATTGGTTCAGAGCTTTCAGGTATCAACCCATGCTGAAACACCCATTTAGTATACAGTGTAGCCTCCACAGGCGTCATCACAAGCGCTGACACTGGCATCCAATCGATCGTACTGTCCTGGGATACATGTCAGGCCTGCTCGTCCTGTTCGTGTCGTTCTGTAGGAGTTGATATTTGACAGGTCGCACGAGCCACTTCTCGTCCCATCAATCTCATGCATGGTCGATTGGAGACAAGTCAGGGGAGTGTGCTGGCTAGTCGAGCTGCTGTATATCTTGCAGAGAATGTTGAGTTTCATGGGTTGTATGAGGGCGATCATTACCCTGCTAACACACTACTTTTCTTTGCAAGAAAGGCAAAAATCGTTTCTAACAACATCCTGCACGTACCAAGCACTGGTTAGTGTTCCACCCGGAAACACACAGACGACGAGACTTGTAGCTTAACGCATCCCAGACCATAAAACTTGGGTGGGGCCAGTGTCCCTTGGACGAATGCACTCTATTAGACATCTCTCACGAGGTCTACGTCGTATGCACAAACAGTCGTCACTTGCATGCACGCAGAATCTGCTTTCATCGCGAAACACCACAGTGCGTCATTCCATCTTCCAAGTGATCCTCTGACTGTACCAGTGGAGCCGTGCACGTCGATGTTGTGGCGTGAGCAGAAGATGGCTCTCTGAGCACTATGGGACTTAACATCTATGGTCATCAGTCCCCTAGACCTTAGAACTAGTTAAACCTAACGAACCTAAGGACATCACACAACACCCAGTCATCACGAGGCAGAGAAAATCCCTGACCCCGCCGGGAATCGAACCCGGGAACCCGGGTGCGGGAAGCGAGAACGCTACCGCACGACCGCGAGCTCCGGACCGGAAGATGGAATAGAGGTGTGCGTGTCAGTAGTTCTACTGCAAATAACTGGTTCACAACAGTTTGTTTCGACACGTCTGGATTACAAGCCTTCTTAGCTGTGCTGTGGTAGTTGCACGATATCCCGCTGCTGCCCTTACAATACGACGATCCTGAAGGGCATCTGTGCAGCGTAGACATCCAGAACCTAGTCTACAGGTACGAGAATGGTCACGTGACCACTGGTACAAGCATCGTTGCACAACTGATGCTGTACGTCCAGATTGTATGGCAATTCTCCGAAAGGATCATCCCCCCACACGGAAGAACACACTTTAACCCCTTTCAAATCCACTTATTTGGCTGTAAGAAGTACGAGTGCATTACCATGGTATGGTTGCCTGCTTGGTTCACACGTTTGCACCACACTCAGGACAGACACGGTTGGCACTCAAGTATTTATGCCATTAGTTATCTGTTGGCGGATGATGTTGAAACCATTACCACTACATTTCCGCGTGGGGTAGCTGGATGGTCTGTGGTGCTTTGTCATAGTTCGCGCGGCTGCTTCCGTCGGAGGTTTGAGTCCTCCATCGGGCTTCGGTGTTTGTGTTGTCCTTAGCGTAAGTTAGCCAGGTGGCGTGTGGAGTCTTTAGAACAATATTAACGGCCGTCAATCCAGGTGAATAATTTTTTTTTTTTCTTTGCGGTTTGTATTTTACCTGCTACTTATTCCATATCTCTCTCATATATATGACCCAGTGCTCAGGTCAACAGTACAGCATAACTTAAAGATGTTAAAGCGTGCGAACATGGGAGCAATCAAAATCTGCGCTGCGTCTTTCTCGCTAGTACAACCAGATAAGATCAGCGGCTATATAACGAAAGACAAATTCGCATCACGTAAAACAAACGGTAGGCGACAAATTCGCATCAGTCAGTTAGCATCGTCTTCTAATGTCCTTTTCAGAACGATATTAATTAATTAAGCTAAAATTATACAAATTTACTTCAAAAATTATGATGAATACTATATAAGCGGCTACTGTGCACTTTCTGTCTTGTTTGGCCTATTGAACACCTGAAGCCTTATGTGCTGCTATGAAATATGACCTTTCCCAGGTACCTTACTCAAAATGTCTATTACATGGCGTTTCGTCGGCAATGTTCGCTCGGAAACTTAATGGTACGGATCTGCGTCTACTGGCGTGTCAAACGGATTGCACATAACAAGGCGTGACACTCGACTCAGGTCTCTGTCAGTTAAGATCTTTTTACCACCGTGTTACACAGGAGCGAATTGCAGAGGATTCTTTGAAAACGCGCTGAACAATTCGATTTAATACTCGAAGAAATCGGGTACTTCTGTAATAGTGTGATAATAGGCACTTTCACACACGGTAACTCTTTTCTGCTATTCCACCCCGACTGGACTGGCCCATGTTAATGCCCTGGTTCCGTCCAACCGAGTAGCATATACACACTAGTTCAGTGTCTTCACTGACGTCAGCGGTGGAGTTTCACATGATCAACTGGTACCATTTACAATGCCCCGAAGTAACCAGTGGACTCTTTTAAGGGAGTCAATAATAATATGTCCAGAGATGTTAAGCGCAGCTCGCAGTTTACAAAAGTTAGTAAAAGTCCCTCAGTATCTCGTTGGTATCCTTTAGTGCAGTGCTGTTTGTCCTGAAATCAAATATCAGCAGTGCTCAATGTAGCAGATATGCTTACCCGAGTATTTTACATCCGTAAATGTCGGTTTGCACCTGATCGAACAGAACGGAACATTAAAACATTCCAAATCACATTTAAAATGGCGGCATTCACACGGAGTGTCAACGGAACGTAGCGGGACGTCAAGTTCAAGGTTTATCAAGAACAAAGTTTTATCGTTAACTTTGCAAGTTAATATTTTTTTTTTTTGCATTGCACTTCCTCAGAAGTGTATTTTACATTTTTAGTATTTTTTTTTAACATGGCACTTTGTTTTCATGTCAGAGTGCAATAGTTCTATACGACTTGTATATTTTTCCCATCTCGTGTTCTTCCACAAGAGAGGCTAGATATCTGAAAATGAAAAATTGCTCACGTTTTAAAAAAGTGAATACAGAAACAGCGTACACTATGTACCAATAAGAACATAAATGGATGATGCAGTGTTGATTAAACAAAACAATTTTGACAGTGAAGTAGCTATATTGAAGAAGAAAAATATGGTTGCTTTTGACGTTATTTCGTACGTAGAAAAGGAAAACGGATTGGATAAAGTGGACGGATTGTATAAATTGCCTTCTAAATATTACTTGTTGTGTTTATATGTACATATCTACATCTGCTTCCACACTGCATAAGCCGTAGCACTACTACTGTTCATTTCCTTTCCTGTTCCATTTGAAAACTGAGCGAGGGAAAAACCGCTGTCTAGTTTCATCCATACGAGTCCTAATTTATCTTAGCTTTTGCCGCTCACGTGAAATGTACGTTGGTGGCAGTAGAATCGTTGTGCAGTCAGCTTCAAACACCGGTTCTCTAACATTTTATAACAACGGTTCTCGAAAAGAAGTTCGCATTTCCTCCAGTGGTTCCCATCTGAGTTCCCATAGCAGCTCCTTAATACTTTTTCTAGCAAAGAAATGTCGATGATTGGACCTATATGGATGACACTTTTCCTTTTCTTTCACTTCTCAGCAGTTTATAACACAAATTTAACCAATAACATCCGTTCGATTATTAATAAACTTTATCATTAACAATTACGTTGTTCTGATACCATATTCCGACTTCTTGCTTCGTGGAAGGTATCTCATAGCAGCGCTTTCACCGTTCAGTACTGGGGTATCTGAAGTGTCTTGACTTTCATTCTAGTGTGAACACACGACCGTTTAACACTGACGTGGACTGCCGTTCCGTTCTGTTATCTTGACTTCTAGCGTCAGTCGGTCTTCGTCACAATACTACTCATGTCGGTAATATTATCGCCTTTATTCCGAAACACACACAAAGAGATGCACATATACGAACGTAGTTTTCATAATTTGATCAGGGGCTTGTTGTACAAGAAATAAAACAACACTAGCTCGAAGCTTCAGTTTACGACGAAGATTTTCAGGAGGTTCCCCATGCAAATAAGGTAAATTATGGAATTCCCAAATATTTCCCATTGGAACAACGTTCGTTCTACAATCTGTTCGCTGTTTGATTGGAAACAACTGAACTGAACGATGAGTTGACTTTCAGAGAGCGTCCTTGTAAATTTGGTCAGAGGATGAAAGGAATTTTTAAAAATGTACGTCTGTAATACAAAAAGAGCCTTGGTTTTCATAACAGAATTCTAATTTGGTTAGTGTCATACTATATACGCTACAATTGAGGGTTCAGCAGTCAGCCGGTCCTAGTATTCTTTTCGTCACTTTAGCCCACATCTCACTGCTAGAAATGATTCTTCCACGTTAGAACTGCCAAGTCGGTTTGCAGTCGGGGTCGACCTTAAGATGAATGTCTCTTTATGACTGGCTGATTGAGTCAGTTCAAAGATAGAAGGAAGTGTTAACGCCAACCATCGGGCATATAACAGCTTTTCCATGAGTAGCATAATACAAATGAAACAAATATACGTCGCGTTTACAAACGATAGCAGCAGTGTTTCGTGTACATAATTTTTTGGAGAAAGGTACTGAAAGCAGTATCCACACTTAGCGTTTAGTGTGGGACATACTACGTCCCATAGTATGAAACATAACATTTAGCACTTACCAAACTATGTGTAAGTAGTCATCTCACTAAATGAGGAGTCAGTCGTCTAAAATTACACCCAGGAAAGAAAGGTCGAAGGGCACGATTAAAAACGGAACATTACTGATGGTCACAATTTGTACCTAAAACAGGAACGACATTAGGTTGTGTACAATATTATTAGCAATAGCCATAAAAGAGTTAAAAGCCTATAGTGTGACAGTTTACGGTAATAACACATCACAAGCCAATAGTAATAAACGAGAATTCTCGTATAGTAAGATCAACTGCCACTTTTTAAAAATACAGGTTCTGTCAACAGCATAGAAGTCATCTGGAGCAGGAATACAATATTGCAAAGATATACTGAAGGGCCAAAGAAACTGGTATAGGTACGCGTATTCACATATTCATGTGAACAGGCAGAATACGGCACTGCGGACGGCAACGCCTATATACGACAAGTGTCTTGCGCAGTTGTTAGGTAATATACTGCTGGTACAGTGGCAGGTTATCAACATTTAAGTGAGTTTGAACGTGGTATTGTAGTCGGCGCACGAACGGTGGCACACAACATCTCCGAGGTAGCGATGAAGTGGATTTTCCCCTACGACCATTTCACGAGTGTACCGTGAATATCAGGAATCCGGTAAATCATCAAATCTCCGACATCGCTGCGGCCAGAAAAAGATCATGCAGGAACGGAACTAACGACGAGTGAAGAGAATCGTTCAACGTGACAGAAGTGCAACCCTTCCGCAAATTGCTGCAGATTTCTATGCTAGGCCATCTGTAAGTGTCAGCATGCGGACCAATCAAGGAAACATCATCGATATGGGCTTTCGGAACCGTGTACCCTTTATGACTGCACGACACAAAGCTATACACCTCGCCTGGGTCCGTCCACGCCGTATTGGACTGTTGATGGCTGGAAACATGTTGCCTGGTCGGACATGTCTCGTTTCAAATTGTATCGAACGGATGGGCGTGTCCATCGACCTGCATGCCAGCAGGGGACTGTTCAAGCCAGTGGAGGTTCTGTAATGACGTGAGATGCGTGCAGTTGGAGTGATGTGGAACCCCTGATACGTCTAGATCCTACTCTGACAGGTGACACGTACGTCAGTCTCATGTCTGATCGCCTATATCCATTCACGTCCATTATGCATTCAGAGGGACTTGGGCAATCCCAGCAGGACAATGTGACAACCCACACGTCCAGTATTGCTACAGAGGAGCACTTTTCTGATTTTAAACACTTCCACTGGCCATCAAATTCCACAGATATGAACCCTGTTGAGCATATCTGGAATGCCTTGCAACGTGCTGTTCAGAAGAGTTCCCCACCCCCTCGTACTCTTACGGACTTATGGACAGCCCTGCAGGATTCATGGTGTGAATTCCCTCCAGCACAACTTCAGAAATTAGTCGAGTCCATGCCTAATATCCTACAAATATTAGGCAGGTGTACCAGTTTCTTTGGCTCTTCAGTGTATATAAAATCATGACTTTATGCAACAGGAGAAACCATACTGCCTGCACGTCGAAAGAGCTAAGACACCGATATTATTTTACCTACCATAAGGAGACGACGCCCCTTACATATGAAATAGCATCTGTTTACATCTGTCTTATATGTACAACCTCACGTGATAGCACTGGTCGGACCCCATTATCTGCCTGCACGTCGAAAGAGCTAAGACACAGATATTATTTTACCTGCCATATGGAGACGACGCACCTTGCACATGAAATAGCGCCTGTTTACATCTGTCTTATATGTACAACCTCACGTGCTAGCACTGGTCTGACTAGAGAAAAACTACGGTCTACGGTGTCGTAGTACCGGGAAGCTCACCAGGTGGCGACGCTACGGTTTCAACTATGGAAGACTGTGGGTAAACTGATAAATCCATCTTTTTTACAGCCACAACTGAATTCGCTCTGCATGATCCAACGTTTTCTAGGTGACGTGGCTTGGGTCGTAGGACTTCTGTTTTGTCCGAGAGCTTGTGAGCATGTTAGATGATGCTTTTCTGGATGATTGGCTGGTTAAGCTCTTCACGTACAGGGTTACAATTATTGAACTATGTGAAATGAAATCGTCATAACTTCTGAACGGTTTGCGTTAGGACGTTCAAACTTCACGGTTGGCCCCGTGTGGAATGATGGCAACTAGTATATGAATGCGTCGACAGGTTTAGTGATGAAGCCCACTTTTATTTGGATGGGTTCGACAATATGCAAAACTGGTGCATTTGTGGGACTGAGAACTCACGTTTCGCCGTCGAGAAGCCTCTTCACCCTCAGCGGGTGACTGTGTGGTGGGTAATACCCAGTCACGAGATAATTGGTGCGATATTCCTCGATGGCAAGGTGACTACCGAACGGTACGTGAAGGGTTTTGGAAGATGACTTCAGCCCCATTATCCAAAGTGACCCTGATTTCGATAAGATGTCGTTCATGCAAAATGGAGCTCGACCCCATCGAAACAGCATATGCAAAAGTCATTTTGTCAGCAGCACTACTGTTCAAAACAAACTGCCGAACAGTAACCACAAAATGTTTGTGTTGCAAGTTTGCCAGATGCCGCTATTGTAGCCATATACATATTGTTCAATGATTAACTATACGTGTAGACTAAATGGAGATACAATCAGTAAAGTCTGTAATGGGCTTCTAAGGTGTAAGAGGCATTACAGTAATAAAAAGCAATGAAATAAAACACGACAAAAGTTAGATTGTTAAAAACGAAAAAGTTAAAAGACAGTAAGTGACATACGATGAAGTGGCAATATTATAGATGATGACATAAATAATAAACAGCTTTCACGGTGCACAGAGTAATAAAAAAATTACAAAACAAATATCTAAAGATGCCCAATGAATAAAAACAGACTTCTGCACCTCTGTTAGCGCAAACGCCAGAACGTAGCATAGACAAGAATTGGGTAGAGGAACGTGACGGCCAGAGGGCTCTTCGTACCCTGCGGCACGCCGTTCCAGGAAAAGAATGCTAAAACCCCGTAGCAGTTGACACACCCCCGATTAAGTTCCTTTATTGGATTTTGTGTAATTTATCGAAGCAGCCAAACAGTTAATTATTATGATTACATGACCGTGTGCTTAATGGATGGAAGGCTGTTCGGAGACTGAATAGTGGAATGATTGAAAGTTTGTCTATTATTAAGGACCATAAAGGTTGCGATGTACAAACTGCTATATATTTCCTACTAACACACAAATTCTGAAGCAGTTGCTACCTTCGCCTTACACGTCTAATTACAGTTATAGCTTTTTATTGGTTGCTGATTTTCAGTACTTCGTCACATGCAATGCTGCTGGTTAACATTCACAACAATCCTCATTGCAATCCATGGTTGTTGCTGGCCGACGCGGTTGACGCGAAACACGTAATTCGTCACTTGTCACTTTCTGTTTCACATCACTCGCGAATCGGTATTAGTGAGGGTCAACCCCACGACGATCAGGGGGACGTGCTCACTCGTCATACTCCTGTGAATTTTACTGTTTACAACTCACTCGACCACCATTCTTGCCCGTCTCTCCCGCACTACTTGTCACTCGACACCCTCTAGTACTACTACTGCTCGACACTAGTCTCACTGCCTACTGCAGCACTCGACAATCGACTCCTGTCTGCTATCGACCTTGGCGTCGGATACTAGCATCTATGCTTGTGGGATCACGGATCCCTTACACAGAGCGTGAGCAATATTATCTAGATAATGAAATGTACTGTATAAAATTGAAAAGGAACAAAAAACACTAGAGTTATGCGCAAAGTGTCAGTACGTCAGTAATACTTTTCGTTGTGGTCTAGTTTATTGTTTTAAGCTGCAGACAATCTGCTAGTGTGTGTTTTCCCATATTTCGCTGCAGATCTGAAGACGGTCATTACAGATCGAAACCGGTAGTCTGATGAAAAAAAATTGTGACCATAGACCTGAAGTAAAGGAAATTTATTCAATATTCGGGTCGCTGTTCAATTTGCGATCATGTCGCAGCTTGTGGAATATAGAAAACACAAAACGTATCCCCCACACGTTAATCAACGTGAAGTATTCAATGCGCAACTCGATGATTATCCAAGAGATGTATGCAGCCGAATGTAGGTCGATACAATGCTCCTTTTTTATTGGTGGATGTCCATCACCCTCCTCGTTATGAGTTCACTATTTTAGTTACTCAACACAGTAGATACCACGTCACTTGTAGGTATCTTCCATTGACATTGCGACTGAATTTACATAATCACTAATATGTACTGAAGCAGACAACTTTCAATTGTTATAAATTTTCTGGAATATATTGTTCCTCAAGAGACTTACCTTTCTTTACGGTGACATTCCGTAATTGACAATAACTAAATTCAATGGGAGGAAAATAAATTCCTTTGACTAGACGTTGACCCAAGCGCTTACTTTCCCGAATCATTATCAAAAAGAGGAAATAGATTTTATAGAACGTTCTAAATGATCACTGCTAAAAACAGCTCTAGAAGCGAATCATGATACGTCCCGTCATTGAGCAGCGCCACAGTCCTTTTTACGTTATTATTTACAAGTGAAACATAACCCAGTTGACGAAAACTTTCAATTAGGTGTATACAGTAATTCAGCTTGACAGTTTCTAACTTCTTTTCTACAGGAGGGCGCCACAATGAAATTCAGTTACGTCAATGAAGTAGTTAGCCTGACTTTCTGAAAGCTTATGCAGAACAGCCGGAACAACTATCAGGAACCGCAGCTATTGAACGCTTGTTAATACCAGGTGCCCAACAACTTTATTTTTAAATTATCTGCCATATGCCATGTGTGACTGCTTGTCTCTTTTGATGGTAATGTTCTGAACATTGTTTTAGAACTCAGAATATGTGAGTGGTCATTGGAAAGACAAATATGGTGATGAATTTATAATAAGAAGTAATGTTTTATACATAGGTTGTCAGAGGAGGAGAGATAATTTGGAATTTGCTTCTCTTCGATATATTACATTAAATTTACTTGTTGTTCCATTGCGCCATGCATAGTTTTTTGTGTATAACTGAAATTGTTATATGAAAACTATTTTGTAAAGAAAATGACATATCAATGAACTGCATGTCGACAAAAAGAAATTTTTTTTAAGAAAGGGCGAAGTCAGTAACGTAAGAGTCTTGTAATCGTTAAGTCACTGGTTCATGACTCGCAAGTAGGAACTTCGGTATCTATTTTTACTTATATCTATGTTTCATATTTACTAGGAATGAGACGTTAATTGATAAATATAGAGTCAGATTTATCTACTAAAAAGAATATCTTTTCCTCTTAAATTACTGATTACATGACAAATGAGAGTATTCATAACGAAGTAAAATTTTGTACAAAAATGCGAAACATTGAGTAAAATCTTAAAAAAAAATTTTATTTCTAGAGGAGGAACAACATTACTGATGTATATAACTTGTTTCTTTACCAAGAATGTATTCCTCATATCTGTATGAAATTGTAATACATTTTCATACGACCAGTAATTAAATATAAAAAAATTATTTTATTAAACGTTCTGAATAAGTGCGAGTAGGAATCTCGCACCGAGGTTTCCGTACAAAATTATTTACATGGGCAATTCGTTCATCCTGGAAATGCAGAATTTAGACGCTTTTTTCCTGCTATCGATATCTATACAGGCAAGAGGGGCGGTCGAAGGCTTTCTATAACGAGATAGTTATCGTAATGTCTTGAACAACAACACCTATTTTTATGGCGACCCTTTGTGGGTATGTAGCTGAAATTTCGCGGCTCCAGTTTCGTTAGTTGTGCCGCTAGGATGCGTTGTACACCGAAGTGTAAGCAAAGTGGCGAATATCGAGAGAATCAAGAACCGTGTTGTGAATACCTTTATTTGAACGGAATGACGCCCAAGGAACCTGCGGAGGATATTCGGAATACACTAAAGGACATTGCTCCCTCTTATGTAACAGTGGAAAACTGTGTGTTCGACTTGAAACGTGGAAGAACGAGTGTGGAAGATGTGCCAAGGAACGGAAGGCCTGTCACCGTTCCCAGTGATGCAGCAGTGATTGCAATACACGATACGATTTTTCAGGATCGTCGAACATCATTGCAGTACCTTGAAACCACGTTTCGAATATCCCATGGGCGTGCTCATGTTGTGGATATTTTGGGAATGCGGATAGTTTCATCTAAGTGGGTCCAGAAGGACTTGAATGCAGATCAGAGACGGGAGCGTGTGTAGTATTGTGAAGAAATCGTCCGCAATGTGAAGCGGATGAAGACGGCTTTCTTGCAAGGTATGTGACAATGGACGAAACGTGGTCCACCACAGTGGTCCTGAGACAAAACAACAGTTACAATGACGGAAACATCCTTCATCCCATACACCAAAAAAATTCCGGATCCATAAATCAACCGGTAAGGTGATGGCATCAGTCTTTTGGTATGCAGAAGGGGTAATCATGGTGCATTACTTGCAAGAGTGCGTAACTGTCAATAACATAGTACTATTGCACCCTCCTGCGACATTTGAGTGAAGAGATAAGGAAAAAAATGTGCGTTAAAGTGGCGCGCGGAGTTCTTTTGCATCAGGACAACGCACCGGCGCAACAGAGCCCTCGCAACTCTGCAAACTCTGCGTGGCTGCGTGTTCGAATTGTTACGTCATCCGCCATATTCTCCGTATTTGGTGCCATCAGACTTTTTTCTTTTCCAAAACCTAAAAAAAGACCTCAAAAAATGATGATGCAGTGATTGATGCTGTGAACGCTTGGTTGGACTCGACATAATTAGGTTTTAACAGAACTACAGACAATCCAATCAGAAATAGATAATAGTAATAATAATAATAATAATAATAATAATAATAATAATAATAATAGTAATAATAATTTTTGGTCTGATATAATTACAATTAACAATTTTCGTTTTTTTTTTGCTTTGCTTGCCTCGCGGGGCAGCCGCGCGGTCTAAGGCGTATTTTCACGGTCCGCGCGGCTGCCCCCGTGGGAGGTTCGACTCCTCCCTCGCGCACATGTGCATGTGTCGCCCTTAGCGTAAATTAGTTTAAGTTAGATTAAGTAGTGTGTAATCTTAGGGACCGATGACCTACGCTGTTTGGTCCCATAAGACCTTACCACCAAAATTCCTTTGCTTCTACGGTGAAACCTTGTTTCTTGCCAAATTTCATAGCTTGTCTGTGATTGGGAAGTACCCTAAAGGTTTTGATAAATGAGCTTAATGTTTTGAACATGGCTGTGTTCAGAAACCGTAATTAACTGCAACGTCACAAATTTCCAGCCAACCGGTTGCAAATAGAATTTAAAATTTTTTAACTAGTTTCGAACGCCAACTAGTGGCGCCTTCTTCCGAAGAAACTGTTACCTTACATAACAATACCACAGGAAGGCAAAAATTAAGAGTTTGTTCTACCTGCTACCAATGTTCCTTCCTGTGATACTGTTAGGAAAGGTAACAGTTTCATCTGAAGTCGGCGCCCCTAGTTGGCGTTGAAAACTAGTTAAAGAATTTTAAATTCTATTTGCAACCGGTTGGCTGTAAATTTGTGACATTGATAAATGAGCTTGCTAGTATACAAATGTATGGCATCAACGGCCATATCTTTTGATTGCGCTGACTTAGAAACTTCAACGTTTTACACCCCAAACTGATCAGAGACTATATATAAAATAAACTTCAATGTGATAGGCTTACCATTGCCTGTGAGACAGCGTTTTTAACAGACAGGCAGAGAGATGTACAATAAAGTGAGTCTCTTAGGTTTCCATTTCTACTGACTGAGATACGGAATCATAGATAATGACGATTTAGTAAATGTTAATTGACGTTGATAACAAGGATAGAACTGAGAAGGAGAGTTGCTACTGGTGCGTTCAGGACTTTCTTTTAAGCGACATTTATTATCCTTGTTGCTCACGTAGTTAACTCAACACCTTAAATTTGCGCAATGTTGTTTGCCAATTTCACACAGTTTGTGGCATGAAATGGGTAATGAAAGAGATGATAAAATATGAACGTATCAGTGGGTTTAAGACAAAGTTTTACTGTACACATTCAGCTATCGTCGACCATGTTACTAACTTTTAGGTGACTTTGTACAGCGTTCGGAAACATTCTGATCTTCATAGACGACCCCCTCGAGATCTTTATTTTTTATTTTATTTATTGATCTATTCTTCAATTGCGTCAACCTCCTTTCCTGCTTTAGGCAAATGACTTGTGTAAGTGCAAGTACGCGATCTCCACCAAAGAAACAAAAAGTGGGTGAAGCGGACAACGGAGACGACGGAGAGAAGTAAGTAGCGTAAAATGAATCAGGTTGAAAGAATGAAGACGAAAAATAAAAGACGAAGGAGGGGATGGAGTAAGAGGACAGACCGCGATCGCCCGGAGCTACAGGAAATGCCAAAGGCCGGAAAAAGCGCTGTGGCGGCGTGGGAGAGCAATGGTTCACGCAGCCAGGGCAGGGGCGGCCTTCCCTGAATAAGAGAAACTCATTACGGCGGCGGGAAATAAATGGAGTTCAGTTCAGTCGGCAGACGCCGCCGCCGCCGCCGCCGCGGCGCCCCGGTCGCTGATAATCCGGGGGCTCAGCCGTAGCCACCACAGCAGAGCGCGCCGCGGCAGCCAGCAGGCAGCCACGCACCCCCCTCTTCCACACTGTCGCAGCGTTAAGCCGCTACAGGGGCGTTTACCGACGGCGGCGGCGGCGCCGCGAGTGGAATGAGAGCGTCGGGGGGAGCAGGTGCGAACGCCTCCCGCCTCATGGCGCAGACACACTAACAAACGCCCAGTGCTGTTTTTACTGCAAATTGGTTCAAGCGGCTGATGGCGTCTCGTTAGGCGGAAAATGATTCTAATGGCTTCCCGGTGCGGCGAACGTGCCTACTGATACGCCGGAAAAAAAAGGGAAAAGTCGTTTCGCTGTTCCCCTCGATAAGAACAACATTTCCAGACCTCAATGCTCGTATGTCATTTTGCCCATTGCAGCGGAGACACGCCCATCTCCCCTTCCCGTACTGAAACAGTTAGGGGAAAGAAACGATACAAAAAAAGTCAAAATGTTCAGAAGCCCTGGTGTTTGGATACCTGACTTGCACCTGCAGCCCAGAGATTCTGAGGATGAAAAAAAAATAAAAATATTTTCGCCTATATTTTTATATTACGCTTTAGAATCGAACTGTTTGGACAGGTAGCGGAATGAAGTAGAAACATGCGCTCGTTCCCTAACTACGCCAGTAGTTGTCCATCTCAGATCACTTTGTAGTGACAGCTTTAGAGTGCTGTCTTCAGGGCAATGTCCGCCTGAAGATATCACCAAAGCTAAGAATAGGGGATATATGGCAATTTATCAGTAGATTGAAATAAGAATTCTTCTGGTAACCACACTGTATTAACTTAACGTTTCTATGTAATGTAAGTGCGCTGAAAATTAACATAATATTTGCGGCAGCAAAAGCTTTTACTATAAAATAACAGGGTCTGAAAAGGACTAGGCTCCATGTATTATTAATGACCTCTTTCATTACCAACATATTTCAGGCATGTCCTCTACATCTACATATACATCTACATACACACTCCGCAGGCCACCGTACAGTGCATGGCGGAGGGTACCTTGTACCTCTGCTAGTCATATCCTTTTCTGTTCCACTCGCAAATAGAACGACGGAAAAAGTGGTAGTCTAAAAGTCTTCGTACGAGCCCTAATTTATTACATCTTCATGGCCCGTAGGCGAAATATACGTTGGCTGCAGTATAATTGTTCTGCAGTCGGCGTCAGATGCCGGTTCTCTAAATTTCTGCACTTGTGCGTTTCGAAAATAGCGTCGTCTTCCCTTCAGAGATAGCCATTCGAGTTCACGAAACATCTCAGTAATACTTGCGTACTGATTACCGTTAACAGATCTAGCAACACGCTTCTGAACTGCTTTCATGTCTTCCCTTAATCCGACCTGATGTGGATGCCAAACACTTGAAGAATGCGTGACACTTGCGTTCTATACACTGTCTCTTCACGGATGAGCTACACTTTCCCAAAATTTTCCCAGTAAAACGAAATCAAACATTCACTTTGCCTTCTACCAACCGGGCGTGTTCATTCCATATTGTAGTGTCGGTAGCTGGACCGACACTGTGAAGTGGATTGCTGAAAAGAATGCTAAACTAACGCTGTGGCCGATAGTGCACGTTCGGCATAGAGCAGACGGGCGTGAAGTCTGGAACATGAAAACTTATGAATGAATAAGAAGAAAAGTAAGTAGATGCTTTTTACTTAACTTTTAATATTTCCTTGGAATACATCTCTCTTGAATACTTGTAAGCTATAGGCACTGATACAACTGGCGCCTTGCTAGTTCGTAGCCATTAACTTAGCTGATGGCTATTATGTCTCTCGGCTAATGAGAGAGAAAGGCTTCGTACAACTGGGCGATAGCTAGGTTCGCGAACAACTGGGGCGGTAGCTTGGTTCTCGTACAACTGGGCGGTAGCTTGGTTCTCGTACAACTGGGGTCGAGTCCACTCTCGTATCACGAGACCTGCCTTGGTGGTGGCGCTAGGTCTGCGATCACAGTGGCGACACGCGGGTCCGACATGTACTACATGGACCGCGGCCGATTTAAACTACCACCTAGCAAGTGTGGTGTCTGGCGGTGACACCACATTCCTCCCCCGCAAATCGGCGAACGGTCGTGTAATAAGGCTTCCGCCCGCCGTGGGGAGGACCACATGTTGACGTATGCGATGAGGTGGGGAGCCTAACAACAGGCGAGGCTGTGCCACCCGCACCCGGCCATCCGGTCCGAGGGGAGCTAGGAAACGCCTGCAAAACTAGTCCAGGGTGCACGTCAACATGCGGTGTATGCGCCCGTAAAGAAACATGAGGGGCCGAAGTGTCGACCTCCATTGCGTCGGGGTAGCCGACGCGCGATGACGTCACGTGGTCCGGAGCGGGCGGGCGTTCCATGGCGGAGGACAGCTGGTCACGGGAAGCGATCGGCGGCGCGTGACCCTGGGAGGCGCTTGGCGGCTGCAACGAAGCGTCGAATGCGGTCGGCGGCGGCGGCGGCTGCTGCTGCTGCTGCTGCGGCGGCGGCGGCGCGTCGCCATGGGGCAAAATGGAAGGCATCGTCGGTAACACCTGGGGATGAGGCGAGCCAGTAGATGGGTCCCCAGGGCGCTGACCGAACGGCACCGTCGCTGAAAGCAGACGGGGAGCGGCAGAACCCGAGCGACGACAGAGGCGCAGCTGATTAAGATGCCGACGCACCTCACCAGAGGCCCCCAAAACCAAATACATCGCGCGGCCGAGGCAGCGAAGAATGCGCCCTGCGAGCCAACGCCGTGAACCGCGATAGTTGCGATAAAATACAACGTCGCCTGGAGCAAAAGCAGGAGTCTGCCGCTGCGCAGGAACCTGATGCGGCGGATGCAGCAAAGACATCAAGGTGCGATGAGGACGACCGTGGAGCAACGCAGCCGGCGAGCGACCATCTCGGGGCTGAGAGCGATACGAAGACAAAAAGAGCAACAATGCGTCCTCCCGAGAATGCGACTCTTTCAATTTCAACATCTGTGACTTGAAAGTCCGGACCAACCGTTCAGCGGCACCGTTGGACTGAGGCGAAAACGGCGCGGATGTCAGATGTTGAATACCATTGGCCTGGCAGAATGACTGAAATTCTGCGGACATGAATTGTGGGCCATTGTCGGAAACAATAGTCTGCGGAAGACCTTCAATGCAAAAGATAGCAGACAACGCTTGGATGGTGGCGGAGGACGTCGTGGAAGACATCCGGACAACAAAAGGAAAATTACTGAAGGCGTCGACCAGAACCAACCATCGAGCATTCCAGAATGGACCAGCAAAATCAATGTGCAAGCGTTGCCAAGGGGAAGTGGCTTTTGGCCACGCAAAGACTTTCCGCGGCGGTGCGGACTGTTGTTCGGCACACGCCGGGCACGAAGAACACATATTCGTAATCGCAGCATCGATTCCGAACCAAGTACAGTGC
The DNA here is from genome assembly GCF_021461395.2 of Schistocerca americana. NCBI lineage: Eukaryota > Metazoa > Arthropoda > Insecta > Orthoptera > Acrididae > Schistocerca > Schistocerca americana. Next base: position 71,181,907 of record NC_060122.1, on the reverse strand, counting down.
TGACGAGCAAGTTGTTTCGTTCGCACTATACCCCAATGTCCTTGGTGAAGAAGCCGTAAAACAGAGGACTGTAACGAACGTGGGACCACGACTCTGGACTGATCATTATCAGAACGCAACAACAAAACACCACGTCGAACAAAAAGTCTCTCCTTGTGAGCAAAAAATCGGCGAACCAACGGATCCTCGATCCGAGACTTTGACAAAGGCCATTGCGTAGCAACAAAACGTAAAACAGTAGCAAGGACAGGGTCAGCAGCTGTGGCTGTAGCGACACGACGAAAATCAATCGGAAACGATTCGACCACTTCATCGGTTTCCGAATCAATGAACATGCAAGCAAGTTCGGAAGAATCGAATGCTTTATCCTCAGCAACAGGCAAACGGGACAACGCATCGGCGTTTCCGTGCTTAGCAGTGGACCGATACAAGATATCGTAGCGGTACTGCGAGAGGAAAATAGACCAGCGAATGAATTTCTGCGCTGTACGTGGAGGTACAGGCTTGGTCGGATGAAAAAGCGATGTCAAAGGTTTGTGGTCTGTGATGATGGTAAAGTGACGACCATACAAGAAATCATGGAACTTAGTAACACCAAACACGAGAGCCAAAGCTTCTTTCTCTATCTGTGAATAATTTCTTTGCGCAGACGAGAGCAATTTGGACGCAAAGGCAATAGGGCGATCATGGGAGCCAACTTTGTGCGCAAGCACAGCACCGATCCCGAATTCCGATGCATCTACCATCAACAAAAGGGGTTTCTGGGGATCGAATGGCGTAAGGCAAGTATTAGAAAGCAACGCCGATTTCAACTGGCGAAAGGCGCGTTCGCACTCCGTCGTCCAGACGAACGGAACACCTTTACGGCGTAAGCGATGAAGCGGAGCTGAAATGGAAGAGGCATTGCGCACATATTTATGATAATAGTTAATTTTACCCAACACACTCTGTAGCTGTTTCAGATTTTGAGGGGAAGGCAAATCGTGTATGGCACGGAGGTGCTCTGGACTCGGATGTATGCCTTGGGCATTAATGACATGTCCCAGGTATGGTAAGTCACGAGCAAAAAACACACATTTGTCCTTCCTCAAGCGAAGACCATTTTGCCGCAAGACCTGAAATAATGTTCGTAAATTCGCAAGATGTTCTTCTTCTGTCTGTCCGGAGATCACTATATCGTCCAGATAGTTTGCTGCAGTAGGGACCGACGCACAAATAGTTTGTAAATATTGCTGAAACAAGGCAGGGGCGGATGCACACCCGAATGGCAGTCTTTTGAAGCGGTACAATCCAAGATGCGTGTTAACCACCAATACGCGCTGGGATTCGTCGTCCACCGGTATTTGCAAGTACGCATCGGCTAGGTCCAACTTTGAAAAATATTTTCCCGGGCACAGTGTAGCAAAAAGATCTTCCGGGCGGGGCAAAGGAAAAGTAGCAGTCACTAGCTGTGGATTCACTGTGGCCTTGAAGTCCACGCAAAGTCTCAATTTTCCGGAAGGTTTTGGCAAAATTACTAAGGGTGAGGCCCAGAGAGAAGCTTGCACACGTTCAATTACACCCTGTGATTCTAGATCGTGTAACGTTCTTGCGACCTCATCACGCAATGCGTGAGGAACATTGCGCGCCCTGAAAAATTTCGGTTGCGCGTTTACCTTCAGTTCTAAATGTGCTTCATAGTTTTTAGCGCAACCTAAGCCCGGTGCAAAAATGTCTGCAAATTCGTCACACAGCCGAGAAACACTGTCTGTAGGCACAGTCTGATTCACTGATAGGACCTGACTTACAATAGACATGTTAAACAACTTAAATAAATCTAGACCAAATAAGTTCACTGCAGAAGAAGAACGAAGAACGTAAAATGACACAAGTTTTGATTGTCCCTTGAATGTTGCAAGCAGGCTGCACTGTCCTAACACAGGAATTTTCTGTCCGGAATATGTAGTTAGCTTAACATTTGCGGCACGCAACGGAGGTGCGCCCAGTTGTTTGTATGTGTCGTGATTGAGCAATGAAACTGCAGCTCCGGTATCAAGCTGGAATGGTATCACTTTGCCTTCAAAGTCTAAGTCCACAAAAAGTTTATTGTTCTGCTGACGACAAGAGCGACTGTTTTGTGCAATTGGAACAGACACTTGTACAGAATCACTTGCTAATTGACGTGATTGCCGGCGACGTCGACGCACAGTTGTTGTGGGACGATCACAGGCACTGTTAGAGAAAGTGTCACTGGACGAAGTGGAATTAACGACATGAATGTCCATAGGCGAAGGTCCACGAGCCTGAGTGTCCTTGGTTCGATTCCGGCGCGAAGCAAAGGGCCTGGAATGATTGTGCTTGTCTGATCGGAGCTTTGTCTGGCAAACACTTTGAACATGTCCTTTCTTATTGCAGAAAAAGCAAATAGCTTGGCGTGACGGGCAATGTTCACGCGAATGGCTAGTAGCACACCGCGGGCATGATTTCACTGCATTTGTGGGCTGGCGCGGCACACCTGGCGTAGCACGCGGCGGTCGCTGTGCGTCCGTGCGCGAGGCCCGGGTACCGGGCCGCGCAGCGCGTCCAGCGGGCCGGTTAATGTTACACACGGCTGGCGAAGTTTCAAAAGATTCCTGAGCACAGTCCAGTGTGTCCTGTCTATCCAATATGTCTATCACTTGTTGAAGGGAGGGATTAACTAGCTTCAAAATTTGCTCCCGTATGCGAACATCTGAAACGTTCTGTGCAATTGCATCACGCACCATTGTATCTGAATAAGAAAGACCACAGTCACATTCAAAGGCACAGTCCCTAGTAAGTCCTTGCAATGTTGCTACCCACTCCCTATTAGTTTGACCGGCCGTACGTTTTGTACGAAAGAACGTATACCGTTTTGCAACCACATTAACTGTTTCTTTGAAATAGGCATCTAATGCAGACAAAATTTCCTCGTATGACAGAGTTGCTACGTCGCGTCGGGGAAACAATTTCACTATCACACGGTATGTGGACACACCGACACAAGAAAGCAAAAACGGCTGCCGCTCATTACCTTGAATTCTGTAGGCAGCCATGTGAAAGGCGAACTGACGAGACCACTCTTGCCAGGTCTCATCGGCTGCCACGTATGGTCGAAAGGGAGGTGCAACAGCGTTCAGTGGCAGCGGTAGCGAAGAAGCGGCGGCGGCCGCATCGGTTTGAATGGTTCGTTGACCCTGGACGAGCTGTCCAAGGGCATCCAGTAACGCCTGCGTCTGCTGAGTCTGCAAGCGATAAAATTCGGACAGTACATCTGGAGAATGTGGCGAAGCCATGACACAAATAAATGTAAGCAATCAGAAATAAATGTAAGCAATCAGAAAACTTTAAAACGGCGCCAATGAAGCAAACAAACGAAGTAATACAAACTCTTTATCTCGTCGCCATATGTAGTGTCGGTAGCTGGACCGACACTGTGAAGTGGATTGCTGAAAAGAATGCTAAACTAACGCTGTGGCCGATAGTGCACGTTCGGCATAGAGCAGACGGGCGTGAAGTCTGGAACATGAAAACTTATGAATGAATAAGAAGAAAAGTAAGTAGATGCTTTTTACTTAACTTTTAATATTTCCTTGGAATACATCTCTCTTGAATACTTGTAAGCTATAGGCACTGATACAACTGGCGCCTTGCTAGTTCGTAGCCATTAACTTAGCTGATGGCTATTATGTCTCTCGGCTAATGAGAGAGAAAGGCTTCGTACAACTGGGCGATAGCTAGGTTCGCGAACAACTGGGGCGGTAGCTTGGTTCTCGTACAACTGGGCGGTAGCTTGGTTCTCGTACAACTGGGGTCGAGTCCACTCTCGTATCACGAGACCTGCCTTGGTGGTGGCGCTAGGTCTGCGATCACAGTGGCGACACGCGGGTCCGACATGTACTACATGGACCGCGGCCGATTTAAACTACCACCTAGCAAGTGTGGTGTCTGGCGGTGACACCACACATATCATGTTGCTTTGCAACGTTATGCCTCGTCATTTAATCGATGTAACTCTCAAGCTGCCGCCTACTAATGCTGTATTCGAATGGTACAGTGTCCCTTTCCCTACTCATCAGCGTTAACTCACATTTTTCTACATTTAGAGGATGCTGCCATTCATCACAGTGACTATTAATGTTGTCTAAGTCATTTTGCATACTCCTACAGTCACTCAACGACGACGCCTTCCGTAGCAAATACCTATAAATAGCTGATCACCCTGTGCGTCCGGTCATTCACAACTTTTAGCATACTTTTTTCAGTTAGGCTACTTTTGTCCCACATACCTGAAGATGTTGCACATCTGAAGCTCTCAACTATTATCAAAGCAAATAATATGCGACCTGTGGTGGTATTCCCGTGCAAGCAGAGAGGTTTTTATGTTCGTGCAAAACCGAGGACTACGCCTGCTGACAGGGTGTCCTAAGACGGAACGGTCTGAGCACATGAAGTGAAACTTGATACCCATCTGAGGACACCCTCCATCGTAAACCATGGTCCAACTTCTCAAATCCTTCCAGGAGATAATTCAACATCACCAGCCAGCAGAATGAACCTGTTCGCTCACCCCAGAAAGATACACTTTTGGATCGACGTAGCAGTAGGCCAGGTAAAGGAATAGGAATGTACTGCTTTAAAGAAACACTATAAAAGACTGCAGAAAGGTTTTAACGCAAAGAACAAAAATGACATATCTAATGACAATAAGGGACTGATTAAGAACCCCATAGATGTCGACTGGGATGCTCACTACCATTTCCTCAAGTTCCATCCTCCGTGGAGAGTGGAAGACGTTTTCAAGGGTTCAAGCAGAAATTTCAGACTGAAATAAGAATAACCAAGAACAATCACCGGCAATAAAAAATCCAAAGAATCCAAAGTCTGTCAGATGCCTGGATCTTGAAGAGTTTTTTGCTGGATAGAGAACTTCAGATAACTCTAAACCATAGTTCCATTGCTGCGAACGACTAACCGAAAAATGTCCGACAGCATACAACACAGCTTTGGATGGCAGTCCCACGGACGTTTGATGAATTCAGCATGGCTCTAGATAACATGAGACCGAGAAAGCACCCGGACCTGACAACATCCCCCGGAAGATGATTCAAAGTGGTGGCTTGCATGTAAAAGTAATACCCCTCTCACCTTTTATTCTAATTTAGTAAACACGTAACGAACCAGCTGACTTGAAGAATTCCACAACTGCCACCACCATTAAAAAAGGCGACTGAAGAGTATGTGGTGACTACCGAGGCATATTCTTGCTCTCCGTGGCTGGTGTTTGCTAGAATTCTGTTAAATCGATTCCAGATTCTCTCCGATACTATATTTCTTGAACCTCAACGTGGTATTTCCCGAATCTGAGTGCGGATTCCGTCCCTGCAAAGGAGCTACTGATATAATGTTCGGTGCACCACAACGGCAGGACCAGTGTAGGGAACATCATAAGCATAGTTTATTTGCGTTCTATGACGTAGAAAAGTTCTTTGATACGGTGCCCAGAGAAGATAGCTGGAAAATATTGAAATTTTTCCCTGCCCTGAACATTTTGTTCGACTGATTCAAGCTTTCCATGATGACATGTCTGGGGAAGCGCAATGCCAGAACGAAACATCTGAAAAATTTCCTAATATTAATGGGCTCGGGCCAGCGTTGTTTACTCTGTACCTAGCAGCCATGCTTTATGAGACATCTTCAGTAAACAGTGCAGATGTAGAGCTTAAATATAGGTATGATGGACGGCTATTTAATGAGTCCTGACTGCATTATAAACAGTCCACAAGAGTCACTCAGGTAACTGAACGACAGCATGCACGCGACAACGCTTGTCCAGCTAACATACCGGCGAAACTGCAGCTGTCTGTAAACTGAGGGGCAAAATCAAAAAATCAAAGGCACTCGCACAGCCAGTTCCAGGAACTGCATTTCCCGTTATCAATATATACGCTTCCAGTTCACCTTTGGAACAAGTAGATCACTTACCTGTGTACGAAGTACGTTATTAACTACACCGAAATGACAGAAGTCTTGGGATAGCAATATGCACGTATTATGTGTAATTCATGTACCACATGCTTCATGCCGGTATTGGTCTGCAAATGCATCTCGATACCTGAAATGAGATCCAGTAAAAAATGAAAACTCGAACGCAAGTATAAGCATGCACTAAAACGACTTTCAAATGATTCACCTTTAAGCGAGGTAATAGTCGCTGGTGATGCGCGAAGTCAAGTTGTTCACATGTTTCATTTGTTACGAGTGCTGAAGTCTCTGGCTGTACGCCGACGGTACATATTTTCGATACGCTTCGGAGGAGCAGCTATTGACCAGTCCGATGGCAGCGTAGCAGAGTTTCAGCAAGGTGAGGATTATATGGCCAGACAATGAACACTTGTGCTTCCGTGAGCTATGGGGGCAGATGTACACTCCTGGAAATGGAAAAAAGAACACATTGACACCGGTGTGTCAGAGCCACCATACTTGCTCCGGACACTGCGAGAGGGCTGTACAAGCAATGATCACACGCACGGCACAGCGGACACACCAGGAACCGCGGTGTTGGCCGTCGAATGGCGCTAGCTGCGCAGCATTTGTGCACCGCCGCCGTCAGTGTCAGCCAGTTTTCCGTGGCATACGGAGCTCCATCGCAGTCTTTAACACTGGTAGCATGCCGCGACAGCGTGGACGTGAACCGTATGTGCAGTTGACGGACTTTGAGCGAGGGCGTATAGTGGGCATGCGGGAGGCCGGGTGGACGTACCGCCGAATTGCTCAACACGTGGGGCGTGAGGTCTCCACAGTACATCGATGTTGTCGCCAGTGGTCGGCGGAAGGTGCACGTGCCCGTCGACCTGGGACCGGACCGCAGCGACGCACGGATGCACGCCAAGACAGTAGGATCTTACGCAGTGCCGTAGGGGACCGCACCGCCACTTCCCAGCAAATTAGGGACACTGTTGCTCCTGGGGTATCGGCGAGGACCATTCGCAACCGTCTCCATGAAGCTGGGCTACGGTCCCGCACGCCGTTAGGCCGTCTTCCGTTCACGCCCCAACATCGTGCAGCCCGCCTCCAGTGGTGTCGCGACAGGCGTGAATGGAGGGACGAATGGAGACGTGTCGTCTTCAGCGATGAGAGTCGCTTCTGCCTTGGTGCCAATGATGGTCGTATGCGTGTTTGGCGCCGTGCAGGTGAGCGCCACAATAAGGACTGCATACGACCGAGGCACACAGGGCCAACACCCGGCATCATGGTGTGGGGAGCGATCTCCTACACTGGCTGTACACCACTGGTGATCGCCGAGGGGACACTGAATAGTGCACGGTACATCCAAACCGTCATCGAACCCATCGTTCTACCATTCCTAGACCGGCAAGGGAACTTGCTGTTCCAACAGGACAATGCACGTCCGCATGTATCCCGTGCCACCCAACGTGCTCTAGAAGGCGTATGTCAACTACCCTGGCCAGCAAGATCTCCGGATCTGTCCCCCATTGAGCATGTTTGGGACTGGATGAAGCGTCGTCTCACGCGGTCTGCACGTCCAGCACGAACGCTGGTCCAACTGAGGCGCCAGGTGGAAATGGCATGGCAAGCCGTTCCACAGGGCTACATCCAGCATCTCTACGATCGTCTCCATTGGAGAATAGCAGCCTGCATTGCTGCGAAAGATGGATATACACTGTACTAGTGCCGACATTGTGCATGCTCTGTTGCCTGTGTCTATGTGCCTGTGGTTCTGTCAGTGTGATCATGTGATGTATCTGACCCCAGGAATGTGTCAATAAAGTTTCCCCTTCCTGGGACAATGAATTCACGGTGTTCTTATTTCAATTTCCAGGAGTGTATTACGAGTACGCTGCCCATACAGTTTCCGATGACTTCGATGTTACACATAGGTGGCAATTATCAATGCTGTTACTTACAAGAGTTTTTGATGAGATCGCGAGTTGTACGCACCCACTGACGTAATATACTGAAGAGCCAAAGAAACTGGTACACCTGCCTAATATAATGTAGGGCACCCACGAATAGGCAGAAGTGCAGCAGCACGACGTGTCATGGACACGTCTAATGTCTGAAGTACTGCTGTAAGGAATTAATCTGCAGCGCTGTCCATAAATCCGTAAGAGTACGAGGTGGTGGAGATTTCTTCTGAGCAGCACGTTGCAAGGCATCCCAGATACTCAATAAAGTTTATTTCTCGGGTGTTTTGTGGCCAGCGTAATTGTGTAAACCAAGAAGAGTGTTCCTGCAGCCACTTTGTAGAAATTCTGGACGTGTGGAGTGTCGTATTTTCCCGCTGGAACTGCCCAAGTCCGCTGGAATGCACAATGGACATGAGCGGATGCAGGTGATTAGTCAGGATGCCTACGTACATGGCACCTGTCAGGGTCGTATTTAGACGTATCAGGGGTCCCATATCACTCAAACTGCACACGACCCACACCATTACAGAGCCTCCACCAGGTTGAACAGTCCCCTGATGACATGCAGGATCCATGGATTCGTGAAGTTTTCTCCATGCCCGTACACGTCCACCCGCACGACACAATTTGAAACGAAACTCGTCTACTGGGCAGCACGTTTCCAGTCATCAACAGTCCAGTGTCGTTATTGACGGACCCAGGCGAGGCGTGAAGCTTTGTGTCGAGTTCGGCTCCGAAAGCCCATAGCGATGATGTTTCATTCAATGGTTCGCACGCTGACATTTGTTGATGGCTCATTATTGAAATCTGCAGCAATTTGAGGAAGGGTTGCACTTCTGTTACGTTGAACGAATCTCTTCGGTCGTCGTTGGTCCTGTTCTTGCTGGATCTTTTTCCGGCCACTACGATGACGGAGATTTGATGTTTTATCGGACTGCTGATATTCACTACACTCGTGAAATGGTCGTACGGGATAATCCCGACTTCATCACTACCTCTCAGACGCTGTGTCCCATCGCTCGTGCGCCGACTGTAACACCACGTTCATAATCACTTTAATCTTGACAACTTGGCATTGTAGAAGCAGTAACCTATCGTTAGATACTTGTTGTCTTATATAGGCATTGCAGACCGCAGCGCCAGACTCTGCCTGTTTACATATGTCTGTATATGAATACTCAAGCATATAGCAGTTTCTTTCGCGCTTCAGTGCATTTCATTGCAGTGTTTTCAGGTCTATATATGTACTGTCATCCTGACAAAGGTTAAATACGTTGTTCAATATGTGACGATTTATTCCATGTTCGAGTATTAATATCGGCATTTAGTTTATTCATCCGAGATTGTAGCTCGTCGTGTAGGTTCCTACCCCACTTGTTCGTTATTATTACAGGAATTTAAGATCATATACTAATTCAAAAATATTGGTAAAATTGTTCTCTACTTGATCCGTAAGAGAATAAAAGTGACCCTACTGCAGTTTCTAACTTGTTTACTAAATAATAACAATAAGAAGGTATTCAAAATTTCTTTTCAGTTGTTTTGATCACCCAGGAATTTCTGAACGTTAACGTGTTTCCCTGGTATGTTATGTCCGCCCCAGTAGCTGAGTGGTCAGCGTGACGGATTGCCGTCCTCTGGGCCCGGGTTCGATTCCCGGCTGGGTCGGAGATTTTCTCCGCTCAGGGACTGGGTGTTGTGTTGTGTTCGTCATCATTTCATCCCCATCCGGCGTGCGGGTCGCCCAATGTGGCGCCGAATGTAATAAGACCTGCGATATGGCGGCCGGACCTGCCCCGCGAGGGGCCTCCCGGCCAATGACGCCAAACGCTCATTTCCATTTCCTGGTATGTTAACCATGTGACAATGTATTCTCACTTAACTCGGCATCTGATGCAAGGACAGTTCGTTATACACATTTCGCTTACAATGAAATCGTTTTTTAGGTAATCTGCCATTAGCAGAAGTATTTTCAAATTCTTTGCATGCATTCCGCAGAAAGTATAATTTTGTTTGTGTTGCTAAGAACTTCGGACATTTCGCGCTGATAGTGGGCATGTTCGGTGTGATTTTTGTACTTCATGTTCACTGAGAATCTTTGTTAGACAAAACAAAGTGAGGTTTTTACAGGCTCATGGCACATATTATCTCTGTAAGGAAAATCGTATCAGGAGATTACTGTGTGCTGACTGTAATGCAGCATTCACTTGAATATATGTTCAGGCACCCCTTAAATTACTCGTTGCGGTATGATATTACTTCCTCTTTCCGAGTTACCAGTGAGCTAACAGTCAGGTAACGTTACTATCCATTCAAAGGTCAAAATTTTTAATAAAGGCGGAATATTTTCATAGTTTTCACTGTAGATATATCATTTAAGTACTCGTTTCGAAAGAAGTAGTAGAAGGCTTTCACATCGTTTTAATATTTCTACATAAGTAGCTTGAAACTGAATGGAAAGTGTGTGGCAAAGGGCGAAAGTCATAGTACTTTAGTACAGCAATGTTATTCGACGTAGATCTGTCTCTTTATGTTGTGGCGAGTTTCTACATAATCGCTTAGCTCAACGGGAGTGGAACAGCAGTGGTGTCCTCCACCAGAAGAGGGAAATCCTCTACAGCCAGAATCAAAAGGCAATCATTACGACATATAGCAGATACGTATTTGTAACCAAATACACACATATCTGAAGAGCTGCACGCAAGATTCACCTAAGAGGCGAAGAAACTGGTACACTTGCGTAATATAATGTAGGCCACCGCGAGCACGCAGAAATGCCGCAACACGACTACCGTCTGAAGTAGTGCTGGAGGGAACTGACACCACGAATCCCGCGGGGCTATCCATAAATCCGTAAGAACACGAGGATCTTTAGATCTCTTCTGAACAGCACGTTGCAAGGCATCCCAGATATGATCAATAATGTTCATATCTGAGGAGTTTGGCGGCCAGCGGAAGTGCTTAAACTCAGAACAGTGTCCTCAATTCTGGACGTTTGGGGTGTCGCATTTTTCTGATGGAGTTGCCCAAGTCCGTTGGAATGCGCAATGTATAGGAAAGGATGCAGCTGATCAGACAGGATGCTTACGTTCGTGCCACTTGACAGAGTCGTATCTAGATCCATCAGGAGTCCCATATCACTCCAACTGCTCGCTCACCAGACCATTACACAACCTCCAGCAGCTCACGTGCTGACATGCATGATCCATGGATTCATGAGGTTGTCTCCATACCAAAACACGTCCATCTGCTCGATACAATTTGAAACGACACTCGTCCGACCAGGCAACATGTTCCCCGTCATCAACAGCCCAATGTCGATGTTGACGGACTCAGGCGACGCATAAAGCTTTGTGTTGTGCAGTCGTCAAAGGTACACGAGTGGGCCTTCGGCTCTGAAAACCCGTATCGATGGTGTTTCGTTGGTTGATTCACACGCTGACACTTGTTGATGGCCCAGCACTGCAGTCTGCAGCAAATTTGTGGAAGGAAGGATTTCACATCTGTCACGTTGAACAATTCTCTTCAGTCAGGATCCTCTTCCGGCCGCTGCAGTGTCGCAGATTTGATATTTTACCGGATTCTTGATGTTGATGGTATACTCGTGAAATGCTCGTACGGGAAAATCCCCACTTCATCGCTACCTCGGAGATGCTGTGTCCTATCTTTCGTGCGCCAACTATAACACCACGTTGAAACTCAGTTAAATTTTGATAACCTGACACTGTAGCAGCAGTAACCGATGTAACAACTGCGCCAGACACTTGCTGTCTTATATAGGCGTTGCCGACCGCAGCGCCATATTCTGCCTGTTTACATATCTCGGTATGTGAATGCTCATGCCTATATGTATTTCTTTGGCCCTTCAGTGTTTATTTGCCACAGTGAAATGTTCCATTTGCTGTCGTACATTGTAGCAGTATGAGGCGTCAAATGCTGTTATCTTGCAGAGGTCATAGTGCATGTGTATCATCAATTTCTCATTTACTTAATTCAGCAGCAGTAGTAGTAGCAGTAACAGTCGATTTATGCATCTGATAATCACTAGTAGTGGAACGAACTATGTGCCACCCCCGTCTCCATTGTTGACAGATGTATGGAAGATGGCGGTACTGACGTCATCCAAGATGGCGAACTATGATTTATGTGATGTACTCCATCCCCCTGTCACATCTTGGGTGAAAAATCAAGACTTCAGCTTCATAACTAAGTTAGCGGTAGGTGCTAGTGAGGCACTGCAATCCCCATGTGTACATTTGCATGACAGATGTGCTGTTTACAGAGCTAGTGGCGGAATGACTTGTAATTTTCACGGGTCGGACGCTGCTGCTATGCTTTTATCTGTTTCCTTGTAAGAGGTATTCCCCATTACTAACCATAATTTTATATAGGGCTGATGCAGGCACAGTATAATTTCTGGAGCGTGTTCGGATTTGAACAGTGGACGCTATACATCTCTGGAGCGCTATATTGTGCTCGTATCACAAAATGTTTTAAGGAAGTAGTTTTCTCGTTCTACGGTTTGGTAAAATAGTTTATCGTAGAGAAACCAGGAAGAAGGGTGTATGTCACGCACTTGTAATATATTTCTTAGAGTGGAGTATTAACAGCACTACATTCAATACGACGGAGAGGTCGGAAACCCAAGCGATCTAACATTGTAGCCTGTTTTAAGTGCGGAACGTTGTAGCCTTAGGGGTGTGTGTATGTGTTTATGTTCTCTCTTACCAGTGCCTTCCAGGTACTGATCCTAGACTCTGGAATAATACTTTAAAATTGATAGCTTGGTTGATTTACATAAAAAGGCTTCGAACTCCATCCGTCTGGAACTCCATCGCACATAAAAATCACCTGTTTCTTGTTCTCCTTCACCGTCTGCTATTACATCACAACACTTTCAAATCTGTTACTATAAATCGATAAGGAGTGCTAACCTCCTCGACATGGTCACATCTCGAGAAATCTTGTGCATTTGGCTGAGTGAGGACTCGACAAGCTCCATTCATTCAGGAGACACGGAATGTAGCGGTCTACTTCTGGTCGATTGCAGATTAAATCGGTAATGTTGCTACAGTTGCGGGTTGGTCAATGACAGTGTGTCTTTCGGTCTCTAATTTTACCCTAAGACTGTGACAATGCTTTGTGACTCCCATCAGCATAGAGATAGATCGTAAATTAAGCACTATGCTCGAAGTGTTAGAATTATGTAGTGCGATGTCTGATATACTTTGATGATGGATGTGTTCAAGAATTAATAATGCATGGACATACTGACCAGTCAACTATCCACATTCGCAATAATACTTGTAAGGTGGAGAGGGAGTGGTTTAGCTATGATACTGAAATTGGGAAACATTCTGTCACATCATTGGTCAGTGTTGAAATTACTGTAAAATAGGTAAAATTGTTCGCACAATCAACTGTAATGCTTATTATTTCAGTACATCAGGGGTGTCTTTTCCATCCCATTCGTCCACTGGTACGCTACTGGCTACCACGTAATGACTGACAGACATCGTTTGTTTTAGTTGGAGAAAGAGTTCTGGTGGAAGGACAACACCTTCTGGGGACAGACAGCACCAAAACAGTGATCGCGTACATGACTGCAATATGAGGAATCAGTCGAAATGGAACACGAAGCCATCAGCTATTCCACCACTGTGACAGTTGAGTTAAATGTAGAGGTTGTCAGTCACTTTCGGACAGCAGTTTGGAAACTCTCCACAACGGCGCCAAACTCTTCCAGTTTCCTTTTATTGTAGCTGTCTTTTATTTAAAATCATCCAGTGTGTGCAGTAACAAAATGACTTACACCATGCGACGTCTAGTTTTCTGTGAGAGGCAATGGGTCAGAACGTGTTAATAGAACCTGACACAGACCTCGAAGTCGTGGCGGAAAAACAAAATTTATGGCAATGTATAAAGCGTGTTACAGCAGAAAAAAACAACGACGTAGTGTCACAGGGAGCACCTCTTGCGACTTACAGTATGGTCTGTGGGGTACGATCATCCTCCTACAGCGCAAGTGATGAAACTTTTAACTGGTCTGCGCAGTGGATCAATACCTGTATATTTAATAGGATCGTCACATGTACTCGATGCCGGCATGCATGCGGTATTTGTTTTAGATGTATGGGAGGAGTGAGATGCTGTTCAAATGGTTCAAATGGCTCTGAGCACCATGGGACTTAACTTCTAAGGTCATCAGTCCTCTAGAACTTAGAACTACTTATACCTAACTAACCTAAGGACGTCACATACATCCATGCCCGAGGCAGAATTCGAACCTGCGACCGAAGCGGTCGAGCGGTTCCAGACTGTAGCGCCCAGAAACGCTCGGTCACCTCGGCCGGCAGAGATGCTGTAAAAATCTTATCGAGTTCTCTGTCAGATGAAGTCAGTGGAGCTTTTGTAGTTCGTAATTTTTCTCTAGTAGATGGAATAGAATAACGATGATAGAATGTTGGTATGATAGATGTGAATAGGCCTTGAGAGACGGTGGTCTATAGTACCTGCTTGTAGTTTTTAGAAACACCACAATGCTGCCAAAGAAGCACAAAAGCTTAACAGTCGTGTGTGACGGAAGGCAGATAATCATGAATCGCTCGCTGTCACTTCATGAGACACTGTACACGAAGGTACAAAATCTGATTAGCAGGTGCTGTACGCTTCAACTTTAATTACTGGAACCGTCCGGGATCCTAGGACCTCGAAGGAGATAAAGGGTAGATAAGGGGTTTAAGGTCTTGTCGACATAGGTCGTTAGAGACGGAGCACAAGTTCGGAATTATTCGAGGATGGAGAAGGAAATCGGTCATGCCCTTTCAGAGGAACCACCCCGGCATTTGCCTGGAGCAATTCAAGGAAATCAAGGAAAACCTAAACTAGATGGCCGGGCGCGCATTTGAAACATCGTCCTCCCGTCTGCAAATCCAGTGTGCCAACGACTGCGCCACCTCCCTCAGTGCGACCTCCAAGCGGCCATAAAACGCTACCCCTTCTGTTGGAACGTTATGGCCACGCGTGAATTTGGCTGTCGCCCGGATGTGTACTCACCTGCTGGTACGAACCGTTCAGTCGGAATCATTTAATGGTACAATCGATAGCAGCAGTCAAATACGCGTGTCCCAACGCAGCAACTGCGGTGGGGACGAGGAGGTTAGCGCGCAGGGTCGGTAGGGACGCCGTTACGATGGATGAAGGGTCGGGCGATGGACGTGCGCCAGGCTTACTGCTGTCCCACCCCGCGTACATTTATTATAATTCTACAAATTCTTCAGCACCGCTTTGTGAAACAAGTATAATACTCGTAGCATGCGGAATACAATAACCGCAAATCGCACTTGTCATCTGATGAATTTTGCAATAAATGTAGCTTAGATATACAAAGAGAACTACGAAATCCTTGATACCTGTATCATACTTTAAAATCAATTTTGTCTACACTGAAAGTATCGCATCGCCCTTTGAAGCTACTACGCTTACTCTCATACGGATTGCCTTAGCTACTGGGCGCGTTCAGACCCCCAGCAGCAAACAGCTCTTCACCCGTAGTGAATTATTAGCTTTCTGGCGAACTGATGTGCGTGGGATAGAAAGGGAAAGATATTTTCCAACAAGTCAGGTTGTGACGTACCTTGTTATAATCGAACACTTCATATAATTTATTTAATCATATTTTTAAGCGCGTAAGCTTCCGCTGGCAGAAGTCTAGCCTGGGAGCTGCTTTGTAATAGACGAACATGAGGACAGCATTGTTGTCACTTGTGTTTTGTTATGCTGGACGGCTGTGTTGACATGTTGATAAGTAGTAGTCTCGTATTTTCTACATACTTGCAGTTATTCATGTGATTCAGTAACTC
This sequence comes from Schistocerca americana, assembly GCF_021461395.2. NCBI lineage: Eukaryota > Metazoa > Arthropoda > Insecta > Orthoptera > Acrididae > Schistocerca > Schistocerca americana. The sequence goes on along the minus strand of NC_060122.1, from coordinate 71,166,117 downwards.
TTAATGTAAACCGAACGAAGAATAAATAAAATAAATTTTACGATTCGTTGCTGTATCCACCTGGTAGTCGATTTGTCTGGACAGCAGGCAGGCTGTGTGGGTAGCCGCCCCGCCAACAGGACGAGGGTGAACGGCTCTCATGAACACCGAGATGTTTCCCCTGTGTGGCCTGGGCGGTTTACCTCGGAGTTAAGTGTCGCTTCTCATGGGTACGGGTCGTCTGGGTAGAACGGCTCGTACAGGTCGTTTTGGTTTAGGGCTCCGAGATGGAAGGAGGACCTGTGACAGTGCAAACAAATTAGTGACACACGCATATACGCTTTATTGCACTGCCATACATTAGTTGTACAGAAACTCGCTGGATGTGCTTGTTGTTGTTGTTGTGGTCTTCAGTCCTGACACTGGTTTGATGCAGCTACTCTATCCTGTGCAAGCTTCTTCATCTCCCAGTACCTACTGCAACCTACGTCCTTCTGAATCTGCTTAGTGTATTCATCTCTTGGTCTCCCTCTACGATTTTTACCCTCCACGCTGCCCTCCAATGCTAAATTTGTGATCCCTTGATGCCTCAAAACATGTCCTACCAACCGATCCCTTCTTCTAGTCAAGTTGTGCCACAAACTTCTCTTCTCCCCAGTCCTATTCAATACCTCCTCATTAGTTACGTGATCTACCCACCTTATCCTCAGCATTCTTCTGTAGCACCACATTCCGAAAGCTTCTATTCTCTTCTTGTCCAAACTGGTTATCGTCCATGTTTCACTTCCATAGATGGCTACACTCCATACAAATACTTTCAGAAACGACTTCCTGACACTTAAATCTATACTCGATGTTAACAAATTTCTCTTCTTCAGAAACGCTTTCCTTGCCATTGCCAGTCTACATTTTATATCCTCTCTACTTCGACCATCATCAGTTATTTTACTCCCTAAATAGCAAAACTCCTTTACTACTTTAAGTGTCTCATTTCCTAATCTAATCCCCTCAGCATCACCCGATTTAATTTCACTACATTCCATTATCCTCGTTTTGCTTTTGTTGATGTTCATCTTATATCCTCCTTTCAAGACACTGTCCATTCCGTTCAACTGCTCTTGCAAGTCCATTGCAGTCTCTGACAGAATTACAATGTCATCGCCGAACCTCAAAGTTTTTACTTCTTCTCCATGAATTTTAATACCTACTCCGAATTTTTCTTTTGTTTCCTTTACTGCTTGCTCAATATACAGATTGAATAACATCGGGGAGAGGCTACAACCCTGTCTCACTCCTTTCCCAACCACTGCTTCCCTTTCATGCCCCTCGACTCTTATAACTGCCATCTGGTTTCTGTGCAAATTGTAAATAGCTTTTCGCTCCTTGTATTTTACCCCTGCCAGTTAACGTTGTCAAAAGCTTTCTCTAAGTCTACAAATGCTAGAAACGTAGGTTTGCCTTTTCTTAATCTTTCTTCTAAGATAATTCGTAAGGTTAGTATTGCCTCACGTGTTCCATCATTTCTACGGAATCCAAACTGATCTTCCCCGAGGTCCGCTTCTACCAATTTTTCCATTCGTCTGTAAAGAATTCGCGTTAGTATTTTGCAGCTGTGACTTATTAAACTGAGAGTTCGGTAATTTTCACATCTGTCAACACCTGCTTTCTTTGGGATTGGAATTTTTATATTCTTCTTGAAGTCTGTGGGTATTTCGTCTGTCTCATACATCTTGCTCACCAGATGGTAGAGTTTTGTCATGACTGGCTCTCCCAAGGCCATCAGTAGTTCTAATGGAATGTTGTCTACTCCCGGGGCCTTGTTTCGACTCAGGTCTTTCAGTGCTCTGTCAAACTCTTCACGCAGTATGGTATCTCCATTTCATCTTCATCCACATCCTCCTCCATTTCCATAATATTGTCGTCAAGTACATCGCCCTTGTATAAACCCTCTATATACTCCTTCCACCTTTCTGCCTTCCCTTCTTTGCTTAGAACTGGGTTGCCATCTGAGCTCTTGATGTTCATACAAGTGGTTCTCTTCTCTCCAAAGGTCTCTTTAATTTTCCTGTAGGCAGTATCTATCTTACCCCTAGTGAGACAAGCCTCTACATCCTTACATTTGTCCTCTAGCCATCCCTGCTTAGCCATTTTGCACTTCCTGTCGATATCATTTTTGAGACGTTTGTATTCCTTTTTGCCTGCTTCATTTACTGCATTTTTATATTTCCACCTTTCATCAATTAAATTCAATATTTCTTCTGTTACCCAAGGATTTCTATTAGCCCTCGTCTTTTTACCTACTTGATCCTCTGCTGCCTTCACTACTTCATCCCTCAGAGCTACCCATTTTTGTTCTGCTGTATTTCTTTCCCCCATTCCTGTCAATTGTTCCCTTAGGCTCTTCCTGAAACTCTGTACAACCTCTGGTTCTTTCAGTTTATTCAGGTCCCATCTCCTTAAATTCCCACCCTTTTGGAGTTTCTTCAGTTTCAATCTGCAGTTGTGGTCAGAATCCACATCTGCCCCTGGAAATGTCTTACAATTTAAAACCTGGTTCCTAAATCTCTGTCTTACCATTATATAACCTATCTGATACCTTTTAGTATCTCCAGAGTTCTTCCAGGTATACAACCTTCTTTTATGATTCTTGAACCAAGTGTTAGCTATGATTAAGTTATGCTCTTTGCAAAATTCTACAAGGCGGCTTCCTCTTTCATTTCTTCCCCCCAATCCATATTCACCTACTATGTTTCCTTCTCTCCCTTTTCCTACTGACGAATTCCAGTCACCCATGACTATTAAATTTTCGTCTCTCTTCACGACCTGAATAATTTCTTTTATCTCGTCATACATTTCATCAATTTCTTCATCATCTGCAGAGCTAGTTGGCATATAAACTTGTACTACTGTAGTAGGCATGGGCTTTGTGTCTATCTTGGCCACAATAATGCGTTCACTATGCTGTTTGTAGTAGCTTACCCGCACTCCAATTTTTTTTTATTCATTATTAAACTTACTCCTGCATTACCCCTATTTGATTTTGTATTTATAACCCTGTAATCACCTGACCAGAAGTCTTGTTCCTCCTGCCACCGAACTTCACTAATTCCCACTATATCTAACTTTAACCTATCCATTTCCGTTTTTAAATTTTCTAACCTACCTGCCCGATTAAGGGATCTGACATTCCACGCTCCGATCCGTAGAATGCCAGTTTTCTTTCTCCTGATAACGACGTCCTCTTGAGTAGTCCCCGCCCGGAGATCCGAATTGGGGACTATTTTACCTCCGGAATATTTTACCCAAGAGGACGCCATCATCATTTAATCATACAGTAAAGCTGCATGTCCTCGGGAACAATTACGGCTGTAGTTTCACCTTGCTTTCAGCCGTTCGCAGTACCAGCACAGCAAGGCCGTTTTGGTTAATGTTACAGGCCAGATCAGTCAATCATCCAGACTGTTGCCCCTGCAACTACTGAAAAGGCTGCTGCCCCTCTTCAGGAACCACATGTTTGTCTGGCCTCTTAACAGATACCCCTCCGTTGTGGTTGCACCTACGGTACGGCCATCTGTATCGCTGAGGCACGCAAGCCTCCCCACCAACGGCAAGGTCCATTGTTCATGGGGGAAGTGGATGTGCTTACGAGCAGATAAAACTAAGCAGTGGCCGGTTAAGGCGTGCGTCACTGAATGTAACGTCAACAAGACTATGTTCGTCCTTGGCGCCACACTGTCACTCACTGTAGTGAACACTTGCCCCTAAGCAAACCCTAGACTTAAGCCGTGGGCACACGGACCGTGCTGTCGAACGTCAACGTCGGGCGTGCCGACTTCAACCTGCTGCTCAACGCTCAGAAACGATGCTACTTCTGCATACGGTAACGTGGGCCCCAATGTGACATAGCAGCAGCCGTCGGCTGTATCGGTTCTTAAACCACACTACAAAACGGACGGCCGTAAAATTCCCATTAGCTCTAGCAAAGCGTTCATTTCCTGCTTCATCCATATGCTACTCAGGTAGTTTTGTCTGTAGTATACATCAATAAAAATTCCAGTAACAGTGAAAATATTATAAGGCAAAAAGGTAAGTACGATGTCCGCGCAGTGAGTAAACTGGCTTCTATAAGTTCCATTACAGATAGCGCGATACAAGTTTAGAATAGTTCTCCACGTAAGATAAACATTATTTCGTCATTCTCACTTTTTAGTAAAACCCTTTGGACATTCTTACTTTATCACTGTTAGCATTCAGTAGCAGAATCTCTACATGTGAATTTAAAAAAAATAAAAAAGGGCAAACTATCTTACTGCAAGTAGCGTAAGGTGCCCGTCGATTAAAACAATCGAACAAGCCGGCCGGAGTGGCCGAGCGGTTCTGGGCGCTTCAGTCTGGAACCGCGTGACCGCTACGGTCGCAGGTTAGAATCCTGCCTCGGGCATGGATGTGTGTGATGTCCTTAGGTCAGTTAGGTTTAAGTAGTTCTAAGTTCTAGGGGACTGATGACCTGAGCTGTTAAGTCGCATAGTGCTCGGAGCCATTTGAAGCACTCGAACAAATTCACCCCGCAAAAATTGCACCCTTATATTTACATAATATCGAATATTATAGTAAATCCTTATATTAAACTAATAAGGAAGTATCATAACCCATCAAAAAGCTGAATGTGTAAAGAAAATTTTTTTTGGGTGTGATGGGGCGCGAACCACTAACACTCATAAATGTCGCGATCAAACTGTGATCCTACTCATTTCTTTTTATTTTTTTTTTATTTTGTTTGTTATTGGCCGTTGGATTTGTTGGGGGCGGACGTTCCATGACGCTTGTTCAAGTTCATCGTTGGTCTATTCACTCAGGTTTTTTTTATTATTATTTTTTTTTTAATACAGTGGGCAGCTATCCTTCTGACCGAACGTGCTAAGGTACCTTGCCGGCGCTCATTGCGCTACCGCGACAACGGGCCTAGGGAGACCATGTGTAGCTTGCTACCGTGTCTTAAAAGCTTCAGTTGTAGCTATATTACTAACTGAAATTTAATTATAACAAACTGTACCGAAAGCCATGCATTTTTAATGGATCCTCAACATGCTCTTGATTTGAAATGGCCGAGTCTCATAATATGCAAGTTACAATAATTCTATTACCACGAATATGACGTTTCTTCTCATTTTATTACAGCGATTCATGCAACTAACGGACGGTTTTAGAGACCTCCCCAATTCTCTAGTGCTCTTAAACGGTATACATACGCATGGGCTTCAACTGGAAGCCAATATGGCGCCTCACAGCTCTGGACCGAAGGGAGCTGGCGTGCATGTGACGTAGGTGGCACTGTGCCATCTCATTGGTCAACGTTCAACCGCACGTGCAGATAATCTGAGATGTTAGATTTTGCTCTACACGTTCGGAAAAAGTTCCGAATGTGCTACTGTGGATTGGCCAGAGCGCCAACCCACAATGAGAGGAAGCCGAAAGGCGCGCGTTTAAGCTCACGCAGGCTGGCGTGAGGTCTGGGACAGGACACGGAAATGAGAATAGCCAAAAACGTACGTAGCTGCTGGAATACTTAACTTTAATCCATAATTGGTGAACATCGGTCTGACGGTACATGCATCACAAGATAAATAGCAAATGATAATGGCGTCTTGCTAGGTCGTAGCAAATGACGTAGCTCAAGGCTATGCTAACTATCGTCTCGGCAAATGAGAGCGTAATTTGTCAGTGAACCATCGCTAGCAAAGTCGGCTGTACAACTGGGCGAGTGCTCGGAAGTCTCTCTAGACCTGCCGTGTGGCGGCGCTCGGTCTGCAATCACTGATAGTGGCGACACGCGGGTCCGACGTATACTAACGGACCGCGGCCGATTTACAGGCTACCACCTAGCAAGTGTGGTGTCTGGCAGTGACACCACATGTGCTATTCCACTCTATGACGTCAGAAAGTCGGCACGCTCAACGCTCACCGTTCGACAGCACGGTCTGCGTGCTTTAGCCTCCGCTTGTAGACTTAGTCTCGCAGGATGGTCTCCACTGCGAACTGTACCAAAAACTGCAACTCCTGAATTCCGTACTAGAACTGACGTAGCATACGCCTAACATGAACTGACCATCGCTGCCCGTGGCCGCCGCTTATCGCAAAATGGTTCAAACGGCTCTGAGCACTATGGGACTTAACTTCTAAGGTCATCAGTCCCATAGAACTTAGAACCACTGAAACCTAACTAACCTAAGGACATCACACACATCCACGCCCCAGGCAGGATTCGAACCTGCGACCGTAGCGGTCGCGCGGTTCCAGACTGTAGCGCCTAGAACCCCGCGGCCACCCCGGCCGGCCCGCTTATCACTCCACGGAATTCCACTTCTCTCAGCGCGCCAGCTCCGGTTGCGTCCGTCGGCGAGGACACAACAACTCCCACAGCGTTTGGGGACGCCAGCGTCTTCGACAGACTCCGTGCCTGTCTCTCCAGACAGCGGTGTTGGCAGGACGTCGTTTTGTTACGTCACGTACGGTGGCAGCGCCACAAGGATATCCGTCCGCCACCCGACAAATAAGACCGCGGCCGGACCGAGCGAAGTGCCCAATTCGGCGGAACCAGCAGTTCCGTGCGGCCGCATCATCAGTTCAGAGAAACCGCTACGATTTTCCAGTACCAGCAGTTTCACCTCACCGCTCCTTGCCGGCAGACCCATCTCAGTTCGTTCTGGTGTCCACCAGTTAGCCGTCACAGTACAAGTCCAGTGACTTCCCAGGTCTTCACGCCACCGCTTATTACGACTTCGGGGTTCGTCGTGTAGGCACATCACAGATAACATCACAGGAGAGATATTTCTGTTGTATGTAGTTGTGCGGATGGATTTTCATCCAAGGGCATTATGCAGCACTGGTCATTACAATTGCTACACCAAGAAGAAATGCAATTGATAAACAGGTATTCATTCGACAAATATATTATACTAGAACTGACATGTGATTACGTTTTCACGCACTTTGGGTGCATAGATCCTGAGAAATCAGTACCCAGAACAACCACCTCTCGCCCTAATAACGGCCTTGGTACGCCTGGGCATTGAGTCAAACAGAGCTTGGATGGCACGTACAGGTACAGCAGCCCATGCAGCTTCAACACGACACCACAGTTCATCAAGAGTAGTGACTGGCGTATTGTGACGAGCCACTTGCTCGGCCACCATTGACCAGACGATTTCAATTGGTGAGAGATCTGGAGAATGTGCTGGCCAGGACAGCAGTCGAACATTTTCTGTATCCAGAAAGGCCTGTACAGGACCTGCAACATGCGGACTCGCTTTATCCTGCTGAAATGTAGGGTTTTGCAGGGATCGAATGAAGGGTAGAGCCACAGGTCGTAACACATGTGAAATGTAACGTCCACTGTTCAAAGTGCCGCCAAGAGGTCGCCGAGATGTGTATCCAATGGCGAACCATACCAGCACGCTGGGTGATACGCCAGTATAGCGATGACGAATGCACGCTTCCAATGTGCGTTTACCGCGATTTCGCAAAACAGAGATGCGACCATCATGATGCTGTAAACAGAACCTGGATTCATCGGAAAAAATGACGTTTTGCCATTCGTGCACCCAGGTTCGTCGATCAGTACACCATCGTAGGCGCTCCTGTCTGTGATGCAGCGACAAGGGTCTCCGAGCTGATAGTCGATGCTGTTCGTGCAGATGGTTGTTGTCTTGCAAACGTCTCCAACTGTTGATTCAGGGATCGAGATGTTGCTGCACGACCCGTTACAGCCATGCGGATAAGATGCCTGTCATCTCGACTGCTAGTGATACGAGGGCGTTGGGATCCAGCAAAGTCGGAAACGTGATGGTACGCATTTCTCCTCCTTACACGAGGCACCACATCAACTTTTCACCAGGCAACGCCGGTGAACTGCTGTTTGTGTATGAGAAATCTGTTGGAAACTTTCCTCATGTCATCACGTTGTAAGTGTCGCCACCGGCGCCAACCTTGTGTGAATGATCTCAAAAGCTAATCATTTGCATATCACAGCAACTTCTTCCTGTCAGTTTAATTTCGCGTCTGTAGCACGTCATCTTCGTGGTGTAACAATTTTAATGGCCAGTATTGTATTATACTTCCGTTTTTTTAAATAAAGTTATTCTTTAAGGGCCGTCTTTGATCACTTCTCGGTACGAGGATAAGTCATTCATGCGTTCCAATATTTTTCAAGCAGATGCTTGTAGCACTACTAGACTGTCCGCTCGGCTGGGAGCTTGAGCAGTACGTATGCCGTGCCGTAAGTTGCTCATGGCAGGTCTGTAGTGCCCGTAAGGACCACATTTGTCCTTAAAGAGAAAACAAATACAGTCAGAAAAACTTTCTTAATAATGGAGTTCAGACCGCGTCCATTCAACTATCTCAGTAGTAATGACACGAAGGTAACGAAAGAACCCAGTCCCTGAGCGTAGAAGATCTCCGACCCGGCCGGTATCGAACCCTGATGCTCTGTTGCAGACATGCAGACACGTCGTCCCCTGCACAAATACCAAGGTGACGCTGCAGCTCACCACATGTCAGCCAACACTAAATTGTTCATTCTTCAGTGTTTTTTAAGAATTTCTGAAAGTGCAGATGTTCGGTGAGCTGGGTCAATGTGAACGTTTTCTACAACTTCAGGGCAAGACACTCCAAAATTCTCCTTATGAACACACGAACAGCCTCCATTGTATTCTTTGTGCATTGATTTTTGTTCCCTAGTAACTACACACCTATTTCCTTTTTAGGAACATGGCAAGGTTATCTTGGCCATGAATACACGATAACTTACCTGCAGAAAATAACTTTACACCACGAGATAATCTACGTTCGAAATTCATTAATTTCAACGTGAGGGGAAACAATATGAGAAAGGAGAAGTTCATTTCGATAGCCATTGCCAAAAAACTTCGTAATTTGCTTGTTGATTTTCTTTCTCGTTGCTTAGACAACCAATGATAACACTTCACCTGATTCTCATCCATTTTCTGTGAATAGCTGGTTTTTGTGCTATGAGTCTTATCTGAGATTAAGAGTCTTCCGCATCAGTATAATTTAGTGTTGTTTTCAAGAGACTGCAATAAATATATCATCCACTTTCAGTCTGTGGCTTCATCACGGATCGATTTCAGCACAACGAGAAAGAGAAGTTATCTCTGATTACATAATGGAATCGTTGCTTCAGTTGACATTGGTTACAAAGTTGTTTATTCTCTTTCCTACTGCTTCTCATGCAAGACTGAATAAATGTGATCAGTTATTAACCAAGCAGTTACTTACACGGAAATTGTCGTGATGTTCTTTTACGACAGCAGCACTATTCATAATTTGAACGATTAATTCGTGTTGTGTGTCTAATATTTCTCTGTAGACTTCACCTCACAACCACCTCACAGGTAAAACGGAGTAATATCTCGGGATCTTGTTGACCAAAAAACGGGACCATTTCAACCATTCCGTCTTACGGGGAAAATTAGGTTAAGATGATGTGTCTCCTGGAGTCTTTCTGGAAGAATTATACCCATCCATGTAACCATAGGAACATATTCCAATAATTTTGGAACGTCGTTTTCAAGAAGTTATTGACAACAGGTCCCTTTAAGACGATGTGATAACACAACAAACCCAGTCAACTAGCTGTCTATCACACAACACCGCACATTTACAGAGAAGCGTTCTTGAAAATGTCTTTCAACAAAGGCGTATGAATTTTTGTTCTACCACCTATGTGAGTTACGAGTGTTATTGACATCGTCACGAATCAAAATTACTTCATCAGTAAACAGTATTAAATGGATTATTCGGTAATTTTCAATTATCCAACGACACATTCCAGTTTTCTACCGACATATCTATAATCCAATTCAATCCCCTGTAATTGATTAGGATAGAGGCCTGCACACGTTAACGTAATGAAAAAGATGTTCAAACGTGTGTCAAATCTTATTGGACTTAACTGCTGAGGTCATCAGTCCCTCAGCTTACACACTAAACCTAAATTATCCTAAGGACAAACACACACACACAGTAATGCCCGAGGAAGGACTCGAACCTCCGCCGGGACCAGCCGCACAGTCTATGACTGCAGCGCCTGAGACCGCTCGGCTAATCCCGCGCGGCTAACGTAATAAACGCAGATACGTGCTTGAGTAAGGTCTACGTTCTACCAAATAAATAAAATATCCTCAATTATCCACAGTCAGTATATTTGCACTTACAGATAAAATATGACTGCTGGGCACGTCACCGCTTTCCGTAGTTTATTCAAAATATGCTTAAACACCGCTGAATCTGGCGCTCTGCTATAAGCAGCAGCCGTGTTTCCATTACGAAGCTCGTACAAAAATATCACATCAGCATACCCCCCATCTGTAAATACAACTGGCCAAAAAATTCCAAGCAAAGTTGAAAAATTCAGTTGTTTAAACTTAGACAAAACCTCAAATAGAAATAGAAATGACAATCAACAAATAAAGACATATTATCTGGAGTAGTAACATGTGAAATGAAAACTTATCTGTGTGACCAGTTGAGACTGAACACATGTTGCAAGTAATGTTTATTAGAATTAGTCCATAACACAAGCTCCAAAAATATTTACAATTACTCGCAAAACACTCTGCATTCACAACAGCAGCAGAGTACTTCTTTCCTTTTTAATTTGGCTAAACACATGACATTTACATGATTGTACAAAACACATGTTTCATCATCAGCGGCTTTTTAATTTAAACCCCAATATCGACCGGTATCAGTCATAGGTCATCTTCATAGGTTAGGGTTAAAACAGTTTAGGCCACATCATCACATCTGTCATTATTTAAATAATATGCACGTCTCATGTGTAGAGCATGCCATGTCATTCCTAGTTTTGGAAACCGACGTATACCGGGTATTTTAACTTATTAATGTTTTTCAGGATAATCTTTTGAAGTAACTCATCACTTAAGAAGGAAGTGACTGCGCTAAAACGAGCACTGAATACAATGTATAATGTTCACTCACACATACATTGCAGCCACCTCTTCAAAGAGACAAGCATTCCATCCTCAGTGGTTCAGAAATGGGATCAGTATATATGGAGCAGTCAAATGAAAACTGAGTAAACTGTTTACTGCCCACAACAAAAAAAGTTTTTCATCACCTCGTTTCCGAGAGTTCCGTAATCTCTGCAGAAAATTGGAATAGAGATCAAATTAAGCATCATTTCCGCGATTTTTATTGCACATGAAAACCACACATGGCACGTTGTACCACCATACAGCGAGACCCGCAGAGGTGGTGGTCCAGATTGCTGTACACACCGGTACATCTAACGCCCAGTAGCACATTCTCCCGAATTGATGCATGCATGTATTCGTCGCGGCATACTATCCACAGGTTCATCAAGGCACAGTTGGTTCATATTGTCCCACTCCTCAACGGCGATTCAGCGTAGATCCCTCAGAGTGATTGGTGGGTCACGTCATCACGTTAGACAGAGTTCATGTCTAGAGAACATGCTGGCCACTCTAGTCGATCTATATCGTTATCCTGAAGGAAGTCATCCAGCCGGCCGGTGTGGCCGAGCGGTTCTAGGCGCTTCAGTCTGGAACCGTGCGATGGCTGCGGTCGCAGGTTCGAATCCTGCCTCGAGCATGGATGTGTGTGATGTCCTTAGGTTAGTTAGGTTTAAGTAGTTCTAAGTTCTAGGGGACTGATGAACTCAGATGTTAAGTCCCATAGTGCTCAGAGCCATTTGAACCATGAGGGCGCGAATTGTCGTCCATGAAAGGGAATGCGTCGCCAATATGCTATCGATATGGTTGCACTATCGGTCGGACGATGGCATTCACGTATCGTATAGCCGTTACGGCGCCTTCCATGACCACCAGCGGCGTACGTCGGCCCCACATAATGCCACTCCAAAACAGCAGGGAACCTCCACCTTGCTGCACTCGGTGGACAGCGTGTCTAAGGCGTTCAGCGTGACCGGAGGGTTGCCTCCAAACACGTCTCCGACCATTGTCTTGCTGAAGGCATATGCGACACTCATCGGTGAGGAGAACATGATGCCAATCCAGAGCGGCCCATTCGGCGTGTTGTTGGGCCATCTGTACTGGGCTGCATGGTGTCGTGGTTGCAAAGATGGACCTCGTCATGGACGTCAGGAGTGAAGTTGCACATCATGCAGCCTATTGCGCACAGTTTGAGTCATAACACGACATTCTGTGGCTGCACTAAAAGCATCATTCAACATGGTGGGGTTGCTGTCAGGGTTCCTCGGACCCATAATCCTTAGGTAGCGGTCATCGACTGCAATAGTAGCCCTTGGACGGCCTGAGCGAGGCACGTCATCGACAGTTCCTGTCTCTCTGTATCTCCTCCGTGACCGAACAACATCGCTTTGGTTCACTCCGAGACGCCTGGGCACTTACCTTGTTGAGAGCCCTTACTGGCACAAAGTAACAATGCGGACGCGATAGAACCGTGGTATTGACCGTCTAGGAATGGTTGAACTATAGACAACAGGAGCTGTGTACCTCTTTCCTGGTGGAATGACTGGAACTGATCGGCTGTCGGACCCCCTCCGTCTAATAGGCGCTGCTCATTCGTGGTTGTTTACATCTTTGGGCGGGTTTAGTGACCTCTCTGAACAATTAAAGGAACTGTATGATACAATATCCACAGTCAACGTCCATCTCAGGAGTTCTGGGAACAGGGGTGATGCATAACTTTTTTTGATGTGTGTATTTCAGACATTCTCGCCATAACTTTAACACAAATATCCCCCTGTGAGACAAAACGGGCAAGGTTTGCAGTGAAACCGTGATTGAAGCTAGGCGAGCACGTCTTGGTCCGAAGCAAATCGACGATCACGAATGTCTTTCTTCGGGGCTCTTAAAATATTGCATAGGAACATACTGGGACTGTATCGAGGGTGTGTAAGTGCTTCCCAGCGAAACATCTGCGTTGTGCTCGAAACAACCTTGGCAATATGGGGGTGGGATTTATCCTGCATTATAATGATGCCGTCCTTCAACGTTCCTGGACGTTTGGACTTGACAGAGCCCTTCAAATTTTGCAGAGTGTCCAAGTCCCGCAGCGTGCTAACTGTGGCGCAGGTTCTTGCAATCAAAGGAAAAGGTCATTATGCCTGTCAAACGCGTTATTTCGACTACGCTGCAGAAGTTCCGCTGGTATACCATTATACATCGTCCGTACAGTCCCAATCTCTGTCCAGGCGAGTATTTTTGGAGTCCGCACAGACAATCACGACCGTCGATTGGCTACAGACGAAGAGGTGCACTCCTGGGTAACATCGCAGTTCCTAAGGCAACTGCAAACATTTCTTCATGAACACGTTGACCTTCTTGTCTCACAGTGGGATAAATGTATTATACGAGGGTGAGTCAAACGAAAACCTTAAATATTATTTAAGTATTATTTATTGTGCAGAAGTGGTACAAAGCTATATCACTTTTTAACATAATCTCCTCCACGCTTAATGCAAGTGCTTACAAAGTGCATAAATTCCTTTCAGAAAAAAATGCGTTTGGTAGTCCGCGCAACCAACCATGCACTGTGTGGCGTACCTCTTCATCAGAATGGAACTCCTTTCCTCCCACTGCGTCTCTGAGTGGTCCAAACGTATGGAAATCACATGGATCAAGGTCTGGTGAGTACAGTGGATGAGGAAGACACTCAAAATGCAGGTCTGTGGTTGTTGCAACTGTTGTACGGGCAGTTTGAGGACTTGCATTGTCATGTTGCAAAAGGATACCTGCTGACAGCAATCCACATCGCTTTCATTTGAATGCAGGCCGCAGATGATTTTTTTAGGATATCTGTGTATGATGCACTGGTGACAGCGGTCCCTCTAGGCATGTAATGCTCCAAAAGACGCCTTTTTGGTCCCAAAAGAGAGTCAGCATAACCTTCCCTGCTGATGGTTTTTTTTTTTTCGAAACTTCTTTGCTTTTGGTGATGAGGAATAGCGCCATTCCTTCCTCGCTCTCTTTGTTTCCGGTTGGTGGAAGTGAACCCAGGTTTCGTCCCCAGTAACGATTCTTGCAAGGAAGCCATCATCTTCTCGTTCAAAGCGCCGAAGAAGTTCTTCACAAGCATCAACACGTCGTTCTCTCATTTCAGGAGTCAGCTGCCGTGCCACCCATCTTGGAGACACTTTTGGAAACTGGAGCACATAATGCACAATGTGGTGTGCTGACCCATGACTAATATTTAAACATGCTGCAATGTCATTCAGTGTCACTCGTCGGTTTTCCTTGACTATGGCTTCAACTGCCGTAATGTTCTGTGGAGTCACAACTCGTTGTGCCTGACCTGGACGAGGAGCATCTTCCACTGAAGTCACACCATTTGCGAACTTACTACTCCATTCGTAGACTTCCTGATGTGACAGACATGCATCACCGTACTGAACCTTCATTCATCGATGAATTTCAAAAGCTTTCACATCTTCTCTACGCAAAAACCGAATAACATAACGCTGTTCTTCCCTGGTGCAAGTCGCAAGTGGGGCGACCATCTTTATACTGATACTGTTAAAAAAATGTTCAAATCTGTGTGAAGTCTTATGGGACTTAACTGCTAAGGTCATCAGTCCCTAAGCTTACACACTACTTAACCTAAATTATCCTAAGGACAAACACACACACACACCCATGCCCGAGGGTGGACTCCGCCGGGACCAGCCGCACAGTCCATGACTGAAGCGCCTGAGACCGCTCGGCTAATCCCGCGCGGCTATACTGATACTGCGACGGTATCTGTTCATCTGCACTATTCTGCCACCTACACGCCATTCTGCGCGCTGTTTGTAGCACGCTTACCAACTTACAGGATAACGGCTCGAAATTTCGATATGTTATTACAAATTTAAGGTTTTCATTTGACTTACCCTCGTAGTTATGGAGATTCCTTTTGAAATAATGAACATTTTACCTAGTTTTAGGACTCCATTCCTCAATTTGTAAAAACGGAACACTTCTTCGATGGTTTCGTTGTCTATAGCTCAGTCTGTAAGATTGTTAAGAAGACTTTCTCCCAGGAACGGGTAGATATATCAAGTTCAAATTTATGTCACATAGTAAGGTCTATCGTCTCTTGGAGGCGTAAAAATTTTAAGCTTCTAAGTCACTTCAGTCAAAAGATACGGTCATTTACGTCACATATTTTAACGCATGTTAATTCACACATCAAAAATGTAGGGCATTTCGTGTTGATCTAAAATCGTGAAATTCTGCAAGAAGCAAGGTTTCACAGTGAAACTAAAAATTGTGGAACTTGTTAATTGTAATTATGTGACATAAAGGTATCTTTTGGCATTTGATTACACCTTGCATTTATCATCTCTCAAAATGCATAATAGAAGAGCGTTACTACATGCAAACATGAAATCTAGTGATGTTTTAGTAAGTGAATAAAAATGTTTAATTAAATCTTCTCTCTCTACATACATAAAGTGAGTTCCACTGCTCACTTCTTTTTGTGTGTCCGGACTAGCCTGAGGAATGCACAGATTTTGATAGGGTCTTGGAAATCCCAGGACCAATGTCTTGTCAGTATAGATATCAATAACAGACAAAAATCGTTGAGATTCTCGATTCACAGCATAACTATCCTAGTACCATTTCACCAATTTCCCTCCGCCCCCTCCCCATCTGTCTCGTTTCCATTGGAATATACAGGATGAGCCAAAAATCTGTTAACATTTGAAAATGCACTAATTCACGGAATAATGCAGGTAGAGTAGTAGAGCAATGTAGGTAGAGAGGTAAATCTTCCCACACATGCCTGAAATTACATGAGCTTTTGTTGAGACCAATCAAGAGTGTCAAAACCGACCTACATATAGAACTGTCTTGGAAACGCCATTGCGTGAGGAGAAAATAACGGTGTGGCGTGAATTGACCACATCAGTCGTGATCGGAAGCTTTCTCTCCGAGGACATGCGGGATGCTGTTTTTCAAACTGTTAGTGTTACGGGTGCGACGTACACCGACATGCTATCGAATCGCATCATTCCTGCCGGTAGCTACAATTTTTATGCAGGAGGGCGCTCCACCCGATAATGTCAGACGTACGAAAGATCTGTTGCGCACGTCATTCTGTGAGGACGACGCGTGGAGCCGCCACTTCCGTCGTGTTTGGCCTGCCTAGTTACCCAGACCTCAGTCAGTGTGATTGCGTGGCTGTGGGGCTACCTGAAGTCACGAGTTAGTCTGAACTCATTATGAATGCTAAGAGACAACATACGACGGAGATCTCTCACCATAACTACTGATGTGTTGTACAGTGCTGGTCACAAAATTGTCCCTCGACTACAGATATTTGTTGTGAATGACAGCCGAGAAGTTGAGCATTTGTAGTAAAGGACATCTTCTTTGCAAAAAGTAAATTGTTATGCTAATTATTATATTTGTAACATATAAAGCTCCATCTGTTGGTCATTTTGTAGACTTGATTTTGGTTTCAATAAAAACTCATGTCATTTCAAGTAAATGCGTCAATTTTTACCTCTCTGTCTACAATATTCCGTGAACTATTGGATTTTCAAACGGACATTTGAGTCCTCCAGTCTCTATGAGGTAACAGAGAAAAAATTAAATTTAATCTGAAGACATTTCGTCTGTAGAAATACTGATGTCAAACAGACGAATATTTGGCTCTAAGCACTATGGGAGTTAACATCTGGCGTCATCCGTCCCCTACATTTAGACCTACTTAAACCTAACTAACCTAAGGACATCACACACATCCATGCCCGAGGCAGGATTCGAAACTGCGACCATAGCAGCAGCACGGTTCCGGACTGAAGGGCCTAGAACCGCACGGCCACAGCGGCCGGCGACGAATATGTGACTACAAAGAAAAATGTGAGGAGTTAGAAGTCATATCGAGTCTCATCGATCGTCGTTCTTCCCAAGAAGAGTTTACGAATGGAACAGGGTGGGAGGGGGGAGGGGGGGAGTGATTTCGTAGTACTGCACTTCCGCATGCATACATGTAAATTACTGTTTGGTGCTGCACAAACACTACGTCGTATTTGCCTCTGTGTACGTCATGCCATCTTACTCGGGCTCAAACATCCGCTTGTCAAAGAATATATATATATATATATATATATATATATATATATATATATATATATATATATATATATATATATATATATATATTCTATCCTCGCTCTCGCTCTCGCTCTCCACCAGTATTTTGAAACATTCAAGACCATACACTGCCATGTCTCAATAGATCAACCACTAAACATAGGCTCACATATGAGAACTGTTGCGGTTGGAAGACGGGCTACATATTCGTAAAACGGAAACTATACTATAAGATGTATCTGCTTTACATCGTTTACAGCTAGTCTGAAGTACGATTATCACCTATGTTTGAAACGACACTCCCTCCACTGAAACCGCGAGTGTTACATAAAACATTCGTAACACTTTGCCCCTCCAGCTAACGTAAACCGATGACGTATATGATTCCCACTGCATGGAATACGGGAACCTTGTGGAGGTCTTCCATTACTTTTTGCATTGCACATACAATTAGTCCAGTGCGAAATGTATTTACTACTCCTAATAGCGCTTTCGGCCATAACCTTCGTCAGATCAAAATGAAAGCTGAAACATAGATGCACTGTATCAAGTCAATAATTGTGCTGTACATTACACTTAAAGTGATTAATATCATAGTAATTTATAAAGCATTTACAACTATAAAGTATATTTCAGTTGGTGACGTGATATATTATATCTATGTTCCAGTTTTCGTTTTCATCTGACGATGACTATAACCGAAACGCTTCATAATGGTTATCAAGCACATGGCAATCTAGACAATTTTTTTGTGTAAGTACACGATTTGTCTTTCCCTATTACTACTTACACATTGAACAAATGATTCTACATAATAGGATACTATTTTTCTATGACTCATTTATAGAGGATAAATGTTATATGTACATCCGTAACCAGACACATTTAACTTATTCTTCGTGCCTGAAATTTAGAACTACTGACTCGAAACGCCTCTCCAGTAAAATAACTTTATAAGAATAGCAATTATCATACACTTTGATTGGCTGCGTTGTATACATATAACACTGATTTCCAGAAAAGTTTCCATATAGGTACCTTCACATGGTTTGTTTTCGGCAGTATGTTGATTGCAAATTATGATAATAACAGAGGTTCTGGTACTGACAATTACTGGACAACTACTCTTACGTCTCCCTAAGGCATCCAGTACATACACACTTTTTTCTCATTATAATCAGCACATTTCCGCAGATGATTGCAGCTGTATTTGAACATGAGTCGAAAAATGTTGTGGATTGGCAGGAGACCAACCCACGAAATTTAGAGGAAGCCGAAAGGCACACGTTTTAGCCCACGCAGGCTTGCGTGAGGTCTGGAACAGGACAAGGAAATTAGAACTTAGAAAAACGGACGCAGATGGCGGAATACTTAACATTAATCCATTAATGCTGAACGTAGCTCTTGTCTGTACATTATTTACAATATCAATAGTAACTGAACATGGCGCCTTGCTAGGTCGTAGCAAATGACGTAGCTGAAGGCTATGCTAACTATCGTCTCGGCAAATGAGACCGTATTTTGTCAGTGAACCATCGCTAGCAAAGTCGGCTGTACAACTGGGTCAGTGCTAGGAAGTCTCTCTAGACCTGCCGTGTGGCGGCGCTCTGTCTGCAGTCACTGATAGTGGCGACACGTATACTAACGGACCGCGGCCGATTTAAAGGCTACCACCTAGCAAGTGTGGTGTCTGGCGGTGACACCACAAAAAATATTAAGAAAAGTCTGAAACTCTGTTAACGAGACTCACCAAGTTATTTGAGAACAAAAATCAATCCCCAAAACGTACCATACACTCATCACCTCGTACTAGCGCGAATTTCTTCCACTCGCTGTTCTAACAAGGGAACTTCCCCATCGCACCCCCCTCACATTTAATTATAAGTTGGCACAGTGGATAGGCCTTGAAAAACTGAACACAGATCAATCGAGAAAACAGGAAGAAGTTGTGTGGAACTATGAAAAAAATTTGTAAAACATAGAAACTGAGAAGTCCATGCCAAGATAAGCAACATCGAGGACACTGAGACTCAAGCAGTGCCGTGGTCCCGTGGTTAGCATGAGCAGCTACGAAACGAGAGGTCCTATGTTCAAGCCTTCCCTCAAGTGGAAAGTTTAATTTTTTATTTTCAGTTTATGTGACAAACTCTTACGTTTTCATCACTTTTTTGGGAATGATTATCACATCCACAAGAAAACCTAAATCGGGCAAGGTAGAAGAATCTTTTTACCCATTCGCTAAGTGTACAAGTTAGGTGGGTCGACAACATATTCCTGTCATGTGACACACATGCCGTCACCAGTGTCGTACAGAATATATCAGACGTGTTTTCCCGTGGAGGAATCGGTTGACCTATGACCTTGCGATCAAATGTTTTCGGTTCCCATTGGAGAGGCACGTCCTTTCGTCTACTAATCGCACGGTTTTGCGGTGCGGTCGCAAAACACAGACACTAAACTTATTGCAGTGAACAGAGTCGTCAATGAACGAACGGACAGATCATAACTTTGCGAAAATAAAGAAAGTAAAATTTTCAGTCGAGGGAAGACTTGAACCCAGGACCTCTCGTTGCAAAGCTATTCACGCTAACCACGTGACCACGGCGCTCCTGAACGCACGTTCTCCTTGATGTTGCTTTATCTTCCACATGGACTACTGAATTTCTATATTTTACTAATTTTTTCACGGTTCCACACAACTTCTTCCTGTTTTCTCGATTGATCTGTGTTCAGTTTTTCAATGCCTATCCACTGTGCCAACTTATAACTAAATCTGAGGGAGGTGCGTTGGGGAGGTTCCCTTGTAAGTAACACAGAAATGAATTTCGAATGCTAAGATATTCATGTAGTATTGAAATAATTATAGAAATCCGCCTCGATTGCACAAAGTACCGGGTGTTTACCTAGGTTTCAGCGTGGGTAACCACGCCTTTTACAGAACAATTTTGTAAAACAGTTTGCCTAAATTGGCATAGTCAAAGGCTAAAATAAACACCTACAGGGGCAAGACCCCATAAAAAGTTTTGCAAATACACGGTACATCTGTACTATGCCCATTTAGGCAAGCTGTTTTATAAAATTGTTCTGAAGAAGGCGTACTTACCCACGCTGAAACCTAGCTAAACACCAGGTACTTTGTGCAATCGAGGCGGATTTTTATAACTATTTCGTTACTTACGATTGCTGACGTCCTGCAATGCTGAAAGTTCTTCATGTAGTAATGGACAATCACTTGATCCGGACTGAAAATGATTTTCTCAGAGACATTAACGTTTGCTAATCACTGCATGGTTTACCAAAGTTACAAAGTTTCGTTCCGTAAATACTACAATGGATACAGTTTTCAACAAGGATCGTCGCGTAACACGATACTAAATGCTAATACTGCTAGCCAGTATAGAAATCATAATATTAATACCTGAACACAAAGATTGAAGTATCGATTTTTAATACTAAAAATTATACATGGAGGCTAGTGAAAGTTACGTAATTCGGAAGGAACTTTGTCATAGATGTGCACAAAGAAAAAAAATCGTGGGTTTATGTAGTCATTAAGAGTGGTAAATGGAAGCAGATGTTCCTATAGTCATAACTCTGATGATATCTCTGATAACACACTAAAAACTCCAATAGGTGAACATCGACAATTGAAGTGCTACCAACTTCCGCCCTGCGTAACGATCAGATGTTGTGGTAGAAATTACAGACGGACCAGTTCCATTCTAGGGACGTTAATGTTTACTCGGTTCATTTGCAGTAACACACACACACATACACACACACACACACACAGAGAGAGAGAGAGAGAGAGAGAGAGAGAGAGAGAGAGAGAGATACACACATAGCGGGCCGCTACAATGCGACAACTGCTAGGTTGACGATGCTGTCAGCAGTGGAAATCAAAATTTCGTAGTAACGAAGTCTGTAAATAATGTTGTATATTGGCGCTGTTACTTCGCTCACTTTTCTATAACAGTAACTTTGTGGTTATTAGCCGCCGTTACCATAAAATTTGAGGAAACTTCCTCATTTTTAGTCTCTTAATTTTTGAATGACTTCCCACTCCCTTATTATGCGGAAGCAATGTTTGTTTTAGGAAATGACTAGAAAGAGAACACTAACACTTCGGAGCGAAAGTTGCAGAGCTAGAAAGACACAATTTTTGCGTAGTGATGGGAAGAGGAATGTTGACATTCATAATGATAATGCATCTGCTCTACTGAACGTTAGTAATGTTAATAAGTGAACATGGAAAACTGAAGTACCGGTTTTTAAAAATTAATTGTACAAGATTGAAATGGAACCCATATAACTCGAAAGGTACTCCGCCATAGTTGTTTACAAAAAATCATGTGTGTGCATATCCATTAAGAAAGGTAAAAGGAAATAGACATACCCACGTGTTAAAAGCTTTCCTCTGTCTCTCACATTGCTACCAACTTCTACCACGGGTACCGTTCGGGTGCTATAGTACAATTACACACGAAAGTAACAACGTTTCATGAAATAGCATCCTAGGGACTTTCAAGCTTAAATGTTCATTTGCATTAACGCCCGCATAACGGTCAGTTGCCATGCTACAACCGCTACGAAGTTGATGTCGTCAGCAGTGGAAAACGAAATTCAGTAACGAAAGTCGTCGCGGGTAACAAACGTTGTTTATAAGCGTCGTTTTTCCCTTATTTTCTTCTAAGAGTAAACGGAAATAACTTTGTGTTCGTTTGCCTCGTCACCACTATATCTGAAATATTCCTAATTTTCTGTTATTTCATCTTTCTTTATTATCCGGAAACTATATTTGTTTCAGGCTACGCTTCGAAGAAGAACATTAATGGTTCGGTCGGAAAGACGTAGCGCTAGAAAGACACAAATTTTACGTAGACAAAGTACTAGGAATAACGTAGACCTTGCTAATGATAATCCTATTGCTGTTTTGAAAGATACATTTAAATGCGCACTGAACGTAATTCTAAGTAGTTTTATGGGTTATAACAGCAGTGTGACGATTTTACAGTCCATGTTTTGTAATGCAAGTCCTTTCGCATCTGAGGTTATTTTACGCGATACAACGGCATTCATAAGTTAATCTGCCGGCGTTAACATAAAACTTATTTTTGAGGCATCCATATCAAGGACTCACTTCAAATGGTCGAAAAGTTAAAGAGAAATCAAAGATGTATACGCAAGATTTGCTACGGAAGAGTTCAGAGAGTAAAATTTCAGTTTTACTGGGAGCAGGTCACTTTAAGATGTATAACTTTTTTTTTTATCACTGATCAGGTTCACTAAATCTATTGGTCGAATGTAGACCACAGGTGATACTAACGCAATGAATTTGAAGAGAGAGAGAGGTATAACATCACAGTCAACAATGCCAGCCGAAAGTTCTTTCTCCTTTATACAAGCATCATGCAGGACATGACGGAGGGTACTGCTTTCAGTCTTCTGTAACATATACTCGGAATCATTAACTTAGAGATTCCTACTAATGATATTTACCTCTCCTCACTCGTAGTACGACAACGTCGATGACAATGCGGCGGTCGTAGTCTTGAAGATTATTCCCGTTTATCCGAAGACTGACTTCATGGTTCTTGATGAAACTCGTAGAAATAAAATACTTTTCTGCCACCGGCTATCCACTCTTGATTTGTTAGGCACATAAAGAACAACATACGTCCGTACACTACGGCGGACGAAAACAGAAGAGCTCTATTACAAAAATCAAAACAAGAGAGATGTTGTTAAAAAATTTGAAGGTCCAGGTATAATGTTTTTAATTTTTCCCCTGCACTGTCAGGTTATATTAATGCGACGTAATACGAATTAATATATCCTAGGCGCATTCAACTGGCGCCTGTATGCATTAATACAGGGTTATTACAAATGATTGAAGCGATTTAACAGCTCTACAATAACTTTATTATTTGAGATATTTTCACAATACTTTGCACACACATACAAAAACTCAAAAAGTTTTTTAGGCATTCACAAATGTTCGATATGTGTCCCTTTAGTGATTCAACAGACATGAAACCGATAATCAAGTTCCTCCCACACTCGGCGCAGCATGTGCCCATCAATGAGTTCGAAAGCATCGTTGATGCGAGCTCGCAGTTCTGGCACGTTTCTTGGTAGAGGAGGTTTAAACACTGAATCTTTCACATAACCTCACAGAAAGAAATCGCATGGGGTTAAGTCGGGAGAGCGTGGAGGCCATGACATGAATTGCTGATCATGATCTCCACCACGACCGACCCATCGGTTTTCCAATCTCCTGTTTAAGAAATGCCAAACATCATGATGGAAGTGCGGTGGAGCACCATTCTGTTGAAGTCGGCGCTGTCGGTCTCCAGTTGTGGCATGATTCAATTTTCCAGCATGTCCAGATACACGTGTCCTGTAACGTTTTTTTCGCAGAAGGAAAGGGGGTCTTAAACTTTAAACCGTGAGATTGCACAAAACACGTTAACTTTTGGTGAATTGCAAATTTGCTGCACGAATGCGTGAGGATTCTCTACCGCCCAGAGTCGCACATTGTGTCTGTTCACTTCACCATTAAGAAAAAATGTTGCTTCATCACTGAAAACAAGTTTCGCACTGAACGCTTCCTCTTCCATGAGCTGTTGCAACCGCGCCGAAAATTCAAAGCGTTTGACTTTGTCATCGGGTGTCAGGGCTTGTAGCAATTGTAAACGGTAAGGCTCCTGCTTTAGCCTTTTCCGTAAGATTTTCCAAACCGTCGGCTGTGGTACGTTTAGCTCCCTGCTTGCTTTATTCGTCGACTTCCGCGAGCTACGCGTGAAACTTGCCCGCACGCGTTCAACCGTTTCTTCGCTCACTGCAGGCCGACCCGTTGATTTCCCCTTACAGAGGCATCCAGAAACTTTAAACTGCGCATACCATCGCCGAATGGAGTTAGCAGTTGGTGGATCTTTGTTGAACTTCGTCCTGAAGTGTCGTTGCACTGTTATGACTGACTGATGTGAGTGCATTTCAAGCATGACATACGCTTTCTCGGCTCCTGTCGCCATTTTGTCTCACTGCGCTCTCGAGCGCTCTGGCGGCAGAAACCTGAAGTGCGGCTTCAGCCGAACAAAACTTTTGAGTTTTTCTACGTATCTGTAGTGTGTCGTGACCATATGTCAATGAATGGAGCTACAGTGAATTTATGAAATCGCTCCAATCATTTGTAATAGCCCTGTATATTTCATGTTTCTATACAGGTAAACCTTATACGTTCCTTCGCACTACTACAGCTCGTCTAAAATTGCTGTGTCACGTACGTCAAAGACGTGTCTCTAAATGATAGCATTATGCTTTACTGCTTTTGTGCTTCAGTTCTTTTATAAGGCAGTCCACTGGTAGTGGCTACAGCGTAACAATGTTGCTAATGAAACCGAAATAATCATGGTTCCATGTTAGGACTAGCGCGCACTTTTAATGTGACTTGTAGGTCCACATTAGTGAACATATGCAAAATTATTCAGATTCAGATGCAAAGTAAAACTGTGGTGTACTCACAGCTGATTATCTGAATGCTTAACAGTAGAGTAATGTAGTGAAACGTATTCGAGTGTTATATGGTAACATGTACATTAAACAGGCATTTCACATGGCAGCAGTTTGACGTTATTAAAGTGGTACCTGAAAAGGCAGAAACACACAAATACCTGTCACGATATGCTTGAATGGGCGCAACGAGACGGCTATGTCGTACAAAGATATATAAATCTTTATAATCGAAATATCCTCTAGAATGACACCAGACAGATTTCTATCAAAATGTTGTGGCCCGCAAATCTGAAACCCGCCTCTTTTGAATCACTACTTGGTGCACTGGCCCTTGTGTAATGGCACGTTGGGATAAATTGCAAAAGAAAATTACGCTGCTCTACAGCTGCGTGAAACATCAGAAGGTTTTAATGTGAAAGCTTCCGTAATTACAGGGAGTTGTTTTTAACAATCGTATTTCACTTCTCTAATGTATTTCTGGAAGTAGTTTGAACGCCGAATTTAATGGCCCGTAATGCGCTCATTTAAAGCAACCCCTTCAGCACTTTCTTTCGCTGCCTGGCTTTCACATAATTTCGTTCAGTTGTTTCATCGTACTTGTGCTTTCTATGAGATCAGCCCGAAACTTTTCATCTGTAGGTATCAATTTCACTGTGTGTTAAAAATCATCTGTAGAACATATGGAAATCCAAATTTTCGTTTATTTACTACAGTTATCATCATAAATGCAGAAAACAGCAAACAGTCACTTTTGTAGAATAGTTATTTATTCCATAAATCTATTTTCGAACCACTTTACGCTGATTCTCAGACGGCGCACAGGAAGTAACATGATTCATTCAAAGCGTAGTGATGAGTGCCGGCTCTGCGGCAAGTAGATGGAATACACTTTGGTACATTACAATGGGTATTGGTTTTACGGCGATTTGGATCCATCTGGGTCCAACAATGAATTCTGTATTTACTGCTACAGTATGAGCAGAATGGAAGCCGGTAGAGTGATGGTAATTACAATGCTGCTCATACTATAGCAGTAAATACAGAATTCACTGCAGGATCCAAATCTCAAGGTACCGCAATACCCAT
Organism: Schistocerca americana; assembly: GCF_021461395.2. Lineage (NCBI taxonomy): Eukaryota > Metazoa > Arthropoda > Insecta > Orthoptera > Acrididae > Schistocerca > Schistocerca americana. The sequence continues at coordinate 71,140,411 of NC_060122.1, read as the reverse complement.
TGTGATGTATTAAAGGCAATACATTACTAGGATTTAACGCGTGCTATACAACTGTTGCTTGTTGCAAGATCTTCGTACGAAGACATAATAGCCTTTTCTCAGAGGCATCATTTGCTGTAATACAATCGCTGTCAGAGCAAATACTTCAATCAAAACATGATTGCTCAAAAATTCTCAGTATTGACATGCCATGCCGTATCTCAACACGGCAGAATACCGACACAACACTCGAAACAGTTAATCATCCCTTTCCTATGCATTCCGCAGTTCGAAATTAGGAAGTACTTTCAACTGAAAACTTATGGTGTCTCAGGTATCCTAGTGTCGAAATGTAAAAGGGAGTATCGGCCTATGATGGACTACGGAGGATTGAACAAAAATACACTATGTGATCAAAAGTATCCGGACACCCACAGAAACATAAATTTTTCACATTAGGTGCATTGTGCTGCCACCTACTGCCGGGTACTCTATATCAGCGACCTCAGTAGTCATTAGACATCGTGAGAGAGCAGAATGGGGCGCTCCGCGGAACTCACGCACTTCGAACGTGGTCAGGTGATTGGGTGTCACTTGCGTCATACATCTGTACGCGAGATTTCCACACTCCTAAACATCCCTAGGTCCACAGTTTCCGATGTGATAGTGAAGCGGAAACGTGAAGGGAAACGAACAGCACAAAAGCGTACAGGCCGACCTCGTCTGTTGACTGACAGAGTCATCCGACAGTTGAAGAGGGTCGTAATGTGTAATAGGCAGACGTCTACCCATAACATCACCCAGAAATTCCAAACTGCAACAGGATCGACTGTAAGTACTATGACAGTTAGGTGGGACATGAGAAAAATTGGATTTCATGGTCGGGAGACTGCTCATAGGCCACACAACACGCCGGTAAATGCCAAACGATGCTCCGCTTGGTAAGGAGCGTAAACACTGGACGATTGAACAGTGGAAAAACGTTGTGTGGAGTGACGAATCACGGTACACAATGTGGCGATCCGATGGCAGGGTGTGAGTAAGTCAAATGCCCGGTGAACGTCATCTGCCAGCGTGTGTAGTGCCGACAGTAAAATTCGGAGGCTGTTGTGTTATGGTCGTGTTTTTCATGGAGCGGCTTCCACTCCTTGTTGTCTTGCGTGGCACTATCACAGCACAGGCCTACACTGGTGTTTTAAGAAATTTCTTGGTTCCCAATGTTGAAGAGCAATTCGGGGATGGCGATTGTATCGTTCAACATGATCGCCCACCTGTTCATAATGCACGACCTGTGGCGGAGTGATTACTTGACAATAACATCCCTGTAATGGATTGGCCTGCGCAGAGTCCTGACCTAAATCCCATAGTACACCTTTGGGATGTTTTGGAAGCCGACTTCGTGCCAGGCCTCACCGACCGACATCGATGCTCTCCTCAGTGCAGCACTCCGGGAAGAATGGGCTGCCATTCCCCAAGAAACTTTCCAACACGTGATTGAACGTACGTCTGCGAGAATGGAAGCTGTCATCAAGGCTATGGGTGGGCCAACACAATACTGAAATCCAGCATTAGCGATGGAGGACGCCACGAACTTGTAAGTCATTTTCAGCCTTTTGATCACATAGTGTATATTGTTAACCTCTCGTCCGCCGTCTCATTTGCACAACCGTTCAGATGGTTCAAGCGATTGTATATCATTACCACACTCGACCTCAAGTAAGTATATAATCAGATACCGTTGGAGGAAGGTTCAGACTGACTGGAAATTTTTAAATTCAACCGCATTTCCATTGGTTTGGCCATAGACACAGCCGTTCAATTTCAGTTAACAGTCGCTGTGTTTCCTGATATTCAATTTCAGTAAAGTTATCATTATCTATACAGCTTGGTCCTACGTAGTAGGTCCGTTCGGGAACATATACTGTATATCCAGGAGGTTTCTTGTGCAGGTATGACAGCCCATAGGAGGAAGATTTTTCTTGTTCATCTTCGAAGATTTAAGGACATTTCCTTTTGAGGGAGATTATTCCAATTAACTCGGAATTAGTTGAAGCCATTAGTAAATTCGCAGCCCCAAAAAATTTTAAACACCTTGCTAGGTTTGAGGGTACGACCAGTTTTTCTAGGAGGTTTCCCAGAGGAGTTGCTGAGAGGGCAGCACGGCCTAATGAATTACGTACGAAAGGTTGTAAATATTTTTGTGACCGCTCACAAGAACCCTCGTTCTTGGTACTGAAAAAAGCTCTGTAATCATCTGCCGTGTTAGGCTTACTAGACTTCAGTGATGAATTTTTCCTTCAAATTGATGCATCAGAGGAGTCAAACTTCATGAGCAAGAAGGGGCTGAGAAGACAGTGGTTTATGCCTCAAGGGGACTGAATAAGTAAGAAAAGAAATATTTCATTTACGAATGGGTAGCATTAGCCATTTTGTCTGCAATGGAGAAATTTCGCTAAAATCTATAACAGCGGAAATTTATATTAGAGGCTGACAACCAAGCTAACAAACAAGCTAGACAATGGAATACTGGGCGTATTGCTAGGTGGCAATCAGAATTTTAACTTTTAAACCCGACGTGCACAACATAGACGGTCAGATAATTTGGTGGGTGAGTGGGTCACATGTTTGATCAGGGTGAGAGTAACCTAGATCAGGCCATGGAAAATAGTTGTTCAGTTCAGTTATTTAAAGACATCAGGGTATTTCAAGATCAGGATGACCACTTGAGGGCGATGAAGAAGAATTACAGAAAAAAAGAGAACAATTAAAGCCCCACGTTCTGAGAGATACGCTTATATGTTATAAGTCACGCTGTGATAACAGATACAAGGTAGCTCTTTCAAAGAGAATCGTTATTTGTCTTTTAGGTATTTCAACGAGTCACAAATGCTGCGTATTTAGACGTGTATGAGGCCGATGAAAAAATCCGCCAATCATTTATATTGCACAGCATGGATAGTAAAATTCGTGAAAAGTATCCAGTTACATTGTTTGCGCTGCCATGAAGCCACTCCAGAGTAGCATGGAAGATTATTTGGCTTCCAACCCATTAGATAAAGCGCTTCGGGTGATATATGTGACTTATATTGCACAGCATGGATAGTAAAATTCGTGAAAAGTATCCAGTTACATTGTTTGCGCTGCCATGAAGCCACTTCAGAGTAGCATGGAAGATTATTTGGCTTCCAACCCATTAGATAAAGCCCTTCGGGTGATATATGTGACTTTTGTAGGCTACTTCGCAGTAATCACCAGTCTCAGAGTTCAACACCACAATCTGCCGCTGTCGCACGTGGGTAGATCCCGAGTCTACCCTATGATCTCCAGTCAGGATATCTCCGTTTCTGATACTTTGACGGACGGGCCAGGATCTACATCTACATATATACTCCGCTAGCCACCAAGCGGTGAGTGTCGGAGGGCACAGTTCGCACCAAAGTCATATTTCACACCCTCTGTTCCACTCGCGGATCGCGCGAGAGAAAAACGACTGCCTGAACGCCTCAAATGGTTCAAACGGCTCTGAGCACTATGGGACTTAACTTCTGAGGTCATCAGTCCCCTAGAACTTAGAACTACTTAAACCTAACTAACATAAGGACATCACGCGCATCCATGCCCGAGGCAGGATTCGATCCTGCGATCGCAGCGGACGCGCGGTTCCAGACTGTAGCGCCTAGAACTACTAGGACACCCCGGCCGGCTGAACGCCTCAGTACGAGCTCTTATTTCCCCTATCTTTGAATCGTGATCATTTCGCTATTTGAAAGTTGGTGGTAATAATATATGCTCTACATCCTCGGTGAAGATCGGATTTCGGAATTTAGTGAGCAGCCTCTTCTGTTTAGCCCGCCGACTATCTGCAAGTATGTCCCAGTTCCAACTTTCTATGAAATTTGTAACGCTCTCGCGATGGCTAAATGTACCAGTTACGAATTTTGCCGCTCTTCTTTGGACCTGCTCAATCTCTTGCATCAAACCCAACTGGTAAGGGTCCCATACAGACGAACAATACTCCAAGACTGGACGAACTAACGATTTGTGAGCTATTTCTTTTATTGAAAGACTGTGTCGCTTCAGGATTCTACCAATAACCCGCAGTCTAGAGTTCGCCTTACACGTTACTTGTGTAATCTGATCATTCCATTTGAGATCATTTCGAAAAGTCACACCCAGACACATGACGGACGTTACCGCTTCCAAAGACTAGGCATTTGTTTTGTACTCGTACATTAATGGGGATTTTCGCCTCGTTATACGCGGTAGGTTACATTTACTAATATTGAGACATAACTGCCAGTCATTACACCACACATTTGTTTTCTGCAAATCCTCATTGATTTGTTCACAACTTTCGTGTGTTACTACTTTCCTGTAGACTACAGCATCATCGGAAAATAGTCTAATGCTGCTCTTAGTACCATCAACCAGATTTTTTATGTAACTCGTAAAAAGCAGAGGTCCTATTACGCTGCCCTGGGGCACACCTGAAGTTACGCTTGTTTCTGTTGACGTCACCTCGTTCAGGACGACATACTGCTCCCTGTATGTTAGAGTACTCTCTATCCAAGCGCATATGTCATCGGATAGACCGTAAGTGCACACTTTTTACAACGAGCGGCAGTGCAGAACTGAGTCGAACGCCTTTCGAAAGTCGAGAAATATGGCATCAACCTGGGAGCCGGTATCTAGAGCCTGTTGTCTATCATGCACAAAGAGGGCCAGCTGTGTCTCGCATGACTGCTGTTTCCTAAAAACGTGCTGGTTTCCGCAGATGAGCTTCTCAGAGTCTAGAAAGGTCACTATGTTTGAAAACAAAACATTTTCCATGATTCTACAACAAATCGATGTCAGTGAAATTGGCTGGTAATTATATGCATCCGATTTTCTACCCTTTTTATAGATTGTTATGACCTGGGCCTTCTTCCAGTCCCGTGGAACTTTCTGCCATTCCAATGACCTCTGATAGATGACGGATAAGAATGGTGTTATGTTTGTAGCATAGTCAACATAAAATCTTACGGGGATACCGTCTGGGCCAGATGCCTTCCTGGCGTCTAAGGATCTTAACTGTTTTACAATCCCAGATACACTAAACACCATGTCAGCCATCCCTTCGTTTGTTCGGTAATTGAAACGGGGAATGGTGCTGCAGTCCTCTATCGTAATCGAGTTTTTGAAAGCTAGATTTAGAATTTCGGCCTTCTGTTTATCGTCATCAGTTACATTACCCGTACTGCCAGCAAGAGAAGGTACTGAATTATTTGCTGCGTTCATAGATTTTATGTACGACCAAAATTTTTTGGGGTAGTTTTTAGAATCTGCAGATAAAATATTGCTTTCAAATTCGTTAAAAGAATCTCTCATTGTCCGTCTGATAGAAAGCTAAACCAGACACGACTTCAGATGTTCCTCCGTTACATCCCATTGTACCTATTAAATTGAGACATTTGGCCACTGCAGACATTTTTGGACCGATTCCCAGATATAATAGAGGTTTTTGATAGATCTTTATCGCTGTTGAACTCACTTAGAAATTTATTACCTTCACTTCGTTACGCAAACCTACTGCTAAATCTGTTTCAAATGCATTTCTAAAACATTTTCTATTTCATGTAGGGCATGTACTGAAAGTAATTTCCGATAATGGATCACAATTTCGATCTGCGATATGGACACAGAAACATTTCTCTGATCTGTATATCCAAGTATCACGCTTCTTCGAACCCTTCTGACCGATTGATGAAATAAATTGGTAAACTATATAGAATATACCGCCATAAAAGACATGTGGATGGGGACACACTCATACTCTCATTCCAGGATGTAATTAACTCCATACCAAATGAATCTTCTATACTATCTCCGGCTGTTAAATTGAAAAATGTTGAACCACCCAACAAAATTAAAGAATTAGTATCTTTTCCTACATCATGTCGACTACGCCACAAAGAAGTAATTGACATTGTGCTCAACAACATCAAACGTGCCGCAGAGCGCCGGAGAAGACAGCATAAACAGGTTTGTACATCCCACGAATTTCACATAGGACAGAAGATAGTATGCACACGCTATTTATCCAACAGAGGAAAGAGTAGATACAGTAAATTTGTGCTTCTATACGCTGGGCCATATAGAATTCACAGCATTCCTCACCCCAATGTAGTACATGTCGAAACTTTGAGAACCAGAAAAACCAAAGGCAACCACCATATATCCAATATTAAACCCTTTATTGAATAAACATACCTTACGACTTATCACACTGTAACGCCATTTATAGATATTTGTATGACCACTTACTGATGATGATCATATTTTTTCTTGGCAAGTGCCCGGCGGGGTAAGTTTAGCAGGTCGCTTTTCTTGTCGTTATAACTCAGATCGTGCACATTTTCCATTTTTTATGAATATATGATCGTTTTCCTACCGAAAGTAGAATTTTCTCTGTATGCACTATGAAATCTTTAAGATATAACAAACTCCAATTGACTATGACATTTTGCCTTATGATATCCCAATATCTTCACTATTCTACATTTTCTTGCTACAACATTACGATATTGTGTGCAAATTTTTGCACTTGAAAATTGTCTATGTTTTTGACCTAATACGTTTTCTGTCATGCTATTAGTCAGGAGATGCTATGTAGTTATTTAAGTATTTGTTGCCATTCTTTTTGACAGTATGTCATATATCGCATAGTATAATGACTGAACCTTTTGGGAAAGACAGCTAGAGTACATACATATTAAGTACACGTTTCATTACCTGTTAATTCGAAGTTTACTACTTTTCAGAATAATCTGAATATATTTCTTCTTTCAGCTCAATAATCCACCATGTATTTTTTTCAGAAGAAGCTTTTCATGATATTAACATCACTTCTGAAATATTTCCTCATGTTATACGCTACAGGCACTTAGTTATTCAACCTGCTCTAGTACTTGCATTTATTTTTTACCCAGTTGCCTCTATCATTCATGAATTTGATTACATATACTGTACTTGTTTGATAACCTTGCTACAGCTGACTTATTTCCAGCAATCAGTCAAAAGCAAATGTTTTCATGTCCCCATAATCCCAACGCAATGCATTGCTAGCAGAAAAAAAAATTAATAGTCCTAACTATTACCGGTATACAACTAAATAATGCTACCAGTTTAAGATGTATTACTAGTCCAAAATATAATGCAAATTTTTCTGATGTATTAACTCCATTATGTCGATGTATTATTGGACAAACACCTTGAGTACAAGTTCCAGTGTCTTACATTTTAAATATGTCTTATGTCACTTGCATGATATCAAATATAGTCAATAGCAGCTTGTTGCTACACCCAATAACTCCTGCTTTGAATGATGACTTCTGAATAATACTGAATAATATTCTGCAATACTCCATAAATGCTATGCCAATAATTACTGCAATGAGATGACTTATGAATAATGTTTTGTAATACTCCATAAATGAGTGCCAATAATTACTGTAATGAGATGACTCTTGAATGATGTTTTGTGATACTCCAATGAGTGCCAATAATTATTCAGATCGGATGATACACTAGTGTAGTTCTGAATGATGACTAGCATAAGACTTAATGTATCCTTCACCTTCTGACTTGATTATCACCAATTACTGTGATATCAATATGTCCTGTCCATCCTCATGATCATGGAGCATTATTTGGTTTCTGCACTGATTCTACGTTGATGTAAGATTAAGGATTCTACAAGAATGTGGTGCTGACATTTCAAGCTGTCCACCATCTTGAACAACAGAGATGTCATTGTAGTCCTACTGTTTGGTGTACCTAATGTACTACCAAAATGATAACATACAATATTAATACAACATTTCAGTGTCTTCACTACACTGATAAATACTACAGGGAAGAGAACTTCAGATTGTCTCACTTTGTGTTGTGCTTCTTCAGAAAGATATGGACTTTTAGTGCAGCTATGTGCAACCCACTGTGCTACAACCAACCCATTCCTTTCCTAGTTCTTGTAAAAAATGCTAAAGACCTTTACACTGCGTGTGCACTTTATTTCATTTCTCAATGTGTTCAGTTCTTGCAAAAATGCTAAAGACTCTTACAGTGTGTGTGCACTTTATTTCTTTTCTTAATGTGTTCAGTTCTTGTAAAAATGCTAATGATGTATACAGTGCATGTGCACTCTATTTCATTTCTTAATATGTTCTGTACTTATTGCATGTGCACTTTATGTCATTTCTTAATATGTTATGTACTTACATTATTTACCAATAATATATATATATATATATATATATATATATATATATATATGTGTGTGTGTGTGTGTGTGTGTGTGTGTGTAAGCATACTCTGTGATTGTAGACTCAGTAGACTAAATACGTTATAGAAAAATTTGTTGCTCTTGGCAAGTCCTACTGACTTACCATCGCTGCACAATTTTTAATCCCCCCCCCCCGATGGAGGGTTATGTAAGAGGTCCATGACTAAGGAATTTATTGCTAGTGCACTCTAGCAGATGTAACTTCGATGGATTGCTCACACGCTGTCTGCGACATGTAAGCTACGATAGAATTGCAGACCAGAGAGCAGTGTCGGCAGCAATAGTAGTGGTAGCTCGCAGTCGGGCGGTTGGGCCAGTCGTGGAGACCGATGGCGGTGCCTGAGTGATGTAGTATAAGGTAAGAGCAGCTGCGCACAAATGTAATTTATAACAACTGATTTTGTACTACTGTTATATCAAGTCCCATGTAAATGTTTTTAAAAATCTTATAATAATAATTTTTCTTATAAAGATAACTTTTGACAATCATCCAACCGAATTTAAAGATTTTACTAATTTCTCCTATCCATGGTTATCCCTATTATCGTAAAGAAAAAATCAGTTGTTTCTTTTTATACATGACAAATCTATTGGACAGCATTGCACTGGGCAGTGCCAAAACAATTTCTTATAGAAGCACATGTATACCCGTTGTCCGGCGACATAATTGGGTAAGAATTTGCAGTTTATTGAGAACGACTTTTCAGGGCCATGACGCAGCACTGCTGACGTCCAAAATTTACCAGTTTAAATTCACAGTCAGTTAATTATTGAAAGATTGAGAGATTAGTCACATTATTATTCCAAGGTTACTGAAAGAATTTAACTGTTGGGAGATTACACGAAATGTGTAATGTTATTTTATCTGTTGGGAGGTTACAAAGTTCCACAGTTCATTGTCCAAGATCAATTTTGGCATGATGTTGACGCAAGAAATCTACTCCTATGATCATGTCACAGCCCTCACTTACCCATGGTACGACCTGCAAGCATGCATCAAATCGGACTTTCCCTAAGTGAAAGTCAACTGCCACTGACCCCAAAGGTGTGACCTCCTTATCCCCAACTCCACGCAACCTGTAATGTGGTGGGTCTAACTTCCTTCATCCCATTAAACTCTTGGTAGCCACTGACACTTGCGCCCATGTGTCCCATAAAATCTTAAACTTTTTAGCTCCTATGGATCCTACAACTGAACATTGCACCTCACCATACTTATTTGTAGCATTGAAATTAAATGGGAGCTCCCTTAGGTTGGTCTTGGGCCCCCTGTGCCGTTTAACGACTGTCCACCTCTGCTAACTCCACTTCCTCAGTGACTGGGTACATTGCCTCTGTGCATGTCCCGTACGACCACACTCATAACATTTAATACATGCTGTAAGCACTATTTGTCTATCACATACCCCTATTGCTACATCTAGTTCCTCACATTGGATTACCAACTGAGTGGCCGAAGACAAATCTTTCGGAATCCCTTCACGCACTTTCCGCGCCATATGCGCCGGTAACCCCCTCAAAAAAGCGTCAAGTGCCCTTTGCTCGGCCTCCTGCAACAGATCACCATTCACTGACCCAACTCGTAAGTACACTCGGTAATTTCTTTTATTCTGTCCGCAAATTTCTCTACCGTCTCCCCCAGTCTCTTCGTCATTGTACTCAACTTCTCCCTAAAGTACCGAGCGCTATTCTGTTTCTTGTACCTCTGTAAAGGCCCCTCCTTCAACTGCTTAAATTGCACTGCCTTCCTAAAGACCTGAGAACACCTTACATATGTCTTCACTTCATCTGTTAATCTAATCTTGGCTACATGTAACAACTGTTCATAAGACCAGCTGAAGTTTCCAAGTTCTCCACAAACATACACACATCCTCAGATGCCTTGCCAGGAAATGGAATAATCAAGCTAACGGCAGCTGGATCAATCTCCAGTATCACCACCCTAGGCAACAACGACTGATCAGATGTGGTTTCCCACTCATGTTAATTCACTTCTCAACTGTGTATTGTCCACTGCCAGTTGTGCTAATTTTCCAACCAAATCTGTACCGCTTCTGGTTCTGGCACACCTCGTGTCCCTGACTCTGCCATTGTGCTGCTTTCATTCCCAGTTAGTCCCATTTCAACCTATAAAATCCCACAGAAACAAACTATTTAACTACAAAAATAAATTGACTTCCTACAGTTTAGTATCTCATATTACGTTTTAGAAGGAGATAAATAAAACATCATACTCAACCCAATACAAAAGTAATTAAATTCCAAGAAAGAAAAAACTCTTAGTGCCCCAAACACACTAACACCTACTCTGACAATACATAGAAAGAAACCTCCCAACACTCAAAAAGAAAAATTGGCCAACACTCACAGCAATTTGTGACTGTAATGCAGGTGGTGGGCTCGAAAATAGTACTGTACAGACGATGATCGCTATTCTGACACCAAATGTAGCTGTAACTGCCAAATGTAGATGTTGGCATGCGGTGGAGGAATGTTTGAAGTGGAATGGAAACTGTCAGGATGCTCCATATTAAAACTCTCCCGTGATCTTCAAGTGTTTTATTATTGCCAGCTACAGTGCCACGTTCTTCTCTGTCTGTGTCACAGGGTCCTGCGAAGCCGAGGACGCCACCTCGCTGTCTGCAAAAGAGCTTGCCACATATGGGTTACCTCAGCGACACGTGCAACGTACTGCGGGGTCCCAGCCATGTACAGCCACTGTGTTATGATGACTTCAGGATGCACTGGCAATGAGACTGAGCAGCCTTTGCTTCGTGATGCCTTCGGCGTGTGTTGGGAGCCAACAAGACTGCCTGTGTTAGCGGGCCGTCGAGTGGCCCCTCACTGGCTGGCTACAGACACCGTATTGGCCTCAGAGGGTCGAACCAGCTACCCGCCATGGACTGGAATGCTGGTGCCCCATCTGCTGCTGCTTGTAGCTGGTGGTGTGGCACGCCCCACAGTCCAGGAGAGCTGCCACACTTGAATTCCCTCGTTAGAAAAACGGCACCTACTTATACGTGGCTGTGCACCTCTGTTTTGCTACCGCACCGCTCCGAGTCACATACTCATAACACCTAGGCTGCGCCAGTGGGCTCCTTCTGCCTCTAACTTGCGGCATGCAAACCGCTGGGTGTACTCTTTTCAGCGGTTCCACATCCCTGTGGCCTCCATTCTACTTCGGAACTGCTGGTCAGTGTAACGTACTGTCAACAGGCCCGCGCCTGGCTCTAACTTGTGCACTCAGAAATATTGCACCTAATCTAACTTCCCTATCTTAAAAGGTGGTGCTGCTACAAAATAGAGAGAACTAGGTAGACCACGTGAGAGATGGATGCATGGTTGTTACAGACTGGAACAGGTGATTGTACAACAGCTAATCCTTGGAAGGAGATGATGACAGCCACCGCTACTTTTCGGGTTTTGTACTGTGGTTGATGGTATTGTCGAATTTTTGTTTTAACAAATTACACTGCAGTTGCATTGCGAAATGGCTTCCTCGTACGACAGTTTGAAAGTATCGAGGAAGATTTCGAATCGGTTACTGTAACATGTGGATAGTTAACGAACACATTTTTAGGAACTAAGTTCCTTTCTTTTCAAAATTTCTGTTACAACGTATTTCATCTTCGTTTTTCCTTAGGGAAACTAAAATATTAATCACATATAACCATTCACCACCTCATATCAACTGTATGACTTCTGTAAATGAAGCGCAATCAATACAAAAGAAATGACTTGCTTTGCCCTATATAACTGTTACCTTCAAGGGAACATAGGCTGAATACAATTCAACAGACTGACTGGAGACAGTACACTGTTACGTTACCAGATACATCCAGCAGTTCTCTCTTACGTATATGGCCATAGGCTCACATAAATTAGCAGATTGTCCCAATAATCATGTTCCTTTGTTAAAATGTGTCTCGATATTAACCAACACTTGCATCATAACTATAACTGGACCATTGTGGTACTTACCTCTTTAAAGTAACTTTTCCATCTTCCACGAATTTCGATTTGTATCCGTAGCAGCAACTGACAGATATATGTGTGAATACAAGGCAAACACACGTAATATTAAAGTTTTAGTCGTAGCGCAAAATGCAAATAACGACGTCTTGGTAACGTCACGTAACTATTTTGCTCTGATGCTGGCGAAGTGTGCAGTTTGCTATGCTCGCTTCGTAGATATTTTACTGTACAGAATAGCTGGAAAATGTGCATGACAAAACAATAGCTGTTTTTTAAAAAAATAGGGAAGAAATTGTATGAATAAAGGGAAATTTTTTAAATAACCGAACTTAAATTTATAAATTTCCCAAACTGTTTTCCTTTCGTTATTTTGTGTGGCTTAAGCGAGAAATACTTTAGAAAAGTCCTAAAATCGTATTTAAAGTTTAATGCAACTGGCTAAGTGGCCTTATTATCAAACACTGGGAACGAATAATCTGTGTAATTCATGCTACTTGTTACAGAGGGCTAGTTTCTCACGGATCCTCAATGTGCCTGCTACGGTATAATTTTTCAGGTACATCCAGTGGTATAAGTGGATAATGTCTTCAAAAGGTCTTGCAACCGAAGTATTAACAAAATAAAACGTCTTACCTGATGCTGAGGTTTTACTGCATGAACAGCGAAAATGTACTAACGACCTAACGACGGGAACTCCCCAAGCCCCCCCCCCCCCCCCCCCCCCCCCCCGCCACGGGATTTCGTGGTACATTGTCCCAGTGAATAGCACGTCAATAACCGAACACAAATCAAGTATGAATACAGGAAGAAGGTGCAGTGAACTGTGAAAAAAGGAGCAAAATAGAAAGAGTGAACAGTTCAAACTGAAATGTGCAACATCGAAGAGAATGCAAAAAGCGTACCGTCGCGTCGTTGCATTGTGGTCGCGGTGTTGTGCTGCGAAGTGGGTGATCTGCGTTCAAATTTCCCTTAGGCTTTTATTTCTTCACAAAAATATGAACCGTCCGTCCGGTCATTGACCTGCCTGCTCTCCTTCTGTAGTTCAAATGGCTCTGAGAACTATGGGATTTAATAGCTGAGGTCATCAGTCCCCTAGAACTTAGAACTACTTAAACCTAACTAACCTAAGGACGTCACACACATCCATGCCCGAGGCAGGATTCGAACCTGCGACCGTAGCAGTCGCGCGGTTTCGGACTGAAGCGCCTAGAACCGCTCGGCCACCACTGCCAGCCTTTCTGTAATCTTGGCAATGAATAGTGGGAGCAGGCCAGACGCCGCATAGATCTCTCAAAGAAATGAAACAAACAAATAAACGGATGCGAACCGCATCACTAAAAGGTAGCCGATCGGAGTGGGCGTGCGGTTCTAGGCGCTACAGTCTGGAGCCGAGCGACCGCTACGGTCGAAGGTTCGAATCCTGCCTTGGGCATGGATGTGTGTGATGTCTTTAGGTTAGTTAGGTTTAATTAGTTCTAAGTTCTAGGCGACTGATGACATCAGAAGTTAAGTCGCATAGTGCTCAGAGCCATTTGAACTACAGGTAATTCAGGTGTCAAAACTTTGAAAACGGAACGGAAGACTCATACCACATGGTACTTATTGTACGCGCTAGCAAAGTTGACACTCGGCGCGGTGGCTGATGGGAGCGACTGGAAAGGCATTTCGCATTTACAGCCGCTCCCATCAGCCAGCGAGCTGAGTGTCTACTTCATTGCGCCTTTAATACGTAGAACATATGGGAGGTACGTACACTTGGACGTCCCTTTCTTACACCTCGCTGTTTCAAATGACGTTACACAACGACACAGACATAAATTTGATTACATCAGACAGACACTCAGTGACCGGACGGCCAGTTCATAATTGTGTGAAAAAAAGATTGCGAATGGGAAATATGAACACGGATCTCCTCCTTCACAGTCGAACACCGTGACCATAAAACCACAATGCCGTCGGTATTCAAATTCAGTCTAAGTTTCACGTCTTGAGCTTGGGCCGTTTACTGTTTCTATTTTTCTTCATTTTCACAGTTCAGTACACCTTCCTCCTGTTTCCGGGCTTGATCAGTGTTCACCTTTTGACGAGCTATCCACTGGGCAATCTTACCATTAAATTTGAGGATGGTGCAAGGTGTTTGCCTTGTTTTTTTTTAATTTTTTAATTATGAATTTGGCCAGCTATGGACCGCATACAACTTAAGACTTATGGTGTTTCTTTTTCTTCCGTTCTTCCCAGTACTTCTTCATTTTCTCGCCAACTGCTCGTCTCTGCTCATCTGTCCACACTCTCTTGGGTCGAGGTTTTGGCGCATCTTCTTCATAGTTTGCGTTTTCTATAAGTAGCCTAAAGTTATTCCTGTCACGTATTGTTTCTTCTGTAGCACCTATTTTGTTGGCGTCTTTCTTTACTGCTTCTATCCATCCTACGGTGATTTTCAGCTTACTAACGTAATTAAAAATTGTCTTTGTAATTCGTGTTTCTTCCATTCTTTTTAAATGTCCATAAAATTTTAGCCAACTCTTCCTCATTGTATCTGTGATCTTTTCTGTATTTTTGTGTAGGTCTTCATTTCTCCTTTTAATCCACCTGTTTTCCTTGTTTTTCTCAGGACCTAGAATTTTTCTTAATATTTTTCTCTCTCTTTTTTCTAGTTCTCTTAATTCGCCTTTCTTATTCAATGTTAGACACTCTGATCCATATGTTGCTTGTGTCCTAATAACTGAATTATGATGTTTAATCTTTGCTTGTATGGATATTGATTTCTTATTGTAGTAGTTTTGTGTTAATTTAGATGCAAATTCCAACTTTTTTATTCTTTCTTTATTTGTTGTGTTATCCAGTCCATTGGCTTGGATCCACTCCCCCAGGTATTTGAATCTATCAAATCTTTTCATTTTTCCATACTTTGTTTTCATAAACTTTTCTGTATTATGTTTGTGTTCTATACACTCGGTTTTTTCGTAGGATATTTTTAGCCCAGTCTTTTCAGCAATCTCGTGTAACATATCAAGCATAACTGTTGCGTCTGTTCGGTTTTCAGTTATCAATGCCATATCATCCGCAAAGGCTAAACATTTTACTTCAAATTTGTTCTTTCCTTGGCCCATGCTTATACCCTTTGTGTCTCTGTTTTTTAATGTGTTTTCCCATGTTTTTACTACTTTATCTAAAACCAAGTTAAAGAGAATTGGGGACAGTCCGTCACCTTGTCGAACTCCTGTTTTGATTTTGAATGGTTCAGAAATTTCGCCTTGAAACTTAATTCTTGATGTTGTATCTGTGAGCGTTTGTTCAACAAGTCTTCTGGTGTTTTCATCTATCCCTGATTCATATAGTATCTGGAATAGTGTTTGTCTGTCAACTGAGTCGTAGGCCTTGTAACAGATTAACTTTTTTTTTCTTTCGTTATTTTCTGGGGCGTTTGAACAAAGGAACGTTGCGAAAAAGTCGCTATCTGCTCTCATTCTCAAATGCTGGATAAATATAGTCTCGGTAATATGAATGCAGTGAGTCCTGATGCCTCAGTTTTAATACTTCAGTTACTGTCTTAAATATTCAACGCATTATTATGCTCTTAATGAATAAATTATAAATATGGTTGAAATGGCTCTAAGCGCTGTGGGGCAACATCTGAGGTCATCAGTCCCCTAGACTTAGAACTACTTAAACATAAGTAACATAAGGACATCACACACATCCATGCCTGAGGCAGGATTCAAATCTGTGACCGTAGCAGCCGCGTGGTTCCGGACGGAAGCGACTAGAACCACTCGGCCACAGTGGCCGGCAATAAATTATAACAACGTTTCAAATTTTAAACTCGGTCATTCAGATGACTAACCGAAAATCCAAAATCCAATTCTGCTTGCGCCTGTTGAATGCTACAGATGCAGCCTGGAACTGTGATCGGGTGACCAATTTAATTCCTTAGCAATATCGAAAATTCTCTTTAAGTAAGACAAATATAACTGAAGTAGTCTGCTTTAAATAATATGATCTGTGCAGAAGTGGTTATGTAGCGTAACAGAAAACTGCACTGTTGTAATGAGCAGGGAAGAGTTTAATACTGGTAAAGTGAATAATTTGACTGCAAGAATTTTGAACAGTATAAGCTGCCTGAATAGCGTACTTTGAAATAAAACCTATGATAATTAGTTTTGAAAAAGTGATAACAGTCCCCAGAACTAAAACTGATATACAACAGACAAAAATCAGTCTCTGAATGACATAAGTTGGACCTACTGAATAAAAAAAAAATTTGGTCCTTACCTCTATTCTGCGCGAGTCTGGATAACGCGTTGCTGCACTGCTCTGTCTTGCGCGTCGCTATGCTAAAGCTGCAAATTACTGCAACTACACAGGGACACTCGTGAGCTGCAATGAGTTCTCTCTTAGTTGCAAATCGAAGTATTTCCGGAACACACTTGGTTTCTTTTCTATTTTTGAGAAAAGGATGATCAATTAAAATTGTAGGAGAAAGGTAGGTGAAAATGGTGTTGCAATAATAAAAGAATGACTTCAAAAAAACCTATTAATTCCCCTTCACGGAAATAAAAGATCCCATTACACTTCCTCCTTCTCAGATCAGTTACCATAACATAATTATCTTAATTAAACACATCGATAAATTGGTACTTTACATTTGAAACATAACATTTATAACTGTTTTTCAACTTTAACACAGCTGACCACTATCTGCTCATGCGCCAACGCGCAAACCAGAGATGATAATCTAACCCAGCGATAGAGCGTAGCGCCGGCCATTGTGGCCGAGCGGTTCTAGGGGCTTCAGTCTGGAACCGCGCGACCGCTACGGTCGCAGGTTCGAATCCTGCCTCGGGCATGGATGTGTGTGATGTCCTTGGGTTCGTTAAGTTTAAGTAGTTCTAAGTTCTAGAGGATTGATGACCTCAGATGTTAAGTCCCATAGCGCTCAGAACCATTTGAACCATTTTTTTGGATACAGCGTACAACATCGCTGCTCGCTCACATGTAATAGCTCGAGAGCAAAGATGACACTATTGTCGAATCCATTAATACTCTGGTAACACCTGTCAATATAGGTATGTCATTTACAAAAAAAAAAAAAAAGGAAAGTCTCTACTACTTGTTTATTTTCTGGATGTTCCTTGTAGGAATACAATTTGACCTCATTTAATGCGATGCTGTCTCAACATGCACGGTGAGCCGCGCGGAATAGCCGCGCGGTTTAAGGTGCCATGTCACGGACTACGCAGCCGCTCCCGCCGGCTGATCGAGTCCTCCCTCGGGCATGGGTGTGTGTCTGTGTGTGTGTGTGTGTGTGTGTTTGTGTGTGTGTGTGGGTGTGTGTGAGTGTATGTGTCTGTGTTGTTCTGAGCATGAGCTACTTTAAGTCAGATAAGGTAGTGTGTAAGTCTAAGGACCGATGACCTTAGAAGTTTGGTCCCTTCGGAATTCACACACACGCGCACACACACACACACACACACACACACACACACATTTGCACGGTGATGATGAATTGGACTGTGTTGTACTGCACAAGTAATCGTCAAGTGGTACCGTTATCTGCGTTTAAGAATTACGATCATCGTGGAAAAGACGGCTTTAATCCAGCAATAGGCGAGATCTGCAGGCCTCAAGAACATCTGACGGAAGAGGGCGTAGTCGAGCTCGGAACGCCCGCGGCCGTCTGAGCCGGCAGCGAGCAGAGGGCAGCCACTGGAGTTCAAAGCGGGCAGCCGTGGCGGCGGCGGTGGAGGAACAAACGGCGGAACCACCGAGGGTCGATGTCGCGATCAATAGCGCCCGCCGGGCCCGCAGCCGCCGCGGGGGAGCGCCTAATGAGCGACTATCGGACTCGCCTCCCGCCACGGCTTACCATTCCTAATTTCCTCTCCATTATCTCGTAACGCCGCTGTCCGCATTCCGCCGTTCTGCGCTGCTCGGAATAAGACTTTCTCACTTCGACGACTGGATGTTCAGCTCTAAATCTTCCCGTCTTCTCACTTCAGGAGGTGACCCACTCAAAGCTGCAGACACCTCTTAACGACTGTATAAAATGTGCTAGGCTCAAATGCGGAGTCAGTAACAAAAGATATTGTTTTTCTCTGTATACGAGGGTAATCCCAAAAGCAACGTCTCCTATAGATCTGTATATTTCTACAATGCTTTACATCACTCTACAGCTTGAACATTTAGCTGTTTTTTGACATAATCACCATCTCTGTCGATACATTTTTGTAGACGCTGTGGCAGTTTTGTATGCCCATGTCATACCAGCTCGCCGCCTTGCTGTTCAGAAAGTTTTGAGCCTCTCCTTTCACCTCGTCGTCGGAGCTGAATCGCTTTCCGGCTAAATGTTCTTTTAACCTAGGGAACATGTGATAGTCACTGGACGCCAAGTCAGGACTGTAAGGTGGGTGGGTGATTATGTTCCACTGACATTGTTGTTGGAGAGCATCGGTTTGCCGAGCGATGTGTGGGCGAGCGTTGTCATGGAGAACGTGTACGCCCTTGCTCAACATTCCTCTTCTCCGGTTCTGAATTGCCCGTTCAGTTTTTTCAGAGTCTCACAGTACCTGTCAACATTAATTGTGGTCCCAGTGGGCATAAAGTCGACCAACAATACCCCTTTCCGATACCAAAAAACGGTTGTCATGAATTTACCGGCAGACTGTGCTTGTTTGAATTTCCGCTGCTTTGGCGAAGAAGGATGCCGCCACTGGCGTGATTGTTGCTTGGTCTCAGGTACAAAGTGGTATGCCCAGGTTTCGTCACCCGTGACCACTGAGTCC
The DNA here is from genome assembly GCF_021461395.2 of Schistocerca americana. Taxonomy (NCBI): domain Eukaryota; kingdom Metazoa; phylum Arthropoda; class Insecta; order Orthoptera; family Acrididae; genus Schistocerca; species Schistocerca americana. Next base: position 71,121,352 of record NC_060122.1, on the reverse strand, counting down.
AGAAAGTTGTCCTTTTCGGCTGTAAGCCGGTGAAGAAACGCGCGGGAAGCATCAACTCGTTGCCGCATGTCGTCCTCAGTCAGCATGCGTGACACCCACCTTGCGCACACCTTCTGGTAATTCAATATTTCCGTTAATATTCTGTGGGCGGTGCTTCAAAAAATGTTCAAATGTATGTGAAATCTTACGGGACTTGACTGCTAAGGTCATCAGTCACTAAGCTTACACACCACTTAACCTAAATTGTCCTAAGGACAAACACACACATTCATGCCCGTGGTAGGATTCGAACCTCCGCCGGGACCAGCCGCACGGTCAGTGACTGCAACGCCCAAGACCGCTCGGCTAATCCCGCGCGGCGGCGGTGCTTCGGGAAACCTCAGGAACCAACGTGCAGAGATCATCCAGGGTGATCCGTCGATGTTCACGCATTCTTTGCTCAATCTTCAACACTGTCTTCTCTGAAATTGACGGTATCCCGCTCCTTTGCTCGTCGTGAATTTCTCTCCTTCCAGTTGCACCAACTCTCTATACCACTTACGAACATTCTTGACATTCATGCACGACTCACCATACACTTCCGTCAATTTGTGATGGATTTCAATCGGCGCAGTGCCCTTTGCGTTCAAAAACCGAATAACTGCGCGCATTTCGCACTTGGCGGTAACATCCAACGGGAGCTCCATTCACAACGGCTGCCAAGCCAAGACTGAGAGACTCAGCGCGGCGTGCGGATGTTTACACACAGCGCGTGAAGCACTCTTCATAACAGTGTGACCAACTGCCACACAAACAGAGTTCTGTACTTATAAAAAAATAGGAGACCTTACTTTTGGGATTACCCTCGCACTACTCTGCGCCTTAGGACGAGATGATGCGTTCTTCCACCTGTTCCTACCGCAAGCCCGTATTTTTACCTCTATGTTTCAGCTATATATACCAGTCCAGATGATCTGTGTTACACATTCTTACCGATATCTCCTTCACTCTTTCTCGGCGTGATACCTGACGGGAGCAGCTGTTTAAACATCTACGTCCTGATGACTACTCTGCTATCCACACTTGGCTGGTAGAGGCTTCACAGAACCACTCTCAGACCATCTGCTATCGTTCCGCTCACGAAGAGCACGAGGCAGAAATAAACACATAAATCTTACAGTACAAGCACAATGCTCCTTTCTCCCTCTGTAGGTGGGAGACAGCAAAATATTTTGGTATTCAGAAGATAAAGTTGATTGAAATTTTACGAAAAGACCTCGTCGCCACCAAAACAGTCATCGTTCTAGTGGAGGCCACTCCAACTCTCTTGTCATATCCATCACAGTGTCTACACCATTTCATGACTATACAAAACGTACTGCCCTTCTCTTATTTCTTTCGATATCCTCCTTCACTCCTGTCCGATAAGGATCCCATGCCACGCAGCAGTACTCCAGAAGGGGACTGACAAGCGTAGTGTAAACAGTCCTTTAGGACATTTGTTGCATCTTCTAACGGTGGCGGGCGACAAGCAAGAGTAACTGAAACAAACGACACCACACGTAATCAAAGTTCCAAATCAAAGTTCTGGCCCAGGAAGAGAATTAACTGTTGTATTTCCGGCGTACAGAAGTTTCAACAAAAGGACACGCAGTGCCAATTCAAACTCCGGGCCGGGTGTTAATTTCGTGTACAAGTCTAACCACCGTCAATTTGTGACGTGTTTGCTGCGACCCCAGAAGTCGCTGCATTCGCAGTACTACGTGTTTCTCAGGTTCATTCGCCGCCATTCTTGTCTCCCACGTAAAGGGAGATGAAAATCTAATAGTCATGGGGACTGGAAGCAGTTGTAGGGGAAAGAGAGGAAGGAGAGGTTGCAAGAGAATATGGGCAGGGGACAAGGAATGATAGAGGAGAAAGACTAATTGAGTTCTGTGATTAATTTCAGCAAGTATTAGCGAATATTCTGTTCTAGATTCACAAGAGAAGGATGTATACTTGCAAAAGGGCGGGTATTATGGGAAGATTATTCCGAAACCAGATACTGGATTGTAAGGCGTACCCAGGAGCCTTATAATCCAGTACCTGATTTCGGAATCTGTCTCATCATGATGAGCATGTAGACCCTGCGGTCTAGGGGTAATGTCTTTGATCATTAATTAAAACGTCCTCCCTGCCGGATTCGGAACTAGGAGCAGGTATAGACTCAGATCACAATGTAACAGTGATGAAGAGTAGGCTGAAGTTTAAGAGATTTGTCAGGAAGAATCGATATGCAAAGAGGCGGGACACGGAAGTACTAAGAAATGATGAGATACACTTGAAGTTCTCTAAGGCTGTAGATACAGTAATAAGAAATAGCTCAACAGGCAATACAGTTGAAGAGAAAGGGACATCGAGAAGAAGGGCAGTCACAGAAGCAGAAAAGAAAAACATAGATACAAGGAAGATAACTGCGAAGAAACCATGGGTAGCAGAAGAAATACTGCAGTTGATCGATGAAAGAAGGAAGTACAAAAATGTTAAAGGATATTCAGGACCACCGGAATACAAGCCGCTGAGCAATGAAATAAATAGGAAATGCAGGGAAGCTAAGACGGAATGGCTGCATGATAAATGTGAAGAAATCGAAAAAGAAATATAGGAAAGTCAAAAGAACCTTTGGTGAAATTAAGAGCAAGGGTAGAAACTTAAGAGTGCAAGGTAAATTCCACTATTAAATACAAAAGAGAGAGCGGATGGGTGGAAAGAGTACACTGAAGGCCTGAATGAGCGGGAAGTTTGGTGCTGCCGTTGACACAGTAGAGTCTCACACCAGGGGAAGCAATGGAGAGGATGTTGTTTGGCGGCCGGTGTCCTCTTCCTAAAACAGAATTGCACACATGTATTAACAGGGTTCTTTATTACTAATAACAAGACGCTATTTATCTTTAAGCAAGTTTTTGTGCTAGAAGCTCTTCCGTAATAGTCCACGTTATCCTTACTGCTGGTGAAACACAAGTCCTTCTATAAACACTGCACTCTCGTAGCCGGTGACGTGAACTAATAGACGCCAACTAGAACAGTGACTGAGCCAGTAAGTGAGCTGACTGCGACTGCGACCCCGTGACTAACTGGCTGACTGACTGGGCCTTCTGGTCCACATAGTGGCGGTCGAGAGAACATCGGCAGCTCATTGCTTGCGAGTCTGTCTTTGGCCTCTCGTCTGATAGGTGCGCTTGATTTAGTGCCTATTATCAATATTATTGCAACCTCTGGTGTGCTGGCGACTTCTCTGATGTGATAAAAGAAGAAACAGGAGTGGATATACAAGAGATATAGAATCCAGTATTCGAGTAAGAATACAAAAGAGCTTGGAAGACTTAAGAACAAATAAGGCAGAAGGGTTCAATAACATTCCATTAGACAGTTAAAGACGTTGGGGGAAGTGGCAACAAAATGATTATTCATGTCGGTGTGCAGAATGTATGAGTCTGACGACATATCATCTGACTATCGGAGAAATATCATCCACACAGTTCTGAAGCGTGGAAGAGCTGCCAGGTGCGAGAATTACAATCAGTTTAACAGTTCATGCATCCAAGTTTCTGACAAGAATAATAATAATAAACAGAAGAATGGAAAGGAAAATTGAGGATATGCTAGACGACGATCAGTTTGCTTTAGGAAACGTGAAGGCACCAGACAGGCAATTCCGAAGTTGCGGTTGATAGTGGAAGCAAGACTAAAGAAAATCAAGATGCGTTTACAAGATTTGTCGACCTGGAGAAAGCGTCTGACAATGATAAATGGTGCAATATGTACGAAATTCTGAGAAAAATAGAGGTAAGCTATAGGGAGAGCCAAGATGGAATAATAAATGTGGTGCCCCGTGGGATTAGCCGGGCGGTCTAAGCCGCTGCAGTCATGGACTGAGCGGCTGGTTCCGGCGGAGGTTCGAGTTCTCCCTCGGGCATGGGCGTGTGTGTTTGTCCTTAGGATAATTTAGGTTAAGTAGTGTGTAAGCTTAGGGACTGAGGACCTTAGCAGTTAAGTCCCATAAGATTTCACGCACATCTGAACAATAAGAGTGGACGACGAAGAACGAAGTTCACGGATTAAAAAGGCAATAAGACAAGGATGTAGTCTTTCACCCCTACTGTTCAGTTTGTACATCGAAGAAGCAATGATAAAAATAAAAGAAAGGCACAAGAGTGGAATTAAAATTCAAGGTGAAAGGACATCAATGATACGATTCGCTGATGACATTGCTATCATGAGTGAAAGTAAATAAGAGTTACATGACCTGCTGAGTGGAATGAACAGTTTACTGAATACAAAATATGGAATGAGAGTAAATCGAAGAAAGACGAGAAGTTAAGGAATTCTGCTACTTTTTTTTTTTTTGGTCATCAGTCTACTGACTGGTCTGATGCGGCCCGCCACGAATTCCTTTCCTGTGCTAACCTCTTCATCTCAGAGTAGCACTTGCAACCTACGTCCTCAGTTATTTGCTTGACGTATTCCAATCTCTGTCTTCCTCTACAGTTTTTGCCCTCTACAGCTCCCTCTAGTACCATGGAAGTCATTCCCTCATGTCTTAGCAGATGTCCTATCATCCTGTCCCTTCTCCTTATCAGTGTTTTCCACATATTCCTTTCCTCTCCGATTCTGCGTAGAACCTCCTCATTCCTTACCTTATCAGTCCACCTAATTTTCAACATTCGTCTATAGCACCACATCTCAAATGCTTCGATTCTCTTCTGTTCCGGTTTTCCCACAGTCCATGTTTCACTACCATACAATGCTGTACTCCAGACGTACATCCTCAGAAATTTCTTCCTCAAATTAAGGCCGGTATTTGATATTAGTAGACTTCTCTTGGCCAGAAATGCCTTTTCTGCCATAGCGAGTCTGCTTTTGATGTTCTCCGTGCTCCGTCCGTCATTGGTTATTTTACTGCCTAGGTAGCAGAATTCCTTAACTTCAATGACTTCATGACCTTCAATCCTGATGTTAAGTTTCTCGCTGTTCTCATTTCTACTAATTCTCATTACCTTCGTCTTTCTCAGATTTACTCTCAAACCATACAGTGTACTCATTAGACTGTTCATTCCGTTCAGCAGATCATTTAATTCTTCTTCACTTTCACTCAGGATAGCAATGTCATCAGCGAATCGTATTATTGATATCCTTTCATCTTGTGTTTTAATTCCATTTCTGAACCTTTCTCTTATTTCCATCATTGCTTCCTCAATGTACAGATTGAAGAGTAGGGGCGAGAGGCTACAGCCTTGTCTTACACCCTTCTTAATACGAGCACTTCGTTCTTGATCGTCCACTCTTATTATTCCCTCTTGGTTGTTGTACATATTGTATATGACCCGTCTCTCCCTATAGCTTACCCCTACTTTTTTCAGAATCTCGAACAGCTTGCACCATTTTATATTGTCGAACGATTTTTCCACGTCGACAAATCCTATGAAAGTGTCTTAATTCTCGCGCTTGTCAGCTCTTGCCGTCGTCGGAATTGTGTGGATGATGCTTTTCCGAAAGTCAGATGATATGTCGCCAGACTCCTATATTCTACCCACCAACGTGAATAGTCGTATTGTTGCCACTTCCCCCAATGATTTTAGAAATTCTGATGGAATGTTATCTATCCCTTCTGCCTTATTTGACCTTAAGGTCTCCAAAGCTCTTTTAAATTCCGATTGTAATACTGGATCCCCTATCTCTTCTAAATCGACTCCTGTTTCTTCTTCTATCACATCAGACAAATCTTCACCCTCATAGGCTTTCAATGTATTCTTTCCACCTATCAGCTCTCTCCTCCGCATTTACGTAGGCAGCAAAATAACCAATGACGAACAGAGCAAGGAGGACATCAAAAGCAGAGTAGCACTGGCAAAAAGGGCATTCCTGGCCAAGAGAAGTCTACTAGTCCCAAACATAGGACTTAATTTGAGGAAGAAGTTTCTGAGAATGTATGTTTGGAGCACAGCATTGTATGGTAGTGAAACATCGACTGTGGGGAAACTGGAACAGAAGAGAATCGAAGCATTTGAGATGTGGTGCTACAGACGAATGTTAAAAATTAGGTGGACTGATAACGTGTGGTATGAGGAGGTTCTGCGCAGAATCGGAGAGGAAAGGAATATGTGGAAAACACTGATAAGGAGAAGGGACAGGATGATGGAACATCTGTTGAGACATAAGGGAATGGCTTCCAAGGTACTAGATGAAGCTGTAGAGGGCAGAAATTGTAGAGGAAGACAGAGGTTAGAATACATCCAGCAAACAGTACAGGACGGAGGTTACAAGTGGTGCTCTCAGATGAGAAGGTCGGCACAGCAAAGGAATTCGTGGTGGATCGCATCAAACCAGTGGTAGATGACTGATGACTCAAAGAAAAAAGCAGATACAGATACAGTAGTTACTCTGAGACTGATGATAGGTGCGGTAGAATCGAGTAACATGCAGATCTCCATCAAAGCAGTCCTCGGACTGAAGACCACAAAAACAACGAAGAAAGTAGCAGCTGAGGAAGAATGACTACTTGAATTAACAATAATCAGGAACTGTTGATTATAAACTGGAAGAAAGGAACGCATTTATAAAATTCAATAAAGCAAGCGATCGATTGATTGGATGCATCTTGAGACCTCAAGAAATAGTTAATTTGGTATTGTCAAACAATGGAAAATTCAGTATGTGTTGGGGTTGGGTTGTTTGGGGAAGGAGACAAGACAGCGAGATCATCGGTCTCATCGGATTAGGGAAGGAAGTCGGCCGTGTCCTTTCAAAGGAACCATCCCGGCATTTGCCTGGAGCGATTTAGGGAAATCAGGGAAAACCTAAATCAGGATGGACGGACGCGGGATTGGACCGTCGTCCTCCCGAATGCGAGTCCAGTGTGCTAACCACTACGCCACCTCGCTCGGTCAGTATGTGTTAATGACAATATTATGAAAAGGGTAATTGATACTCACCATATAGTGGAAATACTGAGTCGCTGATAGGCACAACATAAAGACTGTCTAACAAAGATTTCGTCCAAACAGGCCTTCATCAGAGAATAGACAACACACACACAGACTCTTCCCCCCCCCCCCCCCTCTCTCTCTCTCTCTCTCTCTCTCTCTCACACACACACACACACACACACACACACACACACACAAACACACACGCAAACACACACACACACACACAAACACATTCACACACACACACACACACACACACACACACAAACACACTCACACTAACACAACTCACACACACGTGTAAATTAGTGGACGTTACCAACGTGAGAACTACAGTAAGCAAGTAGAGATGGAGATAGGTTTCTGTAACTATGTGGAAATGTAGAGCCCAGCGTAGGGTAGACTAGCATAGAGAGCTTCGTATGTATAACCAATCCTTCGGACTGAAGAATAGAACGACGAGATATTGACAATAATGGTGAACAGTGTACACTGGCGGAAAAAAACTGCAACACCAAGGAGTTGTGCGACATAAACTAAAGCTCTTAGGCGAATTTCTACATCTGAAACATGATGTCCTAATTTCAAGCCAGCTGCATAAGAGTGGCTTCACTATGAAGATGGCAGGCCGGGGTGGCAGAGCGGTTCTAGGCGCTACAATCTGTAACCGCGCGCCCGCTACGGTCGTAGGTTCGTATCCTGCCTCTGGCATGGTTCTGTGTGATGTCCTTAGGTTAGTTAGGTTTAAGTACCAGGTGTACCGGTATGAAATGAGCATTAAGATACAAATGTGTCGATAGGGAACATTTGTTGTGAACGAGCTTTAATTTTTTTTGTTTGGTTGGTATGACATCTGTCAAAGATATTTAGTATACATCAAGTCATGGAACAAACAACATCATATGTTTTCATCGTGTTAACAATGTCGAATTTTGTACCAGAAAGTGATTATTTGAGGAAGGCATTAATTTTTTGTTTTCATTTGAAAAAAAGTGCTGCAGAGTCGCATCTAATGCTTGTCGAAGCATATGGTGATCATGCTGTATCAGAAGCAACATTCAAAAGATGGTTTCAATGGTTCAGAAATAATGATTTTGATGTAAGAAATGAAGAACGTGGAAGACCACCAAATAAGTTCGAAGACGCCGAATTGCAAGCAATATGGGATGAAGATGATACTTTGAGTCAGAAGCAAATGGCAGAAATGCTAAATGTTGCACAAAAAACAATTTCTGATCGTTTGAAAGCTATGGGAAAGTTCCAAAAGTGTGGCAAATACGTGCCACATGAATTAAATGAAAGACAGATGGAAAACCGAAAAACCATGTGTTAAATTTTGCTTCAAAGACATGAAAGAAAATCAGTTTTGCATCGAATTGTTACTGGCGATGAAAAACGGACTTATTTTAAGAATCCTAAATGGGAAAAATTATGAGTTAATCCGGGACAACCATCAACATCGACTGCAAAACCAGATCGATTCGGCAAGAAGACAATGCTCTGTGTTTGGTGGGATCAGAAAGGTGTGGTGCATCATGAGCTTCTAAAACCCCGGTGCAACTGTGAATACTAATCGCTACAGACAACAAATGATCAATTTGAACTATGCATTGATCGAAAAAAGACCAGAATGGGCCAGAAGACATGACAAAGTAATTTTTTTACACGACAATGCACCTGCTCACAAAGCAAAACTGGTCAGGATACAATCAAAACACTTGGCTGGGAGCTGCTACTCCACCCGCCGTATTCACCAGACTTGGCCCCTTCCGACTACCATTTGTTTTCATCAATGGGACACGCACTGGTTGAGGAACATTTCGATTCCTACGAAGAAGTCGAAGATTGGGTATCTGATTGGTTTGCTTCAAAGCCGAACATTTCTACTGGCGTGGTGTCCACAAATTGGCAGAGAGGTGGTCAAAATGTATAGAAAGCAATGGTAAGTACTTTGAATAAAATGTTTTTACTTTTCAATTCAAAATTAGTGTTTCATTTTCACAAAAAACGCTTATTTCATACCGGTACACCTGGTATCTCTAAGTTCTAGGGGACTGATGTCCTCAGAAGTTAAGTCCCATAGTGCTCAGAGCCATTTTGAACTATGAAGATGCAAAATATATTTGTTTTAAATACACGCTGTTACGTTTGAGATTGGATATGGGGAGTTGATGTGAATCAAGAATGCATTTAAGGCTACAAAGTCGCCATTATCAATACCTCACTGAATTTAAACGATGTGGTGTTAGAGGGCTACGTGTAGCTGGATGTACCTACTGCGATGCTGTAGACAGACGTGGCAGGGATAAAGCCACTGTACATGGTTGCTGGCAGCGGTGATCACGAGAATGTACGGTCCCAAAAAGACGGTGCTCCGGACGCCACGTGGCACTGCCGAGAAGGCAGATCATCGTGTTCAGCTTATGGCTTTGATGGAGCTTACTATTGGCACCATAGGTTACTTCTTGGACAGCACCGCGCCAGCTAGTCTGTACATCAAATAAACATTGTTGCTGATGTAAAATATGCTGGTGTACTAGCGTGGATTTCACTGACACAAAACTCCTTCCATTTGCTACTTACGTGGCGTCAGGTGAAAACTCACTGGATGGCAGGGTGAAGGTCTGTTACGCGTTCTGATTAAAGCTGGCTCTGCCCCGGTTTCCACTGTAGGCCGTGTGTTTAAGGAAACCAGTTCAGAGCCTGCAACCAGCCAGTGTGCATTCGAGACACGCTGGGCCGTCAAATGGAGTTATAGTTTGCAGGTGTGATTTTCTATGACAATAGGAACACTTTCGTGGATATAACACGCACACTGACTGCAAATTTTTACGTCAATCTTGTGATTCGATCTGTTGTGCTCTTATTCGTAGACGGCATCCCATTGCTTGTTTTCCGTCAGGATAACGCCCGCCCACATACCCCCGTCGTATCCCAACATGCTGTACTGAGTGCCGACATGTTGCCTTGGCCTGCTCGATCACCAAAGCTGTCTCCAATCGAGCACTTACAGGATATCATCGGACAACTCCAGAGTCATCCTCAAACACTATTAACAGTCCCTGCATAGACAGACAAAGCGCAACAGGCATGGGACTCCATCCCTCGAGTACAACACAGTACAAGCACGTTTACATGCTTGCATACAACATTGTGGCTGTTATTAGTGCATTCACATTAATGCGTTTCACATTTGCAAAGTCTTATCTCGTGCTTACATTGAGCTGAGATCTGCGAACGTTAATCAAATATGTTACCTAGACAAATGTATTCCTGAAATTTCATTATTCTACATTAATTATTTTTTGATGTTGCAATTTTTTCGTCAGTTTAGGTACTTATGCGCCTGCACAGAAGTAAACTATCCTTGCAAAGTAGAAAGAACTCTCTAAATAGAACCAGAATGAACGAGTAAAATCGACTGTGACAGTAGCCCTCCTCATACACCCCTCAAACTCGATATTTCGACATGTCTACTGTGATCTTATTTAAGAGTTCTTTGGTGTAGCCGGGTGACCGATGACCCGGCTGAAAGAAAAGAAAAAGGTCTGCAATCTGAAGGGCAAGTTCACGCGATCTAATGGCGGAGAAGATTTCACTTTCAGCATCAAAGGTCAGGAAAGCTTTTCTACTTACTTCAACATATATTTTTTTAGTAATTACAGAGATATTATCAGTGGTAACACCATTGTCAATAGTCTGTTGTGGATTATTATACTGAGGTGCGTGCATTCATATCCGTCAACATACTTCTTACAATATGACTTTCGTACTCTGTAACACTGCCTGATAATGCCTGATATTTTCTACCGTGAATACTGCACTGTAGTCAAAAGTTAACGTGAAGACATTTGGCTTAACACTGCTAAACACCGCCAGTGCTATCGATATTGTCAGTGTAATCTTTAAATACTAAATGCCACATGTAGATCAATTCTGTTCATTTATTACATTACTTTGTCAAATCCTACGAGGCAGTTCAATCTTACTAACTTCAGAAGATGTTTATGCTTAACTCTCCTCTTTTCAAACAGAACTTTGGACTCATTACTGACGATGAAAACCCTTCATCGCTTATCTGTTCTGAGACGGTTTCTTAGTTCTACAGCGATTTCTCCCCTCTTGGTAGTAATTTTTCATATTCATAAATTCCGAAACGAAATCCGAATTGTGAGGGACTTAAAAGGAATATTCTAGCGGGATAGATTACCGCCTGAAGGTCTCTTGTCTAGCATGGCCTTTAATTTGCACCAACTCTCCTCGTGGCCTCGAGGTACGGCGCTCTCGTTCCGGCTAAGTCTGGTGCGATGTCGTCACGTCCGATTACACAGTCGGATTCCTACAGCTCCCCCCCCCCTTTCTCCCTCTCCCTCCCTCTCTCTCTCTCTCTCACTCTCTCTCTCTCGCTCTCTCGCTCTCTCGCTCTCTCTCCTTCGCTCGTGTTCGCAGCCCCTTCGCCGTCGCTCGCCTCAAACTCTCTTGATATTAAACTAAGTAAATCATTCCAAGTTACATAACTTGCACGCCGCTGAAATTAAATCCTGCATCATTGATGCGGGTCGCCGACCTGACGACGTGCATCGATCCGGCGTGCCCGTAGATAGAGGAACGGCGCGGGCCGTGCAGAGGCAAGCCGAGCCGACTCGAGCCAAACCAAGCAGAGTCCGCAGGAACCAGGGTGCTATACAAGCGCTCACTTCATCCAGACTGCGTCCATCGCTGTCTTCCACTGACCAGGAAAGTGCTGCAACAGTTCGTAGCAACTTCCGTTCACTATAAGCGCAGGAAGCACGAGCGTCAGTAATAATTACGTTTGCGGAAAGGTATTATTTTCGACTGGCGGGACCTTTACGTATTTATAAGAAGTTAATCTGGAGAACATAACTCAACAAGGACTTTTCAAAAACTTTAATGAACTGACATCTACCTCGATGGTCCATGAGCTACCTTCCAACAGTTTTTGGTGAAAGGTGTTTCTGTTACCACTATCGATGTGCTATTGACCGCGCGTAGTAGAATTTGCGCCCAGGAACGTTCGACGAAAAGTTCGCTAATTCCCCTGGCCAAACTCCGAAAGCTGCCCGGATGGTACAAGACATAGCTTCTCCTTCGACTCCTAGCAATGCATGTGCCAATCCTCTATATGTTACTTCGAAGCATATAAACGATTGTCTTCATAATTATTATTCTGTGTATGACTGTCAATATAGCCAAATGAAAGAAATATGAGTATCACAAAGTTTTGTCAAGTAAAATATGCTTTAAAAGGACAGAGTATCGATCATAAAATCTCATATATAGTACCAAACAAAGATTTTAAGGTGGTATGTCAATCAATCCTATTGTTTGTATTAATATTCAGTGTGTTGGGTCTTACTAGCTCCTACACAATCTGAGCAAATTCTGTTATAAGATCATCTATTACTCTGTATGGTATATGTGTGCTAATGCTTTTGTTTTGTCCTCTCTTAGGGGGGCCGTTTTCTTGTCCAATGTTATATTGATAACTCTGTCATCCAACTTATTTCTTTGACTCTGATGATAGTTTTCATTGCGTCTTTTTGAGCTGTTTATTATTATGATGAGTTTTTGCTTTGTTTTTCATGTTTTTCTTGCATTACCTTTACCATGTGTGCCTTTCCTCTTTCTGGAATTTCTTGAAAGTGAGCTGATATTTTCATTTTATTGGCCAATTATACATGCGTTTGTTTTTTTAATTTCAACGCTGAACAGCTGTTTCTTAGCCTACAGGTTCCTAATTATCTTGCTTTAATACACATTACCTTCACATTCTTCCGTACTTTACTTGCTGGAGACGACATGCCACTCATAGAGAATAGAAGACCTTGTAACATAATCTGAGTATATTATAAAGAAACAAAAAATACCCAGCACAGCAAATTTTAATGCAGTCTTGACAAAATAATAAACATGTGTAGAAAAACACACAAATCCACCATGATCTCCAGTAGCTTAAATCCGGAACAAATTACATCAAAGAAACTTCAACAGAAACAGAAAACATAATGCTATAAAGCATAAACAAACAAAAGTAACATAGTGAGGTTCATGAAAGAAAAGGAGTACATAGACAAAACACCACAATTTTTGAAGGACAATAATATGGTCAAGGTGACCAGTAACCCAGTAGCAAGGTACAAGATAAACATTCAGGAAACACTGAAAAACATTAAAAATGCATTTAAAAATGCCAGTTAGAGAGAAGGACACATAAAGGCATGCACTTTATATCCCTTGCTGAAAATGCGCGAACAAAATATTCCCATAAGACAATTTGTTAACTTCATAACTGCTCCATCGTATCACCTAGCCCAGCACAGACACACATTACTAAAGGAAATATACACTTTTCAAAACAATGTGAACTTGGTAAACCTTGGAGAAATTAATACACAATATCAGTAGCACAGACATTCGACATTCCACAAGCCTTATATAATTTAATGACACATCAATATACAATTCTCACACAAGGACTAAAGCAATATGACAGCATTTCAGAAATCCACACACATCAAATAGTAAACGTACTCAGGACCACGACAGCACAAAATTATTTTCTGTTCAACATAAAATTTTATTCCCAACACGAAAGACTGCCTGTAGGATAACTGATTAGTGACCTCCAAGCCAATATATTCACGAACAGCCTAATATACACTCCTGGAAATGGAAAAAAGAACACATTGACACCGGTGTGTCAGACCCACCATACTTGCTCCGGACACTGCGAGAGGGCTGTACAAGCAATGATCACACGCACGGCACAGCGGACACACCAGGAACCGCGGTGTTGGCCGTCGAATGGCGCTAGCTGCGCAGCATTTGTGCACCGCCGCCGTCAGTGTCAGCCAGTTTGCCGTGGCATACGGAGCTCCATCGCAGTCTTTAACACTGGTAGCATGCCGCGACAGCGTGGACGTGAACCGTATGTGCAGTTGACGGACTTTGAGCGAGGGCGTATAGTGGCCATGCGGGAGGCCGGGTGGACGTACCGCCGAATTGCGCAACACGTGGGGCGTGAGGTCTCCACAGTACATCGATGTTGTCGCCAGTGGTCGGCGGAAGGTGCACGTGCCCGTCGACCTGGGACCGGACCGCAGCGACGCACGGATGCACGCCAAGACCGTAGGATCCTACGCAGTGCCGTAGGGGACCGCACCGCCACTTCCCAGCAAATTAGGGACACTGTTGCTCCTGGGGTATCGGCGAGGACCATTCGCAACCGTCTCCATGAAGCTGGGCTACGGTCCCGCACACCGTTAGGCCGTCTTCCGCTCACGCCCCAACATCGTGCAGCCCGCCTCCAGTGGTGTCGCGACAGGCGTGAATGGAGGGACGAATGGAGACGTGTCGTCTTCAGCGATGAGAGTCGCTTCTGCCTTGGTGCCAATGATGGTCGTATTCGTGTTTGGCGCCGTGCAGGTGAGCGCCACAATCAGGACTGCATACGACCGAGGCACACAGGGCCAACACCCGGCATCATGGTGTGGGGAGCGATCTCCAACACTGGCCGTACACCACTGGTGATCGTCGAGGGGACACTGAATAGTGCACGGTACATCCAAACCGTCATCGAACCCATCGTTCTACCATTCCTAGACCGGCAAGGGAACTTGCTGTTCCAACAGGACAATGCACGTCCGCATGTATCCCGTGCCACCCAACGTGCTCTAGAAGGTGTAAGTCAACTACCCTGGCCAGCAAGATCTCCGGATCTGTCCCCCATTGAGCATGTTTGGGACTGGATGAAGCGTCGTCTCACGCGGTCTGCACGTCCAGCACGAACGCTGGTCCAACTGAGGCGCCAGGTGGAAATGGCATGGCAAGCCGTTCCACATGACTACATCCAGCATCTCTACGATCGTCTCCATGGGAGAATAGCAGCCTGCATTGCTGCGAAAGGTGGATTACATGGTACTAGTGCCGACATTGTGCATGCTCTGTTGCCTGTGTCTATGTGCCTGTGGTTCTGTCAGTGTGATCATGCGATCTATCTGACCCCAGGAATGTGTCAATAAAGTTTCTCCTTCCTGGGACAATGAATTCACGGTGTTCTTATTTCAATTTCCAGGAGTGTAGAAGATTTTGATATACATAAAAAACCAGTTTATACCCAAAAATTCAGTTCCCCTTAGAAACGGAATCAGATAACATTAAGTTTTCTTGATCTCACCATATAAAGAGTAAACACCACACATGATCTTACAGTATATAATAATACAGGAAAAGCACAACCAAAGCTCCATCATTCAAAACACAGAAATCACCCAATGGCACACAAACAAGTTCCAGATTATTGCTCCAAAGATTATACAGAACACCGATAAACGAACATAACTACACACGGGGGTAAGTACCATAAAATATGGCTCTGAGCACTATGGGACTTAACTTCTGTGGTCGTCAGTCCCCTAGAACTTAGAACTACTTAAACCTAAATAACCTAAGGACATCACACACATCCATTCCCGAGGCAGGATTCGAACCTGGCGAATGGTTATGATACGCATGTGATAGAGGGACTATACCAAAAAATATACATAAATGGACAAAATATAAACAGACCACATGCACACAAAGCCATGCAACATATCTTAGAATAACTCAACACACAGACAATGACCACACAAAGGATATAACAGAGCAAGAACTCACACGTAAAACCATATGACATGCACACACCTAAATAATAAAGAAAATCACAGAGTAGAGAACACTGTGAAGAGACATGGACTTCAGATAGGTTACAGAACAAACAACACAATGCAGAAAAGGCTCATATACAATTCTAGCAATTCAGTACATATAGGGTAAACATTCAGGCACTTTGAAACAACAGTAGCAACTACCATAGCACATTTTCTGCCCACTTAAGGTCCCACAACTAGCACCCATTCAAAATAGGAATAGATTTAAACGTAATAAAATCCAAGCCTTCCCAATACCATAAACTTAGCAATGGAACAAAACTTCAACACACATAAGGCGTTAGGTGGAAGAAAACAGATTATAAATGAATAAATCACATTCTGCAATGGCACGTTAACTTAACTCATTAATGGAACTGTACAAAAAATACGACACATATAAACACACACAGATAGATGAAAATACGCAGAGGTAGAGAGAAAGTAAACAAATTTAAAATTTTGCGCGAAGCTGATATGAGAAGAAGCGAACAATAACTGGGCCTGCACACACGGCACCAACATTAACACTGTTCTTTGTAAAGTGAGAAAATGTTGTTTGGGAGTCTAGTTCGGGAGAATATACACGATGTTGGTGTCTGCCTTTCAACAACACATGACAAAGCAGACGAAGAAGAATATTTCGAAAGTAACTGTAAGTATTCGCAAAACGTACAAGGGAAACGATTTTGCACAAAAAAATTACACTTAGAGATAAAGTGATTTGTTGACAAGCTGATCAAACTCACATTTACATCATTTACTTATAGATGACAAGGAATCAATATCTAGAAATGTGCAAAGAGTCCTAATAATCGAAGAACGTAGAAAAATTAAAGTAGTAAGACCAGACCAGGGGTGTTTTTAGGCTTAATTTCGTCAGAATAATTATTTCCTTTCCTGTTACAGTTGCAAGTAGAGCGGGCCATAATTTCTGTTTCCTCATCTTCGTGGACCTCACGCAAACTGTAAGTTGGCGACATTACAGTCGTTCTGCAGTTTACTTCAATGCCAGTTCTCAAAAATTTTCTCAATAGCGTTCCTCGAACAGATGGCCACCTACAGATTTGAGTTATCGAAGCATCTCCGTAATACTTGCGTGTTGATTAAACGAACAAGTGAACAAATCTTGCAGCCCACCTCTCAATTGCTTCGATATGTTCAATTAACCCGATTTGTTGGGATTGCAAGCACTCGAGCAGCACTTAAGAATCGGTCGCACAAATGTACTGTAGGAGGACTCCGTGGCAGATGAACCACATTTTCCCAAAAATTCTCCCAATAAACTGAAGTCGTCAGCTGACCTTCGCTGCTACAGTCCTTACATGCTCAACCATTTCATATCGTTTTGCAACGTTATGCCTGGATACTCAATCGATGAAACCGTGCCAAGCAGCACGTCACTGCCGTACCGAACAATCCTGGACTGTGTTTCCTACTCATCTTTTATCCTACTCATCTGAATTTACATTTTTCTACGTTTAGAGCTAGCTACCATTCATCATACAGTATCAACTAGAAATTTTGTCTAAGTCATCTTGTATCTTTCTACAGTCACTCATCGTCGACACGTTCCCCTACCCCACGGCAACATCAGCAAACAGCCACCGATTGCTGGTCACCTTGCCCGTCAGATAATTTGTGTATCGTACAATGGGAATAATAGTGGCCCTATTCACACTTCCCTGAGGCACTTCTGAAGATACTCTTGGATACGATGAGAACAACGTTCTGCGTTCTATCAAGAAGTCTTCGAGCTACTCACATTGAAACGGAACTTGTCCCGTTTCATATTTTCCAATAAATTCCGGTACAGGAGAACTATAGCCAGACTGTTTTGACTCTGCGTAAGTGGATTCCGTGTTTAACAAACAGAAGAGGATGGACCAAGAGAAGTTTATTTATTTATTCATTTTATTTCATGTGTGCCACGTTTCCTTGCATCCTTTCCCTTATGCTACCTGGACTGTATGAATGAGATAGTATATGATGTGGCAGAAATCTTTGGTCAGAGGTCGTAGCATTGCATGTGTAGAGTGGTTATGTGGTAGGATAGTACCAACCCTAAACGTGAACAAGTTTGGCAAAGATGGTGGGCGAATCAGGTAAGAGAGGTCACGAAGGTACGAGTATTGGCTCTGTTAGGTTGGCGAACCAACCCCTCCACCACCTTACGAAAGAGGAACGGTTAGGCGAGGTGTCCGGAGGTCTACTTGTTCCTGAGTCGCGGCGCTGGACAGATGTGGAGACGCAGCCCTCGATTTGGTAATGTTAACAAAGGTATTAGATTGTCTGAAATATTCTCGGTAATGAAGTCCAGTTGTTGACATCGGTTGTAAGATTACCACTGAACCCCCATAAGGGAGTTTATCTTCATAACTTATTCAAATTTCAGTAGAACTTGCGTTGGTCAGGCCACGCGCCATGTGCTTTGAGCTCACGGTCTCATTATTCCTATGTGCTTAACGGAAATTCACTCAATTGATGTATTTTAATATGCTCTTTCATTTACAGTAATATTTCGGTGGATTTTTATTTATTTTCCACATGTTTCCTTTGTGAACTTGCTTTCGAGCTACGTGGTCTGTTGGGCAACCGTCACATCGATAAATTGTAGTTTCGGTCTAAGACTGTATCGTAGACGACGAATAATCAAACGAGAGTGGGCGAATGTAAAATAGGGAAGGAATAATCTTGTGGATCCGTATTTTTCTGGATTTTTTTGTTGGCTACTGCAACTTGGCCCATTGTGTGGAATAGTGTTGAAGTACTAATGTTTCTTGTGCTCCCACATAACTATTTGATTTGCTGGCAATGTTGTGTATTCCGTAAAATACCAGGTTTTAGCTCGTGCATCTAGGAAAGGTTCAAATTTCAGTGCCCATTGATTGAATAAAGACTTGCGAAATACTCTTCCGCATGACCTAGTTCACTTATTGTGTCTTCGCTGAGCTTGTTCTGCGTGATCTATAGCAATTAAATACAATAAGCATTGGTTTAGGTGTAATTGTGTGTTTGCATAAAATCACATTGAAGCCAGGCCTGCGCTCCCCTCTCCCATTCCATAATTACGTGGCTAAAGATGAATCATGTTAACTAGAGAGACCAGTTGTGATGATGTATATTGCAACAGAAACACGGCTAGTTATTGACATGTCATCGGTACTAAATAAATATTAATTAATCTATACCCTCGACTGATTATTTCCACCCTCTGTCGTAAAGAATAGGTGAACGTCAGTACCACAGCCGAATCGTTGGTAATGAAAGTAAATGAAAGCAATATACTGCCTATTAAGCCCTGTATAGGTGCTATCTGGAGTGGTAAAAAAAAATTGCGTTATCTGTTGCGTTCAAAATTTTACCGGTTGGGTTAAAACCTTGAGCTATAAATTATTAATACCCGCAAAAACTCGCAGGGGCCAGTAATTTCGTGAACCACACGAATTTGTGAAACCATTTACTACTTACGGTAGTTTGCAGAAGCTGTAGGACATAACAAGCGATGCTAATCTTCCTACAAGGTCGAGTTTTACCACCACCAGTACTGGAATGTTACGTTGCAACATACCTGGGAACCTGTTCCGCATGCTCATACCTTCGTTATCAGTCTGCAGAGGGGACCGTGTCAAACGCTTCTCGAAGTCTAGGAATATAGAATCTGCTTGTTGTCCTTCATCCGAAGTTCAAAGGGTGTCAAGCGAGGAAAGTTCAAGCTGAGTTTCACACGACCGATGGTTTCTAAAACTGTGCTGATTTGTCGTCAGAACCTTTTCCGTTTCAAGGAAATATGTTAAATTCGAACTGAAAATATGTTCAATAATTCTGCAGCAAACCAACGTTAAGCTGTGTTACTCCTACAGTAATTTTTCCTAGGTAGTTTGCCATTTATTTACCGTTTGGTTGATGTCCCTCTGTGCTTACAACTAGCCATTCTCTACCACATTCCATTCCTCGGGGTTCTAGTTGTGGCCTGGTCCCACAGTACGCTTTTCTGAACAGTAAGCAATAGGTGCACAAAGCTTAGCTGAAACTGCTTCAAGAGTTCCAGATTTACATTCCGTGTATCTGCTCCACCTACTGCCACAATCAGCCCCAAGGTTTAACCGTCATCGGGACTGTCAATAATCAACACAACAAGCCCGTAACCAGAGGATTCCACACTACAGTGATCGCCACGTAACTGCTGTTCCGCAGCCCCTCTGTTCACCCGATATGAGTCCTCGTAAATTTTTTCTTTTCTGGAAATTGAAAAATTTCTTAAAAGTTCTTCATTTTGGGACTCTGGAGAACATTCAAAAGAATGTGACCTACCTTTAAAAGGCCCTACAGGCGCTCATACTTACAGCATTGCCAGTTAGTGATAAAAAATAAAGGTCATGTAACTAGGGCCTCCCGTAGGGTAGACCGTTCGCCGGGTGCAAGTCTTTCGATTTGACGCCACTTCGGCGACTTGCGCGTCGATGGGGATGAAATGATGATGATTAGGACAACCCAACACCCAGTCCCTGAGCGGAGAAAATCTCCGACCCAGCCGGGAATCGATCCCGGGCCTTTAGGATTGATGTTGTTATTTCTGGATTTTTACTAACATTAGAAATTGACACTTAGTAAAACTCCAGAAATAACATCATCACTGTTTTTAGTCTAGAATATGATGGAATACTTTCAAAAAGAAAGACAATGAGAAAAATAATAAATAAGTAAATAAAAAGACAAGTAAAATTATACGATGTTTTAAAGGTAAATATTTCTTTACTTCAACCTGTTGAAAAAGTCAGAGGTACTAACATATTTGTACTGAAAGAAATTACGGTACTTCCCGAGGGACACAGGTGCATTTGATCCTTATTTTATTCTGAAAACGTAAAAGCATTTCTAGATAAAAAGTAAAATAGTGAAAGTGATTTGAAATCGTTTCGTCTGTGTGGCGAAAAGTGCTGTCGTTGGTGTTATGCTTATTGTGTTGACTTACCTTCATGTGTTGCCGTCTTTGGTTTTCCATATCTGCTTGCATCGGCAACAGAGCATGTCCTTATGAATTTTTTGATACCTTACGGCCCAGTGTCATGGGTTATCTGCTTTCTGTACGTTGAACTGAAAGTACTCGATGTTTATAATAAAAGTGCAGTAAGTCATGGGGGTTCATTGTGGACTGTAATTACTGTATGGCAACGAAACTTGATAGATATGCTAATGCGTTAATGCCGAACTGATTTACGCTGAAGAAAGTTAGTTCCAATTTTGGCCCCCAGGTGCAAATATGGTGCTCTACAGCACCTCGTCGGTGTCTCATGCTGAACAAATTATGTAAGTGGTGGTTACTGAAAACATTCTGTCCATCTTCCTTGCATTCATAGTGCCAGAATTGCACCTGGTGGCGAAAATTGGAACTAATTTTTCCCAGCGTAAGTCGTTTCCACATTAATACATTAGAATCCTACGCAGTTCCGCTGCCATAAGCACAGTCCGCAATGGGCCTTTGTGAGGTAATGCACTTTAATTACAACCACCTGGTACATGGTGCTTCAGAAGGTAAGTTACAAGTATCGTCGCACAGCAACACCAAGGCGCAAAAAGCGTGGTGCGTGTCCAGAAGGCACAGTTCCACCACAGTACGTGCAACAGGTGCATCACAGTGTGAGAGTTAAACGTACTCTAAAGCTGAAATACGCTGGACAGTAGGATTCTTGTAGGCAGAACGTCTAAATTACACAAGGATTCACCCTGAAATTCTGGCGGGCTATGGACCAAATGCAATGTCAGGTTCAGCCGTAGTGAAATGGTGCCAACGATTTAATCGGCTTCACAGAGACGAGGCTTATGCTGAGAAAAAATTTTCAAGTGAGGAGGATGTTAACACAGCGTTTCTCGAAAGGCTCCCTGACCATCGACCGGGCTTCTGAACGATTGGTAGTACGACTACTTTTACAGAGAGTTACTGACTACGAAGGAAAATGGTGTTATGTACAAAGGTCACCTTGTAGTGTACGATGGGTGTGAGATAAGTAATGAGACTGAAACCAATGCGAAAATCTGGCAACGTTGTGTTGTTCTATAGGTGTAGACTGGTGTGTGAAGTTGTGTATTTACTGTGTGTTACGAAAATGGAGCAGCGGAATTTAAAGGAACGTTATGCTATATAAAACATTCTCGGTGTTCTTCCAGCGTCAATTCGGGATAAAATCTCAAGTTTTTGACGATAGCCTCCAACTGCTCCTGACGATGAAGACGAAGGCTATCGTCGAAAGCTTGAGGTTTGATCCGGAATTGACGCGACAAGAAAACCGAGAATGTTTTACCTATCAGTGCCGTTGCGAAATTCTTCGTTCTCATAACGTTATGCTGTCAAATTTTGTTTTAAACTTGATCAATGCGCGAGTGTAACCTCTGGAAATTTGAAACAGGCCATGGGAAACATACCTTAAGAAGATGACAAGTTTTCTGTTGGCAGAAATAACTTTTGGAGGGTCGAAAACACGTTGAACGCGAACTTTGGTCAGACCAAAAACCGACGAAAACGGTTATGGTGTCAAATTTTGTTTTAAACTTGAGGAATCCGCGAGTGTGACCTCTGAAAAGTTGAAACAGGCCATGGGAAACATTCCTTAACAAGAGTAAAAGTTTTCTGCTGGCACAAATAATTTTTGGAGGGTCCAAAATACGTTGAACACGAACTTTGCTCAGACCAACTTCAAAACCGACGAAAATATCGGACATTTTCGTGCTTTTGTGAGATCATACTGATGTTTAGCAATAAGGATGGTGGGTGACACTTTCACGTGCGGAAAGTCTGTGCCAGTATGGTGCCGAAAAATGTCAGAACTGAGCAGTAGGACAATCGAAGAAACAGTGCGTTGATCTCCCTTAGAGGGTTGCCAATGATCACGAAGGGTGCAGTCGTGTGATCAAGTGGGTAATGAATTCTAGATTTTTGAGTACGATCCTGAGACAAAAGTGCAAAGTGAGGGATGGCAAACTAAGAAATCTCATTGACCGTAAAAAGGTTGAATCTGCAAATCAAAGATACAAAGTGTACTGATTTGCTTTTTTGTCGGTGGAGGTACTCTGCCTAAGAAATGTCTTCCTCCAGGACGAAATGTCAAACAATTTTTATACAAAGATGTCCTTCAAAGTCGCAGGAAAGTGGTGAATCCAGCGCGGCAGTTGGATGCAACATCATGACAAAGCCCCTTGCCACACTGCCACTTTCATCACGGAAAAGACACTAATGTTTTTATTTCCACAGGCGTCCTATTTCCTTCATCTGAGACCTCCTGTCGTTTTCTTTTCCGGAAATTGGAAAAGTCTTGAAAGAGCGTCATTTCGGAAGTCTGGGGGACATTCAAAAGAATGTGAGTGACATGTGAAAGGTCATACGAGTTCAAGCCTTTCAACGCTGCTACCAAGACTGAGAACAACGTATCCACTGTTGTATAGCTGCCGATGGCAACTACTTTAAACGGGACAATATCGTTGTTTGAAAAAAAAAGAATAAAATATAAAATTGGTAGATAAAAATGTCAGTCTCGTTACCTTGCTCTCACACCTTCTACGCAACATTCAACGAGAGTTAGTTGGCATGCCATAATAATGTGGAATTTACTTTTTCAAGTCCACCTGTACGAGATACAACAAGGGTGGTAATTCTTCCAGCCTAGAGAATAGCGCAATCCATTGTTCCTTCGACCGAGCGAGATGGCGCAGTGGCTAGCACACTGGACTCGCATTCGGGAGGACGATGGTTCAATCCAGCGTCCGGCCATCCTGATTTAGGTTTCCCGTGATTTCCCTAAATCGCTCCAGGCAAATGTCGGGATGGTTCCTTTGAAAGGGCACAGCCGACTTCCTTCCCCGTCCTTCCCTAATCCGATGAGACCGATGACCTCGCTGTCTGGTCTCCTCCCCCAAACAACCCAACCCATTCTTCCTTCGTTTAGTGACATTTCTTTTAAACTGGCTCATCTTCCAGGAAATGAAAAAACAAATTGGACACTGCGTTCTTCGTTTGTGTGCAACCTTAGAGCTCACCTTGTATTCGAACGCCAGTAGGCCTACACTGTATGTTCCGCAATTGACGAGCTCATGGTTACAGTTGCTCCAGAAAAATATGCTCACATTATCCATTGTATCGTCTGCCCAGTATCGCTTTAGTTTGAACTAACCTTACTTTAATAATAGCATATACTACTTATGATAATTACCACATCTCCCCAGAGTGCACTAGACCCGAGGACTTTCACCCAGCAGACGTGAGCCGCAGCCGCACCGCATCAAAGCTCGCAGCCATACGGCGGCGGCGGCGGCGAGCAGATGAGCATCTTGCACTCGCAGTCTGTGCCTGGAACTGACTTCCGTCCCATTCCGCGCTGCTGCAGTGTCTGGGGAGGGACACGGCGTTATTAAATTCCTCTGCGGCGCGGCACCCTCTGTGCGCGGGCCTTTGAGGATACGGATCCTCCGCAGCAGTCGGCTAACTCAATCAAGGCAGGCCACACGGGCACAGTGCGGTCCGCCGGCACGTGCTGTGCTCCGCTGCGCCGTGGTGACGATAATGGTCACTCTTCAGCCTCCGCCGCCCAACCCCCTTCCCCGCCCCCATCTCAGCGACTACCCGTCTGCTCAGCTCGGGGACGTGGCGAGCGCCACGTGGACCAGTGGCTAACACACTGCTCGTCGGTTCTTAAAAAAATCCGGGTAAGTTAGAGCAGGGCTCGCGCACCGAGGGTTCAGTGCAACATTACGTACACATGCAGGGTGATCCATCTGAAGTTTAGGATGAAATTGTCTCGAAAACTATACATCGGGTGAAAGTATTGGATAAGAAATAGTTCAAATGGCCCTGAGCACTGTGGGACTTAACATCTGTGGTCATCAGTCCCCTAGAACTTAGAACTACTTAAACCTAACGAACCTAAGGACATTACACACATCCATGCCCGAGGCAGGATTCGAACCTGCGACCGTAGCAGTCGCGCGGTTCCGGACTGCGCGCCTAGAACCGCGAGACCACCGCGACCGGCTATTGGATAAGACTAGTTTGTAAACTCAAAGGGGGACATGAAATGATACTACACGTGACCTCCAGCCCCGCCCCATTGGGTTGTGCGAGGGGCAACTTTTAAATCTTAAATGGAAACACCAATTTTTTGTTGCGGATTCGGATTCTCCATAGCAAAGTAATCAAGTTTTGCCTGAAACATTTTTTTTAACCATTGACAGATGCTGCTGAAATCGAGAAACATTAAAATTGGGGAAGAACTCTGATTTATTTAGAATTATCGAAGAAGGACGCATCAAATCGATAAAAAATGTGCACCAGTTCTTTCGTTACGCCACATTAACCTATTTTTGTACAAAATTACTGTATCCTACTTTTAGCGTTACCCAGGAACAACGACATGGACGTAGTAGAATGATGTTCCCATGGGGAACTTCATTAGTGTGAGTCCCCTTGCCTCTCACATGTTGGGGTGCTTCATTAATGAAATTAGCCACAAATAAATGGTTCAATATTATCCCCATTTGCTTCAATGCATGAAGTCGATCGCCTGCTAAAGTTGTCCAGAGTTTCGAGCAACACATCTCGTGGTATGGCTGCACACGCTCTTCGAATGCGTTGCTCCATATCGTTTCGGGTTGTAGGCTGTCTTTCACAATCATTTTTAAATAACCCCACAAGAAAAAATCAGGAGATGTTAGGTCTGGTAAACGTGAAGGCCACTGAATTGGTCCGCCGCGTCCTATCCACCTACCAGGGTACCGTAAATTTAAAACGTTCCGCACATATTTAGCATAATGGGGAGCTGCACCGTCCCGTTGGAACCACATTCGTTGCTTGGTTTCTAAATCAACATCTTTCATTAACTCCAACAAATCATCGCGGAGAAGTTGTAAATAAGATTCCCCAGTAACATTTCGGTCAAAAAAATACGGTCCAATCAAGTAACCGTTTAACATTCCACACTAGGATATTTACGACCATTTGTGTTGATTGTCGACGGGTCTGTGCCAGTGTGGATTGACAGGGGACCAGTAATGACAGTCATGACGATTTAATTCGTCATTGTTTTTTAATGTGGCTTCATCGGTGAACGTAACGTATCTCAAAAAATCATTGTCACCTCTTATCATTTCCACGGCCCTTTGGCAGAAATGCACGCATATTTGCACATCTTTCGACGTTAATGCCTGTGTCAGTGTGATAATGATACGCATGATGTTTATGTGCCTTCAAAATCCTCAAAACAGTTGATGTCGGTATTCCAGTTTGTCTCTGAATCGCACGACTACTAATTTCTGGATCCAGTTGAACACAGGCGAGAACGGTAAAGGTACGAGCGTCATTTTCATTCTATTCGCGACGACGAGGTGGACAGTGCATGTGTCCATTTCCAATAATGTTTTCGCTTAGATGTCGTCTGTTCAGGAAACGATCCTCATTATGGCATTCACTTAAAATTAACATCATATCAACAATCTCTGTAGGAGGATAGCGAGCCATGCTTCGTTAAAGAATAATTTACTTTCGTCAGTTGATGTTTACGGTTCACAATCTGAAAGTGAAGTTGTGGGGCGGCGGGTGGAAATATTTTGTTATTATAATGCTCCTATTATTTTTTTAATGCTGTTTGCCGTTCGCAACACTGGCTCTCTAACTACAATATTGGCAAGCAGAAAGTGATTAGCAAAACGTGAAGCCTGTAATTACAATTCCTAGTGCCCACTTCATCTGGGAAATACATTTATAGCTACAGCTTATAGCTCTGAGGAATTAGGAGATTTTCTGGGATTCATAATCAAAAACGATTCTCTCTAAAATGTTCACTATATTCTGAAAGTCACAGACCAAAAAGAATCCACACAATCCAACTACCAGAGCAGTTCAGAGTCTAATGCGCTGATCTATAAGTGTTCAAATTAAATGTTTAAGTGAATGCTCGCCAAAATTTGATTATAATGTTCATCAAACGCCACGCTAAATAATGGTAGAATGTCTGTCCCGTGGCGGCACGTGAAAATACGACATACACAAACTGAAGATAGATCATTAAAGTCATCCCAGAATTAACACTTCACTCTAAAACGATTTCATGGTTACGCGTATCCCTAGTAACTTATTACGGCATCCGAGGCTTTTTATTTCAATGATACCGACGCGACGCGACTCCCGGCATTGGCGGTGCGCTAATCAGCGTCTGGAGAGAACTGGGGCCTTTTCTCTCGCGCAGCGTTCTTATATATAAAGCCGCGGTGCGGACGGCTAAGGGAACGCCTGATCAAATTGGCTCTCCCGACTATCCGCTGGACTAGTAATGCACCACTTTAAGTTACCGAATAAATCATTGCTTCCTTTGCTGATGGCCGATGAAGCTCTTAATTTAAATGTGCAATCAGCACACAGGTAAGTAATCATAATAAAAGTCTGACGTGGCTAAGTCAAATATTTTGGGCGAGAGAATTAATTTAATTACACTACACGCAGTAGACTAGCTCTGAACTTGCCCTTTGGAGATACGCTATCGCTATAGTTTTATAGTTATTCAGTTGAAACTTCTCACATCTTTATGATTATAGCGGGTCTCCCTTCTACTTAAATTTAAACATCCTAGCTTTATTTATTCGCCTACTTAATCTATCATGCTTCCTTAATTTCTAAGACAAAAACCAAAAAATCATGAATTTCAACTAAAATTTTAATTTGTGAGATCCAGAATACTGTTTCTACTAAATTATTATGCAAAATGAATCTAAATATAATTTTTTAAGTTTCTAGCTCTTTTCTGTTGCGCCGATGATTTTTACAGAAAAACGTCCAAATTTCGAAAATGGTTAAAGTTATTGAACTGATATCCAGCACATATTGATTTAGTATTACTCCTGACATGCTAGAAACGTTTCAGGTTATTAGCTTGATTTTTAAAGTATTGTGCAACATTTATGACGACAGAGCTAGTTACAGAGGACTGGCTGGCACACAATGGAAAGACTGATGTGAATTTTATACGGCGTGAGTAGGCTGCTTCCCTACAAAGTGACGTCTGATCGCACATTTTGTATTGATTTGATACGTCCTTCTCGGATCATTCTAAATAAATCGGAGATCTTCCACAATTTTAATTTTTCTCATTTCAGCGCCATCGGTAAATGGTTTAAAAAAATGTTTCAGACAAAATTTGATTACTTTTTTATGGAGAATCCGAATCTGCAATAAAAAAATGGGGGTTTCCATTTAAGATTTAAATGTTGCGGGGGCTGGGGGTCACTTGTAGTATCATCTGATGTCCCGCTTTAAGCTTACGAACTTGTCTTACCCACTATTTTTATCAGATGTATAGTTTTCGAGATAAGCTCATCCGAAACTTCAGATGGACCACACTGTATATTTCATTCATCATGAGAATATAGGATCTCGACGTTTTTTGCCTATTACCGACAACAGGAAAGATATACGTCTACCTATTCCTGAGAAAAGGAGGTCTTAACAGAAGGACGAACAGACAGTCGGATAGTAAATGACAACAAAATTTCTTGTCGTGCGATACAATCACAAACTAAGAATTTACGTACTTTTTACCTTACCTGTACTGTGAAGCCTAGCTGTCTGCCAAATTTCTTGATCGTAGTGAGCCGTGGTGCGCCTTTTCTGGAACACCAGCTCTTTGGCAGTACTATCGATTACCCGGCTGTACTACTATCTTTGCCCCTGTTGTGATCTGGCGGCGGGTATTTTCGGTAGCGGAGTTGGTCGCCGGACTGTCTACGAGGCGTTAGGACGTGCTTGAGGGGACGACGGAGCAAACACGCGGGCCCGTGCAGACGGTCGTGAGTTTGTGGTGGACCTGTCTGATGTCAATGCTCGTCGTATTGCTTGGCCTGTTTCCTCTGAGAGACCCATCCCTCGAGACAATATCGAACAACGCTCTCCATCGTACGTGTAAGTGGTTATGGTGCCTTCGTTTCGTCAAACGATTTGCGTTGCAGCGAGTGAACTTATTGGTCGGTTGGCAGCTGGCAGAGTCTGTGTGACTGTATGCAGACCAGCAGTTACTATTTGCTTTAAAATCTGCTGGTTGGATAACTATTAAGAGGCAGATTAGCACGAAGGCGCGCGTGTGAGTTTTGGGTTTATTGTCATCAAGGGACGTCCCTGGTATATTGCTGTAAAAGGTAAAAAATTGCGATCAGTTATTCTGTTATTAGTAAAATTCGTATTTGGTAAAGCTACTCGTTTATATGTTCTTCCTTATATGCGTGCATTTATTGAATACCGAGCGAGGTGGCGCAGTGGTTAGCACACTGGACTCGCATTCGGAAGGACGACGGTTCAGTCCCGTCTCCGGCCATCCTGATTTTAGGTTTTCCGTGATTTCCCTAAATCGTTTCAGGCAAATGCCGAGACGGTTCCTTTGAAAGGGCACGGCCGATTTCCTTCCCAATCCTTCCCTAACCCACCACCACTTATTGAATGCACTCACTCAACAGTAATTGGTTTGTGTATTTTATCGATTTATTAACGTATATTGATTGATGTTTGGTTGGTGTTTGCCGTGTCTTCTGCGGTTTGTTTGTATTCCAGTTTCTGCGAGTTGGGGTGCGTGGGAGAGGGGGGGGGGGGGGGGGCACGTCCCTCTTCGGTGCACAGAAGCTGTGACGTGACGTCTAATAGGAAGTGACTGCCTGTTGAGCCCCGACGCTTAGGTGTTGATTGGACGGCTGATCGGCTGCTTCCGGCATTTAAGTTACCCTTGCCCGGGGCAGCCTGTAGTGTCTGTCCGTTTGATAAATGTAACCTCTTTCAAGTGTTGTTTGTTTTTTCTTTTAAAAATGGGTTTTAAAGTCATTGAATTGTTGCTATAGTCACATGTTGTGCTGGTTGGGTTTTTGGGGGTTCTAAACGAACCGATGCTTTTGGTAAATTACCTTCATATTGTCAATTTTTTTTTTAAAAAAAAGTTTGTACCATTTTTTAAAATGAGCTTCATACGGTAATTTATTTGAAATCTGTGGGTCATCTCTTTAAGTCTGTTGGTAATTGGTATCTGCTGTCTTGTTTGAGAAGCAAGATATCTGTAATATTTTACAAAAAGATGCCCACGTTGATTGTCTCTTACCTGTTTTGAATAAACAATGAATTTGGTAGTTGTTGTTTAAAGGGTGACATTACAGGGGCCTTGACCTTCCACCCTAAGTGTACCCCTCATCCCCACTTCCCAAGGAACACCTCGGTCAAAGGAAAGTGCCCTATAAAATTTGATGAGTGACTTTGCGGGTATCGAAACAAGTGACAGAAATAGCGTTTCTTTCTACTGCACTGACTTACAACGTTAAATTTCTCACGTCTCCTAGGAAACGTCAGCCCTGTATAGTAGGACAGATGGTGATCTACCAAAAGAGCACAATACTGTATACGGCTTTCGTCGTTTAGGATGCACAGCCACGCACCTATTCAGGTTGTGACCAGGAAACTCATGTCCGTTCTGAATTCTCCGACATAGACTTGTTCAGACGCCGACCGGAGACGTCGCGCCCCTTGCGGAACTCACAGTGTTTCCTCTATGTTACACTCCATAGTGGGTTTACTTGCTACGCCCACTCAGTCGGTATCGGCGTGTGCTTCTCTTGATGGCGCTATGGACGTTTCACCTGTTTCTCCTACACTGCAGCCGGAGACACTATCAAAGCACGGCCGTAGGCAGAAGCAAGCTCTCTGTCCCGACCACGTGATTGTTGTTAGTAAAGCTGTACACACCCCCACTTTTCTGTCATCTAGCCTCATGTCGAACAACAGCCAACCGCCACCCTAGATGGAAAAACTTGTTAAGAAGCAGCTGTTGCCAAGGAAACGGAAGAGACAGCGCCATATCCCTTCTGACGACTGCCTTCACGGGATCTGTGCACAGGACGACCACCCCCCTACTGATGATGCAGTGTCCTTCAACGCGCTGGCGACAGCAGGATGTGACGTTCCTCTTCGTCTCCATCTACAGTCAGCATCCGCCTACGGACACCGACGTTTTCTCGCCCCCGTCTGATGCGGTCGAACCTCTTTCTGCATCTGACGCGACTTCTGTGAGCACCTCTGACAGCGTTCCACTGAACCGGCCCAGTGAGAGGTCTGTCTCCAGGGCAGATAAACTGTTTCAAGGCAGACAACATCGATGCTGATGATGGACATTCTGGAGGTGTACACAACGATGGACCCTCGTCGCAGGGTTTGGCTCACTCCCAGTCACAAGAGTGTGCTCTTCCATGTCGGCCTAACAGGGAGCTCTCCGTGGGTCCTCCGTGTTCCATCACCTGCCCTCCTGGCGACAGCAGCTTTTCAAACTTATCACATAGTCACGATCAATGTCAATACCATTCGCACGCGCTGTAACGTCGCATTACTCCATGACGTGTCGTATACTGCGGACGCTGACATTGCCCTCCGTCAGGGGGTGCATGTTGCAACATGTTTGAGCTCCCCTTTAGTTTATGGCACATGTCTTCCATGCTTGCTCTACTTGTTGTAGTGGTGTGGATAGTTTGAACGCTGAGTGCCGGGAATTTTGGGAAGGACTGGACAAGGAGTTTATAAATCTCCATCAGATTTTTATTTTGTTGACCATTAAATGTTAAGAAACAATCAGTTAACATGGAAGGCACATAAACTGATGAACCAAAACATCATGACTACCGTCTACCGCGACGCTGGCTGCCGCCTAATGGCTTTGCGGGCACATGACGTGGCAACAAAATCACGTAAGCGGAGCAGACGTGGCCTGGGATCACCATAGCCGAGAAAGGGGCTAAAAATGGGGAAATTCATTGAGATAAGCAACTTTGACAAAGATCAGGTTATTATTACGTAGAGCCTGTGAACGAGTACCTCTGAATGGCGAAGCTGGTCGAATGTTCGCGTGCTACCGTCGTTATCATCTACGGAACGAAAAAAATGGCTCTAAGCACTATGGGACTTAACAACTGAGGTCATCAGTCCCCTATAGAACTACTTGAACCAAACTAACCTAAGGACATCACAGACGTCCATGCCCGAGGCAGGATTCGAATGTGCGACCGTAGCAGCAGCGCGGTTCCAGATTGAAGCGCCTAGAATCGCTCGTCCACAGCGGCCGGCTCTACGGAAAGAGAAGCACAGCGAAACTATCAAAGGTCGCTAAATGGTAGGACGTCCCCGTCTCTTTATAGAACGTGGGGTTCAGAGGCTTGTCTGCCCAGTATGGCAGGACAGATGGTGGTCTGTGGGATCTCTACCAAAAGCGCTCAATACCGGTGCATGTACAAGTGCTTCGGAGAACACCGTTCATCGTACATTCTTGAACATGTAGCTGCGTAGCAGACCACACATACATGTTCACGTCTTGACCCAACGACATCGTGAATTACTACTGCAATGGGCAAGGGACTATTGCCCCCCCCCCCTCCCCTTCCATTCGACCGTCGATCAATCTGGTATTCTTTACGTCCTTTAGTTGTAATACAATTGGCAGGCAGTTCAGCTTTGTTTTTTCGGGCAGTACTGACTAATTTCATATCTTCTGACAGTAAATAATGAGCTAAATCGAGAGATGCAAAAAATTGCAACAGACTTTTCACGTTCAGTCAACAGCGTTTTCACAAAATTCTCTCCAAGTCACACGGCTCTGGTTTCTGCCACCTTTCCCAATACACTTTAATCTTCCAGCAGTAGCTCATTGCACTGTTCACAAATTGCCCACAACTTCATTCTCTATCTACCAGGTTTTGATGGGATGTATCATCGAAATGGGCAGCGAACTCGAAATGTAACCAACTGTTCATCCACGGGCATGCACCATTCCGGAATGTAGGTATCCATAAATGTAATTTCTCACATTTCTGACACTTCACAAACAGGTTCCAATTTGTCACTTGATCTATGTTCACGCCGGGCTGCTGCACTGTCAAAACGCAACATCCTCAGAATAGCTTAGAAGCGGTTGCGAGACATAAGTTCACTGAACAGTGGGCGACCACTGTCAGCATTCCAAAGCCGATTCATGTCTTCATTTCTTTACTTATAAACTCCAGTTAGCATCAGAACACCAAGTAGCTTCCTGATTTCTTGCATACTACATCTACCCAGTCTTCGTAAACGATTCGATCTACCTTGTTGGTCCACATACACGCTTCGTCAAGGGGGGGGGGGGAGGGGGCGAGAAACGAAAGAACGACACAAAAAAGATTCTTTACTATCACAATTCCTAATCGAGTAACTTGTAGGTCCCTGGTCTTACACTACTGTCCATTAAAACTGCTACACCACGAAGATGACGTGCTACATACGCTAAATTTAACCGACAGGAAGAAGATGCTCTTCAGAGGATTCAGACAACGTTGACGCCGGTGGCGACACCTACAACGTGCTGACATGAGGAAATTTTCCATCCGATCTCTCATACACAAACAACAGTTGACCGGCGTTGCCTGGTGAAACGTTGTTGTGATGCCTCGTGTAAGGAGGAGAAATGCGTAACATAACGTTTTCGACTTTGATAAAGGTCGGATGTAGCCTATCGCGATTGCGGTTTATCGTATCGCGACCTTGCTGCTCGCGTTGGTCGAGATCCAATGACTGTTAGCAGAATATGGAATCGGTGGGCTCAGGAGGGTATTACGGAACGTCGATATGGATCCCAACGGCCTCGTATCACTAGCAGTCGAGATGACAGGTATCTTATCCGCATGGCTGTAACGGATCGTGCAGCCACGTCTCGATCCCTGAGTCAACAGGTTGGGACATTTGCAAGACAACAACCATCTGCACGAATGGTTCGACGACGTTTGCAGCTTCATGGACTGTCAGCTCGGAGACCATAGCTGCGGTTACCTTTGACGCTACATCACAGACAGAAGTGCCTGCGGTGGTGTACTCAACGACGAATCTGGGTGCACGAATGACAAAACGTCATTTTTTCGGATGACTTCAGGTTCTGTTTACAGCATCATGATGGCCGCATCCGTTTTTGGCGACATCGGGGTGAACGCACATTAGAAGCGTGTATTCGTCATCACCATACTGGCGTATCCCCCGGCGTGATGGTATGGGGTGCCATCGGTTATACGTCTCGGTCACCTCTTGTTCGCATTGACGGCACTTTGAACAGTGGACGTTACATTTCAGATGTGTTACGACCCGTGGCTCTACCCTTCATTCGATCCCTGCGAAACCCTACATTTCCGCAGGATAATGCACGACCGCATGTTGCAGGTCCTGTACGGGCTTTTCTGGGTACAGAAAATGTTCGACTGCTGCCCTGTCCAGCACATTCTCCAGATCTCTCACCAACTGAAAACGTCTGGTCAATGGTGGCCGAGCAACTGGCTCGTCGGCGGCCGCAGTGGCCAAGCGGTTCTAAGCGCTACAGTCTGGAACCGCGCAACCGCTACGGTCGCAGGTTCGAATCCTGCCTCGGGCATGAACGTGGGTGATGTCCTTAGGTTAGTTAGGTTTAAGTAGTTCTAAGTTCTAGGGGACTGATGACCACGGCAGTTGAGTCCCATAGTGCTCAGAACCATTTGAACTGGCTCGTCAGAATACACCAGTCACTACTCTTGATGAACTGTGGTATCGTGTTGAAGCTGTACTCTGTAAAGTACCTGTACACGCCAAGCAAGCTCTGTTTGACACAATGCCCAGGCGTATCAAGGCCGTTATTACGGGTAGAGGTGGTTGTTCTGAATCTATGCACCGAAATTGCGTGAAAATTTAATCACATGTCAGTTCTAGTGTAATATATTTGTCCAATGAATACCCGTTTATCATATGCATTTCTTCTTGTTGTAGTAATTTCAATGGCCAGTAGTGTCATTTTTGCTCCCCCTAGTAGGACTTCCCGCTTGAAAGCTGCCGTCCATATTTCATTCCCATTACGAGAAAACAATAAGTCTCACTCGAAAGAATTTGCACTAATTGATTCTTCTCCGACTTCGTAGAGGGATTCTTTATGATCATCATCTACGGGTAGTTCTGAGTCTTCAGTAACATCTAACTCATTATCATCATCAATGGAAAATTCAGAATTAGAAGACTGCTCCAGCAGTTCCCTTCTTGTTTTAGAGTCCCCTCCTCCGCAAAATTTTCAGTTTCTAGAACAGACGACTGTTACAAAATAATGCACCAAAACAACACGTGCTTATCACAAGGACGACTGTTGAACAGTGAAAGAATCACAGTGCTAGTCAATAATGGCAAATGACGTAAAAGACGCTGCACAGACAGGCATCTGCTTGTTGAAAAATTGCTTCTGACCGCACGAGCTTGCGAGGCCCGTACGACAGGAAACGTGCACCAACACATTGACTCAAAGCGACGACAAAATTTTTATAAACGTTTTCAAAAATTCTGGGAAACTTGACAAATAACGAAAAATCATAAGATTTCATTAAAATGAAATGTACAGTTACTAATAGAGAAGATATTGAACGTAACGGACTGGCCTCTGAGGCCAGATGGTAGGTAAAGAGTTAACACAAAGAGTGGAGACTAAATTGATACTATTGACTCTAATTTGTACTCCAAGCTGATAAAATAATGTTATACAGTTAGCAATAATTTCTGATGGCAGCTAACTTTCATATGCTAGAAAAAAATTTTGCTTTTTTTCTGTAGTCGCACTTTTATTTTGTCTATTGGCAACTCTTTTCGGTCCCGAGGCCCACATCAGACCACCCTAGCATTAAAAATCACAATCCTTAATTAAAATAATTCTTTAAGAAACACTTACCATATGTTTTACCTCTGCTATAGCAAACGCACTTTACAGAGTACAACCTTAAAATATAGACATCTCTTTATCCATGGTGCGCAGTATTCACGGCTGCTTCCCAAGTAGAAGTGTCATATGGTAAAATTCAATGTCATTCTTTGATAGTTGGAAACTGGGGCCAGAATTGATAAGAGTGATCCCTAAGTAGAGTTTTTTCTTTCTTCGTAAAAAAAGGAGTCACAATGTCTAAGATATCTTTAAAAATGGCATAAAATACGAACTGTAAGGACATAAATAATAAATCAGTGAGTAAAACACTCTGCACAACAATAAAACATTAAAAGCAAAATAAAAATTCTGGTTTCTTACGTTCCTATTCACCGTTTGTAGCCGGTATATGCCAATATAAAACATCGATCTTACCATTAATCTTTTAGTCAAGTGTGTGTTGTTCACAATAATAGCATTTTATCTAATAGGGTTACATACTAAAAATCACAGTTATTCATATTGATAAGATATCAAGCATCCAGAGGGAAGACTGGCGAAATGTGTCTAGGAACGAGGAAGGTTAAGTAAGTAACGTCAACACTTAATAAAAAAAAAGTTGATTTCATTCAGGATTTCAATACGCCACATAATCCCGCACCATTTTGGCTATAAAACCCTATTTTTTTCATAATCTCCGTTCAATGCGACGGCGTTACGTCGCATTATTGGCAAGTCATGTGTACCCGCATGATGTCACTCTACTGGCCAACGTCGAGCAAACGTTTTGCTACATTAGTAACGTCCCCACCACCCACGTACCGCTTCTCGCGGAGTACATCCTTCATTGGGCCAAACGGAAGGTGGACGCGTGCGTCGACAGTATCAATAGAGACGTCCAATTGTGCAGCATGGTATTTGATTCTGATCCGTTGATCACTTCTAATGCGAGTGACCACACGTTCCAACATAGCAGGAGTCACAGCTGTGCCGGCCGCTGTGATCGAGCGGTTGTAGGCGCTTCAGTCCGGAACCGCGCTGCTGCTACGGTCGCAGGTTCGAATCCTGCCTCGAACATGGATGTCTGTGATGTCCTTAGGTTAGTTAGGTTTAAGTAGTTCTAAGTCTAGGGGACTGATGACCTCAAATGTTAAGTCCCATATCTGGTACTGCGCGCAGCGGAATTTGAATCCCAGCCAGACGTCATGGACGTCGAAGACCCCTAGAGGTCTCTGCACCATCGCGCCGTAAGCTGTGGTGGCGCGCGCCTTCAGACCCGCTTTTAGTGTGAGAGCGCCACAGTGGAACACGGGGTTCCAGCGGCCAAAAGCGGCGCCCCCGATACAGTATTTAAGCGCCTGCCTCTAGCTCAGCCAGCGAGTCTAATCGTTGCGTTAGTCTTGACACATCGCCTCAACAACAGGCAGCGTGTTATTCGTTCTTTGTTTTCATTACTAGTGGACGTCTAGGATTCGTTTGGTTGTCTCTGTCACTCCGTTGCTTCTTGCGTGTTGCCGTCGCAAGGTTTCTCTCCATCGTCCGTCGTTGTCTCGTAGCCGTCCTTTCCGTTCTTGTTCGAGGGCCGCTCTCCGTTTGGTCCCACCGCGCTTTCTCGGCCACCCCGCCACCGGAACGGTCGCGGTTACAACACCATACCGCTTAGAGCGATTTGAACCATTTTGTGACAGCTGTGTGCGGCAGACCGGCACGTGGGACATCGGACAGCTTTGCGCGACCTTGTTGCGTTGATGACAGACGCCTCGCCCAACGACATATCAGGTCTCCGCAGACGTTCTGCAACATCTGCGAAGCTCTGGTTTTACGCCAAAGGAAACTCGATGAGAGCCCTCTGCTTGGAAGCCACCTCCGTTACAGCGCCCCTGTTTGAAGGCTGGGTATAATGTCACCACCCGTCGGAGCTTTATGAAGCTATATGGGCTGAAGCAAGAATATTCCACGATGTCGCACAAAAAATTTCTCATGTTTTTCTACCGAAATTGGTCGAGAAAAAAAGCATCGCAGTAGTTACTGGACGGCACTGGTACCAATCCGTTAGCAGACGAGCCGCGTGGGCGTTTGCAGTTTTCTGTTTGTCTCTGCAGTGTCCGTGCTTCCGCTGGGCCTCTCGGTGGAGCCGCATAGCGCTTCCTCCATGCCGTGTTGCAGCTCAGCAGCCCGTCGCAGCTGTGATAACCACTCCTCATATCGCTATAAGTGAGGATAACACTTCACGCATCCGCAACTTAAAACAGTAACGCTAGTGCTTTCGTAACGACGCTTGAGCCCCTAACGTCTTAAGGCCAGTCTTTACATCAGTCATTATACACGCTAGTTACACACAGTGCCCTTAAATACAAATGCTCACAGATTTTATTTAAATATATGTATTTCACGCAATCAATAAATCAGAATAATGTAAGTTCGTCTGACAAGTTAAATTGACATCTTCATATCATCTAGGGTCTTTAAAGAGGAATGATAATATATCGTAGGAGGTGGTAG
This sequence comes from Schistocerca americana, assembly GCF_021461395.2. NCBI lineage: Eukaryota > Metazoa > Arthropoda > Insecta > Orthoptera > Acrididae > Schistocerca > Schistocerca americana. The sequence goes on along the minus strand of NC_060122.1, from coordinate 71,083,474 downwards.
TATAGACAAATTGCAATAAAATGGCACATAATTTGTTTCCAATTTTACTGAGTGCAGAGATACAGTTGAGCCCAACGTGTTTTCGTTTGTTCGTGCAGCGGTTGCTACGGGTTGCTATGGGTATATTTAGCAAACTTGAGCGGTAGAACGTTGACTTTCACGTTGTGAAGTTGCGCTTTATTTTACATTGAAGTTTTCATTGTGATTTGTTAGCCAAGCCTACTGAACTGTAGCGTGTAAACATGCGGAACGTATTTACGTGTTCTGAGTATCCAGATATGGTATTTGGGTTTTATAATGGAATCGCTGCAGCTGCTTGTAGAGAATACGGCATAAGATTGCCTAACTGTAGACTACCAGATTCAAGAGTGTTTACTCGTATGTTCAATACAGTGCGTGACACTGGTACAGTGCCCAGCAGTTGTACTGCATCCGAACGTGTGAATGAACAGACTGTGGATGAGGTAGTGTGAGGTTCCTTGCCCTCTTTTGCATGTCTCCTCTCATTTTCATCAATTTTATTAATGTTCCCTGTCATTGTACGGTAGTAACAGGCCGAATAATGTTACTGTAGCCGGCCGCGGTGGTCTCGCGGTTCTAGGCGCGCAGTCCGGAGCCGTGCGACTGCTACGGTCGCAGGTTCGAATCCTGCCTCGGGCATGGATGTGTGTGATGTCCTTAGGTTAGTTAGGTTTAAGTAGTTCTAAGTTCTAGGGGACTGATACCCACAGCAGTTGAGTCCCATAGTGCTCAGAGCCATTTGAACCATTTTTTGAATGTTACTGTAATGAGAGTATTTGCACTGAGAGCTCAAAAATATTTTCACTCGATTCCTAAACATGGTGTGGATGGATGGTGTGTGGCAAGCATCGGAGGACGCGGCACACGGCATTCCCGGTTGGGGGTTGCACTTCCCTGAATTCTGTGGAGTTCGTACAATAGTCTTAAGCGCCTGGCGGAACGACTGACGTCGGCGAGTTTCGCCTATTGTATGCAGGGCGAAACGACCTGCGAGACGTCTGAGTGTCGCCGCAGTTTGTGTGTTTACCGTTTCAGCGCGTCCGGAACGAAGATTCCTAGCACCGACTGACTGCATTGTCCTCTTGATTCTGAGAATACATGTGGACTGTGCCACTGTCTGGCGCCGGATGGCCGGTGATCTAGGCAGGTTGTTTTCGTAGCCGGTCAAATGGCAAGTTCAGTGCCCTCAGCTGAATAACAGAGACATGATTGGTCAACTTAAATGAGCCTAGTTGACGTCATAAATGCCTGCTCGAAACTGGAGGGAACGGTCGCTGTTGGTGCGAATGATGTTACGAGACAGTGTGTGGGAATTTTGGAAAAAGCAGTGAATGCTGATTCGCGGTTTTGGAGGAGACTAGGGAGTTGAGCAATGCTGGCTTCGCTCTTGTATCGCATCACAGAGGGAATTCGGTATCTGATCTTCCTCGGAGTCGGACAGTCTTGCGTCTTGGTTGCTCGTTTTCGGAACAACTTAGAATTCTCGGACAGCCTTCGCGACCAGGGATTGACACAGAATTGCTGCACGGCGGAAGTCGGCGCCTACATCATCACGACGCTGCCTACCTACGACGTACTGCAGATTTCAGAATTGGTACAGTATTTTGCGGCTCCGTCATTGTAGCACCTTATCAATTTTACACTGAATCCCTCAGCAGTATGCGCGCTCGCTTTGCTACAAGTCCACCCTGCTTGTTTCTCCATGTGATCCCATTTGAGCTCTCACCACTAACTGCGATACTGCTATATAGTCGGGAGATTATTATTTTATTCATTAGGACCTCCAGTCATTATCGCCAGTCTATTGCATCACATCGAGTGGAAGCACCTTGTTCTCGAGCCGACTCTTATTCTCATAATATTTCGGTATACCCTATCCTTTGACCTACTGTGTGTGTCGACAATCATGTGCATTTATGTTCTGATAAATAATAAATCTCATTGTAATATTTAATCCGCAAATCATTTTGTAGATATAGGCACAATCCCATTTTCTGTCGTTTATCATAGAGTTCTCTTTTTTGTTGAGTAGATTGCAATTTTAGCCGGCCGGGGTGGCCGTGCGGTTCTAGGCGCTACAGTCTGGAACCGCGAGACCGCTACAGTCGCAGGTTCGAATCCTGCCTCGGGCATGGTTGTGTGTGATGTCCTTTGGTTAGTTAGGCTTAAGTAGTTCTAAGTTCTAGGGGACTGATGACCTTTAAAGTTAAGTCCCATAGTGCTCAGAGCCATTTGAATTTCAGATTACGATTTTTATTAAATTATTTTGAGTGTGCACTCCTTATTTTACCAAATAGCAGGGTCCACCATCATTTCCATCCGTTACCGTTGCGCACATAATTAATTAACTGGTAGATAAGGAGTTTTCATGCAAGATTCGTCTGAATTAAAGAGGTATAAACTCTTCTCCACCCCGGAAAACATTATTCAATCTGTAAAACGCAGAACAAGCACACTTAGAATTTCTGCACGTATCGGTGTTCCACATAAAAGAGTATGGCGGACATTACGTAATCAGGTTCCATAAGTATCATTTACAGCTTATTCAACACCTTCGAGGGAGAGAACATTTAGTGTTTTCTTCCCGTCAACAACGAGGTCAGTAGATACGGAGCATAAGCGCGGGTGAGGGAAGTATGAGAAAGGAAATCGGCCGTGCCCTTTCAAAAGAAACACCCCGGCATTTGTGTAAGGAAATTTAGGGAAATCACGCAAAATGACAATCAGGACCGCCGGACGCGCGTTTGAACCGTCGCCCTCCCGAATGCGAGACCAGGCTCCTAACCACTGAATGACTTCGCTCGGTCAACAACACCTTCGAGCAGCAGATGAAGATATACGATTGAAAGTTTGTCACTGAATACTTGAAAATCGCCAGGTAATCCCATTTTTTCTCCTCTCTGATGAAGCCACTTTCACCCGTAATTCACATCAGCGGTGAAGAAACCGTACATGCCATTGTGGAGACACATTTCAAGAATCATTCTCTGTAAATGTGTGGTGTAGTTTGATATGCAATCAATTGATTGGGCCTGTTGCATTACAGCATCGTCCTACAAGACCCCGTTTTCTACGTTCTACGAACTTCCAGCACTATTGGAAGAGACTCCTTTGGCTACAACAATGGTTATTTTCATCCATCGTAACGGGGCTCCTGCAGGTTGCAGTCCTCAGTAGTCCTATAAATCTAACATTCCCCGGAAGATGGATCGATACATATGGGCAGCTGTCGTGGCCACCAAGATCTCTGGAGCTTACCCCACTGGATTTTTGCCTCTAGGGATCGTTGAAAGACGAAGCCTGCAAAGAGAAAGTAGCCGCAAGAACGATTTGAAAATTGCAGCCCTCGTGAAAGAATGCAAAAACCACCTCAGAAGAGCTAACCGTGGTCAAAAGTGCATTGCAGTTGGAGGTGGAATTTTTGAAAATTAACTGTGAACGTCTTAATTGGCCTCTGCGCTAAGTTTATTTGGGTTACATACTAACAGCAGTATCTCTGTATTAATAAAAAGTGGACATATGTTGTATGGCACTTTTTGTTACAGTTCGTCTATACTTCACTTGCTAAATTATTTACCTCTCCCACTGAAACACCATATGTATATATAGCGTTTTGGGTAAATAAATATCTCTAGTAAGAAGAGTATATTGTTCACATTCAGTGATCTCTCTCCTGCTGATAATGTCAGGTCACCCCAATGAATGAGAACAAACAAAACAAACGACAGTCTCTAATCAACAGGGCCTCTGTTTTACATACACTCCGTGCCATCGCTGCGTAAAATTGATTGATTGCTCTAATAGGCATAGAGTACTTCACAGTTATTTGTATATCGATATGGTATAATGTGACAACAATACTCATTAGTTTTAGTTGTGGTGACCACTTTTACTACATGGACACAGAGAATGTACTTGATGTAAGAATGGAACATAAACGTCGAATGGGATGGCTCTTTGCTTACCACATAAGCTCGCATTTCTGAGAACAACGTTTAAAACTCTAATACCATGGTCCACATGTACCTCTGCGTGAATCCCCTCAATACCATAAGGCAAGCCGACCGATGTGACCGATCGGTTCTAGGCGCTTCAGTCTGGAACCGCGCGACCGCTACGGTCGCAGGTTCGAATAATGTCTCTGGCATGGATGTCCATAGGTTGGTTAGGTTTAAGTAGTTTTAAGTTCTAGGGAACTGATGACCTCAGTCCCATAATGCTCAGAGCCATTTTTGAACCATACGGCAAGCTGAGGCATTGTTACCTTGAAAGTGACAAGACCGATTTCGAGTTGCCTTCACATTCTTCACTTTTACGAAGGCATTGAAATACCTCCCTCGGAAAAATAAATCAGCAATAAAAGTCACAAAATAAAAACCTAATGGTTGGTAAACATACGAGAATAAAGTTAAATACGATTTCAGCAGGAGCCTTTATCTGTTCGGGAAGATGAAAGTTGAAATATCAACGGTTCAGGTGGTAAACCGTTTTAACAGGGAGAAGAAAAGTAAAACAAAATGAATGAATACGCTACTAAGAAAATATGTATGCTGACTGCTTATGAACCAGAAGCTTTACAGAGAAAGAAGGACAAAAATCTTAGGTGTTAAGAGTTTCGCAGTGAACGGTTTCCATGTGGATCTGATTGAAGTTAACTTTTTTTAATTAAAATTATTGTGTCATCTTTCATCAACTAACTCAGTATCACGACGGGACGTTTCTGACATGATCGCTAGCGCTGAAGACGCGGTCATGCGTCTTCTTCATCGAGGTGCGGATGCTCTTTCGGTAGGGCGAGCAAGATCGCGGAAATACACACAGGTGAGACACACACATCGCCAGAATTCCAGGCTGGATTTAGGTGCTGATGAGTAACGTAGTGCTAGTGGTCTTTTTAAAAATATTTTTCGTTACAGGGTCATATTTCATACTTGGCATAATACGGAGATTTAGAGACAGGATATGGTTACTAAAAGGCTGTGTAAAGATATTCCATTCCGTAATTTAATGTTTTGTTTAACCACATATATACTGGTTTGTGTTGCACCATGTCATTACGCACAGAATGATATATGTAGATCCTTAAATAAAACCGAGTGAGGTGCCCCAGTGGTTAGCACACTGGACACTCGGGAAAACAACGCTTCAGACTCTTGCCCGGCCATCCTGATTTCTTTTCCGTGATTTCCCTAAAACGCTCCAGACAAATGCCGGGATGATTCCCTTGAAAGGGCGCGGCCGATTTACTTCCCCATCTTCGACACCATCCGAGAGTATCCTCCGTCTCTAATGTCATCGATGTCAACGGGACGTTAAACGCAAACTTCCTTCCTTCCTCCTTAAATAATCGCACTTCAATCATTCACCCTCACTACGTAACCAGCTGACCATTTACTTGGTATCCGCGTCTGAACAGAGGAAACAGTTCCGCGTAAACATTTTCATAGATATCGGCAGGCACCGGCGACGCCACACAACTCTAGACGCGAGTTAAGGATCCTTTGTATAGAGTACTTCTTCAGTCAAGTAACGTTCCTACACTAAATGAAACATCTTTCAACGGAGCACCAAGAAATTTAAAACCGAAGAGTACTACACATGTGGAAACACTGAGCACAAAGACAGATTAGATACAACTTTATATGCTAGTCTACTCTCTGATAAGTTTCTTCAGGTCTGCCTATCTACAGCGACCTACACCCATTTGAATTTGCCTACTGTAGTCAATCTGTGGTCTCACTCTTTAGTTTATAGCACTCTAACTTACATCTATTATCAAACTAACGATTTCTTCATGTTTGAGACTGTGTCCAGGCGACCGATCTTTTCTTTTAGTGCAGACGTACCGGTGCTTAGTGTTGTGGACTGGCAAGACAGCCAATCCACAATGACAGGTAGCCGAAAGGCACGCGTTTTAGCTCACGCAGGATGGCGTGAGGTCTGGAACAGGACAAGGTCTTTATAGTAGCAAAAATAGTACGTAGCTTCTGCAATACTTAACTTTAATCCATAATTGGTGAACATCGGTCTGACGGTACATGCATCACAAGATAAATAGCAATTGATAATGGCGCCTTGCTAGGTCGTAGCAAATGACGTAGCTGAAGGCTATGCTAACTATCGTCTCGGCAAATGAGAGCGTATTTTGTCAGTGAACCATCGCTAGCAAAGTCGGTTGTACAACTGGGGCGAGTGCTAGGAAGTCTCTCTAGACCTGCCGTGTGGCGGCGCTCGTCTGCAATCACTGATAGTGGCGACACGCGGGTCCGACGTATACTACCGGACCGCGGCCGATTTAAAGGCTACCACCTAGCAAGTGTGGTGTCTGGCGGTGACACCACACTTAGAATTAAAATTCAGCTACTCACTGGTTCCACTCTGAGCTTTAATCAGAGCAAGGCAGCGAGAGTTGGTAGACATGCCAATGTGTTAAGACAGAACTAATTTACATTGGAAAAAAAATAGTTCCAATTTTGTCGACCAGATGCAAATCTGTGCTGTATAGCATCTAGTCGATGTCTTCGGTGCTTATATGGAACAAAATGGGTAAGGGCCGGTTAACAATAAAATAAAAATTATGCCTTTCTCACTTTCTTGGACCCTTTCTGCTCACAAAAATGGTCCAAATGGCTCTAAGCACTATGGGACTTAACATCTGAGGTCATCAGTCCCCTAGACTTAGAACTACTTAAACCCAACGACATCACACACATCCATGCCCGAGGCAGGATTCGAACCTGCGACCGTAACAGGAGCGCGGTTCCGGACTGAAGCGCCTAGAACCGCTCGGTCACAACAGCCGGCTTTCTGCCCTCATCTCATTCTTATCCTTTACTTGTGGAAACATTTCTATACGTCTTTCTTGTATTCACAGTGGCAGATTTGCACCTGGCGACCAAAACTGGATCTATTTTTTATCTTTCAACGTTAATCGGTACAGCATTAGCTGCACTTAAATTGTAACCACTCAGTGTAATAAATTTCATTTCTCCCCACTTTGATTCCGTACCGCCTCATTAATTATTCGATCTACCAGTCTAATCGTCAGTATACACCTGTAGTGCTGCATTTGAAAGCCTTTTATTCTCTTCCTGTCTGAACTGTTTATGCTTAATATTTCACTTCTGTAGACGAGTACACACTAGGCAAGTACCTTGAGATAAGACTTCCTAAAACCTAAATTTTGTGTTCTATGTTAACAAATTGCTCTTTTTCAGAATTACCTTTGTCGTTAATGCCAGTCCCGATTTTATATCCAGCCATCGCCTACTATTTTGCTTCCCAAATGCGAAAACTCATCTACTTCCAATACTGTCTCACTTCGCTAATCTAATTCTATCAGTAACACCTATTTAATACGACTGTCATCCAGTACTCCTACATCTTCGAAACAGTATCTATTCTCAGAATGAGATTTTCACTCTGCAGCGGAGTGTGCGCTGATATGAAACTTCCTGGCAGATTAAAACTGTGTGCCCGACCGAGACTCGAACTCCGGACCTTTGCCTTTCGCGGGAAAGTGCTCTACCATCTGAGCTACCGAAGCACGACTCACGCCCGGTACTCACAGCCTTACTTCTGCCAGTATCTCAGATGGTAGAGCACTTGTCCGCGAAAGGCAAAGGTCCGGAGTTCGAGTCTCGGTCGGGCACATAGTTTTAATCTGCCAGGAAGATTCAGTATCTATTCTGTTCAACTGATCATCCAGATCTTTTTATACTTCTCACAGAATTATAATGTCAGTGGCAAACCTCAACGTATTTCTCTTCCCAGCTTTCGCAGCTCTCATAGAATTACAACGTCATTTGCAAATATCAAAATATTTTATCTGAAGTTTAATTCCCTTTCCACATTTATCATTGGATTCCCTCATAGTTTGTTCAGTGTACTGATATAACAACGACGGGAGAGGCTACCATCCTGTCCCACCCGCTTCTCAGCTACTTCCGTTTGGTGTCCTTTGAATTTTGTTACTATAGCCTGGTTCCTTTATAAGTTATGGATAAGCTCTCACTATCTGTATTTTACCCCCTTTTATCATCAGAAGAGGACACTCTGGAAAACTATCCGAATGGTGTGGAAATCGGCAGATGTGATTTACATGTACAGAGAAACAAATGATTACAGTTTTCGAAAGAATTGATGATTTATTGAAGAGGAAGAGCTTCACAAATTGCACAAGTCAGTATCGCCTTGTTCCTCCTCTGGTCCTAATACAAGTAGGTGTTCGGCTTGGCATTTCCTGATAGTGTTGGTGAATGTTTTTTTTTTTTTCAGGGATATCGTCCCAAATTCTGTCGAATTGTCGGGTTAGATCGTCAAAATCCGAAGCTGCTTTGAGTGCTCTGTCCATAATGTTGCAAACGTTCTCAACTGGGGAGAGATCCCGCGACCCTGCTGGCAAGGTGGGGTGTGGTGGTTAGCACGAAGAAATGTGAGTAGAAACTCTCGCCACATGGGCGCCGGCATTATCTTGCTAAAATGTAAGCTCATCATGGCTTGACGTGAGGGGCAACAAAATAGGTCGTAGAATGTCGCCGACGCAGCGCTTTGGTTTGAGAATGCAGCTCAGATGTCAACCAAAGAGGTCCTACTACGAAAATAAATTGCACCCCACGCCATAACTCCCAATTGTAGGGCGGTATGGCGGGGGCAGTCAGGTTGGTATTCCACAGTTGTCTGGGTCGTCTCCAGAGTCATCATAGGGGCTCATTTCGAAGCGGGAATCCTCACTGAAGACACTTCTACTCCAGCCATTCAGATTCCAGGCCGAAGACGTGTCTGGAGACTCCCCAGACTGGTGGAATAGAAAGCCGACTGTTGGCCGCGTTACGGCCCGACAAACAGGGGCTGGTGTTTAATTTCACTTCAAAGCAGAATCCCTTTTGTTGTCATTCGTGGCACTCTTACAACACAGCGGTACGTCGGCGATATTCTACGACCCGTTTTGTTGCCCTTCATGTAAAGCAATCCTGGGCTCACATTTCAGCAAGATAATACCCGCGCACACACGACAAGAGTTTCTACTGCTTGTCTTCACGCTGGGAAAGCCCTGCCTTGGCCAGCACGGTCTCCGAATCTCTCCCCAGTAGAGATCGTTTGGAGCATTCTGGCAGGTCCCTTCAGCCACCTCGCGATCACGAGAATCGTCCACTTTTTCCGTCCAACTCAGATAATTACTTCAAGGTGCGCCTTTTTCTTTTGCTTTTCCTTTCTTGGTTTTTGTATTAGAGTTTACGAAAATTTATGTACATCCTATAGTGTCTCATTTCCTAATGGAACCGTATGGGCAACGTGTGATTCAATACGACTGCCTTCCACTACCGTCTTAGTACGAGGGTCACTCCAAAAGAAATGAGTACTATTTTTTTTTAAATCCATCTTTTATTCTACATGTCTGAAAGTTTTACAGTGTGTAGATACATCCTTTAGAAACAATATTTTCATTTCTCCACATAATTACCATCCATCTCAACTGCCTCACGCCGTCTTGGAACCAACACCTGTGTGCCCGCACGGTAAAATTCTGGAACAACCTGTTGGAGCCACTGTTTGGCAGCGTGCACAAGGGAGTCATCATCTTCAAACCTTGTTCCACGAAGAGAGTCTTTCAGTTTCCAAAGAGATGATAGTTACATGGAGCCAGGTCAGGACTGTAAGGCGGGTGTTTCAGTGTTGTCCATTCGAGTTTTGTGATCACTTCCATGGTTTTTTGACTGATATGTGGCCGCGCATTGTAGTGCAACAGCAAGAAATCCTACTTTTGCCGATGTGGTCGAACACGACTCATTCGAGCTTGAAGTTTCTACAGTGTCGTCACATATGCATCCGAATTTATGGTGGTTCCACTTGGCATGATGTCCACAAGCAAGAGTCCTTCGGAATCGAAAAACACCGTAGCCATAACTTTTCCAGCAGAAGGTGTGGTTTTGAAATTTTTTTTCTTGGGTGAATTTGCATGATGCCACTCCATTGATTGCCTCTTCGTCTCTGGTGAAAAATAATGAAGCCATGTTTCATCATCTGTCACAATTCTTCCAAAAAATTCATCTCCACCATTCTCGTACTGTTCTAAAAGTTCCCTGCATACCGTTTTTCTTGTTTCTTTGTGAGCCACTGTCAACATCCTGGGAACCCACCTGGCACAAACCTTTATTAACGCCAACACTTTCACTATTCTGCATACACTTCCTTCCCCTATCCCAACGTAGTGTGACAATTCGTTCACTGTGATACGTCTGTCAGCAGTCACCAATTCGTTAACTCTCTGCACATTGTCTGGAGTTTGTAGAGTGCGAGGCCTGCAGCTGCGAGGACAATCCTCAATATTGTCGTGCTCGCTTTCATCACGCAACCTGCTTGCCCACCGACTAACTGTACTGCGATCGACAGCAGCATTTCCATACACCTTTTTCAACCTGTTGTGGATGTTTCCCACTGTCTCGTTTTCACAGCACAGGAATTCTATGACAGCACGTTGCTTCTGACGAACGTCTAGTGTAGCACCCATCTTGAAGACACGCTGTGACGACGCCACTCACGGGAACAAGTTGAACTAAGTTTGAAAACAAGCAGGAAGGATGTATCTACACACTGTAAAACTTTCACATGCAGAATGAAAACTGTATTTTTACAAAAATAGGGTGCATTTCTCTTGGAGTAGCCACCGTATGTTTCTGATGTTCACTTTAAATCATATTCCATTCAGCTGATCGTCAAAACCCCACCCCTAACTGAGTTCTTATTCCTCCTCCCTGAAATTTAATTTCTTTCACAAATTTCTCCTTGGATTCCTTCACCTTGTTTAAAGTACAAATGTAAGGACACTGGGATAGCCTGCCATCCTGTCACACTTGCTTCTCAGTTACTGCTTCCCGTTCATATCCTCCGACTCCTGTAACTGCAATCTGAAGCCTGGAAAGGTTGTAGATAATCTTTCACAACGAGTTATTTATTACAGAAGGCAATTAAACAAAGTAAAACTGGTAGCTCCGGTGGCTTGAACGCAGTAGGAACTGAGTAAATTAAGCACTTTGGATTAGCAACAAAAGAATGGATACTCCAACGGAGTAGATTCTCCAACTCTTCAATAAATTTATTGACAAATGTCAAATTCCGAAGATATGGCGGAAGAGTCGAGTAATTACTATACCGAAACATGATAAAGAAGGAAACAGCCCAAAGAATGTTAGAACAATCGCAATACTGTTTAACCTATACAAACTGCTAGAGTAAATAATTTTAAACTGTCTCTTACATGTCAATGATCCCTTGCTTATACCTCACCAAGGTGGACAACGCCTGGTGAATGCTGCTCAGGACAATTATACAGTTCGTAGGACATGGTTTTGAAACCTATAATGTTACAGGGGTGGCGTTCGTAGACTTGACATAACGTTCGACACCATGAACCACCAGTTACTATTAAACAAGCTCTACGCCCCAATTAACGATTTCAGCATAAGCAGGCTCATCGCCAATCCCGTGCAGAACCGAAGGTTCTTTCTTGATCTCCAAGGACAACGTAGCAAATGGAGGCTACAGAAAAATTGCCTTCCCCAGGGAAGTGTGCTGGCTTGAGTTCTGTTCAATATACATACTAACGACCAACCCATAGTCCCCAACTACAGCAGTTTCTTGTTTGCTAATGATCTCGCTCTGGAAACCGAAAGCACATACTTCGATTCAATAGAAATCACCCTAAAGAGTGTTCTTGAAGATACGTCACAATACTACCGAATACCTAGCTTAAACCAAAACCATCAAAGACACAAATGGGTGACGCCTGTATATGAGAAGGGTAGAAGGTCGGATCCTCAAAATTACAGACCAATATCCTTAACATCGGTTTGTTGCAGGATTCTCGAACATATTCTCAGTTCGGATATAATGAATTTCCTTGAGACAGAGAAGTTGCTGTCCATGCATCAGCACGGCTTTAGAAAACATCGGTCCTGCGAAACACAACTCGCCCTTTTTTCACATGATATCTTGCGAACCATGGATGAAGGGTATCAGACGGATGCCATATTCCTTGACGTCTGGAAAGCGTTTGACCCGGTGCCACACTGCAGACTCCCAACTAAGGTACGAGCATATGGGATTAGTTCCCAAGTATGTGAGTGGCTCAAAGACTTTTAAGTAATAGAACCCAGTACGTTGTCCTCGATGGTGAGTGTTCATCGGAGGTGAGGGTATCATCTGGAGTGCCCCAGGTAAGTGTGGTAGGTCCTCTGTTGTTTTCTACCTACATAAATGATCTTTTGGATAGGGTGGATAGCAATGTGCGGCTGTTTGCTGATGATGCTGTGGTGTACGGGAAGGTGTCGTCGTTGAGTGACTGTAGGAGGATACAAGATGACTTGGACAGGATTTGTGATTGGTGTAAAGTGTGGTGTCACCGCCAGACACCACACTTGCTAGGTGGTAGCCTTTAAATCGGCCGCGGTCCATTAGTATACGTCGGACCCGCGTGTCGCCACTGCCAGTGATTGCAGACCGAGCGCCGCCACACGGCAGGTCTAGAGAGACTTCCTAGCACTCGCCCCAGTTGTACAGCCGACTTAGCCAGAGATGGATCACTGACAACTACGCTCTCATTTGCCGAGACGATAGTTAGCATAGCCTTCAGCTATGTCATTTGCTACGACCTAGCAAGGCGCCATAGCATTTGATATTGAGATTATAACATGTACCGTCAAGAGCGATGTACACCAATTGTGGATTAAAATTAAGTATTATATCAACTACGTACTTTATTTGCTACTATTAATTCCCTTAACTGTTCCAGACCTCGCGCCAATCAGCGTGTAATTAAATGCGTGCATTTCGGCCTCCTCTAGCAACACAGTGTTGGCTCTTCTGCCAACACTTCATAAAGAATGGCAGCTAACTCTAAATATAGATAAATGTAAATTAATGCAGGTGAGTAGGAAAAAGAATCCTGTAATATTTGAATACTGCATTAGTAGTGCAGTGCTTGACACAGTCACGTCGATTAAGTATTTGGGCGTAACATTGCAAAGCGATATGAAGTGGGACAAGCACGTAATGCCAGCGTGGGGAAGGCTGATAGTCGTCTTCGGTTCATTGGTAGAATTTTGGGAAGATGTGGTTCATCTGTAAAGGAGGCTGCTTATAAAACACTAATACGACCTATTCTTGAGTACTGCTCGAGCGTTTGGGATCCCTATCAGGTCGGATTGAGGGAGGACATAGAAGCAATTCAGAGGCGGGCTGCTAGATTTGTTACTGGTAGGTTTGATCATCACGAGAGTGTTACGGAAATGCTTCAGTAACTCGGGTGGGAGCCTCTAGAGGAAAGGAGGCGTTTTTTTCGTGAATCGCTGCTGAGGAAATTTAGAGAACCAGCATTTGAGGCTGACCGCAGTACAATTTCACTGCCGCCAACTTACATTTCGCGGAAAAGACCACAAAGATAAGATAAGAGAGATTATGGCTCCTACAGAGGCATATAGGCAATCATTTTTCCCTCGTTCTGTTTGGGAGTGGAACAGGGAGAGAAGATGCTAGTTGTGATACGAGGTACCCTCCGCTACGCACCGTATGGTGGATTGCGTAGTATGTATGTAGATGTAGATGTAGAAATGTGTGCTATCAATCTGAGAAATAGAGAAACCACCCACAAATTAAAAATAGAATAGTAAGAAGTTAAGTGGAACACTGTGACACTCCAAAATGCCTAAGAATAACACTTGACAGATGCCTAACGTTCAAAAGACATTGCATGAATTTAAAACCAAAAGTCTCCACCAGATACAAAGTGAACAGTTAAGTTGAAACCATTCGAACTTTTGCCGTGGCATTATGTTCTAATAAAAGAGTCAATTGAACATCTCATGACGTTATTGCGATTGTACAGCATTGGTTGCCAATTATTATTATGCAACTCCGCTGCAAAGTATGACTGTCCTGTTTGGTATACGTCAACACATTCCTAGCAGGTGGATATTGCCCTAAACGGCACATACAGGCTGCTTGAAGTCAGTTCCAGTCGAATGGGTCTACCACCTTGAAGGAACTGCATCACCTCTTCTTCAATGAAAAGTAGCAGCAAACAGGGAACGAACGATATTGGAACAGGAAGAAACGCTCCCCATGCATGGAAAAAAATGGTTCAAATGGTTCTGAGCACTATGCGACTTAACTTCTGAGGTCATCAGTCGCCTAGAACTTAGAACTAATTAAACCTAACTAACCTAAGGACACCACACACATCCATGCCCGAGGCAGGATTCGAACCTGCGACCGTAGAGGTCGCCCGGTTCCGGACTGCAGCGCCCAGAACCACACGGCCACCGCGGCCGGCCCATGCATGGACAACAACGCTACTCACAACGACTGAGGTCAAGGAAAATTATCCTCAGCACATTAGGGAAACTAACAACCACTGATGATGAAGCGATACTGCGATTGTGAGGGCTGAGACATCCCACCCTCCTGGTTGGAATAGATTTTCAGAAACCTTACCCGCTGGTCATGATGAGCATTGGCCAATCTGAACAGGCTGAGACCAGGAGTGGGCAGATGAGGGTTTAACTTGACAAAATGGGGATACATTGAAGAAAATAAAACCCAATGTGACTGCGAGGAAGAGCAGGCTGTTCAATATACGCTTCAGTACCGACTGTGTCGAGCCACCCGCACAGAAGACGGCCTTCACCAGGAACGGAAAATGCACTGGAAGTGGCCAAATTTTGGTCAAAGATTAAAGCTGTGTTGATCTGTGACAATTGTATAAACTGTGTTTCATGTACCTGCCTGACACGAATAATAATAGGAATAAAAACAATAATTTATCAAAAAAATGGTTCAAATGGCTCTGAGCACTATGGGACTTACATTTATGGTCATCAGTCCCCTAGAACTTAGAACTACTTAAACCTAACTAACCTAAGGACAGCACAAAACACCCAGCCATCACGAGGCAGAGAAAATCCCTAACCCCGCCGGGAATCGAACCCGGGAACCCGGGCGTGGGAAGCGAGAACGCTACCGCACGACCACGAGATGCGGGCAATAATTTTTCCCTGTTACTATTGTAAGAATATATTCCAGCCAGTACTGTCAAAAGCATTTCCCAACTCTATAAATGCCATAAATGTATAATTTCTCACTGCCCTTTCTGAGTTTAGTGTTGCATTTAAGGGCCAGATAGCTACCGGATGGTTATAATTACAGCGCAGCTACAAACAGAAGTCCAGTCTGTGCTCTAATTATGGTATGGCAGCGAAACTTGGTATAAAACCTGTCAATGCGCAATCGATATACGGTGGAAAAAATTAGTTCGAATTTTGGCCACACAGTGCAAATCTGGCGCTGTGAAAGCAAGAAAGTCGTATAGCAATATTTCCCTAAGCAGTGGATTTGAAACAGGAAGTGGACATAAAAGGTCAAAAAAATTAAAGAAAGCATCATATCGATTTTATAACTAACTGCTAGTTACAGAATTAGTTCGCCGCAGACGTCGACGAGACGCAGCACAGCGCCAGATTTGCACCTGGAGGCCTTAATTGGAACTAATTTTTTCCAGGGTAATTCCGTTCCGCATTAATGCGTTAACCAGATTTGGTTGGCACGAGGTAATAACAGCCGTACTAGACCTCCGCAAGTAGCTGCACTTTAATTCTAACTGTGGTATCGATAGCGACGATGACACGGAATAGTTTCTAAAGTTGGCACTACCAGAGCAGACGACATCGACCTCTGGTCGGTGCTGTCGAGGTCTACGAGCTCCGCGACTGCTTCAGCCCATTTCATCAGGTGCAGACAGCCAGGACACTTCGCTTCAGCTTCGCTCCACCTTGCACCTTATGTATTGTGTTTGCATATGTTTATCCTCTAGTAAAGGTGCTTTAAACCGTATTCGTAATACCGAGAGATTAGTACCTGTTCCTGTGGCTTACCCACGCGCCGCCCTTCAGGCGGGATGCAAAAATAACCTCACAGTATCTGAGGTGCATTTCAGTCAACGCAGTTCTGCATTGTTCGGGACAGTAATGAGACCTAACAAGGATAAGTTCGTGCTGGACCGACAATGTAACAAAGCTAATGCCTGTCACTTCTGGTAATCTGCCGGCTGCAGTACTTAAAGAACAGCGGTTGTTTTGAGGATACATCGCACGCGGCCAGCTAGAGCGAGTGGCAACGCGCCCAGCGCCTGCTGCCACCGTCAGTGAGAGTGGAGTGCGGCGGAGAGCTCATCACGGCATATGGGCGGCGTGCACCGGCAGCGGCGGCGGCGCAGCGCAGCGCGCAGTCAAATATTTGTGGACCGGACAGCGGCCCTCGCCAAATATTGGGACACGGCCGCGGCCAGCCGAGCGCCGCCGCCCTCGTTAGCTGATTGTCGCGCCGGCCGGCGGGCAGTGGGCAGTGGGCGGCGGGGGCGGACAAGTGGCGGCGGCAGGAGGCGGTCCCACTGCAGGCGCCGGCCACACCTTCCACGACGCTGCTCCTAGCAGGCAGTCTGTACCTGTTGATGCGCACGCCAGACAGTCACCTGTCACCGGCGCGGTGCCTCACTGTGCGCTGTCATTTGGCCGCTCGCGCTGAACTGGTCACAAGTGTATCTGAAAATAAAGGAGAAACAAGTTCACTGCTGGCCATTAAAATTGCTACACCACGATCATGACGTGCTACAGACGCGAAATTTAACCGACAGGAAGAAGATGCTGTGATATGCAAATGATAAGCTTTTCAGAGCATTCACACAAGGTTGGCGCCGGTGGCGACACCTACAACGTGCTGACATGAGGAAAGTTTCCAACCGATTTCTCATACACAAACAGCAATGACCGGCGTTGTCTGGTGAAACGTTTTTGTGATGCCTCATGTAAGGAGGAGAAATGCGTACCACCAACTTTACGACTTTAATGAAGGTCGGATTGTAGCCTATCGCGATTGCGGTTTATCGTACCGCGAAGTTGCTGCGAGCGTTGGTCGAGATCCAATGATTGTTAGCAGAGTATGGAATCGGTGGGTTCAGGAGGGCCATGCTCGATCCCAGCGGCCTCTTATCACTAGCAGTCGAGATGACAGGCATCTTATCCGCATGGCTATAACTGATCGTGCAGCCACGTCTCGATCCCTGAGTCAACAGATGGGAACGTTCGCAAGACAACAATCGTCTGCACGAACAGTTCGACGACGTTTCATGGACTGTCAGCTCGGAGACCATGGCTGCGGTTATCTTTGACGCTGCATCACAGACAGCAGTGCATGCGGTGGTGTACTCAACGACGAACCTGGGTGCCCGAATGGCCAAACGTCATTTTTTCGGATGACTTCAGGTTCCGTTTACAGCATCATGATGGTCGCATCCGTGTTTGGCGACATCGCGGTGAACGCACGTTAGAAGCGTGTATTCGTCATCGCCATACTGGCGTATCACCCGGCGTGATGGTATGGGGTGCCATTGGTTACACGTCTCGGTCACCTCTTGTTCGCATTCAAGGAACTTTGAACAGTGGACGCTACATTTCAGATGTATTACGAACCGTGGCTCTACCCTCTGTTCGATCCCTGCAAAACCCTACATTTCTGCAGGATAATGCACGACCGCATGTTGCAGGTCCTGTACGGGAATTCTGGATACAGAAAATATTCGACTGCTGCCCTGGCCAGCACATTCTCCAGATCTCTCACCAATTGAAAACGTCTGGTCAATGGTGGCCGAGCAACTGGCTCGTCACAATACGCCACACACTACTGTTGATGATCTGTGGTATCGTGTTGAAGCTGCATGAGCAGCTGTACCTGTGAACGCCATCCAAGCACTGTTTGACTCAATACCCAAGCGTAGCAAGGCCGTTATTACGGCAAGAGGTGGTTGTTCTGGGTACTGATTTTTCAGGATCTATGCACCAAAACTGCGTGAAATTGTAATCACATGTCAGTTCTAGTATAATACATTTGTCCAATGAATATTCGTTTTATCATCTGCATTTCTTCTTGGTGCAGCAATTTTAACGGCCAATAGTGTAACTGAAAGTGTGTGAGATATTGGGAATCCAATATCAGAATTCAAAATAAATTTCAAAGCCTTAAGATCAAATAGGGCAGAAAATACACATAGCATTCCACTGGATTTTCGAAAATCAACGACGGAAGTGGCAACATAAATACTATCCACCTTGGTGAGAAGAACATATGTGCCTATTAGTATATATCGGACTTCCAGAAAACACAATTCCGCAGACAGTAACACCCGAAAAGGTCGAGAATCATCGAGTAATCAGCTAAACAGCTTATGCATCCATCCAAGATGATGACTAGAATGATACACAGAAGAATGGGAAAGAAAATTCAGGTCCTGTTAGATGACGAGCGGTTTGGCTTTGCGAAAGGTAAAGGCACAAGAGAGGCAATTCTGGAGTTCCCGTTGATAACAGAAGCAAGACTGAAGAAAAACCGAAACACGATAACTGGATTTGTTGCCTTGGAAAAAGCGTTCGGCAATGTAAAATGCTGCAAGACGTTCGAAATTCTGAGAAAAAGAGGGTTAAGCTATAAGGAGACACGGGTAATATACAACATGTGTGATCAAAGAGGGAATAATAAGAGTGGAAGACAAAGAACGAAGCGCTCTGATTAAAACGTGTGTATGGCAAGCATGTAATTTTCCCCCTACTCTTCAGTCTATACATCGAATAAGCTATGAGGAAAATAAAACAAAGGTTTAAGACAGGCACTAAAACTCAATGTTAAAAGATGTCAATGAAAGATTCGCTGATGATACTGCTATCCGCAGAGGGAGTGAAGAAGTATTACAGGATTTTTAATGGGATGAACATTCTGCCAAGTACAGAATTTCGTTTGAGAAATAAAGAAAGTGGGTGAAATGAGTGCAGTGAGAAACTTAACATCAGAACTGGCGATCGCGAAGCACAAGAAGTTAAGGACTTCTGCTACCTAAGCAGCAAATTTACCCACAACAAGGAGAACATAAAAAACAGACTAGCACTTGTGAGAAGGGGATTTCTGGCAATGAGAAGTCTCTTACTAACAAACATAGTTCTCACTTTGAGAACAAATTTCTCAGAATCTACGTTTGGAGCACGGCATTGTACGGTAATGAGACATGAACTGTGGGAAAATAAGAGAATCGAAACATTGGAATGTAGTGTTACAGTAGACTGTTGAAAATTAGTTGGACTGGTAACGTAAAGAATGCGAAGGTTCTCCGCAATGTCGACGGGAAGAGGAATAGATGGAACACACTGAGAAGAAGAAGGGGCCTCATAATAAGCATCTGTTAAGACATCAGACTATAGCTACCGTGATACTAGAGGGAGCTACAGAGGGTAAAAATTGCAGAGGAAGACGGAAGACGCAGGCTGCTATTGCTGCTGGGAGACGAAGAGATTTGTGCAGGAGAGGAATTCGTGGGAGGCCACATCAAAACAACGAGGGACTGATGACACAAGAAAAGAAAAAATGGAATCATCTCCTAAAGAGCTGGTGATGTTAAACTTCACGTGCAGTTTGTTTTTGTCCCGATCGTGGTCGGATCAGGCTCCATCACGACTATCTGGGGTTTCAGTATTCGAACTGAGGGTAAAAAGGCACAGCAGGGGAAGCTACAAATCAAGGAAAAACAATCTTGTAAAATTTTGGATATATTGTTCTAGAAGAACCCATTAAATGAGACTTAGTCCGTTTCAAATGAATAACGGTTGCTGCACACGAAATTAGCTGAGAAACTAGTCTTACTGCTAGTCAAGACAAGATAAGAATCAAACAGGAAAGAAATTAAGGACACTGTGGTGAATCGTTTAACCCTTAATTGAGAGGCAGTGCGCTGAAAGACACTTGAAATGCGAGAACGGAAGAAACTAGATCAGGCAGGGTGACACAGATTGCTATTCCGGAAACACGATACGTTCACCCCTCCAACGGTTTGGTACACATGCTGTTGGCTCTCATTGGAATTATTACCGATTAACATGCGGAAACTGATTATTGGTCATCCTGTAGTAAGTGATGCAATTAACCGGCACTCTTGATGCCAGAAGCATGTACGCCTGTGCATAATGGCGGTATCACACTGGCTGACGATGGTCAGGAAGCTGTCCCAACTAAGAACTGACTTCAACTTGGGCGTATCTCGTCACTTTTGAGTGGCAAGACCCAACGACACAGTATGCCTGCAGCGGCAAGAAGAGGAGCCCCGAGACGAACCTAACAGTCGGTTCTCACGGGCCCTCGACGCCGAGGCTACCGGCGAGCGAACCTACCAGGTGTGTCTCTTTGCGAATTTGTTCCGGCACATCGAGGCAGTGCCCGCTGCTCACAGGTTCAGAGTCGTGGAATAGCAGGTTTTACAGGAAGACTGCAGGCGTGGTATGTCCCTCTGCTGCTGGTGAAGGACTGAAATTCAAACGAAAAGCTAATTTGGCTTTCCAGGAACAGGCCATATTTTGCAAAATCTATGCTAATTAAACCAGCCATCAGCAAATTATAATGTCTTCATAAGCCGGGAGTCCTCAGTCAGGTAAGCCTACAGAGCTCTCGAATAGCCAAGGAAAATTCATTTCATACTATTTAAATGGCATTTAGTTAAATCGGTTTATACTGGGCCGATTACTCCATGACCTATATCAATCGACTCGTAATTTGAATACAAAGTTGAATCTGTAGTTAAAGAAATTAATTACATTTCATTTGTGCAGTCTCCCTTTGTCAGAGAACTGGAGAAGCTAACTACTGCGGTTCCACGTGGTTTGTGGCTAGGTAGCACAACATACCAGTGCTATAAGATTTTGGCAGGGCTGTTTATGTGATCCAACCTTGATCCTCCACTTCTTTTTCCTCTTGGACCACTTTCCATGTGACCATCCGGAAGTTTCGTCTGGTGTTGGCCCTGTCTTTTTCAGGTTGGCCCTCTTCTTCCTCCCGCTGGTCTTTGCAGCTCAGTGGAAGTGGCGTTCACAATCGTTGAGAGTAAAGACGGCACGACAGTTGATTAAATGCGCGGATTCCAGGGGGAGGATTTTGAGCAGCGTCTCTAGCTGCCCAACAATGAAGGTATAGGTCTGGTGAAGGAGAGTAGTTTTAGGATGGTCAGCAGGAGTAACAGGGTAGGGACTGGAATGATGGGGATAGGAGCCATCGTAGAGCGACATCGCGAGGCTGTGCAACGTCTGAGCTACGCTCTCCAGGCTTGGGAGAGGAAGACAGTTGAGTTTCTCCTCCGGAACACACGTCCCATAGACCGAAGACGAACGAGCCGCTTTGAGAGCAGCCAGTGCGAGCGCCCCTGGGTGGCGTCGTGGACAGCCTTCCCTGTGGCCGCTGCCCCATCTGCCCATCTGGACTGGAGTTGGGGGCCGCTAGGGGGGATGACGCCAACTCTTCAGCAGCCTGCTTTGTAGCCTCTAATTCTGGGTTGGTGGCTGCAGTAGGGGCTCTTCTTCTGCGGTAATCTCAATGGCTTCCTGTATCTCCGCAGTGGACATGGGGCTGACCGTCCTAGGTGGAGGCGTCCCCCCAGCCCTCTGCCCCTTGTGGACAGGGAGGAAGATGCCGGAGGTTGGTGTCTCTTCTTTTGCGGCTCGGAGCTCGCAGATCAGCTGCTGTGTGTGGCGGTGAGCCGCGTCGATCTCTTCCGCCACGGTGGCTTTGAGGACTGGAACCGTGTCGTAGGCGGCAGCACGCAGCTAGCCTGCATGTCTTCGCCGGTGTATTCGTGGCGGCGCGGGCCCCTTCTGCGACCCTTCTACCGGCGACGATGAGATTGGAGGGCGTGGGGGATGGGGGTTGGTGGGGGTGGGCGTGGGGGCGGTGGCCGCCGGCGCTTGCCGCTTTGTACCGCTAGCAGGCACTTCTTAATGGTTGGCAGTCTTCCGGACTCGTCTTCTTCTTCTCTCCTTCTTTCCGCGTGATGTAACTGTAGTCACGAAAATCAGCCGCGTACGCCTCGCCGCGGTTCACTCACGTCGGCGCGTAGTCGCGTGGTTTCGTGCAGTTGCGTGTGTCGTGGGCTTGCTCGCACTTCATGCACGTTGCGGCTCTCTGGCGATACAGTGAGTTAACAATTAAAGCTCCTTTCTGAAAACAGTGTAGAAATAGGACGACTGCCCAGAATGACGTCAAATGCGAACAGCATATTATTGACGCACGGGGAACGTCACGGGAAAAATGAAAACGTAAATTTAACCAAATGATGGCACTGTAAGCGCAGAATATGCACACCAACAGACGTGGGGCACACTCAGTTTGCGTTCGATACGCCCAACGTTTGTGCTCCATGGAGGATTACGCGCTCCGGTTACAGTTCTTTTACAAGAACGGCGACTGTGCGCCAGTAGAACTAAAGAACTTCCGTACACTCAAACGTATGGAAAAAGTATACTGAAGGGTATGTCTCCTAAAGGTCTGGATGATATGTGTACAAAATTCGAAAAGACAGCTTCTTCCAAAGTGTAATGTGGCAGACGCAGGAAAGCAGTTGATCCGACGTCGCTCGAAGATGCGGCCACAGCATTTCAGGAGGGTTCGAGAGGCGGTCTACCAACATGATGTGCACAGGGAATTGGCCGAACGTCGCATAAAATCGTACGAAACGTCCTGCACTGCTACACAAACAGATTTACCCACGTTCAAGAGTCGTTTCCTGTTAGCAAAACATACTTTCGCTCTTGAATTTGTTGATCGCATGGAAGTGGACAATGTATGGCCGTGGAACTTTCTACTGTCAGCCAATATTCACCACCAAGGACATGTCAATACCCATAACTGCAGAATATAAGAACTAAACTCCATCTGAACAGACCATGAAGGCCCAAGCTACCCACCGGCCGCCGTATCATTCTCAGCTCTTAGGCCTCAGCCGACCGGAGTGGCCGTGCGGTTCTGGGCGCTACAGTCTGGAGCCGAGCGACCGCTACGGTCGCAGGTTCGAATCCTGCCTCGGGCATGGATGTGTGTGATGTCCTTAGGTTAGTTAGATTTAATTAGTTCTAAGTTCTAGGCGACTGATGACCTCAGAAGTTAAGTCGCATAGTGCTCAGAGCCATTTGAACCATTTTCTTAGGCCTCACTGGTTGCGGATACGGAGGTGCATGGCTCAGCACACACCTCTCCAAGCAGTATGTCAGTTTACAAGACCGGATCCACTACTTCTCAATCAAGTGGTTCCTCATAAAGGATCTTGATGTGGCTCCGTAAGCTTTCGCGGGGTAATAATTGGTTGTATTCATGTCGGGTCGCCAGCCGGAATGTATCGTTATCTGGACGCAATATTTCTGCGGTCCAACTGGCAGAACAGTGCACCTGTGATGTTGTTGTGGTCTCCAGCCCTGAGACTGGTTTGATGCAGCTCTCCATGCTACTTTATCCTGTGCAAGCTCCTTCGTCTCCCAGTACCTACTGCAGCCTACATCCTTCTGAATCTTTTTAATGTATTCATCTCTTGGTCTCCCTCTACGACTTTTATCCTCCACGCTATTTCTCTTCTCTCCAATTCTATTCAATACCTGCTCATTAGTTATGTGAACTACCCATCTAATCTTCAGCATTCTTCTGTAGCACCACATTTCGAAAGCTTCTATTCTCTTCTTGTCTAAACTATTTATCGTCCACTTTTCAGTTCCATACACGGCTACACTCCACACAAATACTTTCAGAAATGACTTCCTGACACATAAACCAAAACTCGATGTTGACAAATTTCCTTGCCATTGCCAGCCTACGTTTTAAATCCTCTCTACTTCCACCATAATCAGTTATTTCGCTCCCCAAATAGCAAAACACCTTTACTACTTTAAGCGTCTCATTTCCTAATCTAATTCCTGCAGCATCACCCAATTTAATTCGACTAAATTCCATTATTCTCGTTTGGTTTTGTTAATGTTCATATTATATCCTCTTTTCAAGACCCTGTCCATTCCGTTCAGCTGCTCTTCCAAGTCCTTTCCTGTCTCTGACAGAATTAAAATGTCATAGGCGAACCTCAAAGTTTTTATTTCTTCTCCATGGATTTTAATTCCTACTCCAAATTTTTCTTTTGTTTCTTTGCTGCTTGCTCAATATACAGATTGGATAACATCGAGGAGAGGCTACAACCCTGTCTCACTCCATTCCCAACCACTGCTTCCCTTTCATGTCCCTTGACTCTTATAACTGCCATCTGGTTTCTGTACAAATTGTAAATAGCCTTTCGGTCCTTGTATTTTACCCCTGCCACCCTCAGAATTTGAAAGAGAGAATTCCAGCGCGCTGGACCCACGATCGTTGAGTAAAGGAGCCGCCGCAGCGTGTTTCATTTCAGTCCGGCGAGATAGTGCGACGGCTTACTGACCTAAAGATGGCGGCCAGGTGGACAGCCGAAGTATTGTGTCCAAATGACAAAAATGTTCCGACTGGAGGCCCGACGTGTATAGAATTGGCTCCTGAGTTTACCTCACGTATTTTGATTACTCACAGACTGGCAGTAGATGTTTTGTACACATAAAACACCGAGAACACATAGACAAAAAATGAATATCTTACAACATAATACAAAAACAGTACGACAGTCAGCGCGGAAATCCCTAAAATAGCACAAGACCTGCAGGCAGACATCATGTGCTTACAAGAACCTTATAATAAAAACGGGCAACTGATATGTCTACCAAAACATGGTACCACAATAACAGGCAGCAATGACTGTAAGGCTACAATAGTAATTCTAAATAGAACTTGTAACATAATTAAGGTAACACAGCTATGCAATCAACGCTTGGTTACCATAGAGACAACTAAAGGGAACATCACATGGGTTATTGCATCCATGTACGCCCAATATAGCCATCAAATACAGCCGTATGCAGACTACATCAGAGACCTAGCAATGTATGCCAGAGGCAAAAAATTAGTGATAAGTGCTGACATTAATTCCAGATCGACCCCCTGGAACTCGGACAGAACAGATGACAGAGGACGCATAATCACCGATCTAATACAAGAAACACAATTGCATGTAATGAATACGGAAGGACCTATACCAACATATGCAGGGTTCGATGGTACGAGCAGTAATATCGACTTCACGCTAGCAAATAATGCAGCAATGGCATACGTAACAAACTGGACTGTACACGACAACATAACCAGTAGTGATCATAATGTCATAACATACACACTAACTCACACTCAGAACACAATGACCAAATCACACACCAGACACTTGCTGTTGCACAAAGCAGACTGGAACAAATTAACGGAAATTATCCAACGACACGATCTAGAAAACATCAATGGAAGTATCGATTATAGAGCATACAAGTTAACACAGGTGATACAACATGAACAAAACACTTCAATACCGACAGCAAAGAACACAAATTGCTCACCAGTACCATGGACCAAAGAACTTACGAGACTCAAACAAGACGCAAGACGCAAACGAAAATTATATCAAATGGCGATAGCAGATAGGGACATACGAATAAGACTTGAAGCATATAGGCATGCACAAGACTTATATAGACAGACCCTATACAACACGCGTAGACAACAATGGGAGCTATTTGTAACAACACAAACAGAGCAAAATATATGGGGGGAACCATACAAAATACTGACAGAGAAGATGAAAACCTCACTAGTTCTGGGAACGCTAAGGCAGGATGACTGCACGATGACGAGGGGATTGAGGTATACAGCGGAGTTTCTGCTGTATAAACTGCTCCCTGACGACGTTATCGATACAGACACACAATATCATGGAACACTAAGAGAAAACCTACACACACCATACAACACTGCAACTGTCACCTGTCCTTTTGCGCAAGAAGAGATTGCGCTAGCAATCTCAGATCTCAAAAACAAAAAAGCACCTGGACCAGATGGTATCCACCCGGAAACACAAAAAAAACTAGCACCGCAGATCACCCCGTTCCTAACAACGTTACTGAACGATGCCTTACGGCTGGGCAGGGTACCTGCAGTATGGAAAACCTCCAAAGCAGTCATTATTAAGAAATCAGCGGACAGGGATCCTTCAGATCCAAAGACTTACAGGCCAATATGCCTAATAAACACCCTAGCAAAGATTCAGGAGAAGCTACTGTGTAAGCGCCTGCAAACACACAGAGCTCTCAGGGGTATGAGCCAACACCAGTTCGGCTTCAGATCTGGCTGATCAATAGATGATGCTATCAACGTGGCCCTGCACATAGTTAACAACACAAAACAGAAATACGCCATGGCAATAATGATTGACATTGCCGGAGCATTTGATAATCTTTGGTGGCCAGCACTGTTTCAGAGGCTAAGACATCTGGAGGTACCGCAATCACTGTACAACAGTTTTCTAGACTACTGTAAAGACCGAGTAGTCGAATGGCGGATGGACAGCCGGAAAGTAATTAAAAGAATTACCAAAGGCTGTCCTCAAGGGTCGATCTGCGGCCCCATCTTCTGGGACATAACAATCGAACCCCTCCTACAGCTTCTGGATGGGGATGACAGGTCAGACGGAATTGTCGCCTACGCAGATGACCTATTAGTTGTAGTCACTGCAAACAACAGAGCCCAGTTAGAAGAGAAAGCCAGTGGATTACTACAAACAATTACTCAGTGGTGTCACAACAACAAATTCAGGATAGCCGAATACAAAACAACATACACTTTACTGAAAGGATCACTCCAAAGGAATCCTTCGGTTAAAATTGGGGACACAAACATCAAACGAGCACGGATTACGCGCTATCTTGGGGTACACATAGATGAAAAATTGAATTTCCACGACGACATAAGGCTAACAACAGACATAGCAGAAAAATACTCCACAAACTGGTGAGGCTAAATTCAAAACAGTACAGACTACCTCTACCAGTCATACGTACATACCACTGTGCGCTCTTCGAATCAGTACTCAGCTTTGCAGCTAGCACGTGGGCACATAGACTGAACGTGGTCGCCAACAAAGCATCCGTCAGACGGGGGCAGAGAAGTGTCCTACTTAGGTTATCTGGAGCTTTCGGTACCACCTCAGCGGATGCACTGTGTGTGGTGGTCGGAATATGCCCCATAGATATCATGATCAAATACAGAGCTGCAAGGTACTGGTTAAAGGTGGGGAGACTAGATAAGGTACACACAATAACCGGTGTGCCCATAGAGACGATACGTCACCTTAAAAGTTGGCGTTTGGATACATGGCAAGGTGAGTGGGATGTAAGTGATAATGGACGTAGACTGCACGACTTCCTCCCTGACATAAGGGAGCGGTTGAGAGTGAGACATATCGATCCTACCCGCGGTATGGTACATTTCTTAACCGGGCACGGACCTTATCCCACGCACTTAAACCGCGTGAGTCTGAGGCAGACACCTACATGCACATGCGGGGAAGAAGGTTCCCCAGAACACACTGTCTTTTTCTGCGGGCAATACGCGAACAATAGACATACACTACACTTAGATTACACAGATACAGACATAGATAGATACACAGCAATAAGAGACGAAGAACAATGGGCACAATTAAACGCACTGACAAAAACAACGCATGAAGAGTATATGCGGACACGACATCACAGACATGACTATGTGCAGCGTAACAGAAATGTCCAGAGGATGGACAGCGATACCCACAGTGACAGCGAAAATAGTGACAATGAGGAGGAGCAGGAGGAGGAAGCTGAGATGTGAAAGTAAATAAGCAAATTGCTAGCAATCTAGCCAAGAAAACACCAAATGCTGTACATGGATGCGCACCTAAAATAGTTAATACATAGGATCAGTAACAAATAGGGTAAGCAACATTATTTTTCTATTAATAACCATTTGTGTGTGTGTGTGTGACTGGCGGTCAACGGCTCGAAGAAACGATTCCGAAGTATTAACCGTCAGTCTCATCGGTGATGGTACTAACAAATCTCTCATCTATCCTATCTTCTTTCTATATTCTTCTTAAAGAACAACAAAATTTTATTTATATTTCAACCTTAAATTATTGTTATTTTGAAAAGTGTCATTCTTTGTAAATTTTGTAGATAAAACAAAAGTAAAAAAAACTGTAAAAAGATGAAAAACGAAAATTGTAAGATGTACAACCTGTTTTAAACATCAGGTAACAGGTCTATAATTTGGCAATAAATAAATAAGAAAATAATAAAATAATTACCTCACAAGGGCTGAGTGCACGCCGCTTGCCAACAGCTCTCGGCATACTCGATTGTCGCCGATCCAACTACTAGCCCACAGCGCTTAGCTTGGGTGATCTGGTGGCAACCGCAGAATGTGGGCAACAAATGTTCACATGCGCATCAACTAGTACCACTTCATTCTGCAAAGGTGGGTGTGTGGTGCGGGATGACGGCATTGTTTATGGTAGGGCCGTAATTTTTCGAGGATACGAGTCC
The DNA here is from genome assembly GCF_021461395.2 of Schistocerca americana. Lineage (NCBI taxonomy): Eukaryota > Metazoa > Arthropoda > Insecta > Orthoptera > Acrididae > Schistocerca > Schistocerca americana. The sequence goes on along the minus strand of NC_060122.1, from coordinate 71,055,080 downwards.
ACGGGGTCCTGTTACACTTACCGTCACTGGTCGCTATGAGAGTCTTTTGGGCATTAAGGCCATTCCAACCCTTCAACAGCGTGGATAGGTGGGTAGGAGCATTTTTGTAAAAGATGAGCCTCCTCGGCACATTTCACTGCTTGCGAAGCTGCTATTGCGTGGGCATTTCGGAAATGTTAGCATTATAAGCCGTCATTTCCCTATAGCTTGGCCGTCCATATCACCTGATCTTAATTTTTGTGACTTCTGGCAGCGTGGCTGCCTGAAAGATGTTGTGTTCGCTGCTCCAGTTACGAACGTAGCAGAACTGAATGCTCGAATTGCGCAGGGCATTCTGAACGCGACCCGCGACACACTCTGATCTGTTGTGGAACATGCTGTTCCTCGATTTCAGCTTGTGGCTGAAAATGGAGGACAGCAAACTGAAAATGCCTTGGGGAGTCTCAGGACAATTAAAAACCGTTGTTAACTGGAATTTTATGCGGTGTTTCCTATCAGCACAAATAAAAATCGATTGTACTCACGCATTGTGATACTGCCTTGCCGTGGTAGATGGGCTTACCCAACTAATTATGCCACAAAATTTTCCAATCACGCAAATAGAACAGCATGGATATAATCATCTTGGGGTTGAAGCTCTTTTTTCCGTGTTTGCTTTAACAACACGTATGTTTTTGGATAGGGTCCGCCTTTAGCAAAACACAATTTTGTTTTTTAACCCAAACATGTTTCACTGCAGTTGCAGCATCTTCAGTGGGCTTTTATTTTATGGCTATTAACGATAAAGAATGTTCTTTACTGTTTATATACATGTAACTATTAGTTTTTAAATCATAATTACAGATATCTGAAGAAACACATAAAATTACGAATTCATACCTTTTTACCACACGGTGTGGTTTTTCTGATGTGACTGTTTTGTTCCACGGTTTGTCATCTGCAACCACTTACACCTTAAAGTAGATAAATTATTTAAGCCAAAATTACGATTTGCAAATTGTTATTTCTATTCCTGAAATTAATTAATTCTGCGTTTATGTGCGTGCGCGCGCGCGCGCGCGCGTATATGTGTGTGTTTGTTTGTGTGTGTGTGTGTGTGTGTGTGTGTGTGTGTGTGTGTGTGTGTGTGTGTGTGTGTGTGTCTATTTACATGATATTTCAGTTACGTTTTCTTTATCCTGATCTTCATCGCTGTCAAACACGATATATTGAGCACTCACTGTCACTGTCATTGTCACTCTCTCACTGTTTACCAGCTGTAAAACAAACATGACGGACAGAGGAAGAGTTTAAGGTGTAAAAACAAGCCGCCCGCTGTGGCCGAGCTGTCCTAGGCCCTTCAGCCCGGAACCGCGCTGCTGCTACGGTGGCAGGTTCGAATCCTGCCACCAGCATGGATGTGTGTGATGTCCTTAGGTTAGTTAGGTTTAAATAGTTCTAAGTCTAGTGGACTGATGACCTCAGATGTTAGGTCCCATAGTGCTTAGAGCCACTTGAACCATTTTATAAAAACAAAAAGGCTGACAGTGGAACAGCTGAAGGTGTTCCTGGCGGTTGTTCTGAATCTTTCAGAGGTCCAGAATGAGATTTTCACTCTGCAGCGGAGTGTGCGCTGATATGAAACTTCCTGGCAGATTAAAACTGTGTGCCCGACCGAGACTCGAACTCGGGACCTTTGCCTTTCGCAGGCAAGTGCTCTACCATCTGAGCTACCGAAGCACGACCCACGCCCGGTACTCACGGCTTTACTTCTGCCAGTACCTCGTCTCCTACCTTCCAAACTTTACAGAAGCTCTCCTGCGAACCTTGCAGAACTAGCACTCCTGAAAGAAAGGATATTGCGGAGACATGGCTTAGCCACAGCCGGGGGGATGTTTCCAGAATGAGATTTTCACTCTGCAGCGGAGTGTGCGCTGATATGAAACTTCCTGGCAGATTAAAACTGTGTGACCGACCGAGACTCGAACTCGGGAGCTTTGCCTTTCGCAGGCAAGTGCTCTACCATCTGAACTACCGAAGCACGACCCACGCCCGGTACTCACGGCTTTACTTCTGCCAGTACCTCGTCTCCTACCTTCCAAACTTTACAGAAGCTCTCCTGCGAAACTTGCAGAACTAGCACTCCTGAAAGAAAGGATATTGCGGAGACATGGCTTAGCCACAGCCTGGGGGATGTTTCCAGAATGAGATTTTCACTCTGTAGTGGAGTGTGCGCTGATATGAAACTTCCTGGCAGATTAAAACTGTGTGCCCGACCGAGACTCGAACTCGGGACCTTTGCCTTTTCGGGCAAGTGCTCTACCATCTGAGCTACCGAAGCACGACTCACGCCCGGTACTAGCTCAGATGCTAGAGCACTTGCCCGCGAAAGGCAAGGGTCCCGAGTTCGAGTCTCGGTCGGGCACACAGTTTTAATCTGCCAGGAAGTTTCTCTTTCATCAGAGGTGTCTGTGCACTTTGTGTGTGTGTATGTGTGTGTGTATGTGTGTGGTGCGTGAAAAGGGAGAGAGAGAGAGAGAGAGAGAGAGAGAGAGAGAGAGAGAGAGAGAGTGTGTGTGTGTGTGTGTGTGTGTGTGTGTGTGTGTGACAGTAGGTTGATGACTATTTTTTAGGGGGGGGGGGTTTGCAGATGACAAACTGTGGAACAAAACAGTCACTGTAGAAACACAATTCATCAGAAAAACCACACCATACGCTAAAAAGGTATGTATTCATAATTTTATTTGTTTTTTCTAATTTCTGCATTTATGATTTAAAAACTAATAGTTAAATGTATACAAACGGTAAAAAACATTCTTTATCTTCAACAGCCATAAATTTAAAACCCACTGAAGATGCTGCAACTGCAGTGAAACGTGTTTGGGTTAAAAACCACAATTGTGTTTTGCTAAAGGTGTACCCTATCCACAAACGTAAGCACGGATATAATAATGTGCAACTCAGATGATAGCCGTCGTACTGCGATTCATCTGTCGTTCGTAGCGGACTCCATATAAGATACTTACAGCGCCGTCTATTGGTCCAATTTTCGGAAAATTTTGTTTTTCTTGAGTGACGTTTTGTCTTATATTGACGAATTAACGAGTTACACGTTATTACGCTTAAGGTTATTCGGAGCCATGAAGGATACGCCAAGATAGGAAATGATGGTGGTGGTGATTAGTGTTTAACGTCCCGTCGACAACGAGGTCTTTAGAGACGGAGCGCAAGCTCGGGTGAGGGAAGGATGGGGAAGGAAATCGGCCGTGCCCTTCCAAAGGAACCATCCCGGCATTTGCCTGAAGCGATTTAGGGAAATCACGGAAAACCTAAATCAGGATGGCCGGAGACGGGATTGAACCGTCGTCCTCCCGAATGCGAGTCCAGTGTGCTAACCACTGCGCCACCTCGCTCGGTAGGAAATGAAGAGGCACAATGTAGCGAGCAGGTAAGCGTTTAGGTTACCAGAGATAAATAGTAACATTAGATCAGTGTAAATTGCAGACGCTCTGCGCAGCTGTCCCTGGGGAGAAGTTTCAGTTCGGAGAATTAACTGGTAACTCTATCCACCAACTAAGACGCTGTAGGAGATGGCCACTAAAAGGCACGTCTTAGCAGAGGCAGCAAGCGTGATACTTGCTCCCGAAAATCGCAGCGTCAGTGGCTTTACACAGGTCAGAGTACTACTACAGCTGTCCCCACCCACACAACAGCGGAGGGCGTGGTCAGGTGACGCAGAAAATTGTTGTTGTTGGCCATAGTTCACTGAAGAGCCAAAGAAACTGGTACACCTGCCCAGTATAGCGTACGGCCAACGAGAGCACGCAGAAGGCCTCAATACGACGTAGCATGGACTCGCCTAATGTATGAAGTAGTGCCGGAGGGAACTGACGCCATTAATCCTGCAGTGCTATCCATAAATCCATAAGAGTACGATGGGGTGGAAATCTCTTCTGAATACCAAGTTTCTCAACACATACTAGATATGCTCAATGATGTTCGCATCTGAGGATTTTCGTGGCCAGAGGAAGTGCTTAAATTCAGAGGAGTGTTCCTGAAGCCCCTGTGTTGCAATTGTGGATGTGTGGGTTATCACATTGTCCTGCTGTAATTGCCCAAGTTGTCGGAATGCTCAATGGACCCAGGTGCTTACGTCCGTGTCACCTATCAAAGTCGGATCTAGACGTATCAATACAGAGCCTCCACTAGCTTGAACACTCCCCCGCTAACATGCTGGATTCATGGATTCATTAGGTTGTCTCCATGCTCGTGCACGTCCATCAGCGCTATAAAATTTTAAAAGAGTCTCGTCCGACCAGGCAACGTGTTTCCAGTCATCAACAGCCCAATGTCGGTGTTGACGGGCCCAGGCGAAGCGTAAAGCTTTTTGTCGTGAAGTCAGCAAGGGTACACGAGTGGCCCTTCGGCTCCGATATCCCATATCGATGATGCTTCGTTGAGTGGTTCGCACGCTGACACTTGTTGAAGGCCCAGCTTTGAAATCTGCAACAATTCGCGGTAGGTTGCACTTCTATCACGTTTAAGCATTCTCTTCAGTCGTCGTTGACCCCGTTCTTGCAAAATGTTTTTCCGGCCGCAGGCATGTAGGAGGTTTGATGATTACTCGGATACCTGATATTCACGGTACACTCCTGAAATGGTCATACGGGAAAATCCCCTCTTCATCGCTACCTCGGAGATGCTATGTCCCATCATTCATGCGTCGACTCTTAACACCTCGTTCAAGCTCTCTTAAATGTCCATAATCTGCCATGGCAGCAGCAGTAAACGATCTAACAACTGCACCAGACACTTTTTGTCTTTTATAGGCTTTACCGACCGCAGTGCCGTATTCTGCTGTTTACATATCTCTATATTTGAATACGCATGCCTATACCAGTTTCTTTGGCGCTTCAGTGTATGTATATTCACACACAAATAAAAATTAATTTATTTGTACAGGTTGAACAGGAAAGACGATGATACCTGTCAGTTTGGTCGAAGGAGAACACGCGACCATGTTATCTGTAACTGTGACACCAATAATTGATTTAAGGAACCAACAGAAACTAACCAGCCTCTAGACGAATTTAAAAAAGTAGGAATACTACACAACAGTATACCAAGTTCCTAACAGAATTTCCGCATACGAAAAAGATGCATTTGCCAGGGTACGCCACTTACAAAATATTTCCCATCGCGGACAGCATCACCTTAGAAGAGCGAATGTGATCAATGAAGTGCTTGCGAGTGCATCTACTTTCGTGGAAGATGTGAATGCGAGTGTCGCGTACAGAATTGCCTGTTCAAACTGCACCACACTAGGCAGAAATCGGCGTACCATGTCCATGCCTCGTCGGGATAGGATGCACTTCCACCTCGATGAGGGTGACCAGGAGATGCGGGTCAGAGGAAGGTGCGTAGCACGTAAAGTGTAGTACAGCGCAATAAACAGTTCCGATGCCTTTTCGAGACTTATTTTAGACATAAAAAATCATAAATAGATAAAAAATAAGTAAAGAAGCGCTTGTTACGGGAAAGATAGAACGGTACCTTGATCTGACACTGTTCATAGCGTAATCAAATTTATGCACAAACGCAATCTTATTTTTATATGGTCATATGTTGACCGCAAATACTTCTCTTTGCCAGTAGCCCTCTTATTAATAATCTAGTGTAAAATGGCTTTCATCATTAAATACTGTAAGCCTAGTATTGATTCTCCTTGTTAAACTTTCATTTTCTCTACTTTTAGCCATTTAATTTGCATAGAATCTCTCAGGGAATATTGTAGCAAACACATAATACATTTACAATTGTATATGCGTTTCCTTCTATCTGTACTTCGTTATTATTATTATTATTATTACTATATTACTTTTACTTTGATGAGACACAACACTGGGATCAGTTAAGACATGTAAAATCATAAAAAAAAAGGAAGTGAAACATGACCTGTTTTATAAGTGCAAAGAACATGTCTAAAGGAAGCACTAAAATGGGCAAATAAATAAAGGTACTAACCTCTGGAACAAATCATTTCTATCACTGTCATTGTGACTTTTCCGTCAGAGCCCACACTTTCGTCTCCAGACATTTTATTAAAGCTTTTGCAATGGAATAAGAAGTCGCTTTCAGAATATACGAGTGTGTTATTTAAAGACCGTGTAAAATCCCGCCCACACGCAGCCATCTGTGCAAGAGATAAATCACTGCAAATGTGGTGTGGTTACACGACACGAGCTCCAGTCTACTGCTCACCCTCCAACGCTCGGTCTGGGGAAGAAATTTCAGCGGCTGTCGCAACCGTAAAGTTTTTTCATTTATTCTGAAATCCGTAATGGAGGAAATTCCGTTTCGGTCCGTGTTCGCTACTTGTATTCGAAAAAAAAGGCAACACATTACAAGAAACAGAAAGGCCGATCAAAGTGGTCAAGGCAGTGGCAGCTTAAGTGAAGGCAGTTTCCGTCCGTAAATTTGCTTCACAAGTTGCAATGCGAATATGATGACTACCTTCGTATCTATATAATACTTCTATGAGGAGAGAAGCGACTGATGTTACGTTGAGTTTTCTGGCAACGGGAAGAGGTTACAAGGACCTAGAATTCTCTACTGTAGTTTCGATACAAACATCGAGTGAAATCACACCCAACACATGTGAAGATAGATACGTTGCTGTGAAGGAGGATTTCATGAAGGCAAGTACCTAAGTTCTGTAATATATCAATTCAGACAACTTGAAGATAATGTTTTAGACGAGTTTATTCTTGGAAACTACAGGTGTGGCCGATGAGCTAGAGTCTAGTTTGTTTCAGGATCAAGATTTTCAATTCGCTGCCTGAAGTCTTACCAACAACATGTTATAGCATCTTGCACCAGTATATAAAACTCCATTCTGAACCCTAGACAGGAATTCATAGTCTATATCTAAAGTTTTACTTCTAGTATGGTCGTAGTGCCTTCTACAGTTTACCTGTCATTCGCTCTTGTTGTCAGCCTTGTATTATTTTAGAAAGTAAAACAACTCTATGGACACAGACCTCCCTAGCAGATCCTCTATTACCAGTTTAACACAATATTCTGAATGGACTCTTGTTTACAATATATATTGTCTACTTTTTTGCTACAATGTCAGATAAGATTATGGCATAGGACAGTACTGAGTGAAGCTGTGCCATTAATCCTTTCTCATGTCACCAAGAGAGAATTTCTAAGTGTAAGGCAATCACGACTGACAATTTTGGCTAAGTTATCCACATGCTAGTGCCATTTCAGTTTGATGAAATGATTTCTATCAGTAGCATCCAAATAAGGAAATGGGTACAGCTTTGTGTTAATATCTGGAAACATTTCCTTTAACTGTTACTTATGTGCTTCTTATCTCGTATGGTGTTATCTACAAAATTAATCTTAAACTGTGTTCCATGCTATCGATCTTCATTGGAAACACTTAGAAAGCACAGTGTTGTGGATTGGCAAGACAGCCAACCCATGCCGGCCGTAGTGACCGTGCGGTTCTGGGCGCTACAGTCTGGAGCCGAGCGACCGCTACGGTCGCAGGTTCGAATCCTGCCTCGGGCATGGATGTGTGTGATGTCCTTATGTTAGCTAGGTTTAATTAGTTCTAAGTTCTAGGCGACTGATGACCTCAGAAGTCGCATAGTGCTCAGAGCCATTTGAACAGCCAACCCACTATGAGAGGAAGCCGAAAGGCAAGCGTTTTAGCTCACGCAGGCTGGCGTGAGGTCTGGAACAGGTCAAGGAAATGAGACTAGCAAAAACGTACGTAGCTGCTGGAATACTTAACTTTAATCCATAATTGGTGAACATCGCTCTTGACGGTACATGTTTTACAGCATCAATAGTAACTGGTAATGGCGCCTTCCTAGGTCGTAGCAAATGACGTAGCTGAAGGCTATGCTAACTATCGTCTCGGCAAATGAGAGCGTGTTTGTAAACATGGCTTCAGAGTTTAGTTGGTGTGATCGTTAGAATCTTTTTAATAACCTTGCTTGGACTGGGGTGGTGGTGGAGAGGGGGTGGGAAGGGGGAGGGGTGACCAGAGGTCACACTGATCGTGTTCTGATGGACAAGTGGAATATGCTACAGGCGACTTCATGTCCACAGTCACAGCTACAGCCATACACCTCTACATCTCGGAACATCGAGGTAGCTTTCCAGGAAGCTGGAGTAGAGTAAAATAAAGTTTTTTCTTAGCTTTCCATTCTACTTTGTCTAGTTTTCAACTCTGGATGCCACTAGTTAAAAACTGCATCACCTGTTTCGTACTTCCCATTAATATTGTAGTTGTTGGTACACAAATGCTGTTATTTAAGTTACTCAAAAAATAAAAATAGTTCTTATTGCCCATGTAGTGCACTAAACATACATTTATCTTCAGATATTCCTTCTTCAGTGGCTTAGGCATCGCTTCACACGTTTCTGGAATTATTTTATTAACATGTACTCTGACATTCGAGTGCTATATTGTAAACTAGGGTCGCTCTCTCCTGCATCAAGAAATCGCAGTAGGCTGTCTTCAGAACGTTGAAACGTCTCTGTGAAGTCGTTTCATAAGACGCTTGTCGAATTCAGTACAACCTATTCATTTTACTACCCGATTTTAGCTCAATTCATGAACTCTTCCAGATAGACTGAGCACTCAAATAAGGCATATTGTGTGTTTTAATGTGGGTCTCGGTTTTGTTTTGTGGGAATCGCTGAATTGGTCACCGTCTGCTGGGAGCAGACGATGTTGCTTCTCCTTCAAAGGAGAGCACAGGATGATCAACTTAGGTGTCCAATACCTGAACAGAGAGGTTTACCCATCTCAGTCGAGGGCTGTGTCGAAGGCTGTTTTTGTGTGGGAGGTTGGTGACGGGGGGCTACCCCTCTGGTAGCTTCCGCTGCACGAGGAGCTAGATAATCTGGGAAGAGAAAGGGGCACTCTTCGGTGAAAGCTTGGTGAGCACGGATAGTAGCTCTTAAGGGGGGCTTCAGGTGATAGGAATGAGGTTGAGTTAGGACTTCGTTATGTTTAACTGTTGAAATACTTAAGAAATTTAGCTTATCTGAAGCGTGTGAAGCTAGTTATTTTTTAATTATTTTTAACCTTATATTTTGTGGAAATTGTTTTTGTCTTTGTGTGTCGATTTTTTGCCACGTGGGCCGGCCGGAGTGGCCGGGCGGTTCTAGGCGCTACAGTCTGGAACCGCGTGACCTCTACGGTCGCTGGTTCGAATCCTGCCTCGGGCATGGATGTGTGTGATGACCTTAGGCTAGTTAGGTTTAAGTAGTTCTGAGTTCTAGGGGACTGATTACCACAGCAGTTAAGTGTCATAGTGCCCAGAGCCATTTAATCCATTTTGTGCCACGTGTTTGGTAATCAGTGACCCTTCTGGTTCACCACGGCACCGCAATAGGCTTTATTTTAACAGTTTGCTTGTTTAATGAGCTACAATTTCTGCAAGAATATCTGTTCTTTCGTGCGCTTTCTACAGAGCAGCACAGCAGTTTGAGTCAGAATGCACCACGTGCTCTAGTTCGGCCGTTGGCAAGCAGCAGACGCAGTTAGTATGTTAAATAATTATCGCACAGCCTTGTGTATTGGTTAAGCCTCTGTCCAGAATAGAGCATGCGTAGAATCGTAATGCAAATCTCGCTTAGATATTTTTATGGTATTAATGCAAAGGAGATGATAGTATAATTGTCTCTCACCCCCGTCTTCTGTGTTTCTTCTTGCTGTAGTTAAATTGTGCTCTGTTTCATTCTCACGTAATTCTTACTTACATATTTCGAGTCAGGCACCAGTTATGTGTAGTTAGGATGTGCAACCAAATATTTAGTTACAATAAATAATTTACGTGAAAGATAAATTCTTTGATGTCGATCTTACCCACTTACTCTGATTTCCATTCCTGAATTAATCAAGTTGCTTCATGTACGACATGGAGCGCTCTTTATCTGGCTGCTTAAAGAAATTTGCGTACTTGTAATTAAATTATTAAAGTAATTAAACCAATTATTTTCCAGCTCAATTTTTTTCTAAATGGTTAAGAACGGCTTGGGCTGGTAGCGACCCTGAATTTCTGAATTTTTATCACTATTTGTGTGAGAGAAGCAGCTAGAAATGCGAGATAACGTATATGGCTCGATGAGAAACGCCGTTAACACACTAATACGTTACAACGCATAGCATTTCTCAAGTGAGTATTCCGTTTTGTAGTATGAGAAGCCACTTTATTGAGCAAGTACTTAAATGCACTCTCAGTGATTCGTAAGTGATTTGTATAAGACTTAACATCCTCCACTTGCAGCTCTCGTAACAAATTTTGCTGAGTGCTTTTACTATCTCGACCTAAATCCCACGGCTTCACCGAAGTATGCTTCCTTTTATTCCGTCGCTTTTATTACCAATGCACATCCAATGCAATGGTGGTACGAGAAATTGCAGCGCATAATAACAAGTTGTTATTTCCGTCATCTTGGACTTTGATGAAAAATATGATGACAGTGTAATACTTTTTTCTAGCATCACGTGAAACATCTTCGTCAAAGAAATTTAACGAATATTTCATCATATATCTTTGTTAAAGGAGTATGATAGTGTAATACCGCCCTTATATATTTGTTCGTCCTTGGTGACAGCTCGAAAAGCTTTCGTTACTTTGCCTCGGTCTTGGTGGTAAACAGGATGCAACTAATTCATCATTTTACTATCATTTCCTTGTTCGCTAAAGCGTCAACACTTCACAATTTCTATATTGAAGAATTATAAGCTGCTGCCTTCTTATCTCGATTGCGGTATTCCTTGCTCTTGATTTTCCACAAACATGTGTGGTTCGTATCCATTTCAATGAATTCGTCGATGAATTGAGGAATATCTGCCATTTTAAAACTGACTGCACGAACAGACGAGGAATGCTAGACTGAACAAACAACTGGTATGTTTCGGACGCCACGTGTGCGGCGTTCTTCTGTCCACACGTTACGATTTGTATGTGCGGCAGTCGTTGATGCCCACAAATGTGAGCAGTTTTGCTCAAATCTCCAAATCCAAGTTACAGGTTTGCTCACATCTCATGGCTGCCCTAGTCTCCTGTTCCCACACGACTATCTGCCTGCGCAGACGTGATACGCGCAAATATTTCCACAGACAGTTCGTTGCGCATGAACGGGCCTAAGGCTAGGTTCAGATACCGTTGCCTCGGTAATTATCAGTCAAGTCCGTCACTGCGATTGCTAAAGCGAAAGAAAGTCGGCATGAAAAAAATACTTAGGACTTAAAGGTGCAGTCACTACAGTGGCCTCTGAATGTAAACTGACATGAATAATGTATACCGAAAAGAGTTCATAGAGAAGATTTCAAAGACTCATTGAAACCATACACTTAGTGGTATAAAAACATAAAAGACACGGTATTACAGTAACGAGCGGGAATAACATTCTAACCGAATTACCAGCGAACGTTCACGAAACTTTACGAAGGTAAATTCAATGCATCAGTGACAGTACTTATTAACAGTAATGAGCTTGGCGCTAGTTGCGTTGTGGCTCACTTCTCAGGTGAGCGTAATGGAATAGTGGTGCACGTATCAGTTTTTATAAAGGTCAACATCGGACGCAAATAATAATCGAGCTGCCCAACTTTAAACTGCTAGACTCACAATGCTCTTATGCGCAAATTCAGTCAAAAAGTCGAGATCAGTGTTTTGAGTAGTTTGCAACAGGCATTGTGAATTATGAAGGAGGTGCAGTTGTGCACCCATCTGTCAACCAGACTCATATATTCTTTTTATCTGAAGCAAATAACAGGTGACGTAACTGTGAAACAGACGCCATACGGCAAGTGGCCACAATGTATACGGGTCGCCTGGGTACTACGGCTCACACAGGTTGTGTTAGGTTTACGTGCTCCGAGATGGATGGAGGGATTATGACATTCCACAAAATTACTAACACACAAGTATAAATTTTGTGCGCTGCGATATTTAACTAAAGTTGTACGGCAAGTTGTTGGATCAGCAACTCGTTGGATGTGTTTGTGGAGAGACACAATTAAGCAGTGGTCTATCGAGGAGTGCATTACTGCATACAGTGTCAACAGGACTATGTCTGGCCTGGGTGCCACACTGTCAATCACTGTAGTAAACACTTGTGCCTATGCGAAGGCTATAGGCGACTCTAGTTGTAGACTAAGCCTCGCAGGCCGATATCCACTATGAACTGGAACTCCGCACGAGGTCTCTCGTACGCCAAAGTGGAACATGAACTGCCCATTGCTGCCTATGCCCGCCGCTTATCACAACGCACAAGTCCGCAAACTTCGAAGCATTGTCCACGGCACCAGAAGGATACTGTCTCTGCGTGCCAGCTTCGATTAGGTTCACAGGCGAGGACACAACCCTCCTTTGCCCCGAACCTCCTCACCATCGTCTTTTGCTGCTACTACGATGGGAGTGTGAGGGGTAGGGGATTTTTGGAGGGGGGAGGTGGCGGTGTGGCGGAGAGAGGGGGGGGGGGGGGGTGGATACAGCAAGCGAGGAGGAAACGGAATCCGTGAGTGCGTAACTGGTGCCGAGCCCCCGCTCCTGTCGTGGCACTCGTCTTGCGACCGCCCCAGAATCCCAGCCAAAAAACGAGGCGGAGGGCACACTCTTGCATTTGTCAATGGAGCGCAATCTTTACGGTGTTGACCAGCAACGGCGTCCTGATGTGAGATGGCTGCACCTTCGTAGGCCACGGCGTGGATTGGTACACATCTGGAAGACATCTGTTCTCCATGCGGTACTGTATGAGGCGTCGGGTCCAGGTCCGTGGGTTCAGGGCATGTTAGTGGCGACGGAGGACCCCAGGTCGCTGGATGAGTGCAGGCTGCATCAGAAAACAACTCTGTAAACAAAGACTCGGTGGCAGGATCACGCGAATTACAAGGGCCAAAATCGTTCCGATGCCTCCAATGCAAATCTCCCGGACGCTGTACAAGAACAATGGGTCTACGACGTGCAGCCAGAAAGTAAGCTTCCTTACCTTTTTAAAAACAAAAACAAAGACAACGTAGGTACACTAAAACCTCTTTTGGAAACAGATGCTATCTTTCGACATTATCACAAAAGAACTGAGACGCTTGTCGTATCGGGGGACAAAATTTGGTATTCCTGTGTTGTGGAAGTCTCCCGCCTGTGAATGGAATCAGCGTGTGACAGTCGTCTGCAGCTCTTCGGCGTTGTCAAAACGCAGGGGCAGGAAGTTAATGAGCAAAATGCCCTTCCTGTCCCAGAACACCGTACACATCACATTTTGCACCGAGACAGTTTGTTTGGTATTCGCATTGGCCGGACATCCACTGTGACTCCAATGGATTGACTGCTGCTTGTTATGCAACAGTTCTTGGTGGCCAGGCTGTTGCATTAAGATTCGATTTACAGATCCAGTTATATGGCTCCTTCCGTGTATAACGATTTTACTACTGTGTCGTGTGGGGCCTGAAGATGGCATCAATATAATGCCGAAACACGTAGCACATAAGAAGTTCATAAAATAAATTTCTACAATACATACGGCTGTTGGTAAATTATTGCATCAAGAAATACATGCCAGCCATTGTCCCATGGTCCGTAATGGATCAACGAAGAAAGGAGCTATGAAGTGTGGTCAGCAACCTTATAAAACTACAATACGAAATTTGCTTGCCAGTCTTGAGTCCCATACAAGGGTGCATTTTGGAAGAGGGATGTAATTATCGTACACCGTATCTTAAATGTGTGGTGCATAAACATATGAAGGGCTTATTTCAATAGTGGTACAAGTCCATTACCTCCACTTTTCTGTCTATAATGCTTCTGAAATTAATGAGCCAAACAAACAGAAAGAAACGTTCATCTCTAGCAAGAAGCCATATGCTTGAATATTTCTGGTATCTCAACTGCAGATTTTTCAGCGCTCATTTAACTTTAAGACTCTGTACCACAATATGAACAAAAATGGACTTGTACCACTATTGAAATAAACCCTTCGTATAATCAAACAGAGTGATAAGAGAACAACATAACATGCAAGGATTGTAGGCACTTTTCGAAATGGGTTGTAGCATTTACCACTTCGTAAGAGAACGAAAAATATGGTCTAGTACTATGGTGCCTAAGGGTTCTCCTCTTGGCAGCATCAGGCTCTAAACTTGACTCCAATAATAGCTAATTCTTGCACCATCTTCAGTGACAATGTCATTGGCGAGACGTTGTCGGAGCTTTAATCATATATGAGAACAAGTTTCGTGACAAAATGTTAATATCCAACACTACACTCCTGATGATGTTGCTGTTTAAAGTATCGAGTTTTTGCTACTAAATAGTGCATTTTTGTTGATAAGACTGAATGGCTAAATCCAGCAACTCGGAGTGGTTCAATAACATACATGTGTAGTGGGTAAAATAATATATGACCGCCGCTGGAATCGGGAAGAAATCGTGGCGATTCTACTGTTATCAGATATGCGCATCCCATTTTCTTCCATGAGTCATTATCCACGATGCGACGTTGACGCGATGTCATCAAGCGGCAATATGACACAAAGCTTCATGATGCGACTGTGTTATGACGTCGAGAGCAGTTGGACGACACTCACTTAATGCGATAAAATATGTAAAACTCTGGTAAATGCGGAAAGGTACGGAAAAATACGAGGCTGTGTGAAAAATACGTAAAACTGGTGAAGAATGAAAATAAATATCTGCCTCGGTCTGCTAGTACCTTAGATGATGTAAAATCAATAAGTAAACTTAGGTTATCCCAGCCGGTGTGGTCGAGCGGTTCTAGGTGCTTCAGTCTGTAACCGCGCGACCTCTACGGTCGCAGGTTCGAATCCTGCCTCGGGCATGGATGTGTGTGATGTCCTTAGGTTAGTTAGGTTTAAGTAGTTCTTAGTTCTAGGGGACTGATGACCTCAGATGTTAAGTCCGATAGTTCTCAGAGCCATTTGAACCATTTGAGCCAAACTTAGGTCATGTGATTTAACGTATTGTGTTATTAACAAATAGACATAGCCTACAACCTTTCCCTATGGTTATGAAAGATAGAGGTAAGGAAGGGGTACACGCTGCAACCCTTGGCCCACAGTAACACTATTTTGCGGAAATAACAAATAACCCACAAACCCATTGTAAGCACCTCTTACATACAGCTGTCAACGGCACAATCTTTCTGTGGCGATCGATATTGCACAGTACACATCTAAATCACAACACTAGAACATTTTATGTATATTCTTTTGTCCCCTTAAGTTAATTGTAACATGTCCTCACCGTACGTGTCAACCATCAGTGCTCTACGACCAAACATATGAACGTCAGTCGGTGCACGGTATGGATGATACTAGTCCGTCATTTTATTTGAGGCGTGACAGCTCGCTCGAAGTCGATTTCCGCATAAATGATAGTCTTTGGTTAGTGGCCGAGTGGCAGAAACGAGGTGAGCTGGGTCGCGGAGAGAAAACTGGGAGACAGTCGGCGGAGTGGAGTCGAGTCGGGACAAGGGAGACCGGGAAGGCGCGTGCTTGCCAATATAGTCTAGAGATTCCAGCCGTGTTCCGCTGTGGGGCTGGCAGTGGATTGGAATGGCGGCTGTCTTTACCCTCCTGCCGTGGCTTTGTCGCACGTTAATTTACCCGCAAGTGTCTTAGTTTCTTATTGGCTTTGCTGACGGTGGTTTTTGTGCAGACTTGAAGGTGAATATTTCGTCTATTTGAAAACCGAGGTACGAACGTTGCTGTACTCTTACTCCATGCTTCGTGGTTACTTCTGCTTGAATTGTGACTTGCTGGTTGTGAGAGAAAGAAAGTGACTTCTGAAGTGCTGTGAGGTGTCTGCAACCCGGTTTATTTGTAAATATATGTTTCATGTGTCATTGGTTCTGAAGGCTCGAGTATGAGTAGCCTGATTGACTTTTTGAAGGACTTTTGCTTTAAATAAGTAACAGCTCCTTGTTATACTGAATGGTAGCCCCATGCTGTGGCTTACCTAATGTTGCATTTTAGTGTGTTTTAGTGTTGCCGACGGAACGCCTGTAGTGCTAAGTATGTCCTCACCCTGTGTTTGAACTGGTTTATGCTCTGGTCGTATCATTGTGCGCATTTGTGTGCTGGACGGAGCAGGGCAAACTGTAAACGAAAGGCACTTTTGTCACTTCTCCTAGTAGTTAAACCTTACTGAATTTCAATCTGTGATATACACCCCCTCAGGACTCTGAGTTGTTGTAGTTCCAACGTTCTATGAAGTGGCTTTTCATTCGTCTTTGCTAAGGAAGTTGGTTATTTGCAGTTACCATTCTTGCCTTGCTATGCCGTTTAGGTGAAAAGGTTCAAGAGAGATTGCTTTGTGTTGATTAGTCGATACGTGTCACTGAAATCTCTAAATTGAAGGTGTACTTGTGCATAGACCGATTTCTTTGACATCCTTGTTAGCCCGGCCATAAGCATTATGCGCGAAATACTGTTTCAGCTTCACTGTAGATAAACAATAGCAGTGAACCCTGTATTTCCACTCCTTGCGGCTCATTCGTGCAATTGTTCCGGTGACAAACCCACAATTACTCATTATGATGCATACGCTGCAGCGTTATATACCCTAGCGAAAGCTATTATCATGGATGGGGCACTTGCGTACTGTTGTGTGAGCTGTAGCAGCTCTAAAGGCGTTGGCTCAGTACAGTTGAACGGTGGCAGGTGCTGTCATGGTATAGTGTAGCTAACCAGATCCGATAAATCTGGAAGCCCATACGCAGGCAGCTTTCTGCTGCTGCTGCTACTGTGGCGCTAGTGGTATGGGGGTGTAACCATCAAGCAGTTCTGCTACCACCAGTTCTGGCCACGTTAACAATATCAAACTATAAGCATATATTTGAATATATATTTGTTAATACAATAGTAATAATTATATTATTAATATTTGATACTTTCAAATCAGTCTTATTTCTCTCGTACCTTATCGTGCTGGCTGGTCCCTACTGCTGATGCTGATGGCGCTCTGTCGTCCTTTCACTTTGAAGCTTTGAAGATCAGACTTCGAATGGAGGGATGGGGGGCGGCTTGGAATGCTGAACTCATATTACAATAAAGGGACGTGAATAGGGAGCTCGATTCCTGCTTGTCCAATCAGTTTCCCACCGTTCTATTGTGCTCCCATATAGGTGGGTTTCCTGCCATTTTTAAGCCACGTGTCCACCATCACATAACTGACTAATATTTATGGGGATTCCCGTGGGTGACGTTGATCAAATCCCGGTGGTTCCCCGGGGCAGGTACTAGGGGTTTACCATGACTATATTCGGTCAACTTCCTAACCTCAAACCAGATGTGTAACCTGGCACCACATGTCATAAGATCGTTATTTCATCAGGAATCGCCTTGAGGTTTTACTAACTGGTAGCTGGGATGCTAGCTGGGATGCCTTGACAAATGTCATTTGTCAAAAGTTCTACAAAACTTAGCTACCAGACAGCTTATAGTGTGACTCTTCAGTTTCTTTCGGCATTGTATATTACACAATCATTATCTAGCATAAAGCTAGATCTCCGTTAGGCACAAACAAGAACGTTGGGGCTGATGGAATGACTGCCGACGACGGAACGAGTAGATTTGCCTTCGCACCTCTTACATGTGCATCGATATCGTATGTTCACCGCAAAACTGGAAGGTGGACAAAATGGTTCAAATCGCTCTGAGCACTATGGGATTTAACATCTGACTGCCCTGGATGTAGAACTACTAAAAACCTAACTAACCTACGGACATCACACAACGTCCATGCCCGAGGCAGGATTCGAATCTGCGACCGTAGCAGCTGCGCGATTCCGGACTGAAGCGCCCAGAACCGCCCGGCCACAGAGGAAGGTGGGCAGTTGCAAGTCCAAGAGTTTTTCTCGACAGTCATTGAAGCTGAAATTACTGACTGAATAGCATACCATTGTAATAAATTACTTTGAATTGTTTAAAAAAATGGGTGACTGGCTCACCTATTTTTTTTGAAAGTGTTCAGCCAGTCACATTTCCCTGTGCTTCTCTTTTATCTTATCTGTTCTTTCACATCTGTTTTAATCCCAGGTATAGAACCTTTCACCTCTTCTCCGTTGTCTTAAGGCGTGTGATAGTGATTGCGTGGTCAACGCAGGTGAATATGAGTAACCGAGGGGATTTCTGTAAGACTCCAGTACTGTATGGAGTCTCAGATTAAAACAGTCATTGCATCCGAACTAAGCATTATAACCACCCTTGTTTTGTAACTCACTAATGTACACTTCATTACACGATATCTTTCCCAAACCTCCCCATGAACTAAGAAACTTGCTGTTTTTGGGGAGTCTTACGTGCCTCCGTGTTACAGACAGCCGTGCTGTAGGTGCACTCACAGTGTCGGCGTACATGATGAGCGGTCAGATAAACGTGTGGTTCCTGAACAGGGGAAACAGCGTTTTCAGTACTTGCAGGTGCAACAGTCTGGAAGATTGACTTATCTGTCCTCGCAGCATCAGCCAAAATGTTCCTGCTGTGCTGGTACTGCGAACGGCTCAAAGCAAGGAGCAACTACAGCCAGGGAGCATGCGGCGTTACTGTATGGTTAAATGACGATGGCATCTTCTTGGATAAAATATTCCAGAGATGGTAAAGTTCTAATTCAGATCTCAGTGTGCAGGCTACTCAGGGGAGCATGTCGTCATCAGAAGAATAAAATTGGTGTTCTGTGCGTCAAAGGGTCGAACGATACATCCCTGAATTGTGTTGGTAGGTTAGAAAATTTATAAAGACAAATGGATAGGTTGAAGTTATAGTTACATACAGTGGGTATCAGTAAAGTTCGGTGACAGGAGGAACAGGTCTTCCAGTCAAGTGAGTGCAGGGTTATAAATACTAAATCAAACAGGGGTATTGCAGGAGCAGGTTTAATAAAGAATTAAAAAAATAGGAATGACGGTAAGCTATTGTTGATAGCACAATGAACGCATTAACATAACCAAGATAGGCACTAAGTCTACACCCACCACAGTGTACAAGATTTTATGCCGACTAGCTCCGCAGATGATGGAGAGATTGAAGAACTGCATGATGGGATAAAAGAAATTATTCAGGTAGCTAAGATAGACGAGCATTTATTGCTCATGGGACATTGGAAGGAAAAACGGTAGATGAATATGAATTGCGGGATAGGAATGAAAGAGAAAGACACCTGGTAGAACTGTGCACGGAGCGTACCACCGCCAACACTTAAGAACCATGAATGAGAATGGCACACAAGGAAGAGATCTAGGGACACCGCAAGTTCCAGATCGATTGTATAGCGGTAAGACAGAAATTTGCAACCAGATTTAAAATTGTAAGACATTTCCAGGGGCAGATGTTTACTCTGACCACAATTTGTTGTTTATGAACTGTAGATTAAAACTGAATAAATTGCAAAAAGATAGGAAATTAAGGAGATGGGCCTAGATAAGTTGAAAGAACGAGAGGTTGTTAAGAGTTTCAGAGGGAGCATTACTCAACGACTAACTAGAAGAGGGTAACGGAATGCAATACAAGACGAACGGGTAGCTTTGAAAGATTAAATAGCTAAGGTAGCAGAAAATCGAAAAGGTAAAAAGACAAGACCTTGTAGACATCGTTCGATATCGCAAGAGATATTGAATTTAATTGATGAAACGAGAAATCATAAAAATGCAGCAAATGCAGCATGTGAAAGAGAATAACAACGTCTAAAAGTGGGATTAACAGGAGGTGCATAATGGCTAGGCACAAATGGCTAGAGTGTAATGTCAAGGAAGCCTGCAGACCCAGTTCGCTAGACAAACAATCAAATTATTGAGTTTTATTTCAATAACAATTTCATTTCAATAAGAAAACTGCAGATTCTTAACTTTGTGCAGTTACTCAGATGTGTCACATGCTAAGGGCGACATACGAAATAATCAGTATTTGCAGTGACTGCTGCTCTCTAACCGACAAAGGCCTTTCATCAACTGCTATCGAAGCGCCTATCGTTGACGCTGCTATCGAAGTCGTTAATCTTGAAGCTGCTATCGAACTGGGCCGCCACGTCAGGCACGGCAGTTACCTCCCCTTCACCTAGGCGCCGCTTTGTCGCGTTGTCCTCCTGGAAGGAGGTCCGGTCAGCGTGCGATTGACTGACCTTTTCACAGCCTTCTCTTCTCTTTCGTTCCCGACTGGCGTGCCGGCGTTGACTTAACACAGTAACATAGAGGACAAAAGTAAGGTTGTAGAAGCAAACGTCACTTTGGGAAAGATAAATCCCACCTACAGAAAAATTAAAGAAGCCTTTGGAGAAAAGAGAAGGAAGAATATTAAGAGCTCAGATGGAATACTAGTACTAAGCAAAGAGGGAAAGCTAAGAGGTGGAAGGAGTGCGTAGAGTCTCTACGACGAAGATGACAATTACGGCAGTAATATAGAAATGGAAGAGGAAAGGAAATTTTGGAAATTTGTGGTAAGGTTCTATGGGACCAAAAAGCTGAGGTCATCGGTCCCTAGTAGTACACACTAATTAATCTAACTTACGCTAAGGACAATACACACACACCCATGCCTGAGGGGGGACTCGAACCTCCGACGGGGGGGAGGCGCTCGAGCCGTGACAAGGTGCTCAGACAGCTCGGCTACCCCGCGCGGCGGAATAAGAAAAGGAATAGGACGTAGATAAAGATGCAGTTGGATATATGATATTGCGAGAAGAATTTGACAGAACACGGAATAAACTAAGTCAGAATTATGATGCCAAAGAAAGCAAGCGCTGACAGATCGGAATACTACAAGACTACAAGACTACAAGTTTGATAACTCATGGTTTCTATATAGCAGAAAGGAAAAACTGACAGGAGACGAACTCGGTGAATATCAGACAAATGGAGGAACACACAAGGCAATACTGAGTCTATGACTTCTCTTAGAAGATAGATTAAGGAAAGGGGACACTACGTTTACTGAATTTGTAGACTTAGAGAAAGCTTTCGACACTGTTGACAGGAGTACACTCTTTGACATTCTGAAGGTAGCAGGGGTAAACTACAGGGAGCGAAAGGCCATTTATAACTCATACAGAAACCATACGCCACTTACAAGAGTCAAGGGGCAAGACAGGAAAACAGTTGTTGAAACGCTGTTAAGTCCCATAGTGCTTAGAGCCTCAGTTGTTGAAACGGAAGTGAGACAGCGTTGCAGCCTACCCCTATTGTTATTCTATCTGTACATTGAGCTATCAGTGAACGAAAGCGCTGAAAAATTTCGAGTAGGAGTTAAAGTTCAAGGCGAGGAAATAAAAGCTTTGCCGTTTGCGATGACACTGTAATTCTTTCAGAGACAGCAAAGGACTTAGTTGAAAGGAATGGACATTTTCTTGAAAGGAGAATATAAGATTAACATCAACAAAAGCAAAACAAGGATAATGGAACGTAGTAGAATTACAGCAGGCTGTGCTGAGGGAATTAGATTAGGAAAGAAGATATCAAAAGTAGTAGCCGAGTTTTGCTATCTGGGCAGCAAAATAACACATGGTGGCCGAGTTAGAGAGGATAATAAAATGTAGATTGACGATGGCAAGAAAAGCGTTTCTCATGGAGAGAAATTTTTTAACATCGACTTTGGATGTAAGTGTTAGAAAATCTTATCTGAAGATATTTGTCTGGAATGTAGCCTTGTATAGAAGTGAAACATGGACGATAAAGCAGTTCAGACAAGAAGAGAACGGAGGCTTTTGAAATGTAGTACTATGGAAGAATGCTGAGGATTGGATGGGTAAATCGCGTAACTAATTACAAAGTACCGAACAGAATTGGGAAGAAAAAATATTCTGTCATAACTTGACTAAAAGAATGCTTCGGTTGATAGAACACATTATGAGGCATCATGTGATCACCAGTTTGGTATTGGAGGGGAGTGTGGAGGACAAAAATCTTACAAGGATACCAAGAAATAATTACAGTAAGCTGGTTTAGAAATACGTAGGTTGCAGCTGTTATTCGTAGGTAAAGAGGCTTCCATAGGATGGAGAAGCATGGATAGCTATATCAAACCATTATTTGGGCTGAAGACCACAACAACAACAACAACAACAACAACAACGACAACGACGACGAAAACGACGACAACAACTTTCCTTTGCGCTTCGAAAACTAGGCTTGCAATGATTCATAAGACGTTGGAACGTGATGGTTTGTATAAACCATGAATTAGTGTTACTTATGCAGTTATAACGTTTTTTTTTTTTTTTGAAATTTTTCTTCCTGCTGCGAATAAAGACACATCTACAGACACATGTACGAGTATGAACAGTCGATATTGACTTAGCTCAAGGGCATGAGACCTACAGTCGAAATGCTATATTTGTCAGACTTTAACTAATATCATCATCGTAAATTACTATTATGGGCGCAGTGCAAGAGGTTCCTGAAACAAATTCCCCAACAGATATCGCAGTAATGAAACCTGAGCCAGGGCAACCATTCAGATAAAAACTTCTTAAAGCGTCCTATGGATACGTCGTGTCATTCGAAAGCCAGACAACTGAAAGTTCATGAGGTTCCATGCGAAAGATACAAACCAAATGGTGCACTAGCTGGAGTATTTTGATGTAAAAGAAATGTGTTCGCAACTGTGAATACGGTTAGACTTCTGCTGCACAGGTTTTTTAATGTCTTTTTAAATTTTTTACCTGATAGGGACTCGAACCCTGATTTCTCGCTTTGCTCTGGTGGCAGCTTTAACCACATCGGCCATCCGAGCACGCCTCCCGGACCGATCGAGACCTCCTTACGGCACCGTGTGTCCACGTCCTGCACCCCACCTTTGCTATCATTCCCGTACAAGGAGAGACTTTATTTATTACCGTCGTGACTTTTCTACTTACGTAGTATTATTTTACAGTGACTGTGTTTCACAATGCACTATGCACTGTCCTTCAGAAATGCGTAGATGTCTGAAGAACACTGCTACGAGGTGCAGCTGTATGAGATACTTGAAGAAATGTATTCGCTGTTGCATAACTGTAGGACACTGCATAATACGCAGTAAAACTGCAAAGTAGTGCCCGGAAGTATACCGAGTAGTGGTAGTGATAAAACAGCAGTTACCAACTAGATATCAGATGTCATCAGTAGCACAGTGGTTTGCTTTCGGCTGGACGTTCCGTCCGGAAGCACGCTTTCACCACTCTCCCTGCCTACCCCTGGCCCACACCCTCCCTTCCTCATCACACGCTGAAACCCGGAAACGCTGTTGCTTTTGCATCTCGGTCCGGTGACGGACGCTTAATGAGGACCTCCGACAGCGCTGAATGGACGCGCTGAACTGGCTCGCTGCCGAGCTCTTTTGTTCTGCTGTAGTATTGTCCACGTGCTGGGCCGCGGTATGGGGTTACGCAGCCACTACAGCGGTCCCGCTGTGAAAGGGCACCGCAGACCAAACTCTCTCTCCCCAGCTCTCCCACTCTCTCTTTGCTTTCTCCATCCTGTTCCGTGTACTCTCTCTCTCTCTCTCTCTCTCTCTCTCTTTATCTACCTACCTACCTATCTCTCTGTCTCTCACACACATACACACACACATATGCACACTCGTGCAATATGAAACCCTGCTGTCACGTATTTACTCTTTCGATTTCAGCCGCTAGGTTAAGAATAACAAGTATTGTTTTCGCTCACAATGGACTTGTCAAAATCGGCCGTACGGCGCGTTTGTGTAACTTGGTGCAACACGGTCTGCATTTTGCAAATCGGGCCTGGGACAAAGGTTACAAACGAGTGCTAGTCGCTTTTATTCGTGTCGTTTACCGCATGTTGGACCCGAAATAAAACTCGCTCCTGACTCCTGCAGCACTCTTGAATAAAAAATAACCCCTTTGTGTCTCAATAAAGAATCTTTTTCCGGAGAAACTGTGATGGAACTATTTAAAAACTACAACGAGAACAGATTAGTTGATGGTACGAGAATAATACATTTTTTTATCCGCAGGTTTGACGAACTCGTATTTCTTTTATTTAATTTGTTAGCTACTCTACTGGCCGCAGGTGTCGCGAAGAACGCAGAAGATTGGCAGTAAGCTCACAGCAGAAACTGTACACCAAATTCCACCTCTGATAATGATTGTTAAACTGGAAGAGGAGAATTTGAGGAATCTGTTCACTGACGATCTATCCTCACTGGTCTGAAATACACGCAGATAGGGTGATAATCATTTTATGCCATTCCAGTCGAAGATATTCTTGTAGAATAGTTCTAGCTCGGCAAAATTTCGGCTGAGCATTGTCTTGGAGAGTAATATGTGAAGTAAAATTGTTAGCCTCGCCTAAACCCTCAGAAAAGTGTTCAGGGAATTCTTTCAGAAAGCGAGCTACACTGTCGTTGGCTTTTAATGCAGTCACTGACAACACGTGGTCCTGAATTTGAAAGCCAAACAAATGAAACGAATCAAGGCGAAATATGTTCTTACAATAGTGTAATTGTAGTACAGTGAAAACCACGGTTCACGTGTGAGAGTGATACATGGCACGCAAAGTACATTTTGCGAGAACGGGAATGTCCTGTCCATTATAACCGTCACGTGCATGCTAGCTTTAGACAAGCATGGGAAGCCTAACAGTTCATATGCGTTATGATTCAGCTATGTAACAGAGGCACCCGTGTACATCTGAAATTTCACACGTTTTCCACTAAGATGCAAATGATATGGTGGATTCCTGGTAAAGTACTCTCCACTTCTTTACTAAAAATACACGATTTCTACTATTAGAGCACCGACAGGATTTATACACAGACGATAAAGGAGATAGAGATCTAAGTAACCAGAGAAATAACTAGTACTTTGTGGCTATGTCTGCATGTTTTCCAATTCTTCTTCCATTACCAACCTCGCGGTAATTGTGGCTGGGACCATCTCTGAGCTACGTATATCTCTAAAAGTGCTGCCAGTAGTATCTAAATAAATGAGCAGTGTGTTCTGGTATTGTGTTTCGCACACACAGTTTGGCAAAGATGTTTGCGAAACATCATTTACAAAAAAGTCCTCAATAGCTGTAACTGTGGAACTCTCCGGTAGGGGTGGGCAAGAAATCAATTATCTGTGACTGAGAAGTAGCGGTTTTCACAATGACGATTTGTGGTATCTTGCGACGATTTTAGTATCACCTAGAAGTCAGAAGTAGCAACTAAAAGTAGCGTTTAACATTCAGTGATTCAATGCCACGTACCATCTGTTGGATCAAGTTCGTAATTCGCTCTAAAAACATTGTTCCTCGCTAAATGGATGTATAACCAACCTGTGGTCAAATAAACGAACCAAGAAGCAAGGAGGGCTTTTTCAATTAATGTTTTAATTTTTTTAATTTTTAATTTAATTTTTTAAGTTTTTTAATTTTAATCTTTTAATTTCTTTTATTTTAATTTTTTAATTTTTTTAAAATTTTAAATTTAATCGGAACCACATTGAGATTCACAAATGTTTTATTTGCTACTCTTAGCTACATATTCTAGTATTTCTCTGTATAGTTGCGCTCCGACTTTCACATTTGTCGTTGCATGGTACCAACTTTCTAACACCCTCCTCACACATGGCAACCACCTGTGCTTCCCGCCAATTATCTACGCAGGTGTCAACATCGTTGTCGGTGCCCAACTGCTGTCCTAGCCAACGGTTCATGTGAGCCAAGAAACGAAAATGAGAGGAACCCGAATCCGGGCTCCAATGTCAGTGATCAAACACTTCCCATCGAGAACACTGCAGGAGCGTCTATGTTGAAGCTGAAGTGTGCTGCCGAACAATGTCACGAAGAACGACAATGCCTGAAGACAATATTCCTCTTCGCTTGTTCTAAATTGCCCTTTGTGGACTATTTTCTGGAATCCACTCGCTGAACAAGATCATTATACGGATTATACAGCAGTAGCTTCCTGCCCTGGCCACGTGCATCGTGAACTGCCGGCCGGAATGGCCGAGCGGTTCTAGGCACTTCAGTCTGGAACGGCGCGACCGCTACGGTCGCAGGTTCGAATCCCGCCGCGGGCATGGACGTTTATGTTGTCCTTAGGTTAGTACTAGGGGACTGATGACCTCAGATGTTAAGTCCCATAGTGCTCAGAGCCATTTGAGCGTCTCTACGTCCTGTTCCTGAGTTGTTGCACCATTGTCGCACTTCATTGTCACGCAGTTACGTTATGTGGGTGGCATGAAATCAGGTAGAACATCTTAGCGTGAAGAAATAGAACAATCGGCGGGACACTATTGTTCTTGGCATCTTTACGTGCTCACTGTGCGCTCAGAACTGGAAAGTGCAAGTTGACGCGATTGATGAGGATGCTATAGACGCTACGCAACACATCTACGCAAAGTTTCATCAGATTTCCTCTGTGATTTTAACTAAGTGACCGATTTGCCCTTGAAATAAAAGAAGCCCTCGAATCTGCTTTCAAGAAAAAAATTTCATTTGTGTTTTACCTCGCAGCAACAATGATGTGAATGAGTAGGGTGTTATATTGGATACTCCGCCCCCCACCCTGTGAAATCTTAGTTGTGTAACATAGCCTGAGGTAAGGTTAGGTTGAAAACTAATTATTCGGTTGGGAGTTTGTGAGGCCAACGAATGTGAATGGCAAATAAATTCTGTGGTAACAGACTGATAGTGCAACGCAATCTTTACGCTCGCGCTGTGTTTAAGCGCACTTAACACGTATAAAGAAACGGTCGCTACGTGGAAGGGCAGAATTAATACATGAAAAGGCAGGGTCGCTATGTGAAAGATTCCTATTGTAGGAGATAACATGCGATTTATCTGTTAAATGGGCGTTCATGTGCAGAGAAAAGTACTCTAGCACATACATTTATGTGATATAGTCCCAGTCTATCGGATGTCACCTGTGCCGTATTGCAACACTGATTGTCTCTGTTGACTCAGAGAGAGAAAGCCACATATTTTGAAAAAAAAAAAAAAGCTTTGAAAACAATGGAGATATATTTCCCATTGTACTTATGAGATCCTATTGACCTTATTGCCACTAGGGAGGGCACAACAACCGGTGACCAAAGGAACCCTAACAATTGGTACAGAAATTAGTGGGAAATAATATTTCCATTGTTCCAATTGTTTCGAGTAATACCTGTTACACATAAAGTTCATCATTCTATTTTCATAAATGTTATATTCAGGAATCAAACAATCGGTTTTAATTGGGGTCATATTGACCCCAGTGGTACTAAGAGGGTTAACTTTGCGGAGAGGTACAAGCTACGAATTCGTGTAACAGGATTCTGAATCGTGACAAGTAGTGGCATTCACAGAAATCACTGACACTGGTAAGACATAGTTCAGCTTATCTTCACTGTCTGGACTATAACGGCACAGGGAGAGTGGGGATCGCGAGCAGTGAAGGAGGGATTTTGTTTACTGATTGTCGAAGATTTCGTACATGTGTCTACGCTGCCTGAGGTGGTATACACCGTCTAAGGATCTCTCAGACGGTGTGGCCACGCAACAGAGAACTCTTGAAGCTGGTGAGGAGATCCTATCGGCAGATCTAAGCACAAGAGATGAAAACTTAAAAAAGTGGGGACTGATACCAAATCCAACGAAGACTGAAGTCAGCTGCTTTCACCTTAACAATAGAATGTCCAATGCGAAGTTGAATGTCACTTTTAATGGTCAGGTCCTTCGCCACCAAGACTCTCCAAAATATCTAGGAGTGACTCTTGATAGAACCGTCTCCCACAGGAACCACATAGAAAACAACGCAGCAAAGCTGAGATCACCCAATAACATCATACAGAAGCTGAGTGATACCTCATGGGGCGCAAGAGCTACAACACTGCGAGGCGCTGCCTTAGGGCTGGTCTATTCTGTTGCTGAATACTGTGTCCCAGTGTGGCTCAATAGCACACATGTGAGAAAAATTGACGTCGAGCTAAATGCAGCACTGAGGACAATAACAGGCTACACCAGATGTACTCCTCTATACTGGTTACCACCTCTAAGCAACATTGCGTCACCAGGCCTCCGAAGACAGAACGCTCTCCTCAAGGAATACCAAAAATTACTTAAAATCCCCGAGCTTCCAATGCACGCTGATGTTCCTGGACTCCGAATGAACCGATTAAAATCTAGCCAGCCACCTATTGGCAGAATCGCAACAGGCAGCTACTTTCAGTATCAACAAAAAGAGGATAGAAATGTGAAACACTATTGCCCGTGAGGAACATCAGACCCTCCAAAGACCTGACACAAGACCAGACGGTATGGAAATAACGCGACGTGCCTGGAAAACAATGAATCTGACCCGTACAGGCCACAGCATCTGTGCTGAAAACCTCTACCGATGGAGAAGGGCTTCATCTTCTCAGTGTGACTGTAGAAATGACCACCAGACGATCCATCACACTGCAACAAGCTGTAGCCGAAGAGCCTGCCATGGCAACTTGGAACATTTCTTTGAAGTGACAGAGGCATCCCTTGGATGGATCGACAAATTAGATAGTAATTTATAGACTTATTATTTAAATTATAAATTATGAAATTAATATATTTTCCTAAAATTTTGTAAAATTACGTAATCCACACTTATTAGTTGCTGTTCATATGTAATGCCATATATAAAGAAATAAATGTCTTTAGAATGCAACAGATGTGTCTTTCTTACTATTTTGACATATATTCCTGTTTCAATTTTTCAATTTACTGATACTTTCTTTATGTCCTGAGTCACGTGGGTCGTAGTTCAGTTAAGCGTGCAGGCCAAATAGGCGGCTTCACAGTAGAATGCTAGATGTGTCTTACTTACCGTTCTATGTGACTAATTTCGCGCTGCTTACTAATTGTGAGGGACGATTCCCATAGTGTAAAATAATTTTACATTCGAACTCCCCAGTGGGGTATGTTGGCTTATAATGAATCAGCGCAGCACACTCCTTTATTCTGATATGCTTTACTATCCCTGTATTTCTGCAACAGTTCTCCTATTAAAATCGTGTAGTTGAGAACCTCTTCAGATTCTTGTACCACACCCTTTCCTTGGGCGTCTGGAGCGTCTGTCCTTATTACTGGTGTAATGTGTGCCATCACTGATTAAGAATTTTAAGGTGAGACTCATTACATGTATGTCTTCTGATTTTATATTCTTATAAGTAGGAAATGTTGGAATCCAGTACAGTAATACCACTGTTGTGCCGCGAAATAACATGTGTCATGTAGCCAAGTAAAAATTCAGACACATTCCTTGGCGAGGCAAAAGCCTGAGGAAAGCATATCAAGCCATAACAGCCAATCGGAATTTCAGCGAGAAGACAAAGTTGATACCACAGTGTTATAGACACAAGCCGGTTGCCTCACCCATTAGCTGAGCTAGGCAGCCTGAGGCGCTGTATAGCGGACACAGCGAAGAGACAGGGCTGCTGTGTCTGAGATGGCCTGATTCCACTATGCTGAAGCCGCATCGGTGTTATGAGTTGTGGTGAAGAAACCAGTACGGTACAGTTACAAGCATGGGCCAGTCTCAAGTAAATATTCCTCATTTTCAGAGGAGGCATGTTAGTCGGCAACTGATCACACCGGTGGCGGGACATGTGTCGATCCACCATCTGCTACTATAGCTGTGCGCAAGCTTCCTTAGAACAGAAAGACCCTGGCTGGGGATTTAGATGCTGCTTTCACAGCGCCGCCGTCCTCACCGAATCCGAAGGGGAGAACTGAGGCACCTTCAATCAGTGTGTCACCTGGTGGCCTACGTTGCGGGCCCAGGTGTGCAGCCACTTTTCCGTTACCATGGGGTATCAGCCTCAGTTGCTGCTGCCTTCCATCCTGGCGGTCTCTAGATCCCGTCTGAGGGCCGTGCTGCCGCTCGTCTGCCATCAGGTGTAGAGGCAAATTTCTTGCGGCCTGCCATTGCTCTGGGTAGTCTCCTCTGTTGAGAGCTGCCACTACAGACCGGAGTCACTTGGGTTATCATGCCTGCCTTACCTGTTTACGACCAGATAGCTCGGTAGACGCTGAGCTCCCGTCCTGCCGGAAAGCGTCCTTGCGGCGCCTTTGACGACCGCCCGCCGGTGCGTGCTGACAGTGGCGGCTTCCTCCGCTGGGCGTGGGTTGTTTACGTCCCGTAGGCGCCTGTTGCCTGGAGCAACGCTTCAACTACTGTTACATCTGTTGTCAATATTGTTTCACAGACGCCTCACTGGCCCTCTAACAGGAACCCACTCATAACACTTCATCGCTGCATTCTCCAACAGAGGAGGTCACAACCCTGGGCTTTATATTTGGCGTCCGAAAGGTCTTTCGCTTCTAGATGTCAGTGACAGGGGAGCCTCGCCTGCCGACATTCCTTGAGAAGATGGCTCGACACGGCTGCAGTTTCTCCACCATGTAATATGATGAGTGCAGTACTTTCTTCGTGTTTCTGTCTAACTACAAGTATCATGCATACGACGAGGAGAGTAAAAGCAAATGTTGTACTGGAATCTGTTGTGGAATCTGTAGCATTTGGAACGGGCAATGTATTTGTTGTGAGCAAGGAGTATGATTCATTGTGTTTAAATACGATGTAGTGTTAGTTATGAGCAGCAGCTCAGACAGAACGTTCGGTTGTAATAAGTCCATTCTAGCAGTGTACTGAATTGTCTACACCCCCGTTTATTCTTTCGTTTCAACTCTACTTGGGGCTACCCTGGAGAAAACACTGAGGAAGTCATACTCTGTAGCAGCTCAGTTGCAAGCTAGTCATGCGAATATGGTCTAGCGAGTACATGCTTGAAAGAAGAGCAGGTAGCTATAGGACAGAAAAGTAAAATGAAGAAAGAAAGGAAACGAGACTGGCGTTTTACTACTCCAGAGGAAATTGGGGAGAGTTAGAAAGCATGGGACGCTTGGTGGCGGGAAAACGCCGATTATACAGGGTGTTACAAAAAGGTACCCCCAAACTTTCAGGAAACATTCCTCACACATAAATAAAGAAAAGATGTTATGTGGACATGTGTCCGGAAACGCTTAATTTCCATGTTAGAGCTCATTTTAGTTTCGTCAGTATGTACTGTACTTCCTCGATTCACCGCCATGATTTCATACGGGATACTGTACCTGTGCTGCTAGAACATGTGCCTTTACAAGTACGACACAACATGTGGTTCATGCACGATGGAGATCCTGCACATTTCAGTCGAAGTGTTCGTACGCTTCTCAACAACAGATTCGGTGACCGATGGATTGGTAGAGGCGGACCAATTCCATGGCCGCCACGCTCTCCTTACCTCAACCCTCTTGACTTTCATTTATGGGTACATCTGAAAACTCTTGTCTACGCAACCCCGGTTACAAATGTAGAGACTCTTCGTGCTCGTATTGTGGACGGCTGTGATACAGTACGCCATTCTCCAGGGCTACATCAGCGCATCAGGGATTCCATGCGACGGAGGGTGGATGCGTGTATCCTCGCTAACGGAGGACATTTTGAACATTTCCTGTAACAAAGTGTTTGAAGTCACGCTGGTACGTTCTGTTGCTGTGTTTCCATTCCATGATTAATGTGATTTGAAGAGAAGCAATAAAATGAGCTCTGACACGTAGAGTAAGCGTTTCCGGACGCATGTCCACATAACATATTTTCTTTCTTTGTGTGTGAGGAATGTTTCCTGAAAGTTTGGCCGTACCTTTTTGTAACACCCTGTATATGAGCAGTAGAGAAGAATGTTAGAATTTCGAGGAAGCGTGAGGAATTATGGCAAAAGAGTGTCTGCGTGGGAGCAGACAGTGGAAACGCTTGTCAGGAATAGAAGGTTGTAGAAGTTTTGTGTAAGTTTACATGATGTACGGATTATTGGCGTTGTGGAAGTTATAGATGATAAGCTGGACGTATGCACTCAAATATCGCATGTAGAGCCCGAGGTTAATTGGTTGATTTTGGAGAGGGAGCCAAACAGCAGGCCATCGGTCATCGGTCCCATCGGATTAAGGAAGGATGGGGAAGGAACCGCCCCGGCATTTGCCTGAAACAGTTTAGCGAAATCTCGGGAAACCTAAATCAGTACTGAGACGCCCTGCTAAACCCGCAGGACAGGACAAGTAGTAGGAAAGGTGGACGGGGGCCTGAGTGAGCGGCTGTCAGTTACACTCCAAACATAACACTTTGTTTAGTTGTCCAAACACTACAGCACAACTTCTAAGCTTGACTATCGACAGAAAACGTCTTTAATTCTAAAACGGCTGAAGGCCCATAAATTTAAAACAGCATAACTACAATAACCTTTCAATAGCCAGAAGGCCCAAGCTTTATGACCAATAAGAAACCTTACTTCAAACGGCTGAAAGCCTTTGTTTAAAAAAAAACTGAAACCACTTTGTCAAGGCAGAATGCCCCAAGCTTTTAACCTTAAACATTATTTAAGTCCAAGTGATGTAAGACCTAATAAGTAAGAATCCAAAATTTTAAAGTGGCTGAAGGCCCATCAGTTTAAGAACAATACAATTACGATAAATTTTTTACAGGCAGAGGCGTACAGCTTTTCCTTGAAAGAATGTAATACTTGAGAGCCCATGCTTTTAAAAAAACAATACAACTACAATAAATTTTCAACAGGCAGAAATCTCACAGCTTTGTCTTCCGAAACGTAATAATTGATAAGTAGGATCCTTAAAACTTAAAGCGGCTGAAGGCCGATGCTTTAAAACTATACAATAAATTTTCAACAGGCAGAAGCCCCAAGCTTTGCCTTCGGAC
This sequence comes from Schistocerca americana, assembly GCF_021461395.2. Classification (NCBI taxonomy): domain Eukaryota; kingdom Metazoa; phylum Arthropoda; class Insecta; order Orthoptera; family Acrididae; genus Schistocerca; species Schistocerca americana. The sequence goes on along the minus strand of NC_060122.1, from coordinate 71,022,364 downwards.
AATGTAAGACTTGCCCAATTTAGGAAAACTTACATTTAAAACGGCTGAAGGCCTTTGATTTTAAAAACCACAATTACAAGCATACAAATTCCAACCATCGACCATGAGCCATTAAAAATACACAATTAAACGCCAAGATGAATGGCAGCATAGGCAACGGCGCTCAGAAGTTTCCAGGTTGTTCGGTCTGCCATTGAAATCTTAACGTTCGCTTAGGTGAGACAAGAAGTCGGCCCAACTATACTCGATCCGCCGGCAACACAACCAAGAGACCCACCGACAAGACGACTTTCTAACCACCGACAGTGTACGAGAATTCCACAGCCAAACCATTACAGACACAGCCGCCCACAACCAAAAATACATCAAGCTGTCAAAAACTACACACAATGTTGGACAGCGACAACAGGTGAGCAAAGGACACTGCCTGAATTTGCGTCAGCGACCAGGGCAGATAACCGGAACACTAACGGCCACAAGGCAGAAAATTCTGCTGGTGCATTTGAATTTCAAACCGACAAATACCGTTAATTCCACCACATGGCGGCTAAATCTGCACCAACTCAAACACTCGCTGTTGTTCCCAGGATTACCGCCATAGCGAACCACCAACCAAGACGACAAAGTGAACAGACGTGGCTTCGGTAGTTAAATCACCACTCAAATTTCATGTCCTGGGTCGGTGAGCCACAAACCTCATAACACTCGGAACAGCCCCCACATGCTCCAACAATCCATAGAGACCCCCAGCGGGCCCGGCCGACTGCGTCGCGCGGAGACTTGCTTGCTGATCCGCTCCAACCGATCGACTCACTGCCAGTACACCGACAACACTTAAGACAAGTTGTCAGTGGAAATGACACCAACTACACACACAGTTTGACAAACACTTGCACGAAGACTTGAACGACACTCGCAGTGGCTGTGTAATCACAAAGACAAATCGGGAGTCGATACAAAAACACAGCCAACCCATAAGCGATCGGCGAGCCAATTCACGTCGGCCAGTAGGACGACCAACCGACGATCCACGGAGAGCGTCACCAGCTCAGGTGATGCGTGTCGGCAGCGGTAGGGCGAGCCACGGACATGCAGGCCTCACTGCTGCTCCATTCCGACTGAACTAGTGCCGCGTTCCAACTCCAAGACTGGCAGGTCCGAACTGCCCTCCTTGCAAGTTCCAACTCCCTCCACGGCAGACGACATCCGGGAAGTAATGGCAGTGCAGCAAAGATAACACTTGAGAGCTATATCGATAGGCGCTGCTGCTGCCACTGACGGGCAGACAAAGCAGCAACTCAGCGACAACAGAAATTGAAACTAAGTTAACGAGGTGGCAACACGAAAAAACAGGACTTAAAATAAGAGATGGCACGATCTCGAGCCACGCACGGCTCAAGTATGGTCGGACGCGGATATGAACCGTCGTCCTCCCGAATGCGAGTCCAGTGTGCCAACCACTACGCCACCTCACTAGGTGTGTCCGAGGTAACTGTAATTCTATCCCAAGTAAAAGTCAGCTGTGCTGAAGTGTGTGATTTGCAACATGGGTGATAAAGATTTTGGTGCAGTGGTTTCTGCGCTGTTTGGTGTTAAAAGTTGTCGTTTTAAGGCCGTGGACCCTAGGCCATATGAACTGGGAGGTACACATGTTATTGACGTTTCGCAAGTTATCATTTCCATATCGAAATCACCATTCAGTCCGTTCTCCAACCGACATGCCACACTGCTTGTGAGAAAAACTAATCTGTCTATAACATCTGTTCGTGAAAGGGGCCAGAAGAAACACGATGTTACATACGGAGAGATTACGTAGTATCCAAAAAGGCAAACTACATTAAATTTGTGTGAAAATGCGAGTCACCAGAATGAACGTGGCCAGTAGTTTATTTAGAAGAAACGTCAATTCCTACATATTACACTATGAGTAACTGCTGACAAACTGATAGTGTCCGAGAAGTATTGTCAAACGGAAGTGCCATTCAGTCTTCAATCGTTGGGCTATGCAGGGTATTGAAGTACAGATGTGTAGCGTGTGGTTGTGCACCTCTTGAAAGGATACTGGAGCGTTGCCACCATGGCTACACACGCTCAATTTTCCTGAGTAATCCAGATATTTTCACTGCAATACCCTTACATAGATAAATGGTGGTAGGGAATCAAACGGTAGACAAGTAGGCTGTAACGAGCCACCAAAAACCATGGATCTCGAAAAACGTCCCTGAAAAAACGCGGAAATTTTGTCGGTGGACTTCGGTTTCATTACGAAGGTGTGATTGCAAGACTGTTTGCCGATACACCATTCCTTATTCACACAATGAACCTTGAAAACTGCAGCCGTTGCGAATTTATTCCTCACTGTTGTGTAAGCGGCCTCAGTGGATAGACTTATCGTCTCGAGAAAGACGAAACGGCGAATTTGTATTTGTTAAGCAAAAGATAACCAATTCTGAACGGCTGGTCGTGCGGCCGATACGGACCAGCGAGTCAGCTATTTCAGTACCCGCCGTCGTAACCGCATCAGAGCCGTCGCCTGTTCTTACGGCGCGGGCCATGAATTTCCGATGCCACCGGCATAAAACCAGCGGCGAGGCGCCCCCGCGTAACGGCCGATGGAAGTCGGCCTGAATAACTCAGCGCTCGGGATGATCCCGCCACGGCGGCCCCTCCGAAGCGGGCCAGACAGGTGGCTCCGCCCGCGTCTCCTGGGAGTAGCGGCTGCCTGCAGAGGCCAAGGTGAAACGTCCTGCGGCGTCAGTGAAACGTTGTTTCGTTGTGTTGGTACGTGTTGCGCAATTGCGTCGCTACATTTTCAGCCTCATCTAGGGAATTCTGTGAGTTTGGCAGACTGGGAAACATTCTTCTTGCTGTCGCGCTTCTGATTTTTTTGCGTGTGTATTGGATTTCTTGCTTGCAGTCCGACATGATTAAGAAGTTCTAAGATGTCGTGGTCTCATTGCTTACATATTCCGCCCTCACAATCATATTCCGCACATCAAGACGCTTCATTTGAACCCGAACTCGGTAAGACGAAGTCAATGTTGTATGAATTCATGTAAACGATATGCAAATAACAAGTGTGCACCGGGATTGAAATACTCGAGGCTGGCATACACACATACATTCCAGACACGACGGTCACAGGAGCTTTTAGTTTGAGAGAGGCAGACCACACACCGGGAGGCTGGTCCCTTCAGAGGACAAGTCAACCTCGGCCGCCTGTGGAGCAGAGAGCGTGTGCCCGAGTGAAAGCGGGAATGCCCCCATGTTTGGCTTAAAAGCAAATTCCACTACATTGTGTGGGAGCGTCCAATCTATGCGTTCTTTACACATAGCACACAGTTTCAGAGATTTTCACAGGGAGACAGCAAACGCCAAATGCTGATACTACAGATTTCCGGATAGGTCGCCTTAAACGAAACGTCATTCTCCTGTTTTAGAAGAGCAATGCTGATTGGCAGATGATATTTCTGACGCCTTGAGCTGAAGGAGTAATGAAAGAGACCGAAAATATACCCCTTCACGTCTGGCATGCAGGCGCACCGTTCTGTTGTCGCTCTTGGAGCGAGGAACAAGTCTCTCCTCAGTACTTCACTGGGAGGGCATCTCTCTCGAGAGCGAATCGAAGCACGACTCTATATTGAGTCCTTGCAATTAAGCATTGTTCACTGTGTTGGCCGACACACTTATTGTGTGGTGTCAACAGACAGAGTTATAGTTAAACGCCTGTGAGCGAATTTTTGAGTGGCATCAAGGTGGACTGGTTATCTGACCAGTGTACCACGCCAATAGTTAGACTAGGGGTGAATAGAAATCCTTGACTTCATCAAGGCATAGGGAGAGTTTGATTGGCGAAGGTCAATCCAGATAGAACGCGAGTTATCTTATTTGTCAGCAGTGAGCGGCGCAGACAGCAGTCATCGCAGCTTATGGTATTGTGCACTACAGCTCTTGCGAGCCCCATACTTCCTCCACAACAATACAATTCACTGCATTTCACATGCAACAGCCTCGACTGCACCTAGCACATTCTAACAGATAATTATTCAAGTTGAGTAGGCATGGCTCTCAGCCATTCTGCCAAGTCAGCCGGCCGGTGTGGCTGTGCGGTTCTAGGCGCTTCAGTCTGGAACCATATGACCGCTATGGTCGGAGGTTCGAATCCTGCCTCGGGCATGGATGTGTGTGCCGTCCTTAGGTTGGTTAGGTTTAAGTAGTTCTAAGTTCTAGGGGACGGATAACGCATGACCTCCCGTAGTGCTCAGAGCCATTTGAACCATTTTTTGACAATTATTGAACGATATGAAATTAAAATTGTCATAACGTCTGAACGTTTTGCGTTAGGACGTTAAAACTGGACCGTTGGCTGTGGCGCATGCCCACTTTCATTTGGATGGGTTCGTCAATAAGCAAAATTGGCGCATTTGGGGGACTGAGAATTCACATATCGCGATCAAGAAGTCTCTTCATCCTAAACGGATGACTGAGTCGTGTGCAATGTCCAATCTCGGAATAATCTGTGCGATGTTCCTCGATGGCACGATGACCGAAAGGTACGTGAATGTTTTGGAAGATGATTTCATCCCTATAATTCAAAGTGACCCTGATTTCAACAAGATATTGTTCATATAAGATGGAGCTGGACCATATCGAAGCAGGAGGGTGATGGGGATCGCATTCTGGCTCTGTGGTACCCAGAGACCACTGACATGGTACTCGATTGGCCGCTATATTCTCTGGATCTGAATACATGCGACTCCTGTTTGTGGAGCTGTACTAAAGACAAGGTGTACAGCAATAGGTGTACAGCAGTAATCTCAAAATCATTGCTGAGCAGAAAACAGCCATTCAGGAGGTCATCGGCAGCATCGATTTTCCTACACTTCAGCAGTTCAGGAAGGATTTCTCTATTCGTCCGCGCCACATCATCGCCAATGGTGGCAGGCATATCGAGCATGGCATAACTTAAATCCGAATATCATATAAATAGCCCACTCTCCACGAATCTCGACACTTCGCCAGAATATGGGTAGTACGACACTTCCCGAAACGTAGCGAGATATCAACGCTACCACTCGGCTGGAGACCCGAGAAACCTTCATCAATCTGTCGTGATGTGTACATGTTGAATAAAGTGTGTGTACGCCGTAGTTTGTAACTAATTTACGTTTTCTTCCATATAGTTCAATAATTCTCACCCTGCACATACACACTGCGTAAGCCAACATGCAGTCTATGGTGGTGGGTACGTTGTATCATTGCTAGTCATTCCTATTTCACTCGCAAACAGGTGGAGACTAAAACCACTGTTAGTCTACTTCAGTACGAACCCTGATTTCTCTTATCTTGTTCTTGCAGTACTAAGGCGACATGTACCGGGTGATCAAAAACACAGTATAAATTGGAAAACTTAATAAACCACGGAATAATGTAGATAGAGAGGTAAAAATTGACACACATGCTTGGAATGACATGAGGTTTTATTAGAACCAAAAAAAAAAAAAAGTATTGCTAGACGCGTGAAAGATCTCTTCCTCGCTTCGTTTGGTGATGGTCGTGTGCTCAGCCGCCACTTTCGTCATGCTTGGCCTCCCAGGTCCCCAGACCTCAGTCCGTGCGTTTATTGGCTTTGGAGTTACCTGAAGCTGAAGTCGCAAGTGTATCGTGATCGACCGACATCTCTAGGGATGCTGAACTTCCGACGCAAATGCCACACCATAACTCCGGACATGCTTTACAGTGCTGTTCACAACATTATTCCTCGACTACAGCTGTTTTTGAGGAATGATCGTCGACATATTGAGCATTTCCTCCAAAGAACATCATCTTTGCTTTGTCTTACTTTGTTATGCTAATTATTCCTATTCTGATAGATGAAGTACCATCTGCCGGAAATTTTTGAACGTTTCTATTTTTTTGATTCTAATAAAACCCAATGTCATTCCAAGCATGTGTGTCAATTTGTATCTCTCTATCTACATTATTCCGTGATTTATTCAGTTTTCAAATTTATACTGACTTTTTTATCACCCGGTATGTTGGTGACTGTGCACTGTTTCTGCAGTCTGTCACAATTGGCAGTTCTCTACACTTTCACACTAGTATTTCGCGACAATAACATCTTGTTTATTCCACGGATTCTCATCTGAGTGTACGAATCATTTCAATGCCTTGATGGAACCTACCGATAACAAACCTAGCAGCAGGCCTCTGAACTTTGTTTCATCCGACCTGGTAGGGATTGCAAACACTCGATCAGTACCCAGCTACAAGTTGTAACAGTGTCCTGTAGGCGGTCTCCTTTATAGATGAGCTATGCTTGCCTGAAATTGTCCCATAAATCAAAGTCGACCATTCGCCTTTACTGCAACCTTACTTACGTGTTCGTTCAGTTTCATGTCGCCTTGCGAAGCTACTCCTAGATATTTATTAGATGTGGCTGTGTAAAGCACCACTCCACTAATAATGTATTCAAACAATGGAGCATTTATTTTGGATGTCATCTTCATTAATCACATTTTCCCATATTTTTAGCGACCATTCGTCACTCCAAAAATAAATAAATACAGCATTGTTTTAGCAAGTCATCTTCATTAATCACATTTTCCCAGAACTTAAGCCTTCATTTATCACTCCAAATTTAAATAAATACAGCATTGTTTTTGCAAGTCATCTTCATCAATTATATTCTGCCACATTTAGCGTTAGGTAGCATTCATCACTCCCAATATATATATATATATATATACATTGCATCATGAACAAGGACTGCCGTTGACCATATCTATCAGAACGTTTATGTACTTACAGAACAAGAGCTACCCCGCCCTAAGGCAGTGCAGACGATACCCTTGTCTCTGATGAACACAGTGCAAATAGTGGAAATCAACTGTGCGTCAAATTTCAGTGTCGCACACGACATTTTGAGCATGGCAGAGGCCACCATCTGCGCTGTATAGCGAACGCTCACATCCGAGCGAAAAGCCCCCAGAACCTAGGTAGCAGCTGAAACGTTTCAATGCAAATAACTTCTTTAGTCACATAACCGCCATAGAAGAGCTCTGGTGTGTTACTGTGACACCGAGACAGAGAAGCAAAGTAAGCAGTGGAAATGGAAATGATCGTATGTCGTCAGTGGCCGGGAGTTCCCAGACGGGAAATTCGGCCGCCAACTGCAAGTCTTATTGAGTGCGACGCCACATTGGGCGACTTGCGCGTCGACATGAAATGATGTTAAGGACAGCACAACACCCAGTCCCTGCGGGGAGAAAATCTCCCACCCCAACAGGGAATCGAACCCAGGCCCCCGTGCATGTCATTCCAACGCGCTGACCGTTCAGCTAATGGGGTGGACAAGTAAGCAAGCAGTGAAAACATGTGAATTCATCACCGCCTAAACTCACGAAGACCCACGGTGATGTTTAGTCCGCTGGTACAGGGCTAACACTTGATGCTCGTGACCGGTAAACCGTCACGGGAAGGTACCACCGAAATCGCCTCACGAGGTTTCCAGACACTGTCCAGACGAAGAGTATCGCAGAAAACTACCCCAGGTGTTGTTTCTGCTCCTGAAATGGCGCCCAGCGACATCTTAAGAGGAAGAAACCATTACGGAGGACCATGAACAGATTTTTGATCTGAAACATTTCCAATAGAGTCAAAATGCAGAATTCTCAAGCCTTCCATCTTTCTGAAAAATGTGTCGCATTGAGGAGTGGCGAAGTGGAGACGGAATAACTGGGACGCCAAGTTTCGGGGTGCAGCTTGGTTTGTTTTTGAGATTATAATTAAAACTTCAGGGCTACCTCCCATATTTAGTGTCAAATTACCTGAGAGTTTCCCGGGAAAGCTGGCTTAGTTTGTGCGTTGTTACGCAAAGTATGGGAAGATGGAATAAATGACGTCTGGAAACGTACAAGCGGCTATTGTTCCCTAGCAGGTCACTCACCTGCTGATCTTCGGCCCCTGGGCGGTACAGGCGTCGGACTCCCTCTCCTGTTACAGGTTTACCGTCATCTAGTAGTGAATTAATTAAACACACAAGGACCACATGAGAGCTGCAGACCAACGAATGTCACTACATTCTGCTAATGAAATCATATATTCAAAGAGCAACAAACAAATTCGAGCTACTAGTGCCACAGCGTCATCCTGAAGGTATCGCTCACATATAACAACAGCCTCTTGTGGAACAAGTGACTGGCTGTAGCGTCACAAACAGATCCATAAATGGTTAGATTAACAGACTAAAGTTCATGACCTAGAGAGACCGGGCAAAGTAAACCAGATTGAAACACGATTCTGTGAGAAGCCACCCATGGGTAACGAATACTATCACAGTAGAAGGTAAAACTAACTGTTGTTGGGCATGTAGGTTTGCAGTGCCGTCGTCGCGCAGTGCATGCATAGCGATAGTACTAAAACAACAATGGTAGTTGCATCGCACTTCCTAACGCGTCAAGATGACTATTTTGTCATCAGTCTTTTCACTGGTTTGATGCGAACCACCTAGAAAGCCTCTCCTGTGCCAACCTCCTCGTCCTCCATTATTTGCTGAATGTGTTCCAATCTCTGTCTTTCTCTACAGTTTTTGCCCTTTACACCTCCCTCCAGGACCCTGGAAGTTATTCCATGATGTGCTAACAGATGTACTATCATCCTGTCCGTTCTCCTTGTCAGCGTTTTCCACATATTCTCTCCGATTCTGCGCAGAACCACCTCATTTCTTACCTTATCAGTCCACCCAATTTTCAGCTCTCGTCTGTAGCACCACATCTCAAGTGCCTCGATTCTCTTCTGCTCCGGTTTTGCCACAGTACGTGTATCACTACCATACAATGTTGTGCTGCAAACGTACATTTTCAGATTAAGGTCTGTGTTTGACACAAATAGACTTCTCTTGGCCAGGAATGCGCTTTTTCCCAGTGTTAGTCTGCTTTTGACGTTCTCTTTGCTGCGCCTGTCATTGGTTATTTTGCTGCCTGCGTAACAGAATTCCTATCTTCATCTGCTTCATGGCCATGAACGATAATGTTAAGAAATGGTTCAAATGGCTCTGAGCACTATGGGACTTAACATCTGAGGTCATCAGTCTCCTAGAACTTGGAACTACTTAAACCTAACTAACCTAAGGACATCACACACATCCATGCCTAAGGCAAGATTCGAACCTGCGACCGTAGCAGTCGCGCGGTTTCGGACTGAAGCTAATGTTAAGATTCTCGCTGTTCTCATTTCTGCTACATCTCATGACCTTCGACTCTCTTCGATTTACTCTCAGTCCATATTCTGTACTCATTAGACTGTTCATTCCATTCAGCAGATCATGTAATTCTTCTCCACTTTCGCTCAGGATAGCGAATTGTATCACTGATATCTTTTCACCTTGAATTGTAATTACACTCCTGAACCTTTCTTTTATTTCCATCGTTGCTTCTTCGGTGTACAGATTGAACATGCAATGGTTCTTTATTTACGTGACCATTACGGCACTCCAACCCCAGTTCTCGATACCAGTAATATCGAATTACTTTTCTGCTAAGTGACAGACATATATTTGTGACAATATTCACATTTGGTTCTGTTAATGTATAGGTACTCCGATGTATCGATATACAGTATTACAGTGATATGGTTCTTGTGTGTATTCATTTCTGTGAGACTGTAATAATCTTTGACTTACTTGTAACCGTTTTGGCGCGAATGCGCACAGAGCAGTCTTTGTTTCACTTTGCAGAAGTTAAGATGTTATTTCGCTTTGTAAAAGTCTTGTGTTTGGTTGAAGTGGAAATTAAATATATGAAGATTGATACAAAACTGTTTTCTTGATGATGTGTCAATTAAGAAGAAGTATATGTGAATTTACAAGAAGTTTAATAAAAATGTGGATCGTGAACACCAATTATTTCTACCATACCATTGTTCTGATCTGGGATTGTTTGATCATTACAAATCTCCTGAAAAACGCATTTGCTAGGTCTTCAGATATTGCTAGAATACAGATCTGGCCTTCTAGCATCAAAGTGGAATCACCCTGAATCAACAAGATGAGCCATAACAACTTCAACGAAATATACGTGGGAATCCATTCAAGATGAGTGGCAAAATTAATGACTTTTTTACAGTGACTTCATTATTTACATTCTGACGATACCATCCACAGTCAATAACTTTGTTGTTGCCCGATAAAGCGAACAATATTAATCTGATTTCTAACCTACTTTGCAAGTGGTGGTATTGTTAGGAACAGTAGGGGCGATAGACTACAACCCTGTCTTACACCCTTTTTAATTCGAGCACTTCGTTCTTCGTCGTCAACTCTTATTATTCCCTCTTTGCTCTTGTACATATTGTATATTATCCGTCTCTCCCTATAGCTTACCCCTATTTCAAACATCTTGCACCTTTTTACATTGTCGAACGATTTATCCAGGCTGCAGATCCTTTGAACGTGTCCTGATTTCTCTATAGTCTTTAGTCCATTATCACCTGCAAAGTCTGAATTGCCTCTCTGGTGCCATTACCTTTCCTAAAGCTAAACTGATGATCCTCTAACACATCGTCAGTTTTCATTTCCATTCTTCTGTATATGATTCTTGTCAGCAACTTAGATCCATGAGCTGTTAAGCTGATTGTGCGATACTTCTAGCACTTGTCAGCTCTTGCAGTTTTCGGAACTGTGTGGCTGAAAGTTTTCCGAAAAACAGATAGTATGTCGCCGGACTCATACATTCTACATACCAACGTAAATGGTCGTTTTGTTGCCAGTTCCCCATTGATTTTAGAAATTCTGATGGAATGTTATCCATCCCGTCTGCCGTATTTGATTTTATGTCCTCTAAGGCTGATTCTAATACTGGATCCCCTGTCTCTTCTAAATCGATTCCTGTTTCTTCTTTTATCACATCACACAAATATTCCCCCTCATAGAGGTTTTCAATGTACTGCTTCGATCTATGAAATATCTGCTATGCCTTGAACAGTGGAATCGCCGTTGCTCTCTTAATGTTACCACCCTTTCTTTTAATTTCACCGAAGGTCGTTTTGACTTTCTTGCACGCTGAATCAGTCCTTCCGACAACCATATCTCTTTCGATTTCTTCACATTTTGCATGCCACCATTTCGTCTTTTCCTCCCTGCACTTCTTGTTATTTCATTCCTTAGCGTCTTGTATTTCTATATTCCTGAATATCCCTGAACATTTTTATACTTAGAAATAATTCAAAAACCAAGATCGCTTAAATACTCTTTACTGGATAACCGGTTTCAACACACTAAAGGTGCCATCATCGGATCTGAATGTAGCTTAACATTTGTAAATGGTTTATAAATGTTAAGTTAGATTCAGATCCGATGACGGCACTTTCAGTGTGTTGAAACCGGTTATCCAGTAAAGAGTATTTAAGCGATCTAGGCTTTTGAATTACTTCTACAACAGAGTGATCGCCCCACTACGCACTATGTGTTCAGTGCAAAAATTTTATACTTCCTTCATTTACCTACCAGCTGTAGCATTTTTTCTGTTACCCACGGTTTCCTTCCAGTCACCTTCCTTGTACCTATGTTTTCCTTTCCAACTTCTTTGCTTGCCAATTTTTTGATTTACAAATTTTCTGCTGTTCTGCCTGCTGACCTATTCCTTATTGCTGTATCTATCGCCTCAGAGAACTTCAAGTGTATCTCGTCATTCCCTAGTACTTCTGTATCCCACTTCTTTGCATATTGATTCTTCTTGAGGAATCTCTTAAACTTCAGCCTACTCTTCATCACTACTAAATTGTGATCTGAGTTTACATCTGTTCCTGGGTACACCTTATAATTCAGTATCTGGTTTCGAAATCTCTGTCTGACCACAGCATAATCTAACTGAAATCTTGCCGCATCACCCGGCCTTTTCCAAGTGTACCTCCTACTCTTGTGATGCTTGAACAGAGTGTTCGCTATTACTAGCAGAAAGTATTACAGAGCTCAATTAGTCTCTCTCCTCTGTCATTCCTTGTCCCAAGCCCATATTCTCGTGTAGCCTTTTCTTTTACTCCTTCCCCTACAACTGCATTCCAGTCCCCCATGACTATTAGATTTTCATCTCCCTTTACATACTGTATTACCCTTTCAGTATCCTCATAAGCTTGTTCTTCAGCTTGCGACATTGGCATGTACAGCTGAACTATCGTTGTCGGAGCTGGTTTGTTGTCGATTCTGATAAGAAGAACCCTATCACTGACCACAGTACCGCACTGCCCTACCTTCCTATTCGTAAAGAATCTGCTCCCCTGATACCATATTCCGCTGCTCTTGATATTACTCTATACTTATTTAAACATAAATCTTTGTCTTTCTATTTCAGTTCAATGAACTCTACTGTATCTAGATTGAGACTTTTCATTTCCCTATTCAGTTTTTGCAGCTTTTCTTCCACGCTCAGCCTTCTGACATTCCACGACTCTACTCGCAGAACATTATCATTTCGTTGCTTATTGTCTTTTTCTTACGGTCAGCTCCACCTCGGCAATACCCTCATGGAGATCCGAATGGGGGACTATTCCGGAATGTCTTGCCCATGGAGAGATCATTATGACACTTTTTTCCGTTGCAGGTGACATATCCTGTGGATACACGTTATGTATTTGATGCAGTGGTTTCCATTGCGTTCTGCATCCTGATGCCGTTGATTCTTCCTCCTTCAGGGGCTGTTTCCCACCCCAAGGACAAGAGTATTCCCTGAAGTTCTGTCCGCTCCTCCACCCTTTTTGACAAGGTCGCTGGGTGAATGAGGGTGACTTCTTATGCCAGAAGTTTTCGGTCGCTGATTATTAAACAAGATTTCAGCGGTGGCGGGATTCGAACCAGAGACCGAGGCCGTTTTGATTACTAAGGGAGACCCCACCCCTAGACCACGGGCACTACCCCTGGACCACGGGTGCAATCCAGATTATTTATTGCTAAACTCAAGGTCTCTCCCAAAGCGATGGAAGGCAACAGTTGCAACAAAATGACAGCAAATGCCGACTCGTTCAGAGACTTCAACTGAATGAGGCGGAGAGTGAAATGTTCAAATGTGTGTGAAGTCTTATGAGACTTAACTGCTAAGACCATCAGTCCCTAATCTTACACACTACTTAACCTAAATTATCCTAAGGACAAACACACACACCCATGTCCGAGGAAGGACTCGAACCTCCGCGGAGAGTGATTCTCCGTGCTATTTGTAACCTCGCATGCTGCACTTTGGTGACCGTCGACAGTTAACAAGTAGGTTCCCGGAGCCATCATGGCACTCGTTGGCAAAAGAACCGTTAGTCCAGCCTCAACCAGCAATGGCACTGCCCCTTTGCCTCTAAGGTAGGATCACCTGTTCGGCGCCAGTTCTCAGAACGAGGAAAGACCAGGTATATCTCCACCCTTGCTTAGCTTCGGCTTTAAGTTGAAACTAAAAGGCAGAAAACCTTGTTGGATTTCGCCATCTTGAGCCTTTTCTATATTGATTAACTGGGAATCTAAAAACTACCCGCCGCAGCCAACTCATGTTTGAGTATGTAAACAAGACATCGGTAGTGTCTGCTGGCCTGGGAAATTACTAGTATAAAAAGAGAAATTAAGTTGGCGATTTGTTAAATAATCAGCTGACCGATCCATGTTTGGTATCAAATTATCCGAAATTTTATCAGGAGTCTGAATCTGTGATCGAAATCGACTAATTTCTTATATTGGGTAGGTGCATAAGTTCGTAGCGTTTTCCCATGAGTTTAATGCACACTGCAATATACGTAACAGAGACTTTAGTCAACAATGAGATGTTCTCCTTCACTATTTACAAATGTCTGCCAACGCTGGGGTAGCTTTTCGAGTCCACGACTGTAGCAATCAAGTGGCTTTGTGGCAAAGACCTCGTCGAACCATGTTTCAAAAGGCTTTTTCATACGGAAAGGAGTTCCTTGAAGGTTGTTTAATAGACAACGGAAAAGGCGAAAATCTGAAGGTACAAGATCAGGCGAATAATGTGGATGAGTAATGGTTCCCAACCATACTCCTGTGTAGAGTTTTGAGTCAATCCAGCAGAATGTTGTGAGCGTTATCGTGGAGTACCATTACTTCACGCAGTGAAATTGGTTCAAATTGCTCTGAGCACTATGGGACTTAACATCTATGGTCATCAGTCCCCTAGAACTTAGAACTACTTAAACCTAACTAACCTAAGGACATCACACAACACCCAGTCATCACGAGGCAGAGAAAATCCCTGACCTCGCCGGGAATCGAACCCGGGAACCCGGGCGCGGGAAGCGAGAACGCTACCGCACGACCACGAGCTGCGGACTCTTCACGCAGTCTTCCTGGTCAACGTTTTTCGATTGCGCCTATACCACATCTCATATGTTGTTAATAAATGTCAGCTCTGATGGTTACATCTCGGGGAAACAATACGTAGTACATCACACCGTCGCTGTTCCACCAGAGACAACCTTTCAACCTTTTCTTTTTTCTTTTTTTTTTTTTTTTTTGGACGCACGGGAGTTGCTGCGATGTTCGGGCACAACCATTCCTTTATTTTCCTTATGTTAACATAAAGACACCATTTCTTGTCACCAGTAACGATACAGTACAGGAATGGCCGTTGTTGTTCACGAGCCAATTGTTGACGAGCAGGCAGAGATACACATACGGCCACCCACTGATTTTTGTGATTTGGCTCAGAGCATGGTGTACCCATAAACCAGATTTTTGAACCTTCCCCGTTGCCTGCAAATGCCGCACCATAGTGGAATGATCACAGTCCACCACATTTGCAAGTTCTCGAGTACGCTGACGTGAATCATCGTGGATTAATGCTTTTGGACGAACTTCATCAAACCCCGAAGGTCTTCCTGAACGTGGAGAGTCGCTAATGTCAAAACGAACCTCCATAAAACGAGAAAGCCGTTTCCTTGCGGTGCTCTGTCCTATGGCGTGATTCGCAAGCACGGAGCAAATGTTTCGGGCTATCTCCGCTGCTGTTACCCTCTACTGAACTCTATCAGAAGAATGTGTCTGGTGTTCCGATTCCTCCCCTTGACACTTTATTTTATAGCGTCCACAGTTATCTCCAGCTGACTAAACCACAACATGAAAACTCAAACAGCAAGGGAGAAATACAAATAGAAAATGACAAACGGTAAATAAACGCATAGCAGCCGGAATACCGACATGCAAAACAGAAACGCTACGAGCTGATGGACCAACCTAATATTTCTCTCTCTTCCTTCGTGATGGGGATTGGTTTGAGCAGTCGCTGTGGCCCCGCCAGGCGCAATATTTGTGCTTATTCAAATCACTGCGTTATAATATTGCAGGATGCCAATATCGCGCTATACAGTTCGAGATTAGACAGCTAAAATATTTCTCCTAACAATGAAAAGAAGACAGTCTTCTTTTATTAGCCGCAACGGAAACACTTGTGTAAGGTGACATGTGTCGGAAAGCGAAGCTGCAGTAGTCACAAGCTGAAATGGCAGACTGGAGGCAGTCCGACCAGGCAGCAGATCGGTAGGAAAACCAAGAACTAGAAAACCCGAGTCCATTACAAGCTAACTTCGTAATGCCTACAGAGGATTCCGAAGAAAACTGTCTAGGACAATGCCAGGTGGTATTACAGCGTGTTATCAAATGCTTGATGTCCAGACAGCAAGTGACGGTTTGGCGAGCCGGGCGGAACTTCAAAGTGAAGAAGATTTAAGCAGAATTATTGCATTATGTGGGATCCAGTATATAACTGAGTATCACACGGGTCTACCAGCGTTCTGCACGTGCCGAGCGCTGGCTAGACACCCCTCCACAAAAACCAATGGTAAAGGCCTCGGTTAGGGCCACTGGGTCTTGGATGAATGCCCTCTGCGAGATAGCGATCACCAGGTGCACGTCGAACGAGTAAACGCCCATCAATTACGTGCAGGCAGAAACTGCTTACATCGCTGAAGACCACGACGTGCCTTTGCATGTTCCAAGTTGTCCTCTGACAGGACCAGGCAAACCGTCGATGTTGAGGCGC
This sequence comes from Schistocerca americana, assembly GCF_021461395.2. Classification (NCBI taxonomy): domain Eukaryota; kingdom Metazoa; phylum Arthropoda; class Insecta; order Orthoptera; family Acrididae; genus Schistocerca; species Schistocerca americana. Next base: position 71,006,339 of record NC_060122.1, on the reverse strand, counting down.
CGGCCGAAGTGGCTGTGCGGTTAAAGGCGCTGCTGTCTGGAACTGCAAGACCGCTACGGTCGTAGGTTCGAATCCTGCCTCGGGCATGGATGTTTGTGATGTCCTTAGGTTAATTAGGTTTAACTAGTTCTAAGTTCTAGGGGACTAATGACCTCAGCAGTTGAGTCCCATAGTGCTCAGAGCCATTTTTGATGTTGAGGCGTGAATGAAAGATGGACTAGAGGTGTGCGCGTCCGTGATCTCACTGCTAATAACCGCTTCGCAGCAGTTTGTGTTGACGCTTGTGTGTTGACAAGCCCTCTTATCTGTTGATATGGTGGGCGTCTGTGCTGCGTGGTTTTCCATAACCTCGTACACGTGCGTGAGAATGTTCACGTGATCAGTAATAGCAGCATCGTTGGACAACTGACGCAGTGCGTCCAACTTGTGCAGCAAGCCCCTAGAAAGGCCACAAACTGACCCCTATAAACTCGCTCAGTCGGCTGTAGGAAGCACGACTTCGTGGCATTGTTGTCTGCTTGCTACACACGTTCGCACCACACTGAGCTCTCTTTTTGTGAGCATTCCCTATTAAAGAATAGACACAGATGGCGGTCTGGTTGCTACGTCACTAAGCTGTTAGCGGACGACGCTGAAACTATTATCAATATATCTACTGTCCTCCAATACCGTCATCAGATATATATACCGTCATCAGATCAAAATCGACGTCGTCTTTCCAAATGTGCTAATTCTTTTTTCCTTCCAGTGTATTTCGAGAAAGAAAGGTGTCATTGTGCATTGTATTCGGCGAAAGATAAAATATCTTTCTGAGCAGGTGGCAGAACTTGCTTTCGTATTCTTCTATGCCTTACAACTTTATCTCTGTGACGGCACTAAGATGGAGTAGTAACGTGCTGGACACAGTTTAATAAAAATGTACTTCCTAAGTCAATTTATGTATTATAAATAAGCAGTAATTAGGAAGTTTGTTATGTACCTTTTAAAAGAACTTCCACGATGAACAATAAACAATAAAGCACTCTTACAGTTTTTGTCAGAAACCAATGAAACTTGAATGTTAAATTAAAAATAAAAGATTCTATTAAAATTTTTTTGCCGTTTGAGTTCACCTTTACCAAAATTTTAGAATACAGAAAACTAAAGTTGGCGAATTAACCCAACATATAGTACGATAATCAACATCCGAGTGGCAAATCAAGTTACAAAAGTTAAAGGTGACTTCTTACAGCTCCAACCCCTTAGGCAAGTCATATTTCAAGAAGTGAAGCCCAGGTTTGAATGTGATAACAACCAAACGCTTACAGGCAGCAACTTCGAAACGCAGCGACCTCCGGGTAAGCACCTTAATTTTAAGTATTCTAATGTACAATACAGCATACCTGCCTGCAACACACCAAAATATTTAAAGACAATAGCAATATTTAAGACATATATTAAACAGAATTAAGTTAAGCACCACAATAAGATTTAATTTGATCGTTCAAAAGCATAAAAACTGCAATAAATTTAACCAACATTTGAAGTGGTCAACAGAATCATGCCAAGACAATTCAGGAACGCCTCAACGGCTTATACGGGTTAAACGACAATCTAAATAGACGTAATTGGTCCACCTCTCACCTTAGACTCATTCATGCTGATCGTAACTAGAGTGTTACTATGGAGTTGTTAACTCAGACACTAGCCTACAATTACCGATGTGTTAATCAGTTCACAAACAAATCCACTAGCGTAAAAACACAGAGTTTGTTTAAGCAAAAAATCACTCCCTCACATTGTTTGAACATAGCAGTTTTAAGCCGGCCGTGGTGGCCGAGTGGTCCTAAGCGCTTCAGTCAGGAACCGCGAGACTGGTACGGTCGCAGGTTCGAATCCTGCCTCGGGCATGGATGTGTGTGATATCCTTAGGTTAGTTAGGTTTAAGTAGTTCTAAGTTCTAGGGCACTGATGACCCCAGACGTTAAGTCCCATAGTGCTGAGAGCCATTTGAACCAGTCTGAGCAATTCCAGAAAGCGCATACAAGGTGCGAAGGGTTTTAAACACGGTGCAATTTACTAAGGACCTGGATGACGGAACCCGATGGTACACTACAGGGGTCTAATACCCTCAGTAGCATAGGATAATGATAAGGCAGATGCTCCCTATCGAAACAACACAATTCCAAGAGGTCACAGTTCAATTCTTAAGGCTGGCGGAATGATTGGAGTCTCGACTTCAGAACTGTGGACTCCCTCCAGTACAACAGCAAGCAACGTCTCGAGGTAAGGGCAGCAACCACACCAGAGGTAAATAAGTCCGCTGTACACCAACAAGCCAAGCCTCTCGCTGAACCAACCCCTCGGCCGTAACGCGGAACCACTGTGTTTACCAGGGCCCGCCAAAAGCCGCACCAGTTCGGTGCACTGTAAGACACTTCCGCCAACGAGGACGAGCCAACCACTCCATCTCTAGGAACTAAATGTTCACACCTTCCAAATCCGACTCTCACGTCGATGCCTCCTAGCGAGACTCCGGCGCGACGAACAGTCGGCAGCCAGCTAAAGATTGTAACCCCGCAGAGAGAGCAATCGCTAGTACTTCCATCACGGTTCAATTCTTCACACAGTACTGAAACACGATTCAGATTCAATTTCCCTTTCGTTTAGTTAGTTCTATCATTTGCTCTTTCTTTCTCTCTCTCCCCTTCGTAACCCCGCATAGAGAGCAAGTGATAGTACTTCCATCACTGTTCAATTCTTCACACAATACTGAAACACGATTCAGATTGTTTCTCTTTTGTTTGGTTAGTTTTATCTTTTGATGTTTCTTTCTCTCTCTCTCTCTCCTTCAGGTATCTCTCACTATAGACATTGGAAGAGCCCATCTTTTTCACACGTTTGTCAAAATGATAAGGCAAAGAATATTCGAATATGTTTCTCATTGTACACGTTTACTATATATGCCCCAACGAACAGCCAGAGAGCTTTGATACTATCAAACATCGAGGTCATATCGATTTATTTAGCTGTTTACATCGGAGCTGTGGTTCTCCCTAGCTTCTGCAGGAAGTTCAATGTAAACTCCTTGTAATGACTTGCTGTAAAAGCAGCAGGCAGCACTCACGATTTTGAAATACCCATGACAGAAGACGGACACAACTCATCACGCGACGTAATTAGTCAAAGGTACGCTTGTCCAATCTATAGCTGCGACTAAACGAACTAGAACATACACCGCGATAAGGACGTTTCATTGTCTCCTTGTCCGTAGCGCACCTGTGTATACAGCGAAAACGCGGCCCCGCCTGTGGCGCAGGTACTGAACGCCAGAGGCCTGTAATAACGTAATGTGAAAACGGCCACGTTGACAGGATGAACAATGGACGCCATTACCGCTGCAAAGGAACATGTGGATCAATACCATTTTCGTGTTTCGTTTCGTAAAAACGCATTTATGACATCACGCGACGGAGCGTGACCTCGGCTCGTGTCTCAGCTTTCGCTCTGCTTCCTTTCTCTCTCTCCCTCTCTCTCTCTCTCTCTCTCTCTAACTATACCTGTCTCTGTCTCTCAGTCACTCTCTGCCTCTCTCTGTTCTATTTCGTTTCCCATTTGCCCGTTTACAGGAGCAGAGGACAAAAAACGAACGCCCAGCCGCCACACGCAGCCCCTGGCGGGGAATAGCCGAGTTACGTAATTGTCCCTGTGCTGATTACAGAAACTGCAGACAGCATTGGGTCTTTTGTTTGGTGTACAGGCTGCAGTCAGCGTAGGTGTGCGAAACGCACTGCCATGCCACCAGCGAATGATTTTCCTTTGCAGGTTGTTTTCGGTGATCTTTGAGTCACGTCCATTCCCTGGAACAAAGATGAAAGAATGTAGCTACCAATGATATTTGCGCAGTTCAGCGCTGTATTTGCTGTTAAACAATTACTGTCTTCTAAGCCACAATTTTTTACAAGTTCTAAGGAAATATTTAAATTAGTACATTAGCAGTAAATCTTTATTAAAGCACAATCTACCAAAAATAGTGTGATCAAACGTTTGTTGGTGTCGTGGCGTTTGAAGGCTGGTTTGACCTTTGAAGGCTGGTTTCGCGCAGCTGTCCATGATATTCTGTCTTGTGTAAGCCCCTTCATCTCTACATAACTACTGCAACCTACATTCATCTGAATACGCTTAGCGCAGTATGACCTTGATCTCTCTCTACAATTTTTACCCTCCGCAATTCCGCATCATCAAATCCACTATTTCTTGATGACTCAACCGATCCCATGCCGTATGTTTCTTTTATGCCGAATTCGATTTACCTCATTCTTTTGTCGACCAACCCATCTAATCTTCATCATTCTTCTGTAGCACAATATTTCAAAAGCTTCTACTCTCTTCTTGTCTGAACTATTTGTCGTTCACATTTCATTCCCATAGAAGGCTACACTCTAGACATATACCTTCAGAAAAGACATCCTAAAACTTAAATTTGTATTCGACCTTAACAAATTTCTCTTTTTCAGGGACGCCGTTGTTGATGGTGCGAGTGTGTGTTGTGTATCCTCTACACCTGTGCCACCACCACTCATTTAACTGCCTAAACAACAAAACATATCTACTATTCTTGATGTCTGATCTAGTAATCTAATGACTTCAACATGAAAAACATCTTAAGCACTTCAAGAAAAATTACTACAATTATGACAACGGAAGTGTGTAACAGTGGAGGCCAATTATTACGGAACTACAGTTTACGAATAAATAATACGACTGCCGCTTTTACCATTACTGATTCTCTATTCTCGCAGCTGAGAAATTCACATCGCCCTGAACTAAAATCAGTTTTAAGTGAAAAGAAAAAGTTTTACTATTTTAATATGATCAAGTCTTGGGATAACTACCAAATAAGTAGCCGAAAATTTTATCGTTTACTACTTTACTTGATTTCTTAATTTGGGTTTCAGTACAATTATATGGTTACAAAGATACCTATCCCTTCTGTTACGTATCTCATATCATTTCATAAATAACAGATGTAATTTATAAAACTTTCCACGCTGATGCAGAGTAGTTCTTAACACCTCTTATTCCGACGAGAAACAACAAACGAAAAACTGAATCATTTCGACAGAAGAAAACACTAATGAAATCGGTCAACTAAATGAGGTCAAGAAGTTGTCGAGTATCTACAGACCACGGAAAACATAGTAACAACAGTCACATAAAAATTGGGTTCATCTGACATTGCAAACGTTACCAGATTTAATTCGCCTGGATTCCATTACCTTGGTTTCACTTTTCTTGATGTTCAACTTTTAAGACCCTTTAAAGATTCTGCCCGTTTCATTCAACTGTTATTCCAATTTCATTACCTTCTCTGACAGAGTTGCAATGACACCGTCAAACCTCCAAGGTGTTATTTCTTCAACTTGAATGTTTATCCGGCAACAAATGTCAGGAGTGAACAGATACGCATTTAAAACCAGCTGCTGTGAATTTTATAGCGCTGTCTTACTAATTATTACCACAACCGTATCCGAGAACACTACTGCAAACCTGCAATAAGCCGCTCGACTCAAACGTAGCAGTCTCAAAGCATGGTAATGCAGTAATTTTTCACTACTGGTATTCTGCCAGTAAGGAGTGGAGAGGTACTAACGTAACGTCCCTTGTCGCCAGGGTGTGCGTCCACACCCTGTATTAAATTCGAGCCCTTTCCGGTGTGTCTAATGAGGTGAGAGAATGCAACACGTCTGTGGATGATCCATCCACTTGGTGCTATACGAGATGAGTGAGCGATGTACAGTCATCTGATTTCACCCTGTCCCTTCTCTCGTTATCACACTACAAAAACATGGCATCACACAACACACACACACACACACACACACACACACACACACACACACACACATGGAACAGAGGCTATTGTATGTGGACGAAACGAACCCTTTGCGCTTAGTTGGATAAGCAGTGGATGTGTCACTCGATGAGATGGCCAGCCACTCAACTTTGTTGAGCACATTACAAATTTATCAAATTTACCTGTCAGAAACTTTGACACCAGTTCAGCGTGGCGGCTGTTCCTGCGCCTGAATGTCGGCAAACCCCACCAAGAGGTGTCGCAGGGGTTACCTAACCGACAGGCGCTAGAGCTGCCGACAGTTTGATTTGGTGTCGAAATTTCTGAAGACACACTTCTTACTTGCTTAACAAAAGTACGTGAGTGGCACAGATAGTGTCAAACTTTGGTTCTTAGAGGGACCCTTTGTATTTTATTCACGCACGTGTTAACGTTGCACTTCAACGTGATCATGCCAGAGGATGGCGGAAAACAGGAGGGCTGATAAAGCGTAAGTACCCTTTCCTGCTTTGGATCACGTTCAGATTTCGTCGAATGGTTTCGTACAGTCCCTAGTGGTTCCAACATTTACACGAGAGTGCAATTGCCGTAGTGCTGCGCTCTAAAAGGGAATGATCACTTTCGATGGGGATACAGAACCACAATGTCCTTAGAGAAGGGTTGAAAAGCCCGATGTTGTCAGCAGTGTCTAAGGATGTCAAGCATATCTTCCTGTCGCTTACCGCACTGCCACTGCGAATTGTCATTTTCGAAACCACGAAACATGTGGGAAACTATGCCCCAGGGAAAGAGATGGTTTCATTGAGGTCCTTTGTCTCAATCGTATCGATTGCGAACAGCAGTGTGTCTGAAATGTGTCCCGCGGCCACCCGTAAGAAAACCGCGTGATTTCACCGCTGGGTGTTGCAGTTCTGCCTTCCATCGCAAAAAAGCAAGAGAAAGGGTGAAATGTAGATCAAAGAGGTAGTTTTGTCTCCTCATCCAGCGGGATATCCAAGGTGGCGTTGGTCGGATTTGTAGTGAAATTTGGTGCCAATGTGACATCATTAACCCATATTACAGCTCACATGAACTTCCATGCTTTGGCCTTTCTCCTCGCATGTCGACTCCTTGCTGTCTGAAGCGTCAGCGAGGCGTTACGCTTTTGTACAATTACAGATGAAAGATGTATGCATCTTTGAGCCAAATTTTAAAATTATGCATCACAGCATAAGACAGTTGCGGGGTTACGAAAAAGTGATCCTGCAATTCTGTTGCGCACATTAATTTATTGTCACATCACTGATATCCATTTCTGCCCAAAGTACGTCGTCTCTTTTTGCACGAATAATTAAGATTTGCATTTTATTTTATTTTATCCTAATAAGGGTGGAGAACTGAGAGTTTAACAGCATACAGAGTTCACTCAGAAGTAAAGAGCTATAAGAAATAACTTTTCTGGTTGCAGTATGGCGTACTTTATTCGCTTATGTCTGAAGAGCCATACAAGATAGAAGATTCAGATTTAGCATCCTGCCTACACTGAGGTTATTAATGGCAGCGTATAAGCATCGAAAGATCAAGGATGGGGCAAGATATCGAACGTCTCCTTCTGAAGAAAAACATTCCAACCCTCCACCATAAGCACTTTTGGGAAATCAAAGAAAGATGTTTGTCAGAAGGGGGTTTGAACCCAGTTACAGCCAAAAGTTCAGTGCGTTATCCACTGCGCCATATGAGTGTTCTGCTTTACGCTGCTCGTTTTGTTATTTTAGGAGTCCACCTCTATAGGTGCCCTGCGGTAGGGGTGGGGGAGAAGGGGGGGGCGGCTTCCATTCCTGGCAGCGTGGCAGATTTTACCCGCTCGGGGACTAGGTGTAGTGTTATTCTCATCATCACAGAGGCTCATGTCTCCGAAGTACAGGGTGATTCAAAAAGAATACCACAACTTTAAAAAATGTGTATTTAATGAAAGAAACATAATATAATCTTCTGTTATACATCATTACAAAGAGTATTTAAAAAGGTTTTTTCTCACTCTAAAACAAGATCAGAGATGTTCAATATGGCCCCCTCCAGACACTCGAGCAATATCAAGCCGATACTCCAACTCGTTCCACACTCTCTGTAGCATATCAGGCGTAACAGTTTGGATAGCTGCTATTATTTCTCGTTTCAAATCATCAATGGTGGCTGGGAGAGGTGGCCGAAACACCATATCCTTAACATACCACCATAAGAAAAAATCGCAGGGGGTAAAATCAGGGCTTCTTGGAGGCCAGTGATTAAGTGCTCTGTCACGGGCTGCCTGGCGGCCGATCCATCGCCTCGGGTAGTTGACGTTCAGGTAGTTACAGACAGATAAGTGCCAATGTGGTGGCGCTCTATCTTGCTGAAATATGAATTGTTGTGCTTCTTGTTCGAGCTGAGGGAACAGCCAATTCTCTAACATCTCCAGATACTGTAGTCCAGTTACAGTAGCACCTTCGAAGAAAAAGGGACCAAAAACTTTATTGGCTGAAATGGCACAGAAAACGTTCACCTTAGGCAAGTCACGTTCATACTGAGTTGTTTCCAGCGGATTCTCAGTGCCCCATATACAGACATTGTGACGGTTGACTTTCCCGTTAGTGTGTAAAGTTGCTTCATCACTAAACACAATCTTTGAAACGAAAGATTCATCTGTTTCCATTTGAGCAAGGATAAAATCACAGAAATCGATTCTTTTAATCTTATCAGCTGCAGACAGTGCTTGAACCAATTTCAGACGATAATGTTTCATAACTTACCTTTTTTGTAGGACTCTCCATGCAGTTGATCGTGGAATTTGCAGCTCTCTGCTAGCTCTGCGAGTCGATTTTCCTGGGCTGCGAACAAATGCTTGCTGGATGCGTGCTACATTTTCATCACTCGTTCTCGACCGTCCAGAACTTTTCCCTTTGCACAAACACCCATTCTCTGTAAACTGTTTATACCAACGTTTAATACACCACCTATCAGGACGTTTAACACCATACTTCGTTCGAAATGCACGCTGAACAACTGTCGTCGATTCACTTCTGCCGTACTCAATAACACAAAAAGCTTTCTGTTAAGCGGTCGCCATCTTAGCATCAACTGACGCTGACGCCTTCTCAACAGCGCCTCAAGCGAACAAATGTACAACTAAATGAAACTTTATAGCTCCCTTAATTCGCCGACAGATAGTGCTTAGCTCTGCCTTTTGTCGTTGCAGTGTTTTAAATTCCTAAAGTTGTGGTATTCTTTTTGAATCACCCTGTAGCATCAGATAAAAAGACTTACACCGCGCGATCGAACATCCCCAGATGGTTTCTCCTGGTCAATAATATGCACGATCTTACCATTTCATTTGTTATTTTAGGAATACGTGTTGGTCGAAAAGTAAAGTTCAGCTGTAAGGAAAAAAAGATCATTCGGTCTACACAGAACGCAGATATTTTACCAACCCTAGAAAGCATTAGCAACACCAAAAGAATTTTGTGCTTGGAAACTGTTTAGCTCTTGGGTAAATGAGAACGACTGAGGAAAGGGATTTATTTGCTCAACCACTAATTTCAGTGTAGTGAGGTTCTCATAGAAGAGAATGTGTATCAAAGTACAGTACGCATTTAACTAGTCCAAGGTGAACAATATTAACAACCGCATTAAAATGCACTGCACTAATGTAACGAAGTAACCGTACGAGGCTTTTTTATAATGATTGTGTCTAGTGTCATTAGTTACGTAATTTATTACATGCTTCAGCTAAAAGCGGGCCAAAGCGTACAATATAAACAACCCCATTAAAATGCACTGCATTAATGTAATGAAGTAACCGTACGACGCTCTTTGATACCGATTGTGTCTAGTGTCATTAGTTACGTAATTTATTATATGCTTCAGCTAAAAACGGGCAAAACATATGAAATTCAACGTCAATGTCCTATGCACTATACTGTAAACTGGTGATAAGGATATCCACGTGAAAGTTAACCAAGTCTGTAATCGGTCAGATTGCATATATTCCAAAATTTTGATAGTCTGTGAACTGTCAGCCTTTGTCTAAGACCCACCCACGCCCTTTAACCGATTTTTCTACAGTTCTAGCATTGTGATGTACAATATATCAGCGTACTGATTCCCACATTAGCATTGTGACTGGGCTGAAGATTTCCTTGCAAATGGAACAGCGCAGAGAAATCTTCATATTGAACAGTAGCCTCGGGCGTGCACCAATTGAGTGTTTTAATACCATTACTGTTTACTATGTACAAAAAATCTAGTGCATAGCGTTGGCACCTCTGTGATACAGCTCGCAAATGATGCTGTAGTATGTAGAGATATGGGTGTGAAGGAAAGCTATAGTTAAATGCAGGAAGTCCTGCCGATTAACGACGACTGGCGCGTAGTTTGGTCTTTGGCCACTGACGTAAACAAATCTGGTAATGCACTAACAAGCAGAAAGACGAGATATTGCTTGACCACACGAATGCCGAACTGTCATTGGAAAGAGCCACACTCATTAAATAATTATCTGATAGTATGTGTACGGAGCAATTTTATTTGGAACGAACAAGTAAAATGATGGTATAAATAGTAGATGTCAGACTAATTTGAAGAGTGCTGAGAAAGTGTAGTTTGTCCACGAAGGAGGTAGCTTAAAAAACCCTTTAGTACTCCTCAGAGCTGCAATATGCGATCTGTAAGTGTCAGACTACAAACCTAAAATTTGGGTTTCCGTTCCCATCCGGTCTAAATAGTTTTTCCCATCACTTATCGCTGCCTGCTCTTCTGGCAATGGTTCGATAATGTCAAAAATGTCGAAATGCATACTGGTTCAATATTAAACTGTGGACCCTCTTGTAACTGGTTACATAACTGAAACAGATGGTAGAAGAAAGGCAGAGGCCAAGTGCAAGTGAACCACTGAGATTTTCTAACCAACGTTAGGGTAGAAGACAGTCTAACGTGGGTAATGTATGTGAATATCTATTAATAAAACCAACAAACTGCAGGGACGCCTTCCTGACTGGAAACAGAAGGAAAAATGTCCTACGAACCACATCACACAACACTTCAACTCCACGAATGTTCGTCTGTCTGAAAGGACCCATGGATGGCGTCTGTGAGGGTACTTGTTGCGGCATAGCCGTACTACCTCCCGACCTTTTCCATCTGCTTGGTCATATATAACCACCATCTCGGCTTGTTAACGATATGAATGCCCGATTATTCTGCTGCTTACAGTACGTTGCGTCAATCACACAGCCTGCAGCACATAAGGACACACGGCTCGTGGTCAGAGGAACTTGTTTTAGCGGGAGCGCCTTCGATCGTAGCAACGCTGCATTTCCGGACTCAACTTCATAGGACATTTTGTCCTCCATTTCCAGGCAAGAATCCGTCCCTGCAGTTCTTCGGTTTTATTAATGTTCACCCTGCATACACCGTGTCCCCCCTAAATTCACAAGCTCATATATTTCCGAAATCAAACAAAATGTGAAAAGTGCTGTTGGCCAGGGACGTTCCTGAGTCACAATCTAATACAATGAACAGCAGTGCACATTATCTATAAGTAAACAAACATCTCTTTCAACACAAAGCGAAATGAAAACTAGAGGTATGATTAGTAATGGTAGACTAGGTTTCACTGCACTAAACTTTATAGCTTCTGGAATACGTAGACTTCAAATAATGGATGCGGTGCCACAGTTTCTGCCGTAATGCTGTAACGCCGTAATACGGGTTGCCTGCGCTGTCCTGAAGCCTGATGTAGGCAACCCTTGCTCTTCGATTTATGGCGGTAGCTGTGGCACCGTTGCCATCCTTTAAATTCTACGTATTTCAGAAAACAAGAGGTTCAGAACAGTGAAAACAAGTCTTCCATCACTAACTGTACCTCTAGTTCTCATTCCCGTAGGAAAAAGATACATGTGCCCATAAAAAAAAGAAAAAAAAACATAGCTTAGTTTTGAAAGCGACGTTTGTTTACTTTCATGAATTGCCCATTGGGTGAACCCCCGACAAAGGTGCAGCCTTGGCCAATTGCATTCTTCACATTTTGTTTCGTTTCGGAAGAAGCATATGAGGTGGTTGAGTTAGATGGAGCTTCCAAACACATCTGTTATATAAGGCTTTAGTTTACCTCATCAGGATATCCTTCCAAGTGTTTTGATTTTGTATATGTTCTTCTTCTGTGCCAAGTCTCCTCATTGTTCATTGTACGTTTAGGAGCGGGATGGTCATACTGCAACCTCTTCTCTTCTTTCACTCCGGTTTCCATTCCAGGACCATTTTCGGTATTCTTGCGTCCTCCATTCTCCTTACATGTCCATACCATTGTAACTTCATTCTATCGATCACGTTATGTATTCTTTCCCATATACATACATACACACACACACGAAGGGTAAAGTAATTATATTCTACATTACTGCTGCACCTGACTTACCTTCAGTTCTGTGAAAGCGCTTAAAACACGAAGAAGTGTATTGCTTCCTGTCAGTGAAAAACGTAATATCGATGCAGTGGTAATTTAGAAAAATTATTGTCTTTGCTGAAGGCAAAATTCACAACGTGGAGTAGCTTCATACCAATTGTAATGTGCAACCTGATGACAAAGATATCAGAATTTGAAAATGATGAAAAGGAATCACGAATGACTTCTACAATGTTTGAGCAGGAAAGTTTACAATTGTACATAAAGTGTAGTTAAGGTAGCATGGTGTATATAACACATGTGTTTGGAGCACGTGGTATAAAAAGCCACAATACGTGAAACATTTGAAAATAAGAAAATCTACATAGCTCAGAAAATACTGAAAGAAACTCATTAAATGGGAATGTGACAAGTTTAAATGTCTTAATATTCGGACGGATTAATGGAGACCCCTTTCTGTAACATGCTGCGGAAATCACTCACTTTATGAATCCACAAAAGTAACATCACAACATGGAAAACACTCATTAAAGTTCTGAAAAAAACTGTAAATGCCATCACGGCAAGCCTTGTGATACTAACCAGAAGAAGGGCACACGTTAATGTCACGAGTTCTGTAACTGAACTCCTGACTCTGACTTCACTTGTGCTCCGATCTTACATAACTACAATGCATCTAACCACATCTGCCATTTCAGTCCGCAGCGACAATTCAGACTCCACTCGACCCTCACTTCGTGCATTCAAACTCTCCGTTCACTACCCTGTCACGTCTTGCGCTCGTATCTCATTGACATGCATTCAGAAATGGATATCTCTGTACACAGAAATATCTTTGCAGGATGTCAGTGATTTAACAACACGCTAGAGATATTCAAAAATTTAAAGTTGTGCATGTGACAGACAACTTACAAGCTGTCTGGGAAAGTTTAAGAGAGGGTATGTACAGTTAATCAGAATGTGTATTGCGAAACTGTACATACATTCTCTTACATCTTTGCCATCGATGGCAGATACCGTGAACATAGTAGGCCAGCGGCTCCGTCACAACAACAATACCGTGGGACTGCCGACTATGCTTCGCTCTTCTGGACTCCGCTGGATTCACTGTATCGCTATGCTGCGATGCAGTTGGACTTTGCCAGCAGTGCTCAAGTACAGGTAATGAAATTACTTCCTGTATCACCATGGTGCAAGTTATGTGGAATTTTTTGGGCTTACGTTACTAAAAGGTCTGAATGAATGCGTCCTGAACCCTCTGACATTCAAGCGTCAGAAAACATTAGAACTTCCCTCTACTGTAACTGTGAAAGGTTTTCAGTATTGCTGTAGGTTACAGGGCTTCGTGGATTTCCCGACTGTGGTGTTTCCGACCCTTAGGTTCCACAGACACTGTGACTCTTCTGTCCTACTAACTGTGCACCGTGGTATTTCCTCTCTTCCCCTCTCCCCCAGAGCCCCACTGCAGATTTACGCCAATCGTTGACCATGAGCGGACGTGTTGTCACCGTCAGTCAGACAGCGCCCTCGCCAACAGCTTTCGCTTCCGTGTAATTTCGTACGCTCCTAGAGTTCTAAACACTATCAGTAATGAAATGAATTACAACAATGAAGTGGTACCCAGGTCTTCTAAATAATGGTCATTGCTACAGTGTGCACAGGAAATGAAAAGCGTATATAAATTGGTTGTGGACTAATTTCGAACGGAGTAAATGCTAAGGCCGTTTAAAAATTTCAAACGGCAGCATTTTGGATCAATAGCACCATTCGTGCCCATCTGACGAAACAATTGTGCACATTAAAAGACTGCAAGAAACTAGTACGCGGAGAAGAGAACTGCCTGATTTCCAAACTTGTATATCAGAATGTCTAGATCTGGAAGATAAAGGACTGGGTTCGTCGCTGATATGCCAAATTATGGAAACTATGAGATTGAATGTGTAGAGCAAGAAAAGGAGCTGCTGGAACGACCCAGAACCCTTGTTCTAGTTCAGAGGTTCAGCTGAGCGAAGACATTTTGAAATTAACTGAAGAAAATAGGTTTTTGAAAATTGACGTTGGGTCTTTTAATGTCATAAGAATCCTGGATTTCTGCTACAAAGAAGAGGGGACAATCCTATGGGAAAATGGAACTGTGTTTACGGACGCGACATTTTACAGTTTTTCCAAACACTTCAGAAAACTGTATTCAGCATTACGTCGATGCCGGAAGCACAGAAGAGAAGGCGAAGGTATTTATTGTTGTATGTGCTTGACCCCCGGACAAAATCCATTATACATATGAAAGACTTTCTTATCGACTGAAAAATATTATGTCTGGGTGAGCACCGAAAATTGCAATGTTCCAAATGGCTACTACTAAAGTTGCGAAAACAGTGCTCCCCAAAACAGCCGTTGGTTCCAGTTTTCACTTCAAATATTGTTTGCGAAAGGATCTGGAAGAATAGTCGTTAACAGGAGAATGTAGTATTGGGGAAGAACGACTGTTTTATCTCATGTGTGTTGCAGTGGCACATCTTCCACTACCCGATGTTGACGTAAAGTGAACGGTAATAACAGAGGAAATGCCCAGTGGAGAAATGGTCACGCAGTTTGTGGACTATGTAGTAAATCAATCGATCCTGGTATAAAGAATGAAATATGGAATACTTTTAACCAGTAGAAGAGGAGCACGAATGCTTTCGAAGGATGAAGTAGTTACTCAGTCGCCGAGATGCCTTCACGACATATTCATGGGTTGCTTATGTTATGTATCACCATCTGTAGAAAACTGTATGTTGTAGAGATTGCGCATAGTATTTCTACGTCCACCCCTACATGTCGGCCGCTATTTCGTGGTTCTCTAATATTACACGGCATTAAGTTTGATCTCGTGTTCGATAAATAAATCACAAATATTCAGTGCATACTTATAATAAATAAGCTGAAGAAGGAAGCAGTAAAAGCTATATTTAAAATGAAGTGAGATTCCACTGCCCCGCCTCTTCAAAAGAAAAAAAAGGTGCATCACACTGGATAACAAGTAAAAAAAAATTCAAAAATATACAGGGTGAACCAGCTGCCCTTACCTATGGATATTATGCAGTCTGCAAAGCCCCCAAATACCACACACAGGAGTTTCATATTATCTCGCTCCTATGTACAAACTGGTAGTCTTACTGATAAAATGAACAGGAAAGTTTTGTAGGAAATTTTATGTACTTAAAAGTTGGAAATGTTGTATGTCGGTTTTGGAGGCTTTGCAGTTTGCATAAAACACACTGGTAGGAGCAGCTTTATACCCCTCTGTAAGAATTCTAGGAATTTAAGAAGTTCTTTAAGATCTCTAGCTTTCTTGCAAAAAACTGATGGAGAAAGTAAAACTGCTAACGGAAGACAAAAATATTTAAAGATTTGCTGCTGCAACATTGGAAGGGGAAATGGATAAAAAATAAATAAAGTAAAGAACATATTTCATCATGTCTACGTAACCGTGGATTAAATGTGAAGGGATGTTCTTATTACGCAAACGGACAGAGAATCAAGGGAAAATATTTGTAATCGGAAATACCATGTCACCAAGTCCAAGTTCGGGAAGTCCATGACAGCGGCTGCAGCATGCTCAAACATTTCCAACTACAGAAACAATTAAACGCAGAGAACGGAGAAAACATCGGGACAGTAAACGTAGAATAAAGACCAGGGGCTCTTGTACACAATAAGGGTAAAAGCACCGACCCGCAAAATTATAGACCAATATCTCTAACATCAGTTTGATGATATTCCTATTGGTTCTCCAACCGGAACATAACGTCATCTTGACACAATATTTCGGAGGTCCATCTGGGCATCTTCAGGTCAGTAACTCGCTGGAACTGAAATCACATCGCAGCTGAGGCTTCTTTATACATCGCCTATAGCTCCACCATACGTGAGCGAACATTTCTGCCCTACAACTAGAGGCACCACAGCGCACCAGTGATGAAAATTTGCGAAAACGATAAATCGATGTCCAACACTGTTGACATCTTTTGATGACCAAAACAAAGACCGTTGCCTTTTAATGTCAAACAAAACAGGCTTCCAACTGTTACTTAAAGGGTATCCCTTATCTCTGTTTATAATATTATCAGATATCCGGATTTTGTTAGCTCCTTTAACAACACATTCCCTAAAAAGCGATGCAGGGGCAACCACTTGTGTCTTATCATACATTTTATGTCCTTCGATAAAGCAATGTTCCGCAACCACAGATTTCACCACCTGAAATAAACAAGAGTGGTCCACGTATCAATGCTGGACCACACGAATGATTTGTCCAATATAGGCTTTACAGCAGTGGCAGCGAGGTTTGTAGACACCGAGCTTCCTCAAACCCAAATCATCCTTCAGTTAGCTTAGCAGCGCTCTTGGCTGACGGAATACACTTTTAATATCAAATCTCTTTAAAATTCTTCTTATTGTTGAAGATACGCTTCCTGCGAAAAGTAGGAGCGCCACTGATTTGCTTGTATCGTCTGTTGGTTCCCGCGAAGGCCAAACTGTAGAGCACAAAATATCTGATTGTCGGTATCACCATTCTACTTGAACACTGCTTCCAGATGATCCAGTTCTCGCGTCAGACTATCTGGATTTGAGATGGCATATGCTCATTTTACCAATGTACGTAGGATCACTTTGCGTTTGTACGATGGATGACAACTTGATGCATGAAGGTATATGTCCCTATGACTGGTCTACGATAAGCACTGTGTTCTAATGTCGCATCATCCCTCCTGTAGGCCAAAACATCTAAAAACGGAAGTTTTCCAGCGTTTTAAACTTCCATCGTGAACTTAATATTGGAGGCTTTCAGACAGTCGTTCTTCCCGCGAACCATACGCGACTGGAACAGGAAAAGGAGGTAATGACAGTGGCACGTAAAGTGCCCTCCGCCACACACCGTTGGGTGGCTTGCGGAGTATCAATGTAGATGTAGAATGTAGATGTAGAATGCAGACAGTTAAAATGATGTCCGCCTCGATAGCTCAGTGGTCAGCGCGACGGAATGCCATGCAAAGGGGTCCGGGTTCGGGGATTTTCTCCACTCAGGGAGTGAGTGTTGTCTTCATCATTATCATATCCCCATCGACGAGGAAGTCTCCAAAGTGGCGTCAACTAAAAAGAGTTGTACCAGGCGACCGGCCTACCCGACGGGAGGCCCTAGCCACTCGACATTTCATTTCAGTTAAATTGATCTGGGAAAATAAGCGGGAGCATCCCTCCTCCGTGGCCATACCCTAAACGTATCGTCGACGTATCTTCAAAAACAAGTTGGTTTTAAGAACGCTGTCTTCATTTCCGTGTCCTCAAAATCTTCCACTGACAGACTGGCGACATTGGGGGATAATGGACACCAGTTTATTCAAAGTATTTGTCATGAAAGAAAAATTTTAAAAAAATGTTGTGTGATAGACAAAAGTGGTTGCCCCTACATCGCATTCTAGAGACTGTGCAGTGAAAGGGGCTATTAAAATCTGGATGGCTAGCAATATTGTAAACAGAGATGAGGGTTATACTTTAAGTAAGAGTTTCAACCCCTTTTGTTTGGCATCTTTTTCATGAGCACCTTCAACAGATTGGATGTCGATTTATCGTTTCAGAGAATTTTCACCACTGGTGCACTGCCGTACTTTGCGCTAGAGGGCAGTTACGTTCGCGCACGCGGGGTGGACCTAAAGGCGATGTATAAAGGAGACGCCGCTGTTGTTTGATTCCAGTTCCGGCGAGGTAGTGCGGCGGCTTCCTCACCTGAAGATGGTGGTCAGTTAGACCTCAGAAGTATTGTGTCAAAATAACGTTACGTTGCGGCTAGAGACCCGATGTGAGTACCATATATTACTATGCCGGGAAGGTTTACGGAGCCATATCCCTAACATCGGTTTCCTGCAGAATCCTTGAACATATTCTCAATCCCAAAATAATAAATTTTTTGAGACCGAGAATCAGATGTCGACAAATCATCATGGTTTTAGAAAGCAGTGCTCGTGCAAAACTCAGCGTGCCCTTCTCTCACATGACTTACTGCAAGCTGCGGATGAAAGGCCACAGGCAGATTCCATATGTCTAGATTTTCGGAAAGCGTTTGACACGATGCCGCGCTGCAGGTCGTTAATGAAGATACAGCCATATGGAACCGGTTCACAGATATGTGAGTAGCTCGAAGACTTCACAAGTTATAAAACGGACTATGTGCTCGACAGTGAGTGTTCATCAGAGACAAAGGTATCATCAATAGTGTCCCGGGGAAGTGTAATAGGACCGCTGTTATTCTCTACATCATGTTGTCGTTGTTGTGGTCTTCAGTCCTGAGACTGGTTTGATGCAGCTCTCCATGCTACTCTATCCTGTGCAAGATGCTGCATCTCCCAGTACCTACTACTTCTGAATCTGCTTGGTGTATTCATCTCTTGGTCCCCCTCTACGATTTTTACCCTCCGCGCTCCCCGCAAATACTAAACTGGAGATCCCTTGATGGATCAGAACAGGTTCTACCAACCGATCCCTTCCTCTAGTCAAGTTGTGCTACAAACTTCTCCCCAATCCTATTCAATACCTCCTCATGTGATCTACCCATCTAATCTTGAGCATTCTTCTGTAGAACCACATTTCGGAAGCTTCTATTCTCTTCTTGTCCTAACCATTTATCGTCCATGTTTCACTTCCACACATGGCTACACTCCATACAAATACTTTCAGAAATGACTTCCTAACACTTAAATCTGTACTCGATGTTAACAAATTTCTCTTCTTCAGAAACGCTTTCCTTGCCATTGCCAGTATATAATTTATATCCTCTCTACTTCGAACATCATCACTTATTTTGCTCCCCAAATAACAAAACTCCATCACTACTTTAAGAGTCTCATTTTCTAATCTAATTCCCTCAGCATCACCTGACTTAATTCGACTACATTCCATTATCCTCGTTTTGCTTTTGTTGATGTTCATCTTATATCCTCCTTTCAAGACATTATCCATTCCGTTCAACTGCTCTTCCAAGTCCCGTACTACCTCTGACAGAATTACAATGTCATCAACAAACCTCAAAGTTTTTATTTTTTCTCCATGGATTTTAATACCTACTCCGAATTTTTCTATTGTTTCCTTCACTGCTTGCTCAATATACAGATTGAATAACATCGGGGAAAGTCTACAACACTGTCTCACTCCCTTCCCAACCACTGCTTCCCTTTCATGCCCTTCGACTCTTATAACTGCCATCTGGTTTCTGTACAAATTGTAAATAGCCTTTCGCCCTCTGTATTTTTCCCCTGTCACCTTCAGAATTTGAAAGAGAGTATTCCAGTCTACATTGTCAAAAGCTTTCTCTAAGTCTACAAATGCTAGAAACGTAGGTTTACCTTTCCTTAATCTGTCTTCTAAGATAAGTCGTCGGATCAGTATTGCCTCACGTATTCCAGTATTTCTACGAAATCCAAACTGATCATCCCCCATGTCGGCTTCTACCAGTTTTTCCATTCGTCTGTAAAGAATTCGCGTTAGTATTTTGCATCCGTGACTTATTAAACTGATAGTTCGGTAATTTTCACATCTTTCAGCACCTGCATTTTTGGGATTGGAATTATTATATGCATTTTTCTGTAGCACCACATTTCGAAAGCTTCCATTCTCTTCTTGTCTAAACTATTTATCGTCCACGTTTCACTTCCATACGTGGCTACACTCCATACAAATACTTTCAGAAACGACGTCCTGACACTTAATTCTATACTGAATATTAACAAATTTCTCTTCTTCTGAAACGCTTTCCTTGCCATTGCAAGTCTACATTTTATATCCTCTCTACTTCGACCATCATCAGTTATTTTGCTCCGCAAATAGCAAAACTCATTCACTACTTTGAGCGTCTCATTTCCAAATCTAAGTCCCTCAGCATCACCCGATTTAATTCGACTACATTCAAAAAATGGTTCAAATGACTCTGAGCACTATGGGACTCAACTTCTGAGGTCATCAGTCCCCTAGAACGTAGAACTACTTAAACGTAACTAACCTAAGGACATCACACACATCCATGCCCGAGGCAGGATTCGAACCTGTAACCGTAGCGGTCTCGCGGTTCCAGACTGCAGCGCCTACAACCGCACGGCCCCTCCGGCCGGCCGACTACATTCCATTATCCTCGTTTTGCTTTGGTTGATGTTCATCTTATATCCTCCTTTCAAGACACTGTGCATTCCGTTCAGCTGCTCTTTCAGGTCCATTGCTGTCTCTGACAGAATTACAATGTTATCGGCCAACATCAAAGTTTTTATTTCTTCTCCATGGATTTGAATTCCTACTCCGAATTTTTCTTTTGTTTCCTTTACAGCTCGCTCAATATACAGGTTGAATAACATCACCTTTTCGCAGTTTCTTCAGTTTTAATCTACAGTTCATAACCAAAAGAATTTGGTCAGAGTCCACATTTGCCCCTGGAAATGTCTTACAATTTAAGAGCTGGTTCCTAATGCGGTTGAGTGAGAGGAACAATACCGTAACATTCGAATACAGCGTCAGTAATGTCCTGCTTGACACAATCATCTCGTTTAAACATCTGGGAGTAACGTTGCGTGGAGGTATGAAATGAAACGAGCAAGTGAGGATTGTGGTAGGAAAGGCGAATGGTCGACTTCGATTTATTGGGAGAATTCTAGGAAAGTGTGGTTCACGTGTAAAGGAGACCGCCTATAGGACGTTAGTGCGACCTATTCTTGAGTTATTTTCATTATGGCAGCAACACCAGCAACCGTTACGAAATTGCCTCGAATGAAAATCAGACCGCAGTTGCTCTAATTATGTTTATTCTAAATCTAGGCCTCCTTCAGAAGTCCTAAAAAGTAATCAAAATAACATCTAGATCAGTAATACAATCTATACATAAACTTTTAAAATTACGTACGTGGAAACATATTAGTTACATAAGCTTTTAAAAATGAAGAACGTCTTAGTCCAGCGGCTGCGTCAAGATCAATAAAATAAAATAACTTCAACAGACATAAGCCTGTTCTGTTGTTGTTGTTGTGGTCTTCAGTCCTGAGACTGGTTTGATGCAGCTCTCCATGCTACTCTATCCTGTGCAAGCTTTTTCATCTCCCAGTACCTGTTGCAACCTACATCCTTCTGAATCTGCTTAGTGTATTCATCTCTTGGTCTCCCTCTACGATTTTTACCCTCCACGCTGCCCTCCAACACTAAATTGGTGATCCCTTGATGCCTCAGAACATGTCCTACCAACCGATCCCTTCTTCTGGTCAAGTTGTGCCACAAACTTCTCTTCTCCCCAATCCTATTCAATACTTCCTCATTAGTTATGTGATCTACCCATCTAATCTTCAGCATTCTTCTGTAGCACCACATTTCGAAAGCTTCTATTCTCTTCTTGTCCAAACTATTTATCGTCCATGTTTCACTTCCGTACATGGCTACACTCCATACAAATACTTTCAGAAATGACTTCCTGACACTTAAATCAATACTGGATGTTAACAAATTTCTCTTCTTCAGAAACGCCTTCCTTGCCATTGCCAGCCTACATTTTATATCCTCTCTACTTCGACCATCATCAGTTATTTTGCTCCCCAAATAGCAAAACTCCTTTACTACTTTAAGTGCCTCATTTCCTAATCTAATTCCCTCAGCATCACCCGACTTAATTAGACTACATTCCATTATCCTTGTTTTGCTTTTGTTGATGTTCATCTTATATCCTCCTTTCAAGACACTGTCCATTCCATTCAACTGCTCTTCCAAGTCCTTTGCTGTCTCTGACAGAATTACAATGTCATCGGCGAACCTCAAAGTTTTTATTTCTTCTCCATGAATTTTAATACCTACCCCGAATTTTTCTTTTGTTTCCTTTACTGCTTGCTCAATATACAGATTGAACAACATCGGGGAGAGGCTACAACCCTGTCTTACTCCCTTCCCAACCACTGCTTCCCTTTCATGTCCCTCGACTCTTATAACTGCCATCTGGTTTCTGTACAAATTGTAAATAGCCTTTCGCTCCCTGTATTTTACCCCTGCCACCTTCAGAATTTGAAAGAGAGTATTCCAGTCAACATTGTCAAAAGCTTTCTCTAAGTCTACAAATGCTAGAAACGTAGGTTTGCCTTTCCTTAATCTTTCTTCTAAGATAAGTCGTAAGGTCAGTATTGCCTCACGTGTTCCAGTGTTTCTACGGAATCCAAACTGATCTTCCCCGAGGTTGGCTTCTACTAGTTTTTCCATTCGTCTGTAAAGAATTCGTGTTAGTATTTTGCAGCTGTGGCTTATTAAACTGATTGTTCGGTAATTTTCACATCTGTCAACACCTGCTTTCTTTGGGATTGGAATTATTATATTCTTCTTGAAGTCTGAGGGTATTTCGCCTGTTTCATACATCTTGCTCACCAGATGGTAGAGTTTTGTCAGGACTGGCTCTCCCACGGCCGTCAGTAGTTCCAATGGAATATTGTCTACTCCGGGGGCCTTGTTTCGACTCAGGTCTTTCAGTGCTCTGTCAAACTCTTCACGCAGTATCGTATCTCCCATTTCATCTTCATCTACATCCTCTTCCATTTCCATAATATTGTCCTCAAGTACATCGCCCTTGTATAGACCCTCTATATACTCCTTCCACCTTTCTGCTTTCCCTTCTTTGCTTAGAACTGGGTTTCCATCTGAGCTCTTGATATTCATACAAGTCGTTCTCTTATCTCCAAAGGTCTCTTTAATTTTCCTGTAGGCGGTATCTATCTTACCCCTAGTGAGATAGGCCTCTACATCCTTACATTTGTCCTCTAGCCATCCCTGTTTAGCCATTTTGCACTTCCTGTCGATCTCGTTTTTGAGACGTTTGTATTCCTTTTTGCCTGTTTCACTTACCGCATTTTTATATTTTCTCCTTTCATCAATTAAATTCAATATTTCTTCTGTTACCCAAGGATTTCTACTAGCCCTCGTCTTTTTACCTACTTGATCCTCTGCTGCCTTCACTACTTCATCCCTCAAAGCTACCCATTCTTCTTCTACTGTATTTATTTCCCCTATTCCTGTCAATTGCTCCCTTATGCTCTCCCTGAATCTCTGTACAACCTCTGGTTCTTTCAGTTTATTCAGGTCCCATCTCCTTAAATTCCCACTTTTTTGCAGTTTCTTCAGTTTTAATCTACAGGTCATAACCAATAGATTGTGGTCAGAGTCCACATCTGCCCCTGGAAATGTCTTACAATTTAAAACCTGGTTCCTAAATCTCTGTCTTACCATTATATAATCTATCTGATACCTTTTAGTATCTCCAGGGTTCTTCCATGTATACAACCTTCTTTCATGATTCTTAAACCAAGTGTTAGTTATGATTATGTTGTGCTCTGTGCAAAATTCTACCAGGCGGCTTCCTCTTTCATTTCTGTCCCCCAATCCATATTCACCTACTATGTTTCCTTCTCTCCCTTTTCCTACACTCGAATTCCAGTCACCCATGACTATTAAATTTTCGTCTCCCTTCACAATCTGAATAATTTCTTTTATTTCATCATACATTTCTTCAATTTCTTCGTCATCTGCAGAGCTAGTTGGCATATAAACTTGTACTACTGTAGTAGGTGTGGGCTTCGTATCTATCTTGACCACAATAATGCGTTCACTATACTGTTTGTAATAGCTTACCCGCATTCCTATTTTCCTATTCATTATTAAACCTACGCCTGCATTACCCCTATTTGATTTTGTGTTTATAACCCTGTAGTCACCTGACCAGAAGTCTTGTTCCTCCTGCCACCGAACTTCACTAATTCCCACTATATCTAACTTCAACCTATCCATTTCCCTTTTTAAATTTTCTAACCTACCTGCCCGATTAAGGGATCTGACATTCCACGCTCCGATCCGTAGAACGCCAGTTTTCTTTCTCCTGATAACGACATCCTCTTGAGTAGTCCCCGCCCGGAGATCCGAATGGGGGACTATTTTACCTCCGGAATATTTTACCCAAGAGGACGCCATCATCATGTAATCATACAGTAAAGCTGCATGCCCTCGGGAAAAATTACGGCTGTAGTTTCCCCTTGCTTTCAGCCGTTCGCAGTACCAGCACAGCAAGGCCGTTTTGGTTATTGTTACAAGGCCAGATCAGTCAATCATCCAGACTGTTGCCCTTGCAACTACTGAAAAGGCTGCTGCCCCTCTTCAGGAACCACACGTTTGTCTGGCCTCTCAACAGATACCCCTCCGTTGTGGTTGCACCTACGGTACGGCTATCTGTATCGCTGAGGCACGCAAGCCTCCCCACCATCGGCAAGGTCCATGGTTCATGGGGGGGGAAGCCTGTTCTGATCATAAGTAAAACTACATACGGTACCGTATGTCCTCCGCCACTACATCTGATATACTAGACACACGGTCGGTCGTCAAATGTGCTACATCCCGAACGCCATAGGTGGCACTCCCCAGATTGAGCTACAACGCACCGTTTATCACGAAACTAGTTGATGTCTACGATAAAACATTAATCAAAAGGCTACAAGTGCAACTGAAGGACCATATACTTATTAATACGATAGTCCAACAGTTAAAATGCTGTTGCCTATGGACATTAAAGTGGTCAAACATCAACAAATTCATGTAAGAAAGTTTGCATCACTATTTGAAGCATCATTCAAAAACGGGGCTATTATATGCAAATAAAACTCCAGCTTACATCATACGATCTAACAGCTTATATGGCTCATTCCACCAGCCAACCTTAGTCGTTGTACATAGACACACTACTAGTGAATGACGATAGCTCTACGAATAGCAGTCTGGTGCATAAGTGCGGTAACATGCCTTTCATTGTCTTGTGCCATGTTACTGCACTGATGCACCAGACTGCTAGACATCAACTAGCTTCGTGATAAACGGTGCGTTGTAGCTCAATGTGGGGAGTGCCACCTATGGCGCTCGGGATGTAGCGCATTTGACGACCGTGTGCCTAGTATATCAGATGTAGTGGCGGAGGACATACGGTACCATTTGTTGTTTTACTTATGATCGAAACAGGCTTATGTCTGTTGAAGTTATTTCATTTTATTAATCTTGACGCAGCCGCTGGGCTAAGGCGTTATTCATTTTTAAAAGTGTATGTAAGTAATATGTTTTCACGTACGTAATTTTAGAAGTTTATGTATAGATTGTATTACTGGTCTAGATGTTATGTTGATCACTTTTTAGGACTTCTGAAGAAGGCTTTAATATTATTATAGAAGAAACCATGGCCAAAATTAAGAATAAACATAATTAGTGCAACTGTGGACTGTTTTTCATTCGAGACTATTCTTGAGTATTACTAGAATGTCTGGGACCCGTAGCAGGTCGAATTAAATGAATACATCGAACCAATTCAAAGGTGGGCTGCTTGATTTGATACTGGTAGGTCGAAGCAATACAGAGGCGGGCTGCAAGATTTGTTACTTGTAGGTTCGAACAACACGCAAGTGTTCCGGATATGATTCAGGAACTCAAATGAGAAATGCTGGAGGGAAATCGACATTCTTTTCGAGGAACGCTGCTGAAAAAATTTAGAGAACCAGCAACTGCAGATAACTGCGGAACGATTCTACTGCCTCCAACATACGCTGAACATAATGAAGAAAACATACGAGAAAGTAGGGGTCGTGCGGGGGCTTGTAAACAGTCGTTTTTCCCTCGCTCTATTTGCGATTGGAGACAGGAAAGTAAACAACTAATAGTGGTACGGGGTGCCCACCACCACGCGCCGTATGGCGGATAGCAGAGTATCTATGTAGATGTGGATGCAGATCTTAAGACAACATCGTGCAGCACCTCCTGCCAGCACTCCCCTTACACAGCAAAGACTCTAAACTGACAGCAGTTTCGCGAGAGTTACTGTTTCCCTAGGCACCGGGAATACGCGAACACAGCGGGCGTCTTCTCGTGTCTGCAGCCGCTGGGTAAACGGCGCTGCAGAGTCCTGTGCGCTCCCTCGCGGGCCGCGGCCCCTCCAGTAGCCGCCCGCATTGTTGTGCAAAGTGGCGGCGGCCGCTGCCTGCCGCGAGCCCCTCACTGCCTGTTTCGGGATCAGAGGCTGACAGCCGCTCATCCGCTGATCCGGCGCTCAGCCTCTGCGGCGCGCGTGCCGCTGAGTGCGGGATCTGCGCACGCTGCTCTGCTGCCCCTCCTCCCGTCACCGCGCACGTCCTCTGCCGCTTGGCTGCCGGCGCGTTGCTTCTTTCGTGGATCAAGTGCGACTGCGTCGGGTTCTCGTTGGAATACTCTCGACTCTTCATAAAAGAAGTATGCTTTGAAACCCGTGTGCTGTACACATCTTGATTGCCCTGTATATTCATCGTTGAGACTTTCGCGTCTCATATAAAACTATAGTCACTTTTCTGTGTGACTGACTAGTTTTATCTTTGGTTAGTGATGGCAAAGGCATGTCTTAAGAAAGTCGCTTGCCGGCCGCTATGGCCGAGCGTTTCTAGGAGCTTCAGTCTGGAACCGCGCGACCGCTACGGTCGCATGTTCGAATCCTGCCTGGGGCATGGATGTGTGTGATGTCCTTAGGTTAGTTAGGTTCAAGTAGTTCTAGGGGACTGATGACCTCAGACGTTAAGTCCCATAGTGCTCAGAGTCATTTGAACCATTTTTTTGTGATACAATTTCACAGTCAACGTCTATCTCCTGGAGTTCTGGGAACCGGGGTGATACAAAACTTTTTTTGATGTGTGTATAAGCTCTGCCGTATGGGATAGGGAGTTACAGAGTGCCGCACGGTAAAGCTGCTGCGGCTAGGCAAAGCTCGCAGCCCTCCCAGCTGATAACAACCAACATCAGTGATGACTGTTCAGTCTGTGTTAAAATCAAGTACTGTCACTAATTTACTTATTAAAATATGTTCCTGTCGGCTTATCTCAAGCAATAGACATTGCCCCTCTTGCAAACAGAGTGAAGGAAAAATTATCTATATGCCTTCGTAATCTCTCATATCTTCGTGGTCCTTACGCAAAATGGACGATGGGCAGGAGAATCGTTCTGCAGCCAACTTCAAATGCCAGTTCTCTAAATTTTCTCAGCAGTGTTTCGCGAAAACAACATCGTCTGCGCTCCAAGGTTTCCCATTTGACTCCACGAAGAATCTCCATAATGCTCGTTGCCTTTCCGCTCAATAAATAATACTGCGGGGTTTTATATGAATATAGGGAAATTTTTGCTTTGCCTTTTGTAAATATATGTCATGTAAAGTCACATAGTCCATCAAAAGACATTAAATATAAACGCATAAGCAGTATTCATATACACGTTCGTACTGATTCTTACGATTTTTAACTCATGTGGTCTCTGTTCAAATTATCAGTTGCAAATTTCATTCACGGACTACATTCATTTCATTACATTTAAAGACGAGAGAGAATAAACTGCCTTCCGGAGTCAAAATACTTCCTTGTTTCTAAAACGTGTTGTAAGTAGATGTTTCTTCAAGACACGTGACTGAAGCGACGAACGCTTCGATATTTTGCTACCAACCGAGCTCATTTCAATTCATTACATTTTGTGGGACACGGTGTGGAAGCATTTTTGCAATTCACGAATCGCACCTATAAGGAGTGATTCACTAACACGGATGGAGTGTAGCTGCATGAAATCTGTTGAGAATATTATGGTTTTAATTACCTCCTGAATTATACCGTTGACCTATAAGAAAACTCCTAATAATTACGGGATATAAAATGAAGCCAGTGAGATTGCGGTATTGTTCACTTGTTCACTTATGGGCAAGATTTCTTGTAAGGGGAATGTTTTAGAGGTTAAAGCTGGGAAATAATATCGTACGAACCCACAGGTTAAAATCAAAGGTTCTGACAAGCTTCTGGTGTTCTCGTCCAGACCACTTGTTGGTTTTTGCTCTAGATTACTTTTTAAGTTTGAGTATCATCCATAGTTTTGCTCTTTAATTACTCTGTGATTTATCAACATCTACCAAAATAAATTCTTAGACTTTCGCGGTTATTGTCGTCGAACATGAATGTTCTTGTATTTTGTAAACGCATTATTCTTTCCATAATCCTTTGATCCGACTTTTCAGCCTTCTTGCTAAGGCTTCCTTCCAGTAAACTTGCTGGAAAATTACAAGGTACTGAAATTCAAACACATTAAATTTCATCTACCATCTACGTCTATCATCAAGGGGCTTCATTCATGACCATGAAAATTAGTATCGCTCACTGGATTTACCGATCACCCATAATGTCAGATAATGTGCCTTTTGTGTAGTCACATCTCAGCTCCATTTGTAGAAAACTGTTATCCTATTTTTAAGAAGTGACAATCATTTTTATATTTTTCTACCAAGTTTGTGAGTAGTACATTCTCAGATATTCTGTGACTCTAGGAGTTACGACTGTGACACTTTCACAGCTGACGTAGGTTAATGAGGGCCTCCTCAATTTAAGGTTGTTGCGAATATCCATGAGTGAATAAGCATATATTTTCGTATCACATTTTGATAATTAATTCTATTAATCTGTGTGGAAGTTTCTAGACTGTACATCTTAATGTGAAAGCGAAGAATTTTCGACGTATCAAACATGTTGAAATATGTTTTTAGCAGCTATAATATATTACGTAGAGGTAGTTGTTTATTATTGTCTCTCTTGGAAAAAAAAATTCCAATGTCTTTGCCACCAAAGACAGACGTAATGGACGATTATATATTACCTATGTACGTAAAAATATATCAGTAGTGGAAGGAGTGGGGAGGGGGTAGGGGAGATGTAGTGTGCAATCGTATGTTACAGCATATATCTGGAACACCTGGAGAAATTTAAACCAAATAAGGTACTCAGTTCATTTACTGTTTGAAGAAATAAACTATAGGGGAGCTCTTAGAAGTGACAAGGGTGATAGTAATTGGTGACTAGCATAACTCCGAAAAGTCTGGAGATGTTTCAATCAGTCTGAGAGAAAATACGACGGAAAACCACAGAAAGATGTACATCAGGCATAAGACACTCTGCATATTGTCAGACGCACAATTTGTAATTGGCCTTTACTCTTGCTCGGCATCCGGTTGTTAATATACAGGGTGTAAATTTTAAGTTGAAACACTCCCCCATGAACCATGGACCTAGCCGCTGGTGGGGAGGCTTGGTGCCTCAACGATACAGATGGCCGTACCGTAGGTGCAGCCACAACGGAGGGGTATCTGTTGAGAGGCCAGACAAACGTGTGGTTCCTGAAGAGGGGCAGCAGCCTTTTCAGTAGTTGCAGGGGCAACAGTCTGGATGATTGGCTGATCTGCCCTTGTAACACTAACTAAAACGGCCTTGCTGTGCTGGTACTGCGAACGACTGAAAGCAAGGGGAAACTACAACCTTAATTTTTCCCGAGGGCATGCAGCTTTACTGTATGGTTAAATGATGATGGCATCCTCTTGGGTAAAATATTCCGGAGGTAAAATAGTCCCCCATTCGGATATCCGGCCGGGGACTACTCAGGAGGACATTGTTATCAGGAGAAAGAAAACTGGCGTTCTACGGGTTGGAGCGTGGAATGTCAGATCCCGTAATCGGGTGGGTAGGTTAGAAAATTTAAAAAGGGAAGTGGATAGGTTAAAGTTAGATATAGTGGGAATTATTGAAGTTCGGTGGCAGGAAGAGCAAGACTTCCGGTCAGGTGAATACAGGATTATAAATACAAAATCAAATAGGGGTAATGCAGGAGTAGGTTTAATAATGAATAGGAAAATAGGAATGCGGGTAAGCTACTACAAACAGCATAGTGAACGCATTATTGTGGCCAAGATAGATACGATGCACACGCTTACCACAGATAATTAGCAGGTATCATTTAAGTCACTAGCACAATGGCATTGTGAGTAAACAAACGATTCCTTAACACGTGGGTGTAATTCTCGCAACTACAATGTGACCACGGTCATACCAAAGTCACTTTAATATGCACATGGTAAGACGTGTACCGATTCAAACGTCGAAAATCTATGTATTCGGTACACACGGTCCTACATACAAATTTAAAGCCGACCGAGGTGGCCGAGCAGTTCTAGGCGCTACAGTCTGGACCCGCGCGACCGCTACGGTCGCAGGTTCGAGTCCTGCCTCGGGCATGGATGTGTGTGATGTACTTAGGTTAGTTAGGTTTAAGTAGTTCTAATTTATAGGGAAGTGATGACCTCAGAAGTTAGTCCCATAGTGCTCAGAGCCAGTTGAAACATTTGAACAAATTTAATTGCTGCTTATTGAAAGTGATTTTCTGATTATTTCGACGAAACATAGAATGTGTCGCCTTCGTGGCGCTCAGTCGTTACCTGCAATAACCCAAAACTGTTCTTTACATTTTTTACTGTTACTGGATCGCCATCTGACTGCTACATCGAACTGCGGCTTGAATATACTTACTCTGTTTTACTATACTCTATTAGCTGCTGGTGGGCTGTCATAATAAGTGGCTGTATTTATTACCAAAGCTGACCTTATTCTTCAATAGCAAAGCTGACGTTATTCTTTAATTAATTTGACTGAAGCTACGTAATTCATAGTTAAACTTTTTCTTGACAATAATAAAATTTTGCAGAGTTTTGCGTTGATGGTTTTTGGGATGGATTATAATCAATAATGCAATATTGCTGACAAAAATTAATTATAGTCTGAATGAAATGATTTTACAAACGTCCAAATGGGACTTACTTTTTACAGTAATCTTACAACTAGCAATGCGCAAACTTACTTTCAGTAGTCTTGAGTTTCTCAAAAAAATAATTCAATAATATTAGTTCCTCTTATGACGTCTCTGTACATCCGTTTATAATCTCTTGTAAATTATAGCTGGTGGCTGGCAGGCACACCGCTCCTCTCAACCTCTCGCTTCAGACCTGCTACCGACTCGCTTCACATCTCGCTTACTACTGACTTCCTACGACACTTAAGTGCGGTCTCTCCCTCCAACAACGCTTTCTGGTGCAGACAATCCCTGCTACCATAACAAAATGTATCAATGGTTGGTCTTTCCTGCTCTTTTCTTAAAACGTATCCATACGCGGTCTCTCCCGCCCTTTTTTAAAATTATATTAATGTGCGGTCTCTCCTACGAACAATACTTTGATGCAGACATTCCCTGCTACCACAATTATTTCCAACAGGACAAATATTCATTATTCCTACTTAATCCTATTAATAAAACATAAACATCTTTCATAAACTGTGGGTTGACAATAGACAATAGAAATATACACGTCTTACACTGTGTACAGTGGGTTACAGTGCCTTGCTGTAGGGTTCGTAGTTCTTTTTACAGAGAGGTAGTTGTTGATTAATTGGTGTATATCGCACGTACGCTGCTTAAGGATGAGTGTCAGTGTGATTGGCACTATTATGGTGACGTCGTTACTTGTTGTCGTTTCCTTCACATTAGATTAGATGAACGAGCAACAACATTGATAATTAAGCTCTTTCTTGTTAATTGTAGAGCTATTTTCTGAAACATTACATTGAAATTAGCTCCGACAGGTTTGTTCACTACATAATTTCGTGTTTTTCCCACCCATCACAGTACAACTCTTAGCACAACTACAGCTGTGGAAGGGGCAGTAACTCCTACAGCAATTTAAACCAAACTTTCTACATATGTGAGGGTGTGCTGTGAGGTAATGCCTTACAATTTTTTCTAAAAACTCTTAAACTTTTCTAAATGAAAGGAACATTATTAACGTTCTACATCTTCATTATTCATGTCTACATCTTTGCAGCCCTGTGCCCGTAGAGAGATTAAAATTGTAGCGTTTAACACTGCTGTGTGTAACGTCACCATGTCGGTCGGTGCGTGATAAACAACGTGCTGTAATCAAGTTTCAAGTTCGAAGAGCACCTTCTCCTTCAGCAAGACAATGCAAACCCTCACACGATCGCTGATACATCTGCAGCAATCCAATGCCTTGGGTTCCATGTCATCGACCAACCTCCATATAGACCAGACGTAGCCCCACCCGATTTTCATCTGTTTCCAAAACTTAAAGAGCACCTTCGTCGAATTTATTTTGGTAACGATGAAGCGGTGCAAGCACAGGTGAGGTTGTGGCGACGTCAACAAAGTCAAACATTCTACACTGAAAGTATCAACAAACTTGTCTCTCGTTGGGAGAAATGTTTTGTTGACTATGTTGGCAATTAATAAGCAGGCGTGAAGAATAAAGGTTTAGAATGCTAATAAAGCTTGATTTATTTATATAGCTTTAAGAAAAGCACTCCGTCTTCAGGCCACAAGTGGTCCGTCGGGACCATCCGACCGCCGTGTCATCCTCAACTGAGGATGCGGATAGGAGGGGCGTGTGGTCAGCACACCGCTCCCCGGTCGTTATGATGGTTTTCTTTGACCGGATATGGCTTTAAGAGCTGTCACATAAATAGTTTGGTGTCATTACTTTTCATTACTCCCTCGTATGTTTTACTGACGAATAAGTGAAACAAAAAAGTAGGGGAAGACATCCGTAGCCCATCCAGATATGGAAATAGAATTAAGGAGGTAATGGCATTTTAAGGGCATAGAGCACTACCGAAATTAGTATTGAATCCATGGGTTCTGGAAATACTGGCCTGATTGGTACTAACTCTGGTAGTATTAAGCCCTGCTATCGTCAGTCATTTTAATAGTCATGGGTGACTGGAATTCGGTAGTAGGAAAAGGGAGAGAAGGAAACGTAGTAGGTGAATATGGATTGGGGGGAAGAAATGAAGGAGGAAGCCGCCTGGTAGAATTTTGCACAAGGGCATAACTTAATCATAGCTAACACTTGGTCCAAGAATCATAAAAGAAGGTTGTATACATGAAAGAATCTTGGAGATACTAATAGGTATCAGATAGATTATATAATGGTAAGACCGAGATTTAGGAACCAGGTTTTAAATTGTAAGGACTTTCCAGGGACAGATCTGGAATCTGACCACAATCTATTGGTTATGAACTATAGATTAAAACTGAAGAAACTGCAAAGAGGTGGGAATTTAAGGAGATGGGACCTGGATAAACTGAAAGAACCAGAGGTTGTACAGAGTTTCAAGGAGAGCATAAGGGAACAATTGACAGGAATGGGGGAAAGAAATACAGTAGAAGAAGAATGGGTAGCTTTGAGGGATGAAGTAGTGAAGGCAGCAGAGGATAAAGTAGGTAAAAAGACGAGGGCTAGTAGAAATCCTTGGGTAACAGGAGAAATATTGAACTTAACTGATGAAAGGAGAAAATATAAAATGCAGTAAATGAAGCACGCAAAAAGGAATACAAATGTTTCAAAAATTAGATCGACAGGAAGTGCAAAATGGCTAAGCAGGGATGCCTAAAGGACAAATGTAAGGATGTAGAGGCTTGCCTCACCAGGGGTAAGATAGATACTGAATACAGGATAATTAAAGATACCTTTGGAGAAAAGAGAACCACTTGTATGAATATCAAGAGCTCAGATGGAAACCCGGTTCTAAGCAAAGAAGGGAAAGCAAAAAAGTGGAAGGAGTGTATAGAGGGTCTATACAAGAGCGATGTACTTGAGGACACTATTATGGAAGTGGAAGAGGATGTAGATGAAGATGAAATGGGAGATATGATACTGCGTGAAGAGTTCGACAGAGCACTGAAAGACCTGAGTCGAAACAAGGCCCCTGAAGTAGACAATATTCCATTAGAACTACTGACAGCCTTGGGAGATCCAGTCCTGACAAAACTCTACCATCTGGTGGGCAAGATGTATGAGACAGGCGACATTCCCTCAGACTTCAAGAAGAATATAATAATTCCAATCCCGAGGAAAGCATGTGTTGACAGATGTGAAAATTACCGAACTATCAGTTTGATAAGTCACGGCTGCAAAATACTAACGCGAATTCCTTACATACGAATGGAAAAACTAGTAGAAGCCGACATCGGGGAAGATCAGTTTGGATTCCGTAGAAATATTGGAACACGTGAGGCAATACTGACCTTACGACTTATCTTAGAAGCTAGATTAAGGAAAGACAAACCTACGTTTCTAGCATTTGTACACTTAGAGAAAGCTTTTGACAATGTTGACTGGAATACTCTCTTTCAAATTCTGAAGGTGGCAGGGGTAAAATACAGGGAGCGAAAGGCTATTTACAATTTGTACAGAAACCAGATGGCTGTTATAAGAGTCGAGGGACACGAAAGGTAAGCAGTGGTTGGGAAGGGAGTGAGACAGGGTTGTAGCCTCTCCCCAATGTTATTCAATCTGTATATTGAGCAAGCAGTGAAGGAAACAAAAGAAAAATTCGGAGTAGGTATTAAAATCCATGGAGAAGAAATAAAAACATTGAGGCTTGCCGATGACATTGTCTGAGACAGCAAAGGACTTGGAAGAGCAGTTGAACGGAATGGATAGTGCCTTGAAAGGAGGATATAAGATGAACATCAACAAAAGCAAAACAAGGATAATGGAATGTAGTCGAATTAAGTCGGGTGATGCTGAGGGAATTAGATTAGGGAATGAGACACTTAAAGCAGTAAAGGAGTTTTGCTATTTGGGGAGCAAAGTAACTGATAGTGGTCGAAGTAGAGAGGATATAAAATGTAGACTGGCAATGGCAAGAAAAGCGTTTCTGAAGAAGATAAATTTGTTAACACCGAGTATAGATTTAAGTTTCAGGAAGTCGTTTCTGAAAGTATTTGTATGGAGTGTAGCCATGTATGGAAGTGAAACGTGGACGATAAACAGTTTGGACAAGAAGTGAGTATAAGCCTTTGAAATGTGGTGCTACAGAAGAATGCTGAAGATTAGATGAAAAGATCACGTAACTAATGAGGAGGTATTGAATAGGATTGGGGAGAAGAGAAATTTGTGGCACAACTTGACTAGAAGAAGGGATCGGTTGGTAGGACATGTTCTGAGGCATCAAGGGATCACAAATTTTGCATTAGAGGGCAACGTGGAGGGTAAAAGTCGTAGAGGGAGACCAAGAGATAAATACACTAAGCAGATTCAGAAGAATGTAGGTTGCAGTAGTTACTGGGAGATGAAGAAGCTTGCACAGGATAGAGTAGCATGGAGAGCTGCATCAAACCGGTCTCAGGACTGAAGACCACAACAACAACATCGTCAAGTAGTAATTGTAGAGCTCTGCAAGACTTTCTAGAAATTTTTTTAAAACGTAGAGCAACTGTGCAAGAAGAAATTTTTCCATGGCATCATATTCCTTCCTTTATACGTACAACGCGCTATGATGTAATCAGTCGTAATCCATAATACGAAATCTCCAGTGCCTGTGGGTACTGATCACTTCATGTGTAAATAACAAAGAAACTTTGTAAAAATCCATCATGGGATAGCAGTTAACATATGTATAGTCAAATAAACATAAAGAATACAATTTTGTACAGCTATTTGTATAAAGGTTTACGCAATCTTTTGTAATATCTGAGTATCAACTTATGTAAGAACAATTTAAACTTAGAGGTATAATAAGGGAAAGTGTTATGAAGTCACATATTTGAAGACGACCTCGGATATCAGCTGCCCCTAGCAGTAGATTTTGGTGAAAATGTTTTCATAAAAAATTGCCAGATTCTGTCATCTACGGGTGTACTAATCGTTCTAATTGTAGTCTAAAGTGTAAAGGAATAATATTTCATTTGTAATTGGGCTAGTTCAATCGTTAGTTTCTTTTCCACACACGAATTTTTGTTGCGCAATTTACTTTTACGGTAGTGTTTTTATTTCCGTCAGTTGAGTTGAGATTTTCTATCAGTTCAACTCTAAAATCTTCCTGTGTGAACGATGTGAGAATAAAGTTTGGAATCTGAACAAACGTATCAAAATATGTTCCCAGTGGTTTCGAGAAGAAGACATAGACCGGACAGCAGTTTCGTCAGTCCGCATTATGGAAACTGCCAGATTACGAAAGCAGCCTTATCACATAACATACCTATCGTTTCGTTTTCTCGAAATGCATACCAAAAACAAAATTATTTTGATGCTAAATTCGTCTTATTAACGCATCAAATTTGCATTTAAGACACAAAAAAGTCTGATAAAACTTTACTGGCACTGTATTAATTCACGAAATCACTGTAAGATTTGCTATTAAAAACAACTGTTGAGGGAATCTGACGAAATTAGCAACAAGAGGCAATCGTAAATCGTAATCTGCTAATGTTTTGTGGCATCCAGTACGGCGGTGCCGGTTTTAAAAGCACGTAAAGGGTACCACTATGTCAATGACTAAATTCTTAGGGTCAGTTTATTATCATCTCTATTCCGGTTGCTCACACTTGGCGTGTAGAGTGGCAGGAATCTGTCACGTTTGAGCGATTGTGAAATAGATAGGCAGTGGAAGTAGTCATACATATTTTATGCAGACGTAACAAATAGCTGGAACTTCATATACAATGTGAACAAATAATATAATGTTAATGAGGAAGTTATATTATTACTGTGATCGGTCATCTGAGTTATAAATACTGTGGTGTCACCGCCAGACACCACACTTGCTAGGTGGTAGCTTAAATCGGCCGCGGTCCATTTAGTACATGTCGGACCCGCGTGTCGCCACTGCGTGATCGCAGACCGAGCGCCACCACAAGGCAGGTCTCGAGATACGATAGAGCACTCGACCCCAGTTGTACGACGACATTGCTAGCGACTATACGGACGAAGCCTTTGCTCTCATTTGCCGAGAGACAGTTAGAATAGCCTTCAGCTAAGTCTATGGCTACGACCTAGCAAAGCGCCATTAGCTTTACATAGTTTGAGAGTTATCGTATAAATGTCTCAAGAAGAACGTTGTAAACCAACAAAGAATAAAGTTAAGTATTCGAGGAGCTGCATACTTTTCTTATTAGCATTCAATAGTTAGCCTGTTCCAGACTTCACGCCAGTCGGCGTGTGTGTACGCGTGCCTTTCTTTCGGCTACCCGTCACTGTGGACTGGCTGCCTTAGCAGTCCACATCAAATACTGTAGAAAATTAAATGGAGAAACTGGTTTTAGTGGGTGATTAGTGTACCTTCGAAAGTCGCAATCCTGGAAACAGTATCACTTCCTCGTAATCGCAAAACAATCGAGCCCGTTGCAGAGGAAGTATGCGATGCTGGTCTCCTCGATCTGAGCCTTGGAACAGAAAACATGAAAAGAGTGTAGTCTAATAAGTTGCTTCTATGCTAGCGCATAAAAATACCACTGAAAAGGAAAAGTAACACGGATTCTCGTAACTCCATTCAACTCTTCAGAAACGTAAGGCACCAAAATATTTTAGCACAATACACGAGATGAATCAAGTAGTTGAAGGAACCCTACTCTCAGAAAGAGAGGGTATACGAAAATAATACTGGAAAATAAAGCTTTGTAAATCCCTGATGATTCGGATGAACAAATTAATGTATTTCATTATTTATCCAGGAGCAGACATAGATTTGGGATGAGAACCAGTTAGCAGCGTGTTTTGTTCGACACTGAATGATATCATTGCATTACTGGCTATGTGTAATTTA
The DNA here is from genome assembly GCF_021461395.2 of Schistocerca americana. Taxonomy (NCBI): domain Eukaryota; kingdom Metazoa; phylum Arthropoda; class Insecta; order Orthoptera; family Acrididae; genus Schistocerca; species Schistocerca americana. Next base: position 70,968,580 of record NC_060122.1, on the reverse strand, counting down.
TATATTGCCCAGAATATAAGCGTGCTAACTGAAAGAAAATGCAGCCTAAAACCTACTGGGTGACCCAAAAAGTACCGACACGCTATGAGGACAGGTTCCATATATCAGTATAAAAAAAGGTCTAGTAAAAGTGGGCTCTAAAATGCAGACCTGAAGATCTACGAGCATTTGTTCATCTTCGATAATATGAAATACATCTCTTCTACATCAAGCTCCTTTCTTTCCATATTTTGGGAGGAGGTAGTACGAAACAAAACGAGAAAAGAAATGTGGTAGACATGGGCTCTGAATGCATATCTTAAGAGCCATGAGCACTTGTTCTGCAGGAAAGACGCGCTTCACCCTAGTGAAGATGGACAAGTGCTCATAGCTGCTAAAGCACGCATTTTAGACCCCATGTTTACTGGTCGTTTGTTTCTTGATTTGGTCCACACTACTTCCTCCCAAAATATGGAAAGCAAAGTCTTGCTGTAGAAGAGATCTGTTTGATAGTGTCGAAGATGAACAAGTGCTTACAGCTCTCAGAATATGTATTTCAGAATCAATGTTTACTAGACATTTTTTTTTTCTTATTTTGGTGTAAGGGACCTGCCCCTAAAGCTTGTAGGTGTTTTATCAGCACACCGGATAAATTTGCGAATTTTATTCTTATTCTGTCTCAGAATCACACAAGCAGCGTAAATTTCAACGTTTATGCACTATTGAAAATACTACAATTTCTTATTGCATACTGACCCTACATTACGACCAGAATGGTCTTTCAAATGATGTTCTGAGGAAGTGAGAAAGACGCAGCAGCTGTGTCTGGCGGACAGGCAGCGAAGTCTCTACGTGAACGCCAACCTTACAGCTGTCACCATGTTCTCTCCACTGGTGTTGCGGCTTTCGTACTCAGGTCTGTAATTGGCTGAGAAATCCAATGCGCGCTGACGCACGCAGCTACCTGCCCGGCTCGGGTGACGGGATGACTGCAAAGCGCCTGCGGCGAAACGTGAGGCAGCTTCCAGCCTGGCCTGCAGAGAAACACAGCTTCGCTCCTACCTGGGGAAAACGCATGTTTCGTGTACTATGATATCTTCTGAAACGCTCTTTGTCAACGACACGATTTCCAGTGAGATTCAAGCGCTTACAGGCATTCCTCTACTACACACGTTTTATAAACCCGAAAGCCCTTACCAAATTAAGAAAACTCTTACCATTCTTTACTTTTCTCATTCGATAACTGCGTGGGACAGAATATAATTCCAGGAAAAGGTTCAGATAGTCAATAAAATCGTTATTTATTTATTTTATATATTTATGTATTGCATAGTTAGCCTGGCCAGAGTAGGGCCCTAAGACCCTCTCTTACATCTGACAAGGAACAACGAATACAAAAAATATTACACATCGGTGACAACAATAATTATTTGCATTATTAATAAAAATAATAATTGGCAACAATGATAGTAGTAACCCTAACAATGATTATAAAATAATGGGGAAATTAAGAATGATATCAATTATTTATTACATAACAAACTCAATAATGATAATTTACATTATTGACAAAAAAATAAGAATTTCCGATAATATTATTAATAATAATAATAATAATAATAATAACACTAATAATTATAATAAAATAATGGAAGTATTACGATAGATATTGATTACTTTAGCACTTTTGCAACCTTCTTTGAGATGAGAAGAAAAGAGGGAGAAAGAGGGAAGAGAGGACTGAAACGAAAATGATAATGGCTGCCAGTAAAAATGGAGAATTTCAGTAGAGAACTCTATAGTCGAGGGGAGGGAAAAGTGGTGAGGGAGGAAAGGTTGATAACAGTGAGTTGCAAGAAGAGGTAGCTATTGTGACAGAAGGTGGGCATTATCTGTCTTTTGAAGTTTGAATGGATTTTAATTTCTCTAATATCTTGAGGAACATTGTTCGGAAGTCGGGTTTCTGATACAGAAAATGATTTAGAGAGCATTGCTGTGTCGCGTAATGGTACCAAGGGTATTTTACTTTCTTGAGCAAGAGTATTTCTGGTGCGTTGTTCAGATAGTAGCATACTGGTTGAAGATACATGGGATGTAGTGTAATGATTGAAAAGACGATGCAGCAAACACAGCGTATGATAACTTTATGTTAATCTGCTAGTGTCCATGGTATTTGTTCATAGGCAGGAGTGATATGGTCGAAATAGTGTACATCACAATTTCATCACGCTCAAGCATTCATCGCCAGTTCCAGCCGGCGTGAGCTCTCAAACGAAAGTCCTTGGAAAATAGGATCACCATAATGAAGGTTGAGGAGCATTAGTGACTCTACAAGTTTCTTTTTATGCTCGAGAGGAAATATTTTTTTATATTTCTCTAGTGAATGAAATGATGCTGACACCTTCTTACAGACTACAGTTGCGTGTTCAGTCCAGTCATGGTGATGGTCCAGAATTATGCTTACATTCTTTGCAGAAGAAGAGAAGGTGAATTATGTGTTGTTTAGGATTAAAGCTGGAAGAGATTCTCTCAGCTGAGGTGAAATAAATAATTTGTGAGTGACTAAGATTTGTTGTCTTTTAGATGGGTTAAGTTTCGAACCTGTGTTCTTTGCCCATTCTGATAAAGAAAATAAGTCAGCATTTGTGTTCTGGATGGGTTTGCGTAGATTTTTCTGGCTTGCACTTCGGTATAACTGAATACTATCAACATGTAAATGACATTTGCAATGGAAGATAAGAGTCGACACGTCATTAACATATAATGAGAAAAGTAATGGACTCAATACTGAACCTTGTGAGACCCCTCATACTATATTATTCCATTGTGACTTCTTCGTTCCGATCGTTACACACTTTGACGGTATTTAAGATATGAGTGGAACAACTGAACAGCGCTTGAAGAGAAGTTTCGACTTCTGAGTTTAGCAAGTACGATATCAAAGTCGACAGTGTCGAAAGCTTTGCTGTAATTCAAGACGTACCTTACAATCGCCTCTTGTTTGTCAAACCGTAGTGGTATTTATCCAGAAAGTTAGTTGATGTTAAGTAACTGGTAAGCTGATGGTGGACTATGTATTCTAAGGTCTTAGATAATGCTGGTAGAATGCAAGTCATTAGGTTCTATGGGAGATTCCTTTCTGAGCAGAGGTTCAATCTTCTCGGTAGACTAAAATAGTGTACTGGACCGGGACTTCAACCCAGGGTCTTTACCTACAGCGGGCACGAGGCACGACCTATCCTCACAGCTTTACTTCCGTCAGTACCTAATCTCCGGCTTCCAAACTTCACAGAAGTTCTCCTGTGAAACAACCAGGGCTGGCACTACTGGAAGAATTAACTGCGGAGATATTGCTTAGCCACAGTCTGGGGGAAGTTCCCAGAATGAAATGTCGGAAGTAAAGCTATGAGGACGGCTCTTGAGACGTACCTGGGTAACTCAGTTAATGGAGATCCTTTCTGAGAAGGGCAAAGGTATGGGGTTTGAGTCCTCGTCTGATACACAGTTTTAATCTGCCACGAAGTTTCGTAACAGCGCACACTCTGCAGCAGAAAGTAAGATTAATTAAAGTATTACGTTACTGATGTACTTCTACTCCGTCAGAATTATCCGTACGGAATTACTGAAAGGGCAAAAGTGCATTTGTAACAGTTCTTTAAAAGCTGTGTCTGACGTTATGATTAGGCAGATCATGCAAATTTTTATATATTTAGTTTTTTCATGCTGGTCTCACAGATTAGTTGGAAATGTAATTTTTCAGTGTGTCGCAGGTCGCAGATTACAGTTTGGGATTCAGAAGAGATTCTGGTCGTATGTGAAGCACATCATTGTAAAGACTCTTCACTGCACGACAGCAAAGGAAATGTTACCGATCACAGCCCAGCTAAACCAGAGTTACTAAATACATTTTCCGAAGATTTTTCTTCAAACAATATGAAGTAAATATTCCTTATTTCGACTCAAGAACTGCTGCCAGCATGAGTAACTTAGAAGTAGAGCTCTTCAGTGTACCAAAGGAGCTTAAATCAATAAAGGGAAGTCCTCCAATCCAGATTGTATATCAGTTAGATTCCTTACAGATTATGCCAGTACAGTAGCTCCGAATTCAGCAGTTACGTACATCCACTCGCTCGAAGGGAGATCCCTGTCTACAGACAGGAAAGTTGCGTATGTCACACCCATACTCAAGAAATGGAGTATGAGTAATCTGATGAATTATAGATCCACATTATTGACGTCGATTTGTAGTAGAGTTTTCTAACATGTTGTTTCCCAATATTATGAGTCACTTCGAAGAAAACGATATATTCACAAATAGTCAGCAGAGATTCAGAAAGTATCGTTCTTGTGAACAAAACTAGCTCAATATTATCACAAAGTATTGAGTGCAAATTTAGTCCATATTTATAGATACCCAGAACGTTGTTGATACCGTCCCTTCAAGCGGCTTATAACCACGTTGTGTGCCTATGGAGAGTCGTCTCGACTGTGCAACTGGATTCGTGATGTCCTGTAGGAAAGATCACAGTTCGTAGTAACTGACACAAAGTCATCGTGTAGCACATAAGTGATATCTGTTGATTCCCAAGGAAGTGTTATAGGCCCTCTGTTGTTCCTAATCTATATAAACGATTAAGGAGACAATCTGACTAGTCATCTTAGATGCAGATGATGCTGTCCATTGCCCCCATGTAACGTCATCTGGTGATGGAAACAAATTGCAAACTGGTCTAGACAACTTACCAGTACGGTGCGAATACTGGCAATTGACTCTAAATAATTAAGTGAATACTAAAAGGAATCTGTTAAATTCATTGTCTGATAAATCATGCAAATATAAAGGTTATCAATTCAGCTAAATACCTAGCAATTATAATTACGAAGAAGTTAAACTGGAGCGATCATACAGAAAATTTAGTTTGGAAGGCAATCCTAAGATTGAGTTTTATTGGCAGAACGCTTAGAAGACGCAACAGGTCTACTTAGGACGCTGCCAACACTACGCTTGACCTTCCTTTGCCAGAGTATTGTTGTGAAGTATGGAATCCTTACCAGACTGGATTGACGGAGGACATCGGAAAAGTTCAAAGGTGCTCGTTTTGTATTATCGCGAAATAGCGGAGAAAGTTTCACTGATACGATACGTGAGTCGGGCAAAGGGGGCCGCAATCATTAAAACAAAGTCATTTTTCGTTGCGGAGAGATCTTGTCACGAAATTTCAATCATCAGTGTTCTGCACTGAATGCAAAAATATTTTGTTGAGAACCACCTACATAACGAGAAATAACCATCGTAATAGAATAAGAGAAATCGGAGCTCTAATAGAAAGACTTAAGTGTCCTCCTTTCCCATGCGTCGCTTGAGAGTGAATCGGTAAGGAAATAGTGTGTAAGTGGTCCGATGAACACTCTGCCACGTCATTTAACTGTGAATTGCAGAGTAGTCATGTAGCTGCAGGCTTTGATGTATAAGTACCTTTTTGTTTGCGACTATCCATGCAGGGAGACCTGTCGCTATGGGTGGAAGAATTAGCGGTAATTAATGACTTCTGGTTGCAGGAGACAACAGAAACCACTACATCAGAACCATAGTAAATGTGTCCACAATACACGTGGCTTGTAACTGAAAAAAATTCCATAATGATCTCTTCATTGGCAAAGGTTTCCGTATTACGCCCCGATCTACATTTCTGAGGAATGACCTTGAAGGAGGAGTTAATCGGATGAAAAAGATTAAAAATACCACGAAAGATCGCATTCCAAGTGTCTGAGCATGAAATACCAGAAGTCTGAATGTGAAGGGCGAACCTGAAAGTCTGAAGAGACAAATGCAAAGGGTGAGTCTAGATATAGTACAAATCAGTGAAGAGAAACTGAAGAAAGTTAAGAATTTCTGGTCTGATAATATCGGGATAATTTCAGCAGCAGCTGAAAATGACAATACGCGAATAGGAATCATTACCAATAGGAAAGTAGGAATTAGATACAGTGAACAACTAAGTTATACGATTATGCTCATCAGAATCGACAGAAAACCGACCCGAACAATAATACTTTAGGTGCATATGCCGACATCACAAGTAGGTGATGTAGAGGTGAAGAGTATAAATGACGCCAATAAACAGGTAATTCTGTGTTTGAAGGAGACGAGAATCTAATAGTTTTGGAGGACTGAAACGCTACAGTTGCCTTCGACAGTGGAAAATGTTGCAATATGACCGAAATTGTCAGAAATATAGTCATAAGGTGTAGGAAATGATAATTAACATAAAGCCTGTACTAAAGCAACGAGAGAACAATAACACACAAATAACAAAGATGTACTTGGATTAACTATGGTGTAATGCAGGGATGCGATGTACCGCCCCTACTGCTCAACTTATGCAACTGCCTGGAAAAAAAAGTGAAGGTCCCAGAAGGAGAAGCGGAAACGAAATGAGACTTCACGTGTTGAGAGCGTATGTTCTGTTACTTCAGTATTTACGCAATCGAACCAAAATTAAAAATAATTTCGCAATATGAACCCACTTATCGGTGTAGTGCTGAACTCTCTTTGGCCTGGATGCATTCACTGGTTCATAACGGTGTCATAAAGCCGTTCTATCTTTTCTGAGGCAAGCTGATCCACAAATGTTGTAACTGCTCCTTGATAGCTGACAGTAGAACGAAGTTGACGTACAATGTCTTTCCACACATGTTCAATCGGGCACGGATCTGGGGATCGTGTTCGCATCGAAGTATCTCAACGAGAAAAGTGTCATCTGTGGACGAGCATTGTCCTGCTGGAAAATGGGAGTATGATTCGTTCGCTTGAGAGATACATGAGAACGCGAGATGTCCATTCATGCGTTACTCCTTTTGACACATCGAAATTAAATACATAGTCAGTTTGTAGTTGCTATACACTTCTTTATTACAAGCACATGCTATTAATGAAACCAACAGTAACGACGAAAAAAGGCACCTGGCCTACAGATCAGCAGCAGCACTCAGATGAAAACATTATGCATTTAAGTGGGATAGACGCATATCTTTCAAAACTTACTCAACCAATTTTCACTAATAAAAATAATGTTCATAAAACTACCATTAATCAAATTTAACTGACGTAACTGAATGCTTCATGACTTACATAGAAACTGGCTTTCGCATAACTCGTATCAAATTCTAAAACTGCTTCCAACAACTAAGACATCTTCCACAGACTGATCTTAAGCAACTGTAACAGATTAAAAGTATTATCAGATTAATACACTCAACTAAGCTTCTCTTTAGTATTACTCACAGGTACGAGGTTCACACACATTTCACGACCAGAATACAATAATAGCACATAAAATATAGCCGTTTCAATATTACATTGAAAATTAGTGATGGACGCGAGCCGTCCCGAAGGTTCTACCAGATACAAGAGATTCACGGACCAGAAGCTAAAGTAGAACTACACTCCTGGAAATGGAAAAAAGAACACATTGACACCGGTGTGTCAGACCCACCATACTTGCTCCGGACACTGCGAGAGGGCTGTACAAGCAATGATCACACGCACGGCACAGCGGACACACCAGGAACCGCGGTGTTGGCCGTCGAATGGCGCTAGCTGCGCAGCATTTGTGCACCGCCGCCGTCAGTGTCAGCCAGTTTGCCGTGGCATACGGAGCTCCATCGCAGTCTTTAACACTGGTAACATGCCGCGACAGCGTGGACGTGAACCGTATGTGCAGTTGACGGACTTTGAGCGAGGGCGTATAGTGGGCATGCGGGAGGCCGGGTGGACGTACCGCCGAATTGCTCAACACGTGGGGCGTGAGGTCTCCACAGTACATCGATGTTGTCGCCAGTGGTCGGCGGAAGGTGCACGTGCCCGTCGACCTGGGACCGGACCGCAGCGACGCACGGATGCACGCCAAGACCGTAGGATCCTACGCAGTGCCGTAGGGGACCGCACCGCCACTTCCCAGCAAATTAGGGACACTGTTGCTCCTGGGGTATCCGCGAGGACCATTCGCAACCGTCTCCATGAAGCTGGGCTACGGTCCCGCACACCGTTAGGCCGTCCTCCGCTCACACCCCAACATCGTGCAGCCCGCCTCCAGTGGTGTCGCGACAGGCGTGAATGGAGGGACGAATGTAGACGTGTCGTCTTCAGCGATGAGAGTCGCTTCTGCCTTGGTGCCAATGATGGTCGTATGCGTGTTTGGCGCAGTGCAGGTGAGCGCCACAATCAGGACTGCATACGACCGAGGCACACAGGGCCAACACCCGGCATCATGGTGTGGGGAGCGATCTCCTACACTGGCCGTACACCACTGGTGATCGTCGAGGGGACGCTGAATAGTGCACGGTACATCCAAACCGTCATCGAACCCATCGTTCTACCATTCCTAGACCGGCAAGGGAACTTGCTGTTCCAACAGGACAATGCACGTCCGCATGTATCCCGTGCCACCCAACGTGCTCTAGAAGGTGTAAGTCAACTACCCTGGCCAGCAAGATCTCCGGATCTGTCCCCCATTGAGCATGTTTGGGACTGGATGAAGCGTCGTCTCACGCGGTCTGCACGTCCAGCACGAACGCTGGTCCAACTGAGGCGCCAGGTGGAAATGGCATGGCAAGCCGTTCCACAGGACTACATCCAGCATCTCTACAATCGTCTCCATGGGAGAACAGCAGCCTGCATTGCTGCGAAAGGTGGATATACACTGTACTAGTGCCGACATTGTGCATGCTCTGTTGCCTGTGTCTATGTGCCTGTGGTTCTGTCAGTGTGATCATGTGATGTATCTGACCCCAGGAATGTGTCAATAAAGTTTCCCCTTCCTGGGACAATGAATTCACGGTGTTCTTATTTCAATTTCCAGGAGTGTATATTCAACTTTGAGCTACAATTAAGCTTCCAGAAAACCACAACGCTCCACCGGAAAGATGGACTTGCAGGACACTAACAACGTAACCAAAGACACCGATCCAGGTCCTTAAATTTCCCTCTTCCACCGTGAAACCCAGATCGGAGTTTGCTCTCGACGATCACTGCCAATTGTTGAAACATAAACACATCGGCGGCAGACAACATTCTGGCGCATCAGACATACAAAACATATGTGCCCAACTGGTTATAAATAATCCTTTAATTATACAAGGCGCAAATGAACCCAAGCAGAACAAACCTACGTGACCACTTGCCCAGTAATGGGTCTTATAATTTGATTAGCCAATTCTCTAGAACCAACAAATAAAATAATGACATAGGAAAATAGGAAAAATTATTTCGGCCCGCTCTTGAACGTCAGGCACAGATTTACGTACTACTTGGCATGACCTCTAGCTACGCATTAAGCACGGATTCATGTCTGTTTATTGTGCGCAGCTAGCACTCCCCCAAATACCATCAACATATCAGGAGGCCAGACCAAATACAGTGACAAGTAACTGAAACAATCAAGATAGTTTTCAGTGCACTCGGGTATTCAAGTAACATGAACAGAATCCCCCCCCCTCTCCCCCAAGGAACAATTCGACGACTCCAGTTCATTCACTTTGAGTAACATGTCACAGATGCGAAGGAAATCTGTCCTCCAAATGTCAAGGAAATCCCAATCACCGTCGGCAGCGGATCAGCACTCAAACGGCTAAACACGCCGCAGCAGCTGCCCACGCTCCTCCGTCGTACTCACGCACGTCACTGTGGCTCACACAGCTGATACTCGAATGCAACGACCCAGCAGAGCGCGCGCACAGCAGTTAAATAGCCATCCGCCAAAGATGCGAAGAAGACAAGCAGGCCTCGAAAATCGATTCACAACGATCGGGATGACAGTCGATGGAGACTGGCGCCAGCAGCGCACCAGCTCATCCGTGACGCACAGCTCTGCCGCCAGAATTCCCTCAAGCACTGCAGACCTTGACCTGAAGCCATAGCCGGTGGCTTCCTTCATCATGACGGCAAGGGTAACATCGCTGTTCCTTTCCAAAACATTGGACGAGTGGCACCTCTCGTCCGGTCACCGCCATACCCGCCGACAGTGGCCTTCGATGATAGTGCAGAACTACGCTTCATCGATGAACACATGTGACGCCATTCATGAGCAGTCCATGTTTCTCGATCCCGGCACCACTCAAAATACAACCATTTCTACCGTGCTGTAAACGGCTACCTGCGCGTGGAGCGATAATCTGGATACTGCACGATTCGACCAGCTGGTCGAATGGAGACCCAAAATTAGGCGCCCTTGAAGCTCTGTCTGGTTTTGATACCGTCGTCTCACACATGTCATCTCCGTGTCCTTCACAGTGATGACTCAAGATCTGGCGTTGTTCACACTCTGCCAGGTCTGGCAACAGTGCTACATACTACCGAAACCAGTGCACTCTGGTCGACGTTCTACCCGTCACAGAGAGTTGCATCTCTAATCATGCATACCCGCCGTCTGTGTCTAAGTGTAAGAAGACATTCGACTACGTCTTCTGCGTGCTACTCTTTGAGGAAATAACTTATGTGGCGCAGATGGGAGCGTTAGAGGCCAAGAACTGTAAAGGAGGACAGAGACAGCTTAAATCACTTCATAAAACCAAGGCCTTGGGTCCAGATTGTATACCAGTCAGGCTCCTCTCAGAGTATGCTGATACAATAGTTGATAGAATAGCTCACAGAAAGATTCGTAGCTAAATACTGGAAAATTGCTAAAGTCGCACCAATACCAAAAAAGGGAAGTACGGGTAATCCTCTGAATTACTGGTCCATATCACTAACGTCGACTCGCAGTAGGGTTTTGGAACATATACTGTATTCGAACATTATGAAGCATCTCTATGAAAACGATTTATTGACACATAGTCAGCACGGTTTCAGAAGATATCGTTCTTGAGAAACACAACTAGCTTTTTATACTCATGAAGTAACAAGTGCTATCGACAGGGGATTGATTCCATATTTTCAGATTTCCAGAAGGCTTTCGACACCGTTCCTCACTAGCGTCTTCTAACCAAACTGCGTGCCTATGGAGTACCGCCTCAGTCGTGCGACTGGATTGGCGACTTCCTGTCAGAGCTCAAAGTCATCGAGTAAAACAGGAGTAATATCCGGCGTTTCCCGAGGAAGTGTTATAGGCCCTCTATTGTTCCTGATCTATACTAACGACATAGGAGACAATCTGAGTCGCACTATTACTTCGTTTGCAGATGATGCTGTCATTTACCGTCTTGTAAAGTCATCAGATGACCAAAACGAATTGCAAAAATTATTTAGATAAGATATCTGTATGACGCGAAAAGTGACAATTGACCCTGAATAAAGAAAAATGTGAAGGTATTCACACGAGTGCTAAAAGAAATTCGCTTGGTTTCGATAAGTCACACAAATCTGAAGGCTGTAAATTAAACTAAATACTTAGGGATTAAAATTACAAACAACCTAAATTGGAACCATTGCATTGATAATGTTGTGGGTAGAGCAAACCAAAGACTGCAGTTCATTGGCAGAACGCTTAGAAGATGCAACAGGTCTACTAATGAAACTCCTTACACCACGCTTGTCCGCCCTATTCTGGAGTATTGCTGTGCGTTGTGGGATCCGCATCGGCTGGGACTGACAGATGACATCGAAAAAGTTCGAAGAAGGGCAGCTCGCTTTGTATTACCGCGAAATAGGGAAGAAAGTGCCACAGACATGATACGTGAATTGGAGTGCCAATCATTAATACGGGACAGGATCTTCTCATGAAATTACAATCATCAGGTTTCTCCTCCGATTGCGAAAACCTTCTTTTGGCACCCACCTACATAAGGAGAAATTATCATCACGATAAAATAAGAGAAATCAGGAGCAGCAGAAAAAAATTTAAGTGCTCATTTTTTCCACGCACCGTTCCAGAGTGGAACGGAAGGGACGCAGCTTGAAGGTGGTTCATTGAACCCTCTGCCAGGCACTTTATTGTGAATAGGAGAGTAATCATGTAGATGTAGATGTACGAGTACATCTAACAAACAACTGAGCACGCTACGCTGAAATGAAGCCTTTGGCTCCGGAAAGGTCGCCCTGACACGCCATATCAAAGCAGTTTGACGATCACTCCCCCCCCCCCCACCCCTCCCCCCGCACCCCCAAAACATAAAAGAAATGCTTGGAGTATCTCCTACGAAACTTCAAAGACGGTTCTACTACACTCGGAACTTGTGCGTTTGCTGCAACAGGGATAAGACGTGCCACTGAAGATTTCCTGATACTCTGCATGCTAATTTGCTTTGTAAAATAGCTAAACTATTGTCCTGCTGTTCCTTGAAGGATATAAATGCTAAGAGGGATCCAGCGCTAGGCTCAGTCATAAGCAGCTAAAGAAAGTCGCTGCTGTATACGTACAGTTATGACAGCTAAAATAATTGACAAAATACTCTTCAGACACAATAATCGCATGAAAGATATAACGACCATAGACACTACGAATCTTTCCAATTTTGCTAACTATAGTGAACTTTTGAGCTGACTAAAGGTGTGTAACGGAAAGTGACACGACCTAGAATACCTAGTTTCTCCAGTTGTGCTTCCTCTACACGCATTACGGAGCACGTCAAAGCATTAACTGCCTAATTATTTTCTCTCGACGCACCCAGTCGCCACTGTAACCAGACAGATGAGTAGCCCCCGCGACTTTCGAATTTCATTGCTGTTATGATGCTTGCTATAATTTCTTACATATTTGTCACTAGGTTACTAATAAGAAATATGTAATAGTGCACAATAACATGATTTGCTTAGAAATTTGTATCTCGCAAGCTTTTTGGTTCTTTGAAAAGAATGGTTTTGTTGACCTCCGGAAATGTGATTGACTAAATTTTTAGAACTGTGTTATCATTTGACATTATCACAAAACGCTTCACGGAATCGGCATACACTGAACATATCAAAAAATAAAAGAGAATCAGAGAGAAGGCGAAATAAAGTATTTTATACATTGCCAATTCCGCGTATCCGAGAACGACATGTAATGCTTCTTCAAAATGAGTAGAGCACAGAGATGAAGGCTTCATAAGGCCTATCATACACGGACCGGGAACCAGTCACCGTCATGCGAGCACCGCCTACGTTCGACGTCCACGTGAAGTAACCTCTCACAGACGGCAGATGGCAGCAGTAGCAGTGGAGGGTATACAAACCATGTCGGGGAAATGAGGAAAACAATGTAGAAACAGAGCGACTTATCGAACGTCCAGAATGGCATGCACATTGGCTTACCGAAAAAAATCTAATTTCCTCCCGTACAGGCCTTGAAGGCCCAACGGTACTGACCGGCCGCCGTGTCACCCTCAGATCATAGGCGTCACTGGATGCGGACACGGAGGGGCATGTGGTCAGCACACCGCTCTCCGGGCCGTATGTCAGTTTCAGAGACCGAAGCCTCTACTTTTCAGTCAAGTAGCTCCTCAGTTTGCTTCACAAGGGCTGAGTGCACCCCACTTGCTCGGCAGACCGGATGGTCACCCATCCAAGTGCTAGCCCAGTCCGACAGCGCTTAAATTCGGTGATCTGACTGGAACCGGTGTTACCACTGCGGCTAGGATGTTTGCCTTTAGAACCTTCGCTGTGTTCACGTGCCACGGTGATTAAAGTATTCTGTGTATGGCAAAATGGCGCTATCAGAAATCGGTGCCGAGGTACCACGGGCCATATGGCTCTGAGCACTATGGGACTTAACATCTATGGTCATCAGTCCCCGTACTACGGGCCATAGACGACGGCTGCGGAGACGTGTATGCGCGAATAGACGTGCAACTGTTAAGCAACTGACCGCACATATGCACCACGCAGCTACCAACAGTGTATCCTCAAAGACTGTGCAGCGACTGTTGCTGCGTATGGGCCTCCGCAGCAGGTAACTGGTTCATGCAACCATGCTGACTGCTCTTCATCGGTGTCGGAGGCTGGAATTTGAACGTCAGCTGGACGGCCACTGAGTAGCAACTGTTGGCCTTTTTAGATGAGAGATGGCCGTTTCTGTGTACAGCTTGAAACGCCTGCAAGAAAGCACCCTGCAAAAATCATCACAAAGATCCCGGTCAGAGAAGGGAGCGTTATGGTCTGTGGACTGTTTTCGTGGCGTCCCCTGGGTGATATACTCATCATGGAAGGCATAGTGCATCGACACAAGTACGCATCCATCGTCTGCTTCTTCTCGGCGGGATGGCATATACCAGAGGACAATGCAACCTGTCACACAGCTCGCATTGTACGTGAGTGACTGGAAGAACACCAGACTGCGTTTCACAGTACTTCTCTGGCCACCAGAGTCCTCTAATCTAGACACAATCGAGAATCTGTGAGGACACTTCGATCGGGGGCTGGTGGAAGTATTTGTCGTCAACCGAGAAACTTAGAGCAGCTCGCCACAGCACTGGAGTCTGCGTGGCCCCACATCCGTGTTGGTACGTCCCAGAAGCTCTGTGACTCTCTTTCTACACGTCTCAAAGCGACCTGCACTACGAAACGTGGTTACTCAGGCTGCTGGCAGGTGGTCACTTTAAGGTGCCTGCACAGAATACTTCCACTCCCTGCGTGAGTGTGCGTGTCATCTACGGACCGACTTGGAAAAATTTGTAATCTTAGTTATTAATTTGTAAACGGAAAAATTTGTTTTCAGTGAAAAAGTAAATTATTACGTTTTTACTCCGCTGTATCTAAAATTGGCCAAATATACTTTCTTTTCTTTTCTGTTTTGGTTCTGATGTTGGTCATTGCGGCTGATTTTCGAAATCAATCTCAGCAATCCGAAATTTTTACACGTCAATGCGCAAAAGTCTGATAGTGTCGTCACCATACCACTGCGATGGATCACGGAATCTGTAGCGTGTTAAGGAGCTTGTGGTGGAGAGAACTTGTTGCTGTTTGCGTTCTTAAGAACTAAGAAAATTGAACCAAACAGCACCAATACTTCTGCAGTTCAAGTTCCTTGAGACATGACAGCGAGGGTGCTCAATATGTTGCAGTGGGCACACGATATCCCGAACCGACCGCTACGCGTGTACGTGTCAACATTGCGGCTTGCTGAGTATGTCTGAATTCGAAAAGTATCTACCATAGTCTTTTAAATCTCTGAAGTTTTATCCAGCATTATGGGCCGAAACGTTAAACACAGCAGTTGGAAAAAAAATATGGGAACATCACGAGAAATACATGCTTGCACAAAAATACCGGTTTTAGCCAAGCCTGCAGGTTGCCTATTTTATCTGACGCCGAACGGCACCTGCGTAATGACTTCAATACGTTGCAACTGGCAGCTGTGCTCAGAACAGGGCATTACGTTGGAGCTAAATGTATTCGAACGTGGGAAAGTTGTTGGTGCCCGTACGGTCGGTGCTTCCGTAACCAAGGCACCGAAGTGTTTCGTGTTTCAAGAGGTATCGTATTGATTATCTACACCGCATGCAGGGAAAGCAGAAAACATCGTTCGCTAAATCACAACGCACACAAAAGTGTTTAGTGACCATGACGGGCTGCCATTGAAGAGGATTGTGACGAAAGTAAGAGACGACAGATGCAAAAGCAACTACAAAACTGAAAGACGCTCTCGCGACGCCTGTCAGCAACATAACAGCACGGATGTAGCTCTATAAGCAGGGAATTGTGCAGCGACCTGGAATTCCAAAACCACACACCAGTGATGCTAATGCCTGTAGCAGAAAAAAGTGGTGTCGAAGTCATAATACCTGGACTATGAAGAAAGTCACTTGGTCGGATGAGTATTGTTTCGCACTGTTTGTAATATCTGGCCTAGTTTACTTCCCAAGATGGAATGTGGCGCACGTCTGACGATGTTTTAGGCAGCATATCCATGGACCCCTTGGTTACTCTGCAGTGTGGCATTAAAGCCAAGGATTATGTGACCGTTCTGGGCTATCAGGTCCATCCAGTAGCGCAGCGTTTGTTCGACGAAGGTGATGCTGTGTGTTTGATCATCGAAAAACCGAGATGGTCGGAGGCCCCTGTCCTTAATGCTGCGAAGTTTCTCAACTGGGGAGGGATTCAGCGACCTTGCTGATCAGTGTAGGATTTGACAAGCACGAAAACAAGCAGTAGAAAGTCTCGCCCTGTGCCCGTTGGCATTAACTTGCTGAAATCTAAGTGCAGGGTGGGTTGCCAGGAAGGACAACAAAACGGGACATAGAACACAGTCTAAGTACCTCTGTGCTGTAAGGATATCACGGATGACAACCAAAGGCATTCTGCAATGAAATAGAATGATACCTTGGACAATCACTCGTGGTTGACAGGCCATATGATGGGTGACAGGCTGGTACCCCATCGCTGTCTGCGACGTTTCTGTTTACGCGTCGCTCGGGCTCACTTCGAAGCGGGACTCACTACTGAAGGTAAATCTACTCCAGTCAATGATACTCCAGGTCCCGATGACCAGCGGTGGTATATCATTCTGACTGCCACTGAATATACGGCCTGACACGTAGGAGAGATGGTCTGAGGTGCCATTTCATTCCATAGCAGCATAGCTGCTGTTGTCAACCGTGACACTTTTATAAGACAGCAGTTCGCCGACATATTCTACGCCCCCTTTTGTTGCCTTCGCGGCAAGCCATCGTGGCCACACATTACAGCAAGAAAATCCCCGTCCGCACACGGCAAGAGTTTCTACTACTTGTCTTCATCCTTGCAAAGCCCTGTTTTGGGCCGGCCGTGGTGGCCGGGCGGTTCTAGGCGCTTCAGTCTGGAACGGCGCGACCGCTATGATCGCAGGTTCGAATTCTTCCTCGCACATGGATGTGTGTGATGTCCTTAGGTTAGTTACGCTTAAGTAGTTCTAAGTTGTAGGGGACTGATGACCTCAGATGTTAATTCCCATAGTGCTCAGAGCCCTATTTGGCGGCAAGATCTCTCCCCAATGTAGACCTTATTTCGGGCAGGGCTGGGCCCTCCAAACAGATCGAATTTTGATGATCCAACGCTGCAATTAGAATTTCGCACGGTCTCCGTCAAGAGCACATCCAACAGTTATATGAATCAATGCGCCGCGTGGGATTGGCCGTGCAGTCTAAGGCGTGCAGTCTGTGCGGCTGGTCTCGGCGGAGGTTCGAGTCCTTCGTCGTACATGGATGTGCGTGTCTGTCCTTAGGATAATTTAGTTTAAGTAGTGAGTAGGCTTAGGGACTGATGACCTTAGCAGTTAAATCCCATAAGATTTGACACAGATTTGAACATTTGAATCAATGCCAAACCGAACAACTGTTTACATAAGGGCCAGAGGTGGGCCAACGTGATGCTGACTTGCTCAATTTGTCAAGTTGTTTCTCTTGAATATAAATGATCCAGTTTTCCTGAAATTTTAATTTGCCATGTGCGTCACAACTACCGATTTTCGTCTCATTGGGATAATTCCTTCGTGGCGCGTTTTTCTTTTTGTCTTAGAATGTATTTCCTTGAAAACCCTACAGGAAATGTATGTAGCCATTCCGAGAGGACTTGACGCTATTTTTAATGCCAATGGCTTTCTTGGAATATATTAGTTTTGTTAATGTGTCGTGTCTGGAGTGTTTCCTTACTTCTGTCTTCGCCTATTCGTCGTAGAGCAATTAAAAGCACAGTGATGTCAACAGGAATGTTAGTACTGACCGTGAAAGTCTACAGATGTGTTTGTGATTTTGCTTGTGTGTGTGTGTGTGAAAGAGAGAGAGAGAGAGAGAGAGAGAGAGAGAGAGAGATCACAGGGCATCTTTACTGTGTTCGCTAAATGTGCGATCGCCACTACTTTAGACTGCCAGGTGGACTCCGAGGCAAAGAAGTTGCCGCTGACGCGACGTTAGGGGTAGCAGCAGTAGAGACTTTCTGGGACTGCGTTCGAGCGATCTGATATTCGGCGCGCACTCGATCTGAATGGCTGTCCCAGTACACTCGTCGAGTCTTTAGTTAAAGTAGATGCGCCGACTGATTGCAGCGCCACGATCGACAAACACAATAAACATTCGGTACCGTGGAGAAGGACTGCGTAGGGAGAAGGAACGGTAGAATCGGGGGTGCACACAAAGGAGGAGGAAGAGGAGCAGGAGGAGGAAGAAGAGACAGAGCCATTCAGTTTTTCAGAAATGTGTATTCGATTCCTAATATTGGCGTCAGAAGCCTCGCGGAGGCGGACAGGCGGGAGCAGAATTGGACGGCTGGCGGGGAAGCCTGTCGGCGGCAGGCGCCGCGGAGAGGACACAAAGAAGACACAAAGAGGAGGCAGCCGCTCCGCAGAGCGCGAAGAATGGATTTCTGTTATTACTAACGCTTCGAATAACAACCGAGTCGCGGGTCTGAGGGGCGTGAAGCAAGCACGGAGCGGGCGGGAAGGCAGCCCTCCCCCACCCCAGCCACCCACCGTTCCTTCCTGCCGTGTCGTCAGCTAGCAGGGGCGGAACGCCCGCGGGCTTTGCATCCTTTATGAGGAGGACTCTCCCTCCCAGGAAAAGGGAAGGAAAGGAAAGAAAAGGAAAGGGGTCAGCCGGAGACAACCTGGAGCTCTGCCGAGACACCTGTGAGCCAGAGCGGAGTCGCGACTTCCAGGGCGCGCTGCAGTCCTAAATAACAACGCGGCTCTGAGGAACCGGGCGCCGAACATAACATTCCTCTCGTATTCCTCTATTCCTTGTTCATTGCTGAACTTAACAATGACAGTAGGCCTTCACATATTCTTTATAAACTGACGCTTGTAATGATGGTAAGAAATCTTTGTTAAACTACTCTAATCACCATTAAAAGTGCAACATAATGAAGGTAACGTGAAAAAAAACAAAAAAAACAAAACGTAAGACGAATACATATGCAAAACACGCTTGAATAAGCAAATGATTAACATTTCTTCATTTTTTCTTATATTTTGCGTCGTTCCAGTTGCTTGTACAGGGTGATTCCCTGATGATGTTACAAATGTTCAGTGACACCAGAGAACGGGATATGTATCAGTTTCAGATAACGGATCCTATTTCGTAAACGACAGAGCCGAAAGTTATAATTGAAAATTGTTCTGATCATCTCACATTGGAATACATTTGTCAGTACTGTTATTTCTAAGGTAGGCAATTTTTCAGAGGTACATGAAATGTATTCGCAGTTGCAAATTTGGACAACCATCACCTGTGCGCTGAGACGGCGACAGTGAGAATTTGTGCCGCACCGGGACTCTAACCCGGATTTCCCCCTTGTCGCGAGCGCTCGCCTTACCGTCTGGCTATCAGAGCACGAGAATGGGATTTTCACTCTGCAGCGTTGTGTGCGCTCATATGAAACTTCCTGGCAGATTCAAATTGTGTGCCGGACCGAGACTCCAACTCGAGACCTTTGCCTTTCGCGGGCAAGTGCTCTACCATCTGAGCTACCCAAGCACGACTCACGCCCCGTCCTCACAGCTTCACTTCTGCCAGCACCTCGTCTCCTACCTCAGGGCCAGACCCAGCCTTCAATATGTTATGAACCGACAGCAACCGCTAATCGTACATTAATTATGTAAATTCCTGTACGGGGGAGAGTTTTAATCGAAAGTCGTTTGCTCGGTGCTGGCGGATAAACACGATACTGCAGTGCCCGTGTTGTTCAGAAATACGATCCAAAGTACCTTCGGACATGCGTCTCCGAAGGAACTTTGCGTCGTTTTCCTGAACAATACAGATACTGCACAATCGTATTCTCTGGTGGTCTCAGTAAGCACCAAAAAGAAAAAGAAAAGAATGGTGTAGTAAACATGTGCGCTTAGATACATATCTTAAGAGCCATGACCACTTGTTAACCTACCGTACTGTGAAACACATCTCTTCTTCTGAACAAGTGTCGGTAGCTCTTAGGGTATCATTTTAGAGTCCATAATCACTGGACACTCCCCCATGAACCATGGACCTTGCCGTTGGTGAGGAGGCGATAGACATGGCCGTACCGTAGGTACAACTACAACAGAGGGGTATCCGTTGACAGGCCAGACAGACGTATGGTTCCTGAAGAGGGGCAGCAGCCTTTTCAGTAGTTGCAGGGGCAACAGTCTGGATGATTGACTGATCTGGCCTTGTAACACTAACCAAAACGGCCTTGCTCTGTTGGTACTGCGAACGGCTGAAAGCAAGGGGAAACTATAGGCGTAATTTTTCCCGAGGGTATGAGGCTTTACTGTATGAAAGTAGGATATATGATGAACATCAACAAAAGCAAAACGAGGATAATAGAATGCAGTCGAATTAAGTCGGGTGATGCTGAGGAAATTAGATTAGGAAATAAGACACCTAAAGTAGTAAAGGAGTTTGCTATTTGGGGCGCAAAATAACTGATGACGGTCGAAGTAGACAGGATATAAAATGTAGACTGGCAATGGCAAGGAAAGCGTTTTTGAAGAAGAGAAATTTGTTAGCATCGAGTATAGATTTAAGTGTGAGGAAGTCTTTTCTGAAAGTATTTTTGGACGATAAATAATTTAGACAAGAAGATAATAGGAGACTTCGAAATGTGGTGCTACAGAAGAAAGCTGAAGATTACATGGATAGATCACACAACTAATGAGGAGGTATTGAAAATAATTGGGGAGAAGAGGAGTTTGTGGCACAACTTGACAAGAAGAAGGGACCGGTTGGTAGGACATGTCCTGTGGCATCAAGGGATCACAAATTTGGCATTGGAAGGCACTGTGGAGGGTAAAAATCGTAGAAGGAGACCAAGAGATGAATACACTAAGCAGATTCAGAGGGATGTAGGTTCCAGTACGTACTGGGAGATGAAGAAGATTGCACAGGATAGAGTAGCATGGAGAGCTACATCAAACCAGTCTCTGGACTGAAGACCACAACAACAACAAGAACAACAACAATCACTGGATATTTTTTGTTGGTTTTCTCCATACTACCTCCTCCAAAAACAAAATAACTTGTAGAAGAAGAGATGTATTTCGCGGTATCGAAGATGAAAAGAGCTCATAGTAAGGTATGCATTTTAGGACTCATGTTTATAAGACTTTTTTTCTCGTTTTGGCCCATACTACTACCTCTAAAGTTTCCCCACCCTAGAATCACAGCAAGAAAAGTACCGGTACACGTGTTCCACTGTCAAAGATATGAGAATGATTTTTGATTATATCTTTTGACTTGGTCGTTTCCAGACTGTGATCCCTTACCTCAAATTGATACTTTTACCCTCCTCTGTCATCTCTGGAACTTCGTACCATCATTACCGCTACGTACTGTATGTTCTTGGGATGTGGTTTGCCTGATGCAACTAAATGAAAGGCTGTTTGTATTGTGCCAAAGGTGTCTCACTTCTGTTTATTTCTGACCTATAATACATGTTTGTTTTCGTATATAATAGATACAGATTTGTTATTATATTGCCAGCCGCGGTGGCCGAGCGGTTCTAGGTGCTTCAGTCCGGAAACGCGGGACTGCTGTGGTCGCAGTTTCGAATCCTGCCTCGGGCTGGATGTGTGTGGTGTCCTTAGGTTAGTTAGGTTTAAGTAGTTCTATGTTCTAGGGGACTGATGACCTCAGATGTTATGTCCTATAGTGCTCAGAGCCATTTGTACTATTTTTTTGTTATTATACTACAGTTATTTTGTTATTTTCTTGTTATTATGTTAAAACCAGCTTTTCATAGGATATGAGGTTAAATGACTTCGTTTCTAATTCTAATTGCGATTTGTAATCTTACTGCTGCATATGTGCCGTACTGGAGTAGTTCTGCTTTCCCAGGATGACGATTCTCGACGTTTTACGAAGACATTTCGACTTATTACGTGGCTTCCACTGTGTTTTGGTTCGTTCTGTTTACTGTATGTAGAGTTTCCAAATGTCTCTGTGTTTTTGTTTGTAGTATGGTGTCTGTAGGCAGTTTAATATACTTTTTGTTATTAGGTAGTCTGGTTGTCTTCTGCATCTCTGTTATTGTTTTACTGGCTAAAATGATTAACGAGTTAATATTTATACTGATCTAATCATTCATTATTTTCTCCTGCAGTGTGTTAAATTTGACTTTGGCACAGAATGAGGGGAATTATGCTGCCAGAAAAGTCTTAGGACATTTAACAAATAGGGTTATAAATCTGACAGCTAGCCAAAAGCATTTAAAAATAAATTAAAAGAATTTCTGAATGACCGCTTCTTTTCCGCACAGAAGATGTTTTAGGTATGAAGTAGTACATTTAAAAAAAAATTAATTATATCGTGTAAAGAAAAGTTTTGTTAAACTGATACATTCAAACCATTACGATATATTCATGATATATGTCACAAGTATTAACGTAATGTAATGCACGTGCTCTTTGTATGTGAAAGCTTTCCCGTTAAGTAGGAGTTTTGTTTTTGTGACTGATCATTCTAACAATTTTCATGCCCTTTTCAATGTCAGATGGTTAATGTCGTATATCTCAACTAATTGACAAATTCTCTTTGCATAAAACTCTGCTGCCTGAGAAAGTAGTCAGTACGAGACAACTTTTTCATGTTCTTAGTCGGAGCCAAAGAGTTGGAGCTATTTCATGTTCATACGTATACACTTTAATTCTTATTTTTATCTTTCTGTCCTGTCAAGGTTTGTAGCTTCTTTTGTATTGTGCTATTTGTCTCGAAGGATATATTAATTTTATGTTTTTCGTTGATGTCACCGATCTCATACTGTGTCTGAAATGGAAGATAAATAGAACATTTCGTGAATACATGAATTAACATGTAACAGGTGCAAGTCTAAATATATTGCGATGACTTGAAGACATTTTAACATAGGGTAAAAAGAACATGTAAAAGAACTGAAATGTGAAAATACCCCCTCCACCTATGCAGAATATTTAGTAAAAGAAAATCAGCAACACACTGCGGTAACAAGAGATATAGCAATACTACTCGTATGTCATAACAACAAAAATAAAGGCAATGCTCACTCTACATAAAGTATATTTCAAGCATAAAACAATGAATAAAAGTGGAAATATGCTCGGTGGTCAACAGCTATAACAGAACAGTAACACACACACACACACACACACACACACACACACACACACACACACACATACACACACACACACACACACACACACACACACACACAGGCACGCAGCTGGCTTCATCCCTGTCAGCCCTGTAGCATGTGTGCAAGAAACTGTGCAGTACGCCAAGTAACGGTTATTGGAAGAAACCTGTACTATGTGCAACTAGTACGTGTAGCATAACAAATTGATGAATGAGTAGGGCGTAAAAGGAATGCAAGAGTAAAAAACGCAATTATACAGTTGTACATAGAAATATATAGATTTAAATGAGCTCCCAAGTATCACTAGAGACCTCCAAAAAATGGTTCAAATGGCTCTGAGCACTATGGGACTCAACTGCTGAGGTCATTAGTCCCCTAGAACTGAGAACTAGTTAAACCTAACTAACCTAAGGACATCACAAACATCCATGCCCGAGGCAGGATTCGAACCTGCGACCGTAGCGGTCTTGCGGTTCCAGACTGCAGCGCCTTTAACCGCACGGCCACTTCGGCCAGAGACCTCCTATCAACATATCTACAATTAGGTAATTTTGTTCATACACGTACACTTAAATGATACATTAAGCTTCAAAAGCACTTTTCCCTACCTATATGCTGAAGTATAGCCGAAGTAACAACTGAGGAGAAATGGCTGCAAATACACAAGTCAACAAAAGTTTTGCATCATGTCGGTTTTGGGAGTTCCGGAACCTGTACAGAAAATTGGAATAGAGGTCGACATAAACATCATGTTCGCCCTTTTTACTGCTCATTAAAACCAAACACAGGATGTACCACTACACCAAGACCTTCAGAGGGATTGGTCCAGATTGCTGGACACACCGGTACTCCTAATACCCAGTAGCACGTCCTCTTGCATTGGTGCATGCCTGTAATACTTTCCACAAGTTCAACAAGGCACTGTTGGTCCAGATTGTCCCAGTCTCCAATGATGATTCGGCGTGGATCCCTCACAGTGCTTGGTGGGTCACGTAGTCCATAAACAGCACTTTTCAGTCCATCCCAGGCATGTTTGATAGGGTTCATGTCTGGAGAACATGCTGGTCCTAGTCGAGCGATGTCATAATCCTGAAGGAAGCCATTCACGAGATGTACACGATGGGGGCGCTAATTGTCGTCCATGAAGACGAATGCCTCTCCCATATGCTGTCGATATGGTTGCCCTATCGGTTGGTGTCGCACAGCCGTTGCGGCGTCTTCCTTGACCACCAGTGGCGTACGTCGTCCTCACGTAATGCCATCCCAAAACAACAGGGAGCCTCTAACTTGTTGCACTCGCAGGATAGGGCGTTCAGCCTGACCGGGTTGCGTCCAAACACGTCTCCGACGATTGTCTGGTTGAAGGCATATGCGACACTCATCGGTGAAGAGAAGGTGATGACAATCCTGAACGGTCCATTCGGCACGTTGTTGGGCTCATCTGTACCGCGCTGCATGGTGTTGTGGTTGCAAAGATGGACCCCGCCATGGACGTTGGGAGTGAAGTTGCGCATCACGCAGCCTATTGCGCACAGTTCGAGTAGTAACACGACGTCCTTTGGCTGCACTAAAAGCGTTATTCAACACTGTGGCGTTGCTGTCCGGTTCCTCCGAGCCATAATCCGTAGGTAGCGGTCATCCACTGCAGTAGTAGCCCTCTGACAGCCTGAGCGAGGCATGTCATCGACAATTCCTGTCTCTCTGTATCTCCTCCATATCCGAACAAAATCGCTTTCGTTCACTCCGAGACGCCTGAACACTTCCCTTGTTGAGAGCCCTTGCTGGCACAAAGTAAGAATACGGGCGCGATCGAACCGCTGTATTGACCGTCTAGGCATGCATGAACTAAAGACAACTCGAGCCGTGTACCTCCTTCCTTGTGGAATGACTGGAAGTGATCGGCTGTCGGACTCCCTTAGTCTAATACGCGCTGCTCATACATGGTTGTTTACATCTCTGGACGGGTTCAGTGACATCTGTGAACAGTCGAAGGCACTGTGTCTGTCATATAGTAACCACAGTCTTCAGGAGTTCTGGGAACCGGGGTGATGAAAAACTTTTGTTGTTGTTTGTATTAACAACAGTAAGTGAATTTATGACTTTAGAAATATTGCAGAATGAGGAGCTTCAGAGAGCAAACATACGTACCTGTCATCGTACAGCTGTCTGACATAAAACTCGCACTGTATTAATAGCCTCCATCAGTTAGAAATACCCTACTTTATTCTGGCTGGCTGGAGCCAGAAGCACAACGGCTCTGACCACAGGCCGGATACATTTTACCCGATATATATATATATATATATATATATATATATATATATATATATATATATATATATATATATATATATATAGGGTGGTCCATTGATAGTGACCGGGCCAAATATCTCGCGAAATAAGCATCAAACTAAGAAACTACAGAGAACGAAACTCGTCTAGGGGGAAACCAGATGGCGCTATGGTTGGCCCGCCAGATGGCGCTGCCATATGTGAAACGGATATCAAATGCGTTTTTAAAAATAGGAACACCCACTTTTATTACATATTCGTGTAGTACGTAAAGAAACATGAATGTTTTAGTTGGACCACATTTTCCGCTTTGTGATAGATGGCTCTGTAATAGCCACAAACGTATAAGTACGTGGTATCACGTAACATTCTGCCAGTGCGGACGGTATTTGCTTCGCGATACATTACCCGTGTTAAAATGGACCGTTTACCAATTGCTGAAAAGGGCGATATCGTGTTGATGTATGGCTATTGTGATCAAAATGCCCAACGGGTTTGTGCTATGTATGCTGCTCGGTATCCTGGACGACATCATCCAAGTGTCCGGACCGTTCGCACGATAGTTACGTTATTTAAGGAAACAGGGAGTGTTCAGCCACATGTAAAACGTCAACCACGACCTTCAAAAATGATGATGCCCAAGTAGGTATTTTAGCCGCTGTCGCGGCTAATCCGCACATCAGTAGCAGACAAATTGCGCGAGAGTCGGGAATCTCAAAAACGTCGGTGTTGAGAATGCTAGATCAACATAGATTCCGCCCGTATCATATTTCTATGCACCAGGAATTGCATGGCGACGACTTTGAACGTCGTGCACAGTTCTGCCACTGGTCACAAAAGAAATTACAGGACGATGACAGATTTTTTGCACGCGATCTATTTAGCGACGAAGCGTCATTCACCAACAGCGGTAACGTAAACCGGCATGATATGCACTATTGGTTGACGGAAAATCCGCGATGGCTGCGACAAGTGCAACATCAGCGACCTTGGCGGTTTAATGTTTGATGGGGCATTATGGGAGGAAGGATAATTGGCCCCCATTTTATCGATGGCAATCTAAATGGTGCAATGTATCCTGATTTCCTACGTAATGTTCTACCAATGTTACTACAAGATGTTTCACTGCATGGCAGAATGGCGATGTACTTTCAACATGACGGACGTCCGGCACATAGCTCGCCTGCGGTTGAAGCAGTATTGAACAGCATATATCATGACAGGTGGATTGGTCGTCGATGCACCATACCCGCACGTTCACCGGATCTGACGTCCCCGGGTTTCGTTCTGTGGGGAACGTTGAAAGATATTTGCTATCGTGATCCACCGACAACACCTGACAATATGCATCATCGCATTGTCAATGCATGTGCGACCATTATGGAAGGCGAACTACTCGCTGTTGAGAGGAATGTCGTTACACGTATTGCCAAATGTATTGAGGTTGACGGACAACATTTTGAGCATTTATTGCATTAATGTGGTATTTACAGGTATTCGCGCTGTAACAGCATGCGTTCTCAAAAATGAGAAATTCACAAAGGTACATGTATTCCATTGGAACAACCGAAATAAAATGTTCAAACGTACCTATGTTCTGTATTTTAATTTAAAAATACCTACCTGTTACCAAGTGTTTGTCTAAAATTGTGAGCCATATGTTTGTGACTATTACAGCGCCATCTATCACAAAACGAAAAAACTGGTCCAAATAAAACATTCATATTTCTTTACGTACTACACGAATATGTAATAAAAAATGGGGGTTCCTATTTTAAAAGACGCGGTTGATACCCGTTTGACCTATGGCAGCGCCATCTAACGGGCCAACCATAGCGCCATCTGGTTTCCCCCTTCAAGCTAGACGTCTTTCGTTCTTTGTAGTTTTTTCGTTTGATGCTTATTTCGTGAGATATTTGGCCCGGTCACTATCTATCAATGGAGCACCCTGTATATATGTAAGTGACTTTTATACACACACACAGCTGTGTGTGTGTGTGTGTGTGTGTGTGTGTAAAAGTCACGTACATATATCACGATATGTATGTAAAAGTCACTAACAATATAAATGAAAACACATATGCCGAAGCTTGTTGTCCAAAAGGTCCGTACCCATACATGCTCGTATAATGGCAAGAAGAGAAAGAAGAAAAAAACATGCTGATAAAGGGGATATCAGCCAACAGCAGTGGTAGGGAAATTAAGTGTTCAACAATGACAGCACGATTTTTTTATTTTGCTACTCCAGAAATGCTGTTATTGAAAAGCAACTGGTAGTTGACGATGTAAAAATAAAGTAACAATATAAAACGTTTGCAGCAGCTTTAAGGAAGAAGAGTTTTATGGCAACGCAAATTTTTAAAGCCGTTTATCTGTGCGTGATGATTGATGTCGTGCGATTTCGTCATCTGCTAGACGGTGGTGAAGATGAAATATTGTAGCAGGTCTGTCAATGTTAAAATGCAGCTGTTTCGTCCTCTTGACGTTTGGGCAATCTATTTAGTGACGATGATATTCCTCCAGTGACACCCAATGCATGTCTGCTGGTAGGAAGCAGCTGGTAGTGTAGTTCACTGACTTCCCTATATGGTATACACGATGATAAAAATGAGGTCCTGTTACATTCGTCTGACGACCGCCTATGTTTGGCGTCAACGTGCAATAGCCACTCACAGACGGCAGATGGCAGCACAGGCAGTGGAGGGTATATAAACCGTGTAGGACGGGGGCGCGAAACAGTGATGCCGTTGTCGTAATGCGGAGATTTGTGTAACATCTAATGGCGCTCGGTCATTGATTTCCGGGCCAAAGGACAAATCATTTCCGAAACAGCTAAGTCTGTAAACTGGTCGCGTGCCGCCGTGGCTAAAGCATACCATGCGTGACAAACTACAGGTATCGAAAACCGGCGCTGAGTGAGCTGTGATGCATTGGGCGCCATAGATGAATGGCGTGAACGATGGCAGCGGAGATGTGTACGGACGAATAGACGTGCAGCTGTTGATGTTGCGGTGAGCCACGACGTGGTGCCCGTATATATATGAAGATACCGATTTGCAGATGTGTTGGTACTTCTAAATGGACATTTTGCACCCTGCATTGCGAACATTTCTCTATAGCCTGACGACCACTTACCTCCTATGCAGCGGGGAATATTACGTAATGACTGATGGTACAGGTATGGGCTCTACATTGTCTCAACTATTGCTAACTTCGAAAGCATGTTATATGATGAGGCTTTGTCTGCGGTATTGTCCACAGTAAACACTTCTCTTGAGTAGATGTATGAAGGAGATACTCAGGATTCTAAGCTTGTATTGTTGTCAACTAGTCAGTACTCGTAGGTAAAACTTGCTGTCAAGCAGTGGCTGAAGTAGATACTTGTTGCTCATGTGGAGGACTGATTTCGGATTACAGTTGCCAGAACTTGAAATATATTGGAGAAATTTACTAAGGAAAATCCACTGGTCAGCATGAAATTGCAATCACGTACGAAGCCATATTAAAGTTAAATGTTTCGCTGAGATTCCAAAGCGTCCTTTGAAAAATTTGTACAGTTGAAAACTTACACTAGTAGTTTTATAAAGCAGAAAACATACAATGAATACGAAATGTGAAAGTTACTACTTCTTTATGCAAGACATCGAAGAACGGGCTTTACGCTTTGCTACTCTTCGATCGGTGTACTTTATAAATTTGTGGACGACATATTTTTAAACTGGCCTCACTCAATGAAAGCCCTCATCAGTTCTTGGACCACATGAATACCATACATCCAATACTAAGGTTTGCAATGGAAGTAGAAAGGGAAGCATTTTTGGACGTGTTGGCTAAATGAAAACGGGTTGGACGATTAGGTCATCCTGTTTGCAGAAAACCTATACATACAATTATATATTTAAATGGGGGCAGTTTCCACCGTACAGGTCAGAAGCATTTTGTGCTGAACATTTTGTTATAGAGATCGGACATTTGATATCATAATTACCGGATTCCGATTGAAACCCCTTAAGACTATCTTCATGAAAAACAGATACAAACCACATAAAATGAGAGCTGCATTTGCCAGAAAACATAAAAGGAAACCCATCTAGCCAACGGAAGAAGATACATTCGAGGTATTCCTTCCGTACTGAAGAGGGACGTCTAGAAAGATTTGGTGCATGAGACGTAAAGGTAGTATTAGACTGATATTTCGATCTCCACTAAAAATTAAGAACTTACTACGTACTGCGATAGGGAGGCTGGATCTGAAAGAATATAGTGTTTACAATGTGCGATGAGAATTTGGCGAAAATTACGTAGGGCAGCGATACACACTGTAGCCTAGAGCTACTGTGAACACAGACAGCATACCAAAAGTAGAAACCGTGATTAGCCAGTGATAGGCTTAAGGAAGGGCACATGATCATCTTTGAGACTAAGAAGTTTCTCTCCTACGCAACACTTCCTGGTACGATGTAACAAACGAACCAATAGAAACTCGCATCTGCGCCAACAGCTTTAGCAGAGACAGAGTTTCAATCTCAGTGGTACCAGGAGACGATGATCTGAGATGGACCGTCTTGAAAGAAAGAAAACAAGAAAACGTAATCGATGGAGGATTAGGTGAGGCCCCTCAAACGCAACGTGGTGAGATGGGAGGGCCTTAGTACCTAACTGCTGATTTTCTACCTCTGCACATGCAAACCCTGATCTTCAGGTGACGTCACTCCGTCAACAGAAGATAGTGCAGTGACCTCGTCGATACTGTAGAGTCTTGTACCATAGAAATCAAGGGAAAGGATGTTGATTGGTGGCCGCTTTCCTCTTTCTATAACACAACTGCACACATCTATAACAGGTTCTTTATTTAGATAATCAGGGAGCTACTTATCATTAAGAGAGTCCATGTGTTGTGGTACAAGCTCTTCTGTAATAGTCCACGTCAGCCTCACTGCTTGTGAAGTACAAGTCCAGCTTTGCGATGAATGACAGACGCCAAAATGGAGTGCGAGTTGGTGCATCAGTGTTACAAATCACTCCGAGCACTACGGGTGTTAACATCATCATTCCCCTTGACTTAGACCTGATCACACACATTCATGCCCGAGGCAGGATTCGAAATTGCTACTGTAGCAGCCACGTGGTTCCGGACTGAAGCGCCTAGAACCGCTCGACCACGGTGCATCATTGATTTGGCTTAGTGACTGAGTCCTCCGATCCTCGGCGGGGATCTAAATACTTGCGATCGAGAGGGCGTTGGCGGCGTGTTGCTTCTGGGTCTGTCTTTGGCCACTCTCAAAAGTGCTCTTGATCCAGCACCTACTAAGATCTTCCTTCGATATCTTTGCTGACTGTTGTGCTGGCGACGGCTTTGTCAGCCACATTCCTACCCCCTCGCCCCCACCTTCCCCCCTTACGAAATGCTACACCATTGTAGTGTAGGAAGGATGTGAACGACAATGGGGAGGGCAGGATGCTGGATTTTGTGATGAACTGGGAGCTATGACTGTGGAGGACGGCATACTCCCGAACTTTCACCGCTATCTGGCTTGCGAGACAACAGGAACATCCTCCGGAAAACTGCTGGCAGAACTCACGTCAAGGCCTGAGGGTGCGTCATTGGGCGATGACGGCGATGGCGATAAAGTGTCCAAGTCCATCGGGCAGGCTAGCGATTACAGTGGGAGCGAAGGCACCGTCCATCCGCCCCTCCTGGGATGCCCTGGTGGCACCAACGGGCCGTTCAGGAGGCCGCGTGGTCCCGTGAGGGCGGGAAGCTGGACAAATGGCACACCCGAATTTCGTTCTGGTGGAGGCGCTGCAGACCGTCGGGACCTTCAATCAAGTAGATGAAAGAGCCAATACGTTCCTGGATCACGCCTCTCTCCCAGCGCCCACGGTTGCCGTATACCCCGGAAGGAAAAAGATCGCGCGGCGCAAAGCGACGTCATCTCTTCAGTGTGGTCGTTCGTGCCCTGCCAAGCACAGCGCTGGGGCGCTAACTGTTTGGTGCGAACAATTCCCCAAATTCCTCCGTGGATCAATCGGAACACATCCTTTTGCAACTCTTTGGGTAGAAGTACTCTCGGTTGTCCACTGTCATTGTCGATTTGACTCACACCCAGTTGAACTGAAAGGGAATGGCGATATACAAATATTGGCTCACAACTGAGTTCTGGAAAACGTTCAGTGATCGAGGCCAAGATGTGCAAATGTAATGCAACAAAATCTTCAGATCAGGGTCTACTTCCATGGCCTGTGCTATTTTTCTGTAGCGCAAGGGAAAAGTTTCCAGCCATTCAGAGTCTTGCGCATCGATACGCCAAAAATATCTACATCTACAATTACATCTACATTTATAATCCGCAAGCCACCCAACGGTGTGTAGCGGAGGGCACTTTACGTGCCACTGTCATTGCCTCCCTTTTCTGTTCCAGTCGCGTACGGTTCGCGGGAAGAACGACTGTCTGAAAGCCTCCGTGCGCGCTCTAATCTCTCTAATTTTACATTCGTGATCTCCTCGGGAGGTATATGTAGGGGGAAGCAGTACATTCGATACCTCAACCAGAAACACACCCTCTCGAAACCTGGCGAGCAAGCTACACCGCGATCCAGAGCTCATCTCTTGCAGAGTCTGCCACTTGAGTTTGCTAAACATCTCCGTAATGCTATCACGGTTACCAAATAACCCTGTGACGAAACGCGCCGCTCTTCTTTGGATCTTCTCTATCTCCTCCGTCAACCCGATCTGGTACGGATCCCAAACTGATGAGCAATACTCAAGTACAGGTCGAACGAGTGTTTTGTAAGCCACCTCCTTTGTTGATGGACTACATTTTCTAAGGACTCTCCCAATGAATCTCAACCTGGTACCTGCCTTACCAACAATTAATATTAAATGATCATTCAACTTCAAATCGTTCCGTACGCATACTCCCAGATGTTTCACAGAAGTAACTGCTACCAGTGTTTGTTCCGCTATCATATGATCAT
The DNA here is from genome assembly GCF_021461395.2 of Schistocerca americana. Lineage (NCBI taxonomy): Eukaryota > Metazoa > Arthropoda > Insecta > Orthoptera > Acrididae > Schistocerca > Schistocerca americana. The sequence continues at coordinate 70,936,359 of NC_060122.1, read as the reverse complement.
ACAATAAGGGATCCTTCTTTCTATGTATTCGCAATACATTACATTTTTCTATGTTAAGGATCAGTTGCCACTCCTTGCACCAAGTGCCTATCCGCAGCAGATCTTTCTGCATTTCGCTACAATTTTCTAATGCTGCAACTTCTCTGTATACTACAGCATCATCCGCGAAAAGCCGCATGGAACTTCCGAGACTATCTACTAGGTCATTTATATATATTGTGAAAAGCAATGGTCCCATAACACTCCCCTGTGGCATGCCAGAGGTTACTTTAACGTCTGTAGACGTCTCTCCATTGATAACAACACGCTGTGTTCTGTTTGCTAAAAACTCTTCAATCCAGCCAGACAGCTGGTCTGATATTCCGTAGGCTCTTACTTTGTTTATCAGACGACAGTGCGGAACTGTATCCAACGCCTTCCGGAAGTCAAGGAAAATAGCATCTACCTGGGAGCCTGTATGTATTATTTTCTGGGTCTCATGAACAAATAAGGCGAGTTGGGTCTCACACGATCGCTGTTTCCGGAATCCATGTTGATTCCTACAGAGTAGATTCTAGGTTTCCAAAAACGACATGATACGCGAGCAAAAAACATGTTCTAAAATTCTACAACAGATTGATGTTGGAGATATAGCCCCATTGTTCTGCACATCTGCTCGACGACCCTTCTTGAAAACTGCAGATGCATCAAAATCATAGTCTTGGCCAATTGCCAGGCGAGATAGGGCATGTGCATTGCTATGCTTTGCGTTAGATCTGTACACAATTTTACACTGATACAGTGAAAACAACAAAACCTATCGCTGCAATTTTTGAGCACCCCGTGCAGGGACTCGCTTTGACGAATGGAACAAGGATTGCAAAGGCTTGTGATCTGTCACTAAATAGACCTTGCGACCATAAAAATAGTGACTTAATTTCGTCACGCCATACACTAGCGAGAGCCTCTTTTTTATATTTCAGAATAATTGCACTGAGTTGGAGTTAACAACTTTGAGCCAAAAGCAATAGGTCAGTCTTGTGCACTAGTTCTGTGTGAAACCACAGCACCGATTCCACAGGAAGAAGCGTCGACTTGCAAAACTACAAGCTTGGCAGGGTCAAAATGCATTAAATATCTGTCACTAAGCAAAGGATTTTTGAGTTCCGCAAATGCGTCTTGACAGTCTTCAGTCCACAAAAAAGGCACGTTTTCCCGACTCAGGCGATGCAATGGAGCCGATATCTGAGCGACATTCGGTAGGCTCTGGCTCTGAGCACTATGCGACTCAACTGCTGAGGTCATCAGTCGCCTAGAACTCAGAACTAATTAAACCTAACTAACCTAAGGACATCACACACATCCATGCCCGAGGCAGGATTTGAACCTGCGACCGTAGCCATTCGGTAGGAACCGAATGTAGTATGTCATATTTTTCTAGTATCGGTTGCATTTCAGACACTGCGAGGAACAAGCAGGTCACGGATTGCAAGCAGCTGGGATTCGAGGGGCTGCACACCTTGACTATTTAAGCCGGCGACTGTGGCCGAGCGGTTCTAGGCGCTTCAGTCCGGAACCGCGCTGCTGCTACGGTCACAGGTTCGAATCCTGCCTCGGGCATCCATGTCTGTAATGTCCTTAGGTTAGTTGGGTTTAAGTAGTTCTGTCTAGAGGACTGATGACCTCAGATGTTAAGTCCCATAGTGCTTAGAGCCATTTGAACTATTTAAAACGTGACAGTTTATCACATGACGTAAGTCCTGTAATTCAGTTTGAAAAAAGTGACACTTTTCGAGACGACACTTGAGCCCTGCTTCTGACAACACTCGAAAAAGAGTACGCAAATTGGCAATGGGTTTCTCGGGTGTACGACCTGAGACGACAATATCTTCCAGGTAGTGTGAACAAAATGGCAATTTTGCAGTCGGCTGTTCCAAGTAACGCTGAAAAGTGGCGGGTGCAGATGTGTACTGCCGAAGGGAAAACGCAAATAGTTGAACAGTCCTAAGTGTGTATTTACAACAAACACTTTCTGTGACGGCTGGTCCCGGCAAAGGTTTGAGTCTTCCATAGGGCATGGATGTGTGTTTGTCCTTAGGATAATTTAGGTTAAGTAGTGTGTAAGCTTAGGGACTGATGACCTTAGCAGTTAAGTCCCATAAGATTTCACACACATTTGAACATTTTAGAACTTTCTGTGATTCTTAGTCCAATGGAATTTGCAAGTAGGCATCACACAAATCTATCTTAGAAAAGTAGCCTCCTGAACCAAACCTGTCTATGAGTTCCTCAGGGTAGTTTGACTGTAGACTAGAACTAAACGTAAATGCGAATGCGACCAGAAAGCCTAAGCAACAAAACGAGAAGTCCTGTTCATTGACTAGATTTAATGGGAGTCATTACACCATTCTTTCAACTCACTGGCTACTTTGTCTCTGAAAGCAATTGGAACGGGACAGGCCCGGAAAAACGTAGGCTGTGCGTGGCTTACAACGAAACCTGCACTACAAAGTAATTACCTTTCCCCAATCCTTCTGCCAATAATTCAAGAAATTCTTCAAGGAAGCTAGCGACACTGTCTTTTGGGGCAAAAGCCGATACGGAAAGTACGTTGTCTTGCATGCTAAGGCCAAACAAGACAAAGTCATCTAAACCGAATATGTTTTCACTGTCTCTTGATTTCAGTGCAGTAAAATTCACTGGTGAGATTTGTCAGTAGCAGGCAAACTACACTGTCCATGCACTGGGATTTCCTGTCCGTTGTAAGCCGTGAGGTGGGACGATTAAACAGAGTTACGGAGGCACCAGTGTCTAACTCACAGTTCACACGACGGCAAGCAGTTCGTAATGAGACAAATAGTTTGTTAGAACATCATTGCACAGCACTAGGGTGAGAATAAAGAAGAACCTTAATCTTACTTTTGTTCAGAACCTGTTGTAGGTTTGGGAAACACAACGTTGAATGCATGTGCACGAGCCTGTTCTTTTCTGGGGGCGGATAAAACTGACGTTTTGGTGTCGTTGCAAAAAAACTACTTGGACATGGCCTACTTTTCCAAACGCGTTACACTATGCACTACGTGATGGACAACCCTGGCTCTTCTGACGAGCAAAACATCTAGGCCAAAACTTCACTAAATTCACAGTCTGTTCACATGTCTAAGTGGCTGTCCGCGCGGCTGTGTACTCGCTCGTTGTTGTGTCTGCTTGGCGCAGTCGAGAGCAAGGGGAAACTCGACCCGACAAATCGGGGCCTGGTCAAACTCACCCGTCGCTATGGCACGCAAATCATATTCGTCTAACATTTGCAATACCTGAAAAAGTTGTGGATCACAGTTCTATAGAACCTGTTCCCGTATTCTATTGTCTGCGAAATTGAATGTTTTAGCATCACTTATCACGAGATAAGACGAGAGAACTTCACTTACATTTACACTTCCTAAGCCCGCATCTCGTGGTCGTGCGGTAGCGTTCTCGCTTTCCACGCCCGGGTTCCCGGGTTCGATTCCCGGCGGGGTCAGGGATTTTCTCTGCCTCGTGATGGCTGGGTGTTGTGTGCTGTCCTTAGGTTAGTTAGGTTTAAGTATTTCTAAGTTCTAGGGGACTTATGACCACAGCAGTTTTATCCCATAGTGCTCAGAGCCATTTGAACCATTTTTTACACTTCCTAGTGATGCCCGTTAATTCTGTGTAGTACTGACAGTATATTTGTTCTGGAATTTTCTGAAAGTGATAGAACTGGTATCTAACTGCATCTACTTGAACTTACTGGTCGTAAAACTGAGTTAATGCAGCGATTACTTGGTCATAGCTGAGTTCGTCAGGAGACGTAGTTGGGGATAGCTTTTGTATTAATCCGAACACTGGGGAAGCCGCAATCGAAAGAAAGTATAGCAGCTCTTCAGTACCTTGAACATGATGCACTTGACAATGTGCTTGGAACTGGGTCAGGTATTCGAGACATTCTCCTGTGTCGTTAAATAGCCGTAACGTTGGAATGCTGGTCGGCGGCACTTTTTGGGCTGGTTGGTTGGTCTGTTGTGCGGCCGACGCAGCTTGTTCAGTCAGACGTTGTTGTACCGTCGACAGTAAGGTAGCAATTTCTTGAAACTGAAACTGATAAGCTTGTGTTAGATCCATCACATTTGCCGTCTGTGACACACTCGGTGGCAGGGGGTGGAGGAGGCGGGGTAGCCATGGCCTGCACAAATATGTTATACCAAAAAGTAAGCAAAGCCTCTGGAAAGAGAAATTTCATTAGTTCTGCGACTCTTCTCCTGGAATACATGCAAGAGAAACAACAACAAATTAGCAAACACGATCACTCTTACAAGCTAAAACACAAGAGAAGCAAGCAAAACCTTCAGCCAAATTGATTATCTTGGAATTCCATCCTACACGCCACTTTTGAGTCTTGTACCATGTGAAGCCAGGAGAGGATGTTGTTTGGCGACCGGTAACCTCTATCTACAACATAACAGCAGGCACGTATAACACGGTTCATTATTTACATAAATAGGACGCTACTTATCATTAGGTGAGTCCATGTGTTGTGGTAAAGCTCTTCTGTAATAGTCCACCCTAGCCTCACTGTTGGTGAAGTCCAACTATGTGATGAATGACAGACCCCAAACTGGAGTGTGAGTTGGTGTATCAGTGACTGAACTATTGACTGAGACTGAGACAGAGTCAGTCCCCCAGTCCGCGGCAGTGATCCAAATACTTGCCGTCGAGTGGGCGTTGCAGCGCGTTGCTTGCGAGTCTGTCTTTGGCCTCTCTCCTGATAGGCGCGCTTGGTCTAGCGCCTACTATCGATCTCCTTGCTATATCTTTGCCGACCGCTGTGCTGGCGACAGCTTACGCCAGCACAATTAGAATACCAAGGGACGTCATCTGGCCATTGCCGAGCATCAACGCCGCTGTAAAGGAGGCAAACTTTGCACCCAGCAGACAGTCCTCTTCTGACGAAAAAGATGGTGATTCTCTTCGAAAGCCCTTAATTTTGAATCCGGCTAGACGCGGCTTGAATACTGGGAAGATTTTGTATGTGAAACTGATGCCAACGTTGCTCTGTAGCGAATATATTACACGTCTGATTTCCGAAGAAAGATTAATTAGTCTGAAAGTCGAACTGTGTTTCTAAAATATGCTGGCCAGTTCTGTTGCGTCGCACAGAAATAAGCGACAGCAGTACGTGTTGTGCGGTGGCTCTGCACTGTAACGCAGGGCAGATTTATGGGGGCGTTTCACCTGCACGCCGCTTGCCGCTGGTGGGACGGGCAGCCATCACACGGAGAAATGGGCGGCGGAGTCATAAGCAGAGAGAGGAGTCGAGGCGCGTGAACGCTGCCGTCTCTTTGAAAGATGACGCCACAAAATGAAACTCCATTTCTGGAGACAGCGCCACGTGACCCGAAATGAGCTTCGTGCGACGTGGCGAGCGCACGCGTCACACAATTGAGACTTCCCCCTCACACGAATTAAGTGTACTCTGAAACACAGGGTTACAGATGCGGATATCTACGACTAGATGACAGGAACTATTGTGTCTGCAAAATGTGGAACGTACTGCGACAGTCTACCAATCAAAATAATAATCTCGATATCAAAGAGGGGCATACAATTGGTGGAAAAATAACTAACATGGATCTGTTCTTTCTTTTAAGATGATGTAGATAAACCGAATAAGTAATATGCAGGATAGCCAAAAATTCCGTTAACTTTTGCAAATCCAACATTTCACTCAATAATGTAGGGAGAGAGGTAAAAATTGACACATGACATAGGTTATACTGATAAGAAATCTGCAAAAAATGACCAAAAGGTGGCGCTCCAGGTGAAAGAAAAGAAATAATTAGTGTAAGAATAGATTTTCTAGCAAAGACGATGTTTGTCATGACGAATACTCATCATGTCGGCCGTCATTCAACAACACATGGAGGTGAGAGAGAATGTTGTGAACAGTACTGTACACTGTATCAGTAGCTATGGTCAGAAGCTCCCGTTGGATATTGTCTTTTACCATGCATAGCGAGGTCAGAGGACCGCGGTAGACTTGCGATTTCAAGTAATCTCACAACCAATAATCACACAGACTTAGACCTGGGGACGTGGGAGGCCAAGCATGATGGAAATGGCGGCTCAGCATGCGATCCTCACCAAACGATGTTCGCAAGACCCATCACGCTAACAGTTTGGAAAGCATCGTCCTGCTTTCCTCGAAGAAAAACGAACCGATCACGAGTGATGTGGTAAATTCACAACACACCGTGCCCTTCTCGTCATGCAGTGGGGTTTCCACCACAGTTCGACGATTTTAGGTAGCCCAAATTCTGCAATTGTGTGTGTGTTGACAGACTCCTGGAGTGCGAAATGGGCTTAGTTCTTCAAAAACACATTAAACAACCGAGCGACATCTTCCACCATTTTTTAAGTGCCCACACCGGAAATGCTCCCCGTGTCAGAAAAGAGGTGGCTAACAGAACGTGATGACACTGGGCTTTGTACGGATAACATTGGAGAGTACACCTAAGTGCTCTCCAAACAGTAGTGAGTGGAATGCCGGTGCGACGTGCGACTTCACAAACGATGACTTCACCATGCGGATATGAAGCAGCTTATGTCCCCACTTCTTCCTGAACTGTCCAAACAGCAGATCGTCCAAATATCCCGTGGCTTCGAACTTGGTGATCACTTTCCACACCGTGACACTTGTCATATGAACTTTACCCGTCCGAATAGGGTTGTGAAGCTGCAGTAGCGGACTCTATTGTGATAGCAAAGTTTCACTAACAGTGCCTTTTCTGGTAAAGTCAAATTTCCGCGAATGCTGGCGCATCTGATTTTCCTAAGTCATTTAAGCTGAATTCTAGTATGATTCCTCTGAAACGCCAAAGCCCTATTTACTTCCCCATCCTTCTTCAATCCGAGCTAGTGCTCCTTCTCTAAACACCTCGTCGTTGACAGTACACTACACACCATTTCACAAAGCCTGCACGTGGAGTACCATCAGAGACGGTGCAGCAACAGTGAGCGGAGTTTATGTTCTTTATTTTATTTATATACTAGCTAGTCCCGGCCACGCATTACTGTGGTGCAGTCTAGTTAAGCAGGAAAGAAGGAAGCACACGTTTCTAATAATTTTGGTAATATTATATATACCCTAATCTCCTTCTTCCTCCTGCCTCTGTCTATATTCCCCTACCTCTCTGTTTGTCCATCTCCTACACCTTCCCCCTCCCTGCCAGTAACCTCCTCTCCTCTTCCTCTGTCCATCTTCCACTCTGTCTCCTCCTACCCCCTCTCTCTCCCCGTCTCTCAGTACATCATCACCTCTCACATTATTCTGTCTGTCTTCTCCTACCCCCTCTGTCTCTGTCTTCCCCTTTCTCTGTCCATCACCACCTACTCACTTTCTGTGTCCATCTTCTCTTCCACATCTCTCTCCATCTCGCCCTGCCACCCATCTCTCTGTCCATTTCCTCCTTTCCGCCTTCTGCGCTCATTTCCTCCACCCCCTAGCCCATTCCTCCCATTCTCTGACCTTGAGTTCTTTGTATAGTTATCGCAAAATGCAGATTCTGCACAGTGGGTGTAATCATAATCCGATAATGCATAAATATAACTTTTCTGTTTTCTAACAACTTTTCACCATTGTATATAATATGTATGTATGTACTAAAAAATATAGTTTCTGTGTCTCCAAACGTTTATTGTAGTAATGTATAAAATTAGAAGTAAATTGTTTGAGTACTTTCAGAGATTTTTGGTAACAACGTTTCCCCTTTCTATATTACACATACATTTATGTACCATACGTATTAATAATATATACAGCCTGTGTCAGTCCGAATGTTCATCAGAGGGTTGTGTAAAAATTTGGAGTAGTGGCTGAAGAACTTTCCAAGGTTTTTGGTAGTAAAGGTTCCCCTTTATATATTACATATTTACACTCCTGGAAATGGAAAAAAGAACACATTGACACCGGTGTGTCAGACCCACCATACTTGCTCCGGACACTGCGAGAGGGCTGTACAAGCAATGATCACACGCACGGCACAGCGGACACACCAGGAACCGCGGTGTTGGCCGTCGAATGGCGCTAGCTGCGCAGCATTTGTGCACCGCCGCCGTCAGTGTCAGCCAGTTTGCCGTGACATACGGAGCTCCATCGCAGTCTTTAACACTGGTAGCATGCCGCGACAGCGTGGACGTGAACCGTATGTGCAGTTGACGGACTTTGAGCGAGGGCGTATAGTGGGCATGCGGGAGGCCGGGTGGACGTACAGCCGAATTGCTCAACACGTGGGGCGTGAGGTCTCCACAGTACATCGATGTTGTCGCCAGTGGTCAGCGGAAGGTGCACGTGCCCGTCGACCTGGGACCGGACCGCAGCAACGCACGGATGCACGCCAAGACCGTAGGATCCTACGCAGTGCCATAGGGGATCGCACCGCCACTTCCCAGCAAATTAGGGACTCTTGTTGCTCCCGGGGTATCGGCGAGGACCATTCGCAACCGTCTCCATGAAGCTGGGCTACGGTCCCGCACACCGTTAGGCCGTCTTCCGCTCACGCCCCAACATCGTGCAGCCCGCCTCCAGTGGTGTCGCGACAGGCGTGAATGGAGGGACGAATGGAGACGTGTCGTCTTCAGCGATGAGAGTCGCTTCTGCCTTGGTGCCAATGATGGTCGTATGCGTGTTTGGCGCCGTGCAGGTGAGCGCCACAATCAGGACTGCATACGACCGAGGCACACAGGTCAACACCCGGCATCATGGTGTGGGGAGCGATCTCCTACACTGGCCGTACACCACTGGTGATCGTCGAGGGGACACTGAATAGTGCACGGTACATCCAAACCGTCATCGAACCCATCGTTCTACCATTCCTAGACCGGCAAGGGAACTTGCTGTTCCAACAGGACAATGCACGTCCACATGTATCCCGTGCCACCCAACGTGATCTAGAAGGTGTAAGTCAACTACACTGGCCAGCAAGATCTCCGGATCTGTCCCCCATTGAGCATGTTTGGGACTGGATGAAGCGTCGTCTCACGCGGTCTGCACGTCCAGCACGAACGCTGGTCCAACTGAGGCGCCAGGTGGAAATGGCATGGCAAGTCGTTCCACAGGACTACATCCAGCATCTCTACGATCGTCTCCATGGGAGAATAGCAGCCTGCGTTGCTGCGAAAGGTGGATATACACTGTACTAGTGCCGACATTGTGCATGCTCTGTTGCCTGTGTCTATGTGCCTGTGGTTCTGTCAGTGTGATCATGTGATGTATCTGACCCCAGGAATGTGTCAATAAAGTTTCCCCTTCCTGGGACAATGAATTCACGGTGTTCTTATTTCAATTTCCAGAAGTGTATTTATGTATTATATAAATTAAAAATAGGCGTATAAAACACACATACATTGGAATGAAACATTGTTTTTAAATTTCACAGTTATCGGCAAGGAACTTTCAGATTTTAAATAAACTTTTGTTTACACAGATCGGGTTACCTGGGAGCCTATGAGATAAAGCTGCTTGGTCATTACAGAAAATTTTTTTAACAAAGAATTGAAGAATCAACTACGCAATAAAAACTGTATTAAGAATAATAACACTGTACAGAAGAAAGTGTGTTATAAGGAAACCTTTCAACTTGGAATCAAATACTTAAACTTTATCACTCAGTTCCTTTCACTCGATTCTAGGCGCTACAGTCTGTAACCGCGCAATCGCTACGGTCACAGGTTCGAATCCTGCCTCGGGCATGGATGTGTGTGATGTCCTTAGGTTAGTTAGGTTTAAGTAGTTCTAAGTTCTAGAGGACTGATGACCTCCACTGTTAAGTCCCACAATGCTCAGAGCCATTTGAACCATTTTCTTTCACTCGCCTGGAAGCCTATTGAAAATTAAACCTATTGCATAACGAAATTTTCTGTACGATGCTTAGGGAAGTATTATCCAAGAGATTGCTGAATGAATGTTCCAGTTTCTTCTGAATGAGTCAACACTGTCAGCAACAAATCCGATGATGGAATATACAACTTACACAGGGACGGCAGAGTTAGAACTCCAAGACACCTGAGGGCGGCCTACACGAAGTTACGATCTACCACTGCAGATCAGCCTAACAGCCCTCTTCTGAGCTAATGTAATAGTTACCCAATATGTGACACCGTACGAGATAACAGAGTGCAACTAAGCGAAGTAAACCAGCCTTCGCATTTCAGTGTCAGAGACGTTGCAGGCCATTATTACAGCGAAGACTAGCTGCGCCACGCTGTTTTATGAGTTGTTAAAAAGTCAGTTGCAACGAAAAGTTAATTCCGAAACTTTACTACCTGTGCGTATGCACATTCTCTTTGAGGTACTGCGGCGCGAGCCACTTGCCCGGCTAAAGGTGTCAGAACACGGCCCCTCAAAACTCACTCGTTTACTTGCGCAAATATTTGTACCCGATCGAGTAGTAAAGTGCAAAGTATTCCAGGAAAGGGAGTAAATAATTGCATTACTGTTCGCAACATGGTATGTATAGAGAGTTAGAAATAATACGTTCCGATACTTGTTGTTTTCCGCGTACATGTAGAGATCTCTGGCTCTCGATACACGCGAGCAGCCAACGTGGAGCTATCCGTGCGGGAAACATGGGGTGCCTAGATAAATACCTGCCATTTTCAGCGCCTTGTAACAGTGATCGAAAAGGCCACTTGGTAGTGGGAACTGCAAGTGTTTAAACTGGAGTAGCAGGTTTGTTGGGATGATGGCAATTCGAGGTATTAATACTATCTCTCTCTTGGCTCTGGCGGTGATGATGGAGGTCTGCACGATATGCCTTCACAGGTGCGTGATGCATAATCTGCTGCCTCTGCACAATCGTGGTACGCCCAGCTTACTCTTCAATAGGACAGGTACACCTACCTTCAGCTACAGCCTGTGGTACGGCCCCCTCGATACGTCTAAAGATATTGGAAACTCTACTGGTTATGAAGTTGCGTCATCTCTTGTCACTATATCGATTGACCTGTAGATGGTCACCTCTCATCAAGTACTTGTGCAATAATGTTTTGTTAATGTTTCCCATCGATTCATTCTTAGGCAGCAAGATAACTTCTTCATATAACCACGCCCCGTTGTTCGAGTTTTCATTTAAGTTCGGAAGAAACTCATTAAGTAGGATATCTTCCGAGCTTACAACATAGCAGAAGCGGCTTTGCAATTTTATCAGGCCTTCCGCATGCATTGCCATGTAGTCTCGCCGGCCGGTGTGACCGAGCGGTTCTAGGCGCTACAGTCTGGCACCGCGCGACCGCTACGGTCGCAGGTTCGAATCCTGCCTCGCGCATGGATGTGTGTGATGTCCTTAGTTAGGTTTAAGTAGTTCTAAGTTCTAGGGGTCCGATGACAGAAGTTAAGTCCCATAGTGCTCAGAGCCATTTGAACCATGTAGTCTTGCCGAGCTCGAGGAGGTGTTGAGCAAAGGGCCGAGACTCCTAGTTGTTGTAGAGGTGTCAGCTGTTAACTTTTTTACGTATGCCCTCAGTGGCGAGGATCTGAGACATGCGCTGATCTCATTTGCCGCAGTGCCTCACTCGATGAGCGGCAGCATCTGTCGGAAGTCGCCTGCTAGCAAGACAACGCGGTTACCGCGGATGTCTTGCAAGCTTCGGTCGAACGCCTCGATCGCACGCTTGTATTAAATCGAGTATTCGTCGTACAAGATAAATTTGCACTGGTGGTACATAGCGGCGCTACCATTGCTGTTGCTTATGTTGCAAATGGGCGTTTCCTCACTCGCAAAATTCTGAGAAAACTTGAACACGGAGTGGACAGTTGTTCCTCCGCTGACCAAGGTCGCTGCTATGCCAGAGGGCGCAACACCTAACGCGACATTCCCGTCCTTCTGCAACTCGGCCAACAGAAAATTCAACAGGAATCTCTTGCCAGTGCCCTCAAGTGCGTTCAAAAAGTGAAGACCCCTTCTCCGTTCTCCGCGAGACTCAAAATTTTGTTGAAAATCTGCCTTTGATCTGGTAATAGCATGGGTTCAGTTTGGGCAACGTGGGACTCCAAGGCTGCCGTGTCGTAACTGAGTTCCCTGAGCAAACCAGTCGATAATTCTCCCGCTCGCAATGGGCTGCGCATGCCGAAATCTGACAGCCGTTTTGCCACCATCGAGAAAACTTTCTTCTCAACAAGCTCCAGCGCCTTATTATGATACGTGTTACCGCTGGCCTGTGCTCACCTTTGGTGCTGAAACGAGATTTCTTCACATACTGCTGTTCCAAAGTGTCATAGGATTCGAGAGTTACAGCAAAGAGCTCCTATTTGATTGATGACCAGCACAACATGGCAGCCTTCATAGTAGCATCCCAGTGGCCATCATCTTACAAAAGTCCCATCGTCTTGTATGTTTCCTGAAATGAGACTTTTTCTTCTTCATCGACTGTTTTCAGGGCATGAAAACTGATGGAGCCACGGAAGCGAGTCAAAAACAACCGTACTCAATAACACTCAAAGTGATTTACACGCACGGTGTAAATTCTGTCCAGAGCATCTGACGCCTTCACACTTTGACAGCATTCGACAGGTGTGTCCTGCACACGACGTTCTCATTGATTCCGTGACATGTTCCATTTGTAATATTTTGGCACATCGGGGTACAGCAAATTTCTGACAAAGTCGTCCATCTGATACAGACGGAAAATGCGGTGAGGATAGCAGAGGACGGTTCGCTATTCGATCGTGCTAATTGGCTTCCCTGAATGTTACGTAATAAAATATTATCTACATATTGTTTTCACCTGTACTTGCATATGGTTTAATTTTTACTTTTCTTCACAAAATATCTACTTAAACACAAAACATCCATAAAATTATATAACTGTAACCCAAAACATATGCCACTGTACGTCCATATTTGTATGATTGGTGGAGAAGCTTCGGCTGTTCAGTATAAAATGTCGAATTAAAACACTTTCAGCGGTCTAAATTTCCAGTTATATCATTTGAGCAACCACTTTAAATAGTCATTACGCCATCTTCAGGCTGCCTGAGCGACTTGTAGGCCGAATCCCACCACTGGTCCATTCAAAATAGGGGACAGCATTGACTTTAGTCTATAGATTTCTTCTTAACACAGCGATCCCTTCTATCATTACTTGTCCAAGTGATGGCTCTTTCAAGAAGCGCAGTCTAGGGATGATAACCCTGTAGTGTGAACTGGAGGGGTCCATAGAGGCCTATAATTCAAACTCTCCTGCACAGTCTACAAATTTTTGGTGTTTACAATATTTCTACATGTCAGTTCTTGTAAACGCCACTTTACATTTGGCATAAATGGCCACTGCTCCCTACTGAAACGATTCCTTGCACAGAAACCAGATAACATGTACTCTTCCAAAGGAAGCCCCGCTGTTGTTTCGCTACGATAATGAAGCTCTGACACACAAATGATGACAATGTCAGTATCTGTTATGAACTTTTCCTTTAATTATCCAGATATTTGGGTTAAAGAAGCTTATTGTACCTTCTGATCTGCATATCCACTTATTGAACTATGTACCAGTTCAAGGAACCTTTATCAAGCAGAGATACCTCCAACTGGACTTACGAAAAGGCGTCTAGCCTTTCTTCACGTTATTACCGGACTTTGGCCTTGAGTGACCCCAAATCCTGCTAATATACTGTCACTTAAGAGCTTTACCAATCATTCCATTCCAAACCGTTGAAGTGTAAGCCATGACTCATATAGCCGGACCTATAGATACTCTCAACTCTCTCATATTAAGTCGCGTTACAGCCCTGTCAAAATGTTGTTGATCAAAACTGTGGAACGACAGTACAAAGCGACCATTAGCGGGCTCAGTTTGAGTAATAATCCCGTCCGAGTGACCACCTACAGCGTAACCGCAGTCCCTGCCAAAACTGTTCCCATCCTATCCCATTACCACTACCTTTTTAGTATAATCTTTACACGTAGCCCGTAACTCTTCTGTCATCTTACTGAGCCCAGCACTTTATTAAAAAATGCTGGTGGCTTAGTACTGCTCACAGAATTCCTGTTGCTACTGCGACGCTACACTGCAGCCCTGGCAGTTACATAACAGCATATTCCCCTTCTTAGTTTTCCTATCTATCTTTGGCTTCCTGAGGGCGTTGGATATCTGCTGTGTACTGGCAACTTCTAGAACTGTTAGAGCCTCTCCCTTCACATGACTCAGCTGGCTAACCTTATTATCCACATCCAGAATGCAACTACCGAAATCCGGCCGTTGTGGCCAAGCGGTTCTAGGCGCTTCAGTCTTGAACCGTGCGACCATTACGGTCGCAGGTTCGAATCCTGCCTCGGGAATGGATGTGTGTGATGACCTTAGGTTAGTTAGATTTAAGTAGTTCTCAGGTCTAGGGGACTGATGACCTCAGCTGTTAAGTCCCATTGTGCACCGAGCCATTAGAACCATTATTTGAACTACCGAAAAGTGTTCCCTTCCTAATGGCCTTCCTGCCAACGAGTAGTTTCCATTTCTCCACTCTCTCCTTCTGTAACATCTCCTGTTCTTGTCTATCACCGTTTAAATGTGAATGACGTGCACTTATTCACAATTCAACGAGAGAGTCTCGTTTATTCCCCTCTACTTTCCCCACCACCTTTTCTCGGGTGAAGGCACTTGCTACGCATCACAACGTGCCTTACAATTCACTGACCTATTACATATCGTGCACTTTTTGCCCATGGTAAACTTTTACAACAACTTTAAACAAATAGAAAGAAGTAACAGAAGCATTCACACATAATATGTTCTCGGTATTGGTCTACCGAGTAGCAATATCCAAATACAAGGCTTACTGAATTATTAAACACTCGAAACAATATTTATCTATGGACGAGCTGTGCGCTCACTGATTACATGCGTTGGTCTACTCGTGGAAGCAGAAACGCGGAAGTAAACACATTACATGCATTTCACGTAGTTTCTTCCACAAACAAGTCGCAAATTTTTTTGAAATCGATAAGCAAATTACTCCTAGTAACAATATGAAATGCAAAGTGTTAATGATGATAATGATGTAAAGTATAATCAAAGAGGAAAACACAGGGCCGGCCGGAGTGGCCGAGCGTTTCCAGGCGCTACATTCTGGAACCGCGCGACCGCTACGATCGTAGGTTCGAATCCTGCCTCAGGCATCGATGTGTGTGATTTCCTTAGGTTAGTTAGGCTTAAGTAGTTCTAAATCCGAGGGAACCTATGGCCTCAGAAGTTAAGTTCTATAGTGCTCAGAGCCATTTGAACAATTTTTTTGAAAAACACACGGATGAACGGTTTGACATTGCGCGTGATGGAAATATGGTGCACATTGTCACAACAGTTTTCCACACCATGTGCTACAGCCACAAAGCTATTAAAAGACAATTCTGTTTTTCACCATGGCTGTTATACAATCACTGTCATTTATTTCACGATCAGCTGATTTCGGCACTGTACCATTTTCAGTGGCAGTTCTTGTCATCGTAATTTTACCTTCTCACCGTGTGCGGGTGCTTAAAGATGTGTGGTAGTACAGATTAAAATGATAGATGCACATTTGCTCACAGCCGCACAAGGTGATGGTGTAAAATTACGGCGGCATAAGTGCTATTTGAAAATGGCACGGTGACGAAATCAGCTGATCATGAAATAAGTGACATTGCTTGTATAACAGCCATGGTCAAAACACATTTGCCTTTTATTTATTTAATTATTTATTCAGCCTCATCTCATTACATCGACCGGGGTTTCACTCACACAGTGCTTATGTTGCAGCTTAGTTTCCTAAGCAATAAGAATTTTAATATGACAAATAGCATTAAAATGGTTTGATTGCCTGAAGTCGGAATATGGACTAATGGAGTTTACACTATGTGAAAGCGTGCTGTCTGTTCTTTTGGGACATGTCCAAAAGAACACACATCACACAGAATCGTCAGCTCTTGTACGTTATATGCAAATTCAAGGTGGAGAAGAGAAAACAGGAAATGAAAGGGAGGAGATCACTGCTATCAGATGCATCGGGACATCACTCAGCGTCGGCGACGACGAGTGGAAACGTATGCCATACCGAGATTCGAACCTGGGATCTCCTGCTCAGGAGGCAGATGTGTTAGCCACTGCACCATCCGTGACACAACGTTATCGCGACTGCGTGGACTATCTCGCTCGCTTCCCGGCCGATACACAGTTCCATCGAGCGCCACCTCCGACGGCGCGATTGTTAACGCATCTGCCATGTAAGCAGGAGATCCTGGGTTTGAATCCTAGCTTAGTAGACATTTTCACTCGTCGCCGTTGATTCCCTGTAATGTCCCGACGCAGCTGATAGCAGTGATCCGCTCCCTTTCCTTTCTTTCCCTTTCCACCTTGAACTCACATATAAAGTTCAAATGGTTCAAATGGCTCTGAGCACTATGGGACCTAACTTCTGAGGTCATCAGTCCCCTAGAACTTAGAAACATCACACACAGCCATGCTCGAGGCAGGATTCGAACCTGCGACCGTAGCGGTCCCGTGGTGCCAGACGGTAGAGCCTAGAACCGCTCGGCCACCCCGGCCGGCACATATAAAGTAAATGCTGGCAGTACTTACACTGCTGCTGCTTCTGCTGCTGTCACTAATACTGATGGTAATAATAAGAGTAAAGACAATTATAACAATTATGGTATTTGCAGATATAAAAAGAGCTTATAGCGGTGCAAGATGGATGTTTTCTGATATAACCAGTTCTGGGGAAAAGCTGCACGAGATAAGAATACTGGGAAAAGAGGAGGATCTGGTTGGAATGAAGGATGTGCAAGGGAGACGAGTGTATACAGGGACAATGGTAATCCATATTGTTGCTTTCCTGATGTCATGTTTCAAGCTCAAATATATTTCTACCATTTTTAGATTCCTATTTGCAGCAGTAGCCATCATTCTGTGACCACTGGTCCCCCGTTGCACGTTAAATCAGTCGAAAAGTGAGAGCTACAATTTAACAAGGATATCTAAGATGTGACAGCATGAAAATGATGCTGCTTAAACTTATTAGGCCCATCTATAACACAGGAGAGATACCGACAGACTTCCATAAATGTATCAGTGTTCCTATGCCAAAGAAGGCAGCAGCTGTAGCTGAACCGTACCGAACTCTAAGCCTAATATCACATGCATCAAAAATGCTCACAAAAATAGAGAATTGAAGGGAAGGTGGAGGATGTGCTGAGTGAAGTTCAGTCTGGTTTCAGAAGGGGATTGGGAACAAGAGTGGCGATTCTGGCACTGAGTCTCGTTACAGAAATTACAGAAAAATAAACCAACTTATATTGCCTTTGTAGACATGGAAAAGGCATTTTATAACGTTGTCTGGCAAGAGATGTTCAAAGTGCTGAGGAAAAGTGGAATAAAGTACAAAGACATTCGTTTGATACTCAGTTTCTATAAGAATGGGGTGGCAGTGATTAGGAACTGTCACCGGGAACAAGAAGCCAATATTAGAAAAGGGGTAAGACAAGGACGTGCTCCCTCTCCTCTTATATTCTATGCTTACATCCTGCAAGCTATAGGCCAAGTTCGAGAATCTACGGAGGCGGGGATCAAAATTAATGGGCAGAAGATAGACATGCTACGTTATGCAGATGATAGTCACGAAGACAAAAGAAGATCCAGAGGAAGTTTTCAGAACAATGGAAAAAATTGTATGCAATCAGTGTGCAATGAGAATAAACAAGAAAAAGACTAAAGTGATGGTATGCAGTACAGGAGTACAATATGAAGCTCTGAGAATGAGAATTGGAAGAGAGAAGCTGGAAGTGATAGAGGAATTTACTTACCTGGCAAGCAAAATCACAAGGGGTGGTAGAAGCCGGAAAGAAATTGCGAACAGAATACAAAAGGCCAAAATTATATTTAATCGGAGAAGGAACTTACTCACCAGCAACAACATCAGTGTGAAAATAAGGAAACGTATGATGAAAGGTTTCGTTTGGAGTGTGGCCCTATACGGACGTGAAACATGGACAATTGGAAGAGAAGAGAGAAGACGGCTAGAGGCCCTGGAGATGTGGTGCTATAGAAGAATGATAAAGATCAGCTGGAGAAACAAAGGAACAAATGAAGAGGTGCTTAGAAGAGCACAGGAAACCAGATAATTGTGGAGGCACATCCAAACAAGAAGAGACAAACTTGTGGGGCACAACCAGCGACACAACAACATCATTGGGACAGTAGCAGAACGAGCTACTGAGAGAAGGAATCGGCGGGGGCGACCAAGGATATCATACATGCAACAAATCATGGACGACGTTGGATGCAACACATACGTGGAAATGAAGAGGAAGGCAGACAGAAAAGAGGAATGGCGCTCTGCTGCCAACCAACCTCAGGGTTGAACACTAAAAGAAGAAAGAAGAAGATCTTAGATGTTACCCTCATTAGTTGGTGCTCTGATTTATGGCTTCATGTAAATTTTGGATTAGACATTTACATCATGATGCAATTTCCTACCGCTACTACGAGTCTTAATCACGTGAGTCTCCTGATCCTTTTGTCTGTACCATGCAATCCTCTGTTGTCTGTGGCATGGTTTCAGTGGTTCATGACGCTGCAAACTCGTGATTAAACCCCAGCTTTACTAACGTTGATGACCGTAGAGACGCTCTGCTTGTAATTTTTCCTCAGATTTGAACTGTTATCTTGCATCTTTTCGTCAGGTCCTGTCGACAACCTTACGAGCTTCTTGTGGTGCAGTTCTCCTGGGAGGACCCGTGCCAAATCTTGTTGCCATGATAGTGTGCTTAGTCCATCTCGATACCACTCGTTCTGCAATCGTTGCACTCCGTGCATCTACCGTTGCATCCGTGTCCCTCGTGTCAATGATTTAAAGTTTCCCAAAGTCCGTAACGACGCGATTTTTTCCAGGTCAGCGTCGTCTCGGAATGTTTTGTTGCCATTTTCGTCTGAAACAGACGATCAAATGGATCAAATGGCTCTAAGCACTATGGGATTTTGCATCTGAGATCATCAGTCTCCTAGACCTAGAAGTACTTAAACCTAACTAACCTAAGGACATCACACACATCCATGTCCGAGGCAGGATTCGAACCTCCGAGCGCAACAGCAGCGCAGTTCCGAACTGAAGCGCCTAGAACCGTTTGGCCACAGTGGCCGGCGAACCAAACGATTATTCGTGTGACAGACACATGTAGTGCAGTTATAATATGTAATAAATGTCGCTGCATAAAACAGAAATAAATCGACTAAATATTAGTATCTACTTTTCTAATCGATTCCATCGCTGTGGCACTGGCATTTATAAAATAATTCCACGTGGCCTTACAGCACCGTAGGACGCAGTCCTCTCTTATATGTCAGGTAGATTGTTTCAGTGCACCGTAGTCACAATTCGGATACTCCATAATACCCCACATACACAGAGAGTAATAGGACGAAATACAGCCAATGTGGATCATGACTAACTTGACATACAGTCTGATGTCAAGTTCGGCACCCACAGGGTCGCAGTTATATTCTCGAACCATTCCGTTTCTGGTAATTTCTGATATGTTTCTAGTTCTTGTTTCAGATATCTCTTACTTGCGAGTTACTTGTTCAGCGAACGTTAGTGGCGGGTGTCTCGAACGAAGGCCGTTGCTTCATAAGACAGATGTTTCGTCATGAATGGGTAGTTCCTTATTCTCGTGCATATTGTGGTAATCTCGAAGCAGGATCTCAGTAATGTGAATATGTGGAGAGTAGATATCGCCTGCTAAGCAACATCTACCCACCACAGAGTCCAAGCACTGAGATCCAACTTTGAGATCACCACAATACAAAGAGAATAAGAAACTATTCATTCATCACGAAGTATCTCTCTTTCGAAGAAACGGGATTCGTTCGAGACATCCGCCGTGACTAAACGTTGTACGCCGGCCAGTGTGGCCGTGCGGTTCTAGTCGCTTCAGTCTGGAATCGCGTGACCGCTACGGTCGCAGGTTCGAATCCTGCCTCGGGCATGGATGTGTGTGATGTCCTGAGGTTAGTTAGGTTTACGTAGTTCTAAGTTCTAGGGGACTGATGACCTGAGTCCCGTAGTGCTCAGAGCCATTTGAACCACATTTGAACATCTCCTTTTATACACGACTGTCATGCGCAGTCACTGACGTTTTGCTGTGCAGCGCCATCTGTCGGACATTTTGTTAACTTTATTTATTTTTTGTTCTAGTAAAACCCCATGTCACTCCAAGCATGTGTGTCAATTTTTACCTCTCTATCTACATTATTCCGCGGTTTATTAAGTTTTCAAATTTATACTGACTTTTTGATCACCTGTTACTGTTATACCAACAGCGTCTTTGCGACGCTGAGAGTAATCCTACGGGATAGCTTGAAGATTCCCTTGATTTTCAGCCACTGGTTTAAGAAGAACTAAAAAGGACCACGAGTGGCAGAGTCAGCATCAGAGCTCGGTGAATGCGCGGCACGGTTTACCGCGCAGTGGCTTCGGCCGCCGGGACGCGCCGCGCCACTGCAGTGTGGGGTTTCGCTGCTCCATCTCGAGTTATCGACCTCTCGATAGGGCTTCGCGTGCCTCCCGCTCCGCCGCGAACAAACAGCAGTGCTGACCCACTAATTAGACCCCGCGCCGGGCTTCTCGTGCTGTGCTGGGGGCTCGGGGCTGCAGGGTAGGCCGCCTCCGTCCAAAATCCAGCCCCGCTGCTCCGCGGCCGCCATTCACCCCAAAGACAGCCGAGCCGCGCCGCGCCGCGCTGCTCTGTTTAATTTTCCGCTGAAAACTCCGAGCACCGGCCGCGCAGCTGTATGCTGCACAAACAGGGAGCGCCACTGCTCTTCTCGAGGGGCGTCTGGTGGAAACATTTATGCCGAGAAGTCAAGGAGGCCCGTATTTTTCCATATGATTACATCTCCACCATTACATTTCTCGATTCCTAATTTACATTTGGTAATATGGGTTAGGAGTTCCATATTTATCTCATTTCATATGTTTCCGATACTTAGCGATATCTCTTAACATGAGTTAAGAGTTTCATATTTATCTGTTATATTCATAAATCACTACGTATACATGATGAACAAAAGTTAGCGATACGTGTTACAAACCGGATACAATGGGAAGGACCAGGCCCCTTTGCTTTTTTCTTGTATCACTCGTTTATTACATCAGAGAAATACGCATTTTAAAACAAAATTTAACTATATGAAATACTGCTCCCAGTAAAGGTTAACATTACCAGTGACAAAACTTAGTTGTCTTAAGGGTTTCTGCTGGCAACAAATTTTAAGGAGGCAATGTAAGGCTTTTATCAATTTAGCTCAAACACGTAGCTAGTGATTGAATCACGACACAGACACTTCAACAATTACGGTAACAATTAAATAGCGTGAATTTGTGCTCATAGTAACCAACTAATCAACAGCCTTGCCACTGAATAAGTAGTAGGCCATTTGGAACGAATTAGCAACACCCCGCAACTAGGGGAGTTAATACCAACAGTCTTTAAATGTCTTTCTCCCCATTAAATAAACAAACTGACAGTAATTAAATGAATAACAAACGAAACACACTACGCTCCGCTCAAACTCTTCGGTGGAAGCCAAGCCAAAATGAAGATTCGATTAACTGACTAGCACTGAAGTCACACTAAAGCTCATCTCTGTGTTCCCAGACACACATGGGGCAAACTTATACAAGACAAAATTTTGAAGGGAGCAAATCAGTAAAACCGGTGGTGGAGCTAAATCGTGCCACTGAAAATTAAGGTACTAGACCGGGGCACAAGGTGGTATACAATGAAGTTGCCATAGTGCTATACTGCGCTCCAAAATATTAATTCAAATGGCCAATTCAAAATTAAGTACACATAAACCGGCATTAATTAACGAGGAGTAACACCAGGTCACTCGAAGGGATAACAACACTTAATTGAAAAGATAAATGCCGGAGGCTGCAGTAACATCAAACACCTTCTCCGAGTTTTAACCAGGAGTCACTTCCCGCTATACAAGTAAACATTTAACCAAGCACAGGGATGGAAGCGCAAAGAGAAAATTCAAGTAAAATCCCCAAAAGGTTATAAAGGACAGGGAACCCCAACTATTTAAATTTAAAAGAATTAGCTCTCCTCAAAGGCAGTGTAAACGCGAAGGCCACACTTAAGAGGCCACCAAAATTGGTTACAAAAGATCTTATACCTTTGCTCCTTTTCTTTAAAAGAAACATAAGCCTGCTTAACTTCTGCTGGACGTCCAGTATGGCTCGTGTAGGATACACCAGGCAGCAACCCAAGCTAGGCGGTCGCAAGGCACGGCGAGCAAAATCAGGAGAGCAGACAGGCGGGCAGGCAACACATATCCTCCATGCTGAACCGGCAGACCGCGTACAACCAACTCCACATACACGTGGTTGCTTCCATCTCGTACCTCGCGGCGTCTCAGCAGGCAGCCCGAGGAAACGTCAACTACCTCTCGACCCGCGAATGCGGAAAACAACAAGGAAAGTGAAGATAAGAAACATCGAAGGATCGATAATGGACATCCAAGAGACTGGCGCGCCAGTAACGAGCGCCACGGCTCAGTTAGCTCACTCGGATTTCACAGAGCGATCTCTTGTGTACTTGTAATACAAAAGTTTATTATGACTGATAGAAATAGAAGTAGGAACCGACGGGGGAGAGATTAGCCGATCAGTATTAGAAACAAACTTTAGAAGAGCTTTGGGAAATTAAAATCAAGTAAGACAGAAGAAATGGAAGACACTCCATCAGAGCTTCTAAAATCTTTTGGGGACCTGGCAACAAATTTATTGTTCACATTGGAGAGTAGAATGTGTGAGACCGGTGATACATCAGACTAGGGCCATCCAATGGCTACTGCTGCAGTGGGTGACCTCTACCTACGGATTATGGCTCGGAGGAACCCTAACAGCAACGCCACGATTTTGAACAATGCTGTTCGTGCAGCCACAAGACGTCCTGTTACGACTCAAACTGTGCGAAGTGGGCTGCATGATGGGCAAATTCACTCCCGACGTCCATGGCGAGGTACATCTTTGCAACCACGACACCATGCAACGAATGGACCGCTCAGGATTGGCATCACGTTATCTTCACCGATGAGTGTAATATATGCCTTCAACCAGACAATCGTGGCAGACGCGTTTGGAGGCATCCCGATCAGGCTGAACGCCTTTGGGGTGGCATTATGTGGGGCCGAAGTACGCCGCTGGTGGTCATGGTAGTCGCCATAACGGCTGTACGATACGTGAATGGCATCCTCCGGTCGGTAGTGCAACTATTTAGGCAGCATATTGTCAAGCCATTCGTCTGCATGGACGACAATTCGTGCCCCCATCGTGCACATCTTGTGAATGACTTCCTTCAGGATAACGACATAGCTCGACTAGAGTGGCCAGCATGTTCTCCAGACATGAACCCTATCTAAGATGCATTGGATATTGTAAAGTCCTGCCGGCCGAAGTGGCCGTGCGGTTCCAGGCGCTACAGTCTGGAGCCGAGCGATCGCGACGGTCGCAGGTTTGAATCCTGTCTCGTGCATGGATGTGTATGATGTCCTTAGGTTAGTCAGGTTTAATTAGTTCTATGTTCTAGGCGACTGATGACCTCAGAAGTTAAGTCGCATAGTGCTCAGACCCATTTTGTAAAGACCTGATTATGGACGGCGTGACCCACCAACAACTCTGAGGGATCTACACCGAATCGCCGTTGAGTAGTGTGACAATCTAGTCCAACTGTGCCTTGATAAACTAGTGGATAGTCTGTGTCAAGGAGTACAGGCACGCATCAATGCAACAGGACGTGCTACTGGGTGGAAGAGGCACCAGTGTGTCCCGCAATCTGGACTACTACCTCTGAAGGTCTCGCTGTATGGTGGTACAACATGCAATGTGTGGTTTACATGAGCAATAAAAAGGGCGGAAATGATGTTTGTGTTGATCTATATTCCAATTTTCTGTACGGGTTACTTAACTCTCGGAACCGAGGTGATGCAAAATTTCTTTTGATGCGTGTGTAAAGAAGAATGGAAAAGAAAATACATGGTATGTTCGATGATGCTCAGCTTGCCTTTAGAGAGGCAGTTCTGACTTGGCGGTTGATAATTGAAGCAGAACTGAAGAAAAATCGGGACATGTTTATGGGATTTGTCGACCTGGAAAAACCGTTTGACAATGTCAAAAAGTGCGCTCTGTTTGAAATCCCGAGAAAAATAAGTGTAAACTATAGGGGAAGAGGGCTAGTACACAATATGAAAAGAGAGGAAACAACAAGAATGGAAGACGAAGAATGATGCGCACGGATTAAAAACCGTGTAAGATAAAGATGTAGTCTTTCGCCTGTGCTGTTCAGTCTATAGGTCGAAGAAGTAATGTGAAAAATAAACGGAACTTTCAAGATGGATTAAAATTCAAGGTAAAAGGATATAAATGATAAGATTCAATTATCACATTGTTATCCTCTGTAAATCTGAAGAAGAGTTACCGGATCTGTTCAATGGAATGAATAGACTAATGAATATACAATATGGGTTGAGAGAAAACCGAAGGAATACGTAAGTAATGAAAAGGCGTTTCTTTTAAAACAGCGAGAAACTTGACATCATGAAGTGGAAGAACTCTGTTGTCTAAGCAGTAAAATAACCCATAACATGGATCACATAAAAAACAGACTAGCATTGGCATAGGTCTTAAGTTGAGGATGAAATTTTGGTGTGCGTACATTTGGATCACAGCATTGTATGGATGTGAGACATGGACTGTGGAACAACCGGAACAGATGAGAACAGAAGTATCTGAAATGTGGTGCTACGGACGAATGTTGAAAATTAGGTGGCCTGGTAAAGTAAGAAGTGAGGAGGCTCTCCCCAGAGTCGCCGAGGAAAGCTATATATGGAAAATGTTGATAAGAAGAAGGGACAGGATGAAAGAACCTCTCTTAAGACATCAGGGAAAAATTTCCATGGTACTAGATGGGGCTGTAGAGGGTAAAAACTGTAGACGAACGCTGAGATTGGGATACATTCAGAAAATAAGTGAGGACATAGGTTGCAAGTTCTATTCTGAAATAACAGGTTGGTGAATGAGAGGAATTCACGGCAGGCCGCATCAAACCAACCAGAAGACTGCTGACTCAAAAGGAAAAGAAGAAATAAAATAAAAATAAATTGCAGTGATGAGTTCCCAAACTGGGAGCCAGAGGGACACGGGCCCGCAGCCACGTGACGGCAATCAGGCACGTGCATGCGTCACGTTGTACTGCTGAAAAAAGAGAAAAGCATGGTTTAAAAGAAGAGTAAAGGCATGCAGTGCGCTTCCGGGCAGCAGATGGAATGCGGGAAAAGCACATTCATCGACGAATGGCACATGTAAACGAAGATGTTGAGAGGGTGAAGACGGGGCATCAGCGGCTCAAGGAATGTCGTATGACCAATGATATGGATCGATATGGATCACATCACCGATACCAATGTCCAGCAGGTGGACACACTCATTGCTGAAAATTAAGGTTGGCAGCCACCGTCCCAGAGATCGGACTGAGCTTCGGAAGCGCAACGGACATTCAGTACGTTCCGTACACTTGCGCTATTCTTCGATAATGTCCGTTCCCTGCACTTCTTCCAGAAGCCTGCGTCTCTTTTTCAGAGCGACTGAGTGCAATGTGCCGTCGCCAAGTGGACGCTCCCCCTCTGTCGTCTTGTGGATGTTCACCAGTGTCCCTCTAGAGACGACTCTGGGGCCTCAGCGCCATTATAGGTCCTTACTTAGTGTATGACATTACAAACTCTTCAATGGTTTTCACTTTATAGCCTCCTCTGGCTCATTTATTTTTTAATTTCCCTGATATGTTGCAAAATTTCGGCTTGTGCAGATTTTCAGTAGTACGTGAACTTCGAAAAAAAGGCTATAACTGTACTCACATAGACCAAAAATATCTCCATTCAATAAGATATAAAGCTGATGTCCAGATAGTGCAGTGGATAGAGTGTTGTGATAGAATGCACGAGGTGTAGCATTGGATTACAGATATAGAAGGTTTTGTCTCATAAAACACACACACACACACACACATACACAAACACACACACACACACACACACACACACACACACACACATATATATATATATATATATATATATATATATATATATATTCTCCTACACATGGAATCAAAAAGTTAGTAGTACACGGAATTAAAGTATGTTCACATTCCGTTTCTTTGGACAAAAACTTATTCCAAAATATGCAAGCCAGAAAATTCAGTTTTATGTCGCGTTAGAATGCAAGGAATGAGTCGGTGAAGCACTAGAGTGCAAGTTCTTTTTTAGGCATTATACGTAGCCATTCTTGTCCAGTACAGTTTGTACTTTCGTTACATAGCGCCGAAAGTTTTTTGGAGATAGAAACACATTAAGGGTACCTCATTCATGTTACGTTAAATGATGAAAATGTGTTAACACACTAGCAGCGGTAGATTATCTGAGTCTTCTGCAAATAAATGAAGTGAATTCGAACAAAGCGTATACCAAAACGTGGCTTATGACGGGGGAATACAAGCTGAACCACGTCAGTCAAGTGTTGGACTGACATGTCTCATATGTAATTGCTTCTGATTCATTTTATCGATATCTATATCACATTTCCAACGGTTAAGGGATATCTGGTGCTGATAATGTAGATGATAGCGCTGACTGCAAAGATCAAACAGCTAACACCTCTTAATTTCGCTCTATCTCGGTTGTTGTGCTATATGTATCTATATGTATCTAAAGTAGTCTTAGATGTGAAACTTTACTTCTGCCAGTACCTCACAGCTGTGAGAAAAGGGCGTGAGTCGTACTTGGGTAGCTCAGATGGTAGAGCAGTTGCCCGCGAAAGGCAAAGGTCCCGAGTTCGAGTCTCAGTCCAGCACACAGTTTTAATCTGCCAGGAAGTTTCATATCAGCGCACACTCCGCTGCAGAGTGAAAATCTCAATCCAGTCTTAGATGGATCCTCGCGGAAAGAGGGGGCAGGGGGCCATGGGCGCCCAATCAACCGTGGTCTAAGAATTAGGCCGCTTAGAATAAGAGCAGCAACCCCGATGATTGCCATCAGGAACGCGTGTGAGGAATTCTGTATTGTTTGGCTTGGCGCTGGTGTGGTCCAAGCAATCTGCAGCCACGCAGTGTGTGGTACCGGAGTCGGTCTAAAAATCTTCACTATAATGAACTGCGTCACGTGTCTGGGTAGTGCAGAATAACTTATTTTTGCAAGTCGGTCTCTTTGCTCAAAGGACACATAGGTGGAACGCTGTTTTCCTATAGAAACAGTTCCAGACTGGGTGGGAGATATATATTACTGGTTTATTGTTGGAAGCGCAGTAGTTTTTTTTCCTCTTCCCTTTTGAGGAAGGAATTGCGGCATCCTGAGACCACTCCGTGTGGAGTAAAGACGCTTCTCTCACACAGGGAGCGAAGGAAGGCCATTGGATGTTATAAAAAGAATCTGTAAGTGGGAGTTCCAGGAACTGTTTTCTAGAAATTTCAGATGTATAAAAACAGCCAATCGGGCGACATAAACAGATATCTGAGAAGTGGGAGTTCGGAGTTTGGTTTTCTCAGAAATTACGCACTGGTAGGTGGTCCTTTGTAACTTATAAAACATTTGCTAGGTGAGACAATGCATTGCTGATTTAAAAGATACATATTTCATTGACCAATATTTAATGCTTAGCGCAGTATTGTTTCACGTCGATTTTGTGCAAAGTAGACAGGAAAACCCGAATTCTTTAGGAAACTCTGTATGAAAATGCAGAAGTAGTTGCTCTGGACTTAGAGGCATGGAGGAACGGACCCGCGGCGGAGGCTGCACCTTGCATTTCGGAGGTCGGCTGACAACACGGTCGCTGATGACTAGCGGCTGGGAGGGTCTCTGTACGATGTGGCGCTCAGTTCGCCGACTCATCAGCTATGGTGAGGTTATCGTACAGTGAAGGACAATCGGGGAGGAAGCCATTAGACATATACTCAGTCCATTGCTTCTAAGTTTGATCAGGTTACGTGACTCAACAGCTGGCCAGCGATTTGTGGAACCAATCATAACCAGGTTGACTTCGTCATTTGCATGCAGTTTTCATACCTCTCTCTGGTACAACTGGGCTAATCAGTATACACCCCCTTGTGATTATGTGTTTTCGAGAATGACCTATTGAGACTGTTGTGTCTAGACAAGACAGCCTAGACACAATGAGAGGAAGCCGAAAGGCACGCGCTACGCTCACGCAGATGGGCGTGAGGTCTGAAACAGGATACGTAATGAATGCTATAAAGAAAAGTACGTAGCTTCTGGAATACTTAACTTTAATCCATCCTTTTGGTGCATCTGGAGATTGTGGCGATACAAGTGAGACTCTTTAGATACATGCAATGTTACTAATGGCGCCTTGCTAGGTCGTAGCCATTGACTTAGCTGAAGGCTATTCTAACTATCGGCTCGGCAAAGGAGCGAGGCTTCGTCAGTATAGTCGCTAGCTACGTCGTCCGTACAACTGGGTCGAGTGCTAGTCCGTATCTCGAGACCTGCCTTGTGGTGGCGCTCGGTCTGCGATCACACAGTGGCGACACGCGGGTCCGACATGTACTAAATGGACCGCGGCCGATTTAAAGCTACCACCTAGCAAGTGTGGTGTCTGGCGGTGACACCACAGAGACGATGGTCGCTCCCATCTCGTTTCTTCTTTGCGAATTTTGCCAAATTAATCTAAATCTGATTTTAGTGTGGTTCAATATTCATAATTGGTAGCTTTGTCTCGCTTTGTAATTTATTACTCACGCTAACGTGTTGCTTTCTAGATTATATGTGTGCTTATGAGCAGTAATTGTGATAAATTAGGTCTAAATTGGACCAAAACTTTTTCTTTAGTAATTTGATAAAGCACCCTATTAATCATTAAATCTTTAATGGTTTTTGTGAGAACCAACACATGGGACTCATTTACGAGGGCCATTCTACTCGTATCGTTCAATCCGTTCTCCGACACAACCATTTACATATCTGACTTCGGCGGGATTGATGTACCTGTCGGTCAGTGCAGCACATTATTCTAGCGGCCAAACGACCTGCTCGTTCGGTTGGCATCTTACAGTTCTGATACAGGTTTTCGGCGACGATTTTTCCGAAAATTGCTCCACAACGAAAAGTAAAAACCCATTATTCCGTGAAATTCTGTTTTATAAAGTACAAATGCCGGCATAGGATTTCCAAGAGAAGAGAGTGTCAGTCTCACTTGTACTTTATTGTCGTCATCAACCATTTCCTTTCGTTACAGGGAAAGGTAACAACGTTTGAGTCTTATAATTATAACATGGTTGTAGGGCTGATTTAGGATTGTGGTGTTCAGACACATTGCATATCCGACGTTCAGTCGCAATTTCAATTCGATCTTCAGATATATCTCATTACCTGAGACTGAACTGAAATTAACACAATATGTCGTGTGCTGGTGTAGCCTTATCGTTGCTTGTACCTGTAAAAAATAATAAATCTCCGTTTTACAGAAATGGTTTTGACGAACAATTTCTAATATTTTTGTCGTACTGTGGCCATCCATCGTGATTCAAACTTTTACAGTTCTTCTTACAAACATACGTACAGCTTAGTTCCTTAATAAGCTTAGTCTTTTAATAGCGAGGAAAAAACAATATCTGATTACTACTAAAGGCGAACTACAGCTCAAAAAGGCAATAACCATCTGTCTTATTTACATTCCGTCTACGAGTTTCGGAGAATAAAATCTAGAAGAGTGAAAAAAATAGCGTAACATAACCTGACTTGTGTGCAGACGAACTGCACGGTCACTTACTGTAATGTCTAGGGGGAGAAAGAGGAATCTGAATGGCTTAAGAATAACACGTCCCTAACCTAAAATGAACTCATTCACTGTTGAAACTAATCCATACAGCAGTGGGATAAGGGACTATTGTGTTTTCCCCGAGTACTAAATGTTAAGTGAAATTTTCGTAGCGCACACATCTTGACTCGACACACACTGACTATGACTAGCGGGCAAGCGAGCGAGTGACAAGTTGCCTGCATCAGGCAACCATATAAACCGATAACTGGTAAACTGGCAACCACATAATCTGACAACCTCACTAGTGGCGCCAAGGTAAACATTTACTTTCAATACCTAAGTCAAAATTCACCACAAGTTTCGTCTTCTTTCACGTACAAGGTATTGTCTTATGAAATTGGATAAATTTTTTTGAAATACCGTGCAGTCGAAATTACAGTTACAAAAAAAGTGCTAACTCAACAGTATCTGAAAGGATGCAGGATTATTATTTAGATGAAAACTTGCCAGCAAACGACTATGCGTGGAAGTCTTTTTTTCCTGTACGAGGACAATCAAATCTGACAAGATCCTGTCTGCTTTCACAGCATTAGTCACGCTCTATGATAAGTATTGTTTTCGATATTTGTTATTGATAGTAGTGATACAGCTCTGGAAAATATGTTAATGACTAAGAATGTTGTATTAAACGTTAGTTAAATTATCTTAATGAAAAATATAGTAGGAAACTGATGGAGGTTTCGCTGAGATGAGAAAGAACAGAGACTTCGTGCGACGAATTAAAATATTTGCGAAAGTGGCTCTAAGGTTAATGAAAAAAGGTGACATGGAAACATGGATCTCATTGATACGTTGTTGTTTTGGCCTTCAGCCCCAAGACTGGTTTGATATGGCCTTCCCCTTTAGGCTCTCCTCTGCAAATCCGTCCATCTCTGCATTACTTCTGCAACTTAGATGCATACTTCTGTAACTAACCGTTGACCTTCCTCCTTAGTACTACCTACCGCCCTCCCCTCTCCCATATTACACGCCATCGCCAAATTAATGACTCCTTGATTCATCTTATGCTTCTTGATGCATCCTATCAATCTATCCCCTCTTTTACTCAAGTTGCTAGACGCTTTTATTATATAAAGTCCGTCTTACTTTTTTCTCGCTCTTTCGGCTTATAGCCAGTTTATGGTTCTATGGATGCACTATTATCTATGTGTATCACGCCTGTAGAATTCCATAGACACCTTTCCTCAGCCACCATTCCACAACAAAGAATGAGCTTGTGTGTTCTCCGTTTCAACGGACGGAATTGCGCTACAGCTGTGTGGCGCTGAGTTACGTCTAGACCACAACGCTGTACATCCAGCAGCTCAGAGCATTCTACGATGGCACCCAGAGTTTGAACACAGCTTTAATGCAAGGGGAAATACAAAGTATCATCCTCTGCCCCTCCCCCCCTCCCTCTGCCCCCCCCACCACACCCACTTCCATTCGCACGTTTAATACGCAGAGTACATTAAACAGAGTTTTTACTTACAGTTCACAACACTCTAGTTCAAATGGTTCAAATAGCTTTCAGCCCTATGGGACTTAACATCTGAGGTCATCAGTCCCCTAGACTTGAAACTACTTAAACCTAACTAAACTAAGGACTTCACATACATACATGCCCGAGGCAGGATTCGAACCTGCGACCGTAGCGAAAGTCTAGTCGTCGTTCCAGACGAGAGTTAGTCATTCTTCATGTGACTGTCTAGAACGTATTGTGGCAACGTTTGTTTTCCAAAATACTACATTGACATGCCGTGCATCTCAAGGGTGGCGTATTGAACACCTTTGAAAAGGTGTGAAAAAAAAGCTTTTTGAGTTTCCCATTCACCAAAAAACAAAATTCATTGTAGATGTTTATCAGTTTCAGAAATATAGGTGTGTCAAATCGGATGATTCTTTTTGTTTGATACACCCTATATACTGACGATAGCTTTTTCACAGATATACCGATATATCGTTAATAAAATGGCAGTATCGAGTGCCGATATTTTTATTATTTATTACATTTTTTCGCAAATTTCGCTAAATATTTGAAGTTGTAGTAGAAGATAATTTTCCTTTCACGATGTGAAGCGCCTTAGTGCGTTTTGGGCTTTCATCACGTTCAGTCTTTCTCTTTGTAGATGGCACAAAGAAGAAGTCCGATTGCACTAGTTGCTGGCGGTGTGAATGTAATAACAAGGTATTCGATGTGAAGAAATAGCACAGCAGTTGTGTTAAAAAACACATATCGACACTCTTAAAAAACTCATGTACTAAAATCTAAATGACGCGGTGGGTCTTTGCTGCGGGCGAACGTGTGAGGGGAAATGCTGACATAATCGGTGCTATCAAGAGAAACTGCAACGTTTAGCTTCACCACGCAATGATGACTACATTTACAGAAATGAAAAAACAGGGAAGTGGACATGAAGTGTTCTAGACAGATAGGAGATATGACCAAACCGAACGACGGACCCACCGGACACCTTTTTTTGTGCCACTTACCTGTGGTCACCACTGTTAGCAAGTTAGTTATCAGCAACCGTGAACGTGCATCGTTTTCCTTTCAGTTCTTTCTCTGAGGGGGATAAGCAGGCTGTCAGGTTGTTGATGTACAGAATATCTAATAATAAATCAATACTTTTTTTCCGCCGAGACAGACCAATAATGATATTTCTTTAAATATCGGTATATTTGATTCCCGATATTTTTCAAAGTGTGAACAGTCCTACCTCAAACCACCCACAGAAAAACAAACAATCTGCGTTCAGTTACATGCTCCACAGTTTCTATAATATTTCCCTAACACTTCTGAATATACGAGGCGTGTTTTTTGAGTAAGTACCGTTTATAAATTAAAAAAAGACGTGCTAAGATATCTCAATAATTTTATTTTTACATGAAATCCTGTACTTTAATCTACTTTTCTACATAATTTCCGTCAATATTGAGGCACCTGTCATAACGTTGTATAATTTTTTACATACTCTCCTCACAGATGTCTGCGCCTGACTTGTTAACCACTCCATCTCCACTGTTTTGACTTCGTCCTCGTCTTGAAGACGCTGACCTTTCACAATAAGCTCATATACAAAGCTGGTAACATGAGAAAAAAAGGGGGCTTAAAAGTTGCCGACAAAGTGAATAATTGAACAAAAAAATGGTTCAAATGGCTGTGAGCACTATGGGACTTGACACCTGTGATCATCAGTCCCTTGGAACTTAGAACTACTTAAACCTAACCAACCTAATGACATCACACACATCCATGCCCGAGGCAGGATTCGAACCTGCGACCGTAGCAGTCGCGCGGTTCCGGACTGCGCGCCTAGAACCGCTAGACCATCGCGACCGGCGTTTGAACACATAAATAAATCCTCGAAATGAAATCAAAATCGGGTACAAACAGCTTGGTCTCTAGCAGCGCACTTCTTTTGACACTGACAAAATCTTCATCGGGACGGCTGGCGGGGCATTTGACACTAGATGCAATGAGCACCTACAGACGGGAAACACAGTACAAAGCACTCAGTATTTGCTGACTACTTTAAACATATATATCATAGGCCATGCACCCGAAAAAGATATGGGAATCATAAAAAACAGTAAAAATAGAGTCTTCCTCATTTTTTACGAGAACTTCCTCATATGCTAAGTAACAGCTAAATAGATGAATCTTGGAGACTATGGGCAATAGAAAATTATAGAACAAATCACATAAAATATCTTTCCGAACCCTGTGTCCCTCAATTCCATTTCATCTCCACTCCCTCCTCGTTATTTCTCCATGCCATTACGGATCCAATCTTCCTTTCCCTAATTCACATTGACAATTCACTACTTTTACCCACTTTTGCCGCACATTTCCCCATCTATTCAATATCTAGATCTTCAACTCCATTGCTACTCCTACATTTCACCCACATTAAATAAATACAAAGCTGAATATTAAAAGATATAACACACATATAACCAATCACAGATGAAAAAAATATGTTCGTGTCAAGTAGAAACCAAAACTAGCGGTAAAATTTGCAACACACTATACGCAGAGGCACGTCTAGCCAAAAGTTGGATAACAAAGGGTATTACACATCAAGAGATGTGCAGTACTGCTAACGTTTGAGGGATTCGGCTAAGTACAGCAACGGCTAATGAGAGAATACGCAAAAGATGTGTAAGCAGACGCGCACGGGGTAGCCGAGCGGTCTCAGGCGCTGCAGTCGTGGACTGTGCCGCTGGTCCCGGCGGAGGTTCGAGTCCTCCCTCGTGTGTGTGTGTGTGTGTGTGTGTGTGTGTGTGTGTGTGTGTGTGTGTGTGTGTGTGTTTGTCCTTAGGATAATTTAGGTTAAGTAGTGTGTAAGCTTAGGGACTGATGACCTTAGCAGTTAAGTCCTATAAGATTTCACACACATTAGAACATTTTTGACAACCGGATGTACGATACTATAAGTAAAATCACACGTTAATATCAATCGAGACGCACTGTTTTTAAGCCTGGGATGCAACCCGAATTAAAAATATGTTTCATTACAGTCCCCAGTTCATGTTATATGTCAATAAATGAAAGTTCTTTCCTGTAGTTGTCCAGACGGAGTTAAAATGCTTTCAATAAAAACTTTCACAGTTTGCGAATTCCGGCCGTGGAAATGGAAAGTATCACATGTCTTCCACTTTCAGTGCCCTGTGATGAAGTTACGTTCCTTCTAAGTAGAACCGTGAATCGTGACAAACTACGAATTCGGCGAATGTACCCACCACATATGGTAATCTAGCACGGGAAATACTCCCGAGAGCTTCATATTTCCTGCCCTGTTTGCAAAGAGAAAAATATACATTGCCCGTTTCTCTTTGCGGAAATGACGGTTGTAAATATCACGTTCGTTGACATGTTGGTGATCGTGCCAATTTCTGAACGAGGGACACGATAAAAATTTCAGTTTTCAGCAGCACAGGCCACCACTGCACTGGCAGCCGCCTGTAAGAACTTTCCCTAACGGTACTCTACGTCAACGTCGCACCTGCTCTATGTACGAGAGCATCCCATTACAACATATCTGGATTAAATTCTACTACGAACAGCAACGGAAGTGAATCCAATAGCTCAAGATATACCTTTCTGAAACATATATGGAACGAATTTAACTTCTATTTGTTTGTCTTTCGTCCGTTAGACACGACATTGAGCATTTGTAAAAGCTTATCAAAGGTTTCATCTCTAACTTAATTGTAAAATGTACCTTGATGCTGTTTGTGTGGGCAGATGTAAAGACCTGTCCTTATAAAATGTGACAGTTCTATCGAGAGTAAACAAGTTCTATTCGTATCCAAAAATTAACATTTACCTCTTGTTCCTAATTTAATCCTTGAAGAAGAAGTAGCTTTTGAATTAGGATTAACCTTTCTTAAAGGCCTGTGAAGGGCTTCTCCATTTTCATGCATCAGTCGGAAAACAGATTGAACATTTGTGGAGGTAGCGCAGTGGCTAGCACAGTGGACTCGCATTCGGGAGGACGACGGTTCAATCCCGCGTCCACCCATCCTGATTTAGGTTTTCCATGATTTTCCTAAATCACTCCAGGCAAATGCCGGGATGGTTCCTATGAAAGGGCACGGCCGACTTCCTTCCCCGTCCTTCCCTAATATGATGAGACCGATGACCTCGCTGTCTGGTCTCCTTCCCCAAAAAAAACAAACAAGAACGTTTGTCGAACGTAACTGAAGAAACTTTCAGCCTAAAATGTAAAAAAATACCCCAACGTTGTATGTGTGTGTGCACTGAGAGGAAATGCATTTGTAAACTCTGATACTTCTTTTCAAAATTAATACTTTGTAGCCCTGTGACTAAGCTAAAAACTATTTCATGCCTCTGCCTTCATTCGTGTAGAACATACAGCTTTTGAATTCAGATTTTGGAAATTTGTGGTCTTATGGCACCAGACTGCTGAGGTCATCGGTCCCTCTGCTTACACACTACATACTGTGGTGTCATCGCCAGACACCACACTTGCTAGGTGGTAGCTTTAAATCGGCCGCGGTCCATTAGTACATGTCGGACCCGCGTGTCGCCACTGTCAGTGATCGCAGACCGAGCGCCACCACAAGGCAGGTCTCGAGATACGGACTAGCACTTGCCCCAGTTGTACGGACGTCTTTGCTAGCGACTACACTGACGAAGCCTTTCTCTCATTTGCCGAGAGATAGTTAGAATAGCCTTCAGCTAAGTCCGTGGCTACGACCTAGCAAGGCGCCATCAGCATTATATTGCATTTATCTAGAGAGAGTCTCACTTGTATCATCAAGAACGCTGTATACAAATGATGGATTAAAGTTAAGTATTCCAGCAGCTACGTACTTTTCTTTATAGCATTCATTACGTATCCTGTTTCAGACCTAACGCCCGCCTGCCTGAGTTAGCGCGTGCATCTTGGCCGCCTCTTTCAATTAGTGTGCGTAGTGTTGGCAAGTCTGCCGACACTACACATACTGTAACTTAAACTAACTTATGCCAACGACGACACACCCATCCATGCCCGAGGACTTGAACCTCCGACGGGGGGAGCCGCACGGACCGGGACGAAGCGCCTCGGACCGCGCGGCTACCCCGCGTAGATGAAACTTTTTTAGGTGTTGGTGTTGGTGTTGGTCAGGTAATTGATAAAGCTAGAAAAATTAAGCGTTTAGCACTTATTTAAAAACCTTGAATCAGTCTATCTGTTTTCCTGCGACAGACAACTTTCAAATGATGCCTGAACATTATTCGGCCAGGAGATACATGTAATTGAATACTGTATTGGTTACAAATTAAAGCTGTAAATTTTCCGAAGTAGAAGTCCTTGAACCGAAAATAAACTCGCTTAGGGGACTAAAGTGCATTAATTTCATCTCAGTGACAGCTTGAAACGAGCGCGTGGCAGTGAGCTACGCATCGCTCGCAGCTCACTACAGGGATCGGTATTTACGAGGCGCCGCGGCCTTGCCCGCGGCCATTGGCGCACGTGAACCCCGGCACCTGCGCCACGTGGCTGTCCGCAGCCTTGCCCTTTGACTGCGCTGGACGTAAACACTTGCACAGCGGGATTTGAGGCACCGGAAAAAAGGTGCTTACCTCGCCGTACCTCTGCGCTGCGGCAATAGAATCAAGTGCGGCGCATTCGGCCTTGTACCAATCACGCGGCAGGGTCTGCTTAAGTAAGTGTAACTTACTACATCGTGGACGCTTCAAGAGAGTCGTTAGCGCTCGTTGTGCAGTGTGCTCTCTCCTCAGGGCCGCATGCATCACCACTGACGACATGTCTCATAACTTTATTTCCAGAACTTAACTGCGAGCTATAATTTCTTCTCGGTGTACTGTGGAGAAAGCGAAGCTAAATGTCCACTTCATTCGGTATACTGGAAAGAAGTACACGCATCAGCTGCCTGCTTAGTAGCAAAGTAGTGAACATCAAAGTAAGTTACGTAAATTTTCTTGGACAGGAATTAACTCTTCTTATTTTAAGTAACGAGTTTTCACAATGCTAATCGTTGCAAGGACACACAGATTCTAGCTGACCTTTGTCTCCAGTTTAACTATCACTGAAAATAATTAAAGAACTTTTGCCCGAAGCGGAAAGAGTTTAGCTATTTAAAAATCTGGATAGCTCCAGACATTGTAGCATGCCTAGTTCCTTCATTAGCATTACTTGTACAGGATATGTCTGCACTCGCCCAATAAAATTACCGAAGTTGCTTAACAGTATTTTCTGAGTATGAGGGTACAAGAGACGGTGGTCTCCGGTGGTTCGTTACAGAGAAATACTGTAATTATAATATATTGTTTTTGTTATTCCAGTAACCGTTGTTTCTGCAGAAGTATCCTCACAACAGTGAAAGATCTGTATTACGCAATAACCAAAGCGTACAACAACAAAAAAATGGTTCAAATGGCTCTGAGCACTATGGGACTCAACTTCTGAGGTCATTAGTCCCCTAGAACTTAGAACTAGTGAAACCTAACTAACCTAAGTACATCACACACATCCATGCCCGAGGCAGGATTCGAACCTGCGACCGTAGCGGCCTCGAGGTTCCAGACTGCAGCGCCCGTAACCGCACGGCCACTTCGGCCGGCAAAGCGTGCAACACATGCACAGATTCGAAAGTACTGAGACTAGGCTGACATCACTGTGGGAACGGCATACTAGAGCGTAGCTGTGTCGCTGTTCCATATATTCAGTAACACGGTGCACTCTGTGTCTATTGCCCAAGTCTTCATCACCAAACCTATCCACGCTCCAGCTCCATCGATCGTAACCGGGCCAAATATCTCACGAAATAAGCGTCAAACGAAAAAACTACAAAGTACGAAACTCCTCTAGCTTGAAGGGGGAAACCAGATGGAGCTATGGTTGACCCGCTAGATGGTGCTGCTATAGGTCAAACGGATATCAACTGCGTTTTTAAAATACGAACCCCTATTTTTTATTACATATTCGTGTAGTACGTAAAGAAATATGAGTGTTTTAGTTGGGCCACTTTTTTCGCATTGTTACAGATGGCGCTGTAATAGTCACAAACATATGGCTCACAATTTTAGACGAACAGTTGGTAACATGTAGGTTTTTTAAATTGAATTACAGTACTTAGGTACGTTTGAACATTTTATTTCGGTTTTTCCAATGTGATACATGTACCTCTGTGAAGGTATCATTTCTGAGAACGCATGCTGCTACTGCTTGATTACCTGTAAATACCACATTAATGCAATAAATGCTCAAAATGATGTCCGTCAACCTCAGTGCATTTGGCAATACGTGTAACGACATTCCTACTAACAGCGAGTAATTCGCCTTCCGTAATGTTCGAACATGCATTGACAATGCGCTGACGCATGTTGTCAGGCGCCGTCGGTGGATCACGATAGCAAATATCCTGGTCACGATCGTGTCACCTACCGTCACCTTCGTGAAGCTCCTGCCTCTTTCCTCTCCACCCTGGTCAGTATCTACATTGTAGTCCTGTCCACAGGTTACTATCCCGACCTGTGGAAAACCTCCCGTATCCTGATGTTCGTTAAACCTGGCAAACCGCCGTCCGCCGTCTCCTCCTACCGTCCCCTCAGCCTTACCTCGGTCTTCAGCAAGATGCTGGAAACTATCCTCACCCGACGCATCCACCAGCATCTCCGCCAGTGTGGCTTTCGGCCGTCCTTCTCTTCCGACGACCTTCTCCTTCACCTCACTCATCTCCTTTCCGACCAGCTTAATTCCCGTCACTCCGCAATCTTCCTCTCCCTGGACCCCAAACGAGCTTATGACCACGTATGGCATTCCGGTCTCCTCTTCAAGCTCCAAACCTTCGCCCTTCTCATTAACTACGTCCGTCTGATCGGCTCCTTTCTCTCCCACCGTCCTTCCTATGTCACCATCCATAACACAGATTCCTACACCTTTTTCCCCTCCGCCGGTGTGCCCAAGGCTCCGTCCTCTCCCCCTTCTGTACCTTTTGTACACGGCGGACATGCCGCCGCCGTCAACCCCCGTCCACCTTCTCCAGTTTGCCGATGACACTGCCTTCCTTGCCCTTGCCCCCACCCTGCAGCGCTCCCAAAACCTTGTCCAATCCCATCTTGACCGGTTCACCGCTTGGTGCAATCCCTCCAAAACCCAGGCGATCACTGTAGGCAAAACCACTCCTTCCTTCCGCCTCCTTGATTTTTATCTCACCATCTATGGCCGTCCTATCGCCCTCACTCCCACCCTTAAGTACCTTGGCGTCACTCTCGACCGTCGCCTCTCCTGGACTCCCCATCTCCGGACAATCCAAGCCAAGGCACACTCCCGACTCTGTCTCCTCAAGCTCCTTTCCGGCCGTACGTGGGGTCTGGACCCCCTCCACCATGCTCCACACCTGTAAATCCCTCATCCACCCTATCCTTTGTTACGCCCATCCGGCCTGGATCTCCGCCCCTCCTACCTTTTATAAATCCCTCCAAATCCTTGAACGCCATGCTCTCTGCCTCGCCTATCGCATCTGCCTCCCCTCCCCCACGCGGATCCTGTACGATCTCATCCCCTTCACCCACCTCCTCCTTTTCCTTGAAAGGATACGGATCCTGTACACCTCCCGCAAACTCTATCCTCCTCATCCGCTTATCTCACCCATGCTCTCCCACCCCCGCCCCCTGCCGCGCCTGTATTCCCACGTCCCACCCGGTCTCCATCTCTCCACCGTCCTTACCCTCTCCCAAGGTGGCTTCCGCCAGCTCCCCCTTCCTGATGATGTCCTCCTCCCCTCCATCTACCCCACCTATCAACTTTGATCCTCCCCCCCACTTCCTGTGTCCTTTCCTTTAGGCACCCTCCCTCCCTTTTCCCCCGTCCCCTCCCTCCACCCCCCTGGGCTTCCCCTTCCCCTTCCTCCCTTCCCCCTATCTCCCCTGCCCGTGGCATCTGCTCTCCATTCTCCCTCTCCCACCCCCCCTCCTCCTCTCTCGGCAGGTCCCCGGAGGCTCGTACACAGTTAGTGTACATTCGCGCGCCGGAGATCAACGCCTCGTGTTCTGTGTGTGCCATCGTTTTGTGCTTAAGTGGTTCAGTGTTCTTCGTTTTGTGCACCTACGTTCACGTGTGACAATTTTCGTCTATGTCTGTGTCGAAGTGTCTGAACAAATTTTATCTTGGACTCTACGCCCGTGAACAGCTCCATGTATTTTAAGTAGTGTTTGTCTCCGTTTATATGTCCACCATATTTTTTTCTCTAAATGTCTTCATTTGTATCTTTTGTGTTTCTCTGAGTCCCAAGAGCGGCGTAGTATGCTGCTGCTGGCCTGCCTGTACACAGGTTTCAAAATAATAATGAAGAAAAAAAAGAGAGAATCAGATGCTCCAACAGTCACAGCATGTTGACGTTACCTGAAAAGGCGCTTTTAGTGAAGCTGTATTATCATAATGGGGAATGTGCTAGTTCAGCGTTACGATCCTATCGCCATAGGAAGGGGATTCTAACGGGTAAAGATCCGTTGACAAATGCAGCTGTGGCGAGAATGATTTCGAAGTTCGAAGCCACGGGTTGTTTAGACGATAGACCCCGTAGTGGCTGACCGAGCACAAGGCGTAATGCTGCTGAGACAGTTCAGGAATAAATGGAGACTGTAGCGGGTTCGTCTATGCATGGGGAAGTCAGCGCTCGTGCAGTCGCACATCGCACCGGCATTCCATACAATACTGTTTGGTTTGCACTGAGGCGTACCCTCCGATGCTATCCGTACAAAATCCATCGGCATCATTGCACGACGAGAATGTCACGGTATGGGTTGGATTTATCACATCTACCGTTATCGAGCCTTTTTTCTTCGAGGAAATGCGTGATTCTGGTTTTGGAACTGCTACCTTGACGGGTGAGAGGTACACCGATATGTTACAGAATTGCATCATCCCCAGCCTTTTCAACAAACTGCGTGGAACATGAAATAGCTTTGCTCCTTCGCTGGTTCAATCGTGTCTTTCATCGCAATAGGGCCTCATCATTTTTGCTCTGATTTCTTGACATAATTTCTACGCATCTTGATTCCCTATTATCTGAAAGAAAACCTAACTGCAGCAGCTGCCTATTTCTTACCGGGTTTTTGTGTTGCGACAAATCTACCAAAACATATCTGATTTTAAATAACATCAATCTATTCAAAATCGTGAACAAGTGATGGAGTGATGCGTGACAGCTTTGTAGTTAAAATTATTTAGAAGTCAGTCTGTAGGATTATGTTTGACATATGGAAATAACTAACTGTTATTTGGGTTAACAGAACTTTCCCGACGGGTGGAGGGATCACTGTTCCCCATTCGATGCGATGTTGATTTTGATGGTTTACAGATGT
This sequence comes from Schistocerca americana, assembly GCF_021461395.2. Classification (NCBI taxonomy): domain Eukaryota; kingdom Metazoa; phylum Arthropoda; class Insecta; order Orthoptera; family Acrididae; genus Schistocerca; species Schistocerca americana. The sequence continues at coordinate 70,894,627 of NC_060122.1, read as the reverse complement.
AACTGTCAAACCGAAGTAACAAGGAACTACTTTTGCAAGCCAAAATATCTTGTTTGCACACTGATATTTAAAAAGAAAACTATTACTCTACGTTTAAGTGAGAATGATATGAATAACTTATCTTACATCAGACGACTGAAAATCAAGAAAAGTTTTTATCAAAAAATAACAGACCACGCTTCCTCTGTCAGATTCACTGACAATAATGATGTTTCATATGAGAACTAGTTTGATAACTTCTCGGCAGGTAGTAGCACTGTTTAGGGCAAAACATATCGTTTGGCCTCTTTTCCCACAATGGGCCATCTTACCCCCTTCCCCTATCTTCTGCAGCAGCTGATTATCGCAGGAGTTCTAGAGTGTCAGATGTTCTGCAGTCCACAAGAAGCTGCGAAGATGGCGATGAGTTGTTACGATGATACGCAAAATTGGCTTTAAAATGTTCAATTGCCAAAACTGCTTCTTTGGCTCACAGCCTTGCTGACGAATCTCTTAAAATCCTTAAGAAGGGCAAACTAGAAATGGATGTGTGAGGCTGATGTACAAACATGGTTTTAAACACTGCCATAGACGCCAGTGTAACGATGTATTCGAGTGGTGTCTGTTCATTAATATTTCACTGTCAAATTTAACATGCCATTATAGTAAATGCTTTTAGCAAATAGTTCCTGATTAACTGGCCACCTCTCGAACATAAATGATCAAACACAGTCATTTTTATAACAAAGTCCGTGCCACCTCTGTAGTTCACAAGCCATATCCCGTTTTTAATATAAATGGCACACCCACTTTCTCTTCGTACTGTGTATACTCCCGTTTTGTGATGGCGTCTACTTCCCTCTCGTACTTTCGATGTCTCGATTCTTTGTCCTGCCGGCCGGAGTGGCCAAGCGATTCTAGGCGCTTCAGTCTGGAACCGCGCGACCGCTACGGTCGCAGGTTCGAATCCTGTCTCGGGGATGGATGTGTGTGATGTCCTTAAGTTAGTTAGGTTTAAGTAGTTCTAAGTTCTATGGGACTGATGACCTCAGAAGTTAAGTCCCATAGTGCTCAGAGCCATTTGAACCATTATTTGTCCTGATAACCTTCTGTCTGTTGTGACGATCTTGTCTATTACGTCACCTTTCTCTTCTATCTTCTTTCCTCTGCTGATAATATCGAAAAAATAGTGACTTCATCTCAAATTTTGGTATTTTACTGGAACAAAGTTGCTATGATAATCTGCTCGGTTCCTCTTCGTTTCGCCAATCTCTGCATCCTCAGAGTGCTTCCACTGCCTCCATATCGTAATTCTCTTCTCCGAGTTATATCTTCCTACTGTAACTACAAAGAGAACTGCCTTTCTCCACAAAATTATCACTGTTTTCAACTAAGGTGCTTTCTGTCCGTCTGTAGACAGCCACGTCCCAGCTTTAACTGTTCCCACATCAGCACTTTGACGCTTCTTTTCGAATTTCATCGTCCATCCGACACTACTAAGAAAACATCTTAATTTAACAAAATATGACTTATATTTCCACTAATAAACCGCTGTGTTCCACCCGTCCATCTTTACTCTTCAGCATGCCATCGTCAAAGGTTCGTTTTCATTTGCTACCTTCATATTCAAAAATTTGCACAGATTATATTTGTCCTAGTGGCCAGAAATGTATTCCTTTACATTTATATTACATACAGTCAAAGTTATGTAGGATATAATAACATATTTCCAGAATACATATTAAACAATAATTGACGTACAAACGGCATTACATCACCATTACATTTAATGTCCATAAATGAAAATACGAGGCATTAGTTGTGACAGAGAAAATGTATACTCGTACTATGCTGAAGTATGTGGTAGGCTCGTAACGTTTTGAAGAGTAATTTTTCTTTGCAAATTTGAGATTTGCAGTTTCATGTTGTGACCAGAAAGCACTAAAACCTGAAGGAGAGATGGTGTGTCATGTTGCGTGCGAATTTGTAACTGTTTGAGCCAGTTGAGTCCATCTCGATATAGGCCATTTTCATTTGATTAACTGTGGGAAGTTATAACCTCTGGGACGCATGTATGTGTGAAGGCTCGTCTTATAGTACTGCCCGTGTGTTATGTCTCACACAATTTCCTCATTCCATACGGAATATGTAAGTGGAAAAGAAAGTAGACTTCGTGGATTCTGTTTCAAGCATGACATTTCCCTTGTTTCCGAATGATTTTGACCTGAGTTGGACTGTACATGAGACGTGATAGACATGTGCGCATTTAGCTGAACGTAATTCTAGTCTAAATCAAGTGCGTGAAATAAGGTGCTCAAATCCTCCCTTTGCTGTATCTTGTTAATCTGTATGGAAACTAATACCGTACATCTTACTCTTGTTCATTAATTTACATGCCGTACACGGTCGTGGCTTCGATTTCTTGTAAAAACGGGCATTCCGCCTCAAAATTAAGGCACTATTTTGGCAAGAGATTCAGAGAGAGAATATTCACGTTAAGAGATACAACATATCAAAACGACGTGGATATTACCAAGATTGTCCAATGTACGATTACTTGTCACAACACATAGCACATCATCAGTTTTCTCTTTCGGCTTAAAACACGCTACGAATAAGGTCACACGTTGGTGGGATGTAGTCGTCTAACTCCAGAAGACTGTAGGAATGGTTCAAATGGTTCAAGTGGCTCTGAGCACTGTGGAACTTAACATCTGAGGTCATCAGTCCACTATAACTTAGAACTACTTAAACCTAACTAACCTAAGGACATCACACACATCCATGCCCAGAGCAGGATTCGCACCTGTGACCGTAGCGGTCGCACGGTTCCGGACTGAAGCTTCTAGAAACGCTCAGCCACACCGGCCGGCACTGTTAGAGTGCTTCAGGATTGGTTACGTGCAGAATAGTGTGGCAAATAGTATGAGTTGTCTTTACGTAGTTATTTCGTTATCCAGTGAATGATTCTGGCTGAAGAATAATAAATTAATATTGTTGTGAATCAAGATTTTACCTTCTGTACATTTTTAATGGGTCTTACAGTTTAACTGTTTGGTGGATAAGGTTACATTGAGCTTAAATAATGTCTTAGATGTGGGATTCAATTTTAAACGCATGCAATGTAAATTCATAATCAGATGTGCCTGTATGTTCAATGTTAACCAATTGATGTCAGATGATCAGTATCAGACACAGTCTTCAAATTCAACACAGAAAAGACAATTTGGGAACTATAATGAAACAATATATATATATATATATATATATATATATATATATATATATATATATATATATATACTTCTGATCCTCTCCAGCAGGCCGATGTGGCCGAGCGGTTCTCGGCGCTTCATTCCGGGACTATGCTGCTGCAGGTTCGAATCCTGCCTCGGGTATAGATGTGTGCGATGTCCTTAGGTTAGGTTTAAGCTCTTCTAAGTCTAGGGGACTGATGACCTCAGATGTTAAGTCCCCTAGTGCTTAGAGCCATTTTGATTCTCTCCCATCTCTCTTGTTTGGGATACTTCGTATGAGACCGGAGTGTGATGATGTGGGTGCTTTGCATCTGTTTCCTATAAGTCTCAAGCAACGAAAGGACAACATTGCTATCCTCTGAAGCTCCAACATCTATTCTTCCCTGACACTATATAGAGCAGGGGCGGGCAAACGTTGCAGGCCGCTCGTGAGCGCACAGCGCTGCACGTGTGCTGCTCGCGTGCAGTCGTCGAATGGGGCAGTGCCGGCAGGTTGCGGCAGTGTAGTACAAGGCTGAGCCGCGGACGTTGATGCGAAGCGACCACTACGTACTGAACGTTGTATTTCAAGAACCGGAAAATGCAGTGTGTATCAAGGAAACGGAGACGTGGAGATTTGCTATCTTTTAAAAAGTAATGGGAGAATCAGTTTTTCTCTGTGCAAAGACGTGAAAATTCGAAATGTTTAATATGTGGCATTATTCTCGCGGGTCAGCGGAAGTTTAGAATTGAAGGCCATTATAATAAACTTCACAAGGACGAGTACAATTTACTGTCGGATTCTGAGCGGATGGGGAAATTGACTGAGCTTAAGAAGAGCGACCTGACGATATTAGATGCATCTGTCCTAGTTGCCGTTTTCACGAGAGATCTGCGACTTTCTCTCGTCATGTCTCTCATCTAACAGATTTAAGATTTTATGGAGCACTGTTTTCAATTTTTCAGGACGACAACAATAATAGCCCAGCGGTACGTGCAAGCTATAAAATTGTGCTTAGTATAGTGAGAGCTGGAAAACCATTTGCTGAATTAATAAGCCTCGGTTAAGAGCAAACATAAGTGATGAAAATTTACGTAACTGTTTGCATTTGTCTGTATGCAGAAATTTTGTTCCAGATATTAAACGTATTGTAAACTCCACTTGTGATAATTAAATAAAACGTATCGTAGTTAATATGTACTTTTTCAAACCATGATTTATTTCAAGCACTCCTGCTAATCTTATTCCATCATTCAATAAAGCAAGCTAGAAAAACAAAACGCATTACAGAGGAAGGAGCGGACAGAAGGTATGGTGGGGAGGGGAGGTAAGCGGGTGGCCAGCTTGCCCCTGTGTGCACGCAGAACACCTGTTAACTGCACGCGTGCAAGTGCACCGCACACATGCAGGATTCCTGCCCGCCCCTGATATAGAGGCAGAATGAGTTAGTCACAGCCTATGTACTTAAATGGCCCAGCTGACGACTGTGTTACTGTATGTACACAAGTCCAATGCGGAAGATTTATCTTTGAAACTACAAACTTTAGGGCTAAGGACACTGTATTCTTTCTTGCATGGGTGCTAGTTTAGCTATTTATGCAGAACGAAGTTTGCACAGAAAGCAGTACACATGCATCACATTAATGAAGTGATTGATGGTTAACTGTTTACAGCAACGCTATCATTGCAAAAACCAATTGAAGAATAATACTGGTCAGCCTGCATGTTCTATTGAACGTTGTCAGATCGCCCCACTTCTTCAGATGCCAAATGTCGGCGACCGATGTGAACGACTGGCGCGAAGGTTGACGTAACATGTATTTTGTTTTCGGCGAAAGCGATATTTCTCTGAGCCTCGCGGTTATTTGTACATCGTAAAAGTCTACATCTGCCAGAAAAAATGCGCAGAAAAATGATGAGGCTATTAGAATACTGCGGAGCGAACTGAAAAACACGCGTTAACCAGAACCTTGCGAACGTTTTCAGTGCGCAGTCGCACAGCCGCAACTGTCACAGCCATTTTGGGATATGTGACGCCGGACCGATAGCGTCACCCCGTTCCACGCTCAACAATCACTTTGTTATTCAGATTCGTATTTAAGAAGCTGGAGCTCGTAGTTACGCATACGTCGTACCCATATATACCAGTCGGTAAGAGAAATACCTGCAGTGGGGCGACTTGGGGTTCTGCGGTGGATATGTAGTGTCCTGTGTGCTACATAGCAGGTGAAGCTCCTCTACTCCATAGGTTCTTGACGATACCATTTCCGTCTACGTATTAACGAAACATATCGCTATAAGCCACAAAGTTTTTAAAAGAAGGACGTGGTCCCGTTACAAACCCGTAGCAGCTACATATATATATATATATATATATATATATATATATATATATATATATATATATATATGGCCAAATATTTCACACAAAATAAGCATCAAACGAGAAAACTTGAAAGAACGAAACTCGTCTAGCTTGAAAGGGGAAACCTGATGGCGCTATGGTTGGCTCGCTAGTTGGCGCTGCCATAGGTCAAACGGATGTCAAATGCTTTTTTTTTATAGGAACCCCCATTTTTATTACATAGTCGTGTAGTAGGTAATGAAATATGAATGTTTTAGTTGGACAACTTTTTTCGCTTTGTGATAGATGGCGCTGTAATAGTCACAAACGTATAAGTACGTGGTATCACGTAACATTACGCCAGTGCGGACGGTATTTGCTTCGTAATACATTACCAGTGTTAAAATGGACCGTTTACCAATTGCGGAAAAGGGCGATATCGTGTTGATGTATAGCTATTGTGATCAAAATGCCCAATGTGTGGGTGCTATATATGCTGCTCAGTATCCTGGACGACACCATCGAAGGGTCCGGACCGTTCGCCGGATAGTTACGTTATTTAAGGGAACAGGAAGTGTTCACTCACATGTGAAACGTTAACCAGGACCTGCAACATATGATGATGCCCAAGTAGGTGTTTTAGCTGCTGTCGCGGCTAATCCGCACATCAGTAGCAGACAAATTACGCGAGAATCGGGAATCTCAAAAACGTCGGTGTTGAGAATGCTACATCAACAGCGATTGCAGCCGCACCATATTTCTATGCACCAGGAATTGCATGAGGACGACTTTGAACGTCGTGTACAGTTCTGCCACTGGGCACAAGAGAAATTACGGGTCGATGACCGATTATTTGCACGCGTTCTATGTAGCGACGAAACGTCATTCGCCAACAGCGGTAACGTAAACCGGCATAATATGCACTAATGGGCAACGGGAAATCCACGATGGGAACATCAGCGACCTTGGTGGGTTAATGTATGGTGCAGCATTATGGGAGGAAGGATAACTGGCTCCCATTTTATCGATGGCAATCTAAATGGTGCAATGTATGCTGATTTCCTACGTAAAGTTCTACCGATGTTACTACAAGATGTTTCACTGCATGACAGAATGGCGATATACTTCCAACATGATGGATGTCCGGCACATTATATTTCATGACAGGTGGATTGGTCGTCGCAGCACCATACCATGGCCCGCACGTTCACCGGATCTGACGCCCCCGGATTTCTTTCTGCGGGAGAGAATGGAGCCGATCAGACGGACGTAGTTAATGGGAAGGGCGAAGGTTTGGAGCTTGAAGAGGAGACCGGAATGCCAAACGCGGTCATAAGCACTTTCGATGTCCAGGGAGAGGAAGATGGCGGAGCGACGGGAATTAAGCTGTTCGGAAAGGAGATGAGTGAGGTGAAGGAGAAGGTCGTCGGAAGAGAAGGACGGCCGAAAGCCGCACTGGGTAACGGGAAGGAGGCGGTGCTGGCGGAGATGCTGGTGGATGCGTCGGGTGAGGATAGATTCCAGGACCTTGCTGAAGACCGAGGTAAGGCTGAGGGGACGGTAGAAGGAGACGGCGGACGGCGGTTTGCCAGGTTTAACGAACATCAGGATACGGGAGGTTTTCCACAGGTCGGGGTAGTAACCGGTGGACAGGACTACAATGTAGAGCCTGGCCAGGGTGGAGAGGAAAAAGGCAGGAGCTTCACGAAGGTGACGGTAGGTGACACGATCGTGACCAGGAGCGGTGTTGCATTTTGTGCGGAGTGTAACAATGAGATCCTGTGTAGTGATAGGGGCATTGAGTTCCGTGTGTGCAATGGTGTCCAAGTACTGGAAACCAGGAGCGAGGGGAGGAACAGAGGTGCCAGTTCGATCGCGGACATCCGGGAAGAGGGAGTAATCGAACTGGGGATCATCGGGGATGGGAAATGCATCAGAGAGGTAGGAGGCCAAGTGATTGGCCTTACTAACGGTGTCAGGGAAGGGGTGATCATCATGGAGAAGAGGATAGTAGGGGGAGGGTTTAGTTCCGGTAAGGCGACGGAAGGCTGACCAGAACTTGGACGACTTGATAGGTATGGTAGCATTAAGCGGGTGCATGTCTGTCGCCAGTCCCGGCATTTCTTAGCCACGAGCAAATTACGAATGTGTCTCTGGAGTTGCCAGTGGCGTCATAGTGTATCCGGGTCAAGCGTGCGGAGGAAGGCACGGTAGAGACAGTGGGATTCACGGAGGAGGAGGACGGCCTGTGGGGGTAAGGTAGGACGGTGGGGGTGGATGGCGACAGTAGGGATGTGGGCCTCCACGGCCTCAGACAAGGTCTGCTGGAGAAAGGAGGTGGCATGGGTGACATCGTCAGGGTGGCGGTAGGTGAAGATGTGGCTATCGACCTGGGTGAAGAGGGTATCCTGGTAGGCATTCCAGTTGGCACTGGAATAGTCATGGACGTACTTAGGGGGAGGGTCATTACGAGGGTCCAGGCGGGGGTGACGACTGTCTGAAACGGTGAGGAGGACAGGGAGCTACCAATAGGCTCCAGGACATCCACCGCTATGCGGCCAAGGAGGTTGGCGGAGGAGAGGATAACATTGGGAGTGGAGTTGGATTCGGGATGGGTGTGCTGGGGGAAGGGGACGAGGTCGCCTTGAAGGGAGGAGAGGAACTGATGCCTCCCCCGTAACTGGGCAGCGGTACGACTATGGATATTGAGGTCGGCGGCGATCACGTAGGAGGAGAAGGTACGGTCAATGTGGGAGAGGAAGTCGAAGGGAAGCGGGGCGTTAGGGCGGACATAGATGGTGGCGCAGGTAACGGTAAGGCTGGGGAAGAACAGACTAAGGATCAGGTGTTCGGTGGGGCTGGGAAGGAGAGGTTGGAGCCGAACAGGGATCTTGCGGTGGTGACCAATGGCAACTCCGCCACGCGCAATTGGGAGGGGATTATCGGAGCGGTGGAGGAGATAGGGTGAAGTGTGGATGGTGTGGTGGGGTTGGAGGAAGGTTTCATTGAGGTGGAAGGCATCCACGCAGTGGGTGGCAAGGGTGGGCAGGAAGAGGTTCTCGTTGGTGGGAAGGGAGCAGATACTGTTGAAAAGGATACGGTGCTATCGCGCCATGATAGGGATTTAGACGAGGGTGTCAAGACAGGAGAAGGTGAAATAGGCCTGGTTGTTGGAGTAGGTGGCGTACATTTTGAGTTGGAAAACGGAATGGGCAGCGAGGGATATCTGTTGGAGGATGTGGGGGCGCTGAAAAGGATGAACATTCTGAAGGATGATGGTGAGGAATCTGATGATGTCCTCAGCGGTAAGGGGCAGGTGAAGGGAATTGCCGGGAGGGGTGGGGGCGTCCAGAGGACGGACAGGGACGGTGAGTTCAGGAGTGGGTGGAGGGGGTCGGGCTTTACACTTTTGGGAGTAGGTGGGGTGGGGGAGATTGCGTATTGCAGGAGGGAGGGGATTGAAGGTTAGGGCACTGCCGGAGGAAGTGAGCTTGCCTACAATGCGGGCAGGTGGGGGCCTCGTGTCACTCGGCTGTTGGGTGTGCGTTATAGCGCAGACACCTCTGGCAGCACAGGGATTGTGGAGGGGAATAGGAGGGGTCGACCTTGTAGCACTGGTTGAACAGGAGGGCACCCTCCGTCAGGAGATTGTCAATGGAGGGGGCATCCTCGGAGAAAACCCGCATAAAGCGGGTGGGGCCGGCCGAGTTGAAAAAGTGGCAAACCGCCCGCACCTCCAGCGTGGGATGCGCCATGAGCTCCACCAACGCCTCCTCCTCTGTGATTAATGGACTGAGCCGGGTGATCACGGCGGTGAGGGTCGGCAGGCGACGTGGGGGTTGGGGTTGGCGGGTAGGAGATGGAGAAGGAGCAGGGGTGAGGGAGGCATTGGGGCCAAAACGGGTGATGGGGAGGTGGGAGAGGGTGTCAGTATGGAGGGTTGGGCTGGGGGAGGAGATGAGAACAGATTCCCGTCTGAGAGTGAGGAGAGAGATGGGGGCACCAGGGAAGTGTTGGCGGAGGAGGAGGGAGAGATTCCGGGCCTGGAGAAGGGAAGGATCAGGACAGGAGAGGAGGTATTTGTACACTCCTGGAAATTGAAATAAGAACACCGTGAATTCATTGTCCCAGGAAGGGGAAACTTTATTGACACGTTCCTGGGGTCAGATACATCACATGATCACACTGACAGAACCACAGGCACATAGACACAGGCAACAGAGCATGCACAATGTCGGCGCTAGTACAGTGTATATCCACATTTCGCAGCAATGCAGGCTGCTATTCTCCCATGGAGACGATCGTAGAGATGCTGGATGTAGTCCTGTGGAATGGCTTGCCATGCCATTTCCACCTGGCGCCTCAGTTGGACCAGCGTTCGTGCTGGACGTGCAGACCGCGTGAGACGACGCTTCATCCAGTCCCAAACATGCTCAATGGGGGACAGATCCGGAGATCTTGCTGGCCAGGGTAGTTGACTTACACCTTCTAGAGCACGTTGGGTGGCACGGGATACATGCGGACGTGCATTGTCCTGTTGGAACAGCAAGTTCCCTTGCCGGTCTAGGAATGGTAGAACGATGGGCTCGATGACGGTTTGGATGTACCGTGCACTGTTCAGTGTCCCCTCGACGATCACCAGTGGTGTACGGCCAGTGTAGGAGATCGCTCCCCACACCATGATGCCGGGTGTTGGCCCTGTGTGCCTCGGTCGTATGCAGTCCTGATTGTGGCGCTCACCTGCACGGCGCCAAACACGCATACGACCATCATTGGCACCAAGGCAGAAGCGACTCTCATCGCTGAAGACGACACGTCTCCATTCGTCCCTCCATTCACGCCTGTCGCGACACCACTGGAGGCGGGCTGCACGATGTTGGGGCGTGAGCGGAAGACGGCCTAATGGTGCGCGGGACCGTAGCCCAGTTTCATGGAGACGGTTGCGAATGGTCCTCGCCGATACCCCAGGAGCAACAGTGTCCCTAATTTGCTGGGAAGTGGCGGTGCGGTCCCCTACGGCACTGCGTAGGATCCTACGGTCTTGGCGTGCATCCGTGCGTCGCTGCGGTCCGGTCCCAGGTCGACGGGCACGTGCACCTTCCGCCGACCACTGGCGACAACATCGATGTACTGTGGAGACCTCACGCCCCACGTGTTGAGCAATTCGGCGGTACGTCCACCCGGCCTCCCGCATGCCCACTATACGCCCTCGCTCAAAGTCCGTCAACTGCACATACGGTTCACGTCCACGCTGTCACGGCATGCTACCAGTGTTAAAGACTGTGATGGAGCTCCATATGCCACGGCAAACTGGCTGACACTGACGGCGGCGGTGCACAAAAACTGCGCAGCTAGCGCCATTCGACGGCCAACACCGCGGTTCCTGGTGTGTCCGCTGTGCCGTGCGTGTGATCATTGCTTGTACAGCCCTCTCGCAGTGTCCGGAGCAAGTATGGTGGGTCTGACACACCGATGTCAATGTGTTCTTTTTTCCATTTCCAGGAGTATATAAAGAGGGGGGGAGGAGGAGGAGGAGGAGGAGGAGGTGGAGGGAGCAGGGCCAGGTGGGGAGACATTCATGGGACCTTGAGGGGGGGGGGGAAGGAGGATGGGGCGGGGCCTTTTTGGGAGCAGAGGAGGTGGTGGTGCCACTAGGGCGTTTAATGGCGGCAGAAGGGCGGGTGGTGATATGAGGGACAGGAGCTATAGGGAGGTGGTGGGAAGGAACAGATCCCAGCGTGGACGCAGCAGCCGGCGCCGGAGATGGTGACGGTGAAGGCGACGGCGACGGCGACGGCGACGGTGGCGGCGGTGATGGCGAAAGCGATGGGGAGAGTTGGGCATGGGCAGTGGCCCAACAGGCCACCACCCTAGCTGGAGCTGCAGTGACAGGCTGGGGGAGTGTGGGGAAAAGATCAGAGGGAGAGGAGCGGGAGGAAGAAGCTGGAGAGGGGGTGACAAATAGCGAGGGCGAAGGGAGAGTGAGAAGAGGTGGGATGGAAAGAGGGGGGTGTGACTGGGAGCACCAGGTGATGGTGGTGGTAGCAGCGGCGGAGGGGGAAGTATAAACTATGGCTGTGGTGGTAGTGGTGGTAGTGATGGTGGGGGCTGACATGACGACAGGGAGAAACAAAAACGCACAGAACGAAAAATAAATGACAAAAACTGGGGACAGACGAAGACGGATAAAGACGAAGACGGAGGATGACGGAGACGGTCGAAGACCAGAGTCCCACGCTGCTGGCGCTGGCGCTGACTCGACGACGGGTGGCAGGAATGCCGCTGCTGCTGCTGCCGCGGACGGGGCCGGGGCCGCTACTGCTGCTGCTGCTGCTGCTGCAGGAGGGCTGGCTGGCTGGCTGGACCGCTGCTGCTGCTGGAGGGCTGGCTGGCTGGCTGCTGCCGGCTGGACCGCAGCTGCTGGCCGAGACCGCTGCTGCCGGCTGGGACCGCCGCCGCTGCTGCTGCTGCTGCTGCTGCTGCTCGGCTGGACTGCTGTTGCTCGGCTGGCTGGCTGGCTGGCTGGCTGGCTGGCTCCTGAAACACCTAGCACTTCGATTAGTGCTGGAATGGCACAATCGAATGGTGGTATCCTTGCGGAGTACCGCCGGAGATGGATTCTCTCTCTAATTACAGCTCCTTTTATACACGATTGTCTTGCGCAGTCTCTGACGTTTTGCTGTCCAGCGCCATCTGTCGGACATTTTGTAAACTTCGTTTTTTTTTGTTCTAATAAAACCCCATGTCATTCCAAGCATGTGTGTCAATTTTTACATCTCTGTCTACGTTATTCCGTGGTTTATTAAGTTTTCAAATTTATACTGACTTTTTGATCACCCGGTACTCTTACCCAAGCATGCAGACGTGTAAGGCTGCCCTTGACTTGTTGTTAGTATGGAAGATCAGTACACGATATTGCTGCTGTAAAGTAGGCGACATGACCAATCGTCAGGATCAGATGGCCTTTGATGAAGTTCTGTTTTGAGACACTGTTTGTGTAAGACGAAAATTAATTGATACCTAGTAGACAACTGCAAATATGTTCCATTACGGGAGAGTGATGTCTATGATAAGTTTCATGCAACAGACCACGCTTCAGAAGAAGAATATAAAAATTTCGTCTAGTGGCAACAAAATGTTCCCCTTCATTCCACTTCCACCATGAGGAAACATGCGTGCTGCGTGAAACGAAACGTGGGCACAGAGCAACGTCACTGTTACGTCCTGACAACCAAAAGAATGCTATTTCTGTATATGTTTGGTCATAGAAATTTGCGTTTGTGGTCTAACAGTGAGTTGTGTGACTCACCATTGATTTCTGTATCTTTTTCGACAACTGTTATAAATTTATTTCAGTAATTAATCAGTCGCTGCTTAGAGATTGCTCTCCATCTTTAAGTGATGTTTTGTGCTATAAGTATTTTCTTATTCTGTCGCTCACTACGTCCAAACTATTAGTCCTTCAGGGGACTTTTTGGTAGGAAATTTAATACGGTTAAAATTTGTACTGGGGTACGTTTTCGCTAGAGTTCATAGTTTTCGAATTAATCGAGAAAAACATACAAAATTAAACTTCAAATGCGTTTTTCTTGAATAACTCGAAAACCGTGGCCTCTGTCGAAAACGAATCCTAGTATAAAATTTAACTAAATTAAGTTTCCTACAAAATGTTCCTATTCATTTTTTTCATATTTTTCGTACTCATTTTGTAGGGTTTGATAGTTTCCATGCAGAAGGTGAAAGAATATGAAAATCTGGAACACGGTTATTTGAAGGCGTTATGGGAGGCATAAAACCGAGCTGAATGACCCTCTCACTGTATCATTATGTCAACATAATAGTTTGCATTATCTGAATAGGTACTAACTACAAAACTGAGTTTACAAAACAAGTGTGTGTCTGTATGTGTGTGTGTGTGTGTGTGTGTGTGTGTGTGTGTGTGCGTGCGTGTGTGTTTATGCTATGGTGGAACCAAGTCATCTGTCATAAGTAAGAGCTGAACTATGGTGTCGAAACACTATGAGGCGAAGAGGAAACATTTTGTATGCTCATTGATAGTGATATCTGACCAGTGGTATTCAAGCGTACATTAGTACAACCACAGTATCCTTCTAGTGTTACTCAGTTAGTCGTGGTAACATATTAATGTTAAACTAAAATTAAAAGCGTTTTAATAGCAAATTACCGCGCGGGATAGCCGAGCGGTCTCGGGCGCTGGAGTCATGGACTGTTCGGCTGGTCCCGGCGGAGGTTCGAGTCCTCCCTCGGGCATGGGTGTGTGTGTGTTTGTCCTTAGGATAGTTTAGATTAAGTAGTGTGTACGCTTAGGGACTGATGACCTTAGCAGTTAAGTCCCACAAGATTCCACACACATTTGAATAGCAAATTCTTAATCATTTACAATAAATTTTCAACCGAAAAGAGGCCACAGTGAGGGCAAGAAGCTAAACCAGGTTCTTGGCATACTAATTCATGAAGCATTACACAAAGAGAAATAAACTATAATAAATGTTGCAAATCAAGCTGACCTGGTAAGTAACTGGTCATCTGAAGGCCACGTGGGCTTAGAAGCAGCACTGCTCAAAAATGATTCTAATTCTTAATTTTATGAGTCTTTACAAAATGTGATTCAAGTAATTAATGTGAGAGAAGATCTCTAATGAGGAAAGCAACGAAAAGTTATTTTTCTCTTTTCTACATAAACTCGGTGAAAAAAACTTAGTGAATATCGCCCAGTTAGTGTAGAGTGGTGGCGACACGACAGGCCTGAAGCGGCGTCTCCTACACAAACCTGCGAGCCAGCAGCTCCTTTGTAAGCGCAGTACCTGCTAGACCCAAGACAAACCAATTCTGCCGTGGTGACAGAATTTGCTGAGTTCGGGGTCACCTTTCTTGCCGTCCCACTGTTAACTGGACACCTTTGGTCAACATGGTAGTCAGATTATGCGCTAGTAATGAAAAACTCTTTGCGAAAAATGAGAAATTGTCCTTCTCTCTGCTCACACATGCTAAATAGACATGCGACATGGTATACAATAGATACCATTATGAATATCCATACTGAAAGTCGGGTTATAAGCTGTTATTCAGTCAGTCTGTCATAGAAGATGTCTTTGAAGTTTTGGCTTCTGGATATATTGCACATAAAAGGAACCATAGGAATTCGATCATGAACATGCAGTATTCATGGATTCATGTGAAAAAAGACAAATAAGAACCAACTATTGCTACAAAAGTTTCATTGTTCTCACCTTCGTTAAAGTTGATCTATTTTGCTGTACAAAGGGGGCGACATTTGTAAGTCGATATAACTGATCATAGTCTCGTAACTCAAAATTTAATGACTCAGAGTACAGCGATAGTTTTGTAAGTAGAAGAAAGTCATCTTAATAGTCACTAGATATGCTTTACAAGGATAACCGGTTTCGACCTTTGGTACACGTCATCCTCAGTACCACAGTTTGCCAGCAGCGCAAAGGTTAAGTCAAAATTATGGGTGTTTTGCTAATGGAGCTATTCGTAGCTTGTGTTTCATTGTTTTGCATATTTATCTCTCCTTCCTAGATCAAATAAGAAAAGCGATACTATCAGTGCCTATGTCTCGTTAGAAGAAAGTAGTATTTAGCTTAAATTTCACGTAATGGAGACAGAATGGGGCAGTATGCGTAGTCTATACAAGAGATACAATTTTGGGAAAATAATTAGAAAGGAAAATACGCTGCATAGTTCCAGTTGCATAAATTGCACGAGCCTATGACTGCATACACAGTGATGACAGTTCGTTATAATGTAATTAGTACTGTATGTATTTTTGCTGCAAACATCTAGGACAGCAGTGAACAAGTTATTGGGTAGCAAGCTGTTTAATTTGTCTTAATTTCGATACGATGAACATTAACATCTTGTGTAATCTTACATTCTTTTTTCTATTTTTGTGATTAACTACTTATCATATAGTGGAATTCCGATGTAATTTACAGTCAACTGTCAAATACTGAACATCTCACTACGAATAAGACATCTCACTACGAATAAGCATTGTTAGATCCAGAGTATTTCGTTGTTGTGATATATAGGCTAGAACAGTCCAATTAGCGATACGCCCTGTGTTGACAAGAACTGAGTAGCTGGGCCTGTCGTGTGAGTGGGATGTCGTCAGAACGGGTACTGAACATCAGCATGACAACTGGGCTCGGAGTGTAAGACACGCCATATTTGTGAATTTTATTGCCACTATAACGTGGGTCCTCGACGCAAGGAAGTGGGGACATAAGGCTTTCACCAGCCATCGTGTACAGGTTGTACCTTCAACGCTCTTATTCGTGTGAAACTGACTCCGATTTCAACAGCAAGAAGAGTGGTTATAGTTCAGCTCAAAACCCCTGTTATTCATTACTGGATAACAGCAACCAGATCGTACCAATGGGATCTAAAACATTGTCCTTGTCGTACATAAACTACTACCGACTGGTGTACTTTGTGAGTTTACGGTATCTTCCACGTTCTGTAAACATCTGAAATGTACCACATTTACAACTGCCTTTCTGCTGACGAATATCGCTGCACATACAGGTATGTCTCTGCCTTTCTGCCTTGCTGCAGTCGACTATAGCCGCATATACAGCGTGATCCATTGATAGTGGCCGGGCCAAATATCTCACGAAATAAGCATCAAACGAAAAAACTACAAAGAACGAAACTCGCCTAACTTGAAGGGGGAAACCAGATGGCGATATGGTTGGCCCGCTAGATGACGCTGCCATAGGTCAAACGGATATCATTTGCGTTTTTTTAAATAGGAACCTCCATTTTTTATTACATATTCGTGTAGTACTTAAAGAAATATGAATGTTTTAGTTGGATCACTTTTTTCGCTTTGTGATAGATGGCGCTATAGCAGTCACAAACGTATAAGTACGTGGTATCACGTAACATTCCGCCAGTCCGGACGGTATTTGCTTCGTGATACATTACCCGTGTTAAGATGGACCGTTTACCAATTTCGGAAAAGGTCCATATCGTGTTGATGTATGGCTATTTTGATCAAAATGACCAACGGGCGTGTGCTATGTATGCTGCTCGGTATCCTGGACGACATCATCCTAGTGTCCGGACCGTTCGCCGGATAGTTACGTCATTTTAGAAAACAGGAAATTTTCAGCCACATGTGAAACGTCAACCACCACCTGCCACAAATGATGATGTCCAAGTAGGTGTTTTAGCTGCTGCCGCTGCTAATCCGCACATCAGTAGCAGAGAAATTGCGCGAGAATCGGGAGTCTCAAAAACGTCGGTGTTGAGAATGATACATCAACATCGATTGGACCCGTACCATATTTCTATGCGCCAGGAATTGCATGGCGAATACTTCGAACGTCGTGTACAGTTCTGCCACTGGGCACAAGAGAAATTACGGGAAGATGACGGATTTTTTGCACGCTTTCTATTTAGCGACGAAGCGTCATTCACCAACAGCGGTAACGTAAACCGGCATAACATGCACTATTGGGCAACGGAAAACTCACGATGGCTGCGACAAGTGGAACATCAGTGACCTTGGCGGGTAAATGTATGGTGCAGCATTATGGGAGGAAGGATAATCGGCCCCCATTTTATCGATGGCAATCTAAATGGTGCAATGTATGCTGATTTCCTACGTAATGTTCGACCGATGTTACTACAAGATGTTTAACTGCATGACAGAAAGGCGATGTACTTCCAACATGATGGATGTGCGGCACATAGCTCGCCTGCGGTTGAAGCGGTACTGATTAGCATATTTCGTGACAGGTGGATTGATCGTCGAAACACAATACCCATGACCCGCACGTTCACCGGATCTGACGTCCCCGGTTTTCTTTCTATGGGCAAAGTTGAAGGATATTTGCTATCGTGATACACCGACAACGCCTGACAACATGCATCATCGCATTGTCAATGCATGTGCGACCATTATGGAAGGCGAACTACTCGCTGTTGAGAGGAATGTCGTTACACGTATTGCCAAATGTATTGAGGTTGACGGACAACATTTTGAGCATTTATTGCATTAATGTGGTATTTACAGGTATTCGCGCTGTAAAAGCATGCGTTCTCAGAAACGATAGGTTCACAAAGGTTCATGTATCACAATGGAACAACCGAAATAAAATGTTCAAACGTACCTACATTCTGTACTTTAATTTAAAAAACCTACCCGTTACCAACTGTTCGTCTAAAATTGTGAGCCATTTGATTGTGGCTGCCGGCCGAAGTGGCCGTGCGGTTAAAGGCGCTGCAGTCTGGAACCGCAAGACCGCTACGGTCGCAGGTTCGAATCCTGCCTCGGGCATGGCTGTTTGTGATGTCCTTAGGTTAGTTAGGTTTAACTAGTTCTAAGTTCTAGGGGACTAATGACCTCAGCAGTTGAGTCCCATAGTGCTCAGAATCATTTGAACCATTTTTTGTTGTTGTTGTTGTACGCTCTTACAGCGACATCTATCACAAAACGAAAAAAGTGGCCCAACTAAAACATTAATATTTCTTTACGTACTACACTTATATGTAATAAAAAATGGGGGTTCCCATTTTAAAAGAAATGCAGTTGATATCCGTTTGACCTATGGCAGCGCCATCTAGCGGGCCAACCATAGCGCCATCTGGTTTCCCCCTTCAAGCTAGACAAATTTTGTTCTTTGTAGTTTTTTTCGTATGACGCTTATTTCGTGAGATATTTGTCTCCTTTGAGAAGCATGAGATTATAAAGGAAAGGAAAATTTTACGACGAAAAGGACTTTGGTAGAATTTCTTTCTGTTGTCTGCTGTAAGCCGTACGATGTAATGTCAGTGAACGTCACACTCACTAGCACTGTTGAAAAGAAAACGTCTGAGCGAGTCATCCTGGTGGTAGTTTCTTCTGCGGCTGGTCGCAGCTAGACGTCTACAGTCAACAACACATGGTCGCGTAGTCTTCACCAGCAGATTCAGTTACGTACTTTTCTGCACGGAGTTGGTTGATGTCATCCATGGTGAATTCTGTGTTATGTGCTTTAGCCCATGGTCCAAGGCATGTTCATGTACCTAATCAACCGTCTCCTGCATCTGCAGAGGCTACGAAGACGCTGCTTACGTCGCCATAATAATGAGACTTCAGACATAGGAGTATGCCTTGGACCACGACCTATTGCCCAAAACTGAAATTTCATTAAGGGTGATATCAACTCTCTTCAGAGAAGTAAGTAACTCAGTCAGATTAATGAAAATCTGCAGAATTCAGTTTATTTTGCACTAGCGTTCAAGAGATTTCAACCGACACACTTTTTGTTTTTTCTTTTTTTTTTTTTTTTTGCAATTTACGGATTTAAACATACGAGTGCCCTTCAATAAGTACTGCTACATTTTTTTCACGACCAATTTCGGTTGTTAAAAATGCAAAATTTGATGTAGAGCATCGTGGAATAGTCTCGCTTCAGCCCCTATTGTTTCACGAAGTCCCGACAGGTTGACACGCTATTGGTAACCTTCAAAATGGCGTCTGTAACGGAGGTGAGTTCCAAGCTGGGCGCTGTCCTTGAGTTCCCTTTGGCAGAAAAACAGGCACTTTCAGTATTTTTATGGAGACCTGGCAGTGAACGAAAGCACGGTGAGTCGTTGGGTGAGGCAACTGACATCATGGTAACAAGGTCGCGCAAACCAGTTCGATCGCCGGCGTGCTGGCCAGCTGCACACAGCTTTAACTCCTGCAACGTTGGAAAGAGCAAATGTTCTCTTTCGACGTTATCGACGGATCACAGTCAGAGTCCTCGCTGCGCAACTATACGTCACTGCTGGTAGTGCTGACAGACTCGCGCACCAGCTGTGTTACTCAAAGGTCTGTGCCCGCTGGCTTCCTGGCCACCTCTGTGAAGACCATTAAGAGCAACGAAGGACCATCTCTGTGTAACTGCTTACGCGTTACGAGGCTGATCGAGAAAATGTTTCCTTGAACATCGTCACAGGCGATGAAACATGGGATCATCACTTCGAACCGGAGACAATACGGCAATCCATGTACTGGCGCCAGCAGACACAGTGGCTGCGCCAAAGACTGAGACGGCGTGGAGTTTTAAGATTATTTATTGAACTTTCTTTACAATTTCTCTCTCGTCGTCGCTACCCAGCCTGGCTGCTGCTGTGTAGATTCTCCGACAAATATTTTTCAAAGCCTCATCCTCGTCAGGTGAAATCATGGTAACAACGTTCTGAAGGGGCTACTCTGGTGTCCTATCTCATGGTGTACCAATCAACTATGAACCGTGTTGTGCTACCGTCAGGTAGCTGAAGAAACGACTTCGTGTTTGTTGCCACAAAAAAGCGAACCAACTTCTCCATCTCCAGGACAACGCAAGGGCTCAGACAAGTCTTCGCACCCGATGTTGTTGTTGTGGTCTTCAGTCCTGAGACTGGTTTGATGCAGCTCTCCATGCTACTCTATCCTGTGCAAGCTTCTTCATCTCCCAGTACCTACTGCAACCTACATCCTTCTGAATCTGTTCAGTGTATTCATCTCTTGGTCTCCCTCTACGATTTTTACCCTCCACGCTGCCCTCCAATACTAAATTGGTGATCCCTTGATGCCTCACAACATGTCCTACCAACCGCTCCCTTCTTCTAGTCACGTTGTGCCACAAACTCCTCTTCTCCCCAATTCTGTTCAATACCTTCTCATTACTAATGTGATCTACGCATCTAATCTTCAGCATTCTTCTGTAGCACCACATTTCGAAAGCTTCTATTCTCTTCTTGTCTAAACTATTTACCGTCCACGTTTCACTTCCTTACATGGCTACACTCCATACAAATACTTTCAGAAACGACTTCCTGACACTTAAATCAATACTCGATGTTAACAAATTACTCTTCTTCAGAAACGCTTTCCTTTCCATTGCCAGTCTAGATTCATCACCAGTTATTTTGCTCCCCAAATAGCAAAACTTCTTTAGTACTTTAAGTGTCTCATTTCCTAATCTAATTCCCTCAGCATCACCCGCCTTAATTCCACTACATTCCGTTATCCTCGTTTTGCTTTTGTTGATGTTCATCTTATTCCCCCTTTCAAGACACTGTCCATTCCGTTCAACTGCCCTTCCAAGTCCTCTGCTGTCTCTGGCAGAATGACAATGTCATCGGCGAACCTCAAAGTTTTTATTTTTTCTCCATGGATTTTAATACCTACTCCGAAATTTTCTTTTGTTTCCTTTACTGCTTGCTCAATATACAGATTGAACAGCATCGGGGATAGGCTACAACCCTGTCCCACTCCCTTCCCAACCACTGCTTCCCTTTCATGTCCCTCGACTCTTATAACTGCCATCTGGTTTCTGTACAAATTGTAAATAGCCTTTCTCTCCCTGTATTTTACCCCTGCCACCTTCAGAATTTGAGAGTATTCCAATCAACATTGTCAAAAACTTTCTCTAAGTCTACAAATGCTAGAATCGTAGGTTTGCCTTTCCTTAATCTGTCTTCTAAGATAAGTCGTAGGGTCAGTATTGCCTCGCGTGTTCCAACATTTCTAAGGAATCCAAACTGATCTTCCCCGAGGTCGGCTTCTACCAGTTTTTCCATTCGTCTGTAAAGAATTCGTGTTAGTATTTTGCAGCCCTGACTTATTAAAGTGATAGTTCGGTAACTTGCACATCTGTCAATACCTGCTTTCTTTGGGATTGGAATTATTATATTCGTCAAGTCTGAGGGAATCTCTCCTGTCTCATACATCTTGCTCACCAGATGGTGGAGTTTTGTCAGGACTGGCTCTCCCAGGACTGTCAGCACTTCTAATGGAATGTTGTCTACTCCCGGGGCCTTGTTTCGACTTAGGTCTTTCAGTACTCTGTCAAACTCTTCACGTAGTATCATATCTCCCATTTCATCTTGATCTACCTCCTCTTCCATTTCCATAATATTGTCCTCAAGAACATTGCCCTTGTATAGACCCTCTATATACTCCTTCCAGTCTTTCTGCTTTCCCTTCTTTGCTTAGAACTGGGTTTCCGTCTGAGCTCTTGATATTCATGCAAGTGGTTCTCTTTTCTCCAAAGGTCTCTTTAATTTTCCTGTAGGCAGTATGTATCTTACCCTCGTGAGATAAGCCTCTACATCTTTACATTTGTCCTCTAGCCATCCCTGCTTAGCCGTTTGGCCTTCCTGTCGATCTCATTTTTGATACGTTTGTATTCCTTTCTGCCTGCTTTATTTACTGCATTTTTATATTTTCTCCTTTCATCATTTAAATTCGGTATCTCTTCTGTTACCCAAGGATTTCTACTAGCTCTCGTCTTTTTGCCTACTTGATCCTCTGCTGCCTTCTCTATTTCATTCCTCAAAGCTACCCATTCTTCTTCTACTGTTTTTCTTTCCCCCATTCCTTTCAATTGTTCCCTTATGCTCTCCCTGAAACACTGTACAACCTCTGGTTCTTTCAGTTTATCCAGGTCCTATCTTCTTAAATTCCCACCTTTTTGCAGTTTCTTTAGTTTTAATCTACAGTTCATAACCAATAGATTGTGCTCAGAGTCCACATCTACCCCTGGAAATGTCTTACAATTTAAAATCTGGTTCCTAAATCTCTGTCTTACCATTATATAATCTATATGAAACCTTCTAGTATCTCCAGGGTTTTTCCAAGTATACAACCTTCTTTCATGATTCTTGAACCTCATGTTAGCTATGATTAAGTTATGCTCTGTGCAACATTCTTCCAGGTGGCATCCTCTTTCATTTCTTAGCCTCAATCCATATTCACCTACTACGTTTCCTTCCCTTCCTTTTCCTACTGTCGAATTCCAGTCACCCATGACTATTAAATTTTCGTCTCTATTCACCACCTGAATAATTTCTTTTATCTCATCATACATTTCATCAATTTCTTCATCATCTGCAGAGCTAGTTGGCATATAAACTTGTACTACTGTAGTAGGCGTGGGCTTCGTGTCCATCGTGGCCACAATAATGCGTTCACTAGGCTGTTTGTAGGAGCTTACTTGCACTCCTATTTTTTTATTCATTATTAAACCTACTCCTGCATTACCCCTATTTTATTTTGTATTTATAACCCAGTATTCACCTAACCCGATAGGAGCTCACAAATCTTCGATGGTCTGTTCTTCCTCATCCATCCTACAGCCCGGATCTCTTACCTTGCAACTTCCATCTGTTTGCCTCAATGAAGCGGGGAAGCAGTACGTGAATGATGTTGAGGTTATTGATGCACCAAAACGTTCGCTCCGACGTCGACCAGTAGAGTAGTACCATGAGGGCATATACATCCTCTCAGTAAGGTGGCATTAGTGCAAACTTTGCGCTTAGCCATTACCAAGTTCACGTCCCAGCCTCAGACATTTTGCACTTAGATGTGATTGTGATGATTTCCAAGCACGGACAGCCGTCTTACTGCCCGGTGTTAGTTTATACAGGCCCGTGTGACGATAATCAGTTAAGCTAACAATTTCATTTTACTTTGTAATCATATAAGGAACAAAGTTAGTGGCGGTGTAATTCTACTGAATCGAGCAATAATTTTGTTTAACTGTATTTTCGATAAAATTTATATGATTTGATGTATTACTTTGTTGATACAATGCAGGCTATACCTTCGTCGCGGTTCACAAAGTTTCATGTAAATTTCTCGGTTTTCAATTTCCCTAATTTTATTAATTTCTTAAGTAGTGCCTTATTTAGATAACCGAATGTTTTAGCTGGTTCATAAAAATTACAACGAAAGTATAACATCAGATCAGCGCATTGAACAAGATTAAAAGTTAAAATACGAAGGGTACCTTCAGGCACGTGAAAAATTTAGTCATGAGTAACATTTCAGTTAATGACCTTTTGCTGAGGTGTAGCGCCTTGCATCACGCCTTTGTAAGAGATGGAAGCTAGCAGATAGATACAATGAATCACGGTTATCGCATGACAGATGCACTCTGTCCAGTAGCTAGCTATTAATAGTTGCGAGTATGGCTAAAAGGTGTCGGCATCTTTCGAATTATGAAGTAATGTATAGTTAAAACATATATTGGAAACAAAACTGAGCTATTATGACTATTCCGACTTTCACTAATCATCGTTTATTTAATTTGCTTATTAGTGTGAATTATGGTACGAATGGAAAGTAAGATAATAAATGAATACTGTTACCTCTATTAACTGAGAATACGTTGGCGCGAACTCTCTGTACAGATTCTAACATGCCACTCTCCGATTTGTAAACCACTTTCTTAAAGATCCACGCCAACTAAGACCGAGTTTCCTGCGCTGGCAACTTCAGAAATTCCCTCAGGTATCACCAGCTACAGCAGTCAGCACAGAGCCATCGTTCAAGCATCCGCCGCACACGATAGCTCATGGATCAGGCTTTCTCCTCAATGCTTTTGGAGTCTGTGCGAGTGCATGCCACAATTCGTGACAACTGTCTCAAAGGCCAGAACGAATGCTACGAGGCAGACGCCTTTAACTCAGTTACCCATTAGCAAATAGCCAACATGAAAAAAAAAAAAAAATGTTTTTAGTAACTATTTCTGCACTTTCGTTCTCCCTCTGCTGTACATTGGACGTGTCGTGAGAAAGCAGCAAAAAAGGTATGGTGACACGTATCTATGAATCACTGCTGAATCAGCGCCAACGTATCGACTGACGGCACAAAAATAAAGAAAAAAAAATTGTTGGCGTATGGTTCGCACTCGACCGCATCTATGTCCATCAGAAATCACTAACGAAAGGAGGGGTGCGTCTGTGTGGACGCATTACGGTTCAGTGGAAGTCAAGTACCCGCAAAGTTGATGACACTGACGTCACACACTCAGCGCTCCGAACAAAGACAAGCGGCAGGCACGGCGCCGCGTGAGCCGCTGGCTCGTGCCTGATCCACTGACCGACTAATCGTCGCGTCTGCGGTTTTCAGGCTGTGCCGATCGCAAGCTGCGTGCAGTAGGCGGATCCGTTTTCCCAAGTACTGAGATATGCTGACATTCCACACAAACTGCCATAACGATATTGCTTATTTCCCATCCGTACTCGTATTTTTCTATATTTTTTTCTTATTCTTAGATATCTTGTACACGAAGCGTGCGGCCTGCTTTTGTATAATCTCGATAGAGAAATCTGCAGCCTACTAAGCCGTGCGCGGCTCGTGTTCATGCCATACTGTAATGTACTTCCGCCTCGTTTTCTTATTATTGCTCGAGGTGGCGCAGTGGTTAGCACACTGGACTCGTATTCGGGAGGACGACGGTTCAATCCCGTGTCCGGCCATCCTGGTTTAGTTTTTCCGTGATTTCCCTAAATCGCTCCAGGAAAATGCCGGGATGGTTCCTTTGAAAGGGCACGGCTGACTGCCTTCCCCATCCTTCCCTAATCTAATGAGACCGATGACCTCACTGTCTGGTCTCCCCCCGGACAACCCAACCCCCCTCTTATTCCATTTACTGGCGTCACTCACTTCTGCCTTAATTGCCTGTGAGTGGCAGCAGCCGTGCTTATCGATAACTACACTGTCGTACCATCTCTGGAACGACCGATAGTACTTCCGGGTCGTCGTGTGTCTGGAAGTCAGTTGGAGACGGACCAGGAGTGCAGTCGCGCACGGAGCAGCGACGGGGACGGAGCGCCAATGTGGTCCTGACAGCCAGTACTTGCCGACCACTGGCGACACACATGCAGTGTCTGACGGAAGGAGAATGGAGCGGGAGCGACCGTTGGTTGGTCGTTCGGCGCGGTCGTTTCGTCGGCCGACGTGTATTTGGTCTTTTGACCGTTTCTGGGTGTAAGCAGCGAGGAAGTCTCCGTGGTCCGTAGTCAGGCCGGAGCCACTGCCGGCGTGCAAGCGCGGTTGGAGTTGTGAGGCGCTTCTTGTGAGGGTTACGAGGTTCGTCGCGCATCGATCCTGAAGGTGAGTCCTCACTTGACCTACTATCAAGACTCAACTGCCATCACATCTCCTCGTTTGATCCTGGTTGTAGCTTTATGGGAGGTTCCCGCTAGCAACAAGATTTGTGCATTGAAGTCGGCTAGAGATGCAGAACTATTCCTGTATGGCGTTTAACTTAATTCAGTTCATCCTTCATTAATGAAGTGTAAAAGCGGTATCTTCTGCCTTGTAGCCGTTGACGTTCCGGTGACCTGCCCTGGTCGTTGACGTAGTTTTTGGCAGTGTATTTTCCTCATTCTAGTACCTTCCGCCGCGGAACGCTCTTCTGTTGCAACATTTCTGGCTCTTAGAGCGATAGACCTTTTTCCCACTTTTCAAATCTCAGTTGGCCGAAGCTACAATATGGCTCTGAGCACTATGCGACTTAACTTCTGAGGTCATCAGTCGCCTTGAACTTAGAACTAATTAAACCTAACGAACCCAAGGACATGACACACATCCATGCCCGAGGCAGGATTCGAAACTGCGACCATAGCGGTCGCTCGGCTCCAGACTGTAGCGCTTAGAACCGCACGGCCACTCCGGTCGGTCGAAGCTACAATAGCTGACACCTGACATAATAAAGTGGAGTGGCATACGATCGACGGATTGTATCACAACTACACCAGTCATGAGGAACTGCTCCAACTACATAGCCTGACTGGCTGCTGTGATAAAAGATAGAGGAGTCACCCTCGGGCGGGATAGTCTTCGAATCACGCCGACAAAATACAGGTCTTCATTCATAGAGTATTGCTAAAGTGTAATTCAGATTCTGATTATAATGATAGGTGGGAATCACTTAATACTGAGCGATCACCACATAGTCAAAACTTCCTTCTAATATAAATTTTTGGACAGTATTTCAGTTACGAGAAACAGCCGAATCGCTTCGTTTGTCATCAGCTTCCCCCCTAATGACCTAATAGCGAAGTTGGCGGGGCAGGTCTGTTCACTTGCAGCTTATGCACTAAAATTTTGGAAATTTGTGGTAAAGTCTTATGGGATCAAACTGCTGAGGTCATCGGTCCCTAACCTTACACACTACTTAATCTAACTTAAACTAACTTACGCTAAGGACGACACACACACCCAAGCCCGAGGGAGGACTCGAACCTCCGACGGGGGAAGCCACGCGAACCATGACATGACGCCTCAGAGCGGTCGTATGCGGTAAACAGCTCGACCTTCACATGAAAATAATGTATTCGCAGTTGCGAAAATGAACAACCGTCGGCTGTTGAAGAGAATCATGACATTGAAAAATTTGGGCCAGACGAGCATCGAACCCGAATTTCCCTTTCTTACATGATTTGTCTTCTCAACTCCTTTGACAATCCGTGCATGAATCACAGCCAGTCCCAAACTTCCATACGTCATAGTTCCTGCGGCACAACCGCTACTCATACACGCATTATGTAATTCTGGTATAGGGGTGGACATTTCAACAGAAAGTCGCTGCCAACTATCGGCGGATAAATAAGTTACTGCATTGCCTAAGTTGTTATGAATAACGATGCAATGTGCCTTCAGATATATGCATGTGCAGAAGAACATTGCATCGTTCTTCTTAACACTACAGGCAATGCAATATCGAATTCAGTCTTTACTAGAGGCGCCAAAGAGTGACCCTGAATAGATCCAAAATCACGACTCTCCAAACAATGCAGAGTATTTAACTTGAGGAGTATGTGTTGCGGCTACATGTAGTAAGCATTGCATCACACAGTGGAGAATGGCAAAACAGAGACACACCAGCGACTGGGGCGTTGCAAAGTAAGCACGCACAGATAGCCCAGCTGACAGCAGCAGTCTACCAACAGGCTGACGCGAGGACGCACACAGACCGAGCGCCAAGCGAAGCCTGGAGAGTGCGGAGTAAGGGGAAGTGAGGACAGCACGCTAAGTTACGCTGCAATATACTGAGGGAGTAATAACAAAAAGCTACCACCGAGGGTAAAAAACGTCCTTCTGCCGGATATAAATAGTGGAGCGCAGGCAGCAACAGAGAGAAGCCATTAGGAAGCAGTTCGGATCTGAGGACGGACGTGGTCCATGTCCGAATGTTCAATCTTCGTAGGTGACGATTCCGGAATTCTGTTCCAGCTCGCAGGAGTCATCCGTTCGCCGCCAGATGTCTACTTCAGCTCTGGAGGTCGGGCCGAGCCCGGTCGGCACCACGGCTGACTAACTACAGCGAGAACTTCCAGAAGGACCAGCCGCAGCGCGGTCACAGGCGCCGCTAGGGACTGACGCCCGGACTTCACGGCAACCCGGCCCCACGGTGCATGGTCCGTCCATGATAGGACCTCGCGGACATCGCGACTGACGGCTTCCCAGCCGCTGGTGCAGCAGGCGTCGGCAGCTGACCTCACGGCGACGCGGCTCCGTGGGCGTGCCCGTACTGCGGCGCCGAGCGGCTCCGAGTTCATCTCAACCACAGGGCATCCTGGCTTCAGCGGAGCACTGGTGGCCGACGCTCCCGAGTGCGAACGGCGGCGCGCGTTGCGCGCATTGTCGGAGAATCTACACAGCAGCAGCCAGGCTGGGTAGCGACGACGAGAGAGAAATTGTAAAGAAAGTTCAATAAATAATCGTAAAACTCCACGCCGTCTCAGTCTTTGGCGCAGCCACTGTGTCTGCTGCTAACAAGTGGTGCAGAAGACGTAACATATATTTAGATTTTCGAAATATTTACAACAGTTTTCAAAAATGTTTAACATTTGTCAAGGATTGGTAGTTTTGAATAATAAGAATGACAACTTAACCTATGGCTCTTGTAGGTGTAGGTTATTTACCACAAAATTTCTGCCATACGTAACGTGTTTTGTCTAATGCGATGTCACAATAAAAAGCAGGTGGCATTCCAATAAACATTACAACTTATCATTTCAGGAATAGAGAGCCTTTGCCAGATTATTAGTAGACGAGAACATGACTTGGAAACGGTAGGTTGGTGGACATTTTTTGAAATTCTGTGTTTTGTTTTGAAGTAACCAGAAGCAACGTGGCCGCTTACACGCCCTGCTACTCCAGTACATAAGGAGACAGTAATGTACACTCTGTGGCAATCTGGAAAAGGGACCCTAACGGTCTCGTACTGACTTGTGACACACAGTATGTGATCAAAAGTATCCGGACACCCCCAAAAACATACGTTTTTCATATTAGGTGCATTGTGCTGCCACCTACTGCCAGGTACTCCATATCAGCGACCTCAGTAGTCATTAGACATCGTGAGAGAGCAGAATGGGGCACTCCACAGAACTCACGGACTTGGTAAGGTGATTCGGATATTTACACACTACTAAACATCCCTATGCCCACTGTTCCCGATGTAATAATGAAGTGGAAACGTGAAGGGACACGTACAGCACAAAAGTGTACAGGCCGACCTCGTCGGTTAACTGACAGAGACCACCGACAGTTGAAGAGGGTTGCAATGTGTAATAGGCAGACATCTATCCAGACTATCAAACAGGAATTCCAAACTGCATCAGAATCCACTGCAAGTACTATGATAGGCGGGATGTGAAAAAAAACTGGATTTCATGCTCGAGCGGCTGCTGATAAGGCGCACATCCCGCCAGAAAAAGCCCAACGACGACTTGCTTGGTGTAAGGAGCGTAACTATTGGACGATTGAAAAGTGGAAAAAAGCTGTGTGGAGTGACGAATCACGGTACACAATGTGGCGATCCGATGGCAGGGTGTCGGTATGGCTAATGTCCGGTGAACGTCATCTGCCAGCGTGTGTACTGCCAACAGTAAAATTCGGAGGCGGTGGTGTTATGGTGTGGTCTTGTATCTTTCATCAGATCGAACACCTGTTCGTAATGCACGGCCTGTGGTAGAGTGGTTACAAGACAATAACATCCCTGTAATGGACTTGCCTGCACTGAATCCTGACCTGAATCCTATAGAACACCTTTGGGTTGTTTCGGAACGCCGTCTTCGTGCCAGGCCTCGATGACCGACGTCGATACCTCTCCTCAGTGCAGCACTCCATGAAGAATGGGCTGCCATTCCCCGAGAAACCTTCAAGCACCTGATTGAACGTGTTCCTGCAAGAGTGGAATATGGGCCAACACCATATTGAATTCCAGCATTACCGATGGAGGGCGGCAGGGAGTTGTAAGTCATTTTCAGCCATGTGTGTGGTTGCTTTTGATGACATAGTGTATTTAACAGCACCTATACTGTATTTTAATCTATATGTTCAGTCTTCATTAGCATCGCTGTTGTTTGTATATGTTCTATATCCTCTGTTAGTCTTATCTGATGTGAATACGACACACTTAAACAATACCCTAAGATTAGATGCCCAAGTAATTTGTAAGCAGCCTCCATTGTAGGCTGCCTGCATTTTCTCAGTATCTAGCCAACGAGACGAAGTCTGCCACCAGCCTTACCTTCGACTCAGCCTCTCTAATCACTCCACTTCGAAACCTCACAAATTCTTTTACTCAGATATCTGTGTGAGTTGCTGAATCCAGTGGTGGGTCATTGGTTTGTATTCACAGAATACTATTTTTCTGTTTCTTTTGTGAAAAGTGCAGTTTTACACTTCTGTATTTTTTAAGCACATTACCAGTCTTTGTACTATTTAGAAACTCTATCAAGGTGTGATGATATTTATGTAGAATTTTTATGCTAGTGCATCATTTTAATTAACTGCATCTTCTCCGAGAAGTCTGAGGTTATATTATCAATGTATTCCAGATCGTTAGCGCACAACATGAGCAGTAAGGATCCCAACATACAACGTTGCGGCATGCTCTCCTGCTTCTGTAAAGTTTGGAAGGTAGGAGACGAGGTACTGGGAGAAGTAAAGCTGTGAGGACGGGACGTAAGTCGTGCTTGGGTATCTCAGATTGTAGAGCACTTGCCCTCGAAAGGCAAAGGTGCCGAGATCCAGTCTCTGTCAGTCACAAAGTTTTAATCTGCTAGGAAGTTTCATATCAGCGCACACTCCGCTGAAGAGTGAAATTCTCGTTCTGGAAACGTCCCCAGGCTATGGCTATGCCATGTCTCCGCAATATCCTTTCTTTCAGGAGTGCTAGTTCTGCAAGATTCGCAGGAGAGCTTCTGTAAAGTTTGGAAGGCAGGAGACGAGGTACTGGCAGAAGTAAAGCTGTGAGGACGGGGCGTGAGTCGTGCTTGGGTAGCTCAGATGGTAGAGCACTTTCCCGCGAAAGGCAAAGGTCCCGAGTTCGAGTCTCGGTCCGGCACACAGTTCAAATCTGCCAGGACGTTTCAAGCACTATCCTGTTCGAATGACACGTCGCCTTCTTGTTGCAAGAACGGTTAAAGGACAGGTCTAACAACAGTCTGCATGTTCTGAGAGCTGGTTAGCGTCCCTTCCAGAAGCACCAAACGTGAAACAGAGAATGACACGTGTAGAGCTGTAAGACTAAACACCTTTTTCCAAAGCTGTTTCACAGAGGAAGACCGCACTGCAGTTCCTTCTCTAAATCATCGCACGGGCAAAAAAAAATGGCTGACATCGAAATAAGTGTCCAAGGAAAAGAAAAGCAACTGAAATCACTCAACAGAGGAAAGTTCACTGGACCTGACGGGACACCAGTTCGATTCTACACAGAGTACGCGAAAGAACTTGCCCCCCTTCTAACAGCCGTGTACCGCAAGGCTCTAGAGGGACGGAAGGTTCGAAATGATTGGAAAAGAGCACAGGTAGTTCCAGTTTTCAAGAAGGGTCGTCGAGCAGATGCGCGGAACAATAGGTCTATATCTCTAACATCGATCTGTTGTAGAATTTTAGAACAGAATCTCCTTTCATGGTTGAAGACGAATGCGCGCCATTCCGTCTTCCAAGTGATCATCTGATCGCACTAGTCGAGCCGTCCTCTGCCAAAGTTGTGGCGTGACTGGAAGACGGGCTAGAGCTGTGCGTGCTCGTTGTCTCACTGCTAATAACAGGTTCGCAACGGTTCGTAATGAAACGTCTGCGGTCACAAGCTCTCTTATCTGTGCTGTGGGAGCCGTGCGAGCTGCCCTGGCGGGAGTTTGTGATGCGTGGACGTCCAGAATCTCGTCTACGAGTGTGAAAAGTTTCATGTGATTACTGTGATTACCATCATCGTTGCACAACTGACGTAGCATGTTCAGCTTGTGTAGCAATTCTCCAAAAGTACCATCCCTCCACTTTGAAGGGCACAATTTGACCCCTTTCAAACTCACTCAGTTGTCTATAGGAAGTACGAGTTCGACTCCGTGCCATGGTTGCTTGCGTCCTTTACACGTTTGCTCCACACTAAGCATGACAACTGTGATTGTTCTCTGTCAACGGGTAGACACAGCTCTGGTAGCAATGCCACTACGCTTTTTGTTGGTGGACGACGTTGAAACCATTATCAGTACATCCACTAACCCGCAGGGGGCCTATACCGTCATCCAATCGACCTCGTGTTTCCAGGAACACAAATATTTTCTTGCAGCAGTGTATTTTTATACACAAAATTCAAATTTCACCGTTAACCTTTCGACAGAAATGGAAATGCATTCTAGGCCTTACAAGGTACGATTAACAGAGAGTACTTTTCAGTGGCCAGCCCACGTGGGCGGACTTGTGGCCTGGCCAGTAACTTGCAGGCAAGTAGAGACGAGAATTCACAGGCTGGGCCTAGGTGCTGTCAGCAACAATCCCGATACGGTTCATGAATACACTGGTAGAACCGGGAAATCAAAACTGGCTTAGTATAGAAAGACGGAAGATGTAAGTCTTCACTGTGAAAAATGTAGCATAAAGACTTACTTGTTGAACGTAAACGGAATCGATTGAGAAAAAAAGCGTTCTCCTCACTTAGATGCTTTCCCTGACGTGCTCTGCAGACCTGTGTTCACAGTCGTAGACCTAGCTATAATACTCGTAATGTAGATGGCTCACTTTGATTTTATGTTGTGTTAATTATGAAACTGTCAAAGTTGTGAGAGTCTGTTACTGTTATACTTCATGTACTTCACAAATTTTCGGACATTGCATCTAAAAGGTTACATTTTTGTAACTTCTAATTTTGGGAATTCATGCGAACAGAAATTATTGTTATTATCATTTCATTTCAAGCCGTCTAAGAGCCACATCAAGATAACTATTTTCTTCCGTCTTCCTTCATTCTTTAAATTTTTGAGAATGAGGTTTTTTCTTCTCATCTAATGATTTGACTCCACTTGTAGCTAATTTTTAGTTCATCATCCTAAAAACTACTGACTTCCTTTACTTCTGCTCTAAATTTGTCTCTGCTGGGTACGTTCAGTCTGCATCTATTCCTTTATGGCAGAAGGAGTATATTTCTCACTACTATCTTTGTTTTTCATTCGACATAATATTTATTGCGATGTTATTCTTTACTTGCTTTCCAAATCTAATTCCATTTTGCATCCAGTTACAAGTAGGGTTTTCGATCCAAAGAGGAATTCTGGTTTGACAGCAGCATTATAATGCCTTAATTTAACATCTCTAAAAAAACCAATTTTAGTGAACAGATTTCTCACTTTCATACATGCTCTTTTCGTAATCTCAGTTCTGACTTTAACTGCATCTTTTCACTTTTTATGTTCATATTATCACTCATTTGTTTGAATTTTTATTGTTAAAATCGCACAGATCTGTGGCACTTTAAAAGTGTGTGTGGGAGAGGAGGGGGGGGGGATGGCCGCCAAGCATATCTGTTTGCGAATCCGTGTTGACTTTTATAGAGGATCTAAATAAGTAAAATACACAGACGGAAAAAAATCGTAACTCCAAGAAGATGTAGTGTTACATAAATGAAAATTTGTAGGCGTGTTTCTACATCTGAAAAATGATGCTAACAAGTTTCGAGACTGTCGCATAAGAGCAGTGCTAGAAGCGTCCTATGAGGATGAAACTCTGATTTGCTTTAAATACAGGCTAAGAGGTCATGAGCGTTACTTACCTTTTAGATTGGACGCAGTGAGTTCTAGTTAGACAAGATTGACTTTAACACGACGAAGACGACGTTGTCAGCACCTCACCGAGTTTGAACGAGGGCTACGAGAAGTCTTATGTTCCTTGTGCGATCTTGCATTAAGACGTGGAAGGAATGTACCCACTGTACATGATTGCTGGCAGTGGTAGTTACGAGAATGTACGGTCGCATGAAGACCAGCCTCCGGACAAACTGTTCGGCGTACGACTCTGGCGCATCGTACTGCATCTGCAGCAGCATTTTCAGTAGTAGTTTTCACCACAGTGACAAGAAGAACTATGAAACGTTGGTTACTTCAAGGACAGCTCCGAACCAGACGCTCTGTAGCGTGCGTTCCAATGACTCCAAACCGCCGCCATTTGCGACTTCAGTGGTGTCAAGAAGAGCTCATTCTAGGGCACGGTGGAGGTATGTCGTGTTTTCTGCTTCGGTGCCTGTGATGGCCGTGTGTTGTTTAGGAGGAGGCAAACTGAGGGCCTGCAACCAATCTCTCAGCGTGCTAGACCTAGAGTAGTGTTGTGGGGTGCACGGTGTCGTAGTTATCCAACGCACCCTGATTGCAAATTTCTACGTCGACCTGGTAATTCGACGTATTGTACTACTGAGCCGTGCGTGGCTCGTGTTCCCGCCATCATGTACTTTACACGTTTTTTTTAACGAACTTCCACCTCACTATGTTAATTTAAATTACTACTCTCACTGAGTTGTTGCTTTGCCTGACCGTTAGCGGCGTTAGCAGCGCGTATCGATATATCCCTTCTCGTAGTATCTTTGCTGCTCTGCTATTACTTCCCGGTAGTTGTCTGTCTTAAGGCATCTGGGTCGCGAGTTCGGGTCTGTCCGTCGGTAGGAACGCGTCTGGAGCGCAGCCCGGGTCTGCCAGTCGGGGAGTTGCAATGCGGCACAGGTGCAGTCGGGTTGGAGCAGCAGTGAGGTCTGCGTCGACCATTGCCGCCACGCACCACTTGTGCCGGGCCACGGTCTTGGTGGACCGTCGGTCGGTCGTCCCACCGGACGACGCGTTTTGGCTCGCCGATCGTTCATCAGTCGTCTGTGTGTGTGTGTGTGTGCATCGACTCCCGATTTGTCTTCATGTATGTTTAGTTACTGCTGGGTATCATTCAGGTCGTGCAAGTGTTTGTCAGGTTGTGTGTGCAGTTGGCGTCATTTCTTTTTAAAAGTTATTTTAAATGTTGAAACTTCCTGGCAAATTAAAACTGTGTGCCCGACCGAGACTCGAACTCGGGACCTTTGCCTTTCGCGGGAAAGTGCTCGTTGATGGCAGTTTTAATCTGCCAGGAAGTTTCATATCAGTGCACACTCCGCTGCAGATTGAAAATCTCATTCTATTTTAAATGCTGTCAGCATACGGCCTATGATAGGTCGGTCGCCACATCGGGCGACGTGTAACTGGTTCTCCGAGCGCTTCTGGTTAGCCGCACTGGGCACTGACGTAAATTCAGGCAGTGTTCTTTGGGTGAAGTTGACTATATTACCGTGTTTCAGATTCAAGTGTACCAGTGGAATTTTCTGCCTTGTGGCCGTCAGCGTTCCGGTTACGTGCCCTGGACACTAACGTAATTTCAGGCAGCGTCCTTTCCCCACCTGGTGTCGCTGTCCATCATGGTGTGTAATTTAGCAGTTAATACATACTCCATTGATGATTATCACGTTGGTAACCTTTTCTGTTTGAGTTCTCATGTACTGATTGATGGGAAGCAAGTCGTTATGTCAGTCCGTCCGTGGCTGTCCCCTGGTTGGGATACGAAGGATCAAGTGAAGTTGGGTTCACCACTTGTCTCGCCTAAGTGAACTAGGGCAGACTGACCTCCCTAGGGGCTTCTGAGTGCCACCGGTGTTTAGTTATCTTTTTTCAGCTACTTAAAATTTAAGGCTTATGGTTATTTTTCCTTTTTCTTAAAAAGTTTCCAAAATTAATTCTTACATTTATGTTTCAAGCTTAAACATTCCGGCCTTCTGCCTTTAAAAGATTGTGTTAATGTATTTTAAAATTTTGAATCTTGTGGCCTTCATCCATTGTATTGCACCTTGCATATGTTTGGCTCTGAGCACTATGGGACTTAACATCTATGGTCATCAGTCCCATAGAACTTAGAACTACTTAAACCTAACTAACCTAAGGACAACACACAACACCCAGCCATCACGAGGCAGAGAAAATGCCTGACCCCGCCGGGAATCGAACCCGGGAACCCGGGCGCGGGAAGCGAGAACGCTACCGCACGACCACGAGATGCGGGCATATGTTTGTTCTATCTACTTTGCTGCGATGTTGTTTTTTTAATTATTTTATTGCTATCTTAATTGGAATTTTATCTTGTTGATTTGTTAATATTTCTTGTTTGGAGGCTTTCAGCCGTAAAAGAGTTGCATTCAGTAAAGGTCGGGCTAGGTGCCGCTTGGGTTGTAAAGGTGTTATTAAATGACAATAAATTACAATTTAAAGGTGAAAGTGACCCCGACCTTATTTGGCCCTTTCCACAATCATAATTACCTGTATCGCCCAACGAGTTTAGCGAGAGTCTCAGCTACCATTCATGAACAGCATTGAATAGGGTGTTTTCCGACGGGATAACTCACTCCCCGATACCGATGTTATAACCTAACATACCCTACAGTGTATCAACATGTTGTGATGGCCTGCTCGATTACCAGATCTGTCTCCAATCGAGAACATAATTGTGGGATATCATTGGCCGACAACTGCAGCGTCATCCACAAACTAAGTGTAACTGGCATGGAGCTACATCCCACATACTGACAGCCGTCGCCTGCACTACTCAATGCATGCACGTTTGTACGCTTGGATTCGATTTTCTGGCGGCTACGGCGGTTATTAATGTGCCAGCGTTTCACGTTTTCATTGGCAAATCTCATACTTACATTAACCTGTGATCTTGCAATGTTAATCACGTATATATGTTGCTCAGACAAATGTGTTTCCCAAATTTCGTTACTATACATTGATTATTTTTTGTTCTAGTGTTTTTTTTCGTTACTATATTACACACTCACGCAGCTTACAGTTCTCAGAACATTTTCCAGAGCTGTTGACAACCCAGGTGCTAGCCAGGACTGGTGGGATCGGCGGGGACCGGGTTGAGGGGTCTGGAAGCTGTGCCGTTAAATGACGCCGCGTCGGTTTACGACGGCGCGGCTGCCGGTGTCGGGTGCCATAACGGCGGCCCGCTCGCGCGGACCCACTTAACGTGTAAATGCGATTAGGCCGGCGGCCCACCTGGAGACGGGCCACCGCAGTCCCGGTCCTGGAGAAGAGCCGAGCTTACCTCACCTGGCAGCTCCTTCTCCACGATATCCCACTCTGGCTGCCGCCTCATCAAACTTATATCCACCGCTGATACCACACCAAACGACTCCGCCAGACCATGCAATGAACACGAGACTAGAACAACGACCAAGCAATGTCAATTAAACACTAAAGCTTAAAGTCATTCAGTGGATTTTGTTGCGGTGAAAAACGAATTTAATATTTTCGTACTTGGTATTCCTACCGACGGTGAACCCTTAATCCACCAATAAAATTAATGATTTTGTTCTGGGATATTTTCTAAGGTTTCTGTTATAGCGGACCTGTGCCCTACAGTCGATTTTTATAAATAATACTGGAATATTCTCTTTCAATTTCTAAAGGTGGCAGGGGTAAAATACAGGGAGCGAAAGGCTATTTACAACTTGTACAGAAACCAGATGGCAGTTATAAGAGTCGAGGGGCACGAAACGGTAGCAGTGGTTGAGAAGGGACTCAGACAAGGCTGTAGACTTTCCCCGATGTTATTCAATCTGTATACTGAGCAAGCAGTACAGGAAACAAAAGAAAAATTAGGAGTAGAAATTAAAATCCATGGAGAAGAAATAAAAATTTTGAGGTTCGCCGATGACATTGTAACTCTGTCAGAGACAGCAAAGGACGTGGAAGAGCAGTTGAACGGAATGGACAATGTCTTGAAAGGAGGGTATAAGATGAACATCAACAAAAGCAAAACGAAGATAACTGAATGTAGTCGAATTAAATCGGGTGATGCTGCCGGAATTAGATTAGAAAATGAGATAATTTAACTATGAGTTTTGCTATTTGGGGAGCAAAATAACTGATGATGGTCGAAGTAGAGAGGATACAAAATGTAGACTGGCAATGGCAAGGAAAGCGTTTCTGAAGAAAAGAAATTTGTTAACATCGAGTACAGATTTAAGTGTCAGGAAGTCGTTTCTGAAAGTATTTGTATGGAGTGTAGCCATATATGGAAGTGAAACGTGGACGATAAATACACTCCTAGAAATGGAAAAAAGAACACATTGACACCGGTGTGTCAGACCCACCATACTTGCTCCGGACACTGCGAGAGGGCTGTACAAGCAATGATCACACGCACGGCACAGCGGACACACCAGGAACCGCGGTGTTGGCCGTCGAATGGCGCTAGCTGCGCAGCATTTGTGCACCGCCGCCGTCAGTGTCAGCCAGTTTGCCGTGGCATACGGAGCTCCATCGCAGTCTTTAACACTGGTAGCATGCCGCGACAGCGTGGACGTGAACCGAATGTGCAGTTGACGGACTTTGAGCGAGGGCGTATAGTGGGCATGCGGGAGGCCGGGTGGACGTACCGCCGAATTGCTCAACACGTGGGGCGTGAGGTCTCCACAGTACATCGATGTTGTCGCCAGTGGTCGGCGGAAGGTGCACGTGCCCGTCGACCTGGGACCGGACCGCAGCGACGCACGGATGCACGCCAAGACCGTAGGATCCTACGCAGTGCCGTAGGGGACCGCACCGCCACTTTCCAGTAAATTAGGGACACTGTTGCTCCTGGGGTATCGGCGAGGACCATTCGCAACCGTCTCCATGAAGCTGGGCTACGGTCCCGCACACCGTTAGGCCGTCTTCCGCTCACGCCCCAACATCGTGCAGCCCGCCTCCAGTGGTATCGCGACAGGCGTGAATGGAGGGACGAATGGAGACGTGTCGTCTTCAGCGATGACAGTCGCTTCTGCCTTGGTGCCAATGATGGTCGTATGCGTGTTTGGCGCCGTGCAGGTGAGCGCCACAATCAGGACTGCATACGACCGAGGCACACAGGGCCAACACCCGGCATCATGGTGCGGGGAGCGATCTCCTACACTGGCCGTACACCACTGGTGATCGTCGAGGGGACACTGAATAGTGCACGGTACATCCAAACCGTCATCGAACCTATCGTTCTACCATTCCTAGACCGGCAAGGGAACTTGCTGTTCCAACAGGACAATGCACGTCCGCATGTATCCCGTGCCACCCAACGTGCTCTAGAAGGTGTAAGTCAACTACCCTGGCCAGCAAGATCTCCGGATCTGTCCCCCATTGAGCATGTTTGGGACTGGATGAAGCGTCGTCTCACGCGGTCTCCACGTCCAGCACGAACGCTGGTCCAACTGAGGCGCCAGGTGGAAATGGCATGGCAAGCCGTTCCACAGGACTACATCCAGCATCTCTACGATCGTCTCCATGGGAGAATAGCAGCCTGCATTGCTGCGAAAGGTGGATATACACTGTACTAGTGCCGACATTGTGCATGCTCTGTTGCCTGTGTCTATGTGCCTGTGGTTCTGTCAGTGTGATCATGCGATGTATCTGACCCCAGGAATGTGTCAATAAAGTTTCCCCTTCCTGGGACAATGAATTCACGGTGTTCTTATTTCAATTTCCAGGAGTGTAGTTTGGACAAGAAGAGAATAGAAGCTTTAAAAATTTGATGCTACTGCAGAATGCTGAAGATTAGATGGGTAGATCACATAACTACTGAGGAGGTATTGAATAGAATCGGGGAGAAGAGGAGTTTGTGGCACAACTTGACAAGAAGAAGGGGCCGGTTCGTAGGACATGTTCTGAGGCATCAAGGGATCACAAATTTAGTATTGGAGGGCAGCGTGGAGGGTAAAAATTGGCAGAGGGAGACCAAGAGATGAATACACTTAGCAGATTCAGAAGGATGTAGGTTGCAGTAAGTACTGGGAGATGAAGAAGCTTGCACAGGGTAGAGTAGCATGGAGAGCTGCATCAAACCAGTCTCAGGACTGAAGACCACTACAACAACAACGAGACGTATTCAAAAAGTGAATTACTTAGGTCATAAAAAATAAGCCCATGAGAAAAGTTTTTCTATTGACAGTAATACGAGGGTATTCGGAAAGTAAGGTCCGATCGGGCGCGAAATGGAAACCACAGTGAATATCTGATGAAACTTTGAACAGATGTGTTGGTCAGTGCCTTTGGTAGGCCTGTTGATCGCGGTACGTCGCTCATTTCAGTCCTGAGCTCACACTGAGAACGTAAAGATGGCAAAAAGTAGTATCTCCCGTCAAGTATGAAGCCCTGGTGAAACAATTCTCCTGAAGCCATGCAACCCACATGCGTTCCGTTCCACATGACAATTCTTGGCCACACTCTGTAGGGACAATGAAGATGCTGCTGCAGCCTTCTCATTGGGACGCGTTTGGTCTACCAAAATAGATCCCATAATTCGATCCCCCTGATGTTCATTTCTGCTCACATGAACCACCAGCTATGAAGATAACCTCTTGGCACAGACAACTAGCAATAGGCCAGCGTAGAGAATTGGCGGA
Organism: Schistocerca americana; assembly: GCF_021461395.2. Classification (NCBI taxonomy): domain Eukaryota; kingdom Metazoa; phylum Arthropoda; class Insecta; order Orthoptera; family Acrididae; genus Schistocerca; species Schistocerca americana. Next base: position 70,854,538 of record NC_060122.1, on the reverse strand, counting down.
AAACCCTCGCGGCTGCCTTCTATGACGATGGTATTGGAAAAACGGCACAACGCTACAACAGATGTAGAAGTCGGAACGACGACTGCAGCTGGAAGTCGTAGCAAACTGTTGCGAATAAAGCATTTTTGATTTTTACAGTGGTTTCCATTTCGCGACCGATCGGACCTTACTTTCTGAATAGCCCTCGTATTTTACTACATATGTACGTTACTTTCCAACATAATCACAGTTCACATCTATATTCTTTCTGCAACGCTGCGCCATTTTCTTTAACGCTCCTGCATTGAAGTCTGCCGCCTGGGAATTGAACGAGTTGTCAAAACCACACTTGAGTTCATCGTCGTTTGGAAATGGTTGCTCACCCAGCAACTTTTACAAATCCAAGAAGGGAGTGTACGGAGTCTGATCAGAATACTCCCAAGGAAAATCCTGAATGGCCTTCTTGGTTTTGATAGCGGTATGAAGGCCTGTGTTGTCATGAAGGAGGATTATACCAGGCGAATGTCTCCAGTAGCGTCGATTATGGATCGCACGTCTCAGTTTGAACAGCGTTTCACTGTGTACGTCAACCGTTAACTGTTGCTCCGCAGTCCAAGAAATCAATCACGACGACGCCCTTTTCGTCCCAACGAAATAGTAGCCATCATTTATGATTCGAGAACTGAGATCGCTGAAACAATTTTGGTTTCCATTGACTGATTATTCCGTCGGTTCTTGGTAGAACAATTTATGCAGTATGAATGAATACACGCACATCACTGTGTAATGTTCTACAATATTTATTATTTATTTCACAAACAGTTTTTAGGCCATCATAAAAAATTGGTTCAAATGACTCGGAGCATTATGGGACTTAACATCTGAGGTCATCAGTACCCTAGAACTTAGAACTGCTTAAACCTAACTAACCTAAGGACATCACACACATCCATGCCCGAGGTCGCGCGGTTCCGGACTGATGCGCCTAGAACCGCTCATCCACTCCGGCCGGCACGCTATCATCACGTACCTAATACTTCTATTCATAATTTTTACATTTGGTGAACTTGAATGGCACCACTGCATTGACTGTTGTTTCGATTCTGTATTGGCGTACGATTTACAGGTCTTGTCGCCCGTAACAATGTGGAAAACAAATCATCTCCATCTTGTTATTCACCATCGTCCACTACACATTCTTTGCTCTTTGTGTTGGTCAGTGAGCATTTTTGGAAACCAACTGGCTCACGACCTGTGATGTACAAGCTGTTTAGTGACAATGCTGCAAATCGAGGTGCGAACAACATTTTGGAATTCATTAGCCAGACCAGTAACCGTCAGCCGGCCGAAGTGGCCGTGCGGTTAAAGGCGCTGCAGTCTGGAACCGCAAGACCGCTACGGTCGCAGGTTCGAATCCTGCCTCGGGCATGGATGTTTGTGATGTCCTTAGGTTAGTTAGGTTTAACTAGTTCTAAGTTCTAGGGGACTAATGACCTCAGCAGTTGAGTCCCATAGTGCTCAGAGCCATTTTGAACCAGTAACCGTCAAATGTCGATCACTTCGAAGTTTTCGGTTCACTTTATCAACGAAGTTTTCGATCTGAATACTGGATTTGCCACTCCGATGCTCATCGAGAAAATTTGGACGGGCATTTTTAGATTCTCTACACTATTTTCGAACTTGTTTGTCACGCACTATTTCAAGTCTATACACTAGGCACCATTCACGATGGATTTCAGCAGCTGAAGATCCTTTTGGCAACAAAAATCTAGTCAGACAGCGCTCTTCACAACTGGCGGAATCTACGACTGTCTCCGCCATCGCCATCTCCTTTCACCGACTGGAAAATGATTAGTGGAGCAAACGAATACTGCAGTAGTTTGCTGAAGAGTCGGTAGCCAGCGCTACATGCGTGAAACTTTATTCAGGCCTACCATCAGTTAAATACTCGTCATCGGACCTTAGTTTTGGAATACGCCTCGTATAATAATGTAGGAACACCAGAAATACTACCCCTATGAACTAATTTTTGCAGGTATGTGAAACAAAGGCAAACCTGTATTTACACGCCCCGGTACCCGGGTTCGATTCTCGGCGGGGTCAGGGATTTTCTCTGCCTCGTGATGACTGGATGTTGTGTGATGTCCTTAGGTTAGTTAGGTTTGAGTAGTTCTAAGTTCTAGGCGACTGATGACCATAGCTTTTAAGTCCCATAGCGCTCAGAGCCATTTGAGCCAAACCTGTATTGATACCATTCGTAATTTGAAAAAAAAAAAAAAACTGTTGACAGTGTTGACTCCAACACGACTGAGCCATGAACACACGAGATGCTTGGCGCTCAGTTATCGAACCTACCTGCCCTGTGTATGTTTCCGCGCCGTAGCTGGGAAACGAGGACGAAGGATCACAAGAGAGTTCATCAGTGGCGGTGAGCCATCACGCCGGTTGCAGTTTGAAATATCAGCTGTTCGACGAGTGTAGGAATGGGGCCTGTTCGGAAACCGTTGCGTGCCTATATGATTGACTTTGTGGTGTTCCCTTGCCTGTAACGAGCAGTAATTTTGCTCTTTACTGACGTATGTCCCACGGCATCATAATTCATTTCGGATGTAACTCGCATTTGTGGTCATTTCTCCTACATTATGATGTGAGCGAAGATCCTAAATTGTATTTCCCCATTAGGCTGCGTTTAGCTGATTCTCAGGGAACAGTCGCGATTTGCGACGAAAGTGGACTGTAATTGGGATTTTGATTCCTACTTAGCGTGTTACTGAGTAATGTAGCCTCAGCGATTATTATTAAATACGTTGCTCTTTGAGCTACTTGTTTGGCGCATTCACTGCTTGCCAGCGTTGTTTTACTTATTGGTGCTTTGCATTTTTTTCAGAACAGTGTTCAATTCTTCTTATGTGCATGTTTTGCAGGACACTTTAGCCATTATTGAATACCTCGTTTATTGAATTCTGGCACGAGCCAGGAAAGAGGCTTTAGTTGGTCTTGTGGTTATCACGATATCATTTTCGGAAATTTAGATCAAATGGTTCAAATGGCTCTGAGCACTATGGGACTTAACATCTGTGGTCATCAGTCCCCTAGAACTTAGAACTACTTAAACCTAACTAAACTAAGGACATCACACACATCCATGCCCGAGGCAGGATTCGAACCTGCGACCGTAGCAGTCGCGCGGTTCCGGACTGAGCGCCTAGAACCGCTCGGCCACCACGTCCGGCGAAATTTAGATCTCTAGTACGTCTGTGGAAAGGGTATCTATATTTGTATGACAGTTGATTCTACTAAATTCGCATTATTCGCTATTAGCTGTTTACTGAACAAGTTACCTGCTTAGTAATTGCACTGCGATTTTTGTAGTTTGCTTGCTGTTTCTGCCTGCCGGTATAAGCTAATTAATTGTGTGTTTAATCGGCTACTGCCATTATTTATTTGACTTCTGCCCCCTGAAATCTTTTGCTTTACTTTGCCGTACTATATTTCAGTTGTACATGGCACTGACCAGAGGTCCTTTATAGTTATAATTAATTTCTCTTAGGATTAGTTGCAGCTGAGTCCTTCTAAATTTCGCTTAAGTAAACCTACGCGCCACTGTCTGGAAGCGGTTTTGTTTGTCCGTTTGAGACTTGGCAACTTGCTGTGGACTTCTTCCGAGTTTCACACTCTGTACCTAGTGTGGCTGATCGGCCATTGCGTCGTAAAGCTCACTGTATTTACATGTTTGACAGTCTGCCTGCTTACGGAGATGTGTTTGGACATAAGCTTAAGGTCACTTAAAATAATTACTAAAGGACATCTTGTACACTTAACCAAATGTCGTGTAAATACTGAAGCACCTTTGTCCACCACAAATCTTGTTGCACGGCCGCCAACTGTTGGTACTGTTATGCCATGTCTGTCGTAAATGTTATGAATGTTTTTTGAGTGCTGAAATTTTGTTCATTAAGACTGGTCAGTGTTGCTTTAACCTGATCTCTAGGGCTGAGGCATCTTGTTGCTTAACGAAATTTGTACATAAAGGTTAGTTACTTCAAAGGGCTTCGACGTAGTCGGCATTTACCAGTGGACCTTAAACCGTCTGATCTGTTGCTAAGTGCAGTTATTTGATCAGATTAAATTCTTGAGTTGTCTTTATCTATTAGGATGCAATACTGTACGGCAATTAATAATTCTTGCTGCAACTGCTTTCTATTTCAGATTAACATGATAAGAACAAGAAGTCAGCCAATGAGCGGATCTTTTATTTTTTAAAAAATCACCAACTTAGATTTTTGTTGATGTGGTGAACCTTGGTTTTAAGTGCCTTATTTAACAGTCATTAGTGCTCCCGTTATTAAGTAATGTATTTAACTGACTGTAAACTCAGCAGTTGTTCTACTTATAATAAACTACTGATTAAGCACATACCATTCTGTTAACTCAGCACCTTACCAATCCGCAACCAACTCCTTACCGCGTTTTTGGAGCAGAATATGGTAATGTATCAGTGGCAGTGTTGTGAACCCATGTAGTCATTGGACAGAAGAATCTTGCTGTGTATTGTGTGTTCTGGTTTTTGTGTTTCAGAATACGACCAAGAGGAGAGTGGCAATGAATTAGAGAATCATGTCGAGGACATCCTATCTTACGAAAACTTAACTGCAGCATGGGATGGTTATATGGGGCTAGGGAACAGTGGGCAGTATTGAGGAGCAGCGCAATGCTTTTGAGGTGTTCATAATCCAAACTGAATTCAATGAGTTTGGTAATCGGCTAATAATAAGTACAGACACTAAACAGAAGGCTGCAATTGAAGAATTGTGTGATAACAGCATCTGCTCGTAGCTGGAGAGTAGCTTGCTCAACCAGCATGAGGATGTGGTTCGGGATGAGAGTTGTATTACTGGGCAGGACAGTCAGTAACAAATGTCGAGGTCCACTGTGTGAGACCAGATAGAAATGTGGGGATTATTTAACAAATTATCGAACACACTCTTGTCTACCTGCTGACGGTGGTAGACGTTTTATGGTTAACTGTGTTTTGTGCACGACTACGTACACAATGGTGAGGAGAGGTGTGCTATAGAGTAGTGTGCCAACTGTCGTCGTAGGAAATTGGTAGGATTGTTTTGGGGAAGGAGACCAGACAGCGAGGTCATCGGTCTCATCGGATTAGGGAAGGATTGGAAAGGAAGTCGGCCGTACCCTTTAAAAGGAACCATCCCGGCATTTACCTGGAGCGATTTAGGGAAATCACGGAAAACCTAAATCAGGATGGCCAGACGCGGGATTGAACCGTCGTCCTCCCGAATGCGTGTCCAGTGTCTAAACACTGCGCCACCTCGCTCCGTACGCAGTTTTGTTATCAAGTAACGTCTTCATCAAATACTTTAGTTTTAATGTAGTCTACGAGTAATTGCTGTTGTTTGATATTAACATGAAAAGGATTCCGTAGACAGGGAAAGAACCTGTTCTTGGGAAACTACTTCTACATTGACTAAAAGGAATTAAATGATCTTCAAGCAAATGTGTTCCAGCAGCGGTATGAAGAAAATGATAGTAATAATGACGATAATAATCGAATTACCCGGTAACTTCACACTTCACAGTGCATTTTCTAGAACTAAGAAATTTGCTCAATTTGAGAAAATTCAAAATGGCTTTACTTCGAACCTATGATGCCTAGATGAGTCTTTACATCCTGCTGACATGAGAATAACATAATCACCGCGTCAGAAGCTTACTTCTACTTAACCATTTAATAGACTCGCATTTTTTCCGCCATGACTAATTTTGTAAGCTAAGCATATCATCCGTTTCAGCACACTCTTGAGGCTGGGAAATGTGTCCACAATGGTCTGGTGGAACGAATTATCACAGGTGAACTGCGTAGGTTCAGGAATTTACTTTTAAGTGGCAGAAACAGATTTATTTTACCTCTGGTGACCTCAAGAGAAAGACGTTATAATTCATAATCCGCATCAAACATCACATTCCTTCATTACCAACCGGGCAGAGCCGGTTTACGTTGGGAAATGACATAGCGGAAGACATAGCAAACAGAAATACAGTCGCCAGTAAACTCACTTACATTAGAAAATTTTATTTTATTTCATGAACCGATAGCCATTTAAAGGAACAGGTCTCTTATTTTACTTGTACTTGATTGAACTAGAGACGTTGAAAAATTTGGTGCTGGACTGTGATTCGAATTCGTATCTCCTCTTTCGAGGATCTGAATCTCTCAGGACAGTATAGTTCAATCATTTCGTTCCTTTTCCCAAGACTGCAATCTCCTCTAGGATCGAGTACAAAAATATTCATAATTTCATTTCAAGCCCTATCAAGTGCACACACACCTGCTAGTGAAAATTAACGTGCATTTTTAATGTCTGTTCACGTGTTGCCAACAATCGCAATAGGTGTCGTTATTTGTGGTCAAACACGCACACATCTTATTGTTGGTGAGTAATCAACTGATACTTAAGCTATATTCGTGGATGCACCGTAGGTGTGCAGTTCGATTGTCGCTTAGGCACAAAACTTTGTATCCATATTTTAGATTCAAACACCTAGCAGCTCGTAAGAAAAACCGATAAGTAACATTTGATTTTTTTTAGTTAACAATCCGATTACGTGTTGGGTTCGTATCTCCGTCGCAGAACTTCACATCTTGCACTTCAACTTTAAATGCATGCACACTTCGTTACTTCAAAATGGAGGTATATCAGACATATTTCGTGGTTAGCTAACAGGGACGAAAGGGTCTTGATAGGGGTTCCGGTTTATTACAAAAATTGTCGTCTTTTATTTTCAAGTTTAGATTTGGTTACTGGTATTGGCAAAACTTTCGGTAATTCATGACTCTTCATGGCTAGTCATCAAAATGATGTGATTAGATTACATTAGATTAGATTAGATTAATTCTTGTTCCATAGATCATGATAAGACATTTCGTATTGATGTGGAACATGTCACTGTAAATGAAAGATTTCTTTGCATACCATGATTCAACTTCTTTACAACAATTTTTTACACTCTCTCTCTCTCTCTCTCTCTCTCTCATTCTTTTTTATTTCTCTCTCTCTCTCCCTCTCTCCCTCCCTCTCTCTCTCTCTCTCTCTCTTTCTGTCTCTCTCTTTCTCTGTGTCACACACACACACACACACACACACACACAAATACACACACACATGTTTTTTTATTTTTATTTGTTTGTTGCGCTAGACTATCGGCGAGGCACGGAAACGCCTGTGAATGAGTTTCTTAGTTTTGAGTACACTTGCGAAAGAAATATAAAAACAACTATGAGAGTTACTGATTTATGAGGCTTAGTTTGCAGTCAATTCTGAGTATTTTTAGTAACTATGCTCCAGTCCCTAAACCTAGTTACAGAAATGCGAATCAGTCGCATTACGTATTCCAGGCCGTAGCAGCTGCGACTTGGAGACACCAGCTATGGTCACTTCCCAGCCCGCTGCAGGATCACATCGGTTCGTCTTCTTCCTGCTGGTATTGTAACTGAGATTTGGCAACAAGGCAATGTATGTTTGGCAACTCTGTGATCGACGAGTTACTTCCTTGTGTGCACGGAATTAAGCCTCAAAGTTCACTTGATTTTACCTGTCATGTCCATTCAATAATCTCAGTTATTATGGCTTGAGGTGTGACGAAAGATTGTAAACCTTACGGTTTTCAGCCCAGGAAAGTCGTTGCAGGTGGAAATAGAACCTAATCTCGTCCTTTAAATAGCGGTTTATGAGTTCTAGGTACTATTGGCCTCGTAAGAGGAAGCGCACACACATACCTGTTCGCCAGCTCTGTGGTAACGTGCTGACCTGTGAAAAAGCGTGTATTATGGTTCGCAGTTCCAGTCTCACTGACTTCAACGTTTTCACCCCTTCTGTGAAAGAGCTACAAGCAGTCAGATCGAACATCAATAAGGAAATCGCAAGGAAATACTTTCGGCTCATAGTGCAATGGTGAAAAACTTACAATGCTGCACAACAGGTAACGCCGCTTTCCGCTGCTGACAAGCATATTTTGGGTTTCTAGAAATACATAACTATATTTATCAAATTCTTCATTTGCATACCTCTTGAGTATGACTCAGCATACCAATTAAACACAGACCCAATCAAAATCTAAGTAGTATTTTACTAATTCATGTCGATAGAGGCATGCTGGTATACAGATACTCAGTTTTATTAAAACAGACTTTCGTCGTAATGTTACTGTGGATAGTTTTATTTCATTTCTTATAATACAGTGCACAGTTTTCGTACGGTTTCCTTTAGTGTTGTTGAAACAATAGTAAACATGACAGCGAAATTAATCATCAACCATATATCCGAATTTTCTGATGTTATCTATAACAGTCTGACGATGCACATGCAGTTTATTGATTACATGCATGTAGAAAACTCGTTCTGAGTTAAAGCTGTCAAACGAAGTTTGAAGAAGAATAAAATGCCACCACCACACGACAGCTAATGTAGAAAATACTTTTCTGACGTATTTGGGGAAGATGCGCTCTCCATATACATAATACAAAAGCTTCCAGATGCATCTGCTACCTGGCTGTCTATTAAACCTGAAAAGAACAAAATGTCACAGAAGTTAGCCCTTTTTCCACATGCGACTATTTTGGTTTGAGAAGTCAAGAGAATTATGATCAAAGTTCCATTAGACTGGTAACTTCAGCAGAATTGCGATATAAAAAAATCTAGTAGTAGATGCATCCGAACTCGCGACATCTTATCTATGGTGCACGACACTTACCATTACGCTACTAGCTAACACATACCAACAGCAGCTCCAGAGCTGGACAACAATTCCTCCAGAACTTCTGCATACCACAGCGCTGCGAGATAATGCAAATGGCCGGGTCTAGACTTCTCAGAGAAACAGTTACAGCATTTCTTTTGCGCTGCACGACGTTTTTTACAAACAGATAGCGCAATAGAATAGCTCAAGTGGAAAGGAACACTTCCTATTTAAATTTCTGCATCCTACACTGTTGGCAGTTCTGTGTAGGTGGCAGTTACGTGATTTTATTTCGGTGATTACAAAATAAAGTCGAATGTATGCACTGGGTAGCCGAGGCAGCTAATTCATGGTGATTCGGTCAACCAAGTAAATGAATTTACTGAACACGCTGCAATTTACTACAGGGAGCCTGTGTGTCAGAATTCTCATCCAGTGTGGCGCAACGGCGTTACGATAGAAAAATGAGTCATAGAAAAGAGGGTTTGGTGGTCTGTTGGACTGATGGTAGGTTCTTATACCTCTGGTCTGGGCTCGATTCCCACTTCTATCAATGATTTTAGATAGGGAGAGAAAGATTCCATTCTCTTCTAACTACACCAAGTGAAGAAGATATAATGGCAGTGTGGTCTGAAATTCACATTAAAGATGATATTCCTTCTCTGCCAAGTAGACGTTACGTTGAACCACAATAAAGTCTGGAGTGGCTACATGTAGAAACTCTATCACCAGTAACCTTTCTTATACTAGTTATTTATTTCTAGTGACGAGACAAACGCTATGTAGAGTCACAGGACACTTACTCCATCCTTTATCTGAGCTTCTGTACGTCGATAAAATTGGTTCTGAAATGAGAATGCGACTCAGACCGCGGAATTTGATCCCTTCGTGGCAATACAGCTCGGCTACAATCTGTTGTTTGTTCAAAACTGCAGATTCCTCAACATCTCCACATATTGCGCGTGAATGGTTTCGAATCCTGGCCCGGCACTAAAGATTTCATTATGTATTATCAAGCTCTGGCGTGAGAACACACCCGATGAGAACTGGTGGATAATAATTTTGATTTTTAATGTTCCTTCATTCGTTGTCAACACTAACGGTATCTGACGTTTTTGACTCCGAGTGGCACACAGAACGATTTTCGAGATCACTGTAGGTTCAATATGTTATTCCGAGCTGCTGGTGGAGAAAAATTCGGTAGCTGACGTCTCTTTGTGTGTAGTCAACGATATGTGTGCGGCTCTATTCCCAGTGAGCACTGAACTCTTCGTCATATTATTTCTAGTTCAAACATGCTCACATGTCGCTGCTGGCGCAACAAACCCATATTTAACGTTCGTTTTCTCTAGAATATAACAGCGATAGGTGCCGGGTTGGAGTCCAGGGAAGGAAAAGTTAATGTTTCTTCTCGTCATTTCAGTTAAAACATCTAGCTACTGGCAAGGAAATCCGATATGTCGCAGTTGGTTGTGCTTCGATATCAATTCTATTAGGTTCTGGGTTCGAATCCCTGTCCAACACAAACCTTTACCTCACGGATTTCAAGTAAGTTACTTGTGAAGAGGCAATATTTAACATCCCTCGTAGTTCGTTAACAGGGACAGGAGATGCTGGGGAGGAATTCGCGTCCGTTAAAAATGTTTGCGTTATGTAATTTAAAGTTGATATTTGCTAACTGATAATGTCTAAAATCGAGGTATATCACTCTCTGTATGCCTAATCAGGAATGACTGTTAGTTTGTGTCAGTCACGAAATCTTTGCTTAGTCTGCCTGACCTGGGTTTGAATCCATATGCAGAACGACACGTTTCGTCGTGTCATTTGAAGTTCATACATATTCTCAACTAGCAGCTCGTGAATAACTTAAATTTTTAATATCATTTTGTGTTAAATAATAAGTACTGTATGATACTTTGAAGAGAAAATCATGAATACGACGAACTTAAAACGTGCATTACCTATCTGACGTAATAATGAGAGTGGTAACATTTCAGGTATATTATTTATTGTAAGAAATGTGAGCTTACAAGCCTTAAGGACAGTCTTATCTGTGATAATGTGTTCCCTGATATTTGTAGCATCGTGGTATTACTTTACAGGCGGTCGGAGTGGCCATGCGGTTCTAGGCGCCACAGTCTGGAACCGCACGACCACTACGGTCGCAGGTTCGAATCCTGCCTCGGGCATGGATGTGTGTGATGTCCTTGAGTTATTTTGGTTTAAGTAGTTCTAAGTTCTAGGGGACTGATGACCACAGCAGTTAAGTCCCATAGTGCTCAGAGCCATTTGAACCATTTTCATTACTTTACATCACGAGTTACTGCGATACAGAGAAGTGTTTTCTAGTGGTGACTTGTTGGAACCATTTTCAATAGTCAACGACTGGCCGGCCGAAGTGGCCGTGCGGTTAAAGGCGCTGCAGTCTGGAACCGCAAGACCGCTACGGTCGCAGGTTCGAATCCTGCCTCGGGCATGGATGTTTATGATGTCCTTAGGTTAGTTAGGTTTAACTAGTTCTAAGTTCTAGGGGACTAATGACGTCAGCAGTTGAGTCCCATAGTGCTCAGAGCCATTTGAACCATCAACGACTGTACCAAGGAGCGATTAGAGGACCTGCTAGACAGCCGCGTTATGCCGGTTGCATGCGAATCAGGCGAAATGCAATTCAGGTCGTTCGTATAATTTTGAGTATGACTGTATGTTACAAATAAAGTGCTGTCATTGATTTTCTCACTGCAAAGAAAGAAACTGTGGGGAATATTAACAAACGCTTGTGCAAAGTCTGTGGATCATCAGCTGTCGACAGAAGTACATTAAGAGTTACTGCGCACGGACGTTGAGGTCATCAGAAGGCGGTTCGGCGGAGATCCTGGATTTGTAGCAGTCGGGGATAACCCATCCATGGCTGTCACACCTGACAGCCCTGACCTAGCCCTCTCTGACTTCCACCTGTGATGTACTGCCTCCTCCACCAGGGCAAGCACTGATACCGACGGGGCATCTGCACCCTTGTTTCGCGCTGGAGTAAGGCCGTAGAACGTGATGGAGTTTACATGGAAAAATAGGGTGTGTATATACAACACACTGTGTGTAATTCTGCTGGGGAGGAATTCGCGTCCGTTAAAAATGTTTGCGTTATGTAATTTAAAGTTGATATTTGCTAACTGATAATGTCTAAAATCGAGGTATATCACTCTCCGTATGCCTAATCAGGAATGACTGTTAGTTTGCGTCAGTCACGAAATCTTTGCTTAGTCTGCCTGACCTGGTTTTGAATCCATATGCAGAACGAGACGTTTCGTCGTGTCATTTGAAGTTCATACATATTCTCAACTAGCAGCTCGTGAATAACTTAAATTTTTAATATCATTTTGTGTTAAATAATAAGTACTGTATGATATTTTGAAGAGAAAATCATGAATACGACGAACGTAAAACGTGCATTACCTATCTGACGTAATAATGAGAGTGGTAACATTTCAGGTATGTCATTTACTGCAATAAATGTGAGCTTACAAGCTTTAACGACACTCTTATCTGTGATAACGTGTTCCCTGATATTTGCAGCATCGTGGTATTACTTTTCATCATGAGTTATAGCGAGACAGAGCAGTGTTTTCTAGTGGTGACATGTTGAAACCATTTTCAATAGTCAAACGACTGTACCAAGTAGCGATTAGAGGACCTGCTAGACAGCCGCGTTATGCCGATTGCATGCGAATCAGGCGAAATGCAGTTCAGGTCGTTCGGATACTTTTGAGCATGGATATACATCACCTAAAGACGCCATTTTGAAACTGTCGTGCAGCTACGCTATCTTTTGGAAGTGCCGGAAACTTGGCGCGCTCACTCAGGAGATCTCAGATAACACATATGTAACGCTTCGCATTCGTAGCATGGTTTTCGGCTGGAAAACATGGCTGTGCATTTCTTTCTGGGTAACCTTCGCATAAGTCTGACACCTTGCTCTCTAAAAATAGTTACTAATGGGCGACTTTCGTGTAAATCCTAAAACACCTTCGCCCATTCTAAGGCATGGTTGCGCTGCCGCCAGTCATTGATTGTCTTATCCTGTGTCTGCTTAATACTTATTCACAGTTTTTGGGTAGTCAAATTCTTTTCTGGTTTTCAGGGGCGAGGCAACTTGATCCTTTTTTGGCCTTCACCATCTGTACCGTTGCTAAAAGTAATTACTTGTGTGATCAAGTGATGTTGTTCACTTGCGAGAAACGCCACAAGGCAATTAATAATTCTTTTTGGTGCAACTGTTTGGTACTTTAAGTTAGTTTGGTAACGAAAATAAGGAGATTGTATTTTGGTTCCACCAAAGTGAAGCCATCTTTGTTATCAAATGGTTCAAATGGTTCTGAGCACTATGAGACTTAGCATCTGAGGTCATCAGTAACTTAGAACTACTTAAACCTAACTAACGTAAGGACATCACACACTTCCATGCCCGAGGCAGGACCGTAGCGGTCGCGCGGTTCCAGACTGAAGCGCCTAGAAGCGCTCGGTCACACCGGCCGACCCATCTTTGTTATTTCAAATTACCACCAAGCACCCACGCATTTTAGGAACTGTTTTTTACTGATCTGATAAGCCTTAGGTTTAAAGGCCTTACTAAACAGTCATCAGGGCTACCACTATTAATTGTGCAGTTTACCAATTGCAAAGTGATCGATTGTTTTTTTTAATAAATAACTACTGTTAAGTATGTGAATCTCAGGTTTTTGCGGCGCAAAGACTGTTCCATTAAGTTTCTGGTATGCAGCCGCAAGAATTCTCCTTCTTCTTCTAATATTTCGGTCGTATAACATTCAGCTATCTTCAGAGTGAGCCGCAAGACTGCCGCTCCAGTGCTCGCTTCGTCTCTTTATACTCGCGTACCGTGCAAGTCCGTATGCGGCCACAGATGCAAATGCGGCAGAGACGATGGTCGGCGGCAGAGACGTGCACAATGCGCGAGTTACATCTATGACTCAGCAGTCGATCTGTGTTGGCATGTCGATATATCATTGTTAGCTGCACTGTGATGGCATATTTGTGAGTTTATTACAGCAAGTGCCGGATTCTATGATTTATCAAGGTTGAAACCACTATCTCTATTAATTAAATTCGACGTCAAGTGAATTTCAATTGCCTCCTTGACTATCGAGTCCCAAAAAGATGATGTAGTTGCCAAAATTTCGACGTTGTCATACAACATATTGTGACCAGTGTAAATACAGTGCTCTGCCACTGTCGAATTGTTAGGCTGTAAAAGTCGTGTGTACCTCCGGTGCTCTGTACGTCTTTCTTGGACAGTACGAGTTGTTTGTCCAATGTAAGAAAGGCCACATTCACATGGAATTTTGTAAACTCCAGATTTTCGGAGCAGCAAATCATCTTTGACGGAGCCCACGAGTGCAGTTGTCTTGGATGGAGGACGAAAAATCACTTTTACTTTGTGTCTGCTGAGAATCCGTCCTATTTTTGATGAGAGGCTACTCACATATGGCAGCAAAGCCATCGATTTAAAGGTTTCTTCGTCTTCTTCTGCTTTCTTTGTGGCCTCTTTCGGTTTCATTTTCAGTGCCTTCTGTAATTGCTGTGGGGAGCGGCCATTATCTTGAAACACTATCTATAAGTGGGAAAGTTCATCTTGCAGACAGCTTTCGTCAGAAATAATATGTGCTCTGTGGGTCAAAGTTCGGAGAACACTCATCGTCTGGGCAGGATGGTGGCAGCTATTTGCACGTAAATACAAATTCGTGTGCGTCGGCTTCCGATATACTTCATGTCCCAAAGTGCAATCCTCTCTGCACTGAACCAGAACATCCAAGAGTGGAAGCCATCCCTCCTTTTCAATTTCCATTGCGAACTTTATTTGATCGTGGAGGGAGATCATACAGGGTGTTTCAAAAATGACCGGTATATTTGAAACGGCAATATAAACTAAACGAGCAGTGATAGAAATACACCGTTTGTTGCAATATGCTTGGGACAGCAGTACATTTTCAGGCAGACAAACTTTCGAAATTACAGTAGTTACAATTTTCAACAACAAATGGCGCTGCGGTCTGGGAAACTCTATAGTACGATATTTTCCACATATCTACCATGCGTAGCAATAATATGGCGTAGTCTCTGAATGAAATTACCCGAAACCTTTGACAACGTGTCTGGCGGAATGGCTTCACATGCAGATAAGATGTACTGCTTCAGCTGTTCAACTGTTTCTGAATTCTGGGGGTACACCTGGTCTTTCAAGTGTCCCCACAGAAAGAAGTCACAGGGGTTAATGTCTGGCGAATAGGGAGGCCAATCCACGCCGCCTCCTGTATGTTTCGGATAGCCCAAAGCAATCACACGATCATCGAAATATTCATTCAGGAAATTAAAGACGTCGGCCGTGCGATGTGGTCGGGCGCCATCTTGTATAAACCACAAGGTGTTCGCAGTGTCGTCTAAGGCAGTTTGTACCGCCACAAATTCACGAAGAATGTCCAGATAGCGTGATGCAATAATCGTTTCGGATCTGAAAAATGGGCCAATGATTCCTTTGGAAGAAATGGCGGCCCAGACCAGTACTTTTTGAGGATGCAGGGACGATGGGACTGCAACATGGGGCTTTTCGGTTCCCCATATGCCCCAGTTCTGTTTATTGACGAAGCCGTCCAGATAAAAATAAGCTTCGTCAGTAAACCAAATGCTGCCCACATGCATATCGCCGTCATCAATCCTGTGCACTATATCGTTAGCGAATGTCTCTCGTGCAGCAATGGTAGCGGCGCTGAGGGGTTGCCGCGTTTGAATTTTGTATGGATAGAGGTGTAAACTCTGGCGCATGAGACGATACGTGGACGTTGGCGTCATTTGGACCGCAGCTGCAACACGGCGAACGGAAACCCGAGGCCGCTGTTGGATCACCTGCTGCACTAGCTGCGCGTTGCCCTCTGTGGTTGCCGTACGCGGTCGCCCTACCTTTAGAGCACGTTCATCCGTCACGTTCCCAGTCCGTTGAAATGTTTCAAACAGATCCTTTATTGTATCGCTTTTCGGTCCTTTGGTTACATTAAACCTCCGTTGAAAACTTCGTCTTGTTGCAACAACACTGTGTTCTAGGGTGTGGAATTCCAACACCATAAAAATCCTCTGTTCTAAGGAATAAACCATGTTGTCTACAGCACACTTGCACGTTGTGAACAGCACACGCTTACAGCAGAAAGACGACGTACAGAATGGCGCACCCACAGACTGCGTTGTCTTCTATATCTTTCACATCACTTGCAGCGCCATCTGTTGTTGAAAATTGTAACTACTGTAATTTCGAAAGTTTGTCCGCCTGAAAATGTACTGTTGTCCCAAGCATATTGCAACAAACGGTGTATTTCTATCGCTGCTCGTTTAGTTTTTATTGCCGTTTCAAATATACCGGTCATTTTTGAAACACCCTGTAAGTCTTAAGAAGTTACTATTAAGTAACTTGGTGTATACTGTTAAGTGTATACAACTTTATTAACTCATGACCTCATCACACCCAAACGGCTCCGTTCCACTTCAACACTTTGAGATTCTGAAGGTAGCCGGAGTAAAATGCGGGGAGCGAAAAGTTATGTTCAACTTGTACGGAGACCAGACTGTAGTCACAGCGGTTGTACAAAAATATGCGAACACAGCGAGATGGAACCTAAATGCATGTGCTAGCCAACTCTGCGGCTGAGCTGTTGTATTTGAAAACGAACGGCACAGTTTCTTCAGTACGTTTCAAGTGCAAGTGAGGCTCAGAACGGTGTCCCGTGTATTTTAGAGCGTATTATATCGTAGGTAGGTGAACTCGAACGTCGGCAAATTGTTGGTGGTTGTGTGATGTGTGATTCCTTAACCAACGAAGCAGAAGTGTTCGGTGTTTCAAGAGACACCGTATAGAAGGTTTATATCGCATACGGGGCAAGAGGAAAAACATCACACCTAAGCCACAAAGCGGAAGAAAACGTGTACTGAGTGATCGTAACAGACGGTCACTGGTGAGGACTCTGACGATAAATAAGAGGACGAGAGCTGCAAAAGACGCTGTAGAACTGGATATCCAACTCGTGAAGCATGTCAGCGCCAAGAAACACGAAGTCAATTACAGGGTGAGCATTAGTGATAGAAATGCCAGTAACAGGAAAACGGGGCGCCGAAGCCATAAAATCAGCACTATAGAGCGCTGAAAGAAACTCGTGTGGCTGGATGAATTCGTTTCACATTATTTTCAAATTCTTGCCAAGATTACGTTCCAAGAGTGAACATGGCGGGGGAATTCCATTATTAACCTGGTGATTCTCCCAGGTCACGTTACTATCCAGGCTAGTGTTGCCGCTTCGGCTGAAAAGGGCCAGGCCGTCCCTAGGTTCCATGTTGGTTCCCCAGTTGTGATGATGCTTTCCAAGATGGCAGCACCCCTGTTCACACAGGTCGCACTGTCCCGGACTGGCTCTGTGAGCACGAGGCTGAACTGTCGTATCTCCCTTGGTCAGCACAATCACAGGACCTCAATGTTATTGAGTCTTTGTGATCTACTTTAGAGACAAGGGTGCGTGATCGCTATGCACCGCCTTCACTGAACTTGCTACTATTCTGCAGGATGACTGGAATAAGGCTCGCTTGAAATCCGTACAGATGCTGTGTTTATCCATTCTGAGACGCGTGGAAGTTCTAGTACATTAGTTACGTCTGTTTACTGTAAATCACAAAATTTCGCAGCCACTGTTCGACAGCTTCTGCTAAGTCCGAGACACCTGCTTCCGAACCCAACTATAGAAGTTTCAGGACAGTGGCGTTGCGTAACTACAGCCAAGCTTTCCGACTCAAACAACACTTGAATCCTACTCAGGTAACCTCCGTTTCTCACACTGTCCTTCACACTGCGCATTGTGTTCCTGTATAACAGATCGCCCAATCTGAGTCGAAATCTCTTACTTTCACTACCAAAAAACACAAAAATTAAGGTAAGGCTGCATGTTGTAGCCTTAGTTAAAACTATTGGCACCATAGCTTGCGCCATTCAAAACCGCATCCACCAACATGAAACGAACCAGTATTAACGTTCACTGCTTGACTTCACTATTCATTTATTAATTTTTTATTTTAAGTATGATTAATTTAAATGAAATCATGAAAAATGGACATGAACCTTCGAGGTTACCGATAGCATTGAATATACAGAATCATCAACTCCATTCTCAGCTCTGCGTTTCCACAGATGGCACGTAGCGTAACTGTCTCCCTTTTTTACTGGAGTAGAAGATACAAAACTTAGCACATCAAAGCAATACACAGAATTTCTAACATTTTCACCAATCTGGCGTCTTCAAATGATGTCGTCGCCTCAGCACAGAGGTAGTGCGTAGATTTTAAGACACTGCTTCTGCGTTAAGTCTTCACTGGAATTACAATGAAACAGGCTAAGGTCCTTTCTCACCAAAGTAAAGATTTCCATAGTTCATGTGGAGGCCAGCTATATTTTATTAGGCACATTTCTCCATATAATGTAGCAAAGTGAAAAATATCTTGCGCGATAGTGTTGTAAGTGGGCTGTTTATGTTTTCTTATTGGTAACGCCACGTAGCGCTCTGTATGAAAATCACTGACTGTGCTGTTTGCAGTCTGTGGCTAGTTTGCATTGTTGTCTGCCATTGTAGTGTTGGGCTGTTGGCTGTTAACAGCGCGTAGCGTTGCGCAGTTGGAGGTGAGCCGCCAGCAGTGGTGGATGTGGGGAGAGAAATGGCGGAGTTTTGAAATTTGTAAGACTGGATGTCATGAACAGCTATGTATATTATGAATTTCAACACTATTAAGGTAAATACATTGTTTGTTCTCTATTAAAATCTTTCATTTGCTAACTATGCCTATTAGTAGTTAGTGCCTTCAGTAGTTAGAATCTTTAATTTAGCTGGCAGTAGTGGCGCTCGCTGCATTGCAGTAGTTCGTGTAACGAAGATTTTTGTGAGGTAAGTGATTCATGAAAGGTATAGGTTAATGTTAGTCAGGGCCATTCTTTTGTATGGAATATTGAAAGTCAGATTGCGTTGCGCTAAAAATATTGTGTTTCGGTTACGGACAGTCATGTATAATTTTTCAAAGGGGACGTTTCATATGTCGACCCTTAGCCGAGGATACCTCAATGGAATCTTCTGATTTTTTCTTGTATTTTGTGTAATTAGTGTAGCTTTTGTTTATTGCTAGAGCGTAATTGTAGAGAGAATCTCCTTTGTAGTTGCAGTCTTTCACTGTTGTACAGTAAAACAGTTGTGGTATGCATGTAGATTTGCACCAAGTATTTCGCAGCTGCGCTTGCAATTAACTAGATATTATTTTCAGCGCTATGTTAATGTGTTCTCTTATTTTTGCTCTTCAAATTGTGCTTTTCTGTGTTATCGTGTGAAATATTGTGACAATAATGGCGTGTGAAAAACGTAACACTAGGCTCCATAGTAAACTGAGAAATAATAGTGACGACGAGCGTAGCTTACCAACACCACTGTGTAATGAATTAACAGACATCCAAAGTGGTAATTTGGTACCTGTGCATAGGGAAATGGAGCGGGCGTCAAATAATGGTGTAGACAGTGAAACAGGTAGTGAACAGGGAAGCATTATCGATCGATCGGTCGGCAACAGCTCGCCTCAGGAATCGGGAATGACAGAACACAATATTGCAAATACTGTTGACTCAGGTTTTGGGTTCTCACCGTTATCTCAAATGAGTCAAGACACATTTTCCGCTTGTCAAAATGTGAATGTTGCCGGTGCAAATTCACTGCCGAAAAGCACTGAGGAACATGTTTCAGACACCAGTGCACTGTTATTACAATTAATGCAACAAATGGGACAAAAGCTTCAAAAGTTAGACACAATGGTACAAAATCAGAGACAAACTCAGCAAAAGCTTCAAAAGTTAGACACAATGGAACAAAATCAGAGACAAACACAGTAAAAGCTTCAAAAGATAGACACAATGGAACAAAATCTTCAAAAGTTAGACACAATGGAACAAAATCTTCGGAAGTTAGACACCACGCTTGAAAAAACACGTGAAGATTTAACTACTGAGTTACATAACATTGAATCGAAATGTCAAAAAGTCTGTAATGACGTAAAAACACAAATTTGTGAGCATTTTCAACCTATTTTTTCGCGGCATGAAAATGCATTGCAGAATCACGAAGCAGCCATAAAAGAACTGCAAACTATTGTTCATGAAAATCGTGAGACCTTGCAAGCTAAAATTGACTCAGTTGCATCTACCGATTCGGTTACGCAACTTGCAAAAACTCATGAAAACTTAAAGGCCACAGTAGATACTCTGAAAATTGGTTCAGAAAGACACATGGAGGAAATTAGTTCATTATCAGAGATAGTAGTCGAACTTTCGGATGAGCTAAATAATTTATCTACAAAGGTAGATGATGAGCTGAATGACACAAGACCTGTAGCCTTCACTGACACTGAAGAGTATGAACAAATTAGAAAATTCAAATGAATACACAGTACAAAAGAGAAATCCGGGAAGCACAAGATCAGTTGGCACAAGTAATACAAGAATTACATATTTCAAAGGACACTCGCGCTCCAACACGGGAAGACGAACTTAGAAATACGGAAAAGTCACAAAATAATAACACAGGGCATTTCGGAAATTATGAAAGAAGTTGGCAAGGGGCACCGAATTTTGAGATGGAACTGCCGACACGACGTAACAAAGACCGATATGCGACTCGCCGACATGATGATTTTGACTATAAGCTGTTTATAACTACACGTAAATTCAAAACATTTAACAATTCCGGCAACGACATTCATCCACAAGCGTGGCTTCATCAATTCTCTCATTGTTTTTCTCCCAACTGGTCATTAGAGCACAGATTAGAATTTATGTGTGGCTATTTAGAGAATGAACCAGCTATAAGAATACGATCGGTCATTCACGATTGTCACAGTGAAGGAGAATTTTATCATGCCTTCCTCTCAGCATATTGGTCTCAAGCTACACAAAACCGAGTAACTATGCCTATCAGTAGTTAGCAAATGAAAGATTTTAATATAGAACAAACAATGTATTTACCTTAATAGTGTTGAAAAATCATAATATACATAGCAGTTCATGACATCCAGTCTTACAAATTTCAAAACTCCGCCATTTCTCTCCCCACATCCACCACTGTTGGCGGCTCACCTCCAACTGCGCAACGCTACGCGCTGTTAACAGCCAACAGCCCAACACTACAATGGCAGACAACAATGCAAACCAGCCACAGACAGCACACAGCACAGCCAGTGATTTTCATACAGAGCGCTACGTGGCGTTACCAGTAAGAAAGCATAAACAGCCTACTAACAGTGTGTGCGCCTACAAGAATCACTCGCTAAGTTAGCAGACTTTCGTGTTGGTCAAATTAAAGTCCTTTCCTACTTTCATACTGAGTAGCAAATATTATTTTCGCGTCACAGGCCGAATTGCAGTTTTCCGAAATCAGTAATAGGCTTCATTGCTCGCAGATTCGCGATCTTCGAACCCTCTGCATCGCATCCAGTTCAGCAACTGAACTGAGCTCCCTCTAACTTCACACTGAACTGACTGGCACGATCCACCATTCGACACAAAGCCGATGACACGCGATGTGATCCGATCTTTCTAATTATTCAAAAATCTGTTTAAAGAGGGTAATTAATTGACTAGAGATTACATATGCAGTATTAAGAGGATCTCACACATTGTTATATTCAAAACTGGAGTGTTAATTTAGTTATAACAAAGGAGTCTAGGATTTCTTGTTGCGATTTGTTGTAAGTTTACTTCAAGATCGTTTACTTAACTACAATCACAATTAAGTTAAACAATCGCTTGAGTTTTGTATATTGATCAGACTTTTTATGTATCACTCACGCGAAGTGCTTCTTTAGATGACGCCTTGATTACATATGTGACTTTTTTTAAGCAAGTTATTAATTTTCTCAGTAAATGGTAACGGCGCTTGTGTGTTCGTCATTTATTAACCACTGACAGACACTCCTGTTTTAAAAAAATTGTGTTTTTTTTTATCAAACGGTGCTTTGGCTATTAAGTATTACCTACAGCGCTGAAAGTATCAAACCTTTTTAATGATAGGACGTTAAACGGCTTTATCTTCTGGCAACATCCAGCTGGAGTCATCAGACACAGCCTTCGTGGGCAAACCTGAGAATTCTCCCGGGCGCGCTGGCCAAGCCCGCGTTTTTGAAGTGCTGGCTCGACCGCTCACATTCCCTGGAGAGCGACACTGGCGTTTGCTGTCCCTTCACTGGGCTGCTCGGACACGCTAATCTTCGCTCAAGCGCGCCTGCCGCTAATTCGAGACGCGCACAGTTGTGTTATGTCTAGTGCGAAGAGTAAGGTGGGGATCACTGTCGTAAGTAGCAATTACTGTGACTGGAATAAACCCGTTTCTAAACATCTCCGTAACAAGCTCAAATGGTTCAAATGGCTATGAGCGCTATGGGACTTAACATCTGGGGTCATCAGTCCCCTATAACTTAGAACTACTTAAATCTAACTAACCTAACGACATCACAAACATCCATGCCCGAGGCAGGATTCGAACCTGACACCGCAGCGGTCGCGCGGTTCCAGACTGAAGCGCCTAGAACCGCTAGGCCACACCGGTCGTCCGTAACAAGTCTATGAAGACCACGGCTCCCTTACAGCAAAATGCTCATAACATATAAAGTGTGTTTGTTTTAATTTGACACAACTAAATATCTAGAAAACGATGGATCGTTCCAAGGTGCGGAAGCAGAGACGATGCTGAGGGCAGATGAAACTAGGAGAGATATTGTTACATGAAGTAAACCGTAAGGGGAGAGCCTTGCGAAAATGCAGACACCCCCAGACGCGGTCCCAGGGCGTCAGTTACTCTTCAAGGAATTAACACGTAACTCCATATCTCGTCTAGACGCTATGGTGAGTTCCCACCGTAGAACTTTGTAACCAACAGGCACGTACTAGCGTATAAAGCCAGCTTGATACCAGCCCTGAGAACAGCAACGTTAGTAGACTCACAAGGGTTAGAAAGAGAGCGAAAACGCCAAAAACAGTTGACCCCCTCTCCCTACTCCGGGGAGCCCGAGGTGCGGGGCTAAATGACGTATAACAATAATGTTGCAAGCCTTATTTGGCAGAGCAGTTACGTTTAGCTTTCAGTTGAAAAATGTTGATAGCAAATACGGACTTAGTGCAACTGCATTAACATCCCCGCCTTAGGAGTAGTAGAGGGACCTGATTGGCAGGGACCTGCAACAGAACTACGGAATTGGCTGGGTGGCTTTAAGTGGGAAAAACAGTGTACTCACGCGACCCTTTAAAACACCTAGGTTCCGCATTTTGACGGAGTTCTCAGTCAGACGATCTGGGCGCCGACACCAGTCTCGGTCCAGGTCCACGTAAGTCTTCTCCTCTCTCTCTCTCTCTCTCTCTCTCTCTCTCTCTCTCTCTCTCTCTCTTGGACTGCCTCAGTGAACAGTGTCACATTCAGTATGTTTTGTTTTGCAACTAAGTTGTTGCCTTAAGATGCTGCTAGTGTTTGCTACTGTGGCTAGCATCCACTCCTCGGACTTCTGCACTGGAATCTGTTGTAACAGTGTTATTCATGCTTTTTCTAACCCTAGAACTAGCCTCCATTGTATTAGTTAGTCCTGTCTGGAATAAACAACTACTTCAAAACCCTGTTTGTCCATGAGTCTCCACAACGAATCCCTACCGAGTCTCGCCACCTGCATTTCTAGTAAATGCCTGTGCCAGTGTTGGCTCAGATAGAAGAAAACAATCAAATGCCTTCACTGTGAATTGTCCTTCTGCCTTCTGCTCTGTACCTATGGGGAGCGCAGACTGACCAGTAACCCTTTTTTCCCTCTTCCTCCTATGTCAGGACACGACAACATCAGTCTCTGCCACAATCGGCCACCTCCTATCTCCGTGGGTGGAGTCAAATTTGTATCTTCAAATCTTGACCGTCCCCCCTTTTTGTTGCGTATTCGGAGTCTACGAAAAAGAATAGAAAAGGCTTATAAAACGCACGATTTACTCAAGCCATTCGTTCCTATTCGTGTTAGATGGAGCTGTAATCGATAAACAGATGTACATGTTTCTGCAATTACGAACCGTCACATTTGATTCTAGATTTCATTTTCGATGTTCGCAATTTGCTTTAGAGTTGCAAATTTCACTGTACTGTAGAATATGGTTCGCCGTTTCTGTGTATGGTTAGATACTGCGTTTAGCGTGATCTAACGACTTGCGTGTAATAAGTTTTCTGTTCGCATGGGGATGTTTGGTGTCAGTCAGTCCCTTTGTCTTTCACATTGGGATGCTTGATATCGATGAGTGCGCCTGTCCGTCACCAGTCGGGTGCTCAATTTCGGTGAACCCCTTGTCTCTCACGATTTGTGTACTTGATTTCCGTGAGTCCCCTTGGCTCAGACCATTGCGGCGACAGATTTCGGTAAGTCCCCTTGCCTCTCACGCTTGGTAATGGTGTACTTCATTTCGATGACTCCCGTTGCCTCTCAACATTGGGGTGCTTGATTTCGGTGAGTCCCCTTACTTCTCATCATAACTATAAGTCACAATAAATACTCACACTGACGACCTACCACTTAGATACATTTATTAATGCGTGCGTGGAATGCAGGTACCCAAGATAAAAGCATGTCTGGTGTAATTTTTGTGGAAACATTTGTGATACGTTCTATCACGTTCTGTCGAGTAGTTGGTACTTCTGCATACTCTTTGTCTCTCAGATATGCCCGCAAGAAAACATCCTGCGACATAGGGTCGGGCGGTCTGGCAAGCCACGTTACTGGACCAGTTCAAGCAACCAATGGTATCGCGATTCAGTGCTTCTTCATCTCTTGCGCAGTAATGTATTTGACAAAAAAATTACATATCCGTGGTAAATAAAATGTAGGATCAAACGCCTAGGTTCCTAACTGCAAGGAAAGGCACGCTTGATATTTGTCGATTACAGCGCCATCTGCGGGAAATTTATGAATGGGAAACAATGGTATGTGTAAACCGCTGGTGATGTTTGGCGTAGAACTCGAATGCGCAACGTAAACGAAGTCCCATCTGAAAGTGTTGGGTCGACCCCAGCCGCATAAGAGGGATGGTTGTGGTGTGACCAGTTGTAGCATTGACATATGTCCCATTTATTAATATTAATTTTTCACATAGAACATTTCTTTCATATGATGCGTCGCTTTAAAGATATTTAGTTGTCTCAGGCTAAAATAAACGCCATGTATTCAGAGTGTTTAAGAACGACGTTTTAAAAATTTGGAGACAGTTTCCTTACACTAAAACAAGAAAAAAATATCCAGTAAACATGGGCTCTAAAATGCATATCTTAAGAATTGTAAGCAGTTGTATATCCTCGATAGTGAGCAACATCCTTCTTCTACTGAACAAGTGATTGTACCTCTTAAGGTATGCGCTTGACACCTCATGTCTACTGGACATTTCTTTGTTTTCGTCCACACTACCTCACACCAAACTATGGAAAGCATAGAGCTTGCAGTATGAAAGATGTGTTTCACAGTATCGAAGATCAAAAAGGGCTCACATCTCTTCATATATGCATTTTAGAGTTCATGCATACTAGAGAGTGTTTTTCTTCATTTGGTTTAAAAAAATGTGTCCTCAAATTTTGAAAACGTCATTACGAAACAACCTATATACTGAATATAGCAACGGCCTTGCCACAGTGGATACACCGGTTCCCGTGAGATCACTGAAGTTAAGCGCTGTCGGGCGTGGCCGGCACTTGTATGGGTGACCATCCAGCCGCCATGCGCTATTGCCATTTTTCGGGGTGCACTCAGCCTCGTGATGCCAAAAGAGGAGCTACTCCACGGAATAGTAGCGGCTCCGGTCACAGACAACCATCATAACGACCGGGAGAGCCCCTCCTATCCGTATCCCCTCGGTCGTATGGTCCCGATGGGCCACTTGTGGCCTGAAGACGGCGTGCTGCTGCTATATATTAAATATACATACTGTGTTATGGTCCCCGACAAACCCTGGACAATGCCAACGCGACGTGGCTTGTCTGACAGACACAGATAGCTTTACCATAGGAGCAAACCACAATGAATGGGTACCTGTGGAGAGGCCAGATTAACGTGTGCTTCCTGAAGAGAAATAGCAGCCTTCTCAGCAGTTGCAGGAGCAGCAGTCTGGATGACTGACTGATGTGACCTTGTAACATACGCAAGTAGTAGGTTAGTGACGGTGTCAGGACCGTTTTGATATCAAATTGATATGCAAATTAATTAAATTGATCAATTAATTCTCCACCCCCACCCCAAACCGTGCCCACCCCCACCCCCAGATGATATCACGTGTTCTTTTCAGTCTGCACATGGGCGCTAGACCCCTCCTCCCCACGCTCCCCCTACCAGAACATACCCTACTGGAGG
Source organism: Schistocerca americana (assembly GCF_021461395.2). NCBI lineage: Eukaryota > Metazoa > Arthropoda > Insecta > Orthoptera > Acrididae > Schistocerca > Schistocerca americana. The sequence goes on along the minus strand of NC_060122.1, from coordinate 70,828,324 downwards.
AAATTTCGAATTTTGGCGGTAATTTCTTTGTCCCAGGGCTGACGTCTCTGTCGAACCCCCACCCAGAAATTGGTGGGAAAAATTAGTGGTGGTCTTTCCTGCACTCAAACCCTGGTCCTCCTGCTGAAAAGCCCAATTACAAAAATGGTTCAAATGTCTCTGAGCACTATGCGACTTAACTTCTGAGATCATCAGTCACCTACAACTTAGAACTAATTAAACCTAACTAACCTAAGGACATCACACACATCCATGTCCGAGGCAGGATTCGAACCTACGACCGTAGCAGTCGCTCGGCTCCGGACTGTAGCGTCTAGAACCGCACGGCCACTCCGGCCGGCGCCCAATTACACCCCACTAACAGAATTCTACCACCAGAGGCGCTTAGGATTGACAGGAAATTAAAAATGGCAGCGCCCTTTCCGTGACTCAAACCCTGCTTGATGGAAAGCACAAGTGCAGGCCCCCCCCCCCTCCACATGGAAACTGTCCAGATGCAGGAGAGCAAGGTTAGGTTAGTGTACTTTATTTATTTTGGTAGGGAAACTGACGCAAATATCAGTCCTAATTACGTAATTAATCATAAAGATCGTGCCTAATTACTAGACCACGGATTTTTAGGTCGTAAAAAAGTGTGTTTTAGGCACCTAAAATAGGTTCCTTCAGTAGTTCATTTAGGCTATATAAAACCTAAAATAGGCTCTAATAAAAATGATGCAGAGAAAATAAAAATAAATTAAAATACAGTGTTGACAGTATGAACATCTTATTAATCATTAAAACAAGGAGAACGAATATTTACACACTTACAGAGCACAGCAATATACAACGTTAATGTTGAACATAACTCCAAATATTTTTGAGTTCCTGCAAGATAAAGATCTCCGTAAAAAAGATGTGGCAATGGTTTAATTAATACATTCGTAGTTCCACATATTCTGGCCATAGTTGGCTTCACAATAAATAACCAAAATCTTTTCTAGGTTTTCTAGTGACAAACTGTGACGCTTGTCAATCAGAATCAATTTATACGCTGAAAAAGAACGTTCTACATCAACAGATGTGACAGGGGCGTACTTCATTTTCGGCACATGTTGAACAGGAATGCTGCAGTCAGGAGTGCTTGATTTTCCACTAAGTATGTCGGCAGCTGCACACAACTCCTTCAGGCCAGTGTTCTTCTCCAAAACCGTTCGCTTTTTGCCCGTATTTTTTCCCTTACTTCACTTGGTACTTCATTAATTTTCAATTTGACTTCTTCAAGCAAAGAAATATTGTCGTAGATAGGTCTCCCTGAGCCTTCTAATTGTGAAATTATTCTTGCCAAAAATGTGTAGTGGGCCCCAATGTAAGATAAGTCCCGTTTTAAAGAAGAATCTTCGAGTAACTCCATTGCTGCAGTTACAGATGCAGCATCCTCCAGTACATTTTCAACCACCTTCTGGACAGGTGAGAGGTGCGTACTATAGTATTCCGCTGCTATCAGCCACATGCCCCGGTGGGTGATAACAGGCTCTGGCAGCAATGGGACATCTGGAAGCTGTTCTTTGAATGCCTGTATTCTTGATGGTGCCTTAACAAAAAATTTCTTCACCATAGATATTACTTTATTGACTTTAGGAAATTGTAGCCTTACTTGCTCTGCTATGCGGTTGATCCCATGCACTACACTAGTTACGTGCAGCATCAATGGGTAGAATACTTTTAATAGTGCTATCATATATGCAGCAACATCAGTGACGGCCAGAAGCACCTTCTCATCCACTCCGTTTGGGTATAGCACCTTAAGCCCATTGTTCACAAACTGTTCTATTGTTTGTTGGTTAGTTTTTGCAAACTGTTTTGAGTAAATCAAATGATCCCTGGATGGAACATCTGGATCTAGATTGCCAATAATCACGTTTGCAATGTAACGGCCAAGACTGTCAGTAGTTTCATCCACAGAAATCCATATACAAGATTCTCCAACATCTTCTCGGATTCTGTGCAATGCAGCATTGTAAGCTGAATCCACATAATTCTTACGTAAAGTTGACTCTGCAGGAATAGACTGATGGCAGTACTTCTCAAGAAAACCTCTGAAAATAGGGTTTTCTAGTTTCCAAAAGGGGATGTTTGCTGCCACAAGTACATGACACATATCACTGCAGAACTTGTTTTTTTCGGAGGATTCACCAGATTTATTGGTTAAAGAGTTTGCTTCAATTTTGACTTTCGTTCAATATTAGCTTTATGTGCTATTCCATCTGCATGCTGAGTTAAGTGAGATTTCTTAACACTCGAAACCTAATACGAGAGAAAAGGGAAATGCAATTTAGAATCGCATATAAATAGTATTTCGTATTACTAAAGGATAGCGATGAAAAAGAATCCTACGTGACAGGAAAATAAGAAGTCTAAGAAAACATCAACTAACCTCCTTGTTGCATGTTTGGCAGAAAATAATTTTCCCATCTGTTGTATAACGCGGAAAGTCTTGCAGCCATTGCCTTATATGAGTAGACTTTGAACTAGCTGTTTTCGGTATGGCGTATAATTCTCACACAGAAACTAGAATTCATTTTGCACTTAGAACGTCAGTAACACTTATCACGTCGGTCGCTACACAATGTACTGATTTGTTTTCCCTGGGAAAAAGTGAAAAGTGAACGATGACCTTTTTTTTTTTTTTTTTTTTTTTTTTTGAACTGCGGTGCATGGGAGCGGTAGGGGAAGTACCGTACTCGTTGCTGGACATATGGCACCTGACAGATGGCAGCCCCTTCTGAACAAGCAAATTGAATCTACCGGTGTTTCAGATGAAAACATCTCACTACTGGCAAATTATTTTTCGAACCGGAAAATTCACGTATAATACCTTTCACGAAACAGAGTAGTTTGATAGGACTGCCTGTAGACAGCAGCGAGAAAATGCGCGAAGGGCAGTAATTTAGCTATTTAGCTATAGAGGGCGTCTACGATTAACATAGTGATTTTTTATTTTCCATGCTCAGCTTAAGGCCTATGAAACCGTTTCTTTGCAAAAATACACAGCTGGCCAGTGTCCTACGAACGAAATAATTTCAAATATAACATTTAGTACCCCCACGTTCGATTCTAATGGGTAACTCAGATCTTTGACCGGTTCCCATTCGCTCACTGAAGTTAAGCACTGTCGCTTTCGGCGCGTACTTGGATGGATGACTATTCAACCGTGCCGAGTGCTGTTGGTAGTAAGGCAAGCAAAGGAATTGTAAACAGTCTCTAACGACCTTCGCCTTCGACGAGACGTAAAGCCCCAAGTTTACTTCCTTTTTCTAATCTTTGAAAACACAAGAACTCTATGTCAGATTAACGAAATAGGTGCTTTTTAGGATTTTGATGCCGAAATAGGCCAAATTAGGCGTCAACGTCGAAATACGCAATTTTAGGTCCTATAGAACTAACGGTATTCAGTTTAGTTAGTCATGAAACGCGTAAGTACTAACTTATATGCAAATTGGAACTTAGGAAAAAAATAGGTTTTAACCTAAAGATCCGTGATCTATCTTTTACATTAGTAAAACACTTATAAAGAGTATTTGGTATTAACAGGGATAGCGATATAAAAAAATAAAAAAGGCTGAAGTGTTAGGCAAATACGAAGCATGAGCGCATATCAACTAGCCACCTTGCTGCACGCTGGGCAGAATATATTTTTTTCCATCTGTCGTATAGTGTGGAAAAACTTGGAGCCACTGTCTTATATGATGAAATAGGCACTTTTAGAACATTAAAGCCGAAATAGGCACTATCGTCGAAATAGGCTTTTTTAGGTCCTATAGAATTAAAGCTATTAAGTGTAAATAGTCATGAAACGCATAAGTACAAATTTTTATGAAAATAGGAACTCAGGAACAAAATAGGTTTTTACCTAAAATCCGCGGTCTACTAATTACACACCCATATGCATAGCGCTATACAAGAAGAGAATAAAATCGCAATACAACTCAAAAACTGACGATGCCATACAACTGCCGTTATCCTGCTGGGAAAAAAATTCGCAATACCACTCGAAACAAGTGACAGACACACTCAAACTCTACCACACACCTACAAGCTGGCAGGGAAAAGGCAGGGGACAGACATTAAACTGATGAGATATGGTGGTTGACAGAGAGGATTTTAAAAAGTGTATAACCTGTAAGCATACAGTATCTATCGTTGTTTGACGTCAGAGATCGTTAAAGCTGCCTACTCAAAACCTTCCCTACAGCCCAGTTAATCGAACCCAATACACGCTGTCACAACTGACCTAAAAAATGCGTCACAGTTCTAATTACACTTCGAAAATGTAGAAAACCAGCACTAGTGATGGCTGGGTCATAATGCAGCACATGGCCTGGGGAAAATCGTCGTCCTAAAATACTGCAAAGGGGTGGTAGTTGGACGTGCATTCTGCTCAACCTAGAATCTGCCGAAAACCGAGGCCCTCTCACCTCTCCTACGCCTCCCCCTTCCTTCGCCATGCATTCGTCTGTCCACCTACATGGAGGGAACGTGCTTCTTCAAACGGCCAGATGCTCCACGTGAGGCCTCGCTCCATCGCTGCCTACCCTTTGCTGTTTTTCTGTGGCTCAACTGCCGACTCCTCTACAGCCATAGGACTCAACAGATGCTCCATGGTCACTCGCGATACGCGTCATGCCTTGAGACGACGGTCCTAGACAACACAAAGGGGGAATTTACCATCTTAACCCTACCGGAGAACGCTCCAGCTGGTCGGCAGCACTCGGCTTTCCTCTATGTGGTCACCACCTTATGGCGACGCTCTTACACCAACACAGTAGCGTCAACAAAACAATAGGAGATAAAAGGACGGTCACCTCAAGTGTAACTTGTTCATGTAAAACCTAGTGACAGAGTCCCCACACACCACCCCCTGGATGGAGAATAGCTGTGTCCGGCGACCACTCACAGCAGACACTCTCCCCTCCCCCCCACCCTCACCTTCAGCAGACCGCCGTTATGCGATGGAGAACAACTGTATTAGGTGTCAACGCATCTATAATCAAGCATGTATTAAAAAAAAAGGAAAACACAATAGTGAAGATTATAAATCTCCTCTTTCCAAGCAAATAGGCAAATATTTACGTTTAGTTTTATGAGCAATATCGGTATAGTTATTACGTTCAACTGCAGGATACAATTTGCGTCTCATTATTTTGTAATGTCCAACGAATTGCACCGCCACCAATCACAAATGATCATCAGAGACATGTCCACCATGTGTGAAATCAGGAAAAAGACTTCGACCATTATGCTGCAAAAATTATCGATACTGCAGAATGTGCTTATTATCTCGAAACCGTCATCGGAATAAAGAAAAGGCGATAATGTAAACTCCAAAGAAGAAAAAGTAATGTATATTAAGCAATTTCTTTCATCTTGTTGAACAAATTACACGACCGGAGACGTCATCCGGGGTGGGGGTGGGCATAGTCGGCAGCGGGGGTGGGCGTGCCGAGGGCAGGGAGGAATTAATTGATCAATTTAATTAATATTAATATCAATTTGATATCAAAAATGCGCTGACGTCGCCAGTACTCTACTACTGACGCAAACAGGGCCTTGCTGATCTAGTTCATGGAACAGCTGAGGCAATGTGAAACTAATGCTGTTACTTTTCCCAGCTCTGCTTTGTGTAAAATGGGACAAAATGGTCACCACAACTTTTTGTACTCCAAGAGATGCTCCAATATGTCGTTTTGACTGAAGGAAACTCACAGACACTGAATGTAAGATCTGGGACAGGAATCGCCATGAATCATTATAGGCTTTTCTGTGCTGATGCAGGACGAGTCGTAAAATATTCGGGGGTAAAAATAGTCCCAAATTCGGATATATGGGGGAGGGGTTACTGCTCAGATGGGTGTTGTCATCAGGAAAATAAAAAATCGAATTCTACAGGTATGATCATCGAATGTTAGATCCATTAATCAAGTACACTACTGGCCATTAAAATTGCTACACCACGAAGATGACGTGCCACAGACGCGAAATTCAACCGACAGGAAGACGATGCTGTGATATGCAAATGATTAGCTTTTCAGAGCATTCACATAAGGTTGGTGCCGAGGCGACATCTACAACTTGCTGACATGAGGAAAATTTCCAACCGATTTCTCACACACAAACAGCAGTTGACCGGCGTTGCCTGGTGAAACGTTGTTGTGATGCCTCGTGTAAGGAGGAGAAATGCGTACCATCACGTTTCCGACTTTGAAAAAGGTCGGATTGTAGCCTATCGAGATTGCGGTTTATGGTATCGCGACATTGCTGCTTGAGTTGGTCGATATCCAATGACTGTTAGCAGAATATGGAATCAGTGGGTTCAGGAGGGTAATACGGAACGCCGTGCTGGATCCCAACGGCCTCGTATAACTAGCAGTCGAGATGACAGGCATCTTATTCGCATGGCTGTAACGGATCGTGCAACCACGTCTCGTTCCCTGAGTCAACAGATGGGGACGTTTGCAAGACAACAACCATCTGCACGAATAGTTCGACGACGTTTGCAGCAGCACGGACTATCAGCTCGGAGACCATGGCTGCGGTTACCCTCGACGCTGCATCACAGACAGGAGCGTCTGCGATGGTGTACTCAACGACGAACCTGGGTGCACGAATGGCAAAACGTCATTTTTTCAGATGAATCCAGGTTCTGTTTACAGCATCATGATGGTCGCATCAATGTTTGGCGTCATCGCGGTGAACTCACATTGGAAGCGTGTATTCGTCATCGCCATACTGGCGTATCACCCGGCGTGATAGTATGGGGTGCCATTGCTTACAGGTGTGGGTCACCTCTTGTTCGCGTTGACGGCGATTTGAATAGTGGACGTTACATTTCAGATGTGATACGACCCGTGGCTCTACCATTCATTCGATCCCTTCTAAATCCTGCATTTCAGCTTGATAATGAGCGACCGCACGTTGCATGTCCTGTACGGGCCTTTTTGGATACTGCAAATGTTCGACTGCTGCCCTGGCCAGCACATTCTCCAGATCTCTCACCAATTGAAAACGTCTGTTCAATGGTGGCCGAGCAACTGGCTGGTCACAATACGCCAGTCACTACTCTTGATGAACTGTGATTTCGTGTTGAATGTGCATGGGCAGCTGTACCTGTACACGCCATCCAAGCTCTGTTTGACTCACTGCCCAGGGGTATCAAGGCTGTTGTTACGGTCAGATGTGGTTGTGCTGGGTACTGATTTCTCAGGATGTATGGACCCAAATTGCTTGAATATGTAATCACATGTCAGTTCTAGTATAATATATTTGTCCAATGAATACGTGTTTATTATCTGCATTTCTTCTTGGTGTAGCTGTTTTAATGGCCAGTAGTGTAGGTTGGTTAGATCATTTAAAAACGTAAATGTATACGCTGAAGTTGTGTTTTTTTATGAATTAGTGAAGTTTGGTGACATGATAAACAAGAATCCTGGTCAGGTGAGTACAGGGTAATAAATACAAAAGCAAACAGGGGTCTGGCTGGCGTAGCTCTACAAGTGAATAAGAAAATAGGAATGGCAGTAAGCTATTATGATCAGAATAGTGTACGCATTATCACAGCCAAGATCTACACGATGCCAACACCCACCACTTTAGTACTGGTTTACAAGTCATCTAGCTCCGAACATGATATTGATAGAATTTACGAAGAGATTTGTTATTCAGATAGTTGACGAAGACCAAAAATTTATTTGTATGAGGAACAAGAATTCGATAGTGGGAAAAATAAGGGAAATTGAAATAGTGGGAGAATGAAAGAGGAAGCAACATGTAGAATTTAGTATGGAGTATGATTTCATCACCTCTGGCACTTGATTTATGAGCACAGTGAACATGAGTTCGCCTCGCGGGATAGCCGCGCGGTCTCAGGCGCCTTGCACCGGTTCGCGCGCCTCCCGCCGTCGGTGGTTCGAATCCTCCCTCAGGCATGGCTCTGTGTGCAGTCCTTAGAGTACGTTTAAGTTAGGTTAAGTAGGGTGTAAGCCTTGGGACGGATTACCTCAGCAGTTTGAGCCCATAGGAACTTATATATATGGTTCTTTAGGTATCATTTTAGAGCCCATATTTACTGGACATTTTTCTTGTTTTGGTCCGTACTAGATCCTTCAAAAATATGCAAATCAAACAGCTTGCAGTAGAAGAGATATTTCACCGTATTACAGCGATCGTTCTTTACGTGTAGCATTCATGACTGGAATGGGAAACTGACAGTTATATATGTAGTACCCTCCGCCACATTAAATAAAGTGGCTCGTGCAGTATAGACGTAGATGTCGGAAGTTAACTTACACTGCTTACAATATACATAAATGACCAAGTAGATAGTGTCAGAAGTTGCAGCATTAGAAAATTGCAGCGAAATGCAGGAAGATCTGCAGTTGACAGGCACTTGGTGCAGGGAGTGGCAACTGGCCCTTAACATGGACAAATGTAATGTATTGCAAATACATAGAAAGAAGGATCCTTTATTGTATGATTATGATAGCGGAACAAACACAGGTAGCAGTTACTTCTGTAAAGTATCTGGGAGTATGCGTACGGAACGATTTGAAGTGGAATGATCATATAAATTTAATTGTTGGTAAGGCGGGTGCCAGGTTGAGATTCACTGGGAGAGACCTTAGAAAATGTAGTCCATCAACAAAGGAGGTGGTTTACAAAACACTCGCTTGACCTATACTTGAGTATTGCTCATCAGTGTGGGATCCGTACCAGGTCGGGTTGACCGAGGAGATAGAGAAAATCCAAGTAGAGCGGAGCGTTTCGTCATAGGGTTATTTGGTAAGTGTGATAGCGTTACGGAGATATTTAGCAAACTCAAGTGGCAGACTCTGCAAAAGAGGCGCTCTGCATCGCGATGTAGCTTGCTGTTCAGGTTTCGAGAGGGTGCGTTTCTGGATGAGGTACCGGATATATTGATTCCCCCTACTTATACCTCCAGAGGAGATCACGAAAGTGAAATCAGAGAGATTCGAGCGCGCACGGGGGCTTTCCAGCAGTCGTTCTTCCCGCGAACCATACGCGACTGGAACAGGAAAGGGAGGTAATTACAGTGGCATGTAAAGTGCCCTCCGCCGTACACCGTTGGGTGGCTTCCGGAGTATAAATGTAGATGTAGATGTAGAACAGAAATGCAAGTTTATTTTAAAATTTACCGCAAACTAACCTTTCATACTTTGTTGCTGGTATGATCTAGATATTATCATTTTGTACGTACGGACCACCGTAGACCCCGGCCCTTGTGATAGAGTCCATCGCGGTTGGATGCTGTCGCAGACGCTGAAGCTGCTCAGACTGGGTCTCCGGAGCTGTGCAGGTAGGCCTTCAGTGCTGACCGCAGCTGTCCACTTTCATCTCAGCGACATCGCGCCCCCTCCTCCGACACACAGGCACACATTCCCCCACAAGGAAGATGAAGCCACGGTGGCTGACCGCAGCGAGCCGACGATAAACCACTTTACGGCGGAAGATGAGCCCGCTAGATGTTCCACCGAGCGCTCGTAAAGGGCGGCCCAAAAGAGAGAGAGAGAGAGAGAGAGATAGAGAGAGAGAGAGGCAGAGTACGACGTGCTGCCTGGAAGCAATCGCCGTATGGCCTTGTCGCTGCTCTGTGTAGCAGCGTACATAAAGGGCAGAGGGCTCTCGACATGCGGCTCCTACCCAGTCGACATTCGATATCGATTCTCGAAATTCAGAACTGGCACTGCGCCTTGATGTGGTTGTTCAGTCTCAGGTGAAAAGGTTCGCACACACCAGCCTTCTGATGTACCTGGGAGTTTTGCGATTTGGTTAACGAGATATTAACGTCTGTTCCAGCAAAGAAATGTGTCTTGGGGTCTTGTATAGCATATTTTCACTAAAAACACTACATTCTTTGTGCAGACAGCCAGAGAACACTCTCAACTAATGAAGCGACTACTGGACGGACGTAGGAGGGTAAAATACGAGAATTCAACGACAGACATACCGTTCTTTACGCGAAAATGTCCTTCAGCGTTCGGTCAAGGGAAGGAGATCTGTTCCGCGGCTGACAATGGAACAACACCAAATAAAGAGCAAACCAGACTATGCACATACTGTAGAAGTTCCAATCCGAGTTTTACACACGCTCTGTCTTAAGTGTGCGGTAAAGTGAGGAACAAAGCGAAGCAAAACGGGCATTAAGCCAAAATCAGGCATTCTCATTCAGTTGCGCGCAGTCAGTTGCATCCTCTTGCTCTACGGATAAAACTGCGCAGCTTCTGCATAGGAAAGATAATAGTCGACTCCGAAGTTGTGATACCATCGACGTTTGATACCATCGACGTCCAGGCAGCATTTTCGCTATAGATGCTACTCTCTTAATACATGTTTCTACTCGAACAGTTCCGAAAGTACATCATCCGTTCTGAGACTGTGGGACATCATGGATTCAGAATAAATATGATTAAATTGTCGTCGAAATGATTCTTACAGTTCTTACGAACATCTTCAATTTCTCTCTCTTTTCTAGTGACAACATAGCTTAAGCCCTAGCAATACCGACGCATTTTCCGTAACGCACGTTACTAAAGGGGCGGGTGGAGGGAGGGTACTTTACGCCCGTATACATAAACGCTAAAAAGGGTATTCGTTCACTGCTGTTAACACACTTTAACAACATAATTTTGAAACAGGTACTTATATGTAAGTGGGTCCAGAACCTGAAAATATCTTTTAGCACCCTGCTAGTAGTGTCAAGGCACTTTGAATAAAGTGTACTATCAACTGTACTGTGGCAACAGCAAAAATGTTTAAATGGAAATTTCGTTAACTGCTGTTGAGTTTTACTCAGATCATACATTTTGAAGAAATATCGACGTGTAACTACAGCCTTAAGCCAGGAAGCACTGAATATGCTTTCATTGGGAAGAGTGACACCTACTACTGCGACGTAAATTTAAAACATTTCTGGAATCTGGCACAAAAATTCAATAAAACAATAAATACTTTTCACAAAATCTTAGAATAGAGAAAACTGACTGCATTATAATATTTTCAAAAGGTGGGCATAATGTACCCCGCCCCCCTTAGTGGTGCGAGGGTTAATTCAAGCAAAACCAAAGATTTGCAACAAAAAATCAGCATGCGACGACAGCCAGATGAGAATATTAGATGCGACGCCCAAAGACTGCGACTGTGTTCTCCACAAACAGCTCACGGACTAAATTAAAAATTTTAAATGAACCGTAGAATTCACAGTCTTGAGAATATTAGATTTTGGTTCAAATGGCTCTGAGCGCTATGGGACTTAACATCTGAGGTCATCAGTCTCCTAGAACTTAGAACTACTTAAACCTAGCTAACCTAAGGACATCACACACATCCATGCCCGAGGCAGGATTCGAACTTGCGACCGCAGCGGTCCCGCGGTTCCGCACTGAAGCGCCTAGAACCGCTCGGCCACACCGGCTGGCTAGTCGATTTTATTTTATTTTATTTGAACAGGTAACCACTTTTGGCTTTATGCTAATCATAAGATTGTATAAGAGGAGGTTTTGTCGTTAGTAGTAGCTTCCTCGGTAAATATCAATCTGTCTTTCGTAAACACCATAGCAGGACACCTGCATTACTCAAACTGATTGACGATATCAAAAATGCCGTGGAGAGTCGTCGAGCGACCATTTACAAAGGCGCTGATTGATACCAGCGAGGCTTTTGATATTGTTAATTTCGATATATTTGTTATGAACATGAAACAGCTGAATTTCCCGAGCAGTGCCAATACCGTTGATCAACAGGTGTCATAAAAAGAAATGTCATCCCGTCTTCTGTGGATCACAGAAGTCGTTATGGAATCACGAGCTTTCGTGAGTAATCCAGGGTTCACTCGTTGATCTGTTTCTTTTCTCCCCGTAGATCAATGAGATTCCGTCTGTGTTAAATTCTTGTAACTATCACATGCAGATGAAATAAACTGTACTACATATTGATTCTGTTGTCAGATATGAATAATGAGATTAGTGCAGTATTACCATGGTCACAAATCGTTGGTCTTTACTAAACCCTCGATAGTCACGGAACATAAATGAAACGCAATTGAAGTTCTGAAGCAAAATTTCGATAAACCAGTTCCTCTCACTCTTCTGGAAGGTATCTACTCATGGTATTAAAAGCAGTAACAGCTGTATGCATAGTCTTAGTAGAACATGTTAAGTGGTAAGTTTAACAGTTACATCATATAGGAGATTTCTCTCTTGGACAACTGCAAATCGTAATGTTTATATGTAGTGTGACGTAACATGAAAGAAACTCTAGCCCAGTCATAAGTTCCGTCGAAAGTAGCAACCTGTTCCGTATGCTTGGTCCTCCTTTAAAAGTCTACGATGGGTCACTATATCAAATGCTTTCTGGAAATATTAGAAATTTGGAATCCATTGTTGCCCTTCATCCATGTTTCACAGGATATCGTGTGAATGAAGGGCAGAGTTTCACACGAGAAATACTTCCTCAGTGCTGATTTGTGAACAGAAATTTTTTTCAAACAAATTTCGGGTTTGCAGTCTGTCGTCGTTTAATTTCCACCTCCCCCCCCCCCCCCCGCCCCCGCGCCGGCGACGAGTACTCGCTCTGTTCCGCTATACAATGCGCAGTGAGTATTCAGGGCATGCGTCAAAATCAAGTTGATAGACGGACGACACTCACCCGCGGCAGGGCCCTCGCAGGTGGAAACGCGCGGAACTCAGCTGTACTCTGTGTTACCGCTCGTTTCGGCCGTTAGCGCACTCTATCGTCTTCGGTTAGAACAAATCGTGAAGATGATGGAGTTCCACGCACTGTCCAACTGGAAGACGCTGTCACGGTTGATCAGATTTTCCGCCAGCGTTATTTCCGCGGCTTCTTTAATAATGGATTCCCAAAAAGGTATTGCTGTGGACAGAATCATAGTTCTATTATACCCCATTGAATATCCAGTGGAGATACAGTGTTCGGCAATAGAACGGTTGCTTAGCTGCACGCCTGCTATTGCCGAACACTGATATTCAGTACAGCGTTCTTTGCCAGTACGTGCGGTCTCTCCAATACAACCTATACCACAATGGAAAGGTATGAAATGAAATTTCGGCCCTCCGCAATAATACGTCGTCGTTCACAGATCCCAAATAGACTGCAGCCCTAGGTAGTGGATGGAAAACCGCTTTCACCTGAAATTTGTAGAAGAGTCTTGCCACTTTAAAAGAAATTTAGCCCACAAAGGAAGAAAAGTTAACGATTTTGGCAGCCTGTTTTCTTCTTCATCGACTTCCCGACTCTTATTTTTAAATGACAGTGCCCTGCAATTCTACAGAGTGGAATATCCATTTTTTATGAACGTTGTCTTTGGGGGGGGGGGGGGGGGGAGCTCTCTTTAGGCAAACTGTCTTGATCTGAGACAGAATTAGCTAAGTGTACACAGTGTGAGCACACTCACAGTTTGTGATGGGTGACGACGACTTGACACTTGCAGATAAAAATCGATATGAATGTGCTTATGATAAACTGAATGCTCCAGAGATCCATCACTCTTCCGTGTAACCGAGACGTGCAAGTAAGGCATGCAAGATTCTTCCGCTATTTCCATACTGAACTGAACGTTATTATGGATGGAGTTGAGGTGGTAAAGATGATTGGCAGGTGCCCAGTCGAAATACCGTTTGAGGAATTAAACAACGACCGCCTGCAGGCCTGCAGTGGATACACCGGTTCCCGTCAGATCACCGAAGTTAAGCACTGTCGGGCGTGGCCGGCAATTGGCTGGGTGACAATCCGGGCCGCCAGGCGCTGTTGCCATTTTTCGGGATGCACTCAGCCTCGTGATGCCAATTGAGGAGCTACTCGACCGAATAGTAGCAGCTCCGGTCAAAGAAAACCATCGTAACGACCGGGAGAGCGGTGTGCTGACCACACACCCCTCCAACCGCATCCTCAGCTGAAGATGACACTGTGGTCGGATGGTCCCGATGGTCCACTTGTGCCCTGAACACGGAGTGCTTGAGTGCCTACAGGCCCGAAATTTGTCTGAACGTTCAATTCGCCTCGAAAATTTTAAAATTGACCACACAAACGTTTCTATCTCTGTGAAATTTATTATATTAAAATTTAAAATATATTCAAAAATCCTGCAACAAACTGGTGTTGGGGATAGGGGTCTGTAATTTGATGTGTGCGTTGTTTTGTCCTTATTACACACAAGAGCCACATGCGCTTTCTTGAATCGCTTGGAAATTTGCATTGGGGGAGAGATGTGCCATAACTGTTGCTATATAACATACCATTGCCTAAGAGTAGTCTCCGTCAAATCGAACTGCTGTTCCATCCAGAACAGGCGACTTGCTTGTTTTCAACGCTTGCGGTTGCTTGTCAACGACAGGGATACCTGATGTCCTCCATACGGGTTTCTGTGCGACGGTCGAACAATGATACGTATGCGTGAGTGATTTTTCAAACGTGGAAATTTTACGTGACAGCTTTCATTTGATGCATTCTGTTGCATACTATATGGGTCGACAAGTGAATGGATACAAGTCTTCGACCCATTTACTGCTCTTCCGAAGGATTCAAATTTTCTCTTGTTCTCGTCAAGATCTTCCGCTAAGAAATGACGGTGGAAGTTGTCGTATGGCTCTCACATCAATATATTTAATAGATGCACCTATTATTGCTAACGACTAACGACCCAAAAATGTATATCAACAAGTAAGAGTATGTGAGTCAATGAGAGAGGTGTGGTGGTAGGACGTGGAATGTAAAAGATTGAGATATCGTTCAGTGAAGTGTTCTTGACAGTCCGTGCAAGCACAAGCCATACAATTTCTGTAAGAGCAGCTGATGCTTTACCACAGCCTACAGCCCACACAACGATCCACGTAATCATACAGTGGAATAACGTTTCTTAAAAATAAATTGGTATTTAAAACTACTACAGCATTTTTAAAGCTACATCTGTGAAAATTGGTATTTGCCTTCTCGGTTATAAAATCAACATCTACATCTACGTGATTACTCTGCGATTCACAATAAAGTGCCTGGCAGAGGGTTCAATGAACCACCTTCATGCTGTCTCGGAGTGTGTTGCTGTGTTCATGACGCGTTCATCTTCTCGTTTGTGTCTTTGTGTGACAAGATGTATGAATAAATTGGCCATATAGATGGTGTTCGAAAAAGTGCCGTATATTTTGAGAACAGGTAGTAACGATCAAAACATGAAAAAAATTCTAATAAACATCGGCTATAAAGGGCATACTTTAAGAGTATGAGGATTTGTTCATCTTCAGTACTATGAAGGTGATAGTATTGACCGAAACAACAACAAAATGTCCAATAAACATGGGATCTAAAATGTTTGCCTTAAGAGATTTGAGCACTTGTTTAACACAACTTGTGTTTCACGGTATCGATGATGAACAAATGCTCATACTCTTGCAGTATGCACTTTATAGCCCACGTTTATTGGACTTTTTTCTTATTTTATGGTTGCTACCACCTCAGAAAACATTCGACACTTTTTTTCAACACTTTCTATAATAAGAACAAACAGTGCTCTGGAAGCAACGACATTTCATTCGAGGTGGAGGCGCGCAGTGATTGATGTTTTGGGTTTTGGAAAATATTTTATTGCTCGACATAATCACAAGAACTTCGGTTTGTATCAACTGTTCGCCTAAAGGAATCGGCAATCCCTCAGACGGTGCAGTATCAAGGCGTTGCTCCCCGGACTGAGTCGATCACAACACGGACGACAGACGCAGGGCAAACGCCACCAGTGGTCCTTCGTGCAAGATACCTATATCCTACGATGTGTGACGTGTGCGGAATTCGATCGGTACGCAATTCCTCCGTTCCCCGGCTATAGAGGGCGGCGCAAGCCAACACGTCGGCAGTTCGCTCCAGCGGAACTCTGGGCCAATTCGTGCGCCGGATCTCAGCAGTCCATCAGTCAGAGCACAGGAGCAAGCCACCATAGCGGGACCTACGACTTTCAGCGATATCGTAAGACACATCTGTAGGCCAACTATGCCGAACGGTCAGCCTCCGTTGTCAGGCGTTACAGTCTTCACGTCCCACTGCGTTTATTCGCTGGTGTGTTCCAGGCATACGCCTGCTAGTGTCTAAGAAGTTGTTTTATTTTTATTGAGAAGAGTTTTCCTCTGTTATGAAACCTGTCTACTGTGGTCGTAACAAAATCTTGCTCATATTACCTGTGTCTTATTATTTCTTAACAAGCATCTCACCGTGGGAAATATAGCTATGGCGGCGATTATTTCGACCCAGGTGCTCACATGTGTGTTTTCTCTGTTCCTTATGCTTCCAGGTCACCTGATTTCGGTTTTTTTCTTTCTTCTGCATGCCCGAACAGCCAGTATCACAACCCCTTGATATGACATATGCTGCTCTTTCTGCAAGACATGGAGCATGTCACGTAAGGATTGGTTTTACAACAGCGGCCGCCGATGGCTCAACGGGCTTCTAGGCCGTTTTTCATGACTAAAGGCTTTCGCGGCGCTGCTCCAGCGTTTCCCTCTTTCGAGAAGAAAGTCGAACCTTGGACGAACTACTTGGCGAACCTTGAGTAACGTTTTGTGGCGTACGGTATCCCGGGCCACGCCCATCGTAGCACGTTTCTTCAACCCTATGTCGGATAAGAGGTTTCCCACCTTCTTCAGCAGTTGAAACCTGAATGCCCTACCATATGATTAAGTAAAATTTTTCTTGTAAGCATATTTTGACTCGCAGCTGTACGTTGTTGCGACACCGGCCCCGGATCGAATCCCCCCGGCGGGTTATCGACGTCGGTCGGTGTGCCGGCCAGCCTGGGTGTGGTTTTTAGGCGGTTTTCCACATCCCGCTAGGTGAATACCGGGTTGGTCTCCACGTTCCGCCTCAGTTACACGACTCGCAGACATCTGACACGCTCGCACTATTCCATGTATTACACTAGACGCGGACAGCAGGGGTACACTAATTCCGTCCTGGGGGATACAGGGTGGCGGCAGGAATTGCATCTGGCCACCCCTTTCCACTAACCTTGCACAAATCCGTTCATAACAATGCCGACCATGCGTCAGCGCGGGACATGGCACCAGTGAAAGAAAAAGAGAGAAAGAAAGGTGTACGTTGCTGCGACGTGGCACAAATTTTACACGTGCCATAACAACAGGGTCAGGTGTTCGTTGATGATCACCCTGTCGACTTACAGGTGGACAGCAGTTCTGCGCTTCAGTCATCGTGTGGAGCCCCTGAAGTTGGTTGGCCTCTCCCCCACTGCAACCGTTCTCCCAGCGCCTCCGAAGTTACAGCAATGACACAGTGGTTGCCAAAGGACAGTTCATGGCCCTCTTTCAAAGTAGGACCACGATCTGTAAAGAGCGTCTCCTTGTCGTCGATACCCCAGGGGTATCACAAGTCTTCGAACTTTGGAACTCGGAGCGCACGGTTCGACCTATACCGTCTGGCTGGACACTGAGAATCCATACTTACTCACTCTTTGAGAGACGTATAATTCAGTGTTTGGCCTTCTCCTACGGGCGTCATGCTGTCTGAAGTACATATCATCCTCCTCCCAACGGCCACGCCCCGGTTTTTTAATGCTCGGAATGTCCCATTCACCCTGAGGGATAAGTTACGGGTGGAACTGCAAAGTTTGCAAGACGGCGGCATCTTGACGGCTGTTTTCAATAGACGGTGGGCGACACTCATCATGCTGTCGATTAACCGGACGGCTCGTCAACACAAGTGACGATTTCAAGAACACAGTTAATGCGCAATTCGTTGTGGGCTCTTACTCTACTCCAAAGATGACGAGATTCTTACGCGACTGGTTGGGGTCAAGATCTCCGCGAAAATTGACCTCAAGGACGCATATCTACAGCTTCCGCTGGACCCGGCGTCGTGCGATTTGCTGGTAATCAACACACATTTCGGTCTCTTCCGCTACAACCATCCCCCCTTCGAGACTGTGGGCGTGCCATCGATGTTTCGGCGATATTTGGAACACTTTACGTGGGAAGTGCTGGGCTCAGCCAAATATCTAGATGGCATCATAATCGTGGGACGGTCTGCACAAGATTTGGCTCGTAACCTACATGCTCTTTTATTGGTCCTCCAAGCAGCGGATCTTCACTGTAACTTGGAGAAGTGCCAGTTTTTCGTTCCTGAAATAGAATATCTGGGGCATACCCTCAGCGTCTCAGTAGTCCGGCTGACGCCGCAGTATATCCAGGCTATTCAGGGTTTACTGTTGTGGACTGGCAAGACAGAAAATCCACTATGACAGGAAGCCGAAAGGCAAGCGTTTAAGCTCACGGAGGCTGGCGTGAGGTCTGGAAAATGACAAGGAATTGAGACTAACAAAAAACGTACGTAGCTTCTGGAATACTTAACTTTAATCCATAATTGGTGAACATCGGTCTGACGGTACATGCATCACAAGATAAATAGCAAATGATAATGGCGCCTTGCTAGGCCGTTGCAAATGACGTAGCTGAAGGCTATGCTAACTATCGTCTCGGCAAATGAGAGCGTAATTTGTCAGTGAACCATCGCTAGCAAAGTCGGCTGTACAACTGGGGCGAGTGCTAGGAAGTCTCTCTAGACCTGCCGTGTGGCGGCGGTCGGTCTGCAATCACTGATAGTGGCGACACCCGGGTCCGACGTATACTACCGGACCACGGCCGATTTAAAGGCTACCACCTAGCAAGTGTGGTGTCTGGCGGTGACACCACATTTACCGCCACTGACGAGTGTCAAGCAACTTCAGTCCTTACTGGGACACCTGAATTTGTATCGTAAGTTCATTCCCCATGTTCCAACTATCGCTGCTCCACTGCACCATCTCTTACGCAAGAATACGGCATGGAATTGGAACACGACTTGTGACCGCTCTTTCCAGGTCTTTAAGCGGACATTGCTTCAGCCGACCTGTCTGATGACTTATTGTCCATCACTTCCTGCAATCATCGCGGAGGACACATCTGATTACGGTGTAGGAGCTATACTCTCGCACATAGTCGATAGGGTGGAACGAGCAGTTGCGTTCGTTTCGAAGATTTGTCGGTTGCCCATTGCTACTATGGCCAAATAGAAAAAGAAACCCTCGCCATTATCTATGCTTCAAAAAATTCTTGACTTTGTCTATGGTCGTCATTTTACACTACTGACCGACCGCAAACCGTGGCTGCCACTGTTTCACGCCGATGCCAAACGTTCCCCCTAAAATCGGCTCGCCGCCCTCAACAGTGGTCTCTGTGTTTTGCCAGATCATCATACGAAATCCAGTGTTTTTGTACGACTCACTACCCCAATGTCGACCTACTTTCGTAGTTGCCGGTGGGTCAGGATTCCTTCTTCGACTCCGATCCAGAAGCCTCTGTCCACTCATGAGCTGAAGACGAAGCAGCTCTCACCTCACTCCCTATCGATGATAAGGTCGTGGCCCAGTGACATGCAGAAGATCCAGTTCTACGCGAACTTCTCCTTCTGGTTCAGTAGGGATGGCCATCGAACTGCTATCAGACAGTCAACCCTGACGTTCAAGGCTATTGGCATTGCCGGCATGAATTCTCTGCCCTCCCCCCCCCCCCCTTCCCACCACCAAAGTGTCTTGTACCTTCAGGCCGCAAATTGCTGAACTCGAGTGGTCATCCCATCATTTCTTCAACACCAGGTACTACACATACTTCACCAAGGTCCCTGGTGCTTCATACTGCCAAAACAAATAGCGCAGCAACACATTATTGGAAAGGGATACACAGTGACATTGCTGCCTTGGTGGCCAACTGCACATCTTGCCAAAGCAAACAAGCAGCCCCAGTGAGTCACTATATTTTCCTGGTCAGAGTAATCGACACCATGGTCACGTCTCTACTTATATCTCACAGGCTCTTTACTCGACAGTTCATGTTTCATCGTGGTTGCCACCAGAATTGGTTTTCCATACATCTCTGCGTGTCCAATGGAACTGCTCTTTACCACACAGTGGCTTTCCAGTGGTCTGTGAGAGCGATTCGCTTGAACCTTTACGGATCAGCTACTGAAGCTTAGCCATCACCATGAGCTAGACGATGTACTCTCTACCTGTTTGAATGACTCCATGGACAGCCGCAGCGGTAACCACCCATGGCAGCTGAAGGAGGTCATCACAAGGTCGTCTGCACCGCATTTCCATCCGTAATGATGTCTGGGTCGATGGTGAAGTACAATTCCTGGATGGTTCACGCTATCTGCGAAAAATCGAACCTAGTCTGCATCAGGAAACCACCGTTGGATACCGACACAGACTCAGGGTTCATCTGTTCCGCACGAGGACGCCGTTACCCAGGCTCCACAGTCGGTGACCCCTTAGTCTTCCCCTATGTAGGATCGTCTTCCAACGCCCACTCCCTGGCCGATACAAATGGACGTCGACCAGAGTGCTCAGGACCCAACCCGCCAGAGGGCTCTGCTAACACTATGGAAATCTACCTTGAAGACGAAATCAACTACCATTTCGCTCATCCTCTTGGAAGGAAGGATGTCATATACTCGCCGTTCGCCTAAAGGAATCGGCAACCCCTCAGAGACTGAAGGGGTTTTCATAATTACAAGGTGTCGATCACAACAAAGGCGGCAGACAGCAGTACGAGCACCACCAGAGAGATCCTCGGTGCCAGGAACCTATTTTCTCCGCTGTGTCACGTCTGCGGAACTCAACTGCAACGAATTCCTCCGCGGCACGGTTATATAGGCTGCCGCAAGCCAACATGTTGGCAGTTCATTCCACCAGAGCTCAGGGGTTAATTCATGCCCATCAGTCAGAGTCTGGTCGCAGGCCATCGCAGAGGGATCTACGACTTTCCAGTGATACACCAAGAATTACCTGTCCGAGTGTCTGAGAAGTTGTATTTTCTCTTACTGAGAACAGTTTTCCTTTGTCATCAAATCTCTCTACTATGTTGGAAATAAACCCTTGGTCTTGTTTACCTGTGTCTTATTATTTGTGACCAGACATCTCCCTTTCGGAAATACAGCAACTTCAACAGAAATTACTAGTTTTGGTGAGCACTGAGGAACAAACAACGCCAAAAATGCCCCACAGCCGCCGCGCCACTATCGGTTTGGTTTGTCGTCTCCGGCAGCCGGCTGCGGGGGCAGGGGTTGCTGGATTCCTACAGTAGCAGCATAGCAGCTGCGTGCAGTTTAGCCGGCGCCTGGAAAGAGTGAAATGTGTCGCACAGAATATCTTCTGACAACCGTATCTCCGGCGCCGTTTGGACCACAGCTGGACAAGTGTGAAACTACGTAGAGGCATCACCAGCATCCTGACAGCAACTCGCCACCGTCGCAAACAAATAAGAGTCTGAACGGCATATTTGACGTGATGGATATATTTTTCGGCAGTCTAAGGCTGTTGAATTTAACTAATGCATGTTTTAAAAGACAGGTATAAATTGCACCGGCAGTGCTAGTCTTGTCACTTTCAGAACATAATCAGATTTTTAGAGCAGATAGAAACACTTTATTTTACTGAATGCCTATGTATGACAGTGGGGTTAGTTTAGTTATTTTCAAAAATGGTTCAAATGGCTCTGAGCACTATGGGACTTAACATCTGAGGTCATCAGTCCCCTAGAACTTAGAACTACTTAAACCTAACTAACCTAAGGACATCACACACATCCGTGCCCGAGGCACGATTCGAACTTGCGACCGTAGCAGTCGCGTAGTTGCAGGTTCGAATCCTGCCTCGGGCATGGATGTATGTGATGTCGTTAGGTTAGTTAGGTTTAAGTAGTTGTACGTTCTAGGGGACTGATGATCTCTGATGTTAAGTCCCATAGTGCTCATAGCTATTTGAACCATTTTTTGCCACCACAGTGGAATTTATGATACTGAGTTAAAAGGATCCGCTCTCCTATAATAACATTATGTTGTTTTATTCCCCAAAAGTGTTAAACCACTGTTGTGCCAACTTGTGTGGACTCACCTTTTATTGGTGGTGGAAGATTTCAGAAGAAACAATAGCAAAACCCAATGAAGGTACCACAGCGATAGTGGAACTCGTTTGGGGAATAAAACAAAACTGGTTTCTTGCAACACGGCGGAGTCACTTAATTCAGTATTATAGTGTCAGTTCAGTAAGGCATATTGCGTTTGAGGAGAAAATGTGCCGATGTATGTGAAGGAGGATAATATTTCCACAGACATGGATGACACCATACAGTTGTAATTAAACCTTATCAGTAATTGTGACCTGTACGCTAATTTCTTTATCTAATATTTATTGCTATTTTATCAAACATCCCTCCTTCCCCTCCTCCTGTGGGTTTGGAGATTAGAATAGGTATTCCTGCCTGAATAAAAGGAGTCTCTCATTTTTCGGCCTACTAAGTTCTGGTCCCCCTTTACGATTTGACCATATCTTCCAAATTTTTCTGAAGTGCGGCCCATTTTGGGAAAAGCACCGTATGTGGTGCATCATATATCCCTTGTGTGTTAAGATCTTCTGCACCTATTATTTTCATGGCACTCGAACTCCACCTCTCTTCCAGCTACTTGGGCAAGGACACCTCACGGGGTGCATAATCTCCATCCATTGTCCGCTGTCCTCTTTTGCCCCCATGACAATACTGGATTTGTGTGCAACCAGTATCCAGCATTGTATCCAGTCCGTCGTGGAGGGGTTGTCATTTACTGTCTTGGTCGTAGCTTCCTGTGTGAGCCGTGGTAAAAATTGCTGTTTTGCAGAGCGCACCGCAGCGCGTTGTGTGAAGCAGTCGCCCTCCGTTTCTGGCGGTGGCGCCGCTGTGGCAGTCGCAGCTTTGGTGTCTCTCTCTGGTGGGAAAGGGGAAAGGTTGCCTGTTCACGTGCATTTAAGGGGCGCTACGAGCTCGCCAGTCGGTCAGTCTGAGTCGGTCAATCTGTGTGTCTGGAGTCAGTCTGGGGTCAGTCTCTCGTACCCAGCTTGCTAGTCTGTCTCTCGTCCGAATCTGTGGCGCAGTGAGAGAACTCAACGAGTGGTCGCCCGGTCGGGGACTTAGTTTCTGCATCTGAGTCTGAGCGTTAGGCCGCCAGTCTGCTCGAGTTTGCCCAGGCAATGGCCATTGGCGGTTGGATCGATCAGTTGGTCGGTGGCGCACTGAGACACAAGATGACTTGTCCGTCTTGAGCGTCGGCGCATGTGAGGTCGCCACGTGAGTCCAGTGGCCCGCGGCGTATAGCGAGGGGTAGTTGCTTCGCGGTCGACACGAGAGCAACAGGAGTCAACCCACGACAGCAGTCTGGCCGGTGCGAGCTGCGACGCCGTGAGACGGGAGATCGGCGCGCCTTCCTGCGACCGTTGAAGCAGCTGGCAGCGGACGGTTCGGGAGAGCGATTTGTGGGTGCTGCGCCAGGTCTTCTCGAGAAATCGCAGTTTATTAGAAGTTAAGAGATTGGTGATATGTTGTTTAATTTACTCTTGTTAAATTCTACTTGTTTCCTTGGTGAAGTCACCAGCCGTTTGCTTTGGGGTCGCCCCACTATTCTTCTCCGTTTGCCCACCCGCGGGAAAGTGGTTGTTTACAAATTGGGTGGTCCGCTTTTCCCTTGTGGAGGAGGGGTAGGTTAGAGCAACCTGCGGTTCGTGTTGTTCGGTAATCTCCTTATCAATCTACTGTACGTTAGTAGCTACCTCTGTCATGTTTGTCGTATTTGGTGTGTTAACGAATTTATTGCTTGGAGTGTAACGGCCTAGTACCTGAAATATGTTTTGATCTTTGTAAACTTTGATATTATTGCCTATGACCTTGAGAGGAGGTATATATGTACTGTAGAGCATCTTAACTATTGTTTGGCCAACCTTGTAGAATTTTATATAAGATTGCATTTCAAGGGCTTTTATTTAAATGATCTTTTTATTATATAAAGTTGCCACCCTTTCACCTCAAGACTTTTCTTAGAAGTTAAAATCAAGTTGCACCTTCGGTGGGAACGTTAATATTTTAATTGTTAGTGTTTTGTACCATTTCCATCCCTCCTACGGTGGGGTGCATAGTTTGTGTGCTTGTGTAAATTGTTAAAACTCCTAGTTTAAAGTTACATTGTGTGTTGCAGATTTGCACCAGTGTAGTCTTTCAGAGTGGTAGTAACTACGGCTGTGTCAAAAGGGAGCGGCAAGGCTCCCTGCCCAAAAGCTCATGCAGTCAAAACTTGTTTCTTTCTGCCTCTGAATAAATTGTAAGTTAGATATTTAGAGGGTGCCTTCTGATTATAATTTTAAATCTGTTTCTTTAAAAAAATGCTTTTAGGCACTATTAAAGTCAATAAAATTCCCATTTGTTAAAAGGTTATGGTATACCGCTGTGACGTAAAATCATACGTCTCTACTACTATGTGGTGCTTTAAATGCTGGAAATTCAGGCACACAGTTTCCCGGTGTAATTCCTGGGCCACATGTAAAGATTGCGGACGTCAGCTACATTCAAATATTCTGTGTGCCCTTCCTCCCATCTGTGCAAACTGTGGAGAGCACCACATCCCCTGTTCGCCAGACAGAATGGTATTCCAAAAGGAGAGGAAAATTGTGGAGTGTAAGAGCTTGGACAGAATGTCTTAGAGAGGCTAACCTGAAGAACGAAATGTTGAACCCCATTCGATTACTATCGTTTTAGGGTGCCGCTACGAAACGTCGCCCTCACTGGTTACATTTTGCTCCTCATCTAAGACTTCTCCAGTGGGCCTTCAGGGCCGACCATCTACATCCCCCCTCTTGGTGCTTCTACTTATGGAGCTACGCCCAACCTCCCCTCTCCCCCCCCCCCCCCCCCCCCCCAAACACCAGGGACATTGGTCCCTCCCCCAGCCGGCGAAGCAACAGCCTCCTCCGGCTTCTGTAGTACAGAAGGGGTCCCTTGGGACTCTGCATCCCACAGCCTCCGCCTGTGGTAAAGTGGACACCATCGAGTGGCCAAATGACCCATTTTCTTCTGGTTGAAGGGCTTCACAGCCTTCCTTCGTCCCTGAAGTTTCTTCAGAGAAGGCCTCCCAGCAAGAGCGGCGAGGGAGCAAACAGACTAAGACGAAATCTGTCCCTAAGAGTTCAGCCTCTGCGGACGAAGTTGAGATTCTAGAATCCATCGACGACCTAGATCTCGCTGACGCCTCAGCTGCAATGCAAATGGATACAACTGCAGCAACTGGTGGCAGCAGGTCACCCCGAGGCATAAACTACATCCTTTGTCCCTTTACGCCTTTCCAGATAACGAGAGCGTCATCCATCAGTGGAACTGCGGTAGTTTTGTTCCCTACCTGGCTGAGTTATGACAACTTTTAAGCGTTACAGCTGCTTTTTGCATTGTGCTTCAGGAAACTTTGTTTCTGGCAACGGAAACGCCTGCCCTTCAAGGCTATCAGGGATACTACAAAAACTGTAGTGACTGTAAGAGGATGTCAAGCGGTGTTTGTATCTATGTTCCTATCCCTTTATGTGGCAAACCTGTGCCCGTTCAAAACCTTTAGAGGCTGTAGCTGTCAGGGTGATGACCATGGAGGAAATTACCACCTGCAACGTCTGCCTTCTTCCAGTTGGTGAAGTGCTGCACCATGTATTGGCTGCTCTTATTTCCCAATTACCCCCTCCCCCCCTCCTCCCCCAACTTTTCCGGTTCTGTATGATTTTTATGCCCATTACCCCTTGTGCGGTGGAACCAAGATTACTGGCCATCGTAAAAATGTCGAGGATCTGCTAACTCAGCTCGACCATTGCCTTCTAAAGAAAGGTGCCCCCACTCGTTTCAGTGTGAAATATGGCGCGTACTGGATATCAGTATGGTATCGCAGAGCGTCTTGCCGAGCATTATGCTCACACCTCTGTGTCTGAGTATTACTGCCCCGCCTTTCATGCAATAAACGATAACACCTGTCTTTGGCTCCATGCACCCTGAGTCATATAATGCTCCCTTCATTGAGTGGGAAAGTCTGTGCCCTTGCCGATTGTCCTGACACATCCCGTGGACCAGACCAAATGATTAAACGTCTGTCTGTCAGCAGCTTACCAGCATCACCTCATTGCCATCTTCAACTGCAACTGGAGCGATGCCGAACTCCGGTCCCAATGGCGAGAAAGCCCCCTCCATTAAAAACACGACCACACCATAACACCACCACCTCTGAATTTTACTGATGGCACTATACACGCTGGCAGATGACGTTCACCAGGCATTCGCCATACCCACACTCTGCCATCGGATCGCCGCATTTTGTGACGCGATTCGTCACTCCACACAACGTTTTACCACTTTCCAGTCGTCCAATTTTTACGCTCCTTACACAAAGCGAGGCGTCGTTTGGCATTTGCCGGCGTGATGTGTGGCATATGAGCAGCCGCTCGACCAAGTTTTCTCACCTCCCGCATAACTGTCATAGTACTTGCAGTGGATCCTGATGTAATTTGTAATTCCTGTGTGATAGCCTGGATAGATAGATGTCTGGCTATTACACATTACGACCCTCTTCAACTGTCGGCGGTCTCTGTCAGTCAACAGACGAGGTCGGCCTGTACGCTTTTGTGCTGTACGTGTCCCTTCACGTTTCCACTTCACTATCACATCGGAAACAATGGACCCAGGGATATTTAGTACTGTGGAAATCTCGCGTACAGACGCTGATATGGTGTACCTGGCAGTAGATGCCAGCACAATGCACCTAATATGAAAAGCATATGCTTTTGGGGGTGTGCGGATACTTTTGATCACATAGTGTATGCACATAGTACAACAGCTCAGGTGAGTAAACTTCTAAAGTAACCGAGACTAGGAATAAAACAAGGTGTAGGGCTGTAGATGGTGACATGTTGAATGAAACGCGTTTGCCTGTCAAGAGGACAGTGTATGCAGCCTTCAACGGTTACAGTAGCAGGACATTATCGAAAGATCTCTTGCAAAATTGGTTATAAGTAAGGGCTGTTAGTGGCATCACATTTAGTGTCCATGAATTCATGGGTGAGACAGGAAGTGGAATTAAAACTCCTTTTTCAAACGCTCCTTTATGAAAAAAAACCAGGAGTGTTGTCTCAATGTAATTGACGTAGCACTGCAAAGACGAATGAAACAGATATTAGTGTCATTGGCTTTTAGACACAACTGTAGTCGTTAAAACTGAACGAAGATCCAGGGCAAGATACAATCCCTATCAGGTTCTACACCCAATTTTCGGGTCAGTTAGCTCCTCTTTTGAGCATAATATACCGAAGTTCACTCCAACAAAAAACAGTGCTTAGTAGTTGGAAGAAAGCAATTTTCGCACCTATTTATAACAAAGGCAGCAGAAGTGCTCCACAAAACTCCCGTCAAATACCCTTGATATCCATTTAATGTAGAACCCCAGACCTTAATCTGAGCTCAGACGTAATGAGATGTCTCTAAGAGAATGATCTCCTCTATGCTAGCATGCACGCGTTCCATAAGCATCGATCGTGTGAAACGAACTCACGTTTTTCTCACATTAGATACTGGAAGCCTCGGATCAATGCAGTCAGGTACCTGCAGCGTTTTTTGACTTACGAAAAGCCTTTCACTCAGAACCAAATACAAACTTTTTATAGAACGTACAGCCGTATGGGTTATTAAGGGAAATTTGTGATTGCGTTAAGAAATAATTGGTGGAGAGGAAGCAGCATGTTGTCGTGGATGGAGAGTCGCCAACAGATGCAGAAGAAGCTTCAGTTGTGCACAAGGGAAGTGTGTTGGGAGCCTTGCTGTTCATATGACCTTGCAGACAATACTAACGGAAATCTCAGACGTCTCACAGATGGTGCAGTTATGAGGAATGGTACACTGTACAAATATTCAGCGAGGTTTTGATAAGATGTCAAAGCGGGGAAAATAATGGACACTTGGTTTAAGTGTTTATAAATGTAAAATTGTGAACTCCGCAAAAGAAAAATAACCATAGCGTCCTATAATTACAATATCAACGAGTCACAGTTGACATCTGTCAACTCACATAAATTCCTGGGTGTACCAGTTTGTAAGGACATCAAATAGTACCGTAACAGAGGCTCACTCGTAGGTAAACCAGGTAGTAGACTGAGGCTCATCAGCAGGATACTATTAGATAAATGCAGTCATTATAGGAGGCAGTGCATATAAAACACACACGCGACTCATTCTGGAATACTGCTCAAGCGTGTGGGACCCGTATCAGTTAGGACTAACAAGAGATATTGAGTGTATACAGAGAACGGGCTGACGAATTATCCCAGGTTAGTTTGACCGATGGGAGAGTGTCACGGAGATTGCAAAAGAACTGAAGAAGCTGGCGCTTGAAGATAAACGTAAAGTAAGTCGTGAGGACCTATTTAGAAAGCTTAGTGGTAAATCTGAGAATATACTACAACCTCATGCGTAGGTGTCGCGAAGACCAAATTTGACTTATTGCAGAACGCGATGAAGCGTTCAGTAAATCTCTTTTCGGACGCTCCACATGTAAATGAAACGGGAAAAATCCCTGATAATTGATACAATGGAAAGTTCCATCTGCCACGCACTTCTCAGTGGATTGTAGAGCATGACTGTAGATACGTGTTACATTGCTGCGATGCACCATTAAAGATAGACCCATTGAACAATTCATTTTGATACAAAGTAGACAACTTAATACAAAGAGTGGCCGTGGACACATTCAAACACGATACGTCTTTTCTGCTGTTGTGTCAGATTCTACGTCAACTCATCTTAAGACTCATATTTTATAGTATCAAATGGAAAACGCGCACCATTTCACCGCCATGACATACGTCAGCGGAGGAGGTTGCGTATGAACATCACGTACTGTTCCTACACCATCTACAGCATTCCAAAGGACTGCACTCTTTCAAGGCGGTGACTAAAATTTTGTGCAGTGACCTTTCCCGAGACTTCCAACAGTATGAGAAGCAGATGTCCGATGATTGGTTGGCTGGTTTGGAGAGAAAGGGACTAAACTATAGGGTCATCAGTCCATTTTTCCTCATTCAAACAGTTCTCGGATTAAAACAATTTCCCAAAAGAGTCTGGGAAAGTAGAAAAAGGCGCAAAACACAGGGATCCACACTGACAGACAAAACGAAAGAAGCAAGCCAAAAGGGGAAAACGTGTAGAAAAAAAGCGGTAGAAGGTGTTAAGATACTATAGCAGACGGCCTGGGCTCGTTAGTCGAAAGAATAAGAAAGGATGAGGCAGCCACTCTGCAAAGCACTAAAATCTTCAGCATAAAAGAAGGCTAGAGAAACACAGAAAGGCGGAACACAAACACCAAAGAGAACAAACAGCAAAAGAAGAGTGAGGAAGAGTTAAAATAGAAGGAGGGTGAAGGTCTGGGAGAGAAGACCAGACATCCGTCCTTAGATTGTGTGGTAAAAACGTCCGTCACGTATAAAACATAAAACTAGATCAGCTGTTGAGGCATTGTCTCCTAACACTGTAGGCAGTGTGGAGCGAAGGTTAGGAATCTGCCTCAGGGCGGCTAAAATTGGGCAGTCCAACAAGATGTGGACCACAGTCGAGCGGGAACCGCGGCAACACAGACGTGGGTCTTCACGATGGAGGAGGTGACCGTGAGTCACACAAATATGCTAAATTCAGATCTGGAAAATCACAATAGACTCCCTCCAAGTGGCTCGTGTGAATGACCTCCACATATTCGTTGTCTCCTTCATAATAGGTTGTTTATTTGGTGTACTGAGGGTGTGCTATTAAGTATCCCAGATCCCGAAAACTTTACAGTGTAAGAATGATTGGAGATCAGTCTCCAGTGTTCCGATCTCTAGGATCGGTTTCCCGGTCGCCTGTTTGGCCAGTGTACGGTGGGGGCCGTTACAGAATGGACGTAATATTATAAAATTTTAATTTTTTATATTTCAATTGATGTTCGCCAGTGCCTTCTGCCTGGCGCCTAGTTTCAGCTCGTAAGTCACGTTGCATTATACCGGACAGAACCACTTCGGAATTCACATGTTGAACCATCAGCAGCTAAACTCACGCGTTGCTGACTAGGTAATGCTACCGAACCGTACGTCTACTATTTGGCTGTCCAATAGGAAGGTTTGGAGGTGGTCACGTGAGGATGGAGCCACGGCCAGCCGCCATCCGTTCTCTTATGCTGGTATCTTTCGACCTGGTTAGACGCTCCCCTCTCCTGCTCTCTTGGGCAGCAGCCCATTCAGGTTCGGCAGCTTCTCTAGGCCTGCCTTCAACCACTTTTTACTGAAATAAACCATCATCTGTCATAAAATGCTTGACTTCATTACCTGAATGGGTGCTTACTGCCTTCGCATCCTCGCCAATCCTGACACATTAATACCATCCTGGGTGCAGATTCATTTTCTGGGACCCTGACGTGCCCTGGGATCCAAATGAAGGCGGTTGATCGTCCACGGATTTCAAAGGCATAAATAGACTCGTGGACAGTCATTACAAGAGGATGGCGGGGAAAGCAGTGGTCTAGAGCTTGCAAGCGGCTTAAGAAGTCACTACATATGAAGAAGGAGTCACCTGTGCGGGAGCAGATATGCTCAAGTGCGCTACAGATGGCTACCAATCCCACAGTGAAAACACTGCAGCCATCTAGCAAGGAGCGCTGTTCAATAGAGCGTGAGCATCTGTGAAGCCCACGTGATTCTAGAGCTATCTGTGTAGACTACATTTCAGGTCCCAGAACTCGCCGAGAATAGAGAAAAATTGGCAGCAGAGGACCTCAGAAGGAACTGTCATTTGGGCCTTGGGATAGGTCCAGACAAAACTGTGG
Source organism: Schistocerca americana (assembly GCF_021461395.2). Classification (NCBI taxonomy): domain Eukaryota; kingdom Metazoa; phylum Arthropoda; class Insecta; order Orthoptera; family Acrididae; genus Schistocerca; species Schistocerca americana. The sequence continues at coordinate 70,797,553 of NC_060122.1, read as the reverse complement.
CCAACGAATAGAGTTCAGTAAGAAGGGGCTGAATATTGATTGCAAATTTAATTGGGGGAATTGGCTCGCCATGTCAGGGAAAAGGAGACAGTACCTGGAATGTTAAGGTGAGCTGCAAATATGTACGGTATAATTGGCAAGCAGTTGTCGTTGCCTGATATGCAGTGGAAGAACCCCAGCTTCCAAGAGGAGGATGATCACTGTGCTATTTTGGAAAGTTCCTGTCGCAAATCGAATGCCGCAGTGATATACAGGGTCCAGCATCTGCAAGGCTGAGGGCGATGCTGAGCTGTACGCCAGGTACCTATAGTCAAGACGAGGCTGTAACAGGGGTTTGTAGAGTTGCAAAAGTGTAGAGCGATCTGTGCCCCAACTTGTGTGACTCAGGAAGCGAAGAATCTTAACATGCCGCCAGCACTTTTGCTTAAGCTCAGCAGAGGGCCCTGTTGGACGCCATTCACTTGGACATGGGGGAACTGTGAGAGCCACCGACTTTGCTCTGAAGGTGCTGATCGGCAAAAAGTTCTGTATAAAAATCGGGAGTGGGTCCCTGAGACTCATGCAAAGTAGCGAGGATGCGGTGTCACCAGTTTCTATCATTGGCTTTCGTCAGGTCAAAAAAGACGGCAGTTAGGTGATCAGAGCAGGAAAAGGCCGTTCAGATGGCAGGCTCCAAGTGTTCCAAGTTGTCAGAGCTGGAGCGACCATGGCGAAAACAAACCTGGGACAGAGCTAGAAGGGCCTGAGACTCAAGGAGCCAACACAACCACTGTCTCGCCATCCGTTTGAGTAGCTTGCACAGAACGTTGGAGATGCTGATAGTATGATAGCTATCCACATTTATCGGATCCTTGCCAGGTTTTAGCACTATCACAGCACAGGCCTACATTGACGTTTTAAGCACCTTCTTGCTTCCCATTGTTGAAGAGCAATTCGGGGATGGCGATTGCATCTTTCAACGCGATCGAGCACCTGTTCATATGCACGTCCTGTGGCGGAGTGGTTGCACGACAATAACTTCCCTGTAATGGACTGGCCTCCACAGAATCCTGACCTGAATCCCATAGTATACCTTTGGGATATTTTGGAATTCCGACTTCGTGCCAGGCCTCACAAACCGACATCGACACCGCTCCTCAGTGCAGAACTCCGTGAAGAACGGGCTGCCATTTCCCAAGAAACCTTCCAGCCCCTTATTGAACGTATGCCTGCGAGAGTGGAAGCTGTCATGATCATGGTACTAGTTTCCGTGTGGACATTCTCTCAGAACGCCAGGTCCATTCGTTGCCGTAAGTTCGGGTTTACTGTATTTTCATCATATGTTCTGTTTCACTGTGATGTGGGGCAGGAATTCTTCGTTCGGTCTGCCGCCAGTTGTGTTTTATTCATTTAGCTCCTCAACAGAGTAGGCCAAACTATACTCAAAAAAATCCCTATCGAACAAGCACGATTCCGTGCCTATCGCTGCTGTCCAGATCAAGTCCTATCACTGACAACATATCAGAGGCGGGGTTTCAGAAGATACATAAAGTAGCTGCAGCATTCATAGACCTAACAGCAGCCTATGATACAGTTTGGAAACGGGGACTCATATACAATTTAATCTGTGCCGTCCCCTGCAAGAAGATAACCAACCTCATTGACGATATGTTGTCAAATAGAACCTTCCAAGTAATAATGGAGAATGAGAGAAGTAAACAGATGAAATTCAATAATGGACTCCCACAGGGCTCTGTTCTCGCGCCCCTTCTTTTCAGCCTTTACATCGCTGTCATGCCTGCAACCAGATCGCGCAAATTTGGTTATGCTGACGTCTGGGCTCTGGAAACAGCCCACAGAAATATAGAAACTGCCGAAGATATCCTTACGAGTGACCTAGGGATGCTCAGCGAGTACTTTAGAAAATGGAGGCTACAACCTCGTGCTACAAAGACGGAAGTATCTGCCTTCTATTTGAACAACAAAATGGCCAACAGAGAACTACATGTATATCTAGACGGGAAAATACTAAATCACAACAAACACCCAAGGTACCTTGGGGTTACCCTAGATAGGACACTAACATTCAAAGATCACCTGACGAAAACAGCAGCGAAACTTAAAACACGCAACAACATATTGCAGAAGACCTGTGGCACCGGTTGGGGCTCCACACCATCTACCTTAAGAACATCCGCACTTGGCTTGGTGCATCCAGTGGCAGAATACTGTGCCCCAGTGTGGCTCAACAGCAAACACACACACACACATGGTAGACAGCCAACTTAATGCAACAATGCGTATTATATCAGGCACAATCAGGCCAACTCCTACAGTGTGCCTGCCCGTTCTCAGTAACATAGCCGCTCCTAACCTGCGCCGAGAACACGCTCTGGTTAGAGAATTTCAAAAAATCATGACCAACCCTCAATTACAAATCCATGAAGATACGACATCCAAGAAAACCAACTCCGATCTAGGCATCCTCCACTAAAGACCGCACAGGCGCTGCACCAAACCAACTTTAAAATAAATGACCGATGGAAAGAGGAATGGGAGAGCAGAACAGCAGTAAACTGCCACAGTATGCCATGCATCTTTAGTAAACCAAAAGGATTTGATTTCCATCGCAAAGTTTGGTCAACTCTTAGTCGCATCAAAATCAACTGTGGGAGATGCGCCGACTCCTTACACAGATGGGGTAAACTTCCTTCGGCCGCTTGTGACTGTGGCGCTGAGAGACAGACGGTCAAACACATCGTGCAGGAATGCCCACTAAGGGCATATGAGGGTGACCCACAGGATTTCCTAATGGCGACCCTAGAGGCAATTGACTATATATTATCTAAGCTGGACGTTTGTTTGTGATTGATCTTCTGTGAGTGTAAATTAACAATTGGTGGTGTCCTTATATACAAACTGTTATTTATTGCTCTGTTTATACAAATGTGATTTTCTTTTTAAATCGTGTTGTTTCTGTAATTTTTACTGTGATGCTATGAGCCATACCCTAAATAAATAAATCACTATATGTTAGTTTCAGAACTATCTGTTGTAGGTAGTTCCAGAGAAGCAATTTAGAAATACACTGCCAGAAAAAAAAATTTGTACATCCTTTTATATGATTCGAGTTCACTCAAGATTTAATGTTGAAACAGTTCATATAGAGTACATGAAATGATTACATTTACAGACCAACAGCGAAAGCGGTTCTGAAGTACCACGTATCGAACCATGCTGATATACCCATACCAGTAGGTCGTGTAACCTGCTCGGGCGGAAGTGTAGGAGCTGTTTATGGCGTCCAGTCGATCGTACAGGTGGCGAATACTGTACTGGGACACGTTATGCCACGCCTGCTCGACCTGTTCACGTAGTTCTGTAAGAATTGTTGCTTGACGAGTAGCATGACTCACTTCACGATATTCCACAAATACTCGACTGGAGACGGGTCGCCAGCCGCGGTGGCCGAGCAGTTCTAGGCGCTTCAGTCCGGAACTGCGGGAACGCTACGGTCGCAGGTTCGAATCGTGCCTCGGGCGTGGTGTGTCTGAGGTCCGTAGGTTAGTTAAGTTTAATTACGCCACTGACCATTAAAATTGCTACAACACGAAGATGACGTGCTACAGACGCGAAATTTAACCGACAGGAAGAAGATGCTGTGATATGCAAATGATTAGCTTTTCTGACCATTCACAAAAGGTTGGCGCCGGTGGCGACACCTAGAATGTGCTGACATGAGGAAAGTTTCCAAACCAATTTCTCATACACAAACAGCAGTTGACTGGCGTTGCCTGGTGAAACGTTCTTGTAATGCCTCGTGTAAGGAGGAGAAATGCGTACCATCCTGTTACGGACTTTGAAAAAGGTCGTATTGTAGCCTATCGCGATTGAGGTTTATCGTATCGCGACATTGGTGCTCGCGTTGGTCGAGATCCAATGATGGATGGATGGAATCGGTGGTTTCAGGAGGGTAATCCGTGTTTGGCGACATCGCTGTGAACGCACATTGGAAGAGTGTATTCGTCATCGCCATACTGGCGTATCATCCGGCGTGATGGTATGGGGTGACTGGCATTGGTTACACGTCTCGGTCACCTCTCGTTCGCATTGACGGCACTTTGAACAGTGGATGCTACATTTCAGATGTGTTACGACCCGTGGCTCTACCCTTCATTCGATCCCTGCGAAACCCTACATTTCAGCAGGATAATGCATGACAGACTGTTGCAGGTCCTGTACGGGCCTTTCTGGATACAGAAAATGTTCGACTGCTACCCTGGCCAGCACATTCTCCGGATCTCTCACCAACTGAAAACGTCTGATCAATGGTGGCAAGGCAACTGGCTCGTCACAATACGTCAGTCACTACTCTTGATTACCTTTGAATCGTGATGAAGCTGCACGGGCAGCTGTACCTGTACATGCCATCCATTGACTCAATGCCCAGGCGTATCAGGGCAGTTATTATGGCCAGAGGTGGTTGTGCTGGGTACTGATTTCTCAGGATCTATGCACCCAAATTACGTGAAAATGTAATCACATGTTAGTTCTAGTACAATATATTTGTCCAATGAATACCCGTTTAACATCTGCATTTCTTCTTGGCGTAGCAAAATGGCCAGTAGTGTAGCTCTAAATTCTAGGGGACTGATGACCTCTGATGTTAAGTCCCACAGTGCTCAGAGCCATTTGAACCATTTGGAGACGCGACTGGAGATGCTGGCCAGGGAACTTGCTGAGCGTCTTGCAGAACACGTTGAGACGCTGAGTTTCACAGGCAGCGTGTGGGAGAGCATTATCCCGTTTGAGCAACACATCACCTACCTATTGCAAGAACGATAAAAGAACGGCTGTAACAAGATTCTCCACGTACGGTGCGCCGGTTAGCATTCCCTCCAGAAACACAATCGTACACGCATACGATCATCGCTTGAGTGCAGGCAGCAGCTGCTTTGATCGTTCAAGACCACGGCGCGCCGTTCCATCTTCCAAGCGATCCTTTGATGGGAGTAGTAGAGCGTGTTGTGGCACAAGTGGAAGACAGGGCTAGAGCAGTACGTGTCCATAGTCTCACAGCTAATAACTGGATCGCAACAGTTCATGTTGACCTCTGGGTTCACAAGCTCTCTTATCTGTGCTGTGGTAGCTGCCCTTATAATACGACGATACTGGCGGGCGTCTGTGCTGTGTGAACTTCCAGAACTGAGTCTACGGATGTCAGAATATTCAAGTGACCACTGATACCAGCCTCGTTGCGCAGCTGATGCAGTACGACCAACATCTGTGGCAGTTCTCCGAAAGGACATCCCGCCACTCGGAAGGCGACAGTTTGACCCCCTTTCAAACTCACTCATTTGGCCTTAGGAAGCACGAGTGCATCAGCGTGGCATGGTTACCTGTTTGCTTCACACGTTTGCACCTCGCCGAGCCTTCTGGCTGTGAGTATTACCTACTAAAGGCTAAACACAGATGGTGCTCTGTTAGCTATGCCACAATGCTACCTGTGGCGGATAACGTTGGAATCATTATTAGTACATAGACTGTCTCCCATGTGCACATGCCATCTTCGGTCTAAAATCGACTTCGTCTTTCCAGGTGCACAAATGTTTTTTTAGGCAAGTGTATTTCGCAGAATGTCCCGCTAAGTTCACCACGAACAGAACTGTAATCATCCCAGCTGATTGTCTAATAATTAAATTCTCCTCCAAAGATGACAGTACGATTGGAATTACTTACAGAATAACGAACTGAAATTTTCTCTGAAGTTTTCGGTTACAATAACAAATGAAAAGCACCAGTTTGCTTTTGTTCTACAATATTACTTTTATTGTTAACCGGTTTTCGGGTTACAAGGCCATCTTCAGACATTTACTGAGTATTATCACCAAAGAAGTTGCAATGTTTGGAAACAACATTGGAAGAGAAGTAACACGCCCAGACGGAAGTAGAAACATTGCATGGGGCTTAATTACTTAGAATGCAAATATCTTTAGTAGCTGTATGTCCGGCTACGAAGTCTCGTAACCGGTTGGCCCTGAGTAGTATTAGTACGCAATCTGACTGCATAGAATAACAACAAAGAATGAAAGGAAATTCCGTTACCACAATTAATTAATTAAGTCCCCAGCAACTATAAAAGCTACGAAACAAAAACAACGGAACAACAAAGCAAACGCAAAAGGATAAGGGTGATTTAGATGTAGGCAGTATAAAAGTGCGGCGAAAGATGTCAATCCTTAGGGAAATGGCAGCAAGGGATGGGAAGGTTCGCTAGGTGCACTCAATGTGTATGCCTCAGACTACGTTCAGCAAATTAATCAGGCTACTCCAGCAGCCACTGAGGGGTCGGAGTGCAACCAGCTCTAGAGTCTGGCGCATGTTGAGTCAAGCAGTGCCTGTCGTCTGGGCTCAGACGTCACTTCAGTAACTGTTCTGTGTGTGGAAGTGTCATTCAACGTACACATCTGGCACGGTTCTTCCTCAATAAGACAAGATATTTTAAATACCATTTACACTGAATTAATTAAAAAAACTGAAATACTATATTTGCACATAGAAACCCGAATTACCGTCTAATACATGAACACAAGCCAGATGCTTTGTTGACTGAACCTGTGACCAAGAGGCATTGTTAGTTGAGAAATTAAAAAAAAAAATGTTTTTTACCTTCATATACACTCCTGGAAATGAAAAAAAGAACACATTGACACCGGTGTGTCAGACCCACCATACTTGCTCCGGACACTGCGAGAGGGCTGTACAAGCAATGATCACACGCACGGCACAGCGGACACACCAGGAACCGCGGTGTTGGCCGTCGAATGGCGCTAGCTGCGCAGCATTTGTGCACCGCCGCCGTCAGTGTCAGCCAGTTTGCCGTGGCATACGGAGCTCCATCGCAGTCTTTAACACTGGTAGCATGCCGCGACAGCGTGGACGTGAACCGTATGTGCAGTTGACGGACTTTGAGCGAGGGCGTATAGTGGCCATGCGGGAGGCCGGGTGGACGTACCGCCGAATTGCTCAACACGTGGGGCGTGAGGTCTCCACAGTACATCGATGTTGTCGCCAGTGGTCGGCGGAAGGTGCACGTGCCCGTCGACCTGGGACCGGACCGCAGCGACGCACGGATGCACGCCAAGACCGTAGGATCCTACGCAGTGCCGTAGGGGACCGCACCGCCACTTCCCAGCAAATTAGGGACACTGTTGCCCCTGGGGTATCGGCGAGGACCATTCGCAACCGTCTCCATGAAGCTGGGCTACGGTCCCGCACACCGTTAGGCCGTCTTCCGCTCACGCCCCAACATCGTGCAGCCCGCCTCCAGTGGTGTCGCGACAGGCGTGAATGGAGGGACGAATGGAGACGTGTCGTCTTCAGCGATGAGAGTCGCTTCTGCCTTGGTGCCAATGATGGTCGTATGCGTGTTTGGCACCGTGCAGGTGAGCGCCACAATCGGGACTGCATACGACCGAGGCACACAGGGCCAACACCCGGCATCATGGTGTGGGGAGCGATCTCCTACACTGGCCGTACACCGCTGGTGATCGTCGAGGGGACACTGAATAGTGCACGGTACATCCAAACCGTCATCGAACCCATCGTTCTACCATTCCTAGACCGGCAAGGGAACTTGCTGTTCCAACAGGACAACGCACGTCCGCATGTATCCCGTGCCACCCAACGTGCTCTAGAAAGTGTAAGTCAACTACCCTGGCCAGCAAGACCTCCGGATCTGTCCCCCATTGAGCATGTTTGGGACTGGATGAAGCGTCGTCTCACGCGGTCTGCACGTCCAGCACGAACGCTGGTCCAACTGAGGCGCCAGGTGGAAATGGCACGGCAAGCCGTTCCACAGGACTACATCCAGCATCTCTACGATCGTCTCCATGGGAGAATAGCAGCCTGCATTGCTGCGAAAGGTGGATATACACTGTACTAGTGCCGACATTGTGCATGCTCTGTTGCCTGTGTCTACGTGCCTGTGGTTCTGTCAGTGTGATCATGTGATGTATCTGACCCCAGGAATGTGTCAATAAAGTTTCCCCTTCCTGGGACAATGAATTCACGGTGTTCTTATTTCAATTTCCAGGAGTGTATATTGACTAAAAATACACTCTGATCATTACAACATCTCCATTCGAACAACATCTGCTGTCTAGCCCATCAAAACAACTGCACACGACATGGCCTCAACTAGTACAGCTATCGACATCCTCTCAGCAAAGCACTAACCACCACAACTTCTGAACAAACACTGCCAGTGCAGGCGGCGGAATAATACTCTTTGGCGCGATCTCTGGCTCTGTGACTCAGTGTAGCCACCTTTCAACATACATCAGTAAAATCTTTCTGTTACATTAGGGGTGAATCTGGTGGTCGATAGGATCTAGTTATAAGTTTATAAGCACCATTGATTCTGATTTTTGGCCAAATAAACCCGCATGCGGCTTCACTTTCCATATCAGTAGATTTGAGTTTCTTGTCTAATGCGGCAGATACACCAACTCCGTCTTCCATTAGCCTGTCCTTTCGATATACGCCTGCATTTTCTCTAGTGTCAATTTCGGGTTTTCATTTCATTTCACTACTTATTATCACGTGAGGTTCACCGCTTTCTAGGAGCGCTTCAAACACTGACACTATGTTACGAAAGCTTCAGCAGTTAACCACTAGGATACTGGAACTCTGACCTGTGGTGAGCATTTCTTTGTATCTTACACTTACTGTATATTTCCGGCTCTTGTACAGCTATCTTCATCTGTTCTGGATGATGAGTCGCTTAGTCTGAAAAACCCTTGGTTACACTCCACAGGAATTCAACTACCCAGGTAGTGGCCTCAAATGTGTATTGCATACCTGACCCATTTATGTGCGCCTATCGTTCTCAGTCCTGCGTTCTTAGAACGTTATGGCGTAGCTCGTCACAGAACTAGAACTAGAACTCAGAACGAGAGGGGAACGATCACTCCTGGAGACAATGCTGCAGATTGTGAGCTACGTTGAAACTACCTGAGTAAGGTTGATCTCAACTTCTTCTCCCGTCACTGAAGTGACCTCTGAGCTCAGACGATAGGCACTGCTTGTCTCAACATGCGCTAGACTCTAGAGCTGGTTGCACTCCGACCCCTCACTGGCTGCTGGAGTAGCCTGCTTAATTTGATGAACGTGGTCTGAGGCATACACATTGAGTGCACCTGGCGAACCTTCCCATCCCTTACTGCCATTTCCCTAAGGATTCGCCGCACTTTTATACTGCCTACATCTAAATCACCCTTATCCTTTTGCGTTTGCCTTCCGTTGATACGGAGCACAGCACTTTTGTCAGTTGAAATGGCTCTGAGCATTATGGGACTCAACTGCTGAGGTCATTAGTCCCCTAGAACTTAGAACTAGTGAAACCTAACTAACCTAAGGAAATCACAAACATCCATGCCCGAGGCAGGATTCGAACCTGCGACCGTAGGGGTCTTGCGGTTCCAGACTGCAGCGCCTTTAACCGCACGGCCACTTCGGCCGGCTTTTGTCAGTTGGTGAAGGGAGTCTCACTGACTCAGTTTCAGATTCGTGGAAACACCTCGAAGTTTTTGGTTAGAGCAATGGAGCTGACACTCTGAGTCTTCCATGGTCCGTGTCTCCCTGGACAGTATCTCCAGACATTTCACCAACATGCCGCACTGTAGAGGTGACAGTATCCACAGGAGGTACCTTACGTACCTCTTGTACCGGACTCTCAACAGCCCTCACAACACGCCTATACTCAGCAGGTTGTAATCGCTAGACAACAGTCACGGAAATTTACAGCTGGTTACGAAGAGCAACTAACTCATCCCGTGGCTGAAAACAGCATAAACAGCAGAGCAGCATCGTGGCTGCTACAGCGTTATATATAACAGTAGACAAATAATTTACACTAAGCCTCATGATTCTCTTCACATTTATGGATCTGATATGCTACAATTGTTACCAGTGGCCTTTAAGAACAGTCACAAGGGGATTTCTATTATGAGAAAAACTTGGTCTCAAATTTACTGCCTGAAACATTTTGAGGTTAATCTCATTATCAAATCTGAAAACACTTGTAATTAACGATGAACATCTCGAAAAGGCCGAGCGACACAGAAACTCAACATTAGTTGAGGGAAGGGGTGTACTGTGATCCTGCGGGTTATGATCGTGTCTCTTTTCGAATGATGCTATGCGGGAATTGCAGCGGCAACCCATCGAGGTCTTAAAGACGAAGTGTGTGGAGGTGTAGTTCAAACCATAGGTGATTCTGTGATGTTTTGCATGTGTTTTTGGTAACATGGCTTGCTCCCACTACTACAGCTTACACTCAGCGTGAACCGAGATGATTATTTCAGTGTTCTCGGTGACCAAGTACACTCCTCTCTACTACGCTGTGAGCACTTCCGTCTTTGGAGGTGATGACAGCCGTGTTCACAGAGCCTGCACGCATAAGTTTCTGGTTCGTTGAACACACAGTCACCAACTGCGCTATCTCACCAGATCTTAAGCCCACAGAAAATGCCTGGGATTATGTTAAACAGTGGGTGAGACGCAACGAACGACTTCTCTCTTGTGGGACCTTACCGTGGATGAGTGACTTCAGCTGCACGTAGTATTCCTGAAAAACTCTTATGGTCTCTCTCTTCCTGGCGGTGATAAGAGCTTTTGTCCAATGTGCTTAATACCAACACACATGACAACGAGAGTAACTAACTAGCGACTCGTAGATATCCTGGATGTTAATCTCACAATAAAAGACCACATAGGAAATTTCTCGAGGAAGCTATGTACAATACTTGAGATGTGGCTATTCATTTAACAGCCCTTGCTCCTCAGTATCATATCAGTAAGAAAGTGAATCACACGAACCTGAACATTAACATTACATCCATGGAAGTACACAGATAACGGATGTCGATTAGAAAGCTGTAGCTATACGTATGTTTTTAGACGGGGTTAGCCTTTAGCAAAACACAATTTTGTCTTTTAACCCAAACATATTTCACTGCAGTTGCAGCATTTCAGTGGGCATTTATTTTCCGTCTGTTAATGATAAACAGTGTTCTTTGCTGTTTCTATACATGTAGCTATTAATTTTTAAATCGTAATTACAGATATTTGAAAAAAACACATAAATTACGAATTCATACCTTTTTACCACGTGGTGAGGATTTTCTGATGTGTTGTGTTTCTACAGTGACCGTTTTCTTGCACAGTTTGTCATCTGCAACCATTTATACCTTAAAGTAGACGAATTGTTTTAGCCAAAATTACGATTTGAAAACTTGTTATTTGTATGCCCGAAATTATTTAATTTTTTGTGTGTGTATTTACATAATGTTTCACTTATATTTTCCTTATAATCATCTTCATCACTGTCAAACATTATGTATTGAGTTGCCACTGCCACTGCCACTGTAACTGTTTCACTGCTTTACCAGCTGTAAAAACAAATATGACGCGCACGTGTGTGTGTGTGTAATTCCTTGAGGGCGGAGAACAGAGTGCTATTGAAGAGAGCTGTGTATTCATTTATCTCTTGTTTGCCTTTCACTATGGCTTTTTGTATCTGATAATTTTCTTCAATTATTAGTTGGTAAATACCATATGTGATGTGATTGTCTGTGCTTGTGTTGGTTGTACTTAGTTTTCTCTGTGTTGAGTTGTCTGTCCTGTAGGCTATTTTCACCCGTGGTTTTTTTGGTATGCTGCCTGTTCTGTGGACTGCTTTGTTGTTGTAGGTGAGAGTGAACCACCTGTTTGCCATTGTGGGTGTTTCCTGTTCATGTGTGCTCATGAGTGGGTTCTGTGTGTTTGTAAGTTGATGAGGAGGCTTTTGTTTTTGTGTGTTGACTGCCCTTTTTAATTTTGTGGTTCAGTTTACCTATAGTGTTTTGTGTCATATCCATTCTCTACTGCTATTTGATGGTCTCCAATTCATTCTTGTAGTTATTTTCAGTGAGTGGGGTTTTACTCAGTCTGTGTAGCATATATTGGAAGCAGGCTAGTTTATACGTAATTGGATGATTAGAGTCTTTGTGAATGGCTGTGCTGGTGGTGGTCACTTTCTTGAATATAGAGAACTGGCGTTGGTTGTTGTGTCTGTATATTTTGAGGTCAAGAAAGTTCAAACTTTTGTCGTGTTCTGTTTCTATGGTGAATTTTGTTTTTGGGTGTACTTTGTTTATATCACTGTGGAGTTGTTGGATGCGACTCGGTGTTTCATCTATACGGCAATATATTATCCGGTTATTTTCAATATGATTGAGAAAAATGTAGGCTAGGAGCCCACTGACTGGTGACCCCATTGGAAGCCAGTCTTCTTGTGAGTAGAACTGATTGTCAAATGAGAAATAATTTTGCTCTGTGATCAGTTTTAGAATGCTAGCTACTACTTTCATGTGGGGTTCCTGCGTCCGTTCTCGTGTTATGAAGAGAGAGTAGTTTTCGCAGCTTTTGACAGCTGTCACTTCTGCACACGCTGGCCCTCACGGTACGTTGATGCTGCTGCCAGCTCGCCCATCGTACCTCGCCGTCGCAGGGTGCCTTACGCTGCGCGCCAGCAGAGACGGCGATACAGGGAAAATCCACTTCTCCAATTTTCTCGTTGCAAAAACTCGTGGCGGTTTTTAAGACTATGCCACGTCGTTACGTGAAGTTATTTTTCCCTTAACGGCTTTACTTACCTTGTGCAGAAAAGAAGAAGAATGTGCATTTCGTATTTGGAAGTAGAACAGAAGAATAAATTAATCGAAGATGAGACTTTGCGGTTGATGGACTGTAATAAAAGCTTGCAAGAATGTACTTAATTCCTTTGTAGTTGGAGATGAAAGACAGCAGATGCTAAAAAATGTCATTACTTTTACGACTAGAAAAATACAAATATATACGAATTTATAGCTCGGCGACGTTCGATTATACTCGACAATCACCTGCTTGGTTTTACACTGGGCCACATTTACATTATAAAAGGCAATCCATGTCGTACAATTAGAATAATGTGAATTTAACACTTGGAACTAGAAGAATAAATTAATCTAAGATGAGACTTTAACGTTCATGGACGGGCAGAAAACGTTGTAACAATTTACTTAATTCCTCTCTAGTTGGAGATGGAAAATATAATTTATTTTAAAGATGTTACTATGTCTACGTTTGACTAATGTAATGAAACCAAGGTTAAGTGAAACTGCCTTTTTGATTATGAGAGCAAAAACGGCTGAAATAAACGTTTGTTTAAAACTGTTTCTCATGGTCACCGTTACTGAACTGTTGTCGAAGCTCGCAACAAACAAAACTGTCTGTGCTTAGGCCCCGAAAAACCATGCGCAACGAGAAGCAGTCATTATTTGGCCAGAATAGTTAAAGATATGGAGATCTGATCCAAAATTGTGAACATAATTTTGGTACACGAATGAATGTAGGTCTGCTGACTGTAAGATAACATTTCGTCAGTTTTTTTATCTTCATCTGTTTCTTGTACTATAACTGCTACTTATGATGCTAATATTCTACCAAAAAAAGGAAAATGATAAATTAGCTGAAACGGAGGAATTAATTTCCAACACTTATCCCTCAGACAGAAGTTCTGATGATCTGCATTCCAAGAGTCCCACATAGCTTTGCACCAAAAAAAAACAAAAAAAAGGCTTAAATAAGTGCCTCTTTACAATCCTCACATTTAGTTCTCGCTCTTGAAGTTGTTTCATAAGCTCACAACAAACACTGTCTGTGTATGGTGGTTTGATTCGTAGGATATTGTGGAAATGCCGCAGTTTAAAAAGGAATTTAGTACAATACACCATCTTAGAATATTTCTCAAGTGTGTGGAATCCATACGAAATAGGAATATAGGTGGATAGTAAACTTATGAAAAGATGGGCAGCACCAGTGGTCGCATGTTTGGTTGATCCACTGGACAGCCACACTGAAATGCAGAGGAACCTTAGCTGGCAGATGCTTGAAGCAGACCAGCTGTTTCTCCTAAGACTCCTTATAAAGTTTCAAGTATAAATGTCGCTTGAGTAATCTAGGACTATACACCAAGGTGATAAGTCATGGGATAGCGATACGAACATATACAGATTGCAGTGGTATCGCGTACGTGAGGTGTAAATGGGCAGTGCATTGGGAGATCTGTCACTTCCAATCATAGGAGTCACGTGGAAAGGTTTCCGACGTGATTATCGCCACACGACAGAAACTTACAGACTGTGAACGCAGAATGGTAGTTGGAGCTATTCACATGGGACATTCCATTTCGGAAATCGTTAGGGAGTACAATATTCCGAGATCCATTATGACAAGAGTGTGCCGAAAATAACACATTTCAGCATTAGGTCTACCTCTCGCTACAGGCAAAGCAGTGGACGATGGCATTCACTTAACGACCGAGAACAGCAACGTTTGCGTACAGTTATCAGCGCTAACAGACTGCATGAAACAGTCGCAGAAATCAATGTGGGTCCTACGACTTGCCAGAAAATCCTAAGAAATTTTTGTCTTACGTCAAAGCGGTAGGTGGATCAAAACAAAATGTCCAGACACTCTTTAACCAAAATGGTACTGAAACAGAGGGTGACAGGCTAAAGGCCGAAATACTAAATGTCTTTTTCCAACGATGTTTCACAGAGGAAGACTGGACTGTAGTTCCTTCTCTAGATTGTCGCACAGATGACAAAATGTTAGATATCGAAATAGATGACAGAGGGATAGAAAAACAATTAAAATCGCTCAAAAGAGGAACGGCCGCTGGAGCTGGTGGGATACCAGTTCGATTTCACACAGAGTACGAGAAGGAACTTGCCCCCGTTCTTGCAGCGGTGTACCGTAGGTCTCTAGAAGAGCGAAAAGATTGGAAAAGGGCACAGGTCAATCCCGTTTTCAAGAAGGGACATCGAATAGATGTGCTGAACTATAGACCTATACCTCTAACGTCGATCAGTTGTAGAATTTTTGAACACGTATTATGTTCGAGTACAATGACTTTTCTGGAGACTAGAAATCTACTCTGTAGGAATCAGCATGGGTTTCGAAAAAGACGATCATATGAAACCCAGCTCGCGCTATTCGTCCACGAGACTCAGAGGGCCATAGACACGGGTTCCCAGGTAGATGCAGTGTTTCTTGACTTCTGCAAGGCGTTCGATACAGTTTCCCACAGTCGTTTAATGAACAAAGTAAGAGCATTCGCACTATCAGACCAGTTTCGTGATTGGATTTAAGAGTTCCTCGATAACAGAACGCAGCATGTCATTCTCAATGGAGAGAAGTCTTCCGAAGTAAGAGTGATTTCAGGTGTGCCGCAGGGGAGTGTCGTAGGACCGTTGCTACTCACAATATATATATATATATATATATATATATATATATATATATATATATATATATATATATACAGGGTGAGTCACCTAACATTACCGTTGGATATATTTCGTAAACCACATCAAATACTGACGAATCGATTCCACAGACCGAACGTGAGGAGAGGGGCTAGTGTAATTGGTTAATACAAACCATAAAAAAATGCACGGAAGTATGTTTTTCAACACAAACCTACGTTTTTTTAAATGGAACCCCGTTAGTTTTGTTAGCACATCTGAACATACAAACAAATACGTTATCAGTGCCGTTTGTTGCATTGTAAAATGTTAATTACATCCGGAAATATTGTAACCTAAAGTTGATGCTTGAGTACCACTCCTTCGCTGTTCGATCGTGTGTATCGGAGAGCACCGAATTACGTAGGGATCCAAAGGGAACGGTGATGGACCTTAGGTACAGAAGAGACTGGAACAGCACATTACATCTACATGCTAACACCTTTTTATTGGTCTTTTTCACTGACGCACATGTACATTACCATGAGGGGTGAGGTACACGTACACACGTGGTTTCCGTTTTCAATAACGGAGTGGAATAGAGTGTGTCCCGACATGTCAGGCCAATAGATGTTCAATGTGGTGGCCATCATTTGCTGCTCACAATTGCAATCTCTGGCGCAATGAATGTCGTACACGGCGCAGTACATCTGGTGTAATGTCGCCGCAGGCTGCCACAATACGTTGTTCTATATCCTCTGGGGTTGTAGGCACTTCACGGTACACATTCCCCTTTAACGTACCCCATAGAAAGAAGTCCAGAGGTGTAAGATCAGGAGCCGGCCGCGGTGGCCGTGCGGTTCTGGCGCTGCAGTCCGGAACCGCGGAACTGCACCGGTCGCAGGTTCGAATCCTGCCTCGGGCATGGGTGTGTGTCATGTCCTTAGGTTAGTTAGGTTTAAGTAGTTCTAAGTTCTAGGGGACTTATGACCTAACATGTTGAGTCCCATAGTGCTCAGAGCCATTTGAGCCATTTTTTGTAAGATCAGGAGAACGGGCTGGCCAATTTGTGCGTCCTCCACGTCCTATGAAACGCCAGTCGAACATCCTGTCAAGGGTCAGGCTAGTGTTAACTGCGGAATGTGCAGGTGCACCATCATGCTGATACCACATACGTCGACGCGTTTCCAGTGGGACATTTTCGAGCAACGTTGGCAGATCATTCTGTAGAAACGCGATGTTTGCAGCTGTTTGGGCCCCTGCAATGAAGTGAGGACCAATGAGGTGGTCGCCAATGATTCCGCACCATACATTTGCAGTCCACGGTCGCTGTCGCTCTACCTGTCTGAGACAGCGAAGATTGTCCACGGACCAGTAATGCATGTTCCGTAGATTCACTGCTCCGTGGTTTGTGAAACCCGCTTCATCGGTAAACAGGTAGAACTGCAACGCATTCTCTGTTAATGCCCATTGACAGAATTGCACTCGATGATTAAAGTCATCACCATGTAATTGCTGATGTAGCGACACATGAAACGGGTGAAAGCGGTGACGATGCAGTATGCGCATGACACTACTTTGACTCAGTCCACCGGCTCTCGCAATGTCCCGTGTACTCATGTGTGGGTTCATGGCATCAGCAGCTAACACACCAACTGCAACCGCTTCTCCTGTGACGGCCCTGTTACGGACCCGTTTGCGTGCTACGACCATACCTGTTGCATACAGTTGACGGCAGATGTTTTGCAATGTGCGGCACGTTGGATGCTCTCTGTCCGGGTACCGTTCTGCATACACCCTGCAGGCTTCAGCTGCATTTCGTCGACACTCGCCATAGATGAGTATCATCTCCGCCTTTTCAGAGTTCGAATACTCTATGGTCACAGTTCCTACAACACCACACTATCACAGACGTCTGGTAACACGGTGTACTACAGTTGGTCTGCGTGCGGAGACGAATGCAGAATAACAATAGCAGCAAGCGCTACATGCGGGCACTGCGACAGCTAGACCAAACCACAACAGTGCACTACAGCCACACTCGTAAACACGGTCGTCATCGTAAACATGTCCCTGCAGATGCTGCCCGCCGACCGTGGCCTGTGTTTGTTACAACACGCAAGTGAACGTCGGAGGTTTCAAGCGTCAAATTTAGGTTACAATATCTCCGGATGTAATTAACATTTTACAATGCAACAAACGGCATTAATATATATTTGTTTATATGTTCAGATGTGCTAACAAAACTAACGTGGTTCCATTTAAAAAAACGTAGGTTTGTGTTATAAAACATACTTCCGTGCATTTTTGTATGGTTTATATTAAAAAATTACACTAGCCCCTCTCCTCACGTTCGGTCTGTGGAATCGGTTCGTCAGTATTTGATATGATTTACGAAATATATCCAGCGGTAACGTTAGGTGACTCACCCTGTATATATATATGACCTTGTGGATAACATCTGAAGATCACTGAGGCCTTTTGCGGGTGATACTGTAGTATATCTACAGGTTGTAACAATGAAAAATTGTACTGAAATGCAGGGGGATCTGCAACGAATTGACGCATGGTGCAGGAAATGGGAATTGAATCTCAATGTAGACAAGTGTAATGTGCTGCGAATACATAGAAAGAAAGATCCTTTATCATTTAACTTCAATATAGCAGGTCAGCAAATGGAAGCAGTTAATTCCATTAATTATCTGGGAGTAGGCATTAGGAGTGATTTAAAATTGAATGACCATATAAAATTAATCGACGGTAAACCAGATTCCAGGCTGAGATCCATTGGAAGAATCCTAAGGAATTGCAGTCCGAAAACAAAGGAAGTAGGTTACAGTACACTTGTTCGCTCACTGCTTGATTACTGCTTACCAGTGTGGGATCCGTACTAGATAGGGTTGATAGAAGAGATAGAGAAGATCCTACGAAGGGCAGTGCGCTTCGTTACAGGATCATTTAGTATTTGCGAAAGCGTCACAGAGATGATAGATAAACTGCAGTGGAAGACTCTGCAAGAGAGACGCTCAGTAGCTCGGTATGGGCTTTTGTTGAAGTTTCGTGAACATACTTTCACCGAGGAGTCAAGCAGTATATTGCTCCCTCCTACGTATCTCGCGAAGAGACCATGAGGATAAAATCAGAGAAATTAGAGCTCACACAGAGGCATACCAACAATCTTTCTTTCCACGAACAATACGAAACTGGAACAGAAGAGAGAACCGACAGAGGTACTCAAGGTGGCCTCCGCCACACACCGTCAGGTGGCTTGCGGAGTATGTATGTAGATGTAGATGTAGATGTCCGTTGGGGTACTGCGACGAAAACTGCCGTTAATGGGGAATGGCTGCAGATGTCAGACACGAGCGCCTTTGATAACAAGACGACATTGCCTGCGGCGCCTCTTATGGGCTCGTGACGATATCGGTTGGGCCATAGACGAATGGAAAACTATGGCTTGGTCAGACGAGTCCCGACTTGAGTTGGCACCAGCTGATGGTAGGGTACGAGTGTGGCACATACCCCACGAAGCCATGGATCCAAGTTGTCCACAGGGCACTGTGCAAAATGGTGGTGGCTCCATAATAGTGCGGGGTGTGTTTACATGGAATGGAGATGATTATGTTCGGCTACTATGGAACCATCTGCAGCGGAACGATGATGGAATTTTTATGGGTGATAATGTGCCACGTCAACAGGCAACAATTGTTCGCAATTAGTTGTTTGGAGAACACTGGACAGTTAGAGCGGATGATTTGGCCACCCAGATCACCCCCCATGAACCCCATCGAACATTTATGGGACATTATCGAGAGGTCAGTTCGCGCACAAAATCCTGCACCGACAACACTTTGGCAATTATGGACGACTACAGAAGCAGCGTGGCTCAATAATTCATCTTCCAACGACATGTTGAGTTCATACCACTCCGAGTTGCTACACTACGCTGGGAAAAAGGAGATCCGACAAGATATTTGGAGGTATTCTATGACTTTTGGCACCTCAGAATACTACAGCCTCCCGCATATCGCTCCTACAGTGATGACAAAGAATATGTTAAATTAATCACAGCCTGCAAAGAAGCATTTAAGAAGTCAATTTTCTCGGACTCCGTATGGAAATAATCTCTAACACCATGTGGTGCAACGAGAAGTACCCTCTGCCAGAGCCCACCCGGCTAGCCACGCTTCCCGACCGGGAAGGCGTGCTGGTCCCCGGCACGAAACGGCACAGTGGATTAGTGTCGAGGTCCGGTATGCCGGCCAGATTGTGGATGGTTTTGAAGGCGGTTTTCCATCTGCCTTGGTGAATGCGGGCTGGTTCTACTTATCCCGCCTCGGTTACAATATGTCGGCGATTGCTTCTCAAACAGTGTTTGCACCTACACGTACACCATACTTACTCTATCACCCATACATTTGGGGTTACACTCGTCTGGTACGGGATGCGGGGGTTGGGGGGTGGATGGTCCACTGGGAGACGAACCGCACAATAACCATGAGTTTGGTGTCGGGCGGCGGTGGTGTGGGTGGACTGCCATGGACTGTTATGGTGTTGTGAACCACTGAGGGCTACGGCGGGGCGAAGCCTCTCCGTGGTTTCTAGGTCCCCGGTTCAATACACAATACACACACACACACAGACACACACCCTCTGCCACGAACGTTAGGGTAGTACAGATGTAAACAGCAATGCAGAAGTAGACGTATGATGCATGAGGAACTGCGTAAGGAGGTGCAAACACGGCACTGCTACGGTGACCTTCAAGCAGCCAGTCACAGTCCAAGTTTCGGGACATACGGCGATGGTCGGAGCTCGAAACACAAAACTCGATATCACTGTCCAGCAAGGGTAGCATCTAATGGCTCTTGATCTTCCACCATAATCGAGTCCATCAACATGAGGTGGCAAATAAGAGGTAGCCAAAGAGGTGGAAACGTGGGTTCTACTATGCCAAGACTGCTTGGTAGCTACAACAGGAAAACACAATTAATTAGCAGGAGTACAAAATTAGAAAGTATTTATTACTTAACTTTGCTGTAGTCCATGATCAGTTGGTTGAGAATTACAGAGGACGCGACTAGAATAAGCGTCTCTGGAATGACATAATTTACAAGTCACAAACCTTGCAGTGACGAATTAATCTCTTGAATGTCGGATCCAGTGAATTTAAAGACTAACTAGGAACGGAGCTACAAAGATCTGATGGCAGAAATGACTGAGCTGCAGACGGTTACTAACATCGGTGTTGGCTGACCACTGAGCGTGGCTAAGAATTGCAGACTGGCACAACTGCACTTTTCTCCTGCTGCACATGAAGTGGCCTAGCGGCGCTTCACGGCGAGCATACGTACTGCGACTGGCTGTGTACTCTTTGGCTAGCACAGCCGTTCTTCCGTTCCATTTATCGCGAGAATCGCATCCGGCGGATCGATCTCTCAGGCGGCGGTGTGGTCGTCTGGCTGACGACATCACAGTATGGAGCAGTACGCCGAGCACCGATGGTGTAGGCTAAATGGGCCGGTAAAATACGGTGGGTGTGCTTTATCATCGGTCGTTCATGTCGGCGAGCAACGAGCAGCTCGGTGACAGGATAAAAATTTGACGCCCACTTATAGTAACTTTAAAAATGTTAAGAAATATTCTGAGTGAATTCAGAAACTTAAGAAATATACACACTCTGATTGGCGTAACCTTGATGTCCACTGATTATGAGCTAATTGAAAAGGATTCTGTTTAAAAGGTGTACTATTACTTAGATGAAAGACAACAGTTTTTTCTTGTAGAAAGCGATATTTAACTCATTTATGACTTTATTTTCCTATTGTTTGTGAACAGTGTAATAACAAAACAGTTTTTCTTTTTATGACAGCGTATCTATTCACTCAACATAATTTGTGCTTATATTTTAATCAGACAAGAAATAAGTTTATTTAGTGTTGTACGATAAACCGTTACCTGCATGCAATGTCTCAACACTTTCTGACAGTCTCTTGGTTACTAGGAAGTCTTTGAGAGATTTCGCGTCCTTTGAGGTAGAAACCAAAAGTTAAACATGTGGCATACAATGTTACCAATTCAACAAGCTGTTGAGTGCCACATTATTAATATGGTACAGGTTTCCACAGTTCTTAAAGGTAACGCAACATTAGATACAACACGTAATATAATTGAAATATCGTGAAAAGTCTCACTTTTCAATATGATACAGCTGCAAAAGTAACATTTCGTATTTCCATGTAATTAGTATTATTCACTCTAAAACCTTTAACATCGTTGTTTATCTATATAATAGATACGTATTTTATGAGTTCCATTTTTCAGGCTCGCTATTAAAAATACTATTCACTGTGCATATATGAAGAAATTGCTACAAATTTATAATGATTCTCCACTACCAACATTGCACCACACAATGATTTGCTACGCAACAGCACCTCAGCTTTACTGTTTGCTGACGATCCTCACGGAAATGAAAAACAAAGATGAGCTTTATAAACATATTCAACCTTTGTTTCCTGTGAAATTTTGAAAAGAAAATTCCGAAAATATTAGTACTTTCTCACTATCCTCCTTGTATGTTTATTACTGCCACCCATGATTGAGGAAACACTTGAAACCAGTCGTCGCATTAGACTTGAATACACGCTAATGGAGAGTTGTCAGAATATAAAGAAGTGAGTTTAAGAGATTGGAAGAGGCCTGCCACTGTAAAGTTACTTCAAGTCAGTGACGTTGACGGCACGCAACGATGCGGTACGTACGTAAATTTAAAAACTGTCTCAAGCAGAAAATGCTCATATCAAGTAACTGGTTTACCGGTTAAAATGTTATTGAAATGAACGCAACATTTCAGTAACTAAAAAGAACAAATTCCGTTTTGATCCAATACAGTGTGGTCTTAAATGAAAAAAACATAAGCAGCAGTATGGGTCGAAACGAGGAATGGGAAACTGAGGAGTGATCCAAGACTCCATCCAACAGAATAGGGGAGGTGTCTGTTGGGCGACTACATGTATAAACAAAATGCGCAGAAACGGATGGGGTGGGGGCCGTAGCTACAAAGTAGTGCATGCATATCTTGTCATTGCAGCTACTGTCTGTTTGCAAATAATGTCAACATTTTTTATGGTAGGAATCATACTTCGGCAACACATGAATATGGAAAACATAAAATAGTGACATGAGGTAACAAGAAAATATGAGGTTAATACTTTTTAAAGGAAACGGTAATTTTTCCAACTTTAGCAATGTATGTATCTGTTACTGTAGAAAATATAGTGATCCACGTGAAAGGGACCAGGAGAAAATAATTCATGAAAGAATACTTGACAGTAGACTATGCTTTAACAAAGAATGACAATCGTTTCTGAGGCCACAGGAGAGCCAGTTTGCAATACTGGTACCATGGTTTAATGGTTCCATCTTGGGAAAGTGTTAATTTCTCATGCTTTTGTAAGTAATAGTGACGGCAGTAGTAGTGACAGATGTTACAAATATTATTCTTCATATTTACACTCGTCTCTACTAGATATTTACAATATATTACAAAATAAACTTCTTCATACAACCAGTACAATTTTCTACAATGCATTATCAATAAATACTTCATTACAACCCTACATTTACCGTGAAAGTTTAAACATTTATCAGCTCATATTGCCACTGATTACATCGCTCTGAGGACTATATCTGTATAACGTGTAGTTTTATGTTTAGTTATTGCGTCTGAAAATTACAAGTAACGACAGGTTTGTCGTTTCATAACTAGAATACTCTTTGGCCTAATAATTCAAACAAGCAATATTTACAGAAAGACGTCAGTAACAAAATACAAAAGCCACTGAAACGAAAAACCAGACATCTGCACGGCAAAAATAAATTAAGTTGAAAACTTGAAAGCCCTCCGGAAACGGTGGATGGGTTTCGTAGTAGGCCATACCCGAAGTTAACAAAAATTGTGTTGTACAGTGCACCCATTAGGTTCAAAGTTGCAACAAAATTTTAGTGAAGCAAGCAAACCTACAAAATATTAGAACGGAATGGAGCATTCACTCAATGCTGTCTGAGGCGATATTTGCAGTTATTAGATATAACGGTTAAGTTGTCCAGCACCTGTCGAAAGGCGTATAACTTGCCAATGTTACTAAACTAGGGCAGCTGTCGCTTTGTTACAGGGTTTCCTTTTTCCGTGATACTTCGGTTGCGTGAGAGCCTTCTCCTACGGATCCATCTTTTATCATGATTCGAAAAAGGTTGTTGCAGGAACTAGTAAGCAGAATTGTTGTTTTCTCTCGGAGCGAGTAATCAATATGTGTCAAAAATCGTCTGAAAACTACTTCTGTTCTCCTTTATTGTCCTACCCACCATACATCAGCATCCTTACGTTCTGTAACATGTTTGATTTGCCTACTTGTTCTCTAACATTCCCCAGGCTATCCAAACACCTATCACGCCCCACCAGTTCTGTCTCTCCCACCCCTTCTATAACACTTTGTTCCTCCTACAATGGTTCATCATGTCCCCTATCCATTTCCGAGTCTGTGTATTTGTCAGTCTCCAGCTCTACCTGTACGTCTCTCTCAGCTTTCATTCGCCTATTCATTCTGTTCCTCTCATTTCCTTTCATCTACTTGTACCTTTACACCGTAATCTGTAGGAAATGTTAAGGCAAATAAAGACATGTCCTCGTCTGCAGCCTCTCGATTGAGGTCTGTGTGATCATTTGTATTATTTTAAGACGACATCTAGATGAAACTTTAGAATAGTCTTCCACACGATGACTTATTCCTAATGAGCACAAATCACTGTGTCACAATCGACATAAAAGTTTCTGAGTATGGTACCGCGTCATTATGTATAAAACTACTGCTGCTGGAGAAAAACCAACGTTTCGGCCACGGTTGCAGCGGCCTTCTTCTGGGTCTAATGTCACAAACATTTTAAGAAAATGATTTTCCCCATCAGTCTTATACAAAATTATCTTGTATGACACTCCAGTGGATCTTAGTGGAAGCAACAAAAATACTAATCTTTGATGTCACTAGGCATAATACAATGATAATTATGAATAGAGTACCTTAATATTCCTGTTACAAGGAAACTGGAAGGTTTTATTCCCAGAAAGCGTCACGCTTGGATGAAGACATTCTTTTCTATCTTCTTTATGCGTGATGTGAATCAGGTATCAGATTTAAGTGATAAATAAGAGATAACGTCTAAGGACATCCAGATTAATCATAGGTAGAGGAAAATGATGTGGCGCACATCGCAATACTATGTTTTTCCCCAAATTTCTAGAGAAGAGACGTAATTTTAAAGTGAGTAGTTATTATTGTTCGAGAAAATATTCCCATAAAACGAGAAAAGATTCTTGATATTGTTCCACGGATTCTGGTTTTCATTTGAATGACCTTTGTATTTACATACTTACTGACGCAATTGACGAAATAAACTGCCTTTTCCTAACATTCACAAATTATCAATTTCATAACCATTTGTGAATTATTTACCACGTATTCACTATTTAGGCCAGTCTGAAACTGTTATATTTCCTATTCACAAATAATTTACAAATCAAAAGCACTTATCATAAATATATTCAAATACGAATTCACTCTTCAAGCTACGAAGAAGACTTATTGCTAAAACCTAAAGAACAAAATAATATTTTCACTTCTGTGTAATAAAGAAAGCGTCCGAATGCAAAGTGTTAAGTAGAAAGCAGCAATACAGCTCAAATATTAATGACTGGGAATATATTAGAGAGTTAAATGATGATAATGGCACTCGTTTGCCTTGAATGAAAATAGAATCGAAGGTAATCTTGAATGAAACGAAATCAACGAAGGTAATCTTGAACGTAACGAAATCAACGAATCCTGGGAGAATAATCTTCTAGCGATGCGTGTCTTCCAGGACAGATCAGTGAAGGAAAAGAGTAACGATTTCAGAGATGGTTGCCAGCAGGTACTCGATATAAATACGGAGGATGGAAAGGAATACTAACAAATTGAAGTTTCTCTACAGAACAGGAAATTCTACTGCCGAGGTACATGTTTAAACAGGAGCATTTCAAAGGTTAACCTGAAAGTGAACAGTATTTGTTTTCAGAGCGTGTTGAAGTACAGAAGCGGCATATCGTATCGATAACTGATAACATTGGTCCTCTAACAACACTAAAAACAACAAGAAGAGAATACTGCTCTTTAAAAGGCGACATTCTCGTACATGAGTTTCCTAAGAGAAGTGCAATCTGATAACTAGTATTATTTTATCACAGATAATTGTTAATGTCATCACTGATTGTTTAAATTCTTGAAACCTAAAGCGTTATAATTTAATTTTCATATTCACGAGTCAAAGTAAGATCAATACGTAATTTAACAAAATACTCACAGACTGGTTTACTTAAGTTAATGACGAAAAGTAGAATTTAATGTATGCTTGGTTAGGACAGGAAAAGTAGGTACAAATGCAAAATTCAGAGTTAATTTCGAGATGAAATGAACGGAATACAGGTCACAAAGAAGACTGAAGTTTCTGAATAGTCTACTGTAAGCGACAAGAAGGCTCATTTGCATCTCTTGTGCTAAAGTGGTGAATGGATTACCGTAAAGTATACTGGTTTTAAGTTTGGTTTCCACACAAACTCCTCCAGATGAAGGAGTGAATGCAAACATTACAGCTCTTTCTACAACCAGTCTCTTCGGATTTCGGCGTTCCAAGATCATACAGTCTTGTCTTAGCAAACAAGTTATAAAAGCAATTGCCGTTACGGGAAATAAAATCATCGGAGAAGTTACCGATAAGCATCGAATGGTTATGTATAAAAGTCCTCTTCTTTCAAGTACTGCTGCTACTTTTTCTCAATGCATTTACGCTGCTACTTATTATCTGGTGATAATTACGAGAGGAGTCAGATTACAGTGGTCGTGAGATAATTTTTCGCCCGTTTTCACGGCCTGAAACAAGTGTTACATTTTGAATATATCTTAACATCACTATGTGGTGACCGAGTAGAAGGGATTACTCTTCGTCACTAGTAAAAAAAGATATGTGCATGTAGTGAGTGAGCTACTACCGAAAAGTTACGAGGATTACCTTCAGCGCAAGTAATTCCCATAATTCGAGGGATTCCAAATCTCTTTGTGAGTCCATTAGTATTAAAGTTTTCGTCCATACTTCTTCACAATGGAGAGGTGTAAGTGTTGGCGTCACCTTCAAATGTTCCCTATAACATTTACCAGTACAAATGATTGTGTCAGGGATTCTTTGATAAAAATTTCTCTTCGGTAGAACGCGAAAGTAACACCGAAAAACTGATGAAAAGCTGCCAGATAACAAGTGACAAGAAATTTAAAGAATCACCACATATAGACAGTGAGAACATGTGATACACTGTAAAGTGGGTCTGGAGTAATCATTCAGCTCCGTACATCAATTCAAAACAAGAAAATAATCGATGGCTCAGGTCTGTCCACAGTGGGAAGCAGGAGTTCCTCAAACTTTTAGGCAGCATCTCGTATCACAGCGAGTCCAGATCTCCAGAAGAAGCACCCGAATGTAGGTCGTACAAAATGACAGCTGCGCACGAGCGTCCACAGCACTAGCAGGCGAGGCGAGGCGATCAGGAGGCGGAGCGGGGCACGTAGCCGAGCGTCTTGCGCTGCAGGAAGAGGTGGATCTCGCGGAAGGAGGGCCGGTGGGCGGCGTGCCGGCGGCGGCACTCGTCCAGCAGGTCCAGCACGTCGCTGGAGCAGCGCGGGGGCGGCGCCAGCGGCAGCGGCAGCGCGCACCCGTCCACGTCGTTGTCGTCGTCGCCGAGGCGCGCCAGCTCGGCCAGCACCTGCGCGTCCGACAGCGGCTCCAGCGGCCGCCGGCGCGCCAGGGTCAGCACCTCCCACAGCGTCACGCCGAACGACCACACGTCGCTCTTGGTCGTGTACTGGCCCTGCGTGACAACACAACGAGCGCCGGTAAGCCTTCCGTATCGCTACGCGCAGAGCGCACGCATGGAAGTACCGGAATATTCACTAGAGGTGCGCCACAGGGATCGATATCCGGTCCCCTCCTGTTCCTGTCATATACACTACTGGCCATTAAAATTGCAACACCAAGAAGAAACGCAGATGATAAACGGGTATTAATTGGACAAATATACTAGAACTGACATGTGATTACATTTTCACGCAATTTGGGTGCATAGATCCTCATAAATCATTACCCAGAACAATAATAACGTCCTTGATACGCCTGGGCATTGAGTCAAACAGAGCTTGGATGGCGTGTACAGGCACAGCTGCCCATGCAGCTTCAACACGATACCACATTTCATCAACAGTAGCGACTAGCGTATTGTGATGAGCCAGTGGCACGGCCAGCATTGACCAGACGTTTTCAATTGGTAAGAGATCTGAAGAATGTGCTGGCCAGTGCAGCAGTCGAACATTTTCTGTATCCATAAAGGCCCGTACAGGACCTGCAACATGCGGTCGTGCATTATCCTGCTGAAATGTAGGGTTTTGCAGGGATCGAATGAAGGGTAGAGCCACGCGCCGTAACACATCTGAAATGTAACGTCCACTGTTCAAAGTGCCGTCAATGCCGAGACGTGTAACCAATGACACCCCATACCATCACGCCGGGTGATACGCCAGTATGGCGATGACTAATACACGCTTCCAATGTGCGTTCACCGCGACGTCGCCAAACACGGATGCGACCATCATGATGCTGTAAACAGAACCTCGATTCATCCGAGAAAATGACGTTTCGCCATTCGTGCACCCAGGTTCGTCGTTGAGTACACCTTCGCAGGCGCTCCTGTCTGTGATTCACCGTCAAGGGTAACCGCAGCCATGGTCTCCGAGCTGATAGTCCATGATGCTGCAAACATCGTCGAACTGTTCGTGCAGATGGTTGTTGTCTTGTAAACGTCCCCATCTGTTGAATCAGGGAACGATACGTGGCTGCGCGGTCCGTTATAGCCACGCGGATAAGATGCCTGTCATCTCGACTGCTAGTGATACGAGGCCGTTGGTATCCAGCACAGCGTTCCGTATTACCCTACTGAACTCATCGATTCCATGTTCTGCTAACAGTCATTGGATCTCGACCAACGCGAGCAGCACTATCGTGATACGACACACTGCAATCGCGATAGGCTACAATCCGACCTTTATCAAAGTCGGAAACGTGATGGTACGCATTTCTCCTCCTTGCACGGGGCATCACAACAACGTTTCACCAGGGAACGCTGGTCAACTGCTGTTTGTGTATGAGAAATCGGTTGGAAACTTTCCTCATGTCAGCAGGTTGTAGGTGTCGCCACCGGCGCCAACCTTGTGTGAATGCTCTGAGAAGCTAATCATTTGCACATACCAGCATCTTCTTCCTGTCGGTTAAATATCGCGTCTGTATCACGTCATCTTCGTGGTGTAGCTATTTTAGTGGCCAGTAGTGTACATGGTGTTTCACTGCAGGCAAAACAAACAAGTAACCATAATAAACATAGACCCAGAAACCAATGGTTTCCTCGGTATTGCAGCATTACCTACCTGGCTGACGTGTTGGTGCTGGGTTTACCTTCATTTCCTGCAATATAAGGTATTCGACTATTTGCACGATACTCCTCATGTGAAAGTAAGAATATGTGGTACATGCATGATGGTGCACAGGTACACTTCCAGGCGTGTGTTCGGCACTACGTAGTACGAATCTTCGACAACAAGAGTACTGGTCGAGGTTCGCTAATGCCGTGGCCTGCAAGTTCTCTTACTTGAAAACCGTTGGATTTTATTCTACTAGGATATTATTCAGCTTTGATGAATTCCAGGACTGCTGACCGTGTCGATGAGCTCTCAAGTATGGATTCTTGATGGTTTGTCAGCGTATTTGGAACTGGCCTCAGGGTTTTTGAACGTGTACGGATGTTGATGAGACGATGTGCTGAATGTTGCCTCCACAAGAATAGTGGAGATATGAAGCACTTGTTTTTGTGCATTTGTCCACGACTGCACACCTGCACTTTTGGTCCTCAGGGAGTCTGTTATAATTTCATGGATGTTCATGTATTCAGTTTTAATGCATCATGTCAGGTAAAACATTAGTTCCCGTATCGGTTATTTACAGTATTTGCTTGTTTCATTTCGACCTCTACTCACACCCTTCAATTGTACCTGTCTACATCTACATACATACTTCGCAAGCAACCGAATGATGCATTAAGCGAACGGGGCGGCGGAATTCGTAGGACCGCTATCAGTCATTTCCTTTCCTGTTCCTCGTAGAAACAGAGAGAGGGAAAAGGACTCTCTGTATGCCTCCTTAAGAGCCCTGGTCTTTGAGTTCCTTATGCGAAATACACGTTGGCGACATCAGAATACGTCTGCAGCCCGCTTAAAATGCCGATTCCCAACTTCTCTCAATGGAGGTCCGAGAAAAGAACATCGACTTCCCTCTATGGATTCTGACCTGAGTTCACAAAGGACCTCCGTTATATTCGCGTGTTGATCTAATCCACCCGTGACATATCTAGCAGCCCGCCTCTGAACTGCTTCGATGTCTTCCTTTAATCCGTCCTTGCGGGGACACCTAACACTCAACCAGTCATGAATGGTTCGCACTAGTGTTCTATATGTGGTCTCCTTGGCAGATGATCGATACTTTCCTAAAATTCTCCCAATAAACCGAAGCGATTATTCATATTCAAACCACCGCTCTTACTTGCATGTTCGATTTTATACTGCTACCTGTAATAATATAAATAGTACAAACACTCTATCATAGATCCAAGGAACACAAACAGTTCTCTTTGTTGACGATGCAAGTATTACACTGAAGCCCCAAAGAAACTCGTATAGACATGTGTATTCAAATACAGAGATATGTAAACAACCAGAATACCGCTCTAATGTCGGCAATGCCCATACAAGATAACAAGTGTCTGGCACAGTTGTTAGATCGATTAGTGCTGCTACAATGGCAGGTTATCAAGATTTAAGTGAGCCTGAACGTGGTGTTACAGTCGGCGCACGAGCGATGGGTCACAGCATCTGCGAGGTAGTGATGAAGAGGGGATTTTCTCGTGCGACCATGTCACTACTGTACCGTGAATCCGGTAAAACAGCAAACGTCCCACATCACTGCGGGCGGAAAACGTTCCTGGAAGAACGGGACCAACGACGACTGAAGAGAATCGTTCAACGGGACAGACGTGCAAACCTTCCGCAAATTGCTGAAGATTTCAATGCTGGGCCGTCAACAAGTGTCAGCGTGCTAACCACTCAACGAAACATCATCGATATGGTTTGTTGGAGGCGAAGGCCCACTCGTATACCCTTCATGACTGCACGGCACAAAGCTTTACGCATCGCCTGGGCCCGTCAGCACCGACAGTGGACTGTTGATGAGTGGAAACATCTTGCCTGGTTGGACGCGCCTCGTTTCAAATTGTATCGAGCAGATGGACGTGTACAGGTGTGGAGACAGCTTCATGAAGCCAAGGACCCTGCATGTCAGCAGGGGACTGTTCAAGTTGGTGGTGTCTCTGTAATGGTGTTGAGCGTGTACACTTGGAGTGGTATGGGACTCCTGATAGGTCTAGATACGACTCTGACAGGTGACACCTACGTAAGCATCCTGACTGATCACCTGCGTCTATTTATGTCCATTGTGCATTCCGATGGGCTTGGGCAATTCCAGCAAGACACGCCAGGAATGCCACAGATGTGCTCGAGAAACATTCTTCTGAATTTAAACACTTCCGCTGACCACCACTCCCCAGACACGAACATTATTGAGTAATTTGTGGTGCCTTGCAACGCGCAGTTCATAAGAGATCTCCACCCCCTCATAGTCTTACGGATTTATGGACAGCCCTGTAGCATTCATGGTGTCAGTTCCCTCCAGCACTACTTCAGACATTTAGTCGAGTCCACGCCACGTCGTGTTGCGGCATTTCTGCGTGTTCGCTGAGAGCCCTACACGATTTTAGGCAGGTGTACCAGTTTCTTTAGGTCTTCAGTGTATTATGGCGGCAGTAGAATCCTTCTGCAGTCCGCTTCAAATGCCGATTCCCTAACTTCTCTCAATCGTGGTCCACGAAAAGAACATCGTCCTTCCTCCATAGATTCCGACTTGAGTTCACGAGGCATCTCCGTTATATTCGCGTGTTGATCGAACCTAGCAGTGAGAAATCTAGCTGCCTGCCTCTGAATTGCTTCGATGCATTTCTTTAACCCGACATTGCGGGGACACCTAAGACTCGATCAGTAGTCACGAATGGTTCGCGCTAGTGTTCTATAGGCGGTCTCCTTAAGTCGTGAGCGACACTTTCCTAAAATTCTCCCAATAAACCGACGTCAGTCATTCGCCTTCATAACACCGTCCTTAACTGCCTGTTCCATTTCATACCGCTAACTGTAATAGCAAAATACACTGTATGAACCATGTGTCCAAGAAACGCAAGTAGTTCTCTTTGCTGACAACGCAGATATTATAATCTCCAGTAATGAGGAAACTTAAACACTTCTAAAAAAATTTCTTGAGAATGTATAACCGGTCACTACAAATGCATTGTCACTAAATTAGGTAAAACACAGTATACGCAATACATTATTGCATAAAGCCTGTCCATAACATTAGAAGCAATACATGAAGGTAAGTGAATAGCTGAAACAGAATTATTATACATGTGAACTTGTCTGCATCATGCATTACATCGCTGGACAGTTTTGTCCCGTGGCCATTTCCATATGCAACTGAGTTAGTGAAACGTGTGTCGTATTTAAACCGATGCAACTGCTTTTAAGTCAAAGGTGACATTTAATATAGGCGCTTACCGATCTTGATCGTTATCAGATATATCACGACCTTTTGATCCCTAGTTATGCTTTACCACTTGCCTAGGCAGTGAAATCCTCTTTTATGTTCTCTGCCAGAGAAATTCGTGTCCACCATATTTCGTGTGGTCCGTTCCTATCAGTCATCAATTCCCTGAAGATTTAGTTGACATTTGATTATGGAAATCGTCTCTTGGTAATTGCAACGCCTTGCATGTAAATTACGCGGGCATACAATTTTCGTGAGGTAAATTCAGTATCTGATTATCAGGGGTCTGTGGAAGTCCGAATTGAAACCACTGCAGAAAGTTATCAATATCAGGCTTCGAGACTTTTCTAGGTAGTGACTATTGTAACCGTCAGCGCCATAAGCCCCCGTAAGAGTGTCTTCTGAAACACTGATGCCATCAGCATCACTGAATGACACGTTTTTGTTTCTGAACACTTGAATCATTTTAAATCAGAGGTACATGTTTTTCTATTCATCTTCCAGCTATTTAAAGATTGGTGTAGCGTCTGGGACCGAGCACCTTGTCAAGGGCGAAGCTGGTCGGCTGTTCGTGCGCTACTGCCGCGAGAATGTATAGAATGTGCGTCTAGGCGACCACGCCTCGTCATAGGATCAGAGAACGCAAAGTGCGGAAGCTTTCCCATGCTGCAGAGTAGGATAGGCGGCCATCCGTTGGGGATCTCAGGAGATAGTACAACGGTGGTGCAGGAAACGCGGCTAGTAGCACCGCTGAGTGCACACTGTTGAACGTGGGGCTTCGCAGCAGACGACCCCAATGTGTTCCCTGCTGACTCAACGACTTCGTCAATTACCATAACGGTGGACACGGCATCATCGAGATGGGACCGTCGAGCAATAGAAACCTGTAACTGGGTAAAATGAATCCTGGTAAAATGAGTCAATGGTCGTGTTCGGATACACCGCCTGGTATTATAATGTGGGGAACATTCACCTCGGCTTCCACAGGAGCCGTGCTAGTAATCTAGGGAAATTCGAGTTCCGCAGAGTACGTGAATATTATTGCATACTAACTGCATCCGTTCATGCTTGGCGTCTTCCCTGACGGCGATGGAAGCTCCCAGCAACGTAACAGTCCGTGGCAAAAGGCCAGAATCGTGCTACAGTGGTCCGTGGACCACGACGGTGAATTTGGCCTAGTACACCAAATTAGCATGGCCCACATTGGATGCAAAACATCTGGGAGCTATCCGGCGCTAGCTCCACGCAGGGGATTTGCTTTACGTGTGCGTGAACATCTGATGCCACATGCCTTATGAAACATACCAAGGACTTCTCCAATTCCTGTCACGCAGAATCGCTGTTCTACTGCGTTCCAAAGGACGACCAAAACGCTATTAAACTGGCAGTTATAATGTTTTGTCTTATCTTTGTGTATGTACATATAACGCATACTGTGGTGGAATCAGGCATGATACATATTAGGAACCCTTAGACGCCTGTGGCTGTCGATCACTTCATTTATAAAGAAATCATAGCCCCGTTTGAACAGATTTCTACGTGAGCAGTATGTGTTGTTTGTTGTGGTCATCAGTCCAGAGATTGGCTTGATGCAGCTCTCCATGCTACTCTATCCTGTGCAAGCTTCTTCATCTCCCAGTACCTACTGCACCCTACATCCTTCTGAATATGCTTAGTGTATTCGTCTCTTTAACTCTCCACGCTGCCCTCCAATACTAAATTGGTGATCCCTTGATGCCTCAGAACATGTCCTACCAACCGATCCCTTCTTCTAGTCAAGAGCAGTATGTTTGGTGTTCCAAAACGATCTTTACAACCTTGATCATGTATATTTTAGAAAAGACTGTAGTCATGTGTGGCTTGCGGCATAATTTCGACGCACATTTGATGTTCGTT
Source organism: Schistocerca americana (assembly GCF_021461395.2). NCBI lineage: Eukaryota > Metazoa > Arthropoda > Insecta > Orthoptera > Acrididae > Schistocerca > Schistocerca americana. The sequence continues at coordinate 70,763,513 of NC_060122.1, read as the reverse complement.
TTTGATTTTCTCTTTTTGCTGTTGCCTTTTTCACACGACTATCACGTGCGACCGTCGGACACTGGTATACGATGTTCAAGGCATCCGGAAGTGTCACGAACAGGACGAGATCTGAGCTTCCGTATACAAGTGATGCAGATATGGAACGGATGAAACAGCCATTTATCCAGAGTCCAACCAAATGAAGCCCAGAAGTGTCTCGCCATTTACAACTACAATTATACGCTGTGCACAGATTGCTGCACAAGAGACTGACGCTTCAAGCCTACAAGATGCAGCTGCGTCATTTACTTTAACCTGATGACAGGCCGAAGTGCAAGACATTTGCAGTTGAGATTCTGAGTTGCATTGGCGATGACCCGGACTGTCCGAAAACGATGATGTTCACGAACGAAGCTAGCTTTCGTCAGAGCAGCTATTGCACACGTTAATGAGGACGTGGTAGGTCGGACTGGAATATTTCTTAGGTTGTCTGCATGCTATAAATGGCGCACACAGTTAAAGTCTGTTAAACGGTACTAACACTTTAGTTGTGAGTGAACATTATGCATTAAACTGTACTTTCTACATACTCCCTTTCACAAATGTACGTGAGTCACGTTGTACAGTTCATTTTGGAACATCTGCACTTTGTGAATTACAGCTTTCATTTGATATAAACGGAACAACTTTGATGTTAAAAAACACCGATTCATTATTTATATAAAGTTACTAACGGAGTACCCGGCACAGCCCAGGTATTTCTATATTCTAAATTTCTATTAGTTTATCTCCTCAACCCCCTCCCCTGTCCAATTCCTCCATGACCCCCCTCTCCCCTCCTAGTCTCCTTCCCTCTCCTTCTAACATTATGTCTGTCCATGTCCTCCTTCACTCTTCTCTGCGATCATTTGATCCTCCCTCCTGTCTGTCCATCCTTCCCTCCCTTCTTTGCCCATCTACCCTCTTCTCTCTCTACGTTACCATTCCACCCCAATGGGTGGCTGGAGGTTCTTATGCCCACATTATTTCTTCCCAGATCGTAAATAACGTTTGAAACAAATGTGGTTAAAACCGTTCATGGCATTTAGTATGAGCATTTAACGCATGACTTTGCACCTGTACGCACATGTCACATATATCTGCTATATATTTAAAATATTTCACACGAATTTCTGCACGCATGTCACCTAACGTCGATTTAGAGTAGGGTTTTGTAACATATACTGTATTCGAACATTATGAAGTACCTCGAAGAAAACGGTTTATTAACACATAGTCAGCACGGTTTGAGAAAGTATCGTTCTTGTGAAACACAACTAGATCTTTATACTCATGAAGTAAAATGTGCTATCGACAGGGGATGTCAAATCGATTTCGACACCGTTCCTCACAAGCGTCTTCTAACCAAACTGCGTGCCTACGGAGCATCGCCTCAGTTGTGCGACTGGATTTGTAATTTCCCGTCAGAAAGGTCACAGTTCGTAATAATACATGGAAAGTTCAAATGGTTCAAATGGATCTGAGCACTATGGGACTTAACATCTTAGGTTATCAGTCCCCTAGAACTTAGAGCTACTTAAACCTAACTAGCATAAGTACATCACACACATCCATGCCCGAGGCAGGATTCGAACCTGCGACCGTAGCAGTCCCGCGGTTCCGGACTGCAGCGCCTAGAACCGCACGGCCACCACGGCCGGCCATGGAAAGTCATCGAGTAAAACAGAAATAATATCCCGCGTTTCCCAAGGAGGTGTTATAGGCCCTCTATTCTTCTTGATCTATATTAACGACATAGGAGACAATCAGAGTAAGCGTCTTAGATTGTTTGTAGATGATGCTGTCATTTACCGTCTTGTAAAGTCATTAGATGATCAAAACGACTTGCAAAATAATTTAGATAAAATATCTGTATGGTGCGAAAAGTGTCAATTGACCCTGATTAAGGAAAAGTCTGAGGTTATTCACATGAGTACTAAAAGAAATCAGCTAAATATCGATTACGCGATAAGTCACACAAATCTGAAGGCTGTAAATTCAACCAAATATTTAGGGATTACAATTGCAAATAACCTAAATTGGAACGATCACATAGGTAATGTGGTGTCACCGCCAGACACCACACTTGCTAGGTGGTAGCTTAAATCGGCCGCGGTCCATTTAGTACATGTCGGACCCGCGTGTCGCCACTGTGTGATCGCAGACCGAGCGCCACCACAAGGCAGGTCTCGAGATACGGAATAGCACTCGCCCCAGTTGTACGACGACTTTGCTAGCGACTACACTGACGAAGCCTTTCTCTCATTTGCCGAGAGACAGTTAGAATAGCCTTCAGCTAAGTCCATGGCTACGACCTAGCAAGGCGCCATTAGCCTTACATAGTTTGAAAGTTATCGTATGAAATGTCTCATCAAGAATGCTGTATTCACACACATGAAGAATTAAAAGATAAGTATACGAGGAGCTGCATACTTTTCTTATGAGAATTCACTACTTATCCTGTTCCAGAAATCACGCCCGTCTGCGTTAGATAGCTTCCATTTCGGCCTCCTCTATCTACAAGGTGTTGGCACATTTACCAACACATCAGGTAATATTGTGGGTAGAGCAAAGCAAAGACTACGATTCATTGGCAGAACACTTAGAAGGTGCAACAGGTCTACTAAAGAGACTGCTTACACCACGCTTGTCCGCCCTGTTCTGGAGTACTGCTGTGCGATGTGGGATCAGCATCAGGTGGGACTGACGGATGACATCGAAAAAGTACAAAGAAGGGCAGCTCGTTTTGTATTATAGCGAAATGGGGGAGATAGTGTCACAGACATGATACGTGAATTGGAGTTCCAATCATTAAAACAAAGACGATTCTCGTTGAGACGGGATCTTCTCATGAAATTTCAATCACCAGTTTTCTCCTCCGATTGCGAAAACATTCTGTTGGCACCCACCTACATAGGGAGAAATGATCATCACGATAAAATAAGAAAAAATCTGGGCTCGCACAGAAAAGTTCAAGTGCTCGTTTTTCCCGCGTGCCGTTCGAGAATGGAACAGTAGATGGCTCAAATGGCTCTGAGCACTATGGGACTCAACTGCTGAGGTCATTAGTCCCCTAGAACTTAGAACTAGTTAAACCTAACTAACCTAAGGACATTACACACATCCATGCCCGAGGCAGGATTCGAACCTGCGACTGTAGCGGTCTCGCGGTTCCAGACTGCAGCGCCAGAACCGCGCGGCCACTTCGGCCGGCGGAACAGTAGAGAGACAACTTGAAGGTGGTTCACTGAACCCTCTGCCAGGCACTTTATTGTGAATAGCAGAGTAATCACGCAGATGTAGATGTGTATCTCTAGCCAATTTCGCGCTTCACTTACGGTCTCACGTAGCTCTATGACGGCGTTCCTCCTGAGGTTGACGTCGTTTCTGCTGAGCTACGTGGCGTACTAGAATGATATAATTTTGCAGGGACATCCAGCGGTATATGTGCGTCCTGTCTGCGAAATGTTATGGACAAAGAAGAAGTAAATTAAAATATCATGTAAGATGCAGCTGTTTTTTAGCCATTTCAGTGCTCATGACGGCACATCTTTTGATCTCTGTCTCCTACAATGATATAATTTTTCTGGTACAGTTAGTGATCTATATGAATAGTGTCTGCAAAATTTTTCACGAATACAGTGAGCAGTAAAGAAGAAATTAAAATGTCATGATGCATGCAGCAGTTTTACTGCATGAAGAGCGAAAATAGAGTAAGCGATAAACTTTTTCCTTCCATGTGGGCTGTCAGCGAGAGAAAGTTTCGTAAAGATTTGAAATTATATGTAAAACTTGTTGCAAGTCACTAAGTACTCTTATTCTCAAATACTGGATGAATAAAGTAAGGGTATTCGCGTGTCGTGAACCACGCTGCATTCCACCTTTGATAGGTAGATAGTTCTTATACATACAGAGATTCTTTCGAGACACTGATATGTGTGTCACGTTTCGTTGAAATCGATCCCGTGGTTTAGGAGAAGATGTGGAATATACATACGTATGTATAAACGTACATTAGTTTTTTATAATATGTATGGATTTATAATAGCATTTTCATTAATTTTGTGATATTTATGTAAAAACAGGTGCAAAGTTTTTTACATACTTTCGTAAGCAGCTGCACAAATGTGTAGACTCTTTATTTACAACTACAGTATCTCTGTTGTTCTACCACGCACATGGTCGGTAGAGCTGTTACTCTAGTGAGTCTTGTGTAATCGGTTGTAAGAAAGAGATACGTTTCTGCATCACAGCGAGTTGTAATTCTGTGAAAGGACGGAGTTGTAAATCTTGTCAAAGTACGGAGGTGGCTTATTACTATGGAAAATAGAGAAGACAAGAACATATAGGGACTATTATTATTTACTAGCAGGACCTTCCTCTATAATCCAAATTGAACTGCGTAGGTAACTCCTTCGAACTGACACAATCTGCGCCAACAGTTACACTTAGAAGAAGACAACGAAGCCAACATACACAGCAATTAAGTACGTATTTTATAATTTAGCAGTGTGGGAAAGAATACATTCAGTTTTACCGAAAATGACAAAACTCTGCAAAGCTGATACGCCCTTGGAGATACAATTCCTGTTTAAAGAGAGTATTACAGTACCTACAAGATGATTTCCAGTTACTGAGTGCGGCCTATCGAACTGGCGCAGCTGGGCGACCCGCAGTTAACAGTGACAACTTAAAGCGATGAACTTCGTAAGGACTCACCTGGAGCACCGACTCCCACGCCATCCACCGCACCGGCAGCCCCGTCACGCCGTCCACCTTGCAGTAGTCGGCCTCGTAGAGTTCGTTGTGTGTTCCGAAGTCGCACACCTTCACCTGGTAGCCCTCGCCGACCAAGCAGTTCCTGCACATCCAGTCAACACGACAATGACAAACCATACAATTGTGCAACAGCCATCATCACGTTTGCTTTAGAGTAAAAAACACGACTTGAGTTGGAGAATTATAGCCAGTACAGGTTTGGTCGAAAATGTTCGCCGATAACGCTCGAAATGCTTGCATCAAGGCGCAACTATCATGTACCACCATATACGGGGTGACAATTATTGAACTATATGAAGGAAAACGTAAATTAGTTACAAATTACGGTGTGCACACTCTTTATTGAACGTGTAAACGTCATTACAGATATTCGGATTTAGGTTATGACACGTTCGACTTCCCCACCATCATTGAAGATGATGTGCCGCAGACGAATAGCGAAATTACGCATGATCCGCTGAAATAATGGAACATCGATGCTGCCTGTGACCTCCTGAATGGTTGTTTTCAGCTTAGCGATGGTTATTTCTGTACACCTTGTCGTTAATACAGCCCCACACAAATTAGTCGCATGTGTTCGGATCCGGATAATATGGCGGCCGATCGAGGCCCATGCCAGTGTACTCTGGGTACCCCAGAGCCAGAATGCGGTCCCCAAAGTGCTCCTCCAGGACATCAAACACTCTCCTGCTTCATGGGGTCGAGCTCCGTCTTGCATGAACCACATCTCTGTGGAAATCAGGATCACTTTGGATAATGGGAATGAAATCATCTTCCAAAACCTTCACGTTCCGTTCGGTAGTCACCATGCCATCAAGGACTATCGCACCGATTATTCCGTGACTGGACACTGCACACCACATAGTCAACGGTTGAGCGTGAAGTGACTTCTCGATAGCGAAATGCAGATTATCAGTTCCCCAAAAGCGTCAATGCAGCTTACTGATGAACCTATCCAAATGGAAGCGGGCCTTGTCGCTAAACCAAGCTACAATGCGCATACTAATTCGCATCATGTCCCGCGTCCAACAGTGAAGTTTGAACGTCATAACGCAAACCGTTCAGAAGTTATGATGATTTTATTTCATATAGTTCTATAGTTGTCACCCTGTACTATTGGTGTCTGTTGTTTTATTAACTTTCATGAACGACTACTGTTAGGCTTCTTATCACAGAACATTCTAGTGTCAATCAAACTCTCGCGAACACCACAGGCGTTAGTAACTTGCAAATAATATAGATTTTTACCTTGTGGCAAGATCTCTGTGAACGAAGTTCAGCGTTTCGAGGTATCGCATTCCAGATGCTATTTGGCAGGCCATATACAGCAAACAGTTAAAGCTGAAACAGAAAAATTCAGTGTTTACTACTGCAACGGCCTCACTAATCGTCACAGAACCTTATTCACTACATAATAATACAAACTACCAAGCATAAATTTACATTAAAACAGCAAAAGATTGTGTCGCTTCGATTTTCACCTTAAATGCTGAATAATTTTCCAGGAGGAATCAAGGCTTAATATAAAGGCTGCACTGACGCAGCCTTGTAAGAAACTAGTTGACTTGTTATAACTCCCGTCTAAGCCGTTATTCCTAGTAGGAATATCGTCCTGAGACAAGTTTTCCATTGGAAAATCCTGAACATGATTGACTGCTCCAAATGACGAAAAAAAAAAAAGATAGGCAGATTACAATTTCGGCAACGACAAGTTATTTTCAGGCGAACTAGACCTGCCTTGATCGATGTAGGACAAGCACCAGCCACGCTGATTCAGAATGACAGGGCAGATATGTGAATCTCGCTGGTCTCGTACCGTATATTCCAATGTGTTATCACTCCTACATACCGCTCAATACACCAACAGCAAATAAAATAAATCAGAACCTAAAAGTGCGTCTTTGGTTTCGTTTAACAGTACGTATACTGTATATGACAACTGCCATGTTTAGAAACGAGCTTTTGAAATACAAGTGTGAAATGTTCAAGACGCCCTTCGTGAATTCGGCTTCTTCATAATTTTCGTTACTTTGGTGATGGGAAATGCTCAACATGGAGCTAGGGATTACCGAAATATCGTGTCTCAGGAAGTAAAGAAGACTATCTACTGTTGCTCTACACAAGAACAGTCATACGAGACTATGTGTAAGTTTCTTTTACGTATGCATTGCGTTATAATGAAGAAAGTTGATAATTTACTTGAATTTGTGATCCACAATGGAGTTCAAACTGCGATCTTTCTATTTCGTCATCTGCGACCTATATGGAAGCGCAGCTCACAGCTTCGGTTACATTTTCAAAAAGCCAATTCTGTTTTTCCCCTTTCCTAACTTCGCAAGTACCGGGTGGTTATAATTAAAGTGCAGGTACTTACAGAGCTCCAGTGTGGGCTGTATTCTAATGCGTTAGTGTGGACCCGATTTACGCTGGAAAAAAATTAGTTCCAATTTTGGCCACCTGGTGCAAATTTGGCGTCGTGAATGCAATAAAGAGCGTATAGATATGTTTCCATGTTTCACGTATTAGGAACGAGACGAGACGAGAACGAGAGAATCTAAGCACCGCGCCGCCTAGCTGCGGCAGCAGTAGACAGCGTCATAAAAAGGCGACAGCAGTGACTTATGAACTGTATTGTTTTGCTTGCACTGAAATTTTCACACAGAAGGATATTGATTATTTGTATGTCGCCATTTGCTTGCGACACGTCTTTGTGAATGCGCAAAGTTACGTATTGTCAATTTAACTTACTGTAATAAACTCCATTAATATGTTTTCCTGGACTTTTTTTCTAGTGATCCGAGGAAACAGCTTCCTAGGCACTCTATATTAGACGAGTGTGCAGGATAGAAGAAAGTGTCTCCAAGCAGCGTCCCTTTGGAAATAAAGTGAGGAAGTGTAAATCATTCACGAAGGAGATTGCTTACAAAATTCCACTCCCATGCGTACAAGAGCTTCAAACGTCTGATTACTTTCTAAATGGGTTGATGTGTCAAATGACGTTAAGCATGTACAAACTTTATTATAGAAGACGCAATATCCTAAATATGTTGGTTTTATTAGTTTCGTATTAATTACGCACAGAACGTTGAAAAAATAAAACTGCACTTGTATTTTGTGGATAATTTGCGCTCCATTTTAAGGTAAGCTAGTTTTGCATGTATCTAATTTTTCATGCAACTGAATATGACGTCATATCTCCTGAACTATGTGCCATACAATAACACAATTTTGCAGGTACATACAGTGGCGTGTGCCCTAATAGAGTTAATAGTAAAGAAGTAATAAATTAAAACACCGTGCTTGATGCGTAAGTTTAATTGCGTCATCAGCGAAAATATAGTAAGCGATGTACTTTTTCCTTTAATTACTTGTATGAGGTGTCAGCGAGAAAAAGTTTATAGAAGTTTTGATATGTGTGCCCTCATTCTCACGTACTGGATGAATATAGTTAGGGTAATTTGGGCGCCGTGCGTTTCATTGCCTGAAGACTTAAATACAATATCTACCTGCAACGTCTCATCATGTTAAACATCAATTTACTATTATATAGCTTATTGAGTAGATTATGAGATAATTTTAATTCGTTCCGTAATTATATGAAATACTGCAAATTAAATTTTTGTTGCTTACGGTAGCGATAAGATAGACAATATGTATTGGACTTGGGCCGCGCGAGATTAGCCGAGCGGTCTAGGACGCTGCAGTCATGGACTGTACGGCTGGTCCCGGCGGAGGTTCGAGTCCTCCCTCGGGCACGGGAGTGTGTGTTTGTCCTTAGGATAATTTAGGTTAAGTAGCGTTTAAGCTTAGGGACTGATGACCTTAGCAGTTAAGTCCCATAAGATTTCACACACATTTGAACATTTTTTTGAACTGGACTTGTGTGACCGTTTTAGCCTTGCACCCCATCTAAATCAAATGGCTCTGAGCACTATGGGACTTAACTTCTGAGGTCATCAGTAGCCTAGAACTTAGAACTACTTAAACCTAACTAACCTAAGGACATCACACACATCCATGCCTGAGGCACGATTCAAACCTGCGAACGTAGCGGTCTCGCCGGTCCAGACTGTAGCGACTAGAACCGCACGGCCACTCCGGCCGGCCCGCGCAGGTGTTTTCTCCATCGTCATCAGGAGTTAAAATCACTGACTGCTAGGGATGGCATGGTGTTCTGCTTATACAGACGCAAAGGTAGCGTCTGGAAACTTCTAGAGAGAGCCGGCGTGACGCATGAGTAGTGGGCAGCTCTTAGCAGGGGAACCAGTGAACATGAAGCGGCAGCTTCAAATGTGGCGCCGGCCCCTCGCGCCAGCCGACGTCACTCGGTCCCGCGGCAGGCTGCAGTTGCCACGAGCTGCCCAACTTACCTTCCACACCCGAGTCGCTCCGTCCTCGTTGGACGGCTCCAGACTCTGCTACTGCATCGACATAAGCAGAACACCATGCCAGCTCCGACAGTGATCGCAACTCCTGATGACGATGGCGTCGATAGCTATTTAAACCTCAAATGCTGTATTCGAAGCGACGCTGTTCCTAACGGCGAAAGATCCCGATGACGCCGCTATGTAATGAGGAATTGACCACGAGATGTCATGCGTGGCGGAGCAGCGAGTATAAGAGAATCTGTGACAGCAAGTGGGCCACGACAGCTCAGTCAGTTCGAGCGTGGGCTAGTCACATGAGTAACAGATCAGGGACATTTCAGAGTTTCTGAAGTTGATCTGATTGTGAGGTGGAAACGCGAAGGAACTACCATAGTTAAACACATACCTGGGAGACTTCATGTACTGACTCAATAGAGAACATCGAGCTTTTGAGACGGTGGTTGTAAAAACTCGCATGAAACCAGCGAAAGGAATCTATGGTGATTTCTCAAGTGCTACCAGAAATCAACCTAGCAAGACTGTATGTACAGAATTAATAAGAATAGTATACAATGGTCGAGCAGCTCTCCAGAAGCCAAACATATCTGAAGTCAATACTTAGCGATGTTTCTGGTGGCCGTGTGGCGATCCAATGGACAGATTTGATTTTTGCGAGTGCCTGAGAAAGTTGGTGCAGTCGTGTGTAGTGCCAAAAGTGAAGTACAGAGAATATGTTGTTACGGTAAAAGACTATGAGCGCATTTTACAGTACTGTGCAAATCGATATCTCCTCTGCCGTTCTGTCAAGTCTTCATTTCTTGATTGCACTGATTCCATACATCATGTCACAGACATCACCCATGTCATCGGCGGAGGGTCACAACACCATCCAGTAACCTGTTCTCACCCATAACTCATCAGGTGCTGTCTCCCAGACCTCGCGAAAAGTTTCGAACTCGTTCACCAAGGCCAGATTTGGCGGAATGCTTCTATCCTCCCCCTACCCTCCTTAAATTGCCAAGCCTACGATGTTTGCAGTCGGTTGCGTTATCGCCTTCTGTGTTTATGGCTGACACGTGTTACTGATAGGTTTTGGAGTCTCCTAGACCGCGCCTCGTGAACTACGTACCTGTTTTCCTCAGTATGGTACCGTACAGCTCAAAATATGTTGGCACGAATGTGTCGTTTTTAACTTTCCCGAGTTTGATTACATTGTTAGTCGATCTAGGGAGGAAGGTGTCAGTGATATAGGTCAAGAAATTAACGGAAAAGGCGATGATTTTACATTAGCCAGTGTACGCAGTTCCACTATCGAACAAGGGGAAGAACTTCAGGAAAACTGTGATGGGGATCTTTCTGTTTCTTCAATGAAATGTTTAAAGTGTCTGTTAAAATCGAATGTGTTCTGAGTGGTGATAAAAATGTAGTTCCCAGCAATGAATGTCATTTTGACACACTTTCTTTTTGTAACTACCGGGTGGAACTTTTGCGCGCAGATTTAAACCCTGGAATTTAGTATTATTTGGAAATTTATTTGCTACAGAGATTGTAAAATTCAGTACTCTAACAGTCTATTTATGTGTACAATTTAAAAGAATCACACAAAATTATGTGCTTCTGTGAGATAAATAGCAAAATGCTGCAAGTTTCGTTTAGTGCAACAAAATAAACTAGAATCATTTAAACAACCCTTAAATAATTGTAAAAATGTATGTTATATAGCATAAATTAAAAATTTCAAATTATTTTTGCCTTAAATCTCGGTTTAAACATAGAGGTCCCAGAGATCCTAGGTCGTGGTATACGGTACCTAAAGTCACCTAGCGAGTTAAGGGCTAAACTACCCACAGCGCTCCAAAGCGACCAGTTGAAACACATCAGTTATTCACGCCGACTTGTTTCGAAAGCGCGTCACCCATTCTGCTGTTTTCCAGAATTGTGCTTCTGGGGTGCTACAATATTCTGGCTAACTGCCGTGTGTATCTGATCTAGACGCGAGGGATGTATCTTGCGCACGTCAGACGTTTTGCTTTACGAGACGTCTTGAAACCGTTTTTTTTTTTTTTTTGCATTTAGAGGAGAGCATGGGCTGACCGGGACATCACACTTGTGCTGGATCCTGTTCAGTGCAGACCAACACGGGCATAGTTTCTCTAGTGATGATAAAATCTTCTTCGGTTGACAGCCGAGTCAATGTGTTGTTTTCCAGCAACGTTTCAGCAAGTTTCTTACCTGCCATCTTCGCCTGAAGATGGCAAGTAAGAAACTTGCTGAAACGTTGCTGGAGAACAACACATTGACTCGGCTGTCAACCGGAGATTTTATCATCAAGATTCGCCGAGAAAGCCTGCATTCTCATATAAGTTTCTCTATTGTAGCGACGCTGGAGACCGGCATGCAGTCCTCACTTATTTCAGTGTGACTGCTATGAGTTCTCGCCTTAAGCCGAACTTCCTACGTGTCGCAAGCTGCGACACAGTCGCGAATTGAACAGTGACCGGAATATAAAATAAATATCCCTTACTTTACGTCTATGGTCTCAAATTGTTTTTTACATCAGACTACCGGTTTCGATTTAAAATGACAACTTGATATCTCTTTTACAAGAAGATGTCCTAATATACTGGAGCCATAGCGTCTCGCACTTGTTGATGCCACTATGGCCCCAGTACATTTGGACATGTTTTTATAAAACAAATCTGAAGATAGTCATTGTAGACCGATACTGGTAGTCTGATGATAAAAAATTTGTGACCATAGAGGTAAAGTAAAGGAAATTTTTTTCTTCCTACGTGTGTTTTACTCGCGTTTCTTGGAGAATGTATGGTTTTTCGAGTCATTTACATGCGGAATAGTGTTCGCTCAAACTGAAATGGAGCTCAGTGACGCTTTCGGAAACTTGGATCGATGTGGGAATCCGGTAGTGCTTCGAACATCTATGAGCATTCGGTGCATTCAGCCCCTCTCTCTCTCTCTCTCTCTCTCTCTCTCTCTCTGTCTCTCTCTCTCGACCATCAGTAAGCAGATTGCTTTGCTTATATTATTTCTAGTTGCGCTGCAAAGCTAAGGGTCTTATGGCTTTACTTCTCTTTGTCAGGAGATGAAACCACGTGGGTTTGCGTATTCATGAGTAGCACTGAACGGCAGGTGGTCTTTGTCCCACTTAACAGTTCTGTTAAGCAAGTAAAGTATTTGCTTTGTATCGCCAGATATAATTCTTTTGTCTTACATAATATTTTCAGCTTTACAGTAACTACTGATGTTGTGGTTTGTGACTGAATGCGGATCCGCCAGCAGCAATGTCTTAATATGTCCCCTACGTAATTTTAGCGACAACTATTAGGGTTCAAAATTCTTTTTCTATGATACTAACATTCAGATCGTAAAAATGGCAAATACATTTGCATTGCACTAGTTTTCGTCTACAACATGGATCTTATTACACGAAGTGTTCATTAGCTTCGCGTAATTCATTCGTAATAGTAACTAATGCGTTCCCTTCAGAAGTACATCAATGAAATTTACGTCGCGTCTGCGTAAGTTTAACCACTGTCACTGCAATTTTACGAGTCAGGTAGCTCTATGGAAGTGTCTTACCTGAAGAAGGGCTGTAAATAAGCTTAAAAGTTGCAGCCGTACGATGTGTTCTTCAAGAATCAAATTTTTGTTGGCTCTCACAGTGCACTCTTGTCAGGCGCTGACTAGTACTCTGGCCGGCGTGCTTGTTTTCAGGACACTAGAGTGAGGTTGGCAGCGCAGCCAGCGGCGGACGCACCTGAGCGAGTTGGCGGCCAGCAGGTGGTCGTCGTCGTCGGCCATCTGGTGCGCCCTGAGGAACTGCGTGAGGTCGCCGTGCTGCAGGTACTCCATGACGACCGCCAGCGGCTCCTCGCTGCTCGACAGGCCCAGCACGCGCGCCAGGTTGGCGTCCTCCAGCGCCGCCAGGATGTGCACGTCGCGCAGGAACACTTGTCTGCAACACGCGGCAGCTGCTCGACACTCCTACGACGAGACTAACTTACCCTAAATACTCCTACTATGACATCAAAGCTGAAAATCGACGAACCTGTGCAACCCCTACCCACACACACAAAGAAAGGTAAAAGCACTTATGTCTTTACATATGTGTGTTTCAGGAAGAGTGCAAGTACACTCCTGGTAATTGAAATAAGAACACCGTGAATTCATTGTCCCAGGAAGGGGAAACTTTATTGACACATTCCTGGGGTCAGATACATCACATGATCACACTGACAGAACCACAGGCACATAGACACAGGCAACAGAGCATGCACAATGTCGGCACTACTACAGTGCATATCCACCTTTCGCAGCAATGCAGGCTGCTATTCTCCCATGGAGACGATCGTAGAGATGCTGGATGTAGTCCTGTGGAACGGCTTGCCATGCCATTTCCACCTGGCGCCTCAGTTGGACCAGTGTTCGTGCTGGACGTGCAGACCGCGTGAGACGACGCTTCATCCAGTCCCAAACATGCTCAATGGAGGACAGATCCGGAGATCTTGCTGGCCAGGGTAGTTGACTTACACCTTCTAGAGCACGTTGGGTGGCACGGGATACATGCAGACGTGCATTGTCCTGTTGGAACAGCAAGTTCCCTTGCCGGTCTAGGAATGGTAGAACGATGGGTTCGATGACGGTTTGGATGTACCGTGCACTATTCAGTGTCCCCTCGACGATCACCAGTGGTGTACGGCCAGTGTAGGAGATCGCTCCCCACACCATGATGCCGGGTGTTGGCCCTGTGTGCCTCGGTCGTATGCAGTCCTGATTGTGGCGCTCACCTGCACGGCGCCAAACACGCATACGACCATCATTGGCACCGAGGCAGAAGCGACTCTCATCGCTGAAGACGACACGTCTCCATTCGTCCCTCCATTCACGCCTGTCGCGACACCACTGGAGGCGGGCTGCACGATGTTGGGGCGTGAGCGGAAGACGGCCTAACGGTGTGCGGGACCGTAGCCCAGCTTCATGGAGACGGTTGCGAATGGTCCTCACCGATACCCCAGGAGCAACAGTGTCCCTAATTTGCTGGGAAGTGGCGGTGCGGTCCCCTACGGCACTGCGTAGGATCCTACGGTCTTGGCGTGCATCCGTGCGTCGCTGCGGTCCGGTCCCAGGTCGACGGGCACGTGCACCTTCCGCCGACCACTGGCAACAACATCGATGTACTGTGGAGACCTCACGCCCCACGTGTTGAGCAATTCGGCGGTACGTCCGTCAACTGCACATACGGTTCACGTCCACGCTGTCGCGGCATGCTACCAGTGTTAAAAACTGCGATGGAGCTCCGTATGCCACGGCAAACTGGCTGACACTGACGGCGGCGGTGCACAAATGCTGCGCAGCTAGCGCCATTCGACGGCCAACACCGCGGTTCCTGGTGTGTCCGCTGTGCCGTGCGTGTGATCATTGCTTGTACAGCCCTCTCGCAGTGTCCGGAGCAAGTATGGTGGGTCTGACACGCCGGTGTCAATGTGTTCTTTTTTCCATTTCCAGGAGTGTATTTAAATTATTTGAATTACTGTGTACTACCAACTTCTAAAATAAACACTCCATATAAAATGTGTCCAATTTTTACTCCTCATGGTGATGCAGCTGTTAGAATGTAACCAAATCAGATACTCACAAAAGCTACTAAACAAAAGTAAACGCTTAAGATCAAAATCGATTTTCGTAGATTCCATTTCCGACTTCGAACTCTCTTGAGAGCACAATTGTAACTCTTCTGGGGTCAGATATTAATCATTTAGCGCTGATGTTTCTAATATTTACTGAGTCTCATCGTTAGCTACGGTAAGAATGTAGGTTCAAGCAATAAATTAAAATTTTTACCAGGGTCTCAATTGGAGGCCAGGTATTCTGCTTAGTAAGGACAAGCGCTAACCACTGATCCGCACTTACCCTGCACCTACCACGCCTGCACGGACTACGTAGTACGTCTGCCTCCCAAATAGAAATTGCAACTCACGCCTCAGCCCATTGCTATTTCCCTTCTGCACTCGCATCAGTATTGTACAGGCTCTCCAATATTGGAATAGGATTTCTGTACGCCAGGCAGTTGTGGTAGCCGTACTGTCAGTTTGGCGGAGCGGTTATCGCATTTGGCTAAAAGGACGAGACAACGGTTTGAATCTTAGGGCTGGTACACATTTTAATTCATTGCTTCTGCCTACATCAGTATCTTCTGAGGTATTAATGGAGATATTTTATGAAGTCAGCACTATTCATAATCTCTTGTGTTTAATTTTTCTCTGTAGACTTCGCCTCTGAACCATGCTCAGATGAAAAAATGTGAGGGGTAAGGTTCACTTGCAACCAATTATCTGCTGGATGAATTCCAATCCGTATCTTCCTCTACAGTTTATGCCTTCTACAGCTCTCTCTAGTACGATGGAAGTCGATCCCTGATGTCTTAACAGATGTCCCGTCATCCTGTCCCTTCTTGTCAGTGTTTTCAAAATATTCCTTTTCTCTATGATTCTGCGCAGAACCTCCTCATTCCTTACCTTGGCAGTCCATCTAATTTTCAACATTCGTCTATAGCACCACATCTCAAATGCTTCGGTTTCCCCACAGTCCATGTTTCACAACCATACATTTCTGTGTTCTAAACGTACATTCTGTGAAATTTCTTCTTCAAATTAAGGTCTATGTTTGATACTAGTAGACTTCTGTTGGCCAAAAATGGAGCCGTACATATTACAGGCCTTACTAGCCATAGGCAATGACGACAAACTGAGTCGTCTCTTAGACTGCAGATGTTAGTTTTATAAGATTAGAATGTGCAGGGGTCGTCATGCTGGAAGAACAAACACATCTTTGTAGCCATGGTATGCCAGACTTTCTGAGAGGTTGGTTAAAAGAAAATTAATTTCCTCATGTCAAATTCCCTTGCTTACTGTAATCTGGACTGTAAAGGTGGAATGTGAGCAACGATATACGTCTATGGCTTCAGAATTCCTTCAATAACTATTGCGCATTCATCAACATGTGTGTTTGCATTCGGCTTTTCAGAACAAAAAAACAGCGAAAGCTGTTGCGTGAGGCAAATATAACAGCTCTCCATCACGTAGTGGTTAGTTTATTCAGAATGTTTTTGCGCTTCTTGAATTTGGGGTAGTGTTGTTTGTAAATAGGGAATCACCGAAAATTATGCAAACAGGTTTAGCCGTATTTCGCGTTCTCGTGACAAAAGTTTACACACTTCTGTTGAGTTCTTTTCCTTTGTTCCAGCTCGTAAACGACATAATAAGATTCTAGGCTCTTGGACTGGAGGTTCTTCCCGTCCTCAAACGTGACGGTCTAAACAATTGACGATAAATTACCCCTATAGTACAAATATATAACGCTAGTAGCATCAGGCAGGTGTCTCATGGACAAACTGAGGGATATTGTTCTTACAGCCAGTACAGGCATTTGGCAACCAATTACTTACTGTGGATGATTTACTTATGGTACGTCCAATGCAGACATTCTGAGGGTGATTGTTCCTGTTGACGGTTTCCCGTAGTCAGCCTTTTGAGTTTGACCAGAAGTCCATGAAGCTATAAACCAAAATAGCTATAAACCAAAATACAAAGTAACTGGGTTGACAATGTTCTCACCTTCTGTAATCCTGACACGAAGTGAGATCTCAATCTAAGCACATGTTCACACATGTTCATATTAGATTCACTGGTTTCCGAAGTCTTGAAAACTTTTCTGGTCTTAAGGAGTTGGTGTTCTTAACTGTTACCTTACCTTAGATTAATCAAACTCGTTCCAGGAACCTGAAACATGTTTTTAAGCTATGGGAATATGGCTCTATGATTCCTCTATTGTTTTTTCATACCCACGGTAAGAGACAATGCAGGACGGCGAAAAGCGTACACATGTGGCAACCGAACTAGATCGCAATCTGAGAAAGCAGCACATGGCGGATCTTACCACTCAGACCTGAGACAGCTGGCGAAGAGCGTCTTTTTTAAATCATTATGGCACATGAATAGCATACAACTTTGTGTTTCTGTACTCTAGGATCAAATTTTACTCCTCTCTCTTTTCCCGGTTAACACCTAAATGACGCGTAGTTCCCATAGTAATATTCATCTTTGTTTGTACTTTCGAAATTAATATATCTTTACTCTAAATGTTTAAAATATATTTTTGATACCTTTGTACTTGTGTCACTGCTCTGTTAATACAAAAAAAAAAAAAAACAATGTACAGTAACCAGCAATACCTTCCGTTTCCGTACAACAAATATCAACAATGACCCTGTTGTTCTCATCTACACGTTTCCAGATTTATGACAGCCCTCTTAATAATATTGCACTTTCTGGATGATAAAAAAAAATTAAGTAGATAGATGTAATTTGATAACATAATTAAAAGTATCCAGAAGAATTAAAAAATTTTATATGCTGCGCAGATGCTGTGCATGGCTCCTTTTTAACACACGGTAAACATCTAAGCGATAATCCAGTTTGACGCCACACATTCTGTAGCTTATCCGGAGTCACCAAAGCAAGCCCAATAAAAGGCGCATCTGAAATTGTTTTGGGTAAAGGAGTTACATATATAGATCTTCCACATAACCCCGTAAAATCCACGTGTGTCAGATGCGTAGAGGGGTGTACCAAAGAGCAAAAACAGCGTCGTCATGTCCACTACAACCGATTCAGCGGTTTGGAAGATGTCGAAATAAAAACGTGCCAACCTCCACACAGCAATTTTAGGCTGCTGCATCATTCAGAGACACGTAATCAACGAAATCTGTATCAAGGTGCCGCATCAGCTGAAAAATGTCCGGTTATATATTTGTTAAGGCATTTAGCTACAATAAGAATAATTGACCGTATAAAATTTGTCCTGAGATCATACACGACACGTTAACGTTTGGTGAGTCATGCTGATATTCATTTACACACTTCGGCTACTCCGTACACGATATTCCGCTATTGTGAGCATTAATCTTTCCAGTTATGTTGAAGGTTGCCTCGTCACTAAAAAACAGACGAGCATCACATGCTTCTTCCTCCATGGTTCCCAGCATTGCCGTAGCGTAGCTTGAACGTTGACGTAGCGATCGATATTTTGCTGTCTGATCTTGTTTAGTTCTTATAGATGTATCACTATGCACTGAATAGAAAACATGAAAATTCCGCAGTCAACAACGTGGAAAATCCTTCGTAAGAGGTCAACAGCGAATTCGTACACTGTGCAGCTCCAGTTTGCTATTAGCCATGACGACTGCAGGGTGCATTTATATGCTGCATTCACTCTGAGTTGCACTTTATATGCAAGGCGATTACCTATGAAACATTTCAAAAAACCATTACAGACGAATGGCCAAGAACAGTGTAACACATGATTCAGTATGTGGAAGACAAATGCTCATTTTCTTTTTGTTTTACGATGTCCGTAACCATTCTTCGTTACGCGGCACACAACTAGCTGCTGCTTCAGTTCTGCCCATAATCGACCCAGCTTATCAGGAGTGACGGTAAGAATAGCTGCTGGCATCTGGTGTCGGAAGTCTTCGATGTTCTGTGGTAGAGGTGGAGCATAAACGCTATCCTTGACGAATACTCACCAGATAAAATCAGACGAACACGGTGACCATTCGAATAGCGCCAGCCAAGTCGCAAGGAACAGTTGATTTAGCAACAGCAGTGGAAACGTGGAGGGGGAAATTTGTTGAAAGATGAAATCCCCGGTTTAAGTTTCACGTTGTGGCACGAACAACAATTGTAGCATGTCGAGATAGCAGATACGATTGACAGTTACATCAGCGGAGAGTAAGGGTTCATAGACTGTTTCTGGTCACGGCACAGAAAACCCTTTCTCGGAATCTCCAACGTGTTAGTTTCAAGTGTATTTTCTGTACCCCACTTGCAGGTAGTGTGTCCATTGACTTTTCCCGAAAGATGAGCAGTGGCGTCGTCACTGAAGATAAATTTTCTGGCTAAGTTGACATTTTCAAGTTGGTTCTGCTGAGCAGCCGACGACGCAGTTTCCAGTCACTGCTTATGGCTTGCAAGACCTGCAATTTGTACAGCTCCACTCTTCATCGCACGTAGGATTTTCCACAATATTCGCGGAGGAATGTTCAGTTGTGCACCAGCTCGATGTGTAGCCTTGTGGCACTTCGCAGCAGCACGTCTCATACACGGTCCACTGACTGTTCTGACATGCCCGATCACTCCGAATGTTTTATACTGCACAAACAAAAATCCTCCTCGAAAATCTTATACTACGTCACAGCGCTGTTGTAAACTGGTGGTCACTTGTGAAACCTGGCACGGGAAGTTCTTTGCTTTCTCTCTACCGACTGGCAAGAGGCAGGATCTAGCACGCAAAATACACTGAATACCCTAGAAACTGGTACACCTGCCTAATATCGTGTAGGGTCCCACCGAGCACGCAGAAGAGCCGCAACACGACGTGGCGTGGACTCGACTAATGTCTCTAGTCGTGCTGGAAGAACTTGACATCATGAATCCTGCAGGGCTGTCCACAAACCCGTACGGTTACAAGGGGTTGAGATCTCTTCTGAACAGCAATTTGCAAGAAATTCCAGATACGCTCAGTAATGTTCTTGTATGGAGAGTTTGGTGGCCAGCAAAATTGTTCAAACTCAAAAGAGTGTTCTTGGAGCCACTCTGTAGCAATTCTGGACGTGTGGGGCATCGCATTGTCCTGCTGGAATTGCCCAAGTCCGTAGGAATGCATAATGGACATGAATGGACGCCGGTGATCAGACAGGATGCTTACGTACGTGTCACCTGTCAGAGTCATATCTAGATGTATCAGGGGTCCCACATCACTCGAACTGCACACACGACACACTATTACAGAGTCTCCACCAGGTTGAACAGTCTCCTGGTGACATGTGGGGTTCACGTATTCATGAGGTCTCCACACGCGTACACGTCCATCCGCTAGATACAATTTGAAACGAGTCTCGTCCGACCAGGCAACATGTTCCCAGTCATCAACAGTCCAATGTGATGGGCCCAGGCGAGGCGTAAAGTTTTGTGTAGTCCAGTCACCAAGGGTATACGACTGGACCTTCGGCTCCGAAAGCCCACATCGGTGATATTTCGTTGAATGTTTCGCACGCTGACACTTGTTGATGGTCGAGCACTGAAATCTGTCGCAATTTGCGGAAGGGTTGCACTTCTGAAACGTTGAACGGTTGTCTTTAGTCGGCGCTGGTCCCGTTCTTGCAGAATCTATTTGTGGCCGCAGCGATGTCGAAGATTTGATGTTTTACCGGATTCCTGACATTGGAATGATCTTCCGGGAAAATCCCCACTTCATCGCTACTTCGGAGATGCTGTGCCCCATCGCTCGTGCGCCGACTATAATACAATGCTCAAACTCGCTTAAATCTTGACAACCTGCCGCTGTAACAGCAGTAACCGATCTATGAACTGCACCAGACACCTGCTGTCTTATACAGGGTGTTACAAAAAGGTACGGTCAAACTTTCAGGAAACATTCCTCACACACAAAGAAAGAAAATATGTTATGCGGACATGTGTCCGGAAACGCTTACTTTCCATGTTAGAGCTCATTTTATTACTTCTCTTCAAATCACATTAATCATGGAATGGAAACACACAGAAATAGAACGCAACAGCGTGACTTCAAACACTTTGTTACAGTAAATGTTCAAAATGTCCTCCGTTAGCGAGGATACATGCATCCACCCTCCGTCGCATGGAATTCGTGATGTGCTGATGCAGCCCTGGAGAATGGCGTATTGTATCACAGCCGTCCACAACACGAGCACGAAGAGTCTCTAAATTTGGTACCGGGGTTGCGTAGACAAGAGCTCTCAAATGCCCCCATAAATGAAAGTGAAGAGGGTTGAGGTCAGGAGAGCGTGCAGGCCATGGAATTGGTCCGCCTCTACCAATCCATCGGTCACCGAATCTGCTGTTGGGAAGTGTACGAACACTTCGACTGAAATGTGCAAGAGCTCCATCGTGCATGAACCACATGTTGTGTCGTACTTATAAAGGCACATGTTCTAGAAGCACAGGTAGAGTATCCCGTATGAAATCATGATAACGTGCTCCATTGAGCGTAGGTGGAAGAACATGGGGCCCAATCAAGACATCACCAACAATGCCTGCCCAAACGTTCACAGAAAATCTGTGTTGATGACGTGATTGCACAATTGCGTGCGGATTCTCATCAGCCCACAAATGTTGATTGTGAAAATTTACAATTTGATCACGTTGGAATGAAGCCTCATCCGTAAAGAGAACATTTGCACTGAAATGAGGATTGACACATTGTTGGATGACGCATTCGCAGAAGTGTACCCGTGGAGGCCAATCAGCTGCTGATAGTGCCTGCACACGCTGTACACGGTACGGAAACAACTGGTTCTCCCGTAGCACTTTCCATACAGTGACGTGGTCAACGTTACCTTGCACAGCAGCAACTTCTCTGACGCTGACATTAGGGTTATCGTCAACTGCACGAAGAATTGCCACGTCCATTGCAGGCGTCCTCGTCGTTCTAGGTCTTCCCCAGTCGCGAGTCATAGGCTGGAATGTTCCGTGCTCCCTAAGACGATGATCAATTACTTCGAACGTCTTCCTGTCGGGACACCTTCTTTCTGGAAATCTGTGTCGATACAAACGTACCGCGCCACGGCTATTGCCCCGTGCTAATCCATACATCAAATGGGCATCTGCCAACTCCACATTTGTAAACATTACACTGACTGCAAAACCACGTTCGTGATGAACTTTAACCTGTCGATGCTACGTACTGATGTGCTTGATGGTAGTACTGTAGAGCAATGAGTCGCATGTCAACACAAGCACGGAAGTCAACATTACCTTCCTTCAATTGGGCCAACTGGCGGTGAATCGAGGAAGTACAGTACATACTGACGAAACTAAAATGAGCTACAACATGGAAATTAAGCGTTTCCGGACACATGTCCACATAACATGTTTTCTTTATTTGTGTGTGAGGAATGTTTCCTGAAAGTTTGGCCGTACCTTGTTGTAACACCCTGTATATGCATTGCCGACCGCAGCGCCGTATTCTGCTTGTTTGCATATCTCTATATTTAAATACGCGTGCCTATAGCAGTTTCTTTGGCGCTTCACTGTAATTTATCTGGCAAGTACGGCCCCATTTTAAGTAATTAAAGTCGGTTTCTCCCATGTCAGCAGTTTCTAAAACTAACTTAGCGCACAACGTTATGTTTAGGCCTTTATGTACATCGATTTTTACAATGTTTCATCCACTTTTATAATTATCCTTAATTCTTGTGAAGGAGAAAGACTGGCAAGCGAGGCGCGGCAGCCACTGTGCACTTACTTCTCCTGGTCGGCGGCGCCGGTCGGCAGCAGCTTGACCGCCACCAGCCGCTTGCCCAGCGTCGTCGCCTTCCCATACTCGGGCACGCCGTCCGCCTCCGCTATGTACACCTGCGGAGCCACACACGGTATGCGCATTTATGTTTGCTCTCATTTTGCACATGAAAACTAAAGACGTCGCACGAGTACTGGATACATCATTACATTAAACGAACAACTGTTGAAAATGAGCATGGGGATGCAGGCAGATGAACTGATGACACATGAAGTTCTTTGTTAGATTCTTAGGTATGTGAAATGATCTACATCTACACTCTGCAGGGCAAGTGATATTATGTCGTGAACGTTATTTCTGGTACCACTATCAGATTCCCACTTCCCTGTTCCACTCGCGAATGGCACGTGGGAAGTATCATAGTCGGCAACCTCCATATTAGTTCTAATTTCTCGAAATTTCTCGTTGTGGTCATTTCGCGAGATGTATATTGGGGGAAGTAATATGTTGTTCGAACTGTTTCTCGAAGGTACGCTCTCGGAATATCAGTAGTTAACCTCTCCGTGACGCTCGACAACTCTCATGCAGAGTCTGACACAGGAGTTTGTCGCGCATCTCCGTAACATTACGGCGACGACCAAACTATCGTGTGAAGAAACGCGCCGTCCTTCGTTGGCCCTTCTGCATCTCTTCCATCCGTCCTAACTGGCAAGGATCCCACACTGATGGACAATAATCAGGTATCGGTCCTGCCATATAGGGATCCCAGATAGATGAACAATACTCATGAATCGATCGAAGAAGCGCCTTGTAAGCTATTTATTTCGTGGATGAATTACATTTGCTACGCGTCTTCTTATGAGTCTCATCCTAGCCTCTGCTCTCCCTACTACTTGTTTTGCGTGATCATTCTACTTAAGGTCTCCCCTGATAGTTACGCCTTGGCCATATAGTAGTTCCCCTTTCCGTCATTTTGTGCCTATAGTGTAACAATGTAGGCGCACTATGTTACATTAATTTACGTTTAAGGTCAGCTGCACCACTGATCAAACTTCTGTGGTCTTCCTGCGGTTCCTTAAGTGTGTGTTGGATTTTGCTACCTTCTTATAGACGACTACACCATCAGCGAGCTTCCTGATGGGCTTTATGACGTTGTCACTACGTCACAGCCAAAACATTATGCCACCTGCTTAACAGCTTGTTTTCCGTCTTTGGAACGAAACATGTCATTGATTCTGCGTATCAGAGATCCGACAGTTTTCAGAATGAGATTTTCACTCTGCAGCGGAGTGTACGCTGATATGAAACTTCCTGACAGATTGAAACTGTGTGCCGGACAGAGACTCGAACTCGGGACCTTTGCCTTTCGCGGGCAAGTGCTCTACGAACTGAGCTACCCAAGCACGACTCACGCCCCGTCCTCACAGCTTCATTTCTGCCAGTATCTCGTCTCCTACCTTCCGAACTTTACAGAAGTTCTCCTGCGTACCATGCTGAACTAGCACTCCTAAAAGAAAGGATATTGTGGAGACATGGCTTAGCCGCAGCCTGGGGGATGTTGCCAGAATGAGATTTTCACTCTGCAGGCCAGGTACTGGCAGAAGTACAGCTCTGAGGACGGGGCGTGAGTCGTGCTTGGGTAGCTCAGTTGGTGGAGCACGTGCCCGCGAATGGCAAAAGTCCCGAGTTCGAGTCTCCGTCCGGCACACAGTTTTAATCTGCCAGGAAGTTTCATCCGACAGTTTCTTGGTAGGTTTTTTTGGTGTATATGGCATTGTATGCTAGTGAAACATGGACTGGGGGAAAACCGAAACAGAAGAGAATCGAAGCACTTGAGATGTGGTGCAACAGACGAATATTGAAAATTAGGTGGCCTGATAAGGTAAGGAATGAGGAGATTCTGCGCAGAATCCGGGAGGAAAGGAATATGTGTAACACACCGATAAGGAGAAGGGACAGGATGATAGGACATCAGCTGAGACACAAAGGAATGGCTTCCATGGTTCTATAGTGAGATGTAGAGGGGAGAAAGCTGTAGAGGAAGACGGAGATCGGAACGCATCCTGCAAATAATTCAGGACGTAGGTTGCATGTGCTACTTTAAGATGAAGAGGCTGGCAAAGGAGAGTAATTCGTGGCGGGCCACATCAAACCAGTCAGAAGACTGATGACCAAAAAAATGGCATTAGGTCGCGTAATTCGCGTTAATAACGGGCCGCTCATTTGCTTATGCAGTAATGGCGCCATAGCGACCCAGATGGGTTCCATGAGATTTACACCAGGCGAATACGGCCATCGAGACATCAACGTATGTTCATTATAACGCTCCTCAAACCGCTGTCCCTTGCAGCACCGTTCTGGCTCCGAGACACGGATGGTTATACCGCTGAACGATGATATCCCCTTCAGGGTAGATATCAAGCATGAGGGGATGCAGGTGATCCGCAGGTGGCAGCAAGTCTTTGATTACTACCACACGTCCCACGCAAGCGCAGCAGAATGTCTCCCATAGCATGATGCTGCCCTCATCAGCCTGCATCCGCGGCGCGCTGCATTATTCGGGTCGCCGTTCATCTCGATGACGGCGTTTGTGGAGACGACTATCGACCTACTGTAACAAAAGGGTGATTCACCCAAACAGCTGCCCCGTTTCCACTGATCGACGGTCGAATCTCGATAGTCCCGTGCTGCCCACTGTGATCGTAATTGACGCTGTCATTGGGTCAACATCTGAACATGTACGGGTGGTCTGCACGACGATCGGTGTGCACCGAAGCACTTGCACGTGCACCAGTATTGTGCTCTTTCCGCATAGATGCCACAGGTTACCATCAATCATACTTTACGGAGGAGAAAAGCCTCCAAACCCCGCGTTCTGTGAACAGTTGTGGATGTTCAACCATATAACGGCTAGTGGTTGTTTCACTGTCCGTCTACCTCTTTCCGTAGATGCTCACAACGGTAGCACGTGAACATTCGACCAGCGTCGCCGTTGCGAGATACTCGTTCACGGGCTCTTCGTAAAAATAATCTGCCCTTTATCAAAAATGCGTATCTCAATGCATTTCCGCTTTGCAGCCCGTATCTTCGATAGAGTGATTCGCCGTCCGTGTCTGCTCCTCTTACACACTTTTGTTACCGCGTCACGTGTCCGCAACGCCACAAGCCGGCATCCAACGTGTCGCTGAGCAGTGGTGACAATGTTTAGACTGATCAGTGTATAATGTAAACAGTTACCTTACACCTGTCGAGTTAATTCCCTCAAGAGCGACGTGTCGAGTTCTATCTGCAAAGAAATTTTTAATTCAATCACAAACCTGGTCCGATACTTGGTAAGCTTGTTTTTTTCACTAAACAACAGTGCGAGACTTTATCATACACCTTACTGAACTCAAGCAATTCGGCATCAACTTGCTGCCCGATGTCTACAGCGTTGTGTATCTCTGGATGCGCTATCATCGAGATGATACGATCTAGAGCGGTTAGATCAAGAACAAAACCTGCAGGAGTTACATGGGTGCATGCGGTTTAAGACTGTAACTCATGGATAGGGCTAGAGGGGCGTTTATCCCGTAGTACGTATTAAATAGTTAATGACGACGACGTAAAGAAATGAAGATTAGCGTTTGACGTGTCGTAGACGACGATGTCAGAGACAGGTCACAAGTTGGGACTGGGGAAGGGAATCGGTAGTGACCTTCCTAAGGAACCGTCCCGGCATTCGCCTGCACGACCGGACAGGGATTTGAACGGCCATCCACAAGAACAGAATTCAGTGTCTCGATCACTGCACAACCTAACTCTATAATGACGATCACGAATTGAAAATTGAAGATTAATACGATTGTATAAGGACGACGTTTGATATCAGCTGACTGCTCACGGGCAGGGATGCTTTCTTTGCCTCTGATAATCATCTCTGTATGTCCACTTTACTCCTCCCGTCATACGTTATTTTGCTTCCAAAGAGATGTGCTACTTTGGAAGCAGTATAACACGTGGCTGGCGAAGAAAGTAGGACAAATAAAAAAAAAGCAGTGTAACACAAACAAAGAAGATATTCCTGGCCATGGTAACTCTGCTAGTATCAAACACCGGCGTACATCTGCGGAATAAACTACTGAGAATATACATTTGGAGCACAGCATTGTGTGGTGGTGAATCATGAAAGGTAGGTTGAGAGGAAAAGAGAGTAAAAGAGAGTAACCAAAGCGTCTGATAGGTGGTGCTATTCAAGTATATAGAAAATTAGGTAGCCTGATAAGATAAGGAATGAGGAGATTTTCCACAGAAGCGGAGAAGAAAGAAACACATGGAAAACACTGACAGGTAGCAGGGGCGGGATTATAGGACATGTGTCAAGACATCAGGGAGCAACGCGGGATTATAGGACATGTGTCAAGACATCAGGGAGCAACGTGCATTGCACTAGAGGGAGCCAGAGAGGGTAAAAACTGTAGGGGAGGCCGATATTTCGATATATCCAACAAGTAGTTGAAGACGAAGGGTGCAACAACTACTCTGAGATGAAGGGTTTGGCACAAGAGAGGAATTCGTGGCGGGCGTTACAAGACTGATCCCTCAAGCAAGGTTCTGATGTCAGTTTTGAATGACTGATAGTAGTAATTTTAAACTGCTTTTTAGCACTCACTTGGTCCGAAGTGTGTTGTAGCAACGACAGCAACGACCGAAGAGCGTAGAAAATTGCAGGAATATCTGTGCAGAATCGGTAGTTGTTGCACAGACTAGTAGTTGCCCCTGAACATTAGCAAATATAATCTAGTGTGCACAGATACCCAAAGAAATCCACTAGTGTACGAATACACTATTGGTGAGCACTGGCTGGCAACACTAGCTACCGTAAAACACGTAGGAGTAACCATCCGGAGTGATTTAATGTGGAGTGACCTGTAAAAGAAATTGCAGGAGAAGGAGGTGTCTGGCTGAGATACACTGGAGAAATGTTACGAAAATGTAACTCATCCACGAAAGAAGTGGCTTATAAAACACTTTCTGAGCCGAATCTTAAGTATGCTCATCTGTCTGGGACCATAACGTGGTTGGATTAATAGAACTGATAGAGAATATCCAATGGAAAGCGATGTCGTGTGACTAGGGCCTCCCGTCGGTTAGACCGTTCGCCGGGTGCAAGTCTTTCCATTTGATGCCACTTCGGCGACTTGCCCGTCGATGAGGGTGAAATGATGATGAATAAGACAACACAACACCGAGACCCTGAGCGGAGAAAATCTCCGACCCAGCTGGGAATCTAACCCGGGCCCTTAGGATTGACATCCAGCTACCGGGGGCGGACATGGAGAGTGACGTTAGAGGATCGGTTAGTCGGTGCGACAGTGTTAGTACGGAGATGCTGAAGAAATTCCAGTGTCAGACACTACAAGAGAGAGGTCACGCACCACTGAGAGGTTTGGTAGTGAAATTCTGGGAGAGTACATTCGGAGTCGGGTACCTTACTTTTACCTTCCAAATGCCTGTCTCGAAATGAGGACGACCGGAATATCAGTGAGAGTGGAGCTTATGAGGCGGTTTACCTGTCATAATTCTTACCACGCGACATTCTCAAGTGGAACAGATGTAAGTAAGCTGCTTCTATGTTGTCAGCGCTGTGTAGCGCTTTGCATTGGATGTCTAACTGCGCTTTCTTTGTAAGAGACTCTGTGGCTGGTTAGACTAGTTGGAAGTTAATCGCCAGTGCTGTTGGGCAGTTGGAAGTTCGTCGCCAGCAGTGATGGAAGTACAATTAGGCAGTTGGAGGTGAACAACCAGCAGTGATGGCTGTTAGATGTGAGATGGATGGTAGAGGTGTAAAGTGTTCGCGTAGGCTAACGAGCTGTACATGTTCGACTTGGAGACTGAATGTTATTCATGATTATATACCTTTGTACTAGATGTCAATGACGACTTATATTCGTGTTTGAACTGGATGTCACATTATTAAGGTAAGAAAATACATGATTTAGTTTGCAACAAAATCTTTCCTTTGCTAACCACATGCCTATTAGTAGCTGGTGGCTTTAGTAGTTAGAATCTTTTATTTAGCCGACAGTACTAACGCTCGCTATATTGCAGTAGTTCGCTTAATGCAGATTTTTGTGAGGTAAGTGCTTAATGAAATGTATAGGTCATTGTTAAGATTTCTTTTTAGTCAGGGACATTCTTTTGAATTAATTATCTGAAGCCAGGTTGTAATTTTTTTGAGCAGTCAGATTGCGTTGCGCTAGAATATCATGGGTCACTGTTGACATGATAGGAAAAGGTAAAGAGAAAGTAGGCTCAGTAGGTTCTGTTTTACTCAGCTGTTTGAGTATCAAATAACGTAGAGGTTTCATGTTCTCAGTCATTCTGCAATTTAAGTACAGACACACTCATTTAAATAAATAAGTTTCACAGGAAAAGGGTGCTCAGATAGTGGTACCAGAAAAACCCTACGCCACACAGTGTAAGGTGGTTAGATGTCGATGTAGACCAGCGCCTGTAAGGACTTAAAGAGGGCAAGGCTCGAGTCAGTTCCCGTGGCTTAAAACCGTGATACCGGACGCATTACAGTAATGGGGAGAGACGTGTGTGGAGTACTGACCGTTCCGAAGGCGCCCTCGGCCAGCCTGGAGAGCATGCGCAGCCGGTGCCTGGGGAACTCCGGGACCGCCGTCTGCTGGAGCCGCCGCCGCAGCGCCGACAGCGCCTCCTGCCGGCACGGCGACTGTGGAGAGAACAGCAGGGTGGCGCGTCAGTCTGTGGGCTCACAGCGACACTCATACAGCAAGAAAACTGCTGAACCAACAACACTTATTAACAGGCACAAACAAGGTGGAAAGTGAAAGAAAAATAAAGGCGTATGGTGTTGGAGACTCAGAAAAGCAGACTCACCCGCCTAATTCGAAAGATTTTTCTGTACTTCGCGCACTGTCACCTATAGGAGTGTGACTACGAGCACGAGAGTTGTCTGTTTACGTGTATCGGATTAGTGTGGCTGACTGCATCGCCCGTGTGTAGTGCGTTGTCATGTTTGTACTGGATGACGATGACAGAAAAGACAACAGTTTGCTTTTGTTCTACAATGTTACTTATATTGTTAACCGGTTTTCGGCTTACAAGGCCATCTTCAGACATTTACTGAGTATTATCACCACTGTTCCGATTGTGACAAATTTGACATTGGTCAGTCAGGCAGAGACATAACAACTAGGCTGGCTGAACATGAACGCAGCTGGAGGTTGCAGAATTCAGACTCTGCATTTGCTGAGCATGTACTGAGTGAGGGCCACAACTACCAGCCAGTTTCCCATGTACTTCACTTAGCAAACAAAGGCCATAAACTCAACCTGCTGGAAGCCCTGGAAATTAACAAACATCTTGCTCACAGTCCAGATCTCATACTAAATGACCAGACACAGCTCAGCACTTCCCCTCTCCTAAACTTCATATAATCATCTTTGTTGTTCATTACTTCCCACACTCTCTCTCTTCCTACATATTCCCATTTTCCTGTATTCATTAAGTTGTTTTGTTTTGTTGAAGTTGTCTTTGTATTCCAGATAGACTGTAGTTTCAATAGTTAAGGCTTTCTTTTAACTGGTATTTGTATTACTGCCCATGTTTAACACCCCTTGTAGTTGTCTCGTCAAATACTGTTCATATTTTACTTTGCTCATTTATTTAATGAAAACTGTTACACAGCCACTGCTTTGATTATAACGTTAATGTTAAAATGCAGTACCACCACACTCTCAGACTGTAGGTACCCTCAAACACCTCCATTTTCCTGCATTTATTTATTTCTGTTTATCTTATTGATATTGCTTAAGATCCTTACGTATTTTGTATTTACATTGATAACTGTCTCTTCTTTTCATTGGTTGTGTATCACTCTCCATGTTTCATATCTCCTGATGCAGCCTTGTCTAGTACTAATTTTATTTTATTTTATTAGTTTTGTTTATTAATAGAAACTGTTATGTAGGCATGCTATTCTTATTTTGTGCTAAATTTTTCCTGTGTACTCCATTGTTATTTATGTACTGTTCAGTTTTTACTTTTTCATTGCAAAGATGTTACTTACTGTATGTTTCTACTTCTGTCTAGATGTGTTACTCCTCTTCCAATGTTGTCTGCTAACATTAAACTTCTTTGGTGATAATACTCTGTAAATGTCTGAAAATGGCCTTGTAAGCCGAAAACCGGTTAACAATAAAAGTAATATTGTAGAACAAAAGCAAACTGGTGCTTTTCATTTATTATAATGTTTTTCTACCAAGAACCGACGGAAGATTCTGTTAATATGACAGAAAAGAGAGGTACCGGCACAAATATCGAACTTGACGAACGGATCACCATCGAGAATCTCAGATGCCCTCACTTCATGAGACACTGCGATGAGATCTGGAAACTAAATCACCATCGAGATACTCAAATGCCCCAGGACATTGTCACAAGGTCTGTTCATAATAAACTTTAGGCCACCACCCCTCCACCCCCTTTGCCGCAATAGAAAAGCGAAAGCAGCCAACAACACTTGGAAAAGTTAGGCCGTTACCCATCCTAGTACTGGCCACGCCCGACGATGCTTAATTGCGGTGATGTGGAGAGAACCAGTCTATACAATGAGACAAGGCCTTTCCAAACAGAACTTCTCAAACAAAAATGATGTGAATTACATCAAACTGATTACAGCCTTTTAATCAGCCTGTGACCAAAAATTGTGTCGACAAGAGTTAACCTTCTCAGCAGCACAGGAGAACGAACTCATGCGTCTCAGACATATACAAGCTCATTCCGTGGCGATGGTATAGTCCAGGGCCCATGTTTACTATTTTTTGCTTGTTTTGGCTCATACTACCACCTCTGAAAGCTGCCTGACCTATAATATAGCAACAACAGTACCGGTAGATGATTTCCACGGTCAAGGACTTTCCGTTGTAGCTTTCGACTCGGTCGTTCCTGCACAAGGCCCCCTTACCTTAAACTGACATATATACCCGTATCCATCCGCACGGAACGTCATCACTCGATCACCCTGTATAATTAGTAGGTGAGGGACATATTAATGTAATGGATATCCTTTCTTTCAGGAGTGCTAGTTCTGCAAGGTTCGCAGGAGAGCTTCTGTAAAGTTTGGAAGGTAGGAGACGAGCCACTGGCAGAAGTAAAGCTGTGAGTACCGGGCGTGAGTCGTGCTTCGGTAGCTCAGTTGGCACGGACAGGCGAAGAAGTACGTACGGCGTTGGCATGGATACAGCGATATGGTATGGCGGCAGGAAGCGTGCTTAATCTACAAAAAACACGCTGCATGAATGTCGGTCGAGGATTACAACCGGGGGAGGAAGGCCCGCTCATCTTGGTTAAGACCATAAAATGCCTAGGTATTACGTTCCACACGGATGTGCAGCGGACAGCAGCGGATAACTACCGACGCATATTGAAGCTGATGCGGACAATGGTGCTGTTACAGAAATTAAGAGCGTTGGATATGATTCAGAGGGGACCTATGTTAACGTATACCTAGCACCGAGACTCACTCACGTAGCGCATGTCCTGCCTTTAACGCGCACAATGGCATCACGGATACAAGCAACTTTCGGAACCTACGTGAGTGTGGGACACCTGTTTAAGATCCGATACACAACGCTTACGCTACCACCTGGAGAGGGTGGACTTGGTCTAGTGAACGTATATGAAAAGGCACGGGCGTTATTCGTCAGTACGATTTTCCGACAGTGGCGCGGTCAATTTCGCAATATCTCGGGTGCGTTGGCCGACGTACTAGCGCCCACTTCAATGCTGCCCCCAGTCGATGTGGGCCATATTTCACCGAAGCTGTCACATTTCAAGTCTTTTTTTTTTGGAGCTTAGCTATGTCAGAGATTTCTTCCCAACAACACGACTACCGACGACGCGAGACGTATACCAACTCTTACTGCGCCGGTGCCCCAGGAATACCCTGGAAAAGAAGTACCCAGACAAGAACTGGCGACAGATATGGCGCGTTATACGGACCGTTTACCTCCCAACGTCGGTACGCTCAACATGGTATGTGGTGATAAATAGGAAGTTCGCAACGAATCAACGGCGGCACGCGATTCATTTGGCAGACACTCCACTATGTTTAGGCTGCGCAACAGTGGACACTGATGAACATCGTTTAACATGTAGTGGGACGGCTCCAGTGTGGCACTTGGCACAACAGATATTGGCGTTCCTGTTACGCTCCGCCCCTCACACAATTTCATCAGACACGCTTTTTTTCCCCCAAGAATATTATTTCCCGGTCCAAAAAACCAATGCAGTGACATGGGTGCGGGGAATGGTGGTGGGCTACGTGTATAACGAATCGGAAAAGGACAAAATTGATTTTTGGCATTTTCTCCTGGATGGACACACGAAGCTGCAACAGCATAAGAAATATAGACAAGACTTCGCTAATTACTTGCGACTTACATTTACCGACCCGCCGGCCAGATGGGGTGTGACGGGTGAGAGATGAGATAGACGAAGAAGCCGAGATAGACATCGATCACAATTACGGACCCTTAGTTCATTTCGAGAAGACGACCCAGTCTTACACCAACGTCTGGAGAACGAGTCGATAGATGGCTCTCTTGCTCTATCGAACGTCGGGTCGTGAGCAGGTGTCGCCCCCGACACGAATTTCATTTCATTGCTACAGGAGCATGTTTCTTTTGTATTTGTACTATCCGCAATGTCTTCATGTCTTTCATTTGGGAATTTTCAGTTTTATTCATTTCATTAATTAATTAATTTTCTAAGTAGCCACTATTTGTCAACATATGGACTTTGTAGACACTATTTATGCGATAGTACAACAACATGTATGTCAGCAAAGGTGGTAAGCCTGACATTGGATTAAAAAAAAAAAAATAAAAAAAAAATAAAAAAACAAAAAAATAAGTAAAAAAAGAAAAAAAAGATGGTAGAGCACTAGCCCAAAAAAAAAAATGGTGGAGCACTTGCCCGCGAAAGGCAAAGGTCCCGAGTTCGAGTCTCGGTCGGGCACACAGTAAAAAACTTAAGAAAAAAAAAAAAAAAGTTGGTAGAGCACTTGCCTGCGAAAGGCAAAGGTCCCGAGTTCGAGTCTCGGTCGGGCACACAGTTTTAATCTGTCAGGATGTTTCATATCAGCGCACACTCCGCTGCAGAGTGAAAATCTCATTCTGGAAGAGGATCAGTTAAATTGTCTGCATGTTCTCCCAATCTCAAGCCTATCAATTTTCATCTCTGGGGGCAGGAGCCTTATATAATTTGTTTACATTCCGACAGACCGAATACAGAAACTCTTCTCTGACATGTCACAAAAGACTGCGAAACTTCTGGACACACTCAGGCAGTATTTGAAAGGTTGCGAAAGTTGGTGTTCGAAGCCTGCACTGCTTTGTAGAAGGAAGAGGAAGGCATACTGAATATTTATTACGAGTTTCTGAGTTGATAATACGTTTGAGCTGAGAGCTTGTATCTGAGGTGTTCAAGTTTCGCTGCGAAGAAATATCTTCAGACAGTAACACACATTTTACAGAATTTCCTTCTGAATCAAACGTTGATAGGAGAATTACGGTTCGTACTGTTAGGTGCTTCCGTAGTCTACTATCAGAATTTTCAGAAATGGAGGTGAAAAGATTTCAGAGAAATTAATCATTAAAAAAAAACCACAGGTCTGTCATGCCTTAACGGAAAAAAATTTTTATGTATGTCAGCACATACCATACTGTCCTGAAAACGACCGGGCGAAATTTATTTCGCAACACAGCTTTATATAGTAAGCAGAAAAAAAAGAAACAAGAAATCCAAATAGTAGGTGCCCCATCAGAAAGCCGTTGAATACCGCGGAATGTCGTATTCTCAAAATCCCAAGAGTGGCATAATATTTCCTTTTCCTTCCGTCTTGTGTAGTGTCCACGTTGTGCAAGTCAGAGGCTGGTGCCGAAAGTCTTTCATCTCCTGCTACACTCGTGAATTATAAAAAAAAAGTCTTTCATCCCCTGCTACACTCGTGAATTATAAAAAAACGACCGAAGCTGGGTGATTTTGGCACTCAATAAACAATGCATGACACCTTCTGCAGCAGTTTACTGAGTACAGTGCCACGGCCTGGTACACTGGTTTAATCTGCCTTCATCCCTCTGATACTATTCCAATATTCACAGTTCCTGAATAGTTGATATGATTAAAGCAAGGAACGAACAACGAGGTCGTTACGGACGGAGTTGAAGCTCAGTTTGGCGAAGGGCAGGGATGGAAATCGGCCGTATTATTTTCGAAGGAACCATGCGGGTGGTGACTGATGCGTTGCAAGCTAACAGTTTAGAGGGAAGTTTCTCTCTAGCGCAGACGGGCAGCAGAATTTATCTGGAAGGCACATTTCAAGAGTTCTACCCACGCATTCCGCAAGGAATAATTAATTAAAGGGATTAAAAGCGGTTCTGCATCGTTTTATGAAATTCAATCAGGTGTTCATTACCGTCAGTATAAATGAAGAGAGCACAATGTAAATACTGTCTATGAAACTCATTCTTAAGAAAATTTTGGGAGCATCAAAATAAACTGCTTGTTTATTTTCATTTATTATAATTAGCCTAGTAGAATTTATGCCAGCAGACCCGTTTTTATATCTTACTAAGCGTTCTATATACAATACATTACATTAAATTCGACAAGCATGCTATAACACGCAATATTATGGTACATTTAGTAGTCATTACAGTGGAGAAAGAGAGAAACCTTAATTCCTTGATGAGTACAACAACAGAGGCTCGTTACAGGAAGGTGGATTTAAACTATGAGAGCTAGCGTAAATGGTCATGAGAGGAGAGAAGTAAGAGAGAGAGAAAAACAGGACGAATACAGTGGATGAAGATAGTGATGTGACTGAATGAGTAATGAAAAGAGCAAGAAGCATAGAAGAGAAGATGGAAACATTTGCTTCACTGTCTGGTAGGGGGAAAACAGACCAGATGCTGTTACTTGTAGGGGAACTGATGCTGATAGAAGGAGGTGTTTCAGCTTCTTTTTAAAACTATCAGGACATTTAATTGCTTACAAGTAAAAAGCAGATTAGTTTGTTCCAGACGCAAACGGCAGCAACATGGAATATTCTTGTTTCACAAATGCGGAAAGCTGGGATACTAGACAAGTAAGGCCTAGTGTTTCGAATACGATGATATAACAGGTACTTAGTCTCTAATGCAAAGTACATAGGTACACGTACAGTGATAAGCCGGTGAAGTGGTAGTCACAACACTTGCCTGGCCACAATGAACCTAACTTGGCGTAAAGAACACTGACAAGGCCAAACAAACAGGTGTGAAGATGTAGCCCACACAATTATTCATGGTTAGTTCTAACCGTCAGTGTTCTCACTACTTTGCAGTATTGGATTAAATCCCGATGGCAGAGGTTCGGTA
Organism: Schistocerca americana; assembly: GCF_021461395.2. Taxonomy (NCBI): domain Eukaryota; kingdom Metazoa; phylum Arthropoda; class Insecta; order Orthoptera; family Acrididae; genus Schistocerca; species Schistocerca americana. The sequence goes on along the minus strand of NC_060122.1, from coordinate 70,727,560 downwards.
GAACTAGTAATTCCACAAGTTAGCGATGATGAAGTCTTGTCGGTTTATCAGCCGAGTCAAGGCGTGGTTCTTCGGCAATGTTTCGATGAGTTTCCTACTGGTCATCTTCAGGCCAAGTTTCAGGTTTATGTCCAGATCGTATCTTTATAGACGTCTGGACCGCAGTCTCTTCTGCTCTTCTGCCCCGTTTGCGGCGGTTGGGCACATCCCACGCCTATAGTCGGGTGTCGCAGACGATGCAGAGGGGGTGGAAAGGGGGGGGGGGGGGGAAAGGAGCCCAGCATTTTGGAAGGTCCTGGTCCTGGCGTCGCTTCCTGTCTATTCCATACGCTGCCTTCGCCGCTTTAACGTTCGAGCACCCTTCACGTATACTTGCTAGCGCTACAATCCATGCAGAATTCAGTTGCAAACCGCTATACTGGTTGACAAGATGATTATGAATCCGCTGCACTTTGTCACTGCAGGTTTTCTCGTTTGGCCGAGGCGACCCTTCTCACATGTTTGAGCCCCGCTGCGAAATACACCTTTACGTCCGGCCGATATACTGCTTACCACATTCCCAGCTGATGCTGTAGGCTCCAGATGTTAATTGTGCCAAGCAAATTTTTGATTTTAGCCTATGAGCGGTAAATGGTTTTAATGTAGCTCTCCTCCAATATCCTGGTAATCCTCACTGTGGGCGAACCGGCATAACGAAAGTGTGGTGTCACCGTCAGACACCACACTTGCTAGGTGGTAGCTTAAATCGGCCGCGGTCCATTTAGTACATGTCGGACCCGCGTGTCGCCACTGTGTGATCGCAGACCTAGCGCCACCACAAGGCAGGTCTCGAGATACGGACGAGCACTCAGCCCAGTTGTACGACGACATTGCTAGTGACAATATGGACAAAGCCTTCCTCTCATTTGCCGAGAGTCAGTTAGAATAGCCTTCTGCTAAGTCCATGGCTACGACCTAGCAAGGCGCCAATTGTAACAGTGCATGTATCTTACGAGTCTCATTTGTATAGTCAAGAGAGATGTATCACAAGGAGTGAATAAAGTTAAGTATATTCCAGCTACGTACTTTTCTTGCTACCATTCAATAGTTATCCTGTTCCAGACTTCACGCCCGTCTGCGTTAGATAGCGTGCCTATCGGCCCCCTCAAAATAACACTGTGTCGGCACTTCTGTCGACACATCAGAAAGAGCGCCAGATCCTACATGTCTCCTTCCACATCGCCTTCTTTCTTCTTCTTGCTCGACTGAAGAGTGCCTCCGAGTAACCGTTCTTGCGAGAGGCTTCTCTCAGGTGCTGCAGCTCGGTCGCATACGTCTAGTGCTCTGTGCACAAGGATGGTGAGAACACATTTCGGTTGTGCTGGATGGTGGCAGCCATTGGCTTTTAGTAACTGGTCCGTGTGTGCCTTCTTTCTAATGACAGAATACCCCAACGTGCCATCGTTTTCCTGCACGGTCAACTTTATATTGTCGTGTATGCTGTTAAGATGTGCAAGAAATTTCTGCAGATTTTCTTGGGTCATGCGACCACATCACGCATGAGTCGTTCACATGTCGACAGAATGCCTTTGGTTTCAGACGCACAGCTTTGAGAGCCGTTTCCTCGAAGTGTTCCATGTACAGAGGCTGGATCATCAAAGAGGCAGCGGAAATACGGGTCCATGATGATGTTGTCAACTGGAATAGCGGTTGTCAACTGTGCTCTGCATGGGTTGTAGCACTAGCGAGAATATGTCAAGAGCGCTCTGATGTGAAAGAGGCGAAGGCAGCGGATGGAACAGACAGATAGCACCAGGACGCGAGGCCAGGACCCTCAGACACGAGTCCCCCCCACCAACGTCCGCAATGCCTACTACCACCACCCGCGACACCACTTCTGGAGGCACGGATTGGATCAGCCGTTGCAGACGAGGCAGAGGAGCCAGCGTCTGTAAATACTTGAACTGAACATAAAGCTGACACTTCGCCTGAAGATGAAGAGTAGGAAACTTGGTGACACGTTACTGCAGAACAATGCTTTGACTCGACTGATAATCCGAGAAGACTTGATCACCAAAATACGCTGAAACAGTCTTCCCAATATTCCATATGTTAACGTTTCACATACTGTGGAAATACAATACACAAATTTGATATGGCATCGGTAGCAGCAACATAAGAGTGCAAGCGATTGAGGATTGTTGGGGCGTATATCTTTATTAGCAGAAAAGAAGACAACGACTGTGCGAGGTGGACATGCCGGTTCCCGTTAGATCACCGAAATTGAGAACCGTCACGCACGGCCAAATCTCGGACGGGTCACCGTCCGGGTATGGCACGTAATGATAATTTCCCATTTGCCCTTCCGGCACAGGAGAGGTGGTGCCATTAAGTCGCTCATCGCCAGTCTATGAGCCAATGTCCTGGATTCAGTTCCGAACCTCTCTGCAGTGTCTCATGAAGTAAGGGCATGAGACAATATTGAAGGTGATCCGTCCGTCAGACAGGGGCATCAAGCTTGGTGTCCTCGTAGGTGCTCTTCGACAGGGGTTGGCAGCAAGCTACTCCCGTCTATCTCCAACACGAGCACGACACTGCACTACACATGCACGCAATAGTAACCTACACTTATCAGAAACTCTTACATACACAGCCAAAAGAGTTGCGGCAGTAGTAACACCGGTTCCCGTCATATCACCGAAGTTAAGCACTGTTGGGCTTGGCCAGCATTTGGACGGGTGACGGTCCGGGTCTGCCGAGCGCTATTTTTGTTTATTTATTTATTTACACATCAAGTTCCGTAGGACCAAATTGAGGAGAAAATCTCCAAGGTGATAGAACATGTCAGTATATGAAATTACAACATAGAAGTAATAACAGATAAAAGTAAAATGTTTATGAAGCCGGAAAAAATCCATCCATAAGTTTAAGTAATCGCAATTAACAATACAACAGAATAGAAGGAGTGGCCCATGAGGAAACTCTTCAGTTTCGATTTGAAAGCGAGTGAATTACTGCTAAGATTTTTGAATCCGAGAGGTAGCTTACTCTCAAGGTGTTTTCTTAGTTAGAGGGACTTCCTTTAAGCAGGTATACCTATCAGCTGTCTTCAGTCTAAAAACGGCTCAGCTCTAACACCAACTACTACAGGAATTTTTCCATGAGCGATCCCGGCACCACCCACTACATTGTCACCTGTAAGTTTTGCCAGCCTCCCCTTCCCATACCTACTGAGGTGCAGGCCATGCCTAGTGAAACCCAATCTACTGATAGACCCAACTGGTACCACTGAAATGTGGCCCATGCCCTCTGCCATCAGCGCCCTCTCCAGCCACATGTTAACGCGCCTAACTGTCGCATTAAGATGAGGTCGATCATGAAGCTGAAACAGTTGCACGAAATGCAAGCGGAATACACTCAGCCCTTCAGAGTCCAATTGAGGAGCTACTTCATCAAGCAGTCGCGGCTACGGGCATGAAAGCTGACAGTTGCTGCGAGAGTAATGGGAAGACCAGGTGCCCTTCCATATCCACCGAATGTCTGAGGTTGACATGGAGGTCGGTCGGTGCCGATGGGTCTCCCTAGGCCTGTTTGGACGTAGTTACATACACAGGTCTCTTAATTATCGAAATAAAGGTGCCTGTGGGGTCGAAAGATACGGAAAACCAATCCAATTACGCTGCTGAACCTACCCTTCTGGGTCTCCTATCCATTCATGCCACGCGACTTTACTTGACTACGAGAATACACAGTTTACTGACGACACTAACATCAAAAGACAATTCTAAACAAACAAATCTATTAAAACTGTGTGCAGTAATCACAGAAACCTACATAAAATCTGTTGAACGACTTCACAATGAACAGAGCAAAATTTCAGTAACAGGAAACTTGTGCCTCTGACTCAAAGAGCGGCAATTAAAATCCTCATAGATGCACACAATTAGGATCGATCAGTATGATCCGCATAACAATAATTAACACCTTTCTTAAGCCAACCTTAATTACTGTTAGAATTCTGAACCCTTCCAATTCCCACATGCACGCCATCATATCTCAGGCTTTCACGCGCGCTAATAGTAATTCTTCCCCTGCTCTTCCGTGGGTGTACCGTTCACCTTACCCGATAAGCGAATCTATAATCCGTAAACAATATACCAAGCACGGCATTATATTCTCCACCACGGTGGTCGCGCCTGCGAGTCGCAGACACTGGCCTACAGCAGAGTTATAGGCTTACACATGCGCCCCCTGTGGCGAAGGCGCACAGACATCCGATTCGCTTATCGATGTATATTCAGCGGCGATGACACCATGACTTCCCTGCAGTTTAATTATCCCAAGAGCCGGATTCCATGCTTAGTCCAAATTAAAACTGAGACGTGGTCAAAATTTGGTGCTTTGAAGAGCGTGGAGCAGCGCGTTGTGTAAAGCAGTCGCCCTCAGTTTCTGGCGGTGGCGCCGCTGTGGTAATGGCAGCATTGGTGTCTCCCTCTGGTGGGAAAGGGGAAAGGTTGCCTGTTCACGTGCATTTAAGGGGCGCTATTAGCTCGGCAGGGGGTCAGTCGGAGTGAGGCTAGGTCAGTCTCGCGTCACCAGTTGCTGGTCTGTCTCTCGTTTGCATTTGTGCGGCAGTTAGTGTCTGTCTGTCGTCGGAGTGCTAGTATGTCTATCCTTTGGATCAACTTTAAAACCAGAAAATGAGAGTCTTGCCACTCCGCCAGTAACAGAACTCAGCTAGTGGTCGCCCGGTCGGGGCTGAGTTCCTGGATCTGAGTCTGCGCGTTAGGCCGCCAGTATGCTCGAGTTGCTCGGGCAACGGTCATTGGCGGTTGGAGCGGTCGGTTGGTTGGTCGCGCACTGAGACGCGAGATGACGTGTCCGCCTTGAGCGTCGGCGCATGTGAGGTCCCCACGTTGAGTCCATTGGGCAGCGCCGTATAGAAAGGTGTAGTGGCTTCGCGGTTCACACGAGAGTAACAGGAGCGAAACCACGACATCCAGCTGGCCGGGGCGAGCTGCGTTGCCGTGAGGCGGGAGATCGGCTCGCCTTCCTGCGGCCGCTGAATCGGCTGGCAGCGGACGGTTCGGGAGAGCGTTGGGGGTGCAGCGCCAGGTCTTCGCAAGAAATCGCAGTTATTAGAAGTTAAGTGCTACATTGTTTCATTTACTTGTTAAATTCTACTTGTTTTTGCTCGTTTGTCTCTTGTCCGCATTTGTTTGGCATTTAGTATCTGTTTGTTTGTTATCGATCCGCCGTACGTTAATAGCTGCCTCTGTCATGTTTGTCGAATTCAGTGTTAACGAATTTATTGCTAAAGGCCGATTTTTGAAATATGTTTCTATCTTGCCTATCAACTTGCGAGGTGGTATATGTGTAACGTAGAGCATGTTGTACGTTTTATGTAAGTCTGCATTTTATGGGTTTTATTTAAATAGTCATTTTAGGTTATAAGCTTGCCACCCTTCCACCGTAAGAGTCCTTTAATAAAAAAAAAATGCACTCTCGGTCGCAAATAATTTGAGGGTTGCACCATTTCCATTCCCCTTACGGGGTGCATAGTTTACACGTTTGTGTGAGTTATTAAAAACGTTTGTTTAAAGTAATCTGGTGTGTTGCAGATTTGCACCAGTGTACTCTTTCAGAGGTTGTTGTGAGCGGTTGTGACTACGGCCTTGTTGGGAGGGAGCAGGCAAGTTTCTCAGCCCGAAGGCTCCTCTGTTAATATTGTTCTTTGCCTCTAAATAAAACTGTAACTTGATATTTCGAGGATGCTTTTCTGCTTATAATTTTAAACCTGTTTTGAAAAGGCTTTTGGGAATAAAATTCACATTTGTTAAATAGTGACTTGATATTTCGAGGGTGCTTTTCTGCTTATAATTTTAAATCTGTTTTGAAAAAGCTTTTAGCAATAAAATTCACATTTGTTAAAAGTAATTTTCCATCAGTTCCTTCCTGGCAACTACTTCCACGCTCACCTAGTGTGATTAAACGTATCAGTGTTCTTGACGAATCGGCAGTAAGTAAAGTAAATTCTTTAAAAAAAATTGTGAAAGTAAATTCACGGTTCAAAAACCAGTATCTCCATTTATTAAATTATGAACTAATGTAATACCTATAACTTCTTTGAAGACAAAATCCCAAAAGGGAAGGTGGATGTTAGAACCTTCACATGACTTTACTTCGTGGAATGCCCTGTATCAATACAATGTTGGCCACAGCTGACATTTCTGGCTGTGAGTAGCGTGTGTATCTTCGATGTTCCACACATCTCTCACGAACGGTGCGTGTTGATTGACCTGTGTGTGACTTCTCGCAGTTTCTGCAAGGAATCTGATACATAACCGCCTTAATACGTCCTTTACGGAGCCGAGTAAAGCTGCAATCTTCGTGGGAAGCCGGAAGATCAACTTAATACAGTGTTTCTGGAGATACGGCCTATCTTCGAGGAAAACGCACCCACATAGGGAAAAAACGCACTTGATCCGAAGGAACTACTTTCTTCTTCCCCATCACATGCCTACGTTCTAGGTATTACACTGAAAGTTTGTTGCTGAGAAAATCCATTCGCCTTAAAAATGCTCTTGAGGTATGTGAGCTCATCTTGCAAATGATCTTTATCGGATATACAGTGCACCCTGTGCTCTAAATTCTTAAGGACGCGTATGGTCTGTGAAGGGTGATGGCAGCTACTGGCATATAGGTATAGATTTGTGTGTGTTGGTTTACAATATACGGCATGTTCTAATGTGCCATCAACTTTATGGCGAGTGACAACATTCAAAAAGGGGAGGCAGCCGTCTTTTTCTATTTCCATAATAAATTTGATATTAGCATGTATAGAATTCGGATGCTCAAGAAACCGATGTAATTCATGCATCCCGTATTGGCCTTATCACAAACGTGTCGTCCACGCACCTCCAGAAGATCGTTCGTTTAAAGCTACGCGCTTAACACAACCAGACAAGTCAGCTGTGGCCGAACATTGTATTGATACATAGCATTCCGTGAATTATAGTGATGTGAACATTCTAACACTCACTTCTTCCTTTGGGGATTCTGTCTTCAAGGAAGCTATAGAGATCAGTTCACCTAATAATTTAATAAATAGAGATGATGGTTTTAACTTGGACAAAGCATGGAATCCGGACCTTCGGATATTTAAACTGCAGAGAAATCGTCATGGCATCGCATACATCAATAAGCGAATCGTATGTCTGTACGCCTTCACCACTGCCGGAACGTCTGTAAGTGTACCTCTTTGATGCTGAGCAGCGTCTGTGACTCGAAGGCGCGTACCGCCGCGGTAGAGCGTGTAAGGCCGCGCACGGTGCCTTCCCGTGAGTCACGAAAGTCATTCTAAGCAATGCCGGGCGATCGGCGGCCGTAATATCAGTGGAAGATATGGTATTTGCACGGCTCCGTTCTCGAAATTGAATGGACTATTCATTGCACCGCGAAAAGTTAAAAATGCACTTGAAATTCCCGTTAAGATAATTACGGGTATTTTGAAAAATGCACGAATAATAAACGAAGTGTTAAGAGGGCAAAATCAATGTTTATAGCACCAAAAATCCGCCGAATAAATTTACGCTTCGAAAATATACCACACAATTTATAGAAAAATTCAGTTGTAGTTTGTTGTGGTCAGAAGCCCGACAGAGAGGAAAGGAAACAATGGAACGAAAACTTGAATCAATAACATCTAAATTAGATTAACTTACGCTCACACAAATTTGTTTTCCATATGGATGTGTATCATTAAATCACACAAATGGGATTTCTTGCACACATTACTATTGCAATGACTGCACGAGCTAATGATAGCCAGAAGACAAAACCAAACATAAACAACCCACACACACTCAGCCAATGAAAAATCAAGAACATAATCAGTACCCTCGTCCTATACGCTACATAACACTAGTGCAGCGTCTATTTCCTGGAAGTACACAGTTGGCCGTATAGTAGGCACTCTTAAAAACTAACTCGCAACGGCGTTGAGAAGCCCTGTATGTATGTTGTAAGTAGGCTGTTTAGGTTTTTATGTTGGTAACGCCACATGGCGCTCTATATGAAAGTCACTGACTGTGCTGTGTGAAGTCTGTGGCTCGTTGGCATTGTTGGAATTGTGAACAGCGCGTAGCATTGCGCAGTTGGAGGTGAGCCGCCAGCAGTGGTGGATGTGGGGAGTGAGATGGCAGAGTTTTGAGAGCGGATGATCCGGACGTGCGTCCATCAGAGAGAGTAGATTTGTAAGACTGGATGTCATGAACAGACATATATTTATATTATTATGACTTTTGAACACTATTAAGGTAAATACATTGTTTGTTCTCTATCAAAATCTTTCATTTGGTAACTACGCCTATCAGTAGTTAGTTCCTTCAGTAGTTAGAATCTTTTATTTAGCTGGCAGTATTGGCGCTCGCTGTATTGCAGTAGTTCGAGTAACGAAGATTTTTGAGGTAAGTGATTCATGAAAGGTATAGGTTATTGTTAGTCAGGGCCATTCTTTTGTAGGGATTATTGAAAGTCAGATTGCGTTGCGCTAAAAACACTGTTGTGTCAGTTTAGTGATGATCAGAATAAGTAAAGAGAGAAATGTCTGAGTACGTTCAGTTTTGCTCAGCTATTTGAAAATCAAATAACGTAAGGGGTTAATCAGCACAGTAATTCACTAATGTGTACGGCACCACTAATGTGTACCGTCGCCGTTCACGCTTTCTAAGAATAGACTCCTAAACACTGGCCCACTCGACCTCTTTGCATCTGGATCCGCCACTCACGTTGTCGGCCGCCAACGCCACGTCTCCACTGGCGTTCTCTACGTCCAGCTGTTCCACACCGACTTCTAGACGGAGCTGTCGTTAATCAAGAGCAACATCGAACGGCATGTCCTCCGTGTGCTTGACGCCGCTCTCTGAGTCAGCCAGAAACCGTAGCTGCAGGCTCCGTCTGTTCCAGTCCTCACCGCAAGACTCTAAGAGCGGACAGCACGGGACGCAAGGCAACAGGGGGCGACGTCCTCCATGCGCTCGACCGCGCTGTCGATGTCTGTGTGTTGTCAGCCAGCGGCCGTCCGTCAACGTCCCGGACCTTGGCTGCAAACTCCGACTCGTCCGCTGCCCGACACAAGCCTCATTAACCGTGCCGCGCGGAGAGGCCGCGCGGTTTGAGGCGCCATGTCACGGATTGCGCAGCCCCTCCCGCCGGATGTTCGACTCCCCATGGGCCATGGGTGTGTGTTTCGTTCTTAGCATAAGTTAGTTTAAGTAGGGCGTAAGTCTAGGGACCGATGAGCTCAGCAGTTTGGTCCCTTAGCACTTCACATACATTTGATCATTCATTAACCGCTCGCGTGATCACTCGCTGGAGTCAGGTTTACAGTGGTGATACGTCTCCGTGACCTCATTATGACGTGTAAGTGCCAAATTTCCATCGTTAGGGATGTCTATCGCTTTCGTGGTCGTACCGAGTTTCCCATGGAACTAACGTCACATCTGGTACACTTGCTGGCGTGACATAACGATTCTTACAAAAAGAATGTGACTGGTTGCTGCTTTCAATGCCTAATTATTTCCAGACGTGAAAGTTACGCTCATTTCCGTAATGCTGTCTGCAGTTGCACAGCCATTATGTGTGCCTCAATACTATTATTAAATTGACAGGTACTTATGAATTACACAGTAATTGTTAAGTCATATCTTGCTTCTTACTATTCGATTTAACCTGTTTATTAAATTCATTGTAACTGATCTGTTTATTCATTTTAGGACAACATACACAACACATTGTTGTCTACAGAATGAAATTTGACTCTGCAGAGGTGTGTGCGCTGGTATGAAACTTGCTGGCAGAAAAACTGTGTGTAGGACCGAGACTTGAACTCGGGACCTTTGCCTTTGGCGGGCAAGTATTCTACCATCTTTTTTTTATGATACAATGATCTTTATTGAAAAAACTATATATATGCAACACTTCTTCAGGGTGTAATTTAAACTAATACAAATGATTGTTAGCTTGACAAAAACATTAGAAAAACATTAAATACAACAAGATATAACACATTCTGTCTTCTTCCTTTTTTTATGTACGAGAACGTGGATAAGGGTGTTGCCTCATGTGACGGGTTAACATGGCACACTCCAACTTTGAGGGGGGTCAAGGAAGACGCTGCGGAGATAACCGACAGAAATTTGTCGGTAAGATGGTTTTCGGGTGAGGGTGCTATGCCCGGCCACAACTTTGTACAAGAAGTCGAGGACTGTATGCGGACCACTCTGAAAGAGGCATTGTAAAGCCTGTCCAAAATGGCTCTGAGCACTATGGGACTTAACATCTGTGGTCATCAGTCCCCTAGAACAGTCCCCAGTCAACTATGGACATGCAAAGAGACTACTGGCAAATCAAGTTTGATGAGGCTGAGCAGGAAAAGACTGCCTCCATGATGCTTATGGTCTTTATGCATTTCAAGTTACAATGTTTGGACTATGCAACACTCCAGCCACCTTTGAACAATTGATAGTACCCTGCTTCAACACCTTGAATGGATGACATGTCTTTGCTATGTAGATGACACAGTCATATTTTTGAAGACATTTGAAGAACATCTAAGCTGACTGACATTTGTTTTGAAGTGTGTTCAGATTGCTGGTCTGTGCCTGAACCCAAAAAAGTGCCTACCGCACGACCACGAGCTCCGGACTGTAAAGCCTGTCCTCAAAACCAGATGAGTGTATGGTGCTTAGCGGGAGGGTAGTGAAATGTCTGGGGCAACAACAAGAAATCTGTGGTTACCGTCGTTGGGGGCACGGAGGTTTGCCCACGTTTCGTAGGATGAGGAGTCAAACCTTTCGTTTTGGGGGGCACGTAAGACGGTGCTCGTCTGTGTCTTCGAGATGACAGTCGGGGCAGAGTGGGGAGGTGGCCAGTCCTATGCGATAAAGTCGACTACGAGCCGGTAATTTGCCATAGACTACAACATACCAGAGTGCAGACGAAGACGACGGTAAAAACGGTGCATGTACACACCCCAAACCGTTCGCCAGTTAATGTCAGGGTGCTGTAGCATCATGGGGTCGCAAGGGTTGGACAGCATAAACAAACGATAATTGTATTTTGTACGGGGAGGACGGGTGACTGGAAGATCGACCCGAACGCAGCTGAGTTATATGAAACAATTGGCGACATGGTACAATAATGGAGAAATAGGTGCCACATTGATCGGTGGATCGAGAGAAGCTGGTCGGAGGATATCTAAGAGACTGCGTGTTAAGGACGGAACCGGCCCCCGGCAGTGCTGCAACACAGTATAGACGAAGAGTGCAGAAGATCGTGCCTGCACGTTGACGAGTCCGAGGCCACCTTTTGCAGGAGGCAGTGTTAGAGTGTTGTAGCTGACTTTAGAAGGTGCTCCTGCTGACATAAAATATGCAACGGCTGATTGGATTCGGCGGCCAAGGAGTTACGGCATTGGGAGGATCTGGGCGACGTGTACCAGTTTAGGGGCGAGATACATGTTCGCATAGGACACACGTTGGAGTTGGTTTAAGTTACGGTGCACTTGACAGCGAACATGGTGCCGAATCGACTGCAAAAGCCTCCGGTAAGCGAGGGCCACTGCGCGGTGTGTGGAGCTCGTAAATTTTTATACCCAAGTAACGAAAGGTGGCACTGACTGGGAGTGGGGTCGGCACCATAACCGGTAGGCCTCACCCAATGTGCATCATAGTCGATTTGCGTACATAAAGAATGCTACCCGAATTACGTCCATACTTCTGGATTCATTGGATGGCGTCACTGAGTTCCGTGGAGGAGCAGGTGAGAAATACGTCGTCCGCATAAGCCCTGCAGTGAAAGGTGCAGTCACGCAAAGTGAGAGCCTATAGTCTAGAGGTAAGACCAGTGATGAGGGTCTCAAACGCAATGGAATAGACATAAGGCATCCTTGACGCACAGAGCGGCGTATAGGAATCGGTCCTACAAGCCTCCCATTGACTTGTACCATCGAGACCACGGGAGGTAGTAACCGGCGAATGGCATCGACAAAGAGTAATGGCAACCCCATACGTGTCCCCACCATGAGGAGGAATGGAAAGCGATCAAAGGCACTCGTAAAATCGATGGATACCAGTGCGGCACGAAGGTGACAAACAGCCGCCAGCGCGATAAGGTCGCCGCATTCTCCTAGAGCTGTTTGTATGGGGCCCCTCAACCACTTGCAGTCTGCCCCGGTGAAAGGACCGTAGGTAAGATGGTGCGTATGCGCGCTGCTAAAAGACTTGCATAGATTTTATACTCTGCATTCATTAATGTAAGGAGGCGATATGCAGAGACATGGGACCCTCCCTTCAGCATAGGCACTGGTAGAAGAATGCCAGTGACGAATTCAGGTGGAATTGGGAAGGACGGAGTAAAGAGTTCCTGAATCATTTCCGTCCAGCGAGAGGAAGCATTAAGGTGGTGAACGCCCGGTAAAACATGGGGAGACCATCTGGTCCTGGTGATTTCTTCTTGGCCCCCTTGTTGATCGCATTTACCACCTCTTCTGGGTTGATTGCAGTCATCATGGACGTTGACTCCGTACGGTGAGGGTCCGATCAGGGGAAGGACGGAGATCATCAGGAAGTGGCGGTGCGACGAAACACCATCCACAATCCATGCCGCATCCGACCATCGTCGTCGACGTCGACTTTTCGTCCCCAGCATCACGACCTCCGACGGTGTTCACCACACAACACAGGCGGTGTCTGCCTTTTCTGAAGATTATCACCAGTTTTATAACGCAATAAATTAATTATTTTCTAATTTGTCACATTATTTTTTGCCGTGATTTTGTAGTATCAGAACAGCTTCTCCGTTTCTTGGATACAAATAAGATATGTACAAAAATAGACAGTTTGTTTTTTGATTCTCCTGACAAATGTGAGATCTGACACTTAGAATGTTTAACATTTACATTCTTCAATTACATTTGGAAGTCTAAATACTGTGCCCTCGCGGTTTTCGATAGGCTATTTCGTGGCAGCAGTTATCTCAACACTGTGTTTGTACTATGGCATGTACAGTTGCTGGAGTAAGGTTTTCTCTTCTGAGAGAAACAACTGCCTCTAGTTAGTCAAAGTATCAGCCGAGTGCCGGGAGCAGGCTGCTGGTACTGACCTTCTTACCCTTGGACGCAGTCTTGTTGTCCCTGGAAAGCAGGCTGCCCGTGTCCTTGAGACTGACCGCGGGGGAGGGCGACGGCGCAGCAGGAGGCCGCACCCCTGTGTCAGGCACGGCGTAGTCGTGGACCGGCTCTGCAACAACACGACCACTGGAGTACAGCATCCACTGTCCACTCGAAGAAAACTCAACAGCTGTGTGTGCTGGGATTATCAGTCCAAACAAAAAAGAAGGCAACAAAGCTTAGCACGACTACTTTGTATCAGGTTACCACTCAGCTGTAGAACCTTTAACCCGCCAAAAATCAGCATTTGTTTGTTTCACTTAGTACCACTGGTGTTATGAAGACCTCAAGTAACTTACACGCGCTGTACCAATATTATTTTAATGAACTAACATAAAAATGTACACTACTGGCCATTAAAATTGCTACACCAAGGCGAAATGCAGATGATAAACGGGTATTCATTGGGGAAATATATCATACTAGAACTGACATGTGATTACATTCCCACGCAATTTGGGTGCATAGATACTGAGAAATCTGTACCCAGAACAACCACCTCTGGCCATAATAACGGCCTTGATACGCCTGGGCTTTGAGTCAAACAGAGCTTGGATGACGTGTACAGGTACAGCTGCCCGTGCAGCTTCAACACGATACCATCAAGAGTAGTGACTGGCGTATTGTGACGAGCCAGTTGCTCGGCCACCATTGACCAGACGTTTTCAGTTGGTGAGAGATCTGGAGAATGTGCTGGCCAGGGCAGCAGTCGAACATTTTCTGTATCCGGAAAGGCCAGTACAGGACCTGCAACGTGCGATCCTGCATTATCCTGCTGAAATGTAAGGTTTCACAGGGATCGAATTAAGGGTAGAGCCACGGGTAGTAACACATCTGAAATGTAACGTACACTGTTCATAAGTGCCGTCAATGCAAACAAGAGGTGACCGAGACATGTAACCAATACCATCACGCCTGGCGACACGCCAGTATGGTGATGACGAGTACACGCTTCCAATGTGCGTTCACGGCGATGTCGCCAAACACGGATGCGACCTTCATGATGCTGTAAACAGAACCTGGATTCATCCGAAAATATGACGTTTTGCCATTCGTGCACCCAGGTTCGTCGTTGAGTACACCATCGCAAGCGCTCCAGTTTGTGATGCAGCGTCAAGGGTAACCGCAGCCATGGTCTTGGGATCCAGCACGGCGTTCCGTGTTACGCTCCTGAACCCACCGATTCCATATTCTGCTAACAGTCACTGGATCTCGAGCAACGCGAGCAGCAATGTCGCGATACGATAAACTGCAGTCGCGATAGGCTACAATCCCACCTTTATCAAAGTCGGAAACGTGATGGTGCGCATTTCTCCTCCTTACACGAGGCATCACAACAACGTTTCACCAGGCAACGATGGTCAACTGCTGTTTGTGTATGAGAAATCGGTTGGAAACTTTCCTCACGTCAGCACGTTGTAGGTGTCGCCACCGGCGTCAACCTTGTGTGAATGCTCTGAAAAGCTAATCATTTGCATATCACAGCATTGTCGTCCTGTCGGTCAAATTTCGCGTCTGTAGCACGTCATCTTCGTGGTGTAGCAGTTTTAATGGCCAGTACTGTATATTACAGCTGTTCAGCATTACAGTCGTCATTCTATTTTCGTAACTGTTGCATACAAGAAGCAAGAAACAAATTAGGTTGCAGTCATATTCACTACGGTGGTACCCACTGCAAGAAGCATGAATAAATTTTATTGTGTTGTAAATACAAAACCATAATTGTATACAACTGATTCAGAGGGAAAAAGTCATATACTTTGAAAATCGTAGCGTTGATAACAAGGGAGGAGGTAAATTTCGAATGTGTTTACGGGGTCACATTGACACCAGTGGTACCAGGAAGGGTACAACAACTGATGAGGCACGAAACCTTAACAATGGGTACAAAAATATCTGGGAAATAATATTCACACTGTTGCATGTATTTCATGTAACCGTCATTATTCTGTTTTCATAAACGTTACTTTAAAGAAACAATCAAACAATTTACAGTGGGGTCATACTGATCCCAGTGGTACTCGGTTGAAAAAAAACATATAAATAAATTTTAATCTTCTGTAAAAACAAAAACGAACAAAACGTCATTCGAGACGATTCACTCACAGTGAGAAAGTCACATATTTAGAAAACAATGGTTTCGAAAACGAGGCTGATGTATATTTACAAAGAGGTGAAGGGGTCACACTGACCCCAGTGGTACTACAACGGTTAAAATGATTCATAAGCTCTTGGAAATTGTAAGAATACTTTAATATTGTTCCTTACCCTGCCGCAGCATCTACAGTAAACTTTCTCGAGTGCGCGGAGCGTAATTGTTAGAGAGTTGTGTGTAGGTTTCGTGGTAGACGCTACATACAGCGCCGGAGTCGTGACATGCAAAATCTCTGACTGCCATATTTGACATAAACGATTAAGGATCTCATTACAGAAGAAGTATATTTACATAAGTGCGACCAGTTTCAGTGTGAGGTAGATAATTTGTGTGATGAAATTTCCGCATTCCTGCGTCATGTCGCGAGATCATATTGTGTCACGAGAGCAATAGTCAGCAGTCGCGATATGGTTACGCATGCGGGAAAAATCATTGGCGCCAGTTTTAGGACGAACGAACGTAAATTGCGAGTATTGTGTTAACCACCCGGAACAAACGACCTGAACAGCGATTTCTGCGTGGTTGTGAGGTTAGTAATCGAACAAAGTGATAGCACGGCAATAGATTTCATTGTACTCCGAACAGATCACGTGGCGGAAGTGTCACTGACCAGTTACAAGTATTGTTGGAACAAATCACTTGTAGACAGTGCTGCCCGTATTACTGTGTCTTACTGGTAGAATATACGTGCATCTGTATGGAATCTTTGTGGTCCTTCTTGTGTGAATGCTCCCCTAACTCTCAACTAATTAATGTACATTATAGGATTAAACTTAAGTTGACGCTGGCAGTCTCAACACAATTAGCGAGGAACGGAAACATGTACGTAACATTTAGGGATATCGTCATAAAATATCCAGTACACACACCTGTGTATTTTGTAACACTGTGAGCAGAAATCGTTTGGTCTTTTAAATCCATGGGTCGCTGGTAGAATTTTGTTTGACCTTCTCTGCATGTATGGCTTAAGGGTCCTGCAAAAGCACCAATATAATGGCCGAGCGACCGACCGATTTCCGGGCAGCCTACAAATATCCCGACGGACTATACTCAGATAACACAGCGCCGCCCTGTTGCTGAATTCGTTTACCTTGCAATAATGAAGGTTATGTTTTACGAGATCCCGATTGGTTTTACACAGAAACAAAACCTGGGGTTTGCCTTCACTCTTTTAGAGGTAACAAGGACAAAAATAGCCGAGAGATTGTTGTTGGCAAAGGAGTGGCCAATGTAAAGAAAGAAAATTATCCAGGCTCCGTTACTTAAGGAACTGGGAGTCTGTGATTTTCCTAATTATAGAAGAAAGGATGAAAGATGTTTTTTGGCAGTGCTGAACATCACCAAGCCATTGTCATCTAAAACTGATACAGTCATGAGAGAGGCTATAAGCAGCAAGGACAACCTATTAACTACTCAATGGCTCAAAGGGCTCTAAGCACTATGGGACGTAACATCTGAGGTCATCAGTCCCCTAGACGAAGAACTACTTAAACATAACCAACCTAAGGACATCACTCACATCCATGACCGAGGCAGGATTCGAACTTGCGACCGTAGCAGCAGCGCGGTTCCGGATTGAAGCGCCTAGAACCGCTCGGCTACACCGGTGGGCTCCTATTAGCTACATTTTGGTTTCCAGCCACTGGCAAACTTTACGATGATTTCAAATGCAGTTAAGTTGTATCCCCATAATTACTGTCTAAAATGATCCCTAAAACCAGTAACGTGTTTTGTAGTTGGCTGAGGAATTACACCATGTTAAAGGACAATAAATAAAGCTAAAGATGTCCATGTACACTTCGTTAGTTTATTTATGTATGTTGCACAAAATATGCCTCAGTAATTTTAAAAAAGTGATCTCAAATTACAGGAAGGAAGACGACAAATGTTAGTGGCGCGCATCATTTAATAAATATAACAAAAGATAACAGAAAAACGAACCTAGCCGAGCGGTCTAAGGCGCTGCAGTCATAGACTGTGCGGCTGGTCCCGGCGGAGGTTCGAATCCTCCCTCGGGCATGGGTGTGTAAGTTTGTCCTAATTTAGGTCAACTGGTGTGTAAGCTTAGAGACTGACGACCTTAGCAGTTAAGTCCCATAAGATTTCACACACATTTGAACATTTTTGAAAAACGAACCGTTTAGCAACTGTTAGAACGGTCAAAAAATCCTGTATATTACACTTCATATCAGAAGGGGCTGGATTTTTTTTTAACACTTTTAAGGACGAAAAAAGTATATTTTAAGAATAAAAGCCCACTGACTGCCTATAATTCGGGTTTTAGGTTTTACTTCCCATGAGTATCGATAGTGAAATCTAAGTTTTATATGTCTGTATTTTAGTTTTTAAATCGTATATCGTTAAGTGTCGGAAATAAAACTATACACCGAGATACAGAATGTCGACGGACTTTTATTCATAAAATATATAGCTCTTTTACTCTCTCATGCGCCACGTGAAACTATTATGGATTCGCTAAAAAATGAAGCAAGTTCTACGTCTCTTGTATCGAATGCAATACACCTCGCACGATGTGTTCTCACAGACATCTACAGTCTTTAATCTTCCCAGAAGCTCTGCCAAAGTTTCGTCCGCTTCGCACACTGTCAGGTATATGGGAACAGCACGTCATCCGACGCCCAGCGATAAATGACGAGCATTTTTCGGTCGGTTGGCACTACAACGCTGCACACGGCAGAGTTTGTGGGGTGGAGGTGCGGGGGTTCAGGAGCCGATTGGTCGTATCCGAACGACAGCCCCACAAGAAAAGTTGGTCGGTCGATTTATCGGTCGGTCGATTGGTCGGTTGGTGCGGCTGTTGGGCCATGTGAGGTGAGGCGCGGCAGCTTGCGCTGCGGGTTGCAGGCCTGCCACGGGCGGGTAGGCCCGTACCCGGACGCCTCTGTTCGCTGGCTCCCCTCAGTCTGGCGAAGCTCGTGAAAATATCCTAACCAAGGTTGTAGAACACACTAAGTAAGCAAGAGCTATTTCGTTCTAGCAGTGTACTTTTACACTTCTACACAAAATACGAGGGTTGCCCAGTAAGTAACGCAGCACATTTTTTTCTCAGCCGAAAACAATGCTACGAATGCGAAACCTTACGTGTGTGTTATTTGAATTCTCCTGAGTGAGCGCGCCCAGTTTCCGTCACTTCCGATTGATAGCGTAGTTGCAGGACAATTTCAAAATGGCCCCTGTAGGTGATGTACATTACAAGAACGTGCCGTCATTGAATTTCTCACTGTGGGGAACATTCACAAACGCTTGTGCAAAGTCTACGGAGCATATGTTGGGCACGAAGGGTGAGGACATCGGAAGGCGGTTCGGCGGAGCTCCATGATTTGCAGCGGTAGGGGGGACCATCCACGGCTGTCACACCTGACAGCCCTGACCTAGCCCCCCTCGGACATCCACTTGTTTGGGCCATTAAAGGACACCATTTTGAGGACGGTGAGGAGGTGATCCACATAGTGAAGCACTGGCTCCGCCACTAGGATAAGGACTGGTACCGACAGGGCATACACGCCGTTGTTTGGCGCTGGAGGAAGGCCATAGAACGGGATGCTGATTACGTGGAAAAATAGGGTGTTTAGATAAAACATCATCCTTTCGTTTATGCAGTTCTCATTATATTCGATAAAGAATTGTTTCAATAAAGAATTTTTGAAGAAAAAATGCCGTACATGTTTTTTTGGGCGGGGGGGGGGGGGGGGGGGGCGGGCACCTCTCTTATTGAAAGAAATTTAATCAGAAATTACATTAAATATAAACATAGCTATCATAAAATAACTCGGCTGCGTGACAGTCTCTAAAAACAAGAGGCAGGTGGCTTTGGTTTCTTATAATCTCTCTCTATCCGATTCAGGCTAAAATAATAATTATTCGCTCTGTACTTAAATGAAAGTAAATTAAGCAATTTTCCCGTAACCAGTATCAGTGAGAAACTTACCAAGTAGTTCGGTGTAAGCAGAAAGTCATTCACATTAGGACTCATTCCTTTTTTCGGACGTAACAAGTCCTGCGAGACTGAATTTACGTTATGTCGACGCATTAGCACAAGTAATGGCTAAAAGCGTGTGTGCTATTTTAACAAAGCTTTGAAAAGCAATGCTGCTGTAATTTCCACCAGGAATGCAACATATTTGTCTCATCGCTGCGTGGCTTGCCTGACGTTAGGTGGACTCTCATCTCAGGATTTTTTTTTGTCATCAGTCTACTGACTGGTTTGATAAGGCCCGCCACGAATTCCTTTCCTGTGCTAACCTCTTCATCTCAGAGTAGCACTTGCAACCTACGTCCTCAGTTATTTGCTTGACGTATTCCAATCTCTGTCTTCCTCTACAGTTTTTGCCCTCTACAGCTCCCTCTAGTACCATGGAAGTCATTCTCTCATGTCTCAGCAGATGTCCTATCATCCTGTCCCTTCTCCTTATCAGTGTTTTCCACATATTCCTTTCCTCTCCGATTCTGCGTAGAACCTCCTCATTCCTTACCTTATCAGTCCACCTAATTTTCAACATTCGTCTATAGCACCACATCTCAAATGCTTCGATTCTCTTCTGTTCCGGTTTTCCCACAGTCCATGTTTCACTACCATACAACGCTGTACTCCAGACGTACATCCTCAGAAATTTCTTCCTCAAATTAAGGTCGGTATTTGATATTAGTAGACTTCTCTTGGCCAGAAATGCCTTTTTTTCCATAGCGAGTCTGCTTTTGATGTCCTCCTTGCTCCGTCCGTCATTGGTTATTTTACTGCCTAGGTAGCAGAATTCCTTAACTTCATTGACTTCGTGACCATCAATCCTGATGTTAAGTTTCTCGCTGTTCTCATTTCTACTACTTCTCATTACCTTCGTCTTTCTCCGATTTACTCTCAAACCATACTGTGTACTCATTAGACTGTTCATTCCGTTCAGCAGATCATTTAATTCTTCTTCACTTTCACTCAGTATAGCAATGTCATCAGCGAATCGTATCATTGATACATCATTGCTTCCTCGATGTACAGATTGAAGAGTAGGGGCGAAAGGCTACAGCCATGTCTTACGCCCTTCTTAATACGAGCACTTCGTTCTTGATCGTCCACTCTTATTATTCCCTCTTGGTTGGATACATACTGAAATTCTCGGATATGTTGTTCTCTGAAGTCTAGTCTCCAAATCTCC
Organism: Schistocerca americana; assembly: GCF_021461395.2. Taxonomy (NCBI): domain Eukaryota; kingdom Metazoa; phylum Arthropoda; class Insecta; order Orthoptera; family Acrididae; genus Schistocerca; species Schistocerca americana. The sequence goes on along the minus strand of NC_060122.1, from coordinate 70,707,027 downwards.
TCTTCCTGGACAACGGGCTTTTATTCTCCGACGTGGTTTCAGTTTGTACATCTAAAAATTTCGCACAAATGCGAGTAGGGCTCGGGTTCTCAGGGTTCCGTACAAACTAACAATTGGAAAGATTGTAAAGATAATTTCGTGTGGCCCAATGTCCTAGTGCAAGTCTTTCTATTGGACGCCACTTCGGTGACCTGCATACCCCTGACCTCCCCCAGTTATTCAACGGGGGAGAGAGGACTTACAGTTTAACGTGCACTCCCAGTCACGTGTAACTTCTGGCGGCTCTGCCCATCGTTGACAGGTGACCGCTAGGCGAAAATCAAGACTAAAAAATCCGTGGCCAGACCATGACTTGACACTGCGACTTCTAGGTTTCCAGGCGCGTGCTTTGCCGATACAACGGCAGACAACCTAGATCGACATGTTTATAGATCATCTATAGGTTTTCATGAGAGAGTTTCCGAGTAGTGAAATAAGTAAGATATATACCTTTTCGCTACATTGATATATATGCTTAATTTATTTACACCGCCAAAAACGTACATCTCAGTACTTATGTAACAACGACGACGCTGTACTATTGTACATACACTCCTGGAAATTGAAATAAGAACACCATGAATTCATTGTCCCAGGAAGGGGAAACTTTATTGACACATTCCTGGGGTCAGATACATCACATGATCACACTGACAGAACCACAGGCACATAGACACAGGCAACAGTGCATGCACAATGTCGGCACTAGTACAGTGTATATCCACCTTTCGCAGCAATGCAGGCTGCTATTCTCCCATGGAGACGATCGTAGAGATGCTGGATGTAGTCCTGTGGAACGGCTTGCCATGCCATTTCCACCTGGCGCCTCAGTTGGACCAGCGTTCGTGCTGGACGTGCAGACCGCGTGAGACGACGCTTCATCCAGTCCCAAACATGCTCAATGGGGGACAGATCCGGAGATCTTGCTGGCCAGGGTAGTTGACTTACACATTCTAGAGCACGTTGGGTGGCACGGGATACATGCGGACGGGCATTGTCCTGTTGGAACAGCAAGTTCCCTTGCTGGTCTAGGAATGGTAGAACGATGGGTTCGATGACGGTTTGGATGTACCGTGCACTATTCAGTATCCCCTCGACGATCACCAGTGGTGTACGGCCAGTGTAGGAGATCGCTCCCCACACCATGATGCCGGGTGTTGGCCCTGTGTGCCTCGGTCGTATGCAGTCCTGATTGTGGCGCTCACCTGCACGGCGCCAAACACGCATACGACCATCATTGGCACCAAGGCAGAAGCGACTCTCATCGCTGAAGACGACACGTCTCCATTCGTCCCTCCATTCACGCCTGTCGCGACACCACTGGAGGCGGGCTGCACGATGTTGGGGCGTGAGCGGAAGACGGCCTAACGGTGTGAGGGACCGTAGCCCAGCTTCACGGAGACGGTTGCGAATGGTCCTCACCGATACCCCAGGAGCAACAGTGTCCCTAATTTGCTGGGAAGTGGCGGTGCGGTCCCCTACGGCACTGCGTAGGATCCTACGGTCTTGGCGTGCATCCGTGCGTCGCTGCGGTCCGGTCCCAGGTCGACGGGCACGTGCACCTTCCGCCGACCACTGGCGACAACATCGATGTACTGCGGAGACCTCACGCCCCACGTGTTGAGCAATTCGGCGGTACGTCCACCCGGCCTCCCGCATGCCCACTATACGCCCTCGCTCAAAGTCCGTCAACTGCACATACGGTTCACGTCCACGCTGTCGCGGCATGCTACCAGTGTTAAAGACTGCGATGGAGCTCCGTATGCCACGGCAAACTGGCTGACACTGACTGCGGCGGTGTACAAATGCTGCGCAGCTAGCGCCATTCGACGGCCAACACCGCGGTTCCTGGTGTGTCCGCTGTGCCGTGCGTGTGATCATTGCTTGTACAGCCCTCTCGCAGTGTCCGGAGCAAGTATGGTGGGTCTGACACACCGGTGTCAATGTGTTCTTTTTTCCATTTCCAGGAGTGTATAAGTAATTTTTCTTTTTCTTCTGATTTTTCGATAAAATTGTGTAATTGATGTTCTGATTTCATTTCTTTTTTGTTTCAATGTGAATATTAATGTTTATGTCAAATCTCAAGCAACATTGTAATAGAATTAAAATGTAACAAATGTTGAAACTGTTGTAAGATGTTTAAAATTGTAACTGTGTGTCTCGTCCATACGTAGGAAATGTGTTAGAATATGTAGAATGCAAAACCTGGGGTGAATACCCGGCCTGTCAGGGAGCGCCAAAAGGTGGATGGCAGGCGAGCGCGGGAAAATGCACGCGGGGACTGCACGGCACAACGGGCTCAGCAGTTAGTTGGAGTTTGGCACTGGTTTGAGCAACACCTTCTGGAGCGAGGAAGCTTTCCTGGAGGACATAGCTTCACTGAGCCTTGGGTATGCCGTTCCAACGCCCACACAGCATGGCAAAATTCCATAGGCACTAAATGGAAAGTATTGCGACGCTAAGAAGAATTAAAGTGCCGATACATCAAGAGCCATAGCTGTGGTTGTATGTGTGCTCTGTGCCTCGCCATCTCGCCGCCCGCCAACCGCCGCATCGATACAAGCAGGTTGAAACTTTTAGTACTGTATTCGTATGGATCAGTGAGTAAACTGTGCAATAATAACCTAAATTTTACCAAAACTTTCCCATCATTTAATTATCCTCACAACTAACCTTTCCAAATGTTGCGCAATCCGAGTGGCCCGAAATGAAAATTAAAATTTGTGTTAATAATAACTATCTGCAGAGCTATGTTAGAATGGTGTTTAAAGAAATGTTTTGTTAATGAACCAGTAAATGAATAACGAAGGTCTAATGGAGTTTATTATTTCGAGACAGATCTAAAGGCATTTAAATGAGCAGTAAATAAGATATAGAGAGTAGTAACTTATATACTGGAAATCTTGAACGCATAATAATTTCAGTAATCAATTTTTTTAATACAGTGATCATAACAGTTTGAGGGTCCCCCCCCCCCTTTTTTTATTCATTTGAATTCTGATGTGTTCTAAATTGGTTTGACCAGCAAAAGTTAAAGTCGATATAAAAGTCAAAATTTATCAGTGTTTTATCTTTATCAAAGTTGACATTTTGTGTGTGGCACGAAAGTGATATTTCTAGGGTAACCTATCCCCGATTTTAATCAGATTAATAGACACTTAACATAAATTACAACTTGATATGTACCTCTGCTCGCTCCTCAGAAAAGCAGACATACGGAACAACAAACGGGAAAAAATAATTTTTATCTGAAATAATTACACTCAATAATTTTAGGAATCCTTGCTTTACTTGTTGTGAAACCTTGCTTCTTGTCAAATGTTATGATTGTAGGTTAACTGGAACTATCCTATAGGCTCTGATGAATGATTTTGCCAATATCGAAGTATGTGAATGAATAGCGGTATTTTTTGATTGTATTCACTTAGAATGTTTAAATTTTTCACACCACCAATATGCCATAGACCTCAGTATGTGACAGAAATTTCAAATTGATATCTCTAACTATTCTGGAGAAAAAGGAATCTTAACAGCCGGAGAGACAAACATAAAAGTGATCATATAATGGTTCCATTTTTTAGATTGAGTACGGAAGATTAAAGAGAACCAGGTAGCCATATTTATAAGAAATCAATGTCAAGTAACAGTTAAGTTTGGCGAATTAACGTCAGCCCTTCACTTATTTACAAGATGTGTTTAACTGGAATGTACAGTCATGTGGCTGTCGTAACTGATTGTGTTACGTAGCTTAGTGGATGATCTGATAACTAACTTAGGCTTGAAACTAATCATAAAGTAGTCAAGGAAAGTAGTACTGCAACTTGGGAGGTTCTCTGCAATTTATTCCATTATTTAGAAAATTGGCAAAGCATGAGATGTTATTCTCATCTGACATGGGAAGTTAACTGATAACATTTTATCCAACAATTTCTTTGTTTTTGACGACTACGTTTTCCCTTCCAACATTTAAAAGTTCGCAGGTCGTCATATTAACAGAAATTCAATAACCCTCTATTATCTAATCTGAGACAGAAGTGCATTCATAGCGTTTATACAGTACCACTCAGTGATTGCAAAAGCTCTTGCTAGATTACTTTCACATCAAAACACACCATGTTAAACAATACCAATTACACTGCTGACAAACATTAAATTTTGTAAGGTTGCGTTTATTTTGCCCAGAACAGTGTAAACAGGTGATGGTAAAGTAGAAACAATGTAAAGAATAGAGGACGTAAACAAATGCAACATGGATAACGTTAGACAAAAATGTTCAACGTTTTTACCAACTTAACGGATTTGCACACACATTCCGACAACTGGCTAATGTGCTCAGTATACGGCGTTACCACGTCTGGGTGGAATACAGGCCTGACACGACGGAGCATGTTGTGAGTGACGTCATCAGTCTCAGGTTGAGGCAATAAGGCCCATTCTTGCTGCAGAGCTGCTCGCAAATCTTGGAGAGTGGTTGATTGATGCTGACGCGATGCAAACCGTCTCCCTAGCGCATGTTCTATGAGATTCAAATCACGAGGGCGAGTAGGTAACGCCATGCATGGAGTATCTTCCGTTTCCAAGAAAACATCAACTACACTTGCTGTAAGATGAGCATTATCGTCCATCAATACAAAGTCTGAGGCCACAGCATTTCGCAATAACTGCGTATGAGGTCCCAAGACCTCGTCACGATACTTGACGGCAGTTAAGCCTTGCCTATTCACCCAAACAATTTCATGAAGAGGTGTTAGATTTGTCAGCGTAATCATTGCTCACACCATTAAGGATCCTCCTCGATACAGGTCCCTTTCCACAATGTCTGGATTCCGAAATCGTGTTACACGTCCCCTCCATTTGCGAGTGTGTCGAGAATCACTGTCCAGACCAAACAGGGACGCATCTGCGAAAAGAACGTTGGTCACCGCCCAGGTGGCATTTTGACGACCCCGCTCTAGACAATTCAGGCTGCTCTGCCGGATCCTTCTGTACACCCTTCGTCTCGATACAACACGTCCAGTCGATGCTGCGATGTCGGATGCTAGTTGCCGTGCAGTACTAAGGCGGTACCCTCGTGCCCTTACAGCCAAATAACGGTCTTCTCTTTTGATATCACACGCGCTCGGACCTGTCCTGATCTTCGGGATATTGTTTCGGTCTCTATAAATTGTCTCCACATCCCAGAAACAAAGGAACGATTCACATTAAGTCTTCGGGCCATATCAGTTTGCGACTGTCCTGCTTCCATTCTTCTTTTGGCCCCCTACCGCAGAGAGTCTGGTAGGCGTCTTCTTTGTGCCATACTGCACCGTCTGTGATTGTGTACACAATGGACTCGCAGTGTGGAGACGACAGTTCCAAACCCGTGTCTGGCAGTTCAGATTTAGGATTTCCGTGATTACCTAAATCTCTCAAGGCAAATGGCGTTACGGTTCCTTTAAAAGCGCACGGGCGATTTACTTCCCCATACATGGCACAATTCGAGTTTCTGCTCCATCTCTAATGACCTCGATGTCGGCGGGAAGTAAAATCCAATCATACTTTTTCTTTCCAAGGATGACACAAAAAGTACGTTGGCGCAGGCAAAGAGGTCTTGACCGGAGAAAAGAATTCTGGTCATACGAAACATCGGCTCCAAACCTGAGATAGAAACCTCTGAGAATGTACGTTTGGAGCACAGAATTCTATTGCAGACTCTAGGAAAACTGGAAAAGAAGAGGATTGAAGTGATTGGAATGCCTTACTAGAGATGGATACTGAAAATTAGGTGGTCTGATAAGATAAGAGATGAGGAGGTTCTCTGCAGAATCGGCGAAGGGAGGCACATATGGAAAACACTGACAAGAAGAAGGGATAGGATGATAGGACATGTGTTAATACGTAAGGGAATAACTTCCATTTTACTAGAGGGAGATGTAGACGGTAAAAACAGTAAGGGAAGTCAGAGACCGAAATACGTCCAACGAATAAGTGAGGACTGTGAAACCACATTTCGATACCACTCCTCTGAAGTCATAGCAACGGAATTGTGAGTTACTGTGAGACGCCGATAGCGATCGTGCGGGATCCGGCGGAACCAATGGAGCACGCCCACTAAGCCACGCCACTTGTGGCATAATACCATAAGAGCCATCAAGCGCCGTGATACAGGAGGTCCAGCGGCAGTGATTCAGTCCCCTCGCACTCGCAGCCACACTTCCACGTGCTGCTACGGAGCTGCCACGTAGTCGTGCCACCGACAGCAACATTCGTGCTTTAGTACGGACGGACTCTTCCTAATTCACATTGCGACAGCTCGGCTCTATTTCTTGTTGCATCGTGCGTAATGAGCCTTCGTACATTTGGAGAAATACAAGTAAATCTTCTGTCTGCTGTGCTACTTGTTCGCTAACCAATTCACATCCTGTCCAGCTTTCCTAAGACGAAAGTTGTCGCTACGCTGTGTAGCTCACCTCTCCTTACTGCTGTGTACGAAGTCGTACACGACATTGGGTACTCGTGCTGTACTGATATGAAGGGGTTTGCAGAAGAGCAGACTTGGTGATGGGCCTCATCAAACGAGTCAGAAGACCAGTGACTTGATAAATATTACCCCTATTACAATGATACTCCAAAAGATATCGAAAACTGTGAATTCCTTAGATCAAAATTCACAAATGGCAAATTGACCAAGAGGAAAAGCCAGGATACAAGGCTTGAACAACATGGTCTGAGGAGAGAAAATAGGTAAACAGAATCAGGATGACAGACATGTTGGCAGAAAGGAAGGTAAATTTGCTCCTCGAAGTAGTACGCATAGTGCCAATGAGCTTATTCGCTAGTTATAGTGAAGATACTTGCTGTCCACGCTTACCGTCGTGCATCGGGAAGCGCTTCCCGAAGGTGCCGCCCACGTCGACGAGCACGCTGCTGTAGCTGTAGTAGGGCGCGTACTTGAGGGCGTGGTAGGGCTCCTGGTAATCGCTGGCGACGAGCAGTGGGTCCAGCGTGCCCTCCCAGGAGCGGCCGCAGCCGGCGGGCGCCGCCCCCGCCCCCGCCGCGGCGCCGCCCACTTCCTTGGCGGCGAACGAGGCGCCGCTCTTGGCGGTGCCGGCGGCCGAGGCGGCGCTGGAGGTGCCGGTGGCGGGGGCGGCGCCGGCCAGCGTGGGCGCCAGCGCCACCTTGGCGGCCAGCGGCGACGCGAAGCACTTGCGCTGGCGGTGGCGGGACACGATGAGCGAGATGGCGGCGGCCAGCAGCAGCACCAGCGCCATCAGCACGCCGATGATGACCGCCAGGTACGTGTGCTCCTCCTCCGTCGCCGTCGACACTGCGCACACCCAGCCATACCGTCTCACTCAGCGAGGCTTCAACCACAACAAGTCTTGGTGACTGAACGCGTACAGACAAAGTTAGAGAGATGAGCGTCGCCATGTGCCCCTCATACCCTGGTAGTATCACCGCAACCCACTCTTCTGCAGGCGGTTTTTCGGCTAGTCTCGATTACGTCAATTAAGAGGGAACACAGCAAGTTATGCCTGTGTTTATGATCCAATCAAGCAAATATGTAGTAGGATCTCAGGGCCAGAACAGGACTGCAGACCCTGTATAGAACTTAGCGACATTCGTCAAGATGATAATGATGATGATACACTGCGGTCCTCAAAATTCAAATAGTGCAAATGGCTCTGAGCACTATGGGACTCAACATATGAGGTAATCAGTCCCCTAGAATTTAGAACTACTTAAACTTAACTAAGGACATCGCACACATCCACGTGCGAGGCAGGATTCGAACCTGCGACCTTAGCGGTCGCGCGGTTCCAGATTGAAGCGACTAGAACCGCTCGGCCACAGAGGCCAGCGGTCCCCAAAGTCATAGGACACCTCCAAATATCGTGTCGGACATCCTTTTGCACGGCGTATTGAAGCAACTCGAGTGGCGTGCAGTCGTTGGAAATCTCCTGAAGAAGTACTGAATCGTGCTGTTTCTACAACCGTCCGTAACTAAAAAAAGTGTTTTCTGTGCAGGATTTTGTGGACCAACTGACTCTCGATTACGTGCCATAAACGTTCGAAGGTTTTCATGTCGGGCGATCTGGGTAGCCAAATTATCCGCTCAAATTGTCCAGAAAGTTTTCAAACCAGTTGGAAACAGCTGTGGCCCGTTGACATTCCTCATTGTCATCCAGAAAAATTTCATCGTTCTTTGGGAACATGAAGTGCATGAATGACTGCAAATGGTCTCCAAGTGGCCAAACAAAACCATTTCCCGTCACGGACCGGTTCATCTGTACCGAAGGATCCAGTCACTTTCATGTACAGGGTTATTACAAATGATTGAAGCGATTTCACAGCTCTACAATAACTTTATTATTTGAGATACTTTCACAATGCTTTGCACACACATACAAAAACTTAAAAAGTTTTTTTAGGCATTCACAAATGTTCGATATGTGCCCCTTTAGTAATTCGGCAGACATCAAGCCGATAATCAAGTTCCTCCCACACTCGGCGCAGCATGTCCCCATCAATGAGTTCCAAAGCATCGTTGATGCGAGCTCGCAGTTCTGGCACGTTTCTTGGTAGAGGAGGTTTAAAAAATGGTTCAAACGGTTCTGAGCACTATGGGACTCAACTGCTGAGGTCATTAGTCCCCTAGAACTTAGAACTAGTTAAACCTAACTAACCTAAGGACATCACAAACATCCATGCCCGAGGCAGGATTCGAACCTGCGACCGTAGCGGGCTTGCGGTTCCAGACTGCAGCGCCTTTAACCGCACGGCCACTTCGGCCGGCGGAGGTTTAAACACTGAATCTTTCACATAACCCCACAGAAAGAAATCGCATGGGGTTAAGTCGGAAGAGCGTGGAGGCCATGACATGAATTGCTGATCATGATCTCCACCACGACCGATCCATCGGTTTTCCAATCTCCTGTTTAAGAAGTGCCGAACATCATGATGGAAATGCGGTGAAGCACCATCCTGTTGTAAGATGAAGTCGGCGGTGTCGGTCTCCAGCTGTGGCATGAGCCAATTTTCCAGCATGTCCAGATACACGTGTCCTGTAACGTTTTTTTCGCAGAAGAAAAAGGGGCCGTAAACTTTAAACCGTGAGATTGCACAAAACACGTTAACTTTTGGTGAATTGCGAATTTGCTGCACGAATGCGTGAGGATTCTCTACCGCCCAGATTCCCACATTGTGTCTGTTCACTTCACCATTAAGAAAAAATGTTGCTTCATCACTGAAAACAAGTTTCGCACTGAACGCATCCTCTTCAATGAGCTGTTGCAACCGCGCCGAAAATTCAAAGCGTTTGAGTTTGTCATCGGGCGTCAGGGCTTGTAGTAATTGTAAACGGTAAGGATTCTGCTTTAGCCTTTTCCGTAAGATTTTCCAAACCGTCGGCTGTGGTACGTTTAGCTCCCTGCTTGCTTTATTCGTCGACTTCCGCGGGCTACGCGTGAAACTTGCCCGCACGCGTTCAACCGTTTCTTCGCTCACTGCAGGCCGACCCGCTGATTTCCCCTTACAGAGGCATCCAGAAGCTTTAAACTGCGCATACCATCGCCGAATGGAGTTAGCAGTTGGTGGATCTTTGTTGAACTTCGTCCTGAAGTGTCGTTGCACTGTTATGACTGACTGATGTGAGTGCATTTCAAGCACGACATACGCTTTCTCGGCTCCTGTCGCCATTTTGTCTCACTGCGCTCTCGAGCGCTCTGGCGGCAGAAACCTGAAGTGCGGCTTCAGCCGAACAAAACTTTATGAGTTTTTCTACGTATCTGTGGTGTGTCGTGACCATATCTCAATGAATGGAGCTACAGTGAATTTATTAAATCGCTTCAATCATTTGTAATAGCCCTGTAAGCACGCCCCGCACCATTATGCCTCCCCCCCACACACACCAGCTTGCACAGTGCCTTGTTGGCAACTCGTGTCCGTGGTTTTCAACAGCTGAAATCTGGTTTCACCTGACCAAATCGCGACTTTCCAGTCGTCTAGCGATCAACGTGCGTGGTCACGAGCCCGGCAGACATGCTGCAGGCGATGTCATGCTACAAGCAAAGGCACTCTCGTCGGACGTCTGCTGCCATAGACCACTAACGCCAAACTTCGCCACACTGTCATAAACGGATACGTTCGTCGCGCGAGCCACATTTACTTCTGCTGTTATTTCACGCAGTTTTCCTTGTCTGTTAGCACTGACAACACTACGCATCACTGATTGGTGAGTCCCTCCGCAGGAGTATGTACCCATGTGATACGGAAGAGTCACTTAATCCAGCCGGAGTTGAAAGGTCCAGTTGTGTAGCATTTTTAATAACGAATGCAATAAATACTCATTCAATAAATTGAAAATAGCTCCATTATATAAACACAAGCTCAGTGAAGTTATTTTGTGTACTTATACGAGGGTTGGAAATTTAGTAGTGGCAACAATTTATTACATCTCGTACAAAATAGATACGTGTTTCCAAGTTTTACTGGCCTCCAAAGTAGTCACCAGCATTGTCTATAAGCCGTTGCCAGCGATGTGGAAGTCGTGGGATACCCTTAGCAGTGCCAGTTGTGTTGACAGTTCGTGCGGCGCGGTCTATTGCCCGACGAATTTGTAGCAGTTGTGAAGCGAATGCCGTGAAGTGTTTCCTTTAGTTTAGAAATCGTTATTTCCGGCTTCATTCTATTTTGTGTTTGGTTTGTTCGCTTAATTGATAATACTACCAAACAATTCGTGCATTAACCAGTGTTTGCCACATCTTACAGAGTTATTCGGACTCGAAGTTTTGCTAATAAAGGCTTACTCCTCTCTGGAGTAGTTGGACTTTAGTATTTTCAAGTTGAATTTAGTAGCGAGCCTCCTAAGTTTTCATACAGTTCATAGAATCGAAACGACTGCTGTACAGGGGATTCTCGTAATAACTTTATACACTGGCGTCAAACATTTGCAGTGGAACATGTCGGAGGGATCGAAGATGAGATTTTAACGTCCTGTCGAAATATATAGGGTTTACGTGGTCGTGGGAAATTCACAAGTAGACTTAAAAATTCCGATTATTTCTAGGAGTACGCCAAATTCAATTTTTTAAATAATTTTGTATACTTCGGGTGGTCTTTAGTGCAAATGTCATTACTGGGATAATGATTTTTTGGATTCTCGTAGCGCTACACCGTTACTTTTATTTGTCAGCCTCTAAACTGGTTTACTGCTTCCCAAGTCTTTGCCTTGTGTCAGTCTCTCCAACCCAACATACAACTCATAGATCCTAATATTTTATGGCGTAAGGTTCGTTCACGACAGCACGTTTTTCCCGATCTTCCCACAACTGGACAATCAACAATACTCTATAGTCTTGGTCGTGACATTCTTTTTGTTATCGCTCCTGATTAGCCGTTGGCGTTTAATAGCTTCTTCAGATGAAAACTGTGGTACGGAGAACTAACACTGAAAGGGTGGAATAAACCTTTATACACTTCTGGAAATTGAAATAAGAACATCGTGAATTCATTGTCCCAGGAAGGGGAAACTTTATTGACACATTCTTGGGGTCAGATACATCACATGATCACACTGACAGAACCACAGGCACATAGACACAGGCAACAGAGCATGCACAATGTCGGCACTAGTACAGTGTATATCCACCTTTCGCAGCAATGCAGGCTGCTATTCTCCCATGGAGACGATCGTAGAGATGCTGGATGTAGTCCTGTGGAACGGCTTGCCATGCCATTTCCACCTGGCGCCTCAGTTGGACCAGCGTTCGTGCTGGACGTGCAGACCGCGTGAGACGACGCTTCATCCAGTCCCAAACATGCTCAATGGGGGACAGATCCGGAGATCTTGCTGGCCAGGGTAGTTGACTTACACCTTCTAGAGCACGTTGGGTGGCGCGGGATACATGCGGACGTGCATTGTCCTGTTGGAACAGCAAGTTCCCTTGCCGGTCTAGGAATGGTAGAACGATGGGTGGTTCGATGACGGTTTGGATGTACCGTGCACTATTCAGTGTCCCCTCGACGATCACCAGTGGTGTACGGCCAGTGTAGGAGGTCGCTCCCCACACCATGATGCCGGGTGTTGGCCCTGTGTGCCTCGGTCGTATGCAGTCCTGATTGTGGCGCTCACCTGCATGGCGCCAAACACGCATACGACCATCATTGGCACCAAGGCAGAAGCGACTCTCATCGCTGAAGACGACACGTCTCCATTCGTCCCTCCATTCACGCCTGTCGCGACACCACTGGAGGCGGGCTGCACGATGTTGGGGCGTGAGCGGAAGACGGCCTAACGGTGTGCGGGACCGTAGCCCAGCTTCATGGAGACGGTTGCGAATGGTCCTCGCCGATACCCCAGGAGCAACAGTGTCCCTAATTTGCTGGGAAGTGGCGGTGCGGTCCCCTACGGCACTGCGTAGGATCCTACGGTCTTGGCGTGCATCCGTGCGTCGCTGCTGTCCGGTCCCAGGTCGACGGGCACGTGCACCTTCCGCCGACCACTGGCGACAACATCGATGTACTGTGGAGACCTCACGCCCCACGTGTTGAGCAATTCGGCGGTACGTCTACCCGGCCTCCCGCATGCCCACTATACACCCTCGCTCAAAGTCCGTCAACTGCACATACGGTTCACGTCCACGCTGTCGCGGCATGCTACCAGTGTTAAAGACTGCGATGGAGCTCCGTATGCCACGGCAAACTGGCTGACACTGACGGCGGCGGTGCACAAATGCTGCGCAGCTAGCGCCATTCGACGGCCAACACCGCGGTTCCTGGTGTGTCCGCTGTGCCGTGCGTGTGATCATTGCTTGTACAGCCCTCTCGCAGTGTCCGGAGCAAGTATGGTGGGTGTGACACACGGGTGTCAATGTGTTCTTTTTTCCATTTCCAGGAGTGTATAAATCATAGAGACCAAGACAAGTACGTATGATTGAGTCGAACATGGTCGCACGCCCGCTGACAGACATTTTCTCAAAAGTAATGGAACTGAATAATCGTTTTATGTAACACCCAGCACATGACTAGCAAACACATTCTCTAAGTCACGTAATCTCATTCTACACATGTCAGTACTCAGATATTGCTCTATTCTGTATTTTGCTTGTGATACACGTAGGTAATCCCATATCTGAAATGCTTGCACTTTACTGAGCTTCCGTTTTTCTACTGACCACCTTCCGTTACCACGCGCTCCTGTGATTGAGACCAGTACAGTTCACATCAGAAGTAAAATTTTTCACAAACATGCTCATAGCGTGTTCACAGATTCGATTAAGGAAGGTACAGTGGGAAGCCTCTATGGAGTAGGACAAATAACAAAAAGCTATGGGCTGGATCGAGCAAACTGTCCGACCGTGAGGCGTTGCCTCCAAAACACAAGGAGGAGAGAGGTCAGAAGTGGGTGGACATCGAGATGAAGTCACAGGGTGGAAGGAAAAGTTGGGAGAACTCACCGGGCCGGCCGCCGACGTGTTGCTTCTTGCGGTCGATGAAGACGTCGGTCTGGGCAGGGGCGTCCTGTACCGGTACCACTTCTTCCGAGAAGTTCCCATGTGCGACCACTGAAACACGAGAAACTGACTTTCTAACAAGCAGTAACTTTCATGCCTATCAAAATGGTTCATAACGTAGTGGAGGGTATTGCAGTGCGTTTAGTGCATTCTTATATTACTATTGTACTAATATGAGAAAAGCGTTCTAGTTATCTTGCCTATAACGGAGTACTGTGTGGGACCTGTGGAAATAAATTACAATCTAAACAGAAGTGATTTTTGGCGTTCCCCAAGGTAGTGTTATAGGCCCTTTGCTGTTCCTTATCTATACAAACGATTTAGGAGACAATCTGAGCAGCCATCTTCGGTTGTTTGCGAATGACGCTGTCGTTTATCGACTAATAAAGTCATCAGAAGATCAAAACAAACTGTAAAACGATTTAGAAGAAATATCGAAATGGTGTGAAAAGTGGCAGTTGACCCTGAATAACGAAAAGTGTGAGGTCGTCCACATGAGTGCTAAAAGAAACTCCTTAAACTTTGGTTACACGATATATCAGTCTAATCTAAAAGCCGTAAATTCAACTACATACCTAGGTATTACAATTAAGAACAACTTAAATTGGAAGGAACATATGGAAAATGTTGTGGGGAAGGCTGACAAAAGACTGCGTTTTATTGGCAAGACACTTAGAAAATGTAACAGACCTACTAAGGAGACTGCATACACTACGCTTCTCCGTCCTCTTTTAAAATACTGTTGTGCGGTGTGGGATCCTTGCCAGATAGGACAGGCGGAGTACATCGAAAAAGTTCAAAGAAAGGCAGCACGTTTTGTATTATCGCGACATATGGGAGAGACTGTCACAGAAATGATACAGGATCTCACGAAAATCCAATCACCAACTTTCTCCCCCGAATCCGCAGATATTTTGTTGACACCGACTTACATAGGGAGGAACGATCACCAAGATAAAATAAGGGAAATCAGAGCTCGTACGGAACGATATAGGTGTTCATTCTCTCCGCGCGCTTTACGAGATTGGAATAATAGAGAATTGTGAAGGTGGTTCGATGAACCCTCTGCCAGGCACTTAAATGTGATTGCAGAGTATCTATGTAGATGTAGATATAGATGTAGAACATACCGAGTGGCACAATGTTTTGCATGCTCTAGGCGTTTCTACAGTCACGCCTTCATAACGATGTAGATTTCTGTGCCTTTCAAATACATGATGCTAATGTTGGCATTTGCATGTAGCTTATAGCAGGATCCAGAAAGAGAAAAAATGTTAAGAGGCGTCTTAAATATTTTGTAAACGTGTAGCATTACATGCCGGCACATGTCACCCGTTGTTACACGGTTGATGACTACGCAAGAGAAAACTGAAATTTTTCGCTAATTGTTAATCAGCTCACTGGACTGCACTAAAAATTAGCAGCTGATTTAAATAATTATTGTTAGTATTGCACTCGACAAAGTAGAAAATGTTTATATTGTAGTGCACCTCTTCCAGCTGAAATTTAAAACTACCTCCACGAAAGGCACAGTCTATCGTCATTAAGAATGGAGGAAAAACGAGGGAGGAGGAGAAAACATTGTGACATGTCCTTCTGAGTGTCATGTACCGCCAAGTGAATAGCAACGAATCCCGGTTGCTTCGCCCCCTTTTTTTTTTGGTCATCAGCCAACTGACTGGTTTGATGCGGCCCGCCACGAATTCCTTTCCTGTGCTAACCTCTTCATCTCAGAGTAGCACTTGCAACCTACGTCCTCAATTATTTGCTTGACGTATTCCAATCTCTGTCTTTCTCTACAGTTTTTGCCCTCTACAGCTCCCTTTAGTACCATGGAAGTCATTCCCTCATGTCTTGGCAGATGTCCTATCATCCTGTCCCTTCTCCTTATCAGTGTTTTCGACATATTCCATTCCTCTCCGATTCTGCGTAGAACCTCCTCATTCCTTACCTTATCAGTCAACCTAATTTTCAACATTCGTCTATAGCACCACATCTCAAATGCTTCGATTGTCTTCTGTTCCAGTTTTCCCACAGTCCATGTTTCACTATCATACAATGCTGTACTACAGACGTACATCCTCAGAAATTTCTTCCGCAAATTAAGGCCGGTATTTGATATTAGTAGACTTTTCTTGGCCAGAAATGCCTTTTTTGCCACAGCGAGTCTGCTTTTGATGTCCTCCTTGCTCCGTCCGTCATTGGTTATTTTACTGCCTAGGTAGCAGAATTCCTTAACTTCACTGACTTCTTGACCACCAATCCTGATGTTAAGTTTCTCGCTGTTCTCATTTCCACTACTTCTCATTACCTTCGTCTTTCTCCGATTTACTCTCAAACCATACTGTGTACTCATTAGACTGTTCATTCCGTTCAGCAGATCATTTAATTCATCTCGACTTTCACTCAGGATAGCAATGTCATCAGCGAATCGTATCATTGATATCCTTTCACCTTGTATTTTAATTCCACTCCTGAACCTATCTTTTATTTCCATCATTGCTTCCTCGATGTACAGATTGAATAGTAGGGGCGAAAGGCTACAGCCTTGTCTTACACCCTTCTTATTACAAGCACTTCGTTCTTGATCGTCCAATCTTATTATTCCCTCTTGGTTGTTGTACATATTGTATATGACCCGTCTCTCCCTCTTTTTTCAGAATCTCGAACAGCTTGCACCATTTCATATTGTCGAACGCTTTTTCCAGGTCGACAAATCTTATGAAAGTGTCTTGATTTCTCTTTGGCCTTGCTTCCATTATTAGCCGTAACGTCAGAATTGCCTCTCTCGTCCCTTTACTTTTCCTAAAGCCAAACTGATCTTCACCTAGCGCATTCTCAATTTTCTTTTCCATTCTCCTGTATATTATTCTTGTAAGCAGCTTCGATGCATGAGCTGTTAAGCTGATTGTGCGATAATTCTCGCACTTGTCAGCTCTTGCCGTCTTCGGAATTGTGTGGATGATGCTTTTCCGAAAGTCAGATGGTATGTCGCCAGACCCATATATTCTACACACCAACATTAATAGTCGTTTTGTTGCCAATTCCCCCAATGATTTTAGAAATTCTGATGGAATCTTATCTATCCCTTCTGCCTTATTTGACCGTAAGTCCTCCAAAGTTCTTTTAAATTCCGATTCTAATACTGGATCCCCTATCTCTTCTAAATCGACTCCTGTTTCTTCTTCTATCACATCAGACAAATCTTCACCCTCATAGAGGCTTTCAATGTATTCTTTCCACCTATCTGCTCTCTCCTATGCATTTAACAGTGGAATTCCCGTTGCACTCTTAATGTTACCACCGTTGCTTTTAATGTCACCAAAGGTTGTTTTGACTTTCCTGTATGCTGAGTCTGTCCATCTGACAATCATATCTTTTTCGATGTCTTCACATTTTTCCTGCAGCCATTTCGTCTTAGCTTCCCTGCACTTCCTATTTATTTCATTCCTCAGCGACTTGTATTTCTCTATTCCTGATTTTCCAGTAATATGTTTGTACGTCCTCCTTTCATCAAGCAACTGAAGTATTTCTTCTATTACCCATGGTTTCTTCGCAGCTACCTTCTTTGTACCTATGTTTTCCTTCCCAACTTCTGTGATGACCATTTTTAGAGATGTCCATTCCTCTTCAACTGTACTGCCTACTGCGCTATTCCTTATTGCTGTATCTATAGCGTTAGAGAACTTCAAAAGTATCTCGTCATTCCTTAGTACCTCCTTATTCCACTTCTTTGCGTATTGATTCTTCCTGACTTATGTCTTGAAGTTCAGCCAGCTCTTCATCACTACTATATTGTGATCTGAGTCTATATCTGCTCCTGGGTACGCCTTACAGTCCAGTATCTGATTTCGGAATCTCTGTCTGACCATGATGTAATCTAATTGAAATCTTCCCGTATCTCCAGGCCTTTTCCAAGTATACTCCCTTCTCTTGTGATTCTTGAACAGGGTATTCGCTATTACTAGCTGAAACTTGTTACAGAACTCAATTAGTCTTTCTCCTCTTTCATTCCTTGTCCCAAGCCCTTATTCTCCTGTAACCTTTTCTTCTACTCCTTCCTCTACAACTGCATTCCAGTCGCCCATGACTATTAGATTTTCGTCTCCCTTTACATACTGCATTACCCTTTCAATATCCTCATACACTTTCTCTATCTGTTCATCTTCAGCTTGCGACGTCGGCATGTATACCCGAACTATCGTTGTCGATGTTGGTCTGCTGTCGATTCTGATTAGAACAACCCAGTCACTGAACTGTTCACAGTAACACACCCTCTGCCCTACCTTCCTATTCATAACGAATCCTACACCTGTTATACCATTTTCTGCTGCTGTTGATATTGCCTGATACTCATCTGACCAGAAATCCTTGTCTTCCTTCCACTTCACTTCACTGACCCCTACTATATCTAGATTGAGCCTTTGCATTTCCCTTTTCAGATTTTCTAGTTTCCCTACCACGTTCAAGCTTCTGACATTCCACGCCCCGACTCGTAGAACGTTATCCTTTCGTTGATTATTCAATCTTTTTCTCATGGTATCCTCCCCCTTGGCAGTCCCCTCCCGGAGATCCGAATGGGGGACTATTCCGGAATCTTTTGCCAATGAAGAGATCATCATGACACTTCTTCAATTACAGGCCACATGTCCTGTGGATACACGTTACGTGTCTTTAGTGCAGTGGTTTCCATTGCCTTCTGCATCCTCATGTCGTTGATCATTGCTGATTCTTCCGCCTTTTAGGGGCAATTTCCCACCCCTAGGACAAGAGAGTGCCCTGTACCTCTATCCGCTCCTCCGCACTCTTTGACAAGGCCGTTGGCAGAATGAGGCTGACTTCTTATACCGGAAGTCTTCGGCCGCCAATGCTGATTATTTATCAAAAACCTATAGGTTTATGTGTTACAATCCGAAGGAGGTGTTTTCGTCGCATACTTTTCCATTAACTGATTTTAGGATAAATTAGCCTCACGAGGAGCGATGTCAAACCAACTGCTACAAAATATCAAAACTTTGGCCCTGTCCACTTTTGGCATTTCTCACCTCTCGTGTACCACTCGTATAGAAACAATTTTTTTTTAAAGAAGAATAGCAGAAACACACCACTCGATGTCACAGAATGTGCCTTAGAACCATTAGTACCAGTTGTTTTATAAAACCGTTAATCATTTCATGAAAGTTAATTATTGTATGGAGCCGGCAGAAGTGGCGGTGCGGTTCTAGGCGCTGTAGTCTGGAACCGCGAGACCGCTACGGTCGCAGGTTCGAATCCTGCCTCGGGCATGGATGTGTGTGATGTCCTAAGATTAGTTACGTTTAACTAGTTCTAAATTCTAGGGGACTAATGACCTCAGACGTTGAGTCCCATAGTGCTCCCATAGTGCTCAGATCCATATGAACCATTTATTCTGTGGAATTATGTATTAATTCATTCTAATGGTGTGATTTCCATGCAATTTGAGCTTGCAGTGCAAACATCGAAGGTAGTAAGGCATAGTTACCTAACGCTAATAACGAATCCTGTGTTCAGTATTTATAGGAGAAAGAAAAAGAAAGACCGAAGAATTAAAAGACTAAGTCCAAGCATAAAAACAAGACCAGACACACATTGCGGCATCATTGATAAAGTTCTATTTCAACACAATAACGCACAACCTCATGCAGCAACCATGAGATACACAACTATCCAGGAGTGCTATTGTGACGTGAGCCCGATTAGCCTATATTCCTTCTTTTTTCCGGTAAACTATCAGACAATATTCGGAAGACTCATTCAATAACGAAGAAGCGTTTCAGTTTTGGTTCAGAACCTTCAAGTCCAAGCACATTACTTTGGTCGTCTAATACAGGAATTAGAATAGCGTTTGGCAGTGTCATTGGTGGTAGTGAAAACCATTCTCAATAAGTCACATGTAAAATCCTTAATCATTGACAAACAACACAGCGAATTATTCGAATGAACGTTCATAACATTTTACGTTTCAAAAAAATTTTTTGGCAACTGTCAGCACCATCGATATACTAGGAGAAATGCATGGTGCACACTGTGCGATCGTATAACAGCACGGTGTGTAACATGCATTTCTCCATGTATTTAACATTTCGTCGCTCATCTACAATACTTAATATTTCTAACAGAACGTGAAAGAAAATTGGTCTTGGATATCTGACTTTAATTCTACAATATCGGTTTTCACAATGAATTCTCACAACTCAGCAATCGTTACTAACAGGTTATATACACACATCGGCAAAACTTTTGCATGAGCACTGCAATTCGACATTCATGGCACAGTGAACCAAAAATTAACTGAAGCATGTGTATATATTTATTTTAATGTGTCTGAATCACGAGATAAAAAATAAATAAAAAAAAAAACATTTGTGCAACGGCAAAATCGTCTGTTTCACGTCGGTGAGCAACATCAGTACGTGGTGTTACGTCCCACTACTCGAATGCGGGCTTGAATCCGTCGTCGCATACCATAGAAAAGATTATCAAGCTATTCTTGGTGTAACTAGTCCCACTATTCAATGGTGATTCTGCGTAAGTGGCGTACAGTATACAGTCCTTGTCGGCGTCCGAAAGATGGTCATTTCATTGGATCCCACTCATGTTCGGTTTGGTTCTCGTCCGGGAAATAAGCACTCTGGAGAGTGCTGATGAAACGTCATCACAAAAGAAAAAAATTAAATAAAATAAAAATAAACGATGAGCCCCTGAAACAGTACCACTACTGGTTGCAGAATCTCGTCCCTCTACCGTAGAGGGTTACAGTGACCCCATGTCAGTCCGCCACCACCTTGTTTCACATGTGGGACACGCTGTTGGACGTGCTCACAAGGGAACCTCCCCACTGCACCCCCCTCAGATGTAGTTATAAGTTGGCACAGTGGATAGGCCTTGAAAAACTGAACACAGATCAATCGAGAAAACAGGAAGAAGTTGTGTGGAACTATGAAAAAAATAAGCAAAATATACAAACTGAGTAGTCCATGCGGAAGATAGGCAACAGAAAGGAAACTATGGTCTCAGTAACGCCGTGGTCCCGTGGTTAGCGTGAGCAGCTGCAGAGCGAGAGGTCCTTGGTTCAAGTCTTTCCTCGAGTGAGAATTTTAATTTTTTGTTTTCAGGCAATTATATCTGTCCGTCCGATGCGATCACTTTTTTGGGAGTGATTATCACATCCACAAGAAAACCTAAATCAGGCACGGTAGAAGAATCTATTTACCCATTCGCCAAGTGTACAAGTTTGGTGGGTCGACAACATATTCCTGTCATGTGACGCACATGTCGTATAGAATATGTCAGACGTGTTTTCCTGTCGAGGAATCGGTTGATATATGACCTTGCGATCAAATGTTTTCGGTTCCCATTGGAGAGGCACGTCCTTTCGTCTACTAATCGCACGGTTTTGCGGTGTGGTCGCAAAACACTGACACTAAACTTATTATAGTGTACAGAGACGTCAAGGAACGAACGGACAGATCATAACTTTGCAAAAATAAAGAAAGTAAACTTTTCACTCGAGGGAAGATTTGAACCCAGGACCTCTCGTCCCGCAGCTGCTCACGCTAACCACGGGACCGGGGTGCTCCTGAGATCACACCACACTTGATGTTGCATATCTTGCACATGGACCACTCAGTTTGTATATTTTCCTTATTTTTTCATAGTTCCACACAACTTCTTCCTGTTTTCTCGATTGATCTACACTCCTGGAAATTGAAATAAGAACACCGTGAATTCATTGTCCCAGGAAGGGGAAACTTTATTGACACATTCCTGGGGTCAGATACATCACATGATCACACTGACAGAACCACAGGCACATAGACACAGGCAACAGAGCATGCACAATGTCGGCACTAGTACAGTGTATATCCACCTTTCGCAGCAATGCAAGCTGCTATTCTCCCATGGAGACGATCGTAGAGATGCTGGATGTAGTCCTGTGGAACGGCTTGCCATGCCATTTCCACCTGGCGCCTCAGTTGGACCAGCGTTCGTGCTGGACGTACAGACCGCGTGAGACGACGCTTCATCCAGTCCCAAACATGCTCAATGGGGGACAGATCCGGAGATCTTGCTGGCCAGGGTAGTTGACTTACACCTTCTAGAGCACGTTGGGTGGCACGGGATACATGCGGACGTGCATTGTCCTGTTGGAACAGCAAGTTCCCTTGCCCGTCTAGGAATGGTAGAACGATGGGTTCGATGACGGTTTGGATGTACCGTGCACTATTCAGTGTCCCCTCGACGATCACCAGTGGTGTACGGCCAGTGTAGGAGATCGCTCCCCACACCATGATGCCGGGTGTTGGCCCTGTGTGGCTCGGTCGTATGCAGTCCTGATTGTGGCGCTCACCTGCACGGCGCCAAACACGCATACGACCATCATTGGCACCAAGGCAGAAGCGACTCTCATCGCTGAAGACGACACGTCTCCATTCGTCCCTCCATTCACGCCTGTCGCGACACCACTGGAGGCGGGCTGCACGATGTTGGGGCGTGAGCGGAAGACGGCCTAACGGTGTGCGGGACCGTAGCCCAGCTTCATGGAGACGGTTGCGAATGGTCCTCGCCGATACCCCAGGAGCAACAGTGTCCCTAATTTGCTGGGAAGTGGCGGTGCGGTCCCCTACGGCACTGCGTAGGATCCTACGGTCTTGGCGTGCATCCGTGCGTCGCTGCGGTCTGGTCCCAGGTCGACGGGCACGTGCACCTTCCGCCGACCACTGGCGACAACATCGATGTACTGTGGAGACCTGACGCCCCTCACGCCCCACGTGTTGAGCAATTCGGCGGTACGTCCACCAGGCCTCCCGCATGCCCACTATACGCCCTCGCTCAAAGTCCGTCAACTGCACATACGGTTCACGTCCACGCTGTCACGGCATGCTACCAGTGTTAAAGACTGCGATGGAGCTCCGTATGCCACGGCAAACTGGCTGACACTGACGGCGGCGGTGCACAAATGCTGCGCAGCTAGCGCCATTCGACGGCCAACACCGCGTTTCCTGGTGTGTCCGCTGTGCCGTGCGTGTGATCATTGCTTGTACAGCCCTCTCGCAGTGTCCGGAGCAAGTATGGTGGGTCTGGCACACCGGTGTCAGTGTGTTCTTTTTTTCCATTTCCAGGAGTGTATATTCAGTTTTTTCAAGGCCTATCCACTGTGCCAACTTATAACTAAATCTGAGGGGGTGCGATGGGGAGGTTCCCTTGTCAGTATTACAGGACTGCCTGCAAACAACTTGTCTGCGATTATAGGGTACAAACAGATTAGAGTTTCGTCTGTAAACAACGTCCAACGCCAAGCCTGGCCATCCATTCCGCATTATTTCTTGCGCCTGTCTTTAACGGAGGCCGCGGCGTTGTGGTGTACAGCGTCACTCTCGTCTTGGTCGTCAGGACAGGACCCTCGTATCATGCAGTCGACCCCTAACAGTGTGATGCGATGCATGGCGACCTGTAGCCTCTTCGAACCCCGAACTCAGGGTTACTTTGACTAAAAATTCGTAGATATCGATCATTATCTGCTCTTTCGAACATGGACGGCCGGTGTGATGTAAATCCTCGACAGTACCTGTCGATTAGAACCGATTTCATACCCGCACCACATCGCTTTGACCTTGGTGCACACGTCAGGCAACTTAGGTGTTCGACAAGCCATCTACGCATAATGCGAATATGCCGACCTGATCATTGGTCGCAATTGTCCTTCGTGGCATGGTGGATGTTTGCTCTACTGTTCCACAGACGTCTCTAAAGAGTCCCTGCTGGCGCTTTACTTTCAACTGAAATGCTGCAAACCATTCAGGTGCGACGTTGTATCTGCACATAGCGGCCGTGGTAACTGTGTGAATGTTTAAAAATAACGTCACATGTGACCTTCCAATTGATATACGAACAGTTACAATAACTCCTGAACGACTTTTCTTGATGCTTGTACTTCTACACCCGTCGGCCCCCGGTAGCTGAGAGGTCAGCGCGACATAATGTCAATCCTAAGGGCCCGGGTTCGATTCCCAGCTGAGTGTTGTGTTGTCCTAATCATCATCATTTCATCCCCATTGACACGCAAGTCGCCGAAGTGGCGTCAAATCGAAAGACTTGCACCCGGCGAACTGTCTACCCGACAGGAGGCCCTAGTCACACGACATTTACATTTATTTTTACTTCTATACCCGCAACTTCTTAGCATAAATAAAAGTACAAAGTTGAGAGAATGTACAGCAATTAGTCGCCAATTATCTGTTGATTGCAGACCTAGATTTCAAGCACTGTGTGGCTCTCATCAGTGTTAAAACATATACTAATACAGGAATTTCAATAAAAGCACGAATCTAAGCCACTCATGTATAGTGGTCTCTGCACACCAACATGGCGTACACAAAGGTCTGTTGTGTAGCAATTGTTAACAGCGGCCTTAGTGTGAACTGAAACACTGACATGGATAGTCTAGTAGGAGCTATTTGTACACCCATACCAGACTGATGGTTTGACATGCATCTCCCTTGTATGTTACTTTATTATCTACTCTAGTACATATCTAATACAACTTTATTATGCTTTGATTCGTGCAATGTCTCTCTAATTGTAATGTATTCTTATATGGTCCTAGCAGTGGTGACAGCCACACAGTGTTTGAAATCTAGATCTGCTGTATACAGATTATTAGCGTCTGACTGCTGTACATTAGCTCACATTTAGGGAAGAAACAGTTGCTGAGGACATTCGATATTGAATTGAACCAGATGAAAATATCATTTGAAACTTCTTCACAAATTTTCCATGTGTGCTGGACATGAATTTGCAACGTAAGCTGGACATAAGTTTGAGTGCCGGGCCCGAACACACTTTTGATGCGCCAGAAAGTTTAAAAATATTGTAGAGGCTGATGATGTAAAGTATCATGTCTCAAACTAGAGCCCAGTAATCCTGAATCACATACTCTAATGTTTGGACATTCTTCAGGACTGCTTTGTGTGACCGACATATAAAGCACCGTTGTTTTAAACGTTTACTGATACAGGGCTCTGTTTCAAATGCTGATGCCCCTAAGAGTGGCTGCTGGGTCAACCTCTACCCAACCGTATCCAGTCACGGAAGAGCCGACTGCCTCGAGTGCAAGTGTGCAGTTTGTTACTGCTGAACTGGATGCAGTTGGCGAGAGGCTCGTATCGCTGCCAGCGATAACCGAATTCCTGCACTTCCCTACTCTCGCACCGATGTACAGTGAGCGCGCAGCAAGCTCGCAGCCGAACGGGAAATTTGTATTGTTTAGGATCGAGGCATGCCAGGTGTTTAACGGAATACAATACCTGTGAAATAACTGGCGTTGCAGCCGCATTTCGAAATTCAGCCAGAGCGGAATTCAGCGTTCCACCGCTACCCGATTCTGCATTCCTGTGACGCACTATCGAAGTGCGCACCACATACCTTGTTCCCACAGCTCTATTACGATATTTGCATTTCCGTATCGGCAAATTCGCTCGACAATTATTATGCGAAGCCATGTGAAACCGATAATTCGACATTCGGTTCTGTGTACACAGATTGAAAAGACCGTGTGTTTTCCCGTTTGTCCTAATAATTTCGCAAAATAATATCCATTGATAAAAATTCGACCTGGTCAAGGAAAAAACGTCGAATTTAGTGGAATTCTGTTAATGGAATTACTGTGGAGATATTCATTCGTTTATTATTTATACGAAATCTACAGGGGATGTTCAATAAGTAATGTAACACATTTTTTTTCTGATACAACTTTGCTTTTATTAAGGTTGCAATACATCATATTATTCCCCCCTTCTTTGGCAACAAATCCTTATTTTCCAATGCAATCTACGTTTAATGTAAAGACCTTACGCCACCTTACTGGCCGGGCCTGTAAGCCCGCATGGCACCACTCCACTAGTCGACATCGGAGCTAATGTCTTTCTGAATCAATAAACTCCCCATCATCCACGTACCGCTTCCTGCGAAGGAATTTTTCAGTGGGCTGAACAGAAGGAAGTCGGGAGGTGCAAGATCCGGGCTGTATGCTGGATGAGGAGGAACAGTACAGTGAAGTTTTGTGAACTCTTCTGGTATGTGCAGTCTTGTGTCAGGCTTTGAGCTGTCATGGAGAAGGTCGTTTGCATTTTTGTGGCGACCAGCACGCTGAAGTCGTTTCTTCAACCTCTTAAATATACTTCAGAGTTGATCGTTGCACCATTCTGGACGACATAAAACGGAATATCCCCGTACTTGTCCCAGAAGAAAGTCGACACGAGTTTACCGGCTGAGGGTGCGACCCTGAACTCTTTCTTCGGAGGCATCATTCTATGTCTTGTCGTTTTGTTCCCAGTTCGAAGTGATGAACCCATGTTTCATCGCCCGAGATGGTGTTCGACAAAAAATTGTCACCAGCAGCAGAGTAACCCTCTAGCAATTCCGCAGAGACAATGCTTCGTTGCTCTTTATGATCTTCTGTTATATAGCAAGGAAACCCAGCGAGTTGGGGTTTGATTGTGATCTGTCGATCACCTCTGTTGTATTCTCCAACAGTTTATTGAACGTAACTTCTTCTACAATAGAATAGCTGGCTGTACAATAGATGTAGACGTCCGTCGATCTAGCCGGAGATGTGGTTCCTCTCGGTCGGCTGGTACTTCGATCGGCGGTGCAGTACAGCTGCTTCGGTGATATCTTCTCGGAGACTCTGCTATAGCAGTTGCCATTACCAGCGGACGAAGATTGGTCTGCCTTCGACTGGCCGGGCCTATATAGTGAGCTGGAGCCAATAGAAACCCGGCGTAGGAATCCGTGGCCGGATATGTCGCGGCGACCTCTGCAAGGAAAGGTTCCTATTAATTGACTGGACTCTTCGGCATGTTTACCTGATGTCTTCGCCTGTTTGGCTGTTGGTTTGTTTCCCCTATAGCGCGGCTGTTATGCGGTGCTGCATGTCATTTAGGGGAACCCGATGGCAGACAGTACAACCTCGAACGAGAGTTTCCGCAAGTTCCAACATTGCATGCGTCACAGCTATGTACGCTCAGCCGGCACACGGGGTCTCGGACAGTTTTACGTGACCTTTTTGCGGTGATGACAGGTGGTTTTCTTAGCTAATCACCGGACATTTGTCCACCGCCAGGCCTCCATAGGCATTCTGCAATAGCCTGTGAACATCTCCGATGCTCTGGATTTCCGCGAAAAGAAGCTTAATGCAGCTCTCTGCTTGAAACGCACCTCTGTTACAACGCCATTTTGAAGACTACGCACGGCGCCACCACCTGTCGGGACTTTATAAAACTGTACGGGCTGAAGCGGGAATATTCCACGATGTTCCACAGCAAATTCTGCAGTTTTTCAGCTAAAATTGGCGGAGAAAAAATGTGTCGCGTTACCACTCATCGCACCTGGTATAAATTTAAGGATAGGAAGTTTAATCTCCGGCAGATCTTTGTTGGCTTCCATCTCTGACGTTCCTGTAATAATGTCGAAAGTAGCAGTTTCCATTTTGGTTCTAATTCCACAATAAACTAGACGTCACATTACTAAAAGCTCAGAAAGAAATGCTCCACATTGTTTAACGCAGTTTGTGATGTCTGCTTCCCTGACGTAGACGTGCAACCACAATTTATTTGCAAAACAGAACCAGTCATAGAATCATTAGAAAATAATTCAGGGGTGCTCTACAACAAATGATTGCACTGGGTATGGATACAACCAAGACTGCAGCGTTGCTAGAGGAGTACTATACCGAAGCTGCACTAAGTTCCTGAGAGAGGAGGGAATAGTTCGAGATGGAAAATGGGCCAATAAAGGCAAGCAGTATCACAATCAGAGATACAGCCTGAGTCGGAGTCTGAAGTTACATATAAGGATGTCAGTAAAGCTGTAAAACTACAGTAGGCTACCGCAGACGACCATAAATAAGCATAGACTGCGGTAGTTCTCCTGGTAGTTATCGTCAATTAATGTAGTACCCGCGTTATCTGAACGCTGTGTGTGTGTGTGTGTGTGTGTGTGTGTGTGTGTGTGTGTGTGTTGCATACCGATTGTCGTTACCGAATACCGATCGCTTTCTTTACGCATACGATCATTGTCTGACTAGTTTCCTCTGAAAATCGGAAGCGGTGAATCGTGTAGAAACTTAGTGAGGATATGTAAAAGTCTAGGTAACGTGTGGAACATTTTTGATGTACATAGTTATCCTCCCATCTTAAGAATCAACAGTATTTACAGTAAAATTGAAATTCGCAATGTTTACGTCAGTTTTTATTCCAAATTTGTTTTGTAGCCTGAAACAGAGGGATGTTGTAGTAAAAATGAAGAAAACAATACAGAGATATCACACAGCGCTAGATAAAGCAATTTGTTCAACAAAAAAGTAAAATAATACTGTACTTGCCTCAAAAGTAATTGCTTTGGTTACATAAGAGCGCAGGACCTACGGGATCAACTACTTTTTATAACTATTGAAATGTAATTTATATTCTGTAAGTATATAAAATACACAATGGACTAACACTGAATGATGCGTGGTTTCAATTACATCAAAAACAAAAAAGCCAAACAAATAGAAAATGAAAGAGGAATCACGAGCTCCCATTTTCTCTCTTACATTTTCCTTTAAGTTTCTTTCCTTACTAATTCCACCAATACTACCGGCAATCCTACCATTTACTACTATTTATGTACCAAGACAATCGAACAGCAGTTTTGGTAGAGCATCACTCTAGTATTGGCTGAACCAGGTACACAGTGAACTAAATGCAGCAGCATACAAAAGTGGACCTAGTGCTCCAGTGGCAGCATTCAAGGGACTCCGAGCGGCCATGGGGAACAGCCGTGTCACTTGCTGATGGCTGTTACATTCCGCAAAGTGAAGTGCGAGCAGGTGAGTCCCCACACTCTTTCTTCCAACTACGTCACTTAAAGGCAGTTCGACAAACTTATACTGACACAATCAGTGGTCCCTATTTTCTATAATGTGTGTTAAGAATAAACAGAAGATAGAAATTGGTAGCTGCTACGACTAACAGAAGAAACTTTACGGGAAACCTACTTCCCTCGCCACGACCGCTGCTCGCTCTTTGGTTCACGGGCAAACTGTAGCGGGGAGAGATCTGCCGCCGACAGAAACCTCCTCGCAACAGGACGGTGAATGGACCACCGTTGCTACTGAAGCAGGGTACCGCCATCACAATTCTTAGGGGCCGGCGACCATTTCCCGTAAAGGGGGCGCGTCAGCCAGTCTGTTTCTTCGAGTAATACACGCTACAGGCGAAGCGCAACGTGAATAATTCCTCCGTCTGAAGCTACCTCTACACTCTGCAAACCACTGTCAACCTCATGGCAGATGATCCGTGCCATTCTCGTATGGAGCGCGAGAAGAAATGTTGCTTTAACCCCTCTGTGTGCACTGTAATTAGTCTTGTCTTTGCGATTCCTACGGGAGATACATGTATGGAATAGCGGTCAGCGGTCAGCTTATGTCTAGACATTCGTCCTACCAGGAGCGAGAAAAAAAAATAATTACAGCAGCGGGATGAAGGAATAGTGTATAAATATACTGTTGTGTTAAACTCAAGGATAAATGTAACTTTCGCATGGCATGTCACTGCCAAAAACATAATTCGGTGAAACTTAGACCATACAAGTACACAGAAACAGCTGCTACAATATAATGAAGAAGGTAACTGAAGGAAATAAGCAATTAGACGAACAGAAATGATACTTTATTCAAAGATAATAATTATACTGAAGTCATCGTAATTCATAATGGTCCTCTGGACATTACATATGGCTGGACGTGGTTCTCATTAGGTTTAGCTAATGCTACGGAAAGTAATTTATACTTTGCTAGTACACCCATCTTGGACACGGGGAGGTAGTGTTCTTGTGGTAGGGCGTTTCGATCCGCCGCCAGTGTGGTTGACAATGTCGGTCATTGATGCGCGTGTAATTGCTGCACAGGTCTCCCCAATGTATCTGACACGTGCTCTGTCCTACGTAAGTCGTCGGGAAAGGACAGGTGAGTCCATTCGCCAAATATACTCTCGTTCCAAGGGCTTCTCCATCCGCACACTTCAATTTGATTGCACATCACCATCCATAAAAATGAAGTCAGGGACAAAGGAAGCCCTGAAAACACTCAAATTGGGAAGGAGTACCGTGCCACAACATCGTTGAACTGTGAGTGTACTGTGCCCAAACATTTGCAGGTCTGCACGCCCACGTAATATTACGCCTCGTAACACCGGACCACCTCGACTACCAAACTACCATCTTAGACCGTACTGGACGTAACCGCATGTGCCGAGAGGTGGAAACATGTAATGCACCCACGAACACTGTCGAACGTGATCGGTTTGGTGGTCGAGGTTTTATGGTATGGGGAGGCATAGTGTTACATGCGTGTACTGACCTCCAAATCTTTGAAGATGGTACAATCATCGGTCGACGTTATTGTAACACTTCACTCCTTGTCCACATGTGTCTTTTCAGGAACGAATTCGGCCTTGACTTCATTTTTATGGACGACAATATGTCTACCTTAGGTGGCTGAGCTCTTGAACGAGAGAATATTCGGCGAACTGATTAACCTGCCCGTTCTCCCCCATTCGATCACGAGCGGGATGCGTTGCAGAGACGTAATGCAGTACGTCTACGTCACCCACGACCATCCAACGGCTGGAGGAATGGAAAATCCTTCCACAAGAACTCTGTCCCATCACCTAAGATATGCTCTGGGGCGCGCTGGTCGGCGAGCGTCCCCTTGATATGCGGGGCCCGGCGCTCCACAAGCTAAGAAGGAGTACGGACCGATTCTGCGCGGAGCATCGCAGGGGCTCAGGTGACGCGTGCTGTGCTGCTGTGCTGCGCTGGTGACGTCATTGCGGCTGTTGGCGAGCCGAACTAGAATGTGGCTACAGGCTCCGTCCAAGAGTCGTTCGGCCTTTTCGCTTTCATGACACCGCCGGAGTTCGGCCTAATTTGCAGGTTTAAGGCAGCTCCCTGGATTAATTTTCAAATGGTGAGCCATTTGTCGGGTGGATCGAATTCAAACCATGAGTGCTCTGTGCGGCCACTCTGTTTGTTCGAGGGACGTTCATCTTTATCGCTTAAGAGCTCAGTTTGCATCACTGTTAACCGCGAGTGGTTTATTTTGCTACTGGTTCTTGATTACTAACAATTGTGGGCGATATTCGACGAATTTATCTCAGTGGATTGCTACTTTCACGATTTGTAAATGAATTCATCGCCTTAAGATGGATTTTGCTGAGCCACATGGTACCTGTGAGCGGTTGTAACATGTTGAAAGCCTTGTGGCGTCAAAGAGCGGTGTTCTTAGTAGTTAGTGCAGGTTTTCGATCTTTACAGGGTCCAAGTCCTGAGGGGCACTGAGGATTACCTTTTATGAATGCTAATTTGATTGAAGCTGCCTTGACGGCAGAATTAATATCAACTGTAGCAGCAGTTTATTAAGAAGTACCGAATTTATGAAACTTTGAGCCGAATCTTATCTCCATTCGTTTTCTGATAATCCTGTATTTTACCGTTGTGGCTACCTGCTTATGCGAATTGCATATTAATGTTGGTTTTGTGTGTGTGTTATAGAAGCTGCTGTCAGTGTACAGCCCGTGCTCGTTGTTGTTTCCGGTCGGGTCTCGCACACGAAATTCAGACACGCGGCCGATGTTGAAGCAACAAGTGTGCTAATTTGTGTTTACTCTTTCCAGGTTACTGTATTACGTAATGATGACCTCATACTTGTTGTTTCCCTTTGCTCTGTAAGTTGGAGGTTCTTTTGTTATTAATCAGGTTGCTCAATTGTCTTAGACGCTTTTGCTGTTAAGACTACTTACATTTGAATAGTTGAAACCTTATTGCTTGCTATAAACCGTGTTCCCGTATTGACATTCGTAAGGGACCATAATTTTGCCAGGGTCAAAATTCGTTCATTCAACTTCCATCAATATTTAGGTTTTTTAAAATTTTAATTGTGAAGTTAATCATATGTAGCAGTAATACTGCTTTTATTAAAGTTATGGGCCCGAACGGCTGTTGATCTTGGGCGCCTTCAAGAATTGTTTGCTTAATTGTGTGCTAACTTCTTAAATTTTGTTTTAATTAGTATTATACCTATATCACCTGTTCCTTGTGTTGGTATTATTCTGTGATTGTGTAGCTATCAGTGTTTGCATCTTACGCTTGTCAAATAATTGTCATTTTTTATTGTGTCCTCAAATTTATTGCGGCTCAGCATTCCACTCCAGCAGCCTTATGCCCTGTTCCCTACATTATTAATGTCCTTCCTAACCTCGTGGCCAGCTTAGGAACATGTAGCAGAGAGTGCATTGCCGTCCGCGGTAATGACACACCCTATTAAAGATCCGTGTCGCCTTTTGTAATGTCCACTGGATGATCATCAACTGCGATGACTTCAGAATAAGTCTTGTCTTTGGATAAAAGTGTTATTTCTATTGGCCTAATTGCGTATTTCATTCAGCTACCTCTCGTACTATACTGTACCAATTCGTTATATGTATGGTCCAAGTTTCTTCGAGCGATATTAATTAGCAGCGCAAAGGTTACTTTCGTCCTTAAGTTTTGCACATCAGTGAATTTGGACAAAACAGCGGCTCAAGGCATCATGATGTTCTCGAACACCCACCAGTTATGTAATTATTAATCTTGTCGCAGATGGTAGGGCAAGCCATGATAGTGACCGTATAGATGCTAACACCTCAGCGGACGATATGGATGAGTGGCTGTGGACACAAATGGCACTGGGTCGACAGCGTTGTGCTAATGTGGCTGGAATTGTCAATGACACGGTTGAAGCAACGGTGTACTAACATATGACATGGTGGTTAGGTGGCGCAGTAGTTTCTACTGTCATCAAAGAAATCTGATTGGCGGGTATCCAAGTGTGGAAGCCGGGAACCATAAAGGAAGTGGAGATCCATGTGCTCGAGTGCCAGCGTATCACAGCCGAAGCCACAGTGAAAAAGGTGAAAGTAAGTCACGGACCTACTTTCACATCTTGCACAACATTTCCATCGCTAGAAAAGTCGCCCCCGTCTAGTTTCGTGATCGATCACTCCAGTTCGAAAGCCAACCGGATCGAGGCTGCAGCGGACACGTTACAACTGTTTAAGGTCAGTTCAGATGACTTCTTTAGACGCCTAATAATCAGGCACAAGTGGTGGGACTATAACCATGGCCCCAAGGCAAAGGGGCAGAGCAAGCATCTGAAACGTGTATATTCGCCATCGCCGAAGACGAAACCACAATCATGCAAGTTGTGTCCAGTGTATTTTGTAAGGAGCAAACCGTCACAAGAGCACTCCACTGATATCACTTGAGGAGCTTACGGAAGGCAGTCAAAGCCCCCAAGGGAGTGTTTTTGTTATACGAAAATGCCGTAACATATTCTGTACAGGACACGGGCACATGTGTTGCTTCTATGGGCTGTCAAATTTAATTTAGGCCCCTCTCCCTTACGCCCTGCCAGGTATTCACCTGACATACCACCCCTCGACTTCTTTTCTTAGCTCAGACAAGGGAACCAGTGGACGACACGTGTCTCCAGAATGAGGACGACGTGACTTTCGTGGTGGAAACTTTCTGAACAGGCAAAATGTGGATTTCTACAAACAATGTCTCTATCAGGTCACTCTTCATTGGGAAAATGTGCCACATTTAAAGGTTGAATATGTAGAGAATGACTGGTAGCATCACAAAAATTCATCGTCGCAGTTTTATTTTGTCGAATTGTTGCTAAAACTTTATGACTTCCTTTCGCACGAGCCTTGTTAAGGAAATTAAGAATTTTTTAGTAAGGGTCTTCATTTACATTCGATTTAATATCCACGTAATGACTCTTTTTACAGAAGGTCAACGTCCTTACAACCACCGAACGGAGAGACAGATACTATCTTTTTTTTGGTTTTAGTGATACGGAATCGTCTTCGTAAGCTGCAGCTAAAGTTCAATTCTTTTATCTTGGCGGCTCGCGCATGCCCGCCCAGACGCGGGAGATTGCTCCGTTGCCAGTTGCACACGACGCATCGCCAAGAGAAGCAGCACCATAGTATAGCATAGTTCGCAAACTTACGTTTAGGGGGGAGCGCGCAGTTCATGAAGTAATGCCACCAAGGCCGCATTAAGCCTTTCGCTGCTACAGAGACGCGCTCCCCGCATTCCGCGCTGTGCGCGATTTTGTCACTGCACTGCTCGCCTGTGCAGACACACTTTTGTTGCACTCGCGAAAGATGGAATATTTCTCAATATTACATACGACACCTACCTGGTACTTAAATCAAATGAAATATTGTTACACAGTAAATTTTATATGAAATTTAGGTATCTTGTACACATTTCATTCTCAACATTGTGGTAACTAAAATTGACCACACGGAAAGTATACTCTATGGACATTTACCTCTGCAAACTCTTCAAAATTTCATGCAATGGTTTACTATATTTAATGCTGCACAATAACTGGGTTGAACATCGAAATAAAATTATGTCATTTATGGGGGGAAGGTATCAGTCAAGAAGATGTGTAAAAATCTAATTTTTGGACCCAATAGTTTTTGTGAAATCGAATGATAAGTGTGTCAAAGCAGTGAGAACACCACGTGTCTGCACAGACGAGCAGTGCAGTGATGACAAAATCGCGCACAGCGCGGAATGCGGGGAGCACGTGTCTGCAGCAGCGAAAGGGTTAATGAAGAGACAAAGCACTAGAAATTTCAAAAAACTGCATTCAAACGAATAAAATTCGTGAAGTAAGACACTTCGATATTGTTTTAAGTAAAGAAAATAATAAGCACTGCACAAAGTTTGAGCTCCATACCTTTCACTTATTAACCCAACGCCTTAACCGTTACGCTACCGCAACTCGTTCCTACAATGTAACACCACGAGGTATGTAACATGTCACGCAAAATACTGACAAACACTGTTGGTATGATTATGAATTACTCACACTTCGTCGAAGTACAATAGGAAATAAACAATTACCGCTGTTCTTTATTGCGAAAAAGCGGTTTGTGAAATTGATACAAACACCTTTCCTTGCTATCGCCTGAATTAGAAGACTTATTGCTTGTTTGGTTTAATTAACTAATACAATATGAAGCAATTGGTATAAAGAACGATTTTTCCAAACTTTCTATAAAAGAAGACTTTTGTTCTATTACTTTATATATGACTGAACGTTTCTAAAACTGAAGACACTCGTACGTGCTCTGCTCTGGAGTCGAGATCTGGCAACGTCGTTCTCTGTTCATTGGCTGACTGTGTTTTGTGACGTCAGATGCGCAGAACAAACCTAAACTCGGCCGCCAACATATATGACGCGCACTTTAGGGAGAGAGAGAGAGAGAGAGAGAGAGAGGAGAAGAAGGGACACGTGGGAAGGAGGGAGGGCGATGCAGGATGACGTGTGCTTGTGGGTGTATGTGTGCGAGTGTGTGCCACCGACTGCCACGTACTCCATATCAGCGACCTCAGTAGTCATTAGACAACGTGAGAGAGCAGAATGGGGCGCTCTGCGGAACTCACGGACTTCGAACGCGGTCAGGTGATTAGGCGTCACTTGTGTCATCCTTCTGTATGCGAGATTTCCACACTCCTAAACATCCCTAGGTTCACTGTTTCCGGTGTGATAGTGAAATGGAAACATGAAGGGACACGTACAGCACAAAAGCGTACAGGCCGACCTCGTCTGTTGACTGACAGAGACCGCCGGCAGTTGAAGAGGGTCGTAATGTGCAATAGGCAGACATCTATCCAGACCATCACACAGGAATTTCAAACCGCATCAGGATCCACTGCAAGTACTATGACAGTTATCCGGAGGTGAGAAAACTTCATGGTCAAGCGGCTGCTCATAAGCACAGATCACGCCGGTAAATGCCAAACGACGCCTCACTTGGTGTAAGGAGCGTAAACATTAGACAATTGAACAGTGGAAAAACGTTGTGTGGAGTGAAGAATCACGGTACACAATGTGGCGATCCGATGGGAGGGTGTGGGTGTTGCGAACGCCGATGAACGTCATCTGCGAGCGTGTGTACTGCCAACTGTAAAATTCGGAGGCGGTGGTGTTATGATGTGGTCGTGTTTTTCATGGAGGGGGCTTGCCCCCTTTGTTGTTCTGCGTAGCGCATCGCAGCACAGGCCTACATTAATGTTTTAAGCACCATCTTGCTTCCCACTGTTGAAGAGAAACTCGGGGATGGCGATTGCATCTTTCAAACGATCGAGCACCTGTTCATAATGCACGGCCCTTTGGAGGAGTGATTCACGACAATAACATCCCTGTAATGGACTGACTTACACAGAGTCCTGACCTGAATCCTATAGAGCACCTTTGGGATGGTTTGGAAAGCCGACTTCGTGCCTCGTGATGACTGGGTGTTGTGTGATGTCCTTAGGTTAGTTAGGTTTAAGTAGTTCTAAGTTCTAGGGGACAGATGACCATAGTTGTTAAGTCCCATAGTGGTCAGAGCCATTTGAACCATTTGAACCGACTTCGTGCCAGGCCTCACCGACCGGCATCGATTGCTCTCCTCGGTGCAGCACTCGGTGAAGAATGGGCTGCCATTCCCTAAGAAACCTTCCAGCACCTGATTGAACGCATGCCTGCGAGAGTGGGAGCTGCCGTCAAGGCTAACGGTGGGACAACGCCACATTGAATTCCAGCATTACCGATGGAGGGCGCCACGGAATTTGAGCAAAGTGTCCGGGTACTTTCGATCACGTAGTGTATATGTCACGTAACAGTCTGCCATTATGTTCTCATGTTGGCAACGATGCAGGCATTTGATTGCCTATTGTTGTATGCCTCTTAGATAGGAACGTTCTATTGTTGATGCAGTATTTAGGCGGGTTTGTACCAGCAGTATGAAGGAAGAGGTCAATGTCTGGTGCTTCAACTACTGAAGATTTTTCTGAATAAGGTTATATTTTATACTTTTCTGTCGAAATTTATCTTGCAATGTTTACAACGTTTGCTTAATGATGACGTTAAGATGCTGAAATTTGTGATATATCAGGTTACCCTCCATTCAGAGGCTGTTGGACGCAACGACCGTTATTTTTGATTTGTAAATAATAGATTTCAGCTATCAGTTGTCCTTTGGAATTTTTTTGGCAGATCTAGATTTCAGCTAGGAACTAGCCATTCTCAATGCACTATCATTTTTGTCAATGCATGTAATGCCTCTTGGTCGGGCTTTGTTCACAGTTCATTCATTGCACTGAGAATGGCTAGTTCCTAGCTCAAATCTAGATCTACCAATAAAAATTCCAAAGGACGACTGATAGCTGAAATCTATTATTTACAGATTTATGATATAGTTT
The DNA here is from genome assembly GCF_021461395.2 of Schistocerca americana. Classification (NCBI taxonomy): domain Eukaryota; kingdom Metazoa; phylum Arthropoda; class Insecta; order Orthoptera; family Acrididae; genus Schistocerca; species Schistocerca americana. The sequence continues at coordinate 70,670,119 of NC_060122.1, read as the reverse complement.
ACCTACATAACACAATTCACTATTATGGTTTCTAATCCTGTTTATAAATGTGCTACAAATTAGTAACACTAGCAGAACGTTCAATATAATGATTCCTTCTTATTCAGGGGCGTGACTGTGCACTAAATACTAGCTATTCTTGAGGCATGGGAAGAAGTTGCAACACATCTACTTATTGAGCCCCCTTAAACTAATACGGAAACTGGTGGAGATTCTGGTGTAGCAGATCAGGGGAGAAAGAGCTAATCTTGGACCACTGCAACTTCAGGGTGGCGCAGAAAACAGCAGAGTAACTCCAAGAAAAATGTGCTGTAAATGTGATATTTGTTTGTGGATAGAGTGTTTAGTACCACATCATATAAAGTGGGTATTGTTGCGCAAAAATACTATAAATGACAAATGCTGCGTTATTTTATTGGCTGTCATGTATTTCATTTATTTTTGTGTTTCACCTAGCGTGACATACCGGTTTTAACAAAAAGGTACAGCCAGACATTCAGGAAGAAAATGTGTAATATGAACATGGGTACAGAACCGCATTAGAGGTCAATTCCTACAGTTCTGCAGCAAATTAATTATGGGAAACGCACTAGGAAACAACACATCAGCAAAGTAGGAAAACAAATGGTTCAAAAATGAAATGTTCGAAATACCGTCCGTTAGCAAGGATGCATGCATCACCTCGTCATCACATTGAATCCCTGATGCTCTGACATATGACTGTGTATTGTTTCACAGCCTTCTGAAATAAGGGCACAGAGACTTTGTTGAATTTGTACTGGCGTTCCGTACACAATAGCTTTCAAATTCCCCACAAATTAAATTCTGGCGGGTCTAGGTCAGAAGAGCACGGAGTCCAAGGAATTCGTCCACCTGTACCTACACATTTACTAAGCAATCTTGTTTTTTAGATGCTTAGAAACCGTAACACTAAAATGTGGACGCGATCTATTGTGCTTGAAGTACATGCCTTGTCCCACTCGTAAAGGTACATCTTCTACCAAACGGTGGATTATGGCAGGTTTCTCTGTTGAGCCTGGGTGGAAGAACATGAAGTCCTAACAAACAGTCACCAAGAACTTCGGCCCAAACGTTGGCAGAAAATCTTTTTCGATGGCGTGACTGCACAATTTCGTGAGGATTCCGGACGGTACACAATAAGGAATACGAGTGTACCCAAACCTGAACTCTGTGGGACTCCCTACGTGACTTCTGTTTTGTCACTAAAATTTTTTCTGCTCCCAACATTGTCTGAGTTATTCACCACAACTTTTTGCATTATGTTTGGTAAGTATTATTGAAACCAGCTGTGTTCCCCACAATTAATGTGAATATGAAGAGTAGTATAAAATTAGCTCTAACAGGGAAATAAAAATTTGCAGACCAATGTCCATAGAACACGTTTTATTTCTCTACCTGTGAGTAATGTTTCTTAAAAGTTTGGGCATGCCTTTTTTTACACCCAGCGTATGTTCCACGCTATGTTGTTTAAATTATTAATTATTTTCGTAGTTCTGCTAGTGGTAGTATGTTCCGTTTATGGCAACAAATATACAAGTATATAATTTATGAAATTCAGAAGTGAAAAATCAACTGAGGCAGAAGGGGGCTAAAGTCAAGGGTATATCAACAAATTAAATAAGATTTACAATAGCTGGATCGCTGCGTACATCTCTAATGAAATCTTTCCTTTCCCTGAAAACTTTGAACTATTATGAGCCTCCAAAGTCAAGTAAACTTGAGACACCTGGTCGAGTTTATTTTGTACTGACCCCATGTTGTAAATTAGACAATGGTGAGACATTGCATTTACACAAGGTATTTCTCTTGCTAATGCTGTGAGTGCTGTATAAGAGTACGTTCATCACCACTTTCATTTCAGTCAGGTAATAACTTTAACAGCACCACCACTAACAACTCTTGTCTCACCGTAACGTTTGTATGTCATTATGAGGTTTTCCTTGCGGAGAGAGCATACCAGAAGTAGTCAGAATGTTTAAATTGTCATTTAGAGAAAACGAATTTTTTTGTTTGTCTACAGGTACGTGTCTCCACTCCTGGAACACAATAAAATCCCTGTGCCGCAGTACTGTAGCTCGCCACAAGTGTTTACAAACCAAGACGGCTCAGCCCAGCGGTAGATAATGGAAAATTTGTGGCAAACACACTTTGACGAACCTACCTGAATCGAAGGTGACCTCGCTGATCATGATCCACCGGTTGGCGAAATGCAGCCGCAGCTTGACGAAGCGGCCGACGCGGTGGTGAAGCTTGATGGAGATGTTGCGCGAGTTCTCGAAGATGCAGTCCTCGATGTAGGTGTACGTGATGGGTTCCCCGTCGTAGTGCTTGCCGCCCACGCTGAACAGGACGTTCGCCTCTGAAAACACCTGAAAGGAAACCAATCGAATATTAATATATTTTAATAATACCGTTGGAAACAAGGGCAGGTCTTTCCGTATTTGTCAAGGCAGTCGTTGTTTCGTAGATCTCATTTGCAAAAGTCCTTTCCGAAATTCAAAAGTCAGTTAAACAGTCAATCTTACGTTCACTTCCCCTTCTTATGATACTGTCGCTGACGACATTATCGTTTACCACGTCCCTATAACAAGAATTTAAAGATCTTTCTGTGGTTATCTTCATGCAGCTCTTACAGAAAATATTATTTTGAATTTTTTGTCCTGTGTGGACTGCAAGCTCTTATGTCACATACATGGAAAACACATCTTTCAATTTATCCTCCTCTCTTTCCCATCTGCTGCTGTGGTTTACACTACACTCAATATCTGTACAGACACTATGCTTCATGTTAAAATTGTTCCTCGTTTTGACACAACAGAGAACGGTTTCACCTGGTTAAATAACAACGCTCGACTGCACACTGTTCGTCACGTGTACGTTATGCGTTCTTCAGAAACCCGTTCCCTCTGCAATTCGAGGCTCCAGAAGTTAATTACGACTATACGTTGCGCTTTACCGATGTGGATTTTCGTTATTGGTAAATGACTAACGAGGAATACCTCGAGGATAACTGCAAGACTGTAGAAGTAGGCATGATGAGGAGGAAAATGTCGCTTATAGGGACATTAAAGAGATCTTTGGACGAAAGAGTAGCAGTTGCATGAAAATTAAGAGCTCAGATGGCAAACCGCTACTAAGCACAGAAGGGAAAGCTGAAAGGTAAAAGGAATGAATACAATTTCTATTCCGGCAAATGAACTTCAAGACAATATCTTAGAAAAAGATGAAAATTATATGAAGATGAGAAAAAAGATATCGTACTGGGAGAAGAATCTGAAAGAATACTGCCAAACAAAAGTCAAAACAAGGTGCCAGTAGTAGATTAAACTAACTCAGAATTACTGACAATCCTGATAGAGGCAGAAAATGTCACATTATTCCACCTAACGTAGAAATGAAACGAAACAGGTGAAATACTCTCCGATGTCAAGAAGAATGTAATAATTGCAGTTCCAAGGACGGCAGGTACTGACCGGTGTATTTCCCAAGTATCGGTTTCGTAAGTCATAGGCTTGGGAAATCATGACAATCATTTACAGAGAAAAAATGTAGGAACACGCAAGGCAGTACTGACCGTACGACGTATGGGCAAAATCGAAGAAAGGCAAACCAACGTTTAAAGATTTGTAGCCTTAGAGAAATTATGGAAAGTTTTTGGCACCGTTAAGTGCGCTACACTCTTCACAGTTCATAAGCTGGCACATGTAGGACACAGATAATGAAAGATTAACTGCAACTTGTACAGAAAAATAACTGCAGTTATACGAGTCGAAGAACGTGCAAGGAAAGCTGTGGTTGAGAAGGGAGTGAGAGCGAGTTGTAGTCTATCCGCTATGTTATTTCCTTTGTACATTGAGAAAGTAGCAAAGGAAACCAATGAGAAATTAGGAAAAGGAAAGAAATTCAGGGAGTTCAAATAAAAACTACAAGGTTTACTGATGACGTTGCTATTCTGTCAGAGATGGCAAAAGGTCTTGGTAGATCAATTGACCGAAATGGATAATGTCTCGGAAGGAGGTTATAAGATGTACTTCAACAAAAGTAAAACAGAGGTGAAAGACTTTGGTGGAATTAAGTCGGACGGTAATGAAGGATTTAGGTTAGAAAATGAGATACTAAAAGGAACAGATTAGTTCTGTTTTAACAAAATAACTAACGATGACAGAAGTAGAATGGATATAAACTGCAGACTGGCAATAGTAAGGAAAGCATTTATGAAAATGAGTGATTTATTTACATCTAGTGTAAATTGAAATGTTTAGAAGTAAACTGTAAAAGGTGAAAGAAGAAATTTGTGGAAAGGTTTGACAACAATAAGCTATCTTTTGGTAGGACACATTCTCAGGGACGAAACAGTCACCAGTCTGGCAAAAGTGTGGAGAGTAAAAACTGTATAGAGAGACCAAGGGTTGAATACAGTAAAGAGGTTAAAATCGATGTGCGTTGCAACAGTTACGCAGAGGCGAAAAGGCTTGCGCAGAACAGACAAGCGTTGAGTGTTGCATCAAACCAGTCTTTGGACTATTTACCACAACGACAACATGTACCATAACTAGTTGCAGGAGGTATTATATCTTCAGAATGTAGGCATACGAGGGGCGTTTGAAAAGTCCGTGCAAAAATAAAAACTACTTACATGCCTGGGGTAAACCTTTTTTTATTTTTCGACATAGTCTCCTTTTAGACGACACTTCATCAACGCTGTTCTAATTTGTTGATCCCTTCCGAATAACAGAAACAGACGAACTCTGCAAATTAGCTATTAGTTGCTGCAATCACCTTCTCGTTAGAATAAAATCTTTGTCGCGCCAGCCATTTCTTCAAATTGGGGAACAAACAGTACTCTGAGGGAGTCAAGTCTGGAGAACAGAGGGACATGAAACGAGATGGAATTCTGTTTCCAATAATTTTGCGACCACAACTGCTGAGGTGTGTGCTGGTGCATTGTCGTGATGGAAAAGGACTTTTTTGCGGTCCAATCGCTGGCGTCTTTCTTGTAGCTCGAATTTCAAACGGTCCAATAACGCTGAATAATATGCACCTGTAATAGTTTTACCCTTTTCCATATAGTTGATGAGGATTATCTCTTGCGAATCCCAAAAGACATTCGCCATAATCTTTCCGGTCGAAGGAATGGTCTACGCCTTTTTTGGTGCAGATTCTCCCTCGGTAACCCATTGTTTAGATTGTTGTTTGGTCTCAGGAGTGTGGTAATGTATCCATGTTTCATCCACAGTGACGAAAGGACTGTCCTGCGAATTCTTCCAGAACAGCTCCAAACCATCCTTGCAACATTTCACACGATTCAGTTTTTGGTCAAACGAGAGGAATCGTGGAACCCATCTTGCGGATAGCTTTCTCATGTACAAATTTTTATGCAAAATATCATGTACCCGTTCATTAGATATGCCCACAGCACCAGCAATCTCACGTACCTTAAATCTTCATCATCCATCACCATATAATCCATTTTATCAATGATTTCTGGAGTCGTAACCAACACATGACGTCCAGAACGTTCAGCATCACTTGTGCCCATATGGCGAATCCGAAAATTTTGAAACCACTTATGAACTGTTATAACCGAAGGTGCAGTGTCACCGTAATGTTTATCAAGCTTCCTTTTAGTCTCTTGAGGCGTTTTGCCTTTCATAAAAAGCACTCCGTCTAGGCCACGAGTGGCACATCGGGACCATCCGACCCCCGTGTCATCCTCAACTGAGGATGCGGATAGGAGGGGCGTGTTGTCAGCACACCTCTCTTCCGGTCGTTTTGATGGTTTTCTTTGACCGGAGCCACTACTATTTCCCGAGTAGCTCCTCAATTGGCATTACGAGGCTGATTGCACCCCGAAAAATGGCAACACTGCACGGCGGCCTGGATGGTCACCCATCCAAGTGCCAGCCACGCCCGACAGCGCTTAACTTCGGTGATCTCACGGGAACGGGTGTATCCACTGCGGCAAGGCCGTTGCTTTTGCTTTTCATAAAGTAATGTTTAATCACCATACGAAATTCTTTTTCGTTCATTTTTTGACAATCACTAGACTTCCTTGATTCACACGAATGCCAAACACAAAGAAATCGACCAATATGGCTGAAACTTGGTGCGCGTTTTTCCCAAAGATGCTACTAACTAAATATGACCTCGATACGCGCCGGTGGTGCCATCTGTCTGACTTTGCACGGACTTTTCAAACGACCCTTGTACTTCACTGAATTGCCACTGTTGTTGTTGTTGTGGTCTTCAGTCCTGAGACTGGTTTGATGCAGCTCTCCATGCTATCCTGTGCAAGCTTCTTCATCTCCCAGTACTTACTGCAACCTACATCCTTCTGAATTTGTTTAGTGTATTCATCTCTTGGTCTCCCTCTACGATTTTTACCCTCCACGCTGCCCTACAATGCTAAATTTGTGATCCCCTGATGCCTCAGAACATGTCCTACCAACCGGTCCCTTCTTCTTGTCAAGTTGTGCCACAAACTCCTCTTCTCCCCAATTCTATTCAATACCTCCTCATTAGTTATGTGATTTACCCATCTAATCTTCAGCATCCTTCTGTAGCACCACATTTCGAAAGCTTCTATTCTCTTCTTGTCCAAACTATTTATCGTCCATGTTTCACTTCCATACATGGCTACACTCCATACAAATATTTTCAGAAACGTCTTCCTGACACTTAAATCTATACTCGATGTTAACAAATTTCTCTTCTTCAGAAACGCTTTCCTTGCCATTGGCAGTCTACATTTTATGTCCTCTCTACTTCGACCATCATGAGTTATTTTGCTCCCCAAATAACAAAACTCCTTTATTACTTTAAGTGTCTCATTTCCTAATCTAATTCCCATCAGCATCACCCGACTTAATATGACTACATTCCATTATCCTCGTTTTGCTTTTTTTGATGTTCATCTTATATCCTCCTTTCAAGACACTGTCCATTCCGTTCAACTGCTCTTCCAAGTCCTTTGCTGTCTCTGACAGAATACAATGTCATCGGCGAACCTCAAAGTTTTTATTTCTCCTCCATGGATTTTAATACGCACTCCGAATTTTTCTTTTGTTTCCCTTACTGCTTGCTCAACATACAGATTGAATAACATCGGGGAAAGGCTACAACCCTGTCTCACTCCCTTCCCAACCACTGCTTCCCTTTCATGTCCCTCGGCTCTTATAACTGCCATCTGGTTTCTGTACAAATTGTAAATAGCCTTTCGCTCCCTGTATTTTACCCCTGCTACCTTTAGAATTTGAAAGAGAGTATTCCCGTCAACATTGTCAAAAGCTTTCTCTAAGTCTACAAATGTAGGTTTGCCTTCCCTTAATCTTTCTTCTGAGGTAAGTCTTAAGGTCAGCATTGCCTCACGTGTTCTAATATTTCTACGGAATCCAAACTGATCTTCCCCAAGGTCGGCTTCTACTATTTTTTCCATTCGTCTGTAAAGAATTCGCGTTAGTATTTTGCAGCTGTGGCTTATTAAACTAATTGTTCGGTAATTTTCACATCTGTCAACACCTGCTTTCTTTGGGATTGGTATTATTATATTCTTCTTGAAGTCTGAGGGTATTTCGCCTGTCTGTTACCTTTTGCTCACCAAATGGTAGAGTTTTGTCAGGAGTGGCTCTCCCAAGGCTGTCAGTAGCTCTAATGGAATTTTGTCTACTCCCGGGACCTTGTTTCGACTCAGGTCTTTCAGTGCTCTGTCAAATTCTTCACGCAGTATCACATCTCCCATTTCATCCTCATCTACATCCTCTTTCATTTCCATAATACTGTACTCAAGAACAGATTACCAGATACGAAACAGTCGTCAATCTGTCAACGGGAGAAAGTGTATGGTGTAAAATCTGTACAGAGAGACCAAGGGATGAATACAGTAAACAGGTTAAAATCGATGTGCGTTGCAATAGTTACGCAGAGAAGAAAAGTCTTGCGCAGAATAGACAAGCGTTGAGTGTTGCATTAAACCAATCTTGGGGTTATAGATCACAACAACAACAAAATGTAACATAACTAGTTGCAGGAAGTATTATATCTTCAGAATGTAGGCATACTTCACTGACTTGCTGCTACAATACCACAAATCGAAACGTTGCAGCTTCCATGTTCTGGTTGGAGTCCCTGCTGTTCGTCTTCGCGTTATTACTGCTTTCTCGATTTAACTGGCAACGATAGGCGGGGTGGCACTTTTAATGGCGTTGGCCGGACGCGTCGGCGCGCTGTAGGCGGTCGTAAACATAGGATCGGTGTCGCGGGGCGTCGCTTGGCGGCGTCGCATGCCGGTCACGTCACGTATTGTGCGCGCTCAGACTGCTGACGCTGCCGGAAGCTCCGCGGGTAGCGGTTCCGGCCACCCCCACACCACACCACAAAGGTGCCGCCTCTCCCCAGCATCCCGAAACAGTGGCATTAATCTTAACAAAACGCCCCGTTGGAACAAAGTGCAGTAGCGGCTTCAATACCCATTGTATTTGGGATACATGAGCATTTCTCATATCAGAAAACACACTGGCGGAAAGTAAAATCAGAATATTGTCTTAGGGTTTCCCAAACAACTCATAAATTATACAAATGATGTACTTAAAACGTTTCCTTTTACTGAAGAAAAGCTCAAGCGATTATCACGTACGGTTGTATGTACCAATGATGAAAGACCCTTATTGGTAAATGGTATAGTCCCCAAGGCCGGAAACGGAAGCTTTGACATCTTGGGACTACATTATTACACAGCTTCTCGACTTGCTCGTGTAGTTCTATAAGACATATACGAGGCGTATTTTTTAAGTAAGTACCGTTTTGAAAATAAAAAAAGACATGCTAAGATATCTCAATAATTTTATTTTTACATGAAAGCCTGTACCTTAATCTACTTTTCTACATAATTTCCGTCAATATCGAGGTCCTTGTCATAACGTTGTACCACTTTCTGAATACCCTCCTCATAGAAGTCTGCCGCTTGACTTGTTAACCACTGCATCACCACTGTTTTGTCTTCGTCATCGTCTTAAAGACGCTGACCGCCCAGGTGTTTCTTCAAGTGTGGGAACATATGGTAGTCACTGGGCGCAAGATCGGGGCTGTACGGAGGATGGTCTAGAATTTCCCATCGAAAAGATGTGATGAGATCTTTGGTCTGATTCGCCACATGCGGACGGGCATTGTCTTGCAGCAAAACAATGCCCTTGCTCAACTTCCATGGACTGTTGCTTTGATTCTGGTGTGACGTAGGCCACCCTTGTTTCATCGCCCGTAACAATTTCGCTTAAGAAAGCATCACCGTCGTTGTTGTACAGCTCAAGGAAAGTCAATGCACTGTCTAAACGTTTGGTTTTGTGGATATCCTTCAACATTTTCGGTACCCAACGTGCGCACAATTTTCGGTAACTCAAGTGCTCGGGCACAATGCCATACAAAACACTACGAGACACATTAGGAAAGCCATCCCGCAAGGAGGAAATCGTAAAGCGTCTGTTTTCTTTCACATTATTGTCCACTGCCGTTTCCAAACTTTCATTAACGACCGAAAGACGCCCACTCCGTCGTTCACCACGCACATTTGTGCGGCCATCTTTAAATGCTCTCACCCACTTTCCTACCGTTCCATCGCTCATAATGTTTTCTCCTAAACTGCGCAGATCTCACGATGAGTATCGATCGCTTTTAGGCCTTTAGCACTAAGAAATCTTTAACAGCCCGTACTTCACAGTCGGTGGGACTCACGATTATCGGAAGCATCTTACTCAGTGCACAACGTAAGCAAGGAAGAATCAGACTGTAATGGCGTCAGTGCGCATATTAAGGTACAGGCTTTCATGTACGAGGGTAGTTCAATAAGTAATACAACACATTTTTTTTCTCGGCCAATTTTGGTTGAAAAAACCGGAAATGTCTTGTGGAATATTTTCAAACATTCCCGCTTCGTCTCGTATAGTTTCATTGACTTCCGACAGGTTGCAAACAACGGGCAGTGATCGAGTTTCTTTTGGCGGAAAACCAGGGCATTTCAGATATTCATAGGTGCTTGCAGAATGTCTACGGTGATCTGGCAGTGTACAAAAGCACGGTGAGTCGTTGGGCAAAGCGTGTGTCATCATCGCCGCAAGGTAAAGCCAGAATGTCTGATCTCCCGCGTGCGGGCCGGCCGTGCACAGCTGTGACTCCTGCAATGGCGGAGCGTGCAAACACACTCGTTCGAGATGATCGACGGATCACCATCAAACAACTCAGTGCTCAACTTGACATCTCTGTTGGTAGTGCTGTCACAATTGTTCACCAGTTGGGATATTCAAAGGTTTGTTCCCGCTGGGTCCCTCGTTGTCTAACCGAACACCATAAAGAGCAAAGGAGAACCATCTGTGCGGAATTGCTTGCTCGTCATGTGGCTGAGGGTGACAATTTCTTGTCAAAGATTGTTACAGGCGATGAAACATGGGTTCATCACTTCGAACCTGAAACAAAACGGCAATCAATGGAGTGGCGCCACACCCACTCCCCTGCCAAGAAAAAATTTAAAGCCATACCCTCAGCCGGTAAAGTCATAGTTACAGTCTTCTGGGACGCTGAAGGGGTTATTTTGTTCGATGTCCTTCCCCATGGTCAAACGATCAACTCTGAAGTGTATTGTGCTACTCTTCAGAAATTGAAGAAACGACTTCAGCGTGTTCGTAGGCACAAAAATCTGAACGAACTTCTCCTTCTTCATGACAACGCAAGACCTCACACAAGTCTTCGCACCCGAGAGGAGCTCACAAAACTTCAGTGGACTGTTCTTCCTCATGCACCCTACAGCCCCAATCTCGCACCGTCGGATTTCCATATGTTTGGCCCAATGAAGGACGCAATCCGTGGGAGGCACTACGCGGATGATGAAGAAGTTATTGATGCAGTACGACGTTGGCTCCGACATCGATCAGTGGAATGGTACCGTGCAGGCATACAGGCCCTCATTTCAAGGTGGCGTAAGGCCGTAGCATTGAATGGAGATTACGTTGAAAAATAGTGTTGTGTAGCTAAAAGATTGGGGAATAACCTGGTGTATTTCAATGCTGAATAAAACAACCCCTGTTTCAGAACAAAAATGTGTTGCATTACTTATTGAACTGCCCCCGTACAAATAAAATTATTGTGATATCTTAGCACGCCTTCTTTTAATTTCAAAACGGTACTTACTTAAAAAACACGCCTCTTAGATGGACTTGTCCCGCGATTCAATAGCCAAATCATGCCCCACACGTGCTTCGTCGGGGACAAGACAGGCACTCGTGCCGGTGCTGAAAGTATCTGTACGTTTTGTAGAGCTCGAATGATGTCTGGGAGACCATCTTCTGGTGAAACAGTACATCAGTTTATGATATTTCCTGTACCTACTGTCCCTTTCATTCATACCATATCTAACATGAACAGCTAATATTATTCTCACAGTAAATAATTCTTGGCGTAAACCACTGATCGTCAAAGCCACTAATTTACTCGTCCTTCTCTAACGATAGCCAAGAGCACGCTGTATATTTATAACGGTCAGTAAAATAAGAACGAGAAAGATCGAAAAATACTAAGTAAACTATTATTTCATAGATAATAACTTTAATACGTGTATCCGACTGTGAGAGAAGATGGGAAATGTCTTTACGGAAAAAGGTTTGCAGTTACCTGTGAAACCATTGCGCCTAGGTGTGCACGCCTTCGTCCGAATCAAGTCGACGACAACGAATTCCTTTCTTCAGGTCTCCAAAAATATGGAAACTGCATTGGTAAAGATTGGGACTCTATGGAGGAGCAGTCCATATTAGATATGGCAAGAATAAAACGGACAATAGGCACAGGCAATATCATGTACTGTTTCAACAGAAAATGGTTGTCCAGACATCATGCGAGCTCTACACGATGTGCGGATACTTCCCAGCGAAATATCTGGAGCGTAGTCGGAACAGTCTGGCAACATGTGGGTGGGCATTACGCTGCAACAGAATAATGCCGTCTGTCGACATTCAAGGGCGTTTGCACGTGATAGTGCGCTTCAATTGATGCAGCGTCCAAGTACCGCTGCTCTTCAATTGTGGCGCAATGTTCCAGAAAGTCAAAGAGGAATGAGGCCTTGAAGTCAAAGGAAAAGGTCATCAAGACTTTCCGAGAGCTGGCGTGCTTGTTGTTTTGACCACGTTTTAGCAATTTCGCTGGGAAGCCCTTGTACATCCTCCATATAGTCCCGATATCTGCCACTGCGATTTCCTCATTTTTGAAGTTATGAAAAAAGACATTCGTGGCCTTCGATTTCATTGAAAGAGGTGCACACCTGGGTACAGTTATTATTCGACAAGCAAGCGCAAAAGTTTTTCCACGAAGGCGTTAACAGCCAACATGGATGAATCTATGAACAGTTATGACGGATACTTTTGATGTAATAAATAGTTTACTTACTTTTTCCTCCTGTCTCGTTTTCATTTCATTATACCTCTTTCATACAGTTCATACAGTTCAGCGTGAGATTCATAGTCTTGTAACCTATAACTGCTGTCAAATGAATGACTTCGGCTGCTAAATGGAGTGCATAACACATTTTCTGGTCACTTTTTTATTCTGCCTGGCATCCGGTATTGATGTTAGTTGCAAAGCTGAAATGACATACGAGTTTCTTTGCCTGACTTGTTGTAGACTGAACCGCGTAATGTTGAACATTTCAATTACATTGCATCCGACTCCGAGGCCGACCACTACTCAACTCTACATCTACATCTACATCTATATCCATACTCCGCAAGCCACCTGACGGTGTGTGGCGGAGGGTACCTTGAGTACCTCTATCGGTTCTCTCTTCTATTCCAGTCTCGTATTGTTCGTGGAAAGAAGGATTGTCGGTATGCCTCTGTGTGGGCTCTAATCTCTCTGATTTTATCCTCATGGTCTCTTCGCGAGATATACGTAGGAGGGAGCAATGTACTGCTTGATTCCTCGGTGAAGGTATGTTCCCGAAACTTTGACAAAAGCCCATACGGAGCTACTGAGCGTCTCTCCCGCAGAGTCTTCCACTGGAGTTTATCTATCGTCTCCCTAACGCTTTCGTGATTACTAAATGATCCTGTAACGAAGCTCGCTGCTCTCCGTTGGATCTTCCCTATCTCTTTTATCAACCGTATCTGGTACGGATCCCACACTGCTGAACAGTATTCAAGCAGTGGGGGAACAATCGTACTGTAACCTACTTCCTCTGTTTTCGGATTGCATTTCATTAGGATTCTTCCAATGAATCTCAGTCTGGCATCTGCTTTACCAACGATCAGCTTTAGATAATCATTCCATTTTGAATCACTCGCAATGCCTACTCCCAGATAATTTATGGAATTAACTGCTTCCAGTTGCTGACCTGCTATATTGTAGCTAAATAATATGGGATCTTTCTTTCTATGTATTCGCAGCACATTACAATTGTCTACATTGAGATTCAATTGCCATTCTCTGCACCATGAGTCAATTCGCTGCAGATCCTCCTGCATTTCAGTACAATTTTCCATTGTTAAAACCTCTCGATATACCACAGCATCATCCGCAAAAAACCTCAGTGAACTTCCGATGTCATACACCAGGTCATTTATGTATATTGTGAATAGCAACGGTCCTACGACACTCCCCTGCGGCACAACTGAAATCACTCTTACTTCGGAAGACTTCTCTCCATTGAGAATGACATGCTGAGTTCTGTTATCTGGGAACTCTTCAATCCAATCACACGATTGGTCTGATAGTCCATATGCTCTCACTTTGTTCATTAAACGACTGTGGGGAACTGTATCAAACGCCTTGCGGAAGTCAAGAAACACGGCATCTACCTGTGAACCCGTGTCTATGGCCATCTGAGTCTCGTGGACGAATAGCGCGAGCTGGGTTTCACACGACCGTCTTTTTCGAAACCCATGCTGATTTCTACAGAGTAGAGATCTAGTCTCCAGAAAAGTCATTATACTCGAACATAATACGGCTTCCAAAATTCTACAACTGATCGCTATATATCTATAGGTCTATAGTTCTGCACATCTGTTCGGCGTCCCTTCTTGAAAACGGGGATGACCTGTGCCCTTTTCCAATCCTTTGGAACGCTACGCTCTTCTAGAGACCCACGGTACACCGCTGCAAGAAGGGGGGCAAGTTCCTTCACGTACCCTGTGTAAAATCGAACTGATATCCCATCAGGTCCAGCGGCCTTTCCTCTTTTGAGCGAGTTTAATTGTTTTTCTATCCCTCTGTCGCCTATTTCGATATCTACCATTTTGTCACCTGTGCGACAATCTAGAGAAGCAACTACAGTGCAGCCTTCCTCTGTGAAACAGCTTTGGAAAAAGACATTTAGTATTTCGGCCTTTAGTCTGTCATCCTCTGTTTCAGTACCAGTTTGGTCACAGAGTGTATGGACATTTTGTTTTGATCCACCTACCGCTCTGACATAAGACCAAAATTTCTTAGGATTTTCTGCCAAGTCAGAACATAGGACTTTACGTTCGAATTCATTGAACGCCTCGCGCATGACCCTCCCCACATTACATATCGCTTCGGGTAATTTTTGTTTGTCTGCAAGGCGTTGGCTATGTTTATGTTTGCTGTGAAGTTCCCTTTGCTTCCGCAGCAGATTTACAACGCGGCTGTTGTACCACGGTGGCTCTTTTCATCTCTTACGATCTTGCTTGGCACATACTCATCTAACGCATATTGACGATGATTTTGAACTTTGTCCACTGATCCTCAACACTATCTGTACTTGAGACAAAACTTTTGTGTTGAGTCGTCAGGTACTCTGAAATCTGCTTTTTGTCACTTTTGCTAGACAGAAAAATCTTCCTACCTTTTTTAATATTTGTATTTACGGCTGAAATCATCGATGCAGTAACCGCTTTCCGATCGCTGATTCCCTGTTCTGCGTTAACTGTTTCAAATAGTTCCGGTCTTTTTGTCACCAGAAGGTCTAATACGTTATCGCAACGAGTCGGTTCTCTGTTTAATTGCTCAAGGAAGTTTTCAGACAAAGCACTTAAAAAAATTTCACTGGATTCTTTGTCCCTGCCACCAGTTATGAACGTTTGTGTCTCCCAGTCTATACCCGGCAAATTAAAATCTCCACCCACAACTATAACATGGTGGGGAAATCTACTCGAAATATTTTCCAAATTATTCTTCAGGTGCTCAGCCACAACAGCTGCTGAGCCAGGGGGCCTATAGAGACATCCAATTACCATGTCTGAGCCTGCTTTAACCGTGACCTTCACCCAAATTATTTCACATTTCGGATCTCCGTCAATTTTCTTCGATACTATCGCACTTCTAATCGCTATAAACACGCCTCCCCCTTCACTGTCCAGCCTGTCTCTGTGGTATACATTCCAATCTGAGTTTAGGATTTCATTACTGCTTACATCTGGTTTCAGCCAACTTTCTGTCCCTAGTACTATGTGGGCATTGTGACCGTTTATTAATGAGAGCAGTTCTGGGACCTTTCTATAGACGCTCCTCCAGTTTACTATTAGCACATTAATATTGTTATTTCCTGTTGCATTTTGCCTACTCCTACCTTGCCGCGTCTCAGGAGGCATCTTGTCGGGCCTAGGGAGGGAATTCTCTAACCTAAAAAACCCCCATGTGCACTCCACACGTACTCCGCTACCTTTGTAGCCGCTTCCGGCGTGTAGTGCACGCCTGACCTATTCAGGGGGACCCTGCATTTCTCCACCCGATAGCGGAGGTCGAGAAATTTGCACCCCAGATCTCCGCAGAATCGTCTGAGCCTCTGGTTTAAGCCTTCTACTTGGCTCCAAACCAGAGGACCGCGATCGGTTCTGGGAACGATACTACAAATAGTTAGCTCAGATTCCACCCCGCGAGCGAGGCTTTCCGCCTTCACCAACTCCGCCAACCGCCTGTACGAACTGAGGATGACCTCTCAACCCAGACGGCAGGAGTCATTGGTGCCGACATGCGCAACAATTTGCAGTCGGGTGCACCCAGTACGTCTGCTACCTACGGAGGCCAGAGATCGACTCAATGTAAGATCAGTTCCGTTATGACTTTCTACTGATCTTCGTACGTCTGCGTCAACTAATGCAGGTGATCGCGTTACAATGCAATCTCCAAGTATTACCTTAAAGTTGCGCTTATTACTGATTTCTATATCACTGATATTGAGGCTTTTCTTCTGCGTCTTAGTTTCTTAGCTATTAACTACTTTTAACAGAATTATGTTATGTAGTTATATGTTTGAATGTTGCAGTGACTGCAGCGCTATGACCAGCCAATGCTTCTCTCGATGTACTTCCGTACGCGGCAGCCTGTAGCTACAGCAGTTGTGATGTAGATCTGTCTGCTACCTAGCAAGCCACATGACACAGGCAGATCGTCTTGTACGAGATTTTCAAATGGTTCGTTCGGTTACGCAAAAGGCGACTGGTCCAATGCAAAAGACTTGAACGAAAATGATCGGATATGAAAGTGTTGGTTCTGACCAAAACGTGAGAAGTTTCCTGGCGCCAGAATGTCAGTGAAGCGCCAAAGAAACTGGTATAGGCATGTGAATTCAAATACAGAGATAAGTTAACAGGCAGAATACGGCGCTGCGGTCGGTAAGGCCTATACAAAACAAGGAGTGTCTGGCGCGATTGTTAAATCAGTTACTGCTTCTACAATGGCAGATTATGAAGATTTAAGTCAGTTTGAACGAGGCGTTACATTCGGCGCACGGGCGATGGGACACAGCATCTCCGAGGTAGCGATGAAGTGCGGATTTTCCCATACTACCATTTCAAGACAGTGCCATCAGCATCAGGAATCCGGTAAGACATCATATCTCCGACATCGCTGCGGGCAGAAGAAGATCGTGCAAGATCGGGACCAAGGACGACTGAAGAGAATAAAAAAAAATGGGTCTGGGCACCATGGGACTTAACATCTAAGGTCATCAGTCCCCAAGAACTTACAGCTACTAAACCTAACTAACGCAAGGACATCACACACATCCATTCCCGAGGCAGGATTCGAACCTGCGACCGTATCGGTCACGCGGTTCCAGACTGAAGCGCCTACAACAGCTCGGCCACAACTGCCGGCCTGAAGAGAATCGTTTAACGTGACACAATTGCAACCCTTCCGCAAAATTGGTGCGAATTTCAATGCTGGGCCACCAACAAGTGTAAGCGTGCGAACCATTTAACCAAACAGCATCGATACCGGCTTTCGGAACCGAAGGCTCACTCCTGTACCCTGATGACTGCACGACACAAAGCTTTAATCCTCGCTTAGGCCCTTCACCACCGAAATTGGACTGTTTATGACAGGAACATGTTGCCTAGTCGGACGAGTCTCGTTTCAAACGCTATCGAGCGGATGGACGTCAACGGGTATGGAGATAACCTCATGAACCCATGGGCTCTGCATGCCAGCCGGGGAGTGTTCAAGCTGGTGGAGGCTGTGTAATGGTGTGGGGCGTGCGCAGTTGGAGTGACCCCTGACACGTCTAGATACGATTCTGACAGGTGTCACGTACGTAAGCTTCCTGTCTGATCACCTGCATCCATTCATGTCCATTGTGCATTTTGACGGACTTGGGCAATTTCAGCAGGACAATGAGACACCGCACACATCCAGAATTGCTACACAGTGGCTCCAGGAACATTCTTCTGAGTTTAAACACTTTCGCTGGCAACCAAACTTCCCATAAATGAACCTTATTGACCATATCTGGGACGCCTTTCAATTTGCTGTACAGAAGAGATCACTCGTACTCTTACGGATTTATAGACATCCCTGCTGGATTCATGGTGTCAGTTCCCTTCAGCACTACTTCAGACATTAGTCAAGTCGATGACACGTCGTGTTGCGGCACTTCTGCGTGCTCGCGGAGACTCTACACTACATTAGGCAGATGTATCAATTTCTTGGCTGTTTAGTGTTGGTACCGAGGATTGGTCAGTGTTACCACCTCAAAAACGAAAGGTGTCTGAGAGTTACACCTTATGGAATATCGTCTCAAGTTATGTGATTGGATTCGTGATTTCCTGTGAGAGAGGTCAAAGTTCGCAGTAACTGACAGAAAGTAGTCGAGTGAAACGCAAGTGACTTCTGGCGTTCCCCAAGGTAGTGTTAGAGGCCCTCCATTGTTTCTTATGTACATAAACGATTTAGGTGACAATCTGAGCAGCCGTCTTAGGTTGTCTGCAGATGACGCAGTCGTTTAGCGTCTAGTAAGGACATCAGAACATCAAAACCAATTGCAAAACGATTTAGAAAATATATCTGTATGGTGCATAAATTGGCAGTTGACCCTCAATAATGAAAAGTGTGAGGTCATCCATATGAGTGAATCCGTTAAACTTCGGTTACACGACAGATCAGTCGAATATAAAGGCCGCAAATTCCACTAAACACCTAGGAATTACAATTGCGAACAACATGAATTGGAAAAATGTATAGAAAATGTTGCGGGGAAGGCGAACCAAAGATTGCGTTTTATTGGCAGAACACTTAGAAGATGCGGCAGACCTACTAAGGAGACTGCCTACACTACGCTTGTATGTCCTCTATTGTACTGCTGCCCTGCGTGGGATTCTTACCAGATAGGATTAACGGAGTACATCGAGAAAGTTCAAAGAAAGCCAACATGTTTTGTATTATCGCGAATTAGAGGAGAGAGTGTCAGTGTCATAATACAGGTTTTTGAGTGTGCATCATTAAAACAAAGGCGTTTCGCGTTCCGGCGGTATCTTCACCACCTTTCAATCACCAACATTCTCCTCCCAATGAGAAATTATTTTTCTGACGCCGACCTACATAGCGAGAAACAATCATCATTATGAAATAAGGGAAGTCAATGCTCGCATGGAAAGATACAGGTGTTCGGTTTTCAAGTGTGCTGTTAGAGATTGGAATAATAGAGAATTAGTGTGAAGGTGGTTCGATGAACGCTCTGCCAGTGTGTTTTGCAGAGTATTCTTGTAGATATAGATGTAGATGCAGATGTGACAAACAAAACTACAGTCCAGGAGTGGCCCATTACGTCTTGAACGAGTGAACTCTTTGGGGTCAACGATGACCACATCAGTGTAGTGAGCATCCCTTGAACATGGGATAGGTTAGATTTTCATCTTTCTAGGCATTTTCATCTTTCTAGACCACGGAGCATTATTGCATCCTTTTGGTGACACTCTGTCGGAAGCAGTGAAGCCATGCATGTTGATGCTTTGTTGCGAGTGGAAGACGGGCTCGAGATGTGCGTGCCCATAGTCTCTCTGGAATGGTAACGGATTTGCAAGCGTTCGTGTTGACATTTCTGGTGTCATATGTTTTATACTGACTGTGCTGTGGAAGCAGTACAGTTTTCAATACTGCCTTTACAATACTACGATTGCATCCTTCCTACAATAGGGGGTTTGTAGATGTCCAGACCCCCTATCTACTAGTCTGAGAGTGTACATGTTCATGACCACCAATGTGAGAATGTTCACGATCACACTGTTGCCAACTTAGTTGCATAAGAGTTGTGGCACGTTAAACGTTCTGGAATCGTCAGAGTCCGACTCCCATCAAAGTCACTCAGTTGGCCCCAGGAAACAAGAGGGCATCTCTGCAACATGTTGACCTTTCGTTCTTTACGCTTCCACCACATTATCCACACAGTCCCAGACTTTCCTTTTTAAAGAGCAGATGCAGAAGGTGCTCTGGTCTGCTGGCGGGCACCTTATACTGTTTCACAAGCTGCGACATGGTCGCGAGGAAACAGTGACCCGTATATGTAATAAGTTTCCTTTAATTTACGTCTATGGTCACAAACTTTTTGTTCACAGATTACCGGTTTCGGTCTTTAATGACCATCACCAGATCCGTTTCATAAAAACGAAGTCCTAATGTACTGCAGCCATAGTGGCATCGTCAAATGTTAAATGCGGAATCAGCACCAGCATCGCCAAATACATATAAATTACATCATATGCACGATTCATGTTGTCAGTAGTACTACAGTTTAACACAACTGTTCATGAATGATGATGAAATGATGTGGACAACACAAACACCCAGTCATATCGAGGCTTCATGGTTGGAGTCTCCCACTATGACATCTTCCAGCAGGATAACTGTCTTTGCTGCAAGGTGAGAATCGTGCTCCAGTGGTTTAAAGGGTATTGTAGTGAACTCACATTGATGTCGTGGCCAATAGACGTGCCTGATCTGTACCCATTGGAACACATGTTGGGCGCCAGCTTTATGCCTGTAAACCACCAAGCTGTAATTTGCCAGAATTGCTTGACCTGTGCGTAGACATCTGATGCTACACACTTATGGAATCCTGTCAATGTCTTGCAGAATCCATGTCAACCAAGAAGATGTCTATGATACAATTAACATCCTCTGTGTGCAACTAACTTCCTTTTGGCGAGTTATGGACACTGAATGTTGGATGAGGACTCAACAAGTCGTCCATGCAACAGTCATGCGATTCCTGGTTCAGAAGGTCTCAATTGGCCCTCTATGTGATCCCGGAGATATGCGTTATTCTCAAACCATCGGATTTCCGTAGCACTAGTATGATTTTTTGCGATGGGCACCTATCTTGTAGAAAATATTATACTCGGTAGGAAATACACCAGCTGTGAATGATTGATATGACTTAGTCGTCTTTTTCTTGTTTTTAGACCTGTGTTCCACAGTCGCAGTTTTACAAGCTTTGTGGGACATACATCGTTTTTTGCAACTATAGTAAAAGTCTTACTAGGACCAGATTCGATTCGTTTATTTTAAAGCATCTTGGGCGGACAGGTTTTTGCCACGTAATTAATTCCTTGAAGTTCTGCACAAACAGATGTTCGGGTTTCTCTGACCAGCGGCGGTCTACGACACGTCTGACGACGAAGAATAGCGCTGGTGGAGGCGTAAGTGTTTCAGAGTCCACTTTTCAGCCTACACCGCTAAACATGACCATCCACAGCAGACAACTCCTCGTGTTCCGTTAACCGACACAACGCCATTGTCAATTACAGTTGTAGTGGGCATGGGATCATTGAGACTGGAGCACGAATAAAGCGAAACGTCGCGCAAGACCGGAAGAATCATGTTTCTGGTTACATCAAGTCGATGGTTATGCCGGTATACAGAGTCATCCAAGCTATCTTCTACTCAAGACGTACGCCGAGAGAGTGATGAGAAAACAATCGATTCAGTCGGTTGTTGGAAAACAATCGACTCAGTCGGTGGAAGTTTTACATATTGATCGAATTATTCATTCATCTTTTGAGTGAAACCAGTCTATGAGAGCAACTGAATGGAAACAATCGAATCAGTCGGTTGTAGTTTTACATATCGGCGAGATTTTTATTATTCATTTATTCCTTTCGCGTGAAACTAATCTCTGAGAGCAAATCAAAACAGTCGACACAACAGTGACGTTTTGCGTACTGACGGAGTTCTTATTCATTGGCTCCTTTTCAAGTGAAACCATTTTTTCTGCCAGCTGAAGCTTGTATTCATTTGTTCAATCTACTGAAAGCACTGTTTAGTGGTTTAGCTGACCGAGTTGCTCAGTTATTCTTCTGAGTGAACCCAGTTTGTCGTACTTTCAATCAGTGAAGTGAAGCAGTACAATAAAACTGAGGTGTACATCACATAGCCTCATGTGTAACCGAAGAAAAGCAATAAACGCACTCGTTTCATTATTTACTAGAAGACCAATTCTAGTTTTCACCTTTTAAAACTGATGAATAGGTAGGTGTGCATTAAATTGGTCTAGGTTTATGCGGAGTTAACATTGGCAGTTCAATGGAGAGTAACCATATGAGTTCTTTCAGGGGTATGTAAAGAAGAAAGGAACATTGACACATTTTTTTTACCACTGGTTTTCGGTTCGTTTGACAGAAAGATATGATGATGTCCATAAATTAAAATAACAAACAATCTGGGATGCCTGTGTCGCGAACGCTCCATGGAAGCGTCCTGCGGCTGCCAGGGCCAGGGGTACAACCGGAATGAGGAGGTGGCGCGTTGGCCAGCCGCCGCTCTATACAGCGCAGTCAAGGCAGTCCTCTGGTCGCTCCGACTACCGCGGCACCTCCTCGCACCGGCTGTAACCCTGGCCCTGGCAGCTGCAAGCGGAGGTTACGGAGGCGGCGCCACACGCTCGCTCCCAAACGATCGATCGATCCCTCAAGGAACAAGGTGAAGAAGAAATTGCAAAACGATTTAGAAAAGACATCCATCTGTATGTTGCGAAAATTGGAAATTGACCCTAAATAACGAATAGTCATCCACATGAGTCCTAAAAGGAATCTATTTAAACTTCGGTTACACGACCCGGCCGAAGTGGCCGAGATGCTCTAGGTGCTTCAGTCTGGAACCGCGCGACTGCTATGGTCGCAGGTTCGAATCCTGCCTCGGGCATGGATGTGTGTGATGTCCTTAGGTTATTTAGATTAAAGTAGTTCTAAGATCTAGGGGACTGATGACCTCAAAATCTAAATATTTAGGAATTACAATTACGAACAACTTTAAATTGCAAGGAATACACAGAAAATGTTGTGGGGAAGGCTAACCAAAGACTGCGTTTTATTGGTAGGACACTTATAAAATGTAACAGATCTACTAAGGAGACTGCTTGTCCGTCCTCTTTTAGAATAATGCTGCGCGGTGTTGGATCCTTACCACATACGATTGACGGAGTAGTGCGTAAAAGTTCAAAGTAGGGCAGAACGTTTTGTATTACCGCGAAATAGGGGAGAGAGTGTCACTGAAATAATACAGGATTTTGGATGGACATCATTAAAACAAAAGCATTTTTCGTTGCGGAGGAACCTTCACACGAAATTACAATCACCAGCTTCCTACTGTGAATGCGAAAATATTTTGTTGACGCCGACCTACATAGGGAGAAACGATCATAATGATAAAATAAGGGAAATCAGAGCTCGTACGGAAAGATGCAGGTGTTCATTCTTTCCGCGCACAATACGAGATTGGAATAATTGAGAATTGTGGTGAACCTTCTGCCAGACACTTAAAGGTGATTTGCAGAGTATCCATATAGATGTAGACGAAAATCACTCAAGCCCAGAGACTGAGGGAAAAATTCATATAGCGGTTCAACCGACAGGGACGAGACAGTCGTTTCTCTCGCATTGAATGAAAGCATTCATGTAACGGACGCAACGCATGGAGACTTGTTTTTGTCTAGCGTGGAGTGAAACCATGGAAACCCAGTGAATGAGTGAAAGCATTCATGTAGCTGACATGGCCGCAGGGACTAGTTTCATGCGGTTGTTTCATTCGACTGAAAAAAACCGACTGAATGAAAACGCAATCGAGTAACTAGTAGATTGTTAAGAAAAGTTGGTTGTACCATCACTACACCGTACCACGGACTCAGGCCGGTGGGGACAGTATTGTGCTACGGTTCACCTGCATCCCTTCATGCTCCATTTTCTCCACAACAGTGAAGCCATTTTCCAGCAGGATACCTGTCCGTGTCACAAGGCAAGAAACTTGCTATAGTGCTACGAGGACCATGATAGAGAACTGACATTGATATATTGGCCACGACAAAATTCAACTTATCTGGGTGCTGTCGAGCGCCAACTCCGTGCCCACAAATCACCCTCAAGTAATTTCCGGGAACTACGTAATCTGTACAACGTACTTTGCGAAACTACCAAGCACTTGTAGCTTCCATGCAACACGGAATCGCTGTTGCACCGTGTTACAAGGTGGATCTTCATGCTGTTAGATACATAGCCATGATATTTTGACTTGTAAGTGTTGATCATCGAACTACGATCTATCCAGACAATCGACTACAAAACAAAAATAACACCTGATTTGTAACAGCTGCACCATAGACTTAATTTTGTGCTGTATACTGTGCACATTAGCAGTGGTCAAAATTATAGTTAATTTAAGAATGAAGAAACTGATTCATTGGTACTTTTTCCAATCATTTACAATTTACAAAATAATTTGTTTACGCGAAATTTGAATCTGAGAGCTATAATTTTCCGAACAGGAAATCAGTTATAGGAACAAGTGTTGGTGCAGCCCGCGGTTTTCAACTGTATTTTATTGCAACATGCTTCTAACAAGCGAAGAATCAAAAACATCAGCTAATATTATGAGTTATTAAGAGTTTATTTTTCATTCTCAGTAACAAATAAAAATACTTACAGAGACTGTAATATTTTAAGATGTGCTTAATTTTAATTGACGTCGGTGAATTCGGCTGTCAGCTGTCAGGTTTGCCGATTACGTCAGGCGGACAAAGGTACGTAGCGCGGCCAGTGCGAGGTTAATAGGAGTGAGAAGTGGAATATTTTATTGCTTGTCTTCCGTTGTTGACAAATCACGAGCGTGCGCAGATAGCACCGATGAGCTGTTATGGTATAAATTTCGAAAAGAAGTAACATGGATTCGCGATTGTGCATTATAGGGATGGTCATCTTCAAATGCGGTACACGTCTGTAACAAGTAATATTAAATCACGTTAAAGCTGTTGTAGTACACTGCAGTGTGTAAAAGAAAAATGACATTTAAAGCATACAGTAAACACTTGTGACCGTGTCGTACACTGCAAGCAGTTTTTAGTTAATATAACATACGAGACACATGTTCAGGAAAAAAAAGAAAGAAAAAAAACGGAACACTTAGAATGACTAGAGATAGGACGTTCGTTCATATTCACAGGACATGTAAATTAGTATTTTCTGCAGAAATGATTATCATTTCAGTCACTTCGATTCTGCATGTGTCTTGTTGCCTACTACGCACCGGATTCGCCGTTGTCCCTGATACTTGTTCCATGCGAGATGGCATCGTCGTGTGTAAGGCGTGAATGGCGTCCCATGGTACAACCACCCATGCTGCATTCCCCTGGCTTCAAAGTTTATCTGTGGTGGTTAGCAGCGGGTCACAGCGGTGCACCTGTTTGTTTCACGATGTCCCACACTGTTTCGATTCGGGACAAGTCTGGTGATCTTCTGGGCTAAGGCAAAAGGCTGACATCTTCTGACACCAAGGAGGCATGTGTTCATGCAGCAGCTTGTGGTACGGTGTTGTTTTGCTGATAAACGCCATCTTGCAGAAAGGGTATGTCTACGGCTCACTGGATGTCATTCACGTAGGTCACAACGTCCTGGACACCCACTAACTATTCAAATGGCTCTGAGCACTATGGGACTTAACATCTGAGGTCATCAGTCCCCTAGAACTTAGAACTAGCGGTCGCGCGGTTCCAGACTGAAGCGCCTAGAATCGCTCGGCCACTCCGATCGGCCCACTAACTGTGGGTGTTGTAGTAGTACCCAATAGAAACGTATACCATAAGGCCTTCAGTTGGCGCTGTATGCCTTGTTCGAAAGCAGTCACTGTGATGCTGCTCCCCCTCTCTGCTGCGAACCAAAATGTGGCTACCATTTTCAATCAAACAGAACCTCGAATCGTCTAAAAACAGTATCTGATACCATTTCTGTCCTCACAGACGACGTTCCATTCACCATTGCCATCTAACACGTTTCTTCACATTCGTCTCTGACAGGTAGAGAAGTGGATGACGCGCACCTACCCCATGCCGTGATAAACGGCGACGAACTGTCACCCCTGATAGTGTGCCATGTGTTCCACTGTTGCTCCAGAGCCGAGAAGGACGCAGATCGGTCCTGCGATGCCATTTGTATGAGGTGTCGATTCGATCTTCTTTTTTTGGGTGACGGTCTGGGGGGGGGCGGAGGGGGGGAGGTGTTACCTGACCCATCTCGTCGTGTTCTACGGCCTTCTGTGAATCATTCTGCACATACCTGTTCCACTGGCGAAACACTTCCTCCCACATGAGTAGCAATTTCCCAGGGAGATGAATCACATTCTCTGATGCGAATAATGCGCCCTCCTTCAAACCCTCTGATTTGACGGTGCGTTTCGCTCATATATCTGCGAGGCATCCCGCACTTCTACTCAAATCACACTCATCCATTACCTTGGGTTTACAGTGACAACGAGATCCGCATGCGCATTTTACCGGTACGTGGTGTTGGAATGCGCCATCGATATTGACCTTGAACCCGCTGATCGACATAGTTCAGATACTCAACATCTCTGCAGAACATACTAATGTATATGTCCTGTGAATTGACCGTCATATCTCTAGTCTTTCAATGTGTTCTGTTTTTCTGAACATGAGTGTAATTAATGCTGCTGCCTACCGAGAAGGGGTGAGAGTAGTTTTAATATTCATCGCCATTGTTGTCAGTGAGATTGAGAGAGGAACCTTGTCCTGCTATTTTTTAGAAAAATGTTTTTTGTTGTTGGATGTCCGATGTAAGATAAGTCATTTTTATTATTTTTGTACCTGGTTTGTATGGAGAGTACCAATCCTTCACAACATCGATGTTTAAACAACCTCTGTTGGCCTACAAATATAGTTAAGTGTCATTTACTTCTGTGTGACAGTTTGTTCTGTAGTTCACAAATGCCAACATGGCGCCGGATTGGGAAGAGTGGCCTCACTATTGTTCGCGAAAAGTGGTCAACCTGTTCAACCGAATAAGACTTAATTACTTTCAGAAAACAGGCGTAACACACGATATATAAATGACTTCTAAACCATTTAATATACAAAGATTTCATCTGCCTTTCTGTCAATTTGTGAAAATTTTTGAATTAATTAAGTTACATTATTTAAAACCGTCTCTGTTCTGTTATATTTGGCCTAATATCTAAGCCCGCTTTGAATAGGTCTGTTGCAGCCGGTTGGTAGTCTATCAGATAATGGGGCTCAAAAATGCATAGAAAACGCTGCAGAAAATCAGAAAAACAAACATGGGATCCTGTTCTAATCGCAGATAGTATACGCTTAGTTTCAGAAAATTGGTTACTATGTAAGGCTTCAGAAAAATGCATGTAGTTCCAATGTATTATTTTCTTTTTCACTTAAAAATGTTTGGTGTGGTGCCTCATACAATATGAATTCAAAATATGCGAGCGGTAAGCTTCTATCAATAACCGTGGTTTGGCGAAAATTGTATTTATCTTTGAGCGGCCACCTTTCCAATGCGGTGCGTGGCGTTGTCCCGCAATGTTACGATTGGTTCTTAAGCAATAAGTGTGACGACCACTGCCCTAAAATATACTGTACAATCGGAAAAACGTAACACACGTTTCAATAATAACGAAAGTAACGGAGCAAATGAGCGACCAACATTCATATAAGGCACGAATACATGTCGAAGATTGTGTTCGGTGCCGCTGCAATACTGGAATCTGTCAACGCAAAGTGCCTCCTTTCCACTTTTTAGGCTGCGTTTCTAATTGCTCCGCGATGATATTACCCTCTGTTTCCAGTTCCTGATGAAGCATACGGCTGATGGCGGTAGCGGAGCGACGCAATAGGTTGCGGCCGCTGTAATTAAAATTGAATTGCTATTGGGCCGCAGCTCATCATCACACAGGAGTAATTAGGCCAATTCACGTATATGAGTAATTGAGAGGCACGTCCGGCGGTCTCCCGCATGTCGATATCGCGATGGAAGTCCGTGGATACGACCACGTATCGTCGAACTGCAGGAGAAACGCTAAAAATTAACCGGACAGGCTAAGCTCAGCGGCGGCAGAGGAAAATTCTGCCAATAGCACTAGAGATTGTAGATACAGATTTCCATCGTGATCATGCGCTGTCAACCTATTACTTCGTGCGAGCAGTTAAGAGTCTGCTTGATGTCAGTAACTGAAGTCATAGTATATATCTCATCTCTGTATCACAGTCCAACTCAGTGCAGCTTATCGTTAAAAGATTTATGGGTTTCTTATTCAAACTGTGACCCATTTTCTATCATGTCTTACCCATTTGATGACACTGCAGTACACGTTGTTTCTGTGCTCTGTTTAACACGAAACAACAATTAAAGTAGCTTTGGTTCAGTTTATTACGACGAACAAAATACGTATTGTATAACATACGTATATTTCTTGTGAATAAAATGTTTTAAATCCCTCAGACGCAACATTTAGAATAAAATCCACGAGCTTTCGGGAGCTCTGTCCAGGACTACAGGCTATTATCCCTACAGTACATATCGCTAACAGGGTTTTTCAGTTTCTTCACCACTTCTTTTGTGTTTATCTCTTTCGTATATACTTCGTAAGCTTCAAAGCGTAATGCAACCAAAATGCTGAATCACTGTACCACACATTGTCAACAGACGTATCAAAATGACGTGGGGTGTTAAACTATAGTTATGAGCGCTATTGGCTTACCTCTCAAATAGACTAAATATTACAGTTTTTATCCATTTTGATGGTTGTTAGTGGGTTAACCTAAAATACTGAGATAGGATATTTCCTTGCATGAATATTGTTTTATGCCACTATTAATTAAGAAATACCCCAAAGGCTTTTTACAGAATAGGTAATAAGGTTTGTCATACATTAAACAGAAATTTGACATTCAGTGGTATGTTCTACCAACATCACATAAATAGATAGCTGGTTCCGAGCACCTATTATTTAGAAGCCATAATTATGGATGGGTGTGTGTGTGTGTGTGTCAGTTTCAGCATCGATTTGATATGCCGACCAAACTAGAAACACATATGATTTGTTTGTTACCTGAAAAATAAAATTACTGTGGGGCAAAAACAGGCATAGCATCAGTTGGTGGTGGTTTGTGGGAGGGAGCTACAATACATTCGTGTGGAAGTCATGGTTTGGCTGATTACTGACTCTCCTGATGACAATGAAGTTCAGCTTTAGACAAATTAAAGTAACAGAGCTGTATAGAATTTTTAGATGAGCGGTCTACATTGCGTAGACGTTTTGATATTTGTTTGTTACTCTTACCGACGGATCTACCTGTTGTTGGATCAGCAGTAGATGCAGCCTAGAGTTTATTTGTTCTTGCTCCTTGAGGAGAAACTAGAAGTGTCGTTTACAATAATTTTGTCTTATATTAATAATCATAGTGATTTTCTGACATTGTATTTCCATTATGTAGGCCGTTTTCCCACTTTTTCTAAGACATTCATAAAATTACTAAGATTTTGCGCTAGTATAATTTGTTACCTTGTCCAGCCTAATGAAAGACTGAGATGGATAAAAACCAGGCACCTTCAGGTAAGGCAGGTAATACAGATAAAAGATTATACAACACTAGCTGACAAACCCAGCGTTGTCCTCATATGTATTTATTCTAGTCTTCTCCTCGTCCATCTCCGTCTCCCTTCTCTCTGTCCATCGCATCCTTCCCGCCTCTCTCTGTTCATTGCCCTCTCCCCTATATCACCTCTCCCTCTCTGCCTCTCCGCCTTTCTCCTCCCTCCCCCTCACTTTCTGTCCATCTCCTGGTACCCCAATTCTATCTCCACGTTATCACACTCACCCATTATGACGCTGGAGGTTCTTACCCCTACAGCATTTCTTTCCAAATCGTAACTAATGTCTGTACCAAATTTGAATGAAACCTTTCTGAGGGTATGGATGTGCTTGTTACCAGCATATTTCACCGGTATGTCTAGCGAATTTTACCCTGTAGTTACATTTTCATACACCTTAATGTTTATGTCGTTGTATCTCTTGAAGTATATGCTGTATAATGATTTTTGTAAGTACATACTGTACATACTGGTATATGTCACTACAATCTACGAAACATGTTGTGAATTGAATTAGTTGTGAAAAACTAATTGATTAAACCGTCATGCATTTTGCGGCAGTTTCTCACGCATTTCAGTGTTTATGACGCTGTATATTCTGAACTATCAGATTTTTTTTTGATGGATCCATGCAGCGGCATAGGTGGATGATGTTTGTGAAAAGTGTTGCGAGTGGAGTTAGTAGAAAACAAGTGATAAAGTAAGCCGTCATGCAACTTGTGTGACCTATCACGTATGTCAGTATTTAACGTCCTGAATTATTATGTGCGCTACAATGATATAATTTTGCAGACAGATTCACTGGCAAATGTGGATCCTGTCTGCGAAAAGAGTTAGTAGCAAGAAAGTAATAAACTTAAACGTCTTGCATCATGAGGTAGTTATTCACTTATTCAATGTTTATGACGTAGTATTTCCTGACTAAGTCTCGTATAATGATGTAATTTTTCTGGTGCATTCAGTGGTAAACGCGTGTGCTTTAAGTGTCATTTTTACTGCATGAACAGCGAAATTGTAGTAAAAGAAAAACCTTCTTTCTTTGATGATTTTGTGCGGGTCGATAGCAATACAAAGTCTCTAAGTGCTGTCATTCTCAAATACTGGATAACTAAAGTACAAGTATTTTCGTGCCGTGCGACTACACTATGTGATCAATAGTATCCAGACACCCCAAAAAACATACGTTTTTCATATTAGGTGCGTTGTGTTGCCGCCTACTGCCAGTACTCCATATCAGCGACCTCAGTTGCCATTAGATATCATGAGAGAGGACTATGGGGCGTCAGCGGAACTCACGGACTTGGTGATTGGACGACACTTGTGTCATATGTCTGTGCGTGAGATTTCCACACTCTTAAACATCCCTGAGTCCACTGTTTCCAATGTGATAATGAAGTGGAAACGTGAACGGACACGTACAGCACAAAAGCGTACAGGCCGACCTCATCTGTTGACTGACAGAGACCGCCGACAGTTGAAGAGGGTCGTTATTTGTAGTAGGCAGACATCTATCGAGACTATCACACAGGAATTCCAAACTGCAACACGATTCACTGTAAGTACTATGACACTTAGCCTGGAGGTAAGAAAACTTGGATTTCATGGTCGAGCGGCTGCTCATAAGCCACACATCACGCCAGTAGATGCCAAACGATTCCTCGCTTTGTGTAAGGAGCGTAAACATTAGACGGTTGAACAGTGGAAAAACGTTGTGTGGCGTCACGAATCACGGTACACAACGTGGCGATCCGATGGCAGGACGTGGGTATTGTGAATGCCCGATGAACGTCATCTGCCAGTGTATGTAGTACGAACAGTAAAATTCGGATGCGATGGTGTTATGATGTGGTCGTGTTTTTCATGGAGGGAGCTTGCAACCCTTGTTGTTTTGGATGGCACTATCACAGCACAGCCCTACATTAATGTTTTAAGCACTTTCTTGCTTCCAATTGTTGAAGAGAAATCAGGAGATGGAGATTGCATCTTTCAACACGATCGACCACTTGTTCATAATGCGCGACCTGTTGCGGAGTGATTAGATGACAATAACATCCCTGTAATGGACTGGCCTGCACAAAGTCAGACCCGAATACTATAGAAGACGTCTGGGATGTTTTGTAACGCCGACTTCGTGCCAGGCCTCACAGATCGACATCGATACCTCTCCTCAGCGCAGCACTCCGTGAAGAATCGGCAGTCATTCCCCAAGAAACCTTCCAGCAGCTGATTGAACGTATGCCTACGAGAGTGGAAGCTGTCATCAAGGCTAAGGCTGGGCCAACACGATACTGAATTCCAGCATTACAGATGGAGGGCGCCACGAACTTTTAAGTCATTTTCAGCCAGGTGTCCGAATACTTTTGATCACATAGTGCACATTACTTTCCCCTCCCCCCGACTCTTTGATAGGTAGGTGGTTCTCATCCGCACAGTGACCCCTTACGGAGAGGAAACGACACGTGTACAAGGATTGTTTGATGTCGGTCCAGTGGTTTTTGAGGAGGTGTGGTACATACGCACGTACATACACACGTACATCCATTTATATAAGTTTTATGGTTTTATAACTAGGTAATGCTGTACAACACACCCAAAGAGAAGCAGTTAAAGGTTTGAAGAAACAACCATATGTCAGTTGTAAAACACATGAACCAGCTACTTCCCAAACAAACTAGAAGTAATGAGAACTATCTAATGTCGAAATGCATAATCTGTCCTAGAGTCACGCTGCGAACGTGAAATCAACAGGGACCGATAGGAAAGGAAAAATTTGAATGGGCACAAAGTAAGCCTTGTGTGAAATCACCAGGGACCGATAGGAAAGGAAAAATTTGAATGGGCACAAGGTAAGCATTGTTCCTGCTTACGATGAGAAGTTGTATTACATCAGAAGCTAGAGAAACCACTCTGATCATAATGTTCCTTACTGTACCGCTGTATCACACGACAGTTACACTGCGAAACAAAAGTAAAATGTAATTTTCTCAAACCGCCGAAATTGTCTCCCAGTGTGGCACAGAAGTTCGAAATTTGGCTCATACGTGACCTACAGCCTTGCTCCGTAATGGTGCCAAGTGTGGCACCCTCGGCCTCGGCGATGCGTCGATCAGCAAGGTGTCGACACGTGCGACATAAAGGCCTCAGCTCAGAAGCCCATTTGCGGGGTAAGGTCGATTAATGATGTTACATTGGCAACAAATTTCACCACAATTCTGCAAACTCTTCCACCTGGCATACGATGGAAATATTGTCACACACACCCATTTCCACCATTTCACCACTTTTTTTGACGATTCTACGTTGGAGGTCAGACCCGCGACACACAGCGTAGGAATCACGCGGATTTCGTAGGGATGGTCGAGGATAACATTTCAGATACAACGCCGCTAAGGATCTACAAAAAAAAGGCTTCAGGGTAACGGATAAATGGCGTCTATAGAACCACTCCATCCGTTGCGCAGTTGGCTCCCTGATATTTCGTGGTCGAAAATTACAGTTCAGAGGGCGATGAGCAACAGGATAAAGTTCTTGGAAACCTTCGATACTGCTGACGCCCCCCTGAGCAATTCAGCTCTTGTTTAAGGACCTCGTGGGCCTGCAACCCCAAAAAACATGGTACGTTCAGAGCCATTCGACGAAATGCGAACGTGATCCGAAGCAGCAAAGCGTGCTTATGGTTTTCCATCCCTCTTCAGAGGGGGAGTGGGCGACACTGACACAGACTTGAATGAAGCGGCAGAGTGTCCTTTTGAAACCTTTCAGTTCCGCAACACCTCCGCACGTTTGTTGGGCACTTCAGAAGTGTTCCTGTACAGAGACAGCCATTCACTGACCCCTAAGCGCTGGCGTGACAGCCATCCTTTTCGACACCTTCTATATTTCGCGTGCGGCTTACAAGCGCTAGTTCAGCTGCGTAGCGCCTCTCGGCTGAGGTGTGTCGAAATGGTTGCCTGTCACACCGGCGCCTAGGAATCAGCGATGGTTCAAATGGCTCTGAGTACTATGGGACTTAACATGTCATCAGTCCCCTAGGAGTTAGAACCTGCGACCGTAGCGGTCGCGCGGTTCCAGACTGAAGCGCCTAGGAATCAGTGAATGGCTGTCTCTGTACAGGAACATTTTTAAAGTTCCCAACAGAGCTCTGCAGATGGCAGCGAAGGTGTTGCCAAATTGGGGTCTTAGAGGGTCTCTCCTCCCCCGAATCATACCATAGGAGGGCCCGAAACATGAGATGTGGAAATGCATAAACACTCGTGCTGCTTCGGATCACATTCAAATTTCGTCGAATGGCTGGAACGGTTCCAATCGGTTTTTCCCTGTACACCAAAGTAAAAGTTGCGATCCCGCTACTCTTCCAAAGGCGTGCTGTCATATTCGTTGCGGTTGCAGGCCCGCCATGTCCTTATAGAAGGGTTAAATCGTCCGGGAGGTGAAATCAATGTCGAAGGTTGTCAGGAGCTTCCTCCTGTTGCACACAACACAGTGAACTATCATTTTACACTGCGGGAAGTGTGGGAGTCAACGCTCCGAATGCCACCACCCTGAGGCCTTTACGTGTCTCTTCTGTGCGACGATTCGTGTAAAATGTGTTCTTACCCCACCCATAAGAAAATCGTGTGATTTCAGTACTGGTCATCGCTGATCTGACCTCCCTGGCACAGGCGTCAAAAGAACGGGTGTGGCGACCTTTCCAACGTATGACACGTTCACGGTGGCGTTGGAGAGAAGTGTGGTGAAATGTAGTGGCAATGTGATTTCACTAACCCATCTTACACCCCACATGAGCTTCTAGGTTTCGGCCTTTTTGTCGCATGTGTTGACACCTTCGTGTTTGAAGCATCTCCGTGCCCGAGCGTCTCGTTGCAGGGC
This sequence comes from Schistocerca americana, assembly GCF_021461395.2. Lineage (NCBI taxonomy): Eukaryota > Metazoa > Arthropoda > Insecta > Orthoptera > Acrididae > Schistocerca > Schistocerca americana. The sequence continues at coordinate 70,636,085 of NC_060122.1, read as the reverse complement.
GCAGGGCCAATACAGGGGAAGGTTGTACTTGTTAAGTACAATGGTAGAAAATAATGGGGTTTCGAATAAGTGACCCTCCGATACTCTATCGCGCAGTTCAGTTACCCCAGAATTAATTACCCCAGCGCACTAGCACCCGACAAACGCCATAAAAATTGGCGAAGAAGAAAAATGTGGGTCCCAGAGCGTTGTTATGAACTGCTTTGAAGCATGTATTTTTCTGGATCACTTGACAAGGACGAATCAAATACAGTCTATACTCGCGACAGTATGGCCTGCGCCATCAAAGAAACAGAAATCGGTGCCTTCATTACATCTCCACTTCCGAATACCGCATTAATTTTTGTGCTGCACTAAGTTGTTAAGGACATTATGAAATTAGTGTACAATCTTCTAAGAAAGATCGTGGTTGGGTTAATCAGTACGGGAATGTATTTGACAAGAAACTAAAGTACGTACATACATCATGTACGGACAAAGGAAAATGCAATTACAATTAATAATACGTACAGTCACCCGCAAAGTCGATAACTGCTTAGCGCCTTCGAGGTATGCTTGAAGCCAAGTTTTCCGCGTATTCATGTGGAAGAGGCCTCCAAACGCTTCGAATTTGGGTTGACACCTGTTTCATGATAAGAATGAGTTTCCCGAAAAGAGATTAGTAAGGATTTTTTCGACTTTTGGATTCAGTTTGCTGCTGGGCCACATTCTTCAAAGTCATCCATTTTAACCAATTTATATCGTATTACCCACTTCTGAACAAAACACTTTCATTTCCACATGTATTCAGATGCCGCGGCATTACTCATTTTCTAACCTTTGTGGTCGCTACAGAGGAACACAGTCTCAGAAGGCGACGCGTAAGCTGCACTCACGTATCTTCTCGTGTATCTCAGTCAAGACTTCAAAGCAAACTAATACTTCACGATAAATGATAACAGCGAAACACTTGCAGGGTAAAGATTTTTTAAAATCCTTGACCGCGGTTTCGGTATATCTAAATATACCTTCATCAGAAGTAAAATACACTAAAATCACATCCTGCAGTGGAGAAACATAAACAATTGTGCCAATTGTGTTCGCATCGACCCTCTGTCCATAATTATGTTGTATAAATAGAAATGATGTTTCAACTACTAACCACGCCTTTGGCACAATTTTTTATGTATCTCCACTGCAGGATGTAATTTTAGTGTATTTTACTTCTGATGAAGGTATATTTAGATATACCGAAACCGTGGTCAAGGATTTTAATAAATCTTTATGCTGCAACTGTTTGGCTGTTATCATTTATCGTGAAGAATTGCAACAGTTGCCGCTTCAGCCATGTTTAAAATCTTAAAGTAATACTTTATGAACATTGCATGACGGACAACGGTTCCCTCTACTGTGCTTTGAAAGAACTATGGCGATATCTTTTACCATCTGTGGGTAATGCAGACTACTCTTTTACTCAACAGACTATACAATGTCATTACGTGCCTCCTCGCAGGTGCCGCAATCTGTAACTGCGTCGCTGCTTATTAGCGGTGCTGAATCGTTACGCACCTGCACGTCTCTGGTGAACTGGTTGTTGCAGAAGATGTGGACAGCGTTGAACTCGCGCACCTTGTCGAACTCGAACTTAATCTCGACGGGTTGTCCACCACGGCTGTCGTTCCTCCAGCCGACCCAGCCCTGTCCTGCAGAAACAAAAAAAACACACGCTGTTCTCAACAACTACAAAATAAAACTGGCCTGTAGTTTCTTTACAGAGTGCACTTGGTGTTACACCTCGGTTAGTCAACAGTGACACTGTTGGTATGATTCATTTGATGATCAAATCTCATTTACCTAAAAGAGAGTTCCCCGTGTTTAATATACATTATCGAATACCGATTGATTGTCGTCTGTTTAAGTGACAATTCCTCCTTCCTCACACCACTTCCGTTATTTCTGTTACATACGCTAAGTTTACCTAGAATCAGTTTTCGGTCTGCAGTGAAATAGCAAGCCACGTAGTTTTTTAAACTTTGGTTATGATGAAATCATTAAACACTAATTTCATGTCTTTCTGATATTTACGAATGATTTTAAGAAGCATAACATGACAAACAATGTGACAAATTTTGTAGATAATGTTAAAATTAAATATGGGAGGTTAGTGTAAATATTTAGAGAAGATGAATAGCTGGATCAAAGGATGAAGCGAACTACCATTTAAGACACGAAAATCACACATCTCTAGCCGAAAATTGCTATGAGACACATCTTATGTTACACTACTAACTGAAAGACAAATTACATGCATAACCTAACGTACAATGCCAAATAACAAATTAATTCATACTTCATTCCATTTTATAAAGTTTATCAAGCCTCCAAGTCTACCAGGCAGTTAAGTCATTCAGAATTACTAGGGGAGTATACCTGTTTCAAGAAACCTTGATTATAGTGGATTAATAGACCTGAATTTTAAAACTCTTCCCATAGGGACAGTAGTGAACGTTATGAATTATGCAAATAAATGAAGAAGACATATAGTGTGGAATAGTGAATGAAAATCTCACCGGGTGAGACATCCAGACGTATTAAAATAGAGAAGAAATAGACGAGAGTCAGTGTGCCCCTGACTACTCATGTGAAGATTTCAGATAATAGAGTTGGACAGATGACTACTCGTGTTTTGTAATTTCAGACATCCATCGCACGGGACATGGCATTCAATGCCACATGCGCTGACGTCTCCACCTCGCTGCAGAACGGTACGTTGACCATCGCCTTATGGGACGGTGGCACATTCCAGGGTCAATTTTTGGTACAGGTAAAACTCGTGGACTATGTAAGAGTTCTTCAAATAATGAAGCGGAAAGTAAATTTTACATGTCCGAGAGAAGAAATACAGCTACTGCGCGACAATATTTACTGTCGTAATTTGTACTTTCGAAATGCTATTTTCTTTATGTTTGTATCACCGTCCAAACAGCGAGCACGCTATCTACGTACTGAAATTAGAAGCGACATAGAGGTACTTCTCTCTAGAGTACACGGCATCCAACGAAATTACAAACATCTCCCTCCATATGACCAACTTCTCCACCTTGTCCAAGTACTCTACGAACAACAAACAGGTGTCGACTTTCTCTCCCTTTTTCCGTAGGCCACGACAAAGCCTACGCTCGTGTACTACATTCCATGTCACAAGTATGCTCTTTTAGTCAACCACATCCGCCAGCTGCCTTTTTTTTACCATTAACCATCCATATTACATGTAACACTAACACAATATGTCGTCTCGTATTTTGCATGCAACTACAGCAGTACCCTGTCAGCACTATACCCTCTCCTGAATACCTGTTCCAACACGCTGACGACACCGCCTTCAGCGCAACCCATCCTACCCTTCAATGGTCCCTAAGCCCCCTTGAACATTAACTTAACCGTTTCATCTCCTGGTGTGACAAGTGGTACCTCTCCAACAATCCCACAAAATCTAGGTAAGTATCATAGGAAAAACCACCCGAGTTTTCTCTCTCCGAGGCATTTACCTAACAGTCCAGAACGCCCAGTCACTATAATTGAAACACTAAAACACCTTCGACTAAAACTCGATCCGAAATTGACCTGAAATTTCAATCCACTAACCATCCAACACAGTGGCCACAATAGTCTAAAATTACTAACTAAATACTCTAGTATTCTTCTTACGTCATCCATCGTAACCTTAGGCTGTATCAATGTTGCACGGAACTCCGCTCCTCTATTAGTTTACTACTGCCCCCAAAGGCCAGAGCGGTATGCATCCGTATTCATTTAGTCTCGCCACCCGTCTCCTTCACCTGTCAATCAAATTCCCCCGTCTCCTCCACCACGTCGAACATATATACCTTCTGTAAACTTGAGCCCTTACATCCCACAGTCTCCTCAATCTTTGAGAAACCTAGGATATTCAGTAGCCTTCCCCTCCGAGACGAACTCATCCTCGAGATTTAACCCTCCATCCAACATAGCTTACCCTACCCATCGCATCCCAAATGAAAGTTCTAACCCACCACAGCTGGGACCACAGTCCTGTCCCAATACCTGCAGCCAAACAATTAGTTCCTTTCCACAAATAAATACCTCATCCCTTTACATCCAACATCCTCCAGAAAACCTACCACATCCCAATTTCAAGCCACAGCTACCAGGAGTCCTCACCACAAAATCCTGATTACGATTTAGAATACACATCACCATCATCGTCCATGATCATCGTAATTATCTGAATTTTAAATTCATAAATTTGTTTATTTGATCCTGACCACATTTTACAGAAATGAATGGCTGAAGAACGAGTACGTGCCACCACCATCCCTCTCCTCAACTATTTTTGGGCGCGTGTCTAAATAACTTAAGTGTTAAAAAAAAAGTCATGCCTGTGACGCAGGTGGAGTTCTTGTCCACGTTATAAAGTGCGTTCGGAACATTTGACATGCATTAAGTTGCTCTGTGTTTTCGGAAAGATTCCGCCAAGGTGCGTTGTCTAGGCCCTAACGGCGTAAGCTTGTCACGCAGCATGCCGGCGTCCAGACTCGCGGCGGCACGAACCTTTGTCCAGCACCGGGTAGTGGCCGGGCCGGAAGCTGTCGGCGGCGACGCGGCCGTCCGTCAGCTGGCCCAGCCCCCGGCGCAGCTCGCCGTCCCAGTGGCCGTCGTACGTCGCGTCGAACAGCTCCCAGCCGGCGCCGCGCTTGTCGCCCTGCGGCATCGAGTAGCTCACCACGCCGTCTGCAACACAGCACAGTTACCTCAGTCACTCCAGCATGCCCACGTGCAGTTAAGGCAGTTGCGGGTGTCACCAGGGTTGCCGAAACACAGGGACCAGGATTCGTTGTTTTGTCTAAGGCACCCCAGTTACACTTAGGTGACATGGTGTAGAAATATGCGCGATACAGATGGTGGTAGTATCGCATACACAATGTATAAAAGGGCAGCGCATTGGCGGAGCTGTCATTTGTACTCGGGTGTGAGCCGTGGTAAAAAAATTGCTGTTTTGAAGGGCGCGCCGCTTCGCGTACTGTGAAGCAGTCGCCCTCCGTTTCTGGCGATGGCGCCGCTGTGGCAATCGCAGCTTTGGTGTCTCCCTCTGGTGGGAAAGGGGAAAGGTTGCCTGTTCACGTGCGTTTAAGGAGCACGATGAGCTCGCCAGGAAGTCAGTCTGGAGTCAGTCTCAGTCAGTCTGGGAGTCGGTGCAGTTAGTCGACGGAGTTAGTCGGAAGGCAGACACTCGCATGTTAGTAAGTCGGCTCTAGGTCTCAGTCGCTGTTGGGTTGTGGACTGAGTCGGGTTCGTCGTTACTCCGCGGTTGGACGAGTTGGCAGTCAGCAGCAGGAAGGTCCGCACGGTGCAAGTACCGTTGTCGACGCAGATGGAAGGCCGTTGGTCGATCGGTCGGCTGTTCGTCGGATGGTGACATGTGGTTTGCTGAGCACTGACAGCAGTACCAGTCGGTAAGAGTTGGCAGCCAGCAACAGTGCCGGCCGAAGTGGCCGTGCGGTTAAAGGCGCTGCAGTCTGGAACCGCAAGACCGCTACGGTCGCAGGTTCGAATCCTGCCTCGGGCATGGATGTTTGTGATGTCCTTAGGTTAGTTAGGTTTAACTAGTTCTAAGTTCTAGGGGACTAATGACCTCAGCAGTTGAGTCCCATAGTGCTCAGAGCCATTTGAACCAACCAGCAACAGTCGACTTCGTATGGTTGTTAGTATTCGCCGGGACCGCTGACGGCGGAAGCGGGCAGCCGTTGGTCGTTTGCTCGGCCGGTCGTCTTAGTCGACGACGTCTTGGATCCTGAGGATGAACACCGAGTCGGGATGAGGTTGGACCTTGTTGGTTCGTCGGAACTGAGCAGCGACGTAGTTTCCACAGCGTGAAGCCAGGCCGGGGTTTTTGGCGGCGGGCACGCGCTGTTGCATTTGGAGGCGCTAGCTGTGAGAGCGATCCTCAAGTTGAGTAATTAGTTACTTCTTTTTAAATCTCAACTGTTACGATTTGTTCGTTATTTGTGGATTGTTGTTTCCTCAGCCGTTCACGCGTGTGATAACAAGTGGTGTGTGTTGTTGTCTAGAATCTGCAGCCTTCTTCTGTAGTGATTTGACAGTTGTGACTTGCGTTTTCTGAATTCTTTTAGACCTGTCTTGAGTGGTGTTTGATGCCTTGATCTTGGTGAGGCCAAGTTAGAAGGTGTAGGTATCTTGGTTTGCTCGACATCGGCCGATATCTTCTTTTGTTTATGCAGATGGATCTCACGGTAGGAAATCGGTCACATTGTCGGTCGGAATGCTAGTATGTATGTCGGTCGGAACTGCCTCTGTCATGTTTGTCTGATTCGGTGTGTTAATAAATTTACTGCTTGGAGTGTAACGGCCTCATTCCTGAAATATGTTTTGATCTTGCCTATCATCTTGAGAGGCGGTATCTGTGTACTGTAGAGCATGTTAACTTGTTTGGCCAACCTTGTATAATTTTATATAAGATTGCATTTCATGGGCTTTTATTTAAATGGTCATTTTAGTATATAAAGTTGCCACCCTTCCACCGTAAGACTTTTATAAGAAGTTAAAATCAAGTTGCACCTTCGGTGGCAAGTTAATCTTTTAATTTTAATGTTTCGTACCATTTCCATCCCTCCTACGGGGTGCATATCTTGTGTGCTTGTGTGAATTGTGAAAAGTTTTACTGTAAGGTAATCTGGTGTTTTGCAGATTTGCACCAGTGTAGTCTCTCAGAGGTTGTTGTGAGCGGTCGTGACTACGGTCGTGTCAAAAGGGAGCGGCAAGGTTCTCAGCCCAAAAGCTCATACACTCAAAAATTTGTTTCTTTCTGCCTCTGAATAAATTATAATTTGATATTTAGAGGGTGCTTTTCCTTCTAATTTTAAATCTGTTTCCTTAAAAAAATGCCTTAGGAATAGAATTCCCATTTGTTACAAGCAATTTGTTTTTGATTTCGTCAGTTACTCCATTGCAACTGCTTCCACGCTCACATAGTGTGATTAAATGTGTTAACTTTCTTGATGAATCGCTAGTAAATAAACTAAAATTTTGAGACTATTCTTTGAAATTAAATCCACGGTTCAGGGTGGTTCATGTGAACAGGTTTCCGCTGTGATTATGACCCCACGACGGGATTGATCAGCCTTTGGGCGCCTGATGGTAGTTGGAACTAGACGCTTGGGAAATTCAGTTCGGAAATCGTTAGGTAAATCAATATTCCGCGATCCACAGTGTCAAGAGTATGATGAGATTACCAAACTTCAGGCATTATCTCTTATCATGGACAATACAGTGGCTGACGGCCTACAATTAACGACCGGGAACAGCGGCGTTTCCATAGAGTTGTCAATAAAACGTAAATGTCGTGTGACTAGTGCCTCCCGTCGGGTAAACCGTTCGCCGGGAGCAAGTCTTTCGATTTGACGCCACTTCGGCGACTTGCGTGTCGATGAAATGATGATGTTAAGGACAACACAACACCCAGTCCCTGAGCGGAGAAAAACTCCGACCCAGCCGGGAATCGAACCTGGGACCTTAGGATTGACATACTGTCGCCCCGTCCACTCAGCTACCGGGGACGGACAGAGTTGTCAATGCTAACAGACAAGCAACGCCGCGTGAAGTAATCACGGAAATCGATGTGGAACGTAAGGCGAACGTATCTGTCAGGGCAGTGCAGCGAAATTTGGCGTTAATGGGCTGTGGTAACAGCTGACCGACGCTGGCGCCCTTGCTAACAGCGCTACATCGCCTGAAGCGCCCCTCCTGGGCTCGCGACGATATCGCTGGTACCCTAGGCGACTGGAAAACCGTATCCTGATCGAATTAGTCCCGATTTCAGTTGCTAAGATCTGATGGTATATTTCCAGTGTGGCACAGACCGCACAAAGTCATGGGCTCACGTTGTCAAGAAGGCACTGTACAAGCTGGTGGCGGCTCCGTGAAGGAGGAGGAGGAGGTTAGTGTTGTTTAACGTCCCGTCGACAACGAGGTCATTAGAGACGGAGCGCAAGCTCGTGTTAGGGAAGGATGGGGAAGGAAATCGGCCGTGCCCTTTCAAAGGAACCATCCCGGCATTTGCCTGAAGCGATTTAGGGAAATCACGGAAAACCTAAATCAGGATGGCCGGAGACGGGATTGAACCGTCGTCCTCCCGAATGCGAGTCCAGTGTGCTAACCACTGCGCCACCTCGCTCGGTTCCGTGAAGGTGTGGGCTCTGTGTATATGAAATGGAGTGGTTCAAATGTGTGTGAAATCTTATGGGACTTAACTGCTAAGGTCATCAGTCCCTAAGCTTACACACTACTTAACCTAAATTATCCTAAGGACAAACACACACACCCATGCCCGAAGGAGGACTCGAACCTCCGCCTGGACCAGCCGCACAGTCCATGGAAATGGAGTGGGTTCTCTCGTCCCAGTGAACCGATCATTGACTGCAAATGGTTATGTTCGAGTACTTATAGACCAATTATAGCCATTGATGGACTTCATGTTTCCAAATAACGATGGACTTTACATGGATGACAATGTGCCATGTCACAGGGCCACAATTGTTCCCGCTTGATTCGAACAACATTCTGGATAGTTAGAGCGAATGATTTGGCTACCCATATCGCCCATCATGAATCCCATCGGACATTTATGAGACGTACTCGAAAGATCAGTTTGTGCACAAAATCCTGCAGCGGCAACACTTTCGCAATAATGGACGGCTAAAGAGGCAACATTGCTGAATATTTTTGCAAGGGACCTCCAACGACTGGTAAAGACATGCCACGTAGTTTTGCTTGCAACTATACGTAGGGAAAAAATACGTCCAACACGATACTGGAGGTATCCCACGACTTTTTTCATCTCAGCGTATTGTTTTTGTTTGCAATTATTACACCAACTGTTTATTAAAAAAAAGCAGAGATACGAGTACACAATTATGTGGACAGAACAAGGTTAAACTCACTGAAAAATTTATGCCGGAATAGTGAGACATATTAGTATGATTCGAGAAACTGCACAACAACAGAAGTCTAGCATCTGTTAGTCGGCTGTAAACATTATTTTAACCTATTTTTATCTTTCTTATGTTTCCATGCGTCTCAAATTCTGTTTCTGCAGCCGAGGTCATTAATATTTTCAGATATGCACTACCTGGACATAGTTAGTTGGAAACCTTGTAGTGATGCTTTTTTTTAAATTTTTAATTCGAAGTGTCTTCTGAGGGGAGATAAGAGGCAGCAGGGCACATGTTTCGGTCACAGAGAAATGCATCAAACCCCCAAACTTCCAGTGGAGTCTAATTGAAGGTGGGCATGATTGGCAGACCCCTTGATGCTATTTCAGAAGACTCCAAATGTCATCGTTAATCTTCAGTCCGTATTATTCCACAAAACAGAAACACTAAACTGCTTATGGACACATCTCAAACGACCACGAGACACAAGTACACACCTGAAACATCCTAACAGCTTTGAGGAAGATACCCATTACCCTGACAGCTACGCAGGATTCTAACTGTCATCGGTACCCGCCACAGAAATACGCGATTATGATAGACATTTAATCTACTTGTGAACAATTGCTTGTTCAGCTGACGATGTGCAAACGTGTAAAAGTGATTCACTTTAGATACTGTTCTAATTTTTTTGGACTATTTCTTTCAGGTGTGAATACAATTAGAACTGAATTTCATTTTCAAATAAAAAAGTCACAATACGTAATTAGCCCATAGTCAAATGACTCCCTGTCATCTGAAGAACTGGACGAAACATTCAGACGTTTATATTTTTAAGGGGTCGCTGCAGTAATTCGCTCCTTGCGTTCCTCTGTTTTCGTGGATAGCAAATATCTCGTATATCACATTGACTCGATTGTACGACCAATGAAGACGAAACTAATAGCATTTACTGTAAAAGGGGAAGGCTTAAATTATATTTTTCTCCCAGTTCCAAACGCAGTTAGCACTTTTCTGGCAGTGATAACATTAATACAAATTTTTGATTAGGATGAAATTCTAACTTAGGGTGTACTCTGCTATTGTCGTCACCTTACAAAAAGTATCTTTAAAGCTGCAACAATTATGTGTGTGAAATAACACCTCAGGTACGATTAATCATGTTTTTTTTGAGTAATCTGCAAATTGAATCAATAACACACCATAGTAGCAACCGATAACACAATATTTGTTCGAATAACAGTGTGGTGACGCTCCACAGCAAAGCCGACAAATACACGAGAGTCCAGGGTTAACTATTTAGTACAGAAACTGATTTTACCATAAAATCTCTGCAAATTATTTTAAAATGATCTGAAATTAATTATTTTGGACTATTGTCGTTGGGAAGTTACAATACTGAATTGTAGAAATTTCGAGAATGACTACTTCACTGCAGCCCCTTCCCAGTGTCACTTCGCTCAGCACAGGGTTAAACAGCTCCTACGTTTCCGCGCATGTTGGAGTACAATTTTGCTTCGGAAAATGGAGAACATTACCTTAGAAATATGTTAATAAGCTTTACAAACGGGTTTTCAACGAGGTTGCCCTCGGATAGCAAGTAAATGCCGGAACTATAAATCCCCCGACAAAGTTGACAACTGAGAACCATTTCCCAGTTCTCAACTTCATGGTATTTGGTTGATAACACCCCAGTCCAGCAACGGGCCACCTATCGCCTACATGTAGGGTGTAGCTAGCATGTAACACTTGTGGCACTTGGAGCCATTCCTTCATTCCCACATATCTCAGCCGAGGATGATAAGGAAGAAGACGCGTGACATAATAAGGTAGAGGGCAAAATCATATATGATGCTGCCTGCTTAGTGCAATGTGGGAAATTGCAGCTATTGAATCGGCTTGTGTTATCATTGTTTGTTGTGATAAAAGATGGAGGGATAATGCTCTAGCCTGCGGACAAAAACGCTTACTTTAGATTATTAATTATTAATAAATTAATTGAGATTTTGTTCATAATACACTACTGGCCATTAAAATTGCTACACCACGAAGATCACGTGCTACAGACACGAAATTTAGCCGACAGGAAGAAGATGCTGTGATATGGAAATGATGAGCTTTTCAGAGCATTCACACAAGGTTGGCGCCGTTGACGACACCTACAACGTGCTGACATGAGGAAAGTTTCCAACCGATTTCTCATACACAAACAGCAGTTGACTGGAGTTGCCTGGTGAAACGTTGTTGTGATGCCTCGTGTAAGGAGACCACGGCTGCGGTTACTCTTGATGCTGCATCACAGACAGGAGCGCCTGCGATGGTGTACTCAACGACGAACCTGGGTGCACGAATGGCAAAACGTCATTTCTTCGGATGAATCCAGGTTCTGTTTACAGCATCATGATGGTCTCATTCGTGTTTGGCGACATCGCGGTGACACACATTGGAAGCCTGTATTCGTCATCGCCAAACTGGCGTATCACCCGGCTTGATGGTATGAGGTGCCATTGGTTACACGTCGCGGTCACCTCTTGTTCGCACTGAAGGCACTTTGAACAGTGGACGTTACATTTCAGATGTGTTACGACCCGTGTCTCTACCCTTCATTCGAACCCTGCGAAAATCTACATTTCAGCAGGATAATGCACGACCGCTTGTTGCAGGTACTGTACGGGCCTTTCTGGATACAGAAAATGTTCGACTGCTGCCCTGGCCAGCACATTCTCCAGATCTCTCACCAACTGGAAACGTCTGGTCAATGGTGGCCGAGCAAATGGTTCGTCACAATACGCCAGTCACTACTCTTGATGACCTGTGGTATCGTGTTGAAGCTGCATGGGCAGCTGTACCTGTACACGCCATCCAAGTTCTGTTTGACGCAATGCCCAGGCATATCAAGGCCGTTATTACGGCCAGAGGTGGTTGTTCTGGGTACTGATTTCTCAGGATCTATGCACCCAAATTGCGTGAAAATGTATTCTCATGTCAGTTCTATATTTTTCGAATGAATACCCGTTTATCATCTGCATTTCTTCTCGGTGTAGCAATTTTAATGGCCAGTAGTGAAATATGGGAAAATCTCATGATACTACGCTATAATTACCTAATGAAACATCATTACAATATCGAATTTAAGTAGACGTTAGAAAAAGCCGTGTCATCACCTTCGTTCCGAACAACCGACTAGAGAGGTGGTTAGCGCCAAATGGTTCAGTTCGGGGAGCAGGTGGTAAAACTAATGGAATGTAGTGCGCTCTAAAATCGAAAATCTGCTAGCAGTTCTGATTGTTTCTGGGTTTAGTAAAACGCAGTTCGGTTTGTGATAGTTGTAAGTTAATTTTATTTGCTGCAAAGCTGTAAAGTGATAATCAAACGGATTTTGATCAACAAGAATGATTGGTAAACCTCCGAGTAACTATTTTAAGCGTACGCTTGTTCACGCGACATTGTTTTCCTGTTTTCTATTTTAACAGAAGCAATGTTCACCATAAAATGTACCTGGTATCCCGATAAAGTACGGAACTCAAACCGACAGTTAGGAAGAGCTTTAGTCTGTTTCACTGAACGAGAGGCGTTCGGTATTTAATGCAACACATTTTTTCTCCACTAATTTCGATTTAAAATATGTGGAATTCCTTTCGTGATATCGTGGAATATTCCTGCTCTAGCCCCTACAGTTTTTAGTTGCGATAGGTTGCGCCGTTATACGTAAAAAAAAAAGCACTCCGTCTTCAGGCCACGAGTGGCCTACCGGGACCATCCAACCGCCGTGTCATCCTCGGTGGAGGATGCGGATAGGAGGGGCGTTGGGTCAGCACACCGCTCTCCAGCTCTTAAGATGGTATTCTTGACCGAAGCCGCTACTATTCGATCGAGTAGCTCCTCAATTGGCATCACGAGGCTGAGTGCACCACGGAAAATGGCAACAGCGCATGGCGGCCCGGATGGTCACCCATCCGACCACGCCCGACAGCGCTTAACTTCGTTGATCTCACAGGAATCGGTGTATCCACTGCAGTAAGGCCGTTGCCTGCGCCGTTATACGTAACCTTCAAAATGGCGTCTCTAACGGAGTTCTGCTCCAGGCATAGAGCCGTCATTGAGTTCCTTTGGCGGAAAACCGGACTATCGTAGATACTCATAGGCGCTTGCAGAATGCCTACAAAGTTCTGGCAGTGAAAAAAAGCATGATGTGTCATTGGGCGAGGTGTCTGTCATCATCGCAAGAAGATGTCACACACTTGTTGTTTCTGCCGCGTGCCGGCCGACCGCACATAGTTGCCTCCGGCATTGCTGGAACGTGCAAACACTCTCATTCGAGGTGATCGACGGATCACAATCAAACACTCCGTTGATCCCCTGCAAGTGTTTGTTGGTAGCGCTGATACACGAGTTCACCAGTTGGTGTACTCAAAGGTGCTTCCCGCCGCCTGCCAGAAGATCACAAGGAGCAAAGAAGGACAATACGTGTGGAATTACTTCCACATAACGAGGCAGATGGAGACAAACATGCAAACGAACTTCTACATCTCTACGACAACTCAAGGCCTCACAAAATTCTGCGCTTCCGAGAAAAGGTCACTTAGCTCCACTGGATTTTACTTTCTGATTCAACCTACACCACGCATCTTGCAGGTTCCGACTTCCGTTTGGCCGAACGAGGGATGCACTCCGTGTGAATCAGTACGTGGATAACGGGGAGGTTATTGATGTAGCAAGACGTTGCCTCCGACATCGACCAGTAAAGTGGAACCACGCAGGCATACAGACCCTTCCAGTAAGGCGGCTAAGGCCGTTACACTGATCGGAAATTGAGCCGAGCGGTCTAAGGCGCTGCAGTCATGGACTGTGCGGCTGGTCCCGGCGGAGGTTCGAGTCCTCCCTCGGGCATGGGTGTGTGTGTTTGTCCTTAGGATACTTTAGGTTAAGTAGTGTGTAAGCTTAGGGACTGATGACCTTCGCAGTTAAGTCCCATAAGATTTCACAGACATTTGAACATTTTTTTGATCGGAAATTATTTGTCCAGAAGAGTGGGGAATAGTATAGTCTGTTCGAAACTTGAATAAAATTTAAAAAAAAAAGTGTTGCATTACTTATTGAATGTCCGTCGTAGCTCCATTATTGCCTCACAGCAAATGTTGCAGATTCAAGATCTCCGTACTAGGACAACGGCACGGCTTGAAGACACCTGGTTGTTGGAAACATTAGAAATACGAAGATTCGCTTGTATACAACTGGTCCCCCACACCTCACGCTACTCCACTAGAAATGGAAACAGTTGCGTACCATCTGTGGTAACGCAGAGAAGCGAACTGCACTCAGAATTTGGTTATTATTCATTGCCATTAGGAACGCAGTAAACAAAAGCTAAAAATAGGCACCGTATAAAGAGCATTAGACGATAATGTTAACTGACAAAGTTCAAACGAAAAGGCATCACAACTCATGATTGCTAGACGGTATTTTATTGCACTCTAAGAACATATAAAACTGGTGAACCATTGATTTTTAGCGAGTAAGTGTCCCGTGGAACTGTGGTGTGTGTAGGCTACGACCTATCTCTCCAAAAGTGTGTACGTTACTTTCACCACGCAAATCCCATCACACTACAGCACCGCCACTATTACTCCACATTAATTGACGCACCCATGAAAAAATAAAAATTTGGAGGTTCGCCGATGACACTGTAATTCTGTCAGAGACAGCAACGGACTTGGAAGATCAGTTGAACGGAATGGACATAGTCTTGAAAGGAGGATATAAGATGAACATCAATAAAAGCAAAACGAGGATAATGGAATGTAGTCGAATTAAGTCGTGTGATGCTGCGGGAATTAGATTAGGAAATGAGACACCTAAAGTAGTGAAGGAGTTTTGCTATTTAGGGAGCAAAATAACTGATGATGGTCGAAGTAGAGAGCATATAAAATGTAGACTGGCAATGGCAAGGAAAGCGTTTCTGAAGAAGAGAAATTTGTTAACATCGAGTATTGATTTAAGTGTCAGGAAGTCGTTTCTGAAAGTGTTTGTATGGAGTGTAGCCATTTATGGAAGTGAAACGTGGACGATAAATAGTTTGGACAAGAAGACAACAGAAGCTATAGAAATGTGGTGCTACAGAAGAATGCTAAAGATTAGATGCGTAGATCACATAACTAATGAGGAGGTATTGAATAGAACTGGGGAGAAGAGGAGTTGGTGGCACAACTTGACTAGAAGAAGGTGGTGGTGGTTTTTGGGGAAGGAGACCAGACAGCGTGGTCATCGGTCTCATCGGATTAGGGAAGGATTGGGAAGGAAGTCGGCCGTGCCCTTTCAGAGGAACCATCCCGGCATTTGCCTGGAGTGATTTAGGGAAATCACGGAAAACCTAAATCAGGATGGCCGGACGCGGGATTGAACCGTCATCCTCCCGAATGCGAGTCCAGTGTCTAACCACTGCGCCACCTCGCTCGGTCCTAGAAGAAGGGATCGGTTGGTAGGATATGTTCTGAGGCATCAAGGATCACCAATTTAGTACTGGAGGGCAGCGTGGAGGGTAAAAATCGTATAGGGAGACCAAGAGAGGAATAAACTAAGCAGATTCAGAAGAATGTAGGTTGCAGTAGGTACTGGGAGATGAAGACGCTTGCACAGGTTCACATGGCTCTGAGCACTATGGGACTTAACTACTGAGGTCATCAGTCTCCTAGAACTTGGAACTACTTAAACCTAACTAACCTACGGACAATACACACATCAATGCCCGAGGCAGGATTCGAACCTACGACCGTAGCGGTCGCGCGGCTCCAGACTGCAGCACCTAGAACCGCTCGGCTACTCCTGCCGGCGCTTGCAAAGGATAGAGTAGCATGGAGAGCTGCATCAAACCAGTCTCTGGACTGAAGACCACAACAACAACAACAACACGACGCACCCATTCGTTGCAATCGTAATTTGTAATTACAAGAATGCAGGTCATTGCCAGTATTCTGTGCATGACCTGTTCAATGAAAGTAGACGT
The DNA here is from genome assembly GCF_021461395.2 of Schistocerca americana. NCBI lineage: Eukaryota > Metazoa > Arthropoda > Insecta > Orthoptera > Acrididae > Schistocerca > Schistocerca americana. Next base: position 70,620,116 of record NC_060122.1, on the reverse strand, counting down.
ATCACTGACTAAATTAGTTTTAATTGTTTCCTTTTGTCAAAGCTGGACTCAGTCGTAGCTATAAATGTAATATTGAGTATATGCAATATATTTCATCTTAACAGCTACTCAACAAAGGCTCCCGTTGATGAGACACTGTGAGAGACTAATGCAGTGGATCCCCTACCCTCTTCACCCAGCATCGGTGCCCAGGCTCTCCCACCACTTATCACGTAGGGACCGCACGTATCCGTGCGTTTGACAACTTTTGTTGTGCCCTGGCTGCCTAACTAGCTTTGTAGTGACTTTACATTTCAGACGAAACGTTAGTTTTTCGTGCGTCGTAACTGCAACTACCTGCTGGTAATTACGGTCAGCTGCTTACTTACCTGTCCACCGGCAGCCGTACAGCTCGACCCTCATGCAGACGGTCCTGCGGTGGTAGCTGTAGGGCAGGAAGCGCACCCTGCTCGCCCAGATGGCAGGCTCCAGCTGCTGCTTCGACTCCAGGTACGTGTTGCTGTTGCCTTTCAGTACCTGCGGCACACAACGAAATACGTTGCCTGACGGTGGAATACAATGTCAACCATGCTACAAACTCTATAGGAGGGAGGGGGGGAGGGGGTATTTGTACGCATGCGGGCACCTAGAATCGCCTGCAAGTAACTGTCTCCAATTCTTAACGCAGATCTTCGTCACTTTTCCGGTCTTACCTGTTTCCATTATTCTCCGCTCCTGTTGAATTAACATCAATGAATTTATCTGACGCAGGAACCATTTCTTCATCACCGATATACAGGTGTTATGCTTCAGAACTTTCGGTATCAAGCTTCTCTGAAATCGAAAATCCTAAATTAAATTCTAAATAAATAAAGAAAAAACACGCATTTCGACGCATGGCCGCCTAAGTCCCGGCAAATCGAAATGCTTTCACTGATTTGTGTACACTTCGACAGTTTTGCTTGTGGAAATTTACGTTGTGTCTTTATTATTTCCTCATAAGCCCACTACACCTTCAGCGTTTTGTACCCCACTATATTCCTCGTCTGTATTAGAGTACGATCGGCGATCATATATGCTTTGCAGACCATCATCTGGTTCGTAACAATTCATCAATATGTACTCCATTTTATCTTCCCATAATTTTTCCTCCAGCTTTCCGAAAAAAGTTGTTCTGAAAGCATTTCAAAAATATTTCAAATTAACTCACGTCACTTCCCTTCTTCTAAAATTTTACGTTATTTACCATTCAAACCGCATTAGACAGATTTTCATCCTCATCGCATAGTATTTCAAACATCATTTATCTCATATAATATTTGTTTTTTACTTTCATGAAGTTGTGACGAGGCATGAAAACATTATCTGCGTTGACTTCACTAAATCTTCAAAGGAGTAATTCGATTATTCGGTTGTTCCTAGAAAGCCACAAGGTTTCCACAGCCCCTATTCAAATGAATGCCAGTCAACACATATTACACAATTTCCTAATGTTCATTGTCGAGTATTTTCCTACAATTCCCTGCTAAGCTTTCGTACTCCTCGGACTATACACAAAAAGCCTCTAGAAAATTTATCCTGTAAATTCCTGTCTCCAGTTTTCTCCGTGCTTACGCAACATTGAACGCTTGACTCGAGAAATGTAAGCTCTAAGAAGCCCTAGTCAGAAGTTTCTAACGGAGGATTAATGTACCTCAAAATATTTACACGGAAAGAAAATATTAAATTACCTTTGCTTACAGGATATCTCGTATCGTTGTCGACACATTCCGCTGTCTGCTGTACTGGGAGATCCAATGAACAATAAGTTAAAACACCCAGAAAAGAGTACTACAGAAAATTAAACCCACCAACAAGATGCTAAAGAAAATGATAGAAATGTTAGACCATGAAAGGTGTCAATGGAAAATCCATATTAGTGGAAACATCATGTTGACGGGTCAGCTACTGTAGCAATTAGAATCATTAACTACGGTTTTCAAGAAGCAGTACACGAAAAAAAAATGTAAGGCTTATAGAGATAAAAACATCTTGCTTATCGAGAATGCTGAGTGAAGTAGGCACGTACAGACGAAAAGAATAATCCAGTATAAGAGATGAAGGAGGTAGGAGTAAAACAACTAGAGAACACAAATGTTATCAACGTTGACCATAATAACACAGGGACAGCTGCTTCTGTTACATACTCAATTACTTCCTTTACGTTAGTTTTCGTATAGCAACAAACGCCGAATTCCACCGTTATCGCACACAAGGAGCAACAAAATCAATCCCAACTTAAACGAAAGTGGCGTGATTTGCGTGTTATCAACAATAGTGGAAATTTGGAAATTTGTGGTAAGGTCTTATGGGACCAAAATGCTGAGGTCATCGGTCCCTACGCTTACACACTACATAATCTAACTTAAACTAACTTACGCTAAGGACAACACACACACCCATGCCCGAGGGAAGACTCGAACCTCCGACGGGGGAAGCCGCGCAGACCGTGACAAGATGCCTGAGACCGCGCGGCAACCCCGCGCAACCAACAACTGTGCCCCATGCGTTTATCGAAACAGTCACATGGTTACTACCATCCTCTTTACCTTCTGCCTAAGATTAGTAACATGCGGTATAAAGAGAATACGGATTTTAGTGCTAAGGAGAAACTATAAAAACTCTCAGTGAGACCCTCAAATAATCCTGTCCTGTTACAGCAGTAACGTGTGTTAGCAAATGTTACAACAAACATAGCAGAAAATTAAAAAGTAGACGAAGCCAGTAATGTACTTAAAACTATCGGTCCAATGCAGAACTACATAAACGCCATCCCCTACATCGATATCATGAGGCAATAGGGAAGACGTTGAACTTATATCTTTCTATTAACATACCGTACACATTTACGTGAATAGATCTATGACACAACGAGATTCCCCAAACCACGCGGGTATCTTGGGCCGAACTAAATTTCGCCAACAGTCTTAGTAAAAACAGCCAATGAAGACATTGTTGGAATACAGAAACCATCTCTTAACTTCCCATAGTGATATGCACTGAGGTAACAAAAGCCATGGGATACATCCTAAAATTGTGACGGACTTCATTTTTCCCGGCAGAGTGGTATGGACTCAAAAACTCGTTGGAAGGCCACTGCAGAAATATTGAACCATGCGCCTCTGTAGACGTCCATAATTGCGAACGTGTTGCCGGTGCAGTGTTTCGTGCACGAACTGAGCTCTCGATTATGTCATATATATGTTCTGCGGGATTCATGTTGGACGATTTGCGTACCCAAATCCTTCACCCGAATTTTCCAGAATGTTCTTCAAACCAGTTGCGAAGGACTGTAGCCCGGTGACAAGGCGATTGTCTCCCATAAAAATTCCGTCGTCGTTTCTGAACATGAAGCCCACCAATGGTTGCAAATGGCCTCCACGTTGCCGTACCATTTCCAGTCAATGATGGGTTCAATTCGACGGAGGACCTGCTCCATTAGATACAGGGTGGTCCATTGATAGTGACCGGGCCAAATATCTCACGAAATAAGCATCAAACGAATAAACTACAAAGAACGAAACTCGTCTAGTTTGAAGGGGGACACCAGATGGTGCTATGGTTGGCCCGCTAGACGGTGCTGCCATAGGTTAAACGGATATCAACTGTGTTTTTCTAAATAGAAACCCCCATTTTTATTACATATGCGTGTAGTACGTAAAGGAGTATGAATGTTTTAATAGGACCACTTTTTTTGCTTTGTGATAGATGGCGCTGTAATAGCCACAAACGTATAAGTACGTGGTATCACGTAACATTCCGCCAGTGCGGACGTTATTTGCTTCGTGAAACATTACCAGAGTTGAAAATGGACCGTTTACCAATTACGGAAAAGGTTGAAATCCACGATGGCTGAGACAATTGGAGCATCAGCGACCTTGGTGGGTAAATGTATGGTGCGGCATTATGGGAGGAAGGATAATTGGCCCCATTTTATCGATGGCAATCTAAATGGTGCAGTGTATGCTGATTTCCTACGTAATGTTCTACCGATGTTAATACAAGATGTTTCCTTGCATGACAGAATGGCGATGTAGTTCCATCGTGATGGATGTCCGCCACGTAGCTCGCGTTGCGCTTGATGCGGTATTGAATAGCATATTTCATGACAGGTGGATTGGTCGCGAAGCACCATACCATGGCCCGCACGTTCATCGGATCTGACGTCCCCGGATTTATTTCTGGGGGAAAGTTAAAGGATATTTGCTATTCCTGATCCACCCACCACGGCTGACAACATGCGTTAGCGCATTGTCAATGCCTCTGCGAACATTATGGAAGGCGAAGTACTCGCTGTTGGGAGAAATGTCGTTACACGTATTGCCAAATGCATTGTGGTTGACGGACATCATTTTGAGAAATTATTGCATTAATGTGGTATTTGCAGGTAATCAAGCTGTTACAGCATGCCTTCTCAGAAATGATACATTCACAAAGGTACATGTATCACATTGGAAGAACCGAATTAAAATGTTCAAACGTACCTACGTTCTGTGTGTTAATTTAAAAAACCTACCTGTTACCAACTGTTGGTCTAGAATTGTGAGCCATATGTTTCTGACTATTACAGTGCCATCTATCACAAAGCGAAAAAAGTGGTCCAACTAAAACATTCATATTTCTTTACGTACTACACGAATATGTAATAAAAATGGGTGTTCCTATTTTAAAAAAGCGCAGTTGATATCCGTTTGACCTATGTCAGCGCCATCTAGCGGGTCAACCATAGCGCCATCTGGTTTCCCCCTTCAAGCTAGACAAGTTTCGTTCTTTGTAGTTTTTTCGTTTGATACTTATTTCGTGCTATATTTGGCCCGGTCACGATCAATGGACCACCCTGTATAAAAACAGCCCCAACCACTATGTAAGCACTACCAGCTTACACAGTGCCTTGTTGACAACGCGAGTCCAAGACTGCGTGGGGTCTGTGCAACACTCGAAATTTCCATCAGCTCTCATCAACTGAAATCGGGACTAATGTGATCACGCCACAGTTTTCCAGTCGTCTAGAGTCTAACCGATATGGTCACGAGCCCAGGAAATGCGCAGCTGGCGATGTCGTGCTGTAAGCAAATGCACTTGCTTCGGTCGTCTGCTGCGATAGTGCATTAACGCCAAATTTCACCGCACTCTTCGAACGGATACGTCCCTCGTACGTCCCACATTGGTTTCTGCTGTTATTTCACGCAGTATGGCTCTGAGCACTATGTGACTTAACTTCTGAGCTCATCAGTCCCCTAGAACTTAGAACTACTTAAACCTAACTAACCTAAGGACATCACACACATCCATGCCCGAGGCAGGATTCGAACCTGCAACCGTAGCGGTCGCGCGGTTCCAGACTGTAGCGCCTAGAACCGCTCGGCCACTCTGGCTGGCTTCACGCAGTATTGCTCCTCTGTTTGCACTGACACTTCTAAGCAAAAATTGCTGCTCTCTGTCGTTATGTGAAGGCTCTCGGCTACTTTGTGTTGTTGGTGGTGAGAGGTAATGCCAGAAATGTGGTATTCTCGGCACACTCTTGACAATGTGGATCTCGGAATATTGACTTCCGTAATGATTTCCGAAATAGGGTGTCCCATGCGTGTAGCTCCAACTACCATTCGGAGTTTAAAGTCTGTTAATTGTCGTCATGTAACCAAAATCATGTTGGACACCTTTTCACATGAATCACCTGAGTACAATTGACAACTCCGCCAATCTACTGCCCTTTTATACTCTGCGTACGGGATACTACTCGCATTTGTACATGTCCACATCGCCATCCCATAATTTTTGTCAATTCAGTGTATTTCCTGCCTTAAATGAATTGATTTGATGTATTTAAAAAAGCTCTGAGGGACTTGGATGAAGCAGCTCCGTGTGCAGTGACTCGGTTGTTCGAACTTAAAAAAAGAATATGTAATTACACTAAACTACGGTACGCTAGTGGAGTGTCATAGGACTTTACTGTCCACAACGACTGTAGGTGGCCTGGCGAATAACGTCGCATAAAACCATGAAGCCGGTTGTGAATGGTACTGTTTCACATAGAAATGTCGCAATTGAAGAGAAATGAAGGAGGACCTAGAGAGGATCAATGCTTGGAGAAGAGACTAGTAGGTATCTAGCAACGTAAATAAAGGTCACGTACTGCACATAAAAGTGTAGAGGGACCAAATCTTACATGATTGCACGATTTCAGAACATGCTCTAGAAGCAGTCACATCCTCACTTCTACAGACTGACGAAATATGTGGCTAAAGTAACATCCTCGATGGAAATGAATGAAAGTGCGGGAGCATGCTGCCAGAGGTCTCCTAATCGTGCACAGGAAGCTGGATGTCACATGGCATGAGGTCAAATTGGGTCTGCCCTGCAAGACGAGGCAGTTGAAGGAACAGACAGTGTTTATCAATCAGTGTAGTGAGCGAGCAGACGCCGTGCACTGTGGTTGATGTTGACCGGAGACAACATTTGGACGATTTTATGCGGGGAAGAATTATTGGGAAACTGGAGTGAAGACGAAGTATGACGGGTGTAGCCCAAGGCTTTGCATTGTTAACAACATTGTTATCACGTGCATGGAGAGCGCACCGAAAGGTACTGCTGCCGGAAGGAGAGGATGTGGTCTGTCACGAGTAACTACAGCAGCACACAACCGCTACATTGGCCACAGGCAAGCTGTCACCCGCCTCAAACAGAGGGTGTAATTGCGCAGTTGTAACCACATTTAAAAGAACTGCAGGACATGAAATCTCACGCTCCACATGGACTGCATGGGGCAGAGGGACTAGACCTGGAGAAGTGGGATCGAATGTTCTACACGGATGAAAGCAGATTGAGTTTATTGATTCTGGACGTAACCTCACATGGTTAGTGATGCGAACACTTAATGCGCCCGAAACATAGTCGAACACGATCATTTTGGTGGTCCTTGTGTTATGCATAATGGTGCGTGGGCGAACTGATCTTCAAATCTTTGAACGCGATGCGCTCACCGGGTAAAGATATCACGACACTGTACATCTTCTCCATGTGCGTCGTTTCAGATTCCACCGTGATTTCATTATTACGGATGACAAAGCGCAAGCGCATCGAACAGCACAGGTGAATCTCTTGGAACGAGAGGATATTCGACGAATTTGCTTGCCTGCCCAACCGCCGACTTAAAACCCATCGAGCACGTGCGTGATGTGTTGCGAAGATCTTTTGCAACAAGTAGACGTGCTCCAGCGACCAACCAGCAATTGTTAACAGCGCTGGTGGAGAAATGGTGCCCTCTACCATAAGAACTCCTTACCAATCTTGTGACTAACACTGCAGCAAGTTGCAGACTACGCAGTGCCTTCAGTGGTAATAATGCACCCTACCCAGAACCATGCCCGGCATTTTGAAATGTCCAGAGAATATCATTGTTCGCAGTGACGTCAATGTATATCGTATTTAAATAAAAGTGTAATCTCTTTCATTTACCTTCTGCAACATACTGTGGCGCCTGTTTGTATACAGGGTGGTCCATTGATTGTGACCGGGCCAAATATCTCACGAAATAAGGGTCAAACGAAAATACTACAAAGAACGAAACTCGTCTAGCTTGAAGGGGGAAACCAGATCGCGCTATGGTTGTCCCGCTAGATGGCGCTGCCGTAGGTGAAACGCATATGAACTGCGCTTTTTGAAATAGGAACTCCCATTTTTATTATTCGTGTAGTACGTAAAGAAATATGAAGGTTTTAGTTGGACAACGTTTTTCGCTTTGTGATACATGGTGCTGTAATAGTCACGAACGTATAAGTACGTGGTATCACGTAACATTCCGCCAGTGCGGACGGTATTTGCTTCGTGATACATTATCCGTGTTAAAATGGACCGTTTACCAATTGCTGAAAAGGTCGATATCGTGTTCATGTATGGCTATTGTGATCAAAATGCCCAACGGGCGTGTGCTATGTATGCTGCTCGGTATCCTGGACGACATCACCCAAGTGTCCGGACCGTTCGCCGGATAGTTACCTTATTTAAGGAAACAGGAAGCGTTCAGCCACATGTGAAACGTCAACCACGACCTGCAACAAATAATGATGCCCAAGTAGGTGTTTTAGCTGTTGTCGCGGCTAATCCGCACATCAGTAGCAGACAAATGTCACGAGAAGCGGGAATCTCAAAAACGTCGGTGTTGAGAATGCTACATCAACATCGATTCCACCCGTACCATATTTCTATGGACCAGGAATTGCATGGAGACGACTTTGAACCTCGTGTACAGTTCTGCCACTCGGCACAAGAGACATTACGGGACGATGAGAGACTTTTTGCACGCGTTCTATTTAGCGACGAAGTGTCATTCACCAATAGCGGTAACGTAAACCGGCATTATATGCACTATTTGGCATCGGAAAATCCACGATGGCTGCGACAAGTCGAACGCCAGCGACGTTGGCGGGTTAATGTATGGTGCGGCATTATGGGAGGAAGGATAATTGGCCCCCATTTTGTCCATGGCAATCTAAATGGTGCAATGTATGCTGATTTCCTACGTAATGTTCTACCGATGGTACTACAAGATGTTTCACTGCATGACAGAATGGCGATGTACTTCCAACATGATGGATGTCCGGCACATAGCTCGCGTGCGGTTGAAGCGGTACTGAATAGCATATTTCATGACAGATGGATTGGTCGTCGAAGCACCATACCATGGCCCGCACGTTCAACGGGCCTGACGTCCGTGGATTTCTTTCTGGGGGGAAAGTTGAAGGATATTTGGTATCGTGATCCACCGACAACGCCTGACAACATGCGTCAGAGCATTGTCAATGCATGTGCGAACATTACGGAAGGCGAACTACTCGCTGTTGAGAGGAATGTCGTCACACGTATTGCCAAATGCATTGAGGTTGACGGACGTCATTTTGAGCGTTTATTGCATTAATGTGGTATTTGCAGGTAATCACGCTGTAACAGCATGCGTTCCCAGAAATGGTAAGTTTACAAATACATGTATCACAGGCCGGCCGGGGTGGCCGAGCGGTTAAAGGCGCTACAGTCTGGAACCGCACGACCGCTACGGTCGCAGGTTCGAATCCTGCCTCGGGCATGGATGTGTGTGATGTCCTTAGGTTAGTTAGGTTTAAGTAGTTCTAAGTTCTAGGGGACTTATGACCACAGCAGTTGAGTCCCATAGTGCTCAGAACCATTTGAACCATTTGAACATGTATCACATTGGTACAACCGATATAAAAATGATCAAACGTACCTACGTTCTGTATTTTAATTTAAAAAACCTACCTGTTACCAACTGTTCGTCTAAAATTGTGAGATACATATTTGTGACTATTAAGGCGCCATCTATCACAAAGCGAAAAAAGTGGTCCAACTAAAACATTTATATTTCTCTACGTACTACTCGAATACGTAATAAAAATGGAGGTTCCTATTTAATAAAACGTAGATGATATCCGTTTGACCTATGACAGCGCCATCTAGCGGGCCAACCATAGCGCTATCTGGTTTCCCCTTCAAGCTAGACAAGTAACGTTCTTTGTAGTTTTTTCGTTTTACTCATATTTCGTGAGAAATTTGGCCCGGTCACCATCAATGAACCACCCTGTATATTGTCCAAGTGACACAGGAAGCGAAAGTTACTTTCGTCCTTAAGTTTCACACAACAGTGTATTAGATACCTGGGAGCATGCATAAGGAGCGATTTGAAGTGGAACGAGCAAATAAAACTACGCATACGAAAGTCATATCTCATCAGACGAAGACTTGCTGAAAGGACGTTCACGATATGTAGCCCACTGTAACGGGACATCCTCCTCTAGCATTACTTTCCCTCGACAGTAGTTGTCGGTACCAGTATTATTTTTTCAATTTTGGTTAGGTCAGTTTTATCTCAGATGCTTTCCTTTAAAGTTTCGTATAATTTCATACACAGTATATTTCAAGCTAAAATTTGTGAAAATGAATTACTTTATTTTGGATGATATAGTGGGTAAGTACTCTTTCTGAATGCTCAGTTCAATTTATTTTTCTCACAAACATTTGAAATTACGAATTATTTGTTACACTTAAAATTTTCATTAGTACTGTTTACTATGTTTATTTCTGGATACTTTTATTAAATAATAATGTAAACTAACAAATATTAATTTGTCAATTAAAACTATAAAACGTTTGGAATATTGTTAGTTCCGATGAGTGAGATAGTAGTAAGCATGCCTCTGATGTGATCGGCCGTATTTTATATTTTGTGCGAACAATGTAATTTCGGCTATGTTCATGTGAAGAATTTAGACAACATTCCATTAGAACTGCTGACAGCCTTGGGAGAGCCAGTCCTGACAAAACTCTACCATCTGGTGAGCAAGATGAGACAGGCGGAATACCCTCAGACTTCAAGAAGAATATAACAATTCCAATCCCAAAGAAAGCAGGTGTTGATAGATATGAAAATTACCGAACTATCATTATAATAAGTCACGGCTGCAAAATACTAACGCAAATTCTTTAGAAACGAATGGAAAAACTGGCAGAACCCGTCCTCGGGGAAGATCAGTTTGGATTCCGTAGAAATATTGGAACATGTGAGGCAATACTGACCCTATGACTTGTCTTAGAAAATAGATTAAGGAAAGGCAAACTTACGTTTCTAGCATCTGTAGACTTAGAGAAAGCTTTTGACAATGTTGACTGGAATACTCTCTTTCAGATTCTAAAGGTGGCAGAGTTAAAATACAGGGAGCGAAACCCTATTTACAATTTGTTCAGAAACCAGATGGCAGTTATAAGAGTCGAGGAGTATGAAAGGGATGCAGTGGTTGGGAAGGGAGTGAGACAGGGTTGTAGCCTCTCCCCGATGTTATTCAATCTGTACATTGAGCAAGTAGTAAAGGAAAGAAAAGAAAAATTCGGAGTAGGTATTAAAATCCATGGAGAAGAAATAAAAATTTTGAGGTTCGCCGATGACATTGTAATTCTGTCAGAGACAGCAAAGAACTTGGAAGAGCAGGTGAACGGAATGGACAATGTCTTGAAAGGAGGATATAAGATGAACATCAACGAAAGCAAAATGAGGATAATGTAATGTAGTCGAATTAAGTCGTGTGATGTTGAAGGAATTAGGTTAGGAAATGAGACACTTAAGGTAGTAAAGGAGATTCACTATTTGGGGAGCAAAATAACTGATGATGATCGAAGTAGAGAGGATCTAAAATGTAGACTGGCAACGGCAAGGAAAGCGTTTCTGATGAAGAGAAATTTGCTAACTTCGATTATAGATTTATGTGTAAGGAAGCCGTTTCTGAAAGTATTTGTATAGAGTGTTGCCACGTATGAGAGTGAAACGTGGACGATAAATAGTTTCGACAAGAAGAGAATAGAATCATTCGAAATGTGGTGCTACAAAAGAATGCTGAAGATTAGATGGGTAGATCATATAACTAATGAGGAGGTATTGAATAGAACTGGAGAGAAGAGGAGTTTGTGGCACAATTTGACTAGAAGAAGGGATCGGTTGGTAGGACATGTTCTGAGGCATCAAGGGATCACCAATTTAGTATTGGAGGGCAGCGTGGACGGTAAAAATCGTAGAGGGGGACCATGAGACGAATACACCAAGCAGATTCGGAAGGATGTAGGTTGCAGTAGGTACTGGGAGATGAAGAAGCTTAGACAGGCTAGAGTGGCATGTAGAGCTGCATCAAACCATTCTCAGGACTGAAGACCACAACAACAACAATGTGAAGAATCAAAAGGCTGTATGATGTACTGAAATGTGACAAAATATAGTAACGTAACAATAAAAATTCTGCAACAACAATCTTCAAATTTGTTTAGATCAATTTAACCAAGAGGGCCTAAAATGTGAGAATTTCAGCTTCAAGCATCAGACCCCTAGACAAGCAGAACTGGAGCCAACTCTACGTGAAAAGACAAGTAAACCAGAAAGTTTATTGTAATCTTCATAAAAGACTAATGTGAACAATAGCTGCACGTAGGAAGGAGGGGGTAGATCACATCACACATGAAGGAGATGTAAAAAGAGCAGCGCGTTCAGTCACAATTATCTGTATCTTTCCAATTTTAGTATACAGGGTGTCCCAGCTATCTTGTCCACCCAAAATATCTCTGGAACAATAACAGCTATTGGAAAACGACTTTCACCGGTATCAATGTAGGGCTGGGGCCCATGAATGTACATATTTGGAAACATTCTAAAACGAAAGCATATGTGTTTTTTAACACAAACTTACGTTTTTTTAAATGGACCTCCTATATTTTTTCTTCAGCAATCCATAGCATGACAAAGCACATACACAATGGCGTTGATTGCATCGCAATATTCCCATTACATCCCGAGATATTAAGACGCGAAGTTGACACTTGAAACATCCGACATGCGCTGCTAGCGCACGTCCTGAGGCTCAGGCGTGAACCCGATGCTGCCCGTAATCGCGATGTGATTTACATGCGTAATTACACCTCCATACTTATCAAGAGGTCCGAAACGAACAATACGGTCTGCTGCCATCAACTCTCATAAGCACATAATGGTTTCCCTCTTTCACGTTTTACGTATCTACGTACACAAAATGAACCAGTACCGATCGGTGTACACCCGTCAGGTTGTCTTATTTATCCTGCACACCCAAAATAAGGTTTATCTAATGCGTTATATGACCCATTGTGCCTGTCGCGCAGGGCCTGGCTCTATCTAGTCAAGTGTCCAACGTAGTTCCCACTACTGCCACAATTACCACTTCGCCTTGTTTATGATTTGCGACCCATGAAAACTCCTGTACTCACCACCCTCCAAGCATCCCATTTGTTGTTGCTTTGGCGTGCAGTACACCGCTTGCCAGTGTAGTCGTGCCTCAGAATAATCTAGTGACGGTACGGAGGTAGTACACATTTTGAATAAACGTTGTGTTGTGGAGCTTATACTGTACAGTATAATGTACACTCATGAAGATACGGTAGAAATGCTGCTGATCTATGGAGAATGTACGCTGACGGGAAATACGTTATGAGATTGCATGTTTGTTGATAGTACTGTTAGCGAACATTATGATTATGAAGTTAATATGTCTGTTTTCTACCCTACCTGTACTGTACCCTGTTGTAGGTTGACGAAATACTGTTCAGGTAGAACGACTGTACAGAAGACGGTTCCCTGACAAGCCATCGCCTTTGCGCCGGATGTTTGGTCGTCTCACATCTCGTCTACGTGAAACGGGAAGCTTAAATTCAAGACCTCGACATCGTCCTGAACATGCTGAAGTTGCTGTGCTCGCTACCATAGCTGAGAATCCTCAAATCAGCACACGTCAAATTGAACGTGAAGTTGGTGTGTCGAAATCAAGTACACAGCGTATTCTTAAACATCATTAATTTCATCCTTACCATGTTCATTTACACCAGGGTCTTCATGGAAATGACTTCCGCAATTGGGTAACATCTTGTCGGTGGGCTCAGCAAAAACTTCTGACTAATCCAAATTTATTTTCAGATGTTCTCTTTACCGACGAGGCATCATTCTCCAACAAAGGAATTGTCAATATGAGGAATATGCATTATTGCTCCGCAGACAATCCAAAATGGCTCCGTCAGGTAGAGCATCAACGTCCGTGGAAAGTTAATGTTTGGTGTGGGGTTATTGGAGATACCATTATCGGACCTTTCTTTATAAATGGCATCCAAAATGGCAGACAATACTGTTGTGACTTGGCAAGACAGCCAAGCCACTAGGAGGTGAAGCCGAAAGGCACGCGTTTAAGCTCACGCAGGCTGGCGTGAGGTCTGGAACAATTAAAGGAGTTGAGTTTATTACAAAAAGTACGTAGCTTCTGAAATACTTAACTTTAATCCATAATTGGTGAACATCGGTCTGACGGTACATGCATCACAAGATAAATAGCAAATGATAATGGCGCCTTGCTAGGTCGTAGCAAATGACGTAACTGAAGGCTATGCTAACTATCGTCTCGGCAAATGAGATCGTAATTCGTCAGTGAACCATCGCTAGCAAAGTAGGCTGTACAACTGGGGTGAGTGCTAGGACGTCTCTCTAGACCGGCCGTGTGGTGGCGCTCGGTCTGCAATCACTGATAGTGGCGACACGCGGGTCCGACGTATACTACCGGACCGCGGCCGATTTAAAGGCTACCACCTAGCAAGTGTGGTGTCTGGCGGTGACACCACAAATACTCCAGATTTATACGACACAATATTCTTGTTCTCTTGGACACCGTACCTCTGAACCGGAGAATGGTCATGTGGTATCAGCATGACGGATGCCCTGCACACAACGCCTTTCGAGCACGACAACTTCTGAACCGTAAGTTCCCTGGTAGGTGGATTGGACGAGGTGGCCCAGTTAGGTGGCCTGCCCGATCTCCGGACCTTACACTTCTGGATTATTTTCTTTGGGGAGCAGTGAAGGATGCTGTTTACCAACATGAACCAACAACACCAGAGGACATGAAGCAACGCATTATTGATGCTTGTACAGCCATCAAAGAGGAAACAGTAGCACGAAGTAGGGCATCCTTCATCCGCAGAGTGACCCAATGTATGCAAGCCAATGGGCATCACTTTGAGCATGAGATGTGAACGCTATGTTTAGTATGTAGTGCTGGTATAACAGTGGAAGTTTCTACAAAGGGCCATTTTACCCAGTGATGTTAAGAAACATTTTGTTTGGACTCTGCTACTCACTCCAACTGCCATCTAGTGGCAGCTTCAGACTGTCCAGTATAGTCTGCTCCCTGTCGGAAGAATTTGCAACCTATGTGCGGAAGTGGACCTCCCAGGTCCTTTGTGTGCACAGGTAGGATTAGCCGTTGTAACGGCCGAGCAGGTAGCTGCGAGACCCCGTAGCGGACGGGCGTGTATGTCTTCCAGCTAAGCCAGGAGCCGCAGTTGGCGCGCTGCCTGTGCAAGTTGTAACGTTTAATGTAATAAACAATTATACCAGACAACTTGTTCCGTCTAGTTATTGTGAGTGGAAACAAGGGGAGGACAGTAAGTTCTCTCGCACTATACATTCACACTCCAATGTGCCACCACGGGAAGAAGAGCCCGCGCGCACATTTTTTGGTCCTCCGGGCCGGATACAGTGACCACGCGGAATTTACGTTCGCGCGGACTTATTTTCCGGTATTTGTGAACCTCTAAAAAACCACGTGTGAGCTGCACACGTTATCGGTTTCGTTGTTGACTGCTATCGAGTGACTCAAGGCCTGTTCGGGACTTCGACAATAACAGCCTTAACAACGACGATCGGGGACATATTTGTGAACATTTAATGTGTCTCTAATTCAAACGCGGGAGGCAGAGAAACGCGTCGGTGCCAGCATCATCGGTGACGTCACCTCCTGCTCCCGCCGAAACTTCGCGCCGTCGGAGACTGCAACGCCTGCCACGCCAGCTGCCAGTGTCCGTGACGCCGCCGCTGTTCCAGTCCTTACTGCCGCTGCAGCCTGGTAAGTGCAACTGTTGGCTTCCTGCTACCATCTTCCTGGTCCTAAAATGGAGCCCTCCGAGAAAACAAAAATAGTCAAGCAGAGAGGTGTAGCAAAGGCCGCTCTCGCGCGCTTAGCGAGCTTTGTGCAGTCTGCAGACAGTGCCAGCATCGAAATGTTGGAATCAAAATTAAATCGATTGACTCGGATTCAGACTGATTTTGAGTCGTCTCAAACACGGCTGGAAATTGAAGACGAATCAGCAGATCACAGTAAGGACAGGGCAGAATTCGAGGATTCGTGGGACTTTGTTGAATCCACTCTCAAGGGTTCAATGAAGAGGTACACCCAGCTTCCGCAGCCTTTGGGCTCGAATCCATCAGGCAGTGTCAGTTCTTTGAAACTACCCGCTATTAACTTGCCAAATTTTGAAGGTGACTACCTTAAGTGGTCATCATACAGGGATACGTTTTTGAGCCTCATTATGAATAACAATTCAATTGATGACGTTCAAAAACTTCACTACCTTAATTCGTCTTTGCGAGGTGAAGCTAAGGACCTTTTGAAACATATACCTGCCACAGCAGGAAATCTAGCGATAGCCTGGGGACTTATTACGCAGAGGTATAATAACCCAAAAATAATTGCAGCCAGACATGCTAAGGCTTTGTTGGCCTTGCCTACAGTCGGCCATGGCGCAGCGAGCGCTTATAGGCAACTAATTAATCACGTATGCAGCCATTTGAAGGCCTTAGAAGCTCTCAAACCTGATGTTCCACTTCATGAAGTTATTCTTTCGGAACAGATTCTGTCCAGTATGCGACCCACAGATCGTCATGAGTGGGAGGTAAAGATGTCTGGGTCGACATTCACCACATTAAATCAACTAATAGATTTTTTGGAAACAAAATGTCAGGCCCTTGAGTTGATCAGGTTCAGGGATAACACCTCAAGGGATTCGCAAGGAAATGTCAATAATTCAAATCAAACACGACATGTGAGGAGGGCTCATCTCGCTAATGCTGATGCTGAGGAATCATGTAATTTTTGTAGTGAACCTCATACTATCACTAAATGCAAAGGGTTTCAGGCACTAAATGTCGATGAGCGGCGGGCATATGTGACAAAAAATAAGCTTTGTTTTTTGTGCATCTGCTCTGGTCATTTCTCGACTAAATGCAGGATTTCTCCTTGTAAGACCTGTAAAGGAAGGCACAACATACTGCTACACAAGCCTGCTGAACCAAGGAAAGGGCAGAATAGTAAACCAGGAGGCCATTCCTTGGCCCATCAAGCTACAAACGGGAAAGCAAACATCCATTGTAATGTTTTATTGGCAACAGCTGTTGTCAACATTAAAGACAGCATGGGTAGACAGCAGGTTTGCAGAGTTCTGCTAGATAGTGCGAGTCAGCTATCCTTTATATCTAAGGGCATGGCAGAGAAATTAAAACTGAAACGAAGTAAACATTCGTTTCCTGTGAAGGGCATAAAAAATGTCTTTGCTGCCTCAGTGTCTTACACTTGTGATGTTGAACTGTCGTCTAGGATCAACGACTTTCGTGTCAGAACCACTTGTGCTGTCGTAGATCATGTCACCAGTGACCTACCAGCGAGCAAGATAGACACAAGGTCCTGGAGTGTCCCATGTAATCTTCCGCTCGCTGATCCAGAATTCAACAAACCTGCCACAGTAGATTTAATTCTTGGTGCTGAGGTTTTCTTTGACGTTGTTTGTAAGGAAAGGCTGGTGAAACCAGGTCATCCCTCACTGGTCGAAACAAAATTTGGCTGGATTTTGTCTGGTAGGATGCCTTCAGCAGCATGCAACATGCCTCGTTCTACAGTGACCTCGTGCTTTGTTAGAGGTGACAATTTAGATGCCAAACTGCAAAGATTTTGGGAGTTAAAGGAACTGTCTACGAAAACGATTAGTAAGCAGGGTAAAATATGTGAGGCTCACTTTCAGCGCCACACGGCACGAGATAAAGAAGGGAGATTTGTGGTTCGACTACCAGTGAAACCTGACTGTAAATCATTAGGCGAATCACGACAACAAGCATCTCGGAGATTGGCGCATCTTGAGAGGAGGTTTAAACGGCAACCGAATCTGCAGAAGGAATACGCTGCATTCATGCATGAATATGGTAATGAGATCGCTTTGTTGAAGGCCAGCTCCCCTAATCCACATTATAGCAAATTAAGGGATTTGCACCCGTTTGTTGATGCCGAAGGTATTTTACGAGTGGGAGGGAGATTAATGAATGCTGATGTACCATATGACGAGCGCCATCCTATTATCGTACCGCCTATGCATCATTTGACAAAACTCTCATAATACGTGAACATGAAAATCTGTTGCATGCTGGGTCACAAATTTTGTTGGCTATGTTGCGTAGGAGGTTTTGGATCCCCATTGGGCGTAACACAGTCAAGGGAGTTATCACAAAATGTTTAAAATGCTTTAGGCTTAAGTCCAAGACAGTAGTTCAACTCATGGGTCAGCTACCTGCAGCTAGAGTAAACCAGTCTCATCCATTCCAGCACTGTGGAGTAGATTATGCAGGCCCTATTGCTGTAAAGCATGGTGGAAGGCGGAGTAAGGTTACCACCAAGGCTTATATTGCTTTATTCATTTGCATGGCAACCAAGGCCATCCACTTAGAATTAGTTAGTGACTTGGTAACAAGTTCATTTTTGGCCGCCCTCAGGAGATTAATTGCAAGAAGAGGGAAACCTTCTCACATGTACAGTGACAATGGTACCACATTTGTAGGTGCAGACAATGAGCTTAAATGTTTTCTCTCAAATGATGCTACTGTTGGAGGTGTGGTGAATTTTTCGACCTCAGAGGGAATCAGTTGGAGGTTCACTCCACCTCGTGCCCCTCGCTTTGGTGGACTCTGGGAGGCAGGAATCAAACGCATGAAGTCGCAGCTCAAATGCATCATTGGCAATGTAGTACTGACATTTGAAGAACTGACTACTGTGTTAATTCAGATAGAAGCATGCTTAAATTCAAGGCCATTGTGTCTTCTCTCTGATGACCTAGATTCTCCTGCTGCTCTCACTCCTGGTCATTTCCTGATCGGACAACCCCTTTGTGCTCATCCTGAACCCTCTGTCCTTGCGGTTCCCGCCAACAGGTTGCACAGATGGCAACTTGTGCAGCAGTTGCATCAGTCCTTTTGGAAGAGGTGGTCCACAGAATATATACATGATCTGCAGCAACGCTAAAAATGGACATTGGAAGGAGCATGGCAACCCCAGATCGGCGATCATGCGCTGGTCAAGGAGGATAATTTGCCTCCCTTTTTGTGGAGGCTGGGTGTCATTGACCAGCTGTTTCCCAGTCCTGATAAGTGTGTGCGTGTGGTAATGGTAAAAACTGCTAATGGGCATATTAAGAGGCCTATAGCAAAATTGTGTCCCCTACCTAAACAGTGAATCAGTTAAGTGTTCCCTCAGATCTGTGTAGTGATATATGATACAGAGCCACTGCCAAATTGTCAGTTACTGGAATAACCTCATAATTCATAAAATCGGCTTGGGAGGCTGTGGATGTTTCTTGTGGACTAACTGCTGTTAGTATTGATTTCATGTTTTTATGCAGTATAATATTAATACTCTATTGTTTTGTGTCCTGCATGTTAGTACCCATCGTGTTTCACATGCAGCATGACAGTGGTGTTTGGTGATGTGGGCATCCCAAATGTTATAATATTCATGTTTTACGTGCATTGATATTGTGTCTAGTTATATTTTTATTGTTTACTTGTTTTGGTGTTGATGTTTGTTAAAATGTTGGTTATTTGTAAAAAATGTTAGTGTATTCATGTTTTATGTGCATTGATCTTGTACCTAGTTATATTTTTTATTGTTTACTTGTTTTGGTTTTGTTGTTTGTTGAAATTTTGGTATTTGTAAAATGAGAAAACTCGTTTTAGAGTGGGAGTATGTTTGGACTCTGCTACTCACTCCAACTGCCATCTAGTGGCAGCTTCAGACTGTCCAGTATAGTCTGCTCCCTGTCGGAAGAATTTGCAACCTATGTGCGGAAGTGGACCTCCCAGGTCCTTTGTGTGCACAGGTAGGATTAGCCGTTGTAACGGCCGAGCAGGTAGCTGCGAGACCCCGTAGCGGACGGGCGTGTATGTCTTCCAGCTAAGCCAGGAGCCGCAGTTGGCGCGCTGCCTGTGCAAGTTGTAACGTTTAATGTAATAAACAATTATACCAGATAACTTGTTCCGTCTAGTTATTGTGAGTGGAAACAAGGGGAGGACAGTAAGTTCTCTCGCACTATACATTCACACTCCAATGTGCCACCACGGGAAGAAGAGCCCGCGCGCACACATTTGTTTGCAAGAATATGTTATTTAACACATTCGATAAACATAACATTGATAATTATGTGATAATAAAGCTAATTGGTTAAACATGTTTACATTCATCTTCTATGTACTACCTGAACTTCCCAAATCGAAACATTTTTACCTAAACAACGGTAAAAGTTTTAGTCCACTTGCTCGTTTCACTAAAACCATCAACATGAATTTTACTATTACGAGTGAATGATTAACTGTCACTTGCGCTAGCTCTACAGTAAAGTAAAGTTTTAACGTTAAACGACGTTACCTTTTTAGTAACGGATTAGCGATAAGTGAAGTTTACTTTGTGACTAACGTTGCGGTACACAGATATGTTACAGAACCGTATCACCTCTAGCCTATGGGATAAATACCTGCTGGAACGTACGACGTTAATGCAGGATGGCAGCAGACCGTATTATTCGTTTCGGACCTCTTGGTAAGTATGGAAGTGTGATTACGCATGTCAATCACATCGCGATTACGGGCAGCATGGGGTTCACGCCTGAGCCTCAGGACGTGCGCTAGCAGCGCATGTCGGGTGTTTCAAGCGTCAACTTCGCGTCTTAATATCTCGGGATGTAATGGGAATATTGCGATGCAATCAACGCCATTGTGTATGTGCTTCGTCATGCTATGGATTGCTGAAGAAAAAATATAGGAGGTCCATTTAAAAAAACATAAGTTTGTGTTAAAAAACACATATGCTTTCGTTTTAGAATGTTTCCAAATATGTACATTCATGGGCCGCAGCCCTACATTGATACTGGTGAAAGTCGTTTCCCAATAGCTGTTATTGTTCCAGAGATATTTTGGGTGGACAAGATAGCTGGGACAACCTGTATGTACCGCCGAAGCGAGTACGTACATTTCTCACAGCCACAGGTGGAAGCACAAGCGGCCACAGACACTACTAGATAGGGCATAACCACCTATGGTAAACTACCATTCACCAACAAGCGACAAACGTCGGCAAGCCCCTGCGTATCAGCAACACTGACTGGCAACTACCAGCTGCTATTAGAGCCGACCAACAGGCCACAGCAGGGACACCGACGAGCTCGAACACTGACGCACAAACAATTCGCCAACATCACCCTACACTGTGCATCAGATATATGACCTATCGGACACAAAGACGATAGTAAACTGTTGAAGGTTGCTGACGCTGAACGAGAGCTCAACACCGCCACCCAGCGGCAGCCGCCGAGCAACACCACCGCGCAACGTCAAAGGTATCGATATGCATGACACCCACTACTAACAAGGCCTGCCATTGCACGATCTATCACAGGCAGCAAGACATCCGCTACTACTCTTACCACCCGACCTAACTACCGCAGAGGTTTTTTTCCCTTGTCTCTTGCCTTGGCACTTTTTTTCCTCTGTCCTTCAAACCACTACCCTTCGTTCGGCTTCGATCCAATCTATCTCCAGATTAGCACGTATTAATGGTTGACCTTAACCAGACGTACGTAAACATCTCAGTACCCACATCCTGCGACACCACACTTTAGTGAATACTAACCCTTATGCAGAGAAGGCACTAGACCTTTTGAGTTGTGGGCGTGGAGGGGCTCCACCTCGTTTTTTTTGTCACAATTCAGTTAAGTAAGCGCGAAAGCTTCGATGAGGCGCCAATACAGCTCCAGTGGCATACGACACAAGAGAGGCGTTTTGTATAAAGGTGTGGTTTATGGTTAAAACTGCGTTAGTGAATTTTCGTGTAAGAGTGAGCCAACGTATTACTTCCTCCTATCCCGCAATAAGTTAGACTTATAATCGAGGTAACACGGAGACTTAGAAACAATCGTTATCTCGCTCATCATTGTCAGTGGAACAGGGAAGGGAGGGAGTACAGCGATGCACAAAAGACCTTCCAACACAAACAGAAACGTGTTTTGGAAAGTATAAACGTTAATGTATGCTATCTGATAAGAAACATATGGGCAGCTCTATGTAACACGAAACTGACCACTAGACGTTACGATGAACGGACCCGCCGGTATAAAATGAGGCAGAGAGTACTGTGTTGTCGGTGTAGAAGCACAAACAGCAGCATGGGTCAGTCAGGACAGCTCAGTGATTTCGAACCTGGACTAGTCACTGGACGCCACGAGAGCAACATATCCGTCTCGGACATTTCAGCCCTTCTTAAGCTGCCCTACTCGACTGTTGCTGATCAGATTGCGAAATGGAAACCTGAAACTACAGCAAGACTAGGCACACCTCATGTAGTGACGGACAGGTACCATCGAGCATGGCCGAGGGTGGTTGTAAGAAGCAGCACGAAATCAGCGGAAGGAACTATTCGTGAGTTCAGAACTGCTGCCAGCAGTTCAGCTAGAACAATGACTGTGCGTAAGGAGTTAAAAAGAATGCAGTCCAGTCGACTATAAGCTCTTCAGAAGCCAAACGCTTCTGCAGTCAGTGCTAGGCGAAGCTTGAGGTGGTGTAAAGGGTCACTGCACTGGACAGTGGATAACTGGAAACGGGTGGCTGGAGCGAAGGATCATGCTATACCCTTTTGCGATCCGATAGAGGAGTGTGTTCTGTGAATGGCTGGGGATCGTTACCTGCAGTCATGTATTGTGTCAACAGTGAAGTACGGAGGAGGTGACGTTAAAATAAGGGCGTGCTTTTCGTGATTAGCTTGTTGTCTCGTTATTGCACTTAAGAAAAACAACACTAAATGCGCAAGGATGTTAACACGTTTTACAGAAATGTGTTCTGCGTAGAGTTGGGAAATAATTCAGAGACGATGATTGATTGTATCTGTACGACAAGGCATCCCATCATAAAGTAGCATGTGTGTGGCACTCGTTTAAGGAGAAGACTAACTCTCCTGAAATTGACTGGCCTGTCAGAAGCTCGACTTGAAACCATTGGAATACATCAGAGATGAATCAGAACGTAAACTTCGATCCAGTCCAATATCACGACCTCCTCCGGTATCAGCTTTTCAGGAAGAATAGGCTGTCGTTCCCACACAGATTGGCTCTAATGGCTCTGAGCACTATGGGACTTATTATCTGAGGTCATCAGTCAGCTAGAACTTAGAACTACTTAAACCTAAGGACATCACACACACCCATGCCCGAGGCAGGATTCGAACCTGCCACCGTAGCGGTCGCTCGGTTCCAGAATGAAGCCCCTAGAACCGCTCGGCCACACAGGCCGGCGTTCCTACACAGACTTTCAGAGTCCTCAATGAAAGTGTTCACAGCAGAATTGAAGCCGTAATAATGCCGAACGGCGCACATCCAATATCAATGTCCTTTGAAATGTGTCGGGGACTTTTTCTCACATAATTTAGCAACAGCTGAAAGTAACGACACAGATTTCATGCCCTTATTCGAATTTCACATATCCTATAACTTTACACAGTTGGTGGCACTTTGTTATCGTATTTCAGTGCCATCTATCGAGACATTTGCATACTTAGCATGCCTTTGCTACGCTAAATAGAACCGCCAATGCTAGAAACAAATAGGTACCTACAACACTATCAATATATAAATACACACTGAAGGGCCAAAGAAACTCGTACACCTGCCTAATATCGGGTAGGGCCCTGCGAGCACACAGAAGTGCCGCAACACGACGTGACGGGGACTCGACTAATGTCTGAAGTAGTGCTGGATGGAACTGACATCAGGAATCCTGCAGGGCTGTCCGTAAATCCGTAAGAGTACGACGGGGTGCGGATCTCTTCTGAACACCAAGTTTCAAGGCGTGCCAGACATTCTCAATCATGTTCATGTCTGGGGAGTTTGGTGGCCAGAAGAACTGTTTCAACTCAGAAGAGTGTTCCTGGAGCCACTCTATAGCAATTCTGGACGTGTGGGGTGTCGCATTGTACTGCTAGAATTGCCTAAGTCCGTTGGAATGCACAATGGGCATGAATGGATGCAGGTGATGAGGCAGAATGCTTACGTACGTGTCGGAGTCGTGTCTAGACGTATCAGGGGTCCAATATCACTGCAACTGCGCACGCCCCACAACACTACAGATCCTCCACCAACTTGGACAGTTACCTGCTGACGTGCAGGGTCCATTTATTCGTGATCCCCTGCTGACATGCAGGGTCCATTAATTCGTGAGATTATCTCCACACCCGTATACGCTCATCGGTTCGACACAATTTGATACGAGCCTCGTCCGACCAGATAACACGTATCCAGTCATCAACAGTTCAATATCAACGGTTCCAGGCCCTCGCCTGGCTTTGTGTCGAGCAGTCATCAAGGGGCAGTCACCAAGGGTATACGAGTTGACCTTTGGCTCCGCAAGTCCACATCGATGACGTTCCGTTGAATGGTTCGTACGCTGGCACTAGCTGATGGCCCAGCATTGACATCTGCAGCAATTTGCGGAAGGGTTGCACTTCTGTCACGTTGGACGATTCTCTTCGGTCTTCGTTAGTCCCGTTCTTGCAGGATCTTTTTCCGGCCGCAGCGATGTCGGAGATATGATGTCTTACCAGAACTCTGATATTCAGGGTACACTCGTGGAATGGTCGTACGGGGAAATCTCCACTTCTTCGCCACCTCGGAGATGCTGCGTCGCATCGCTCGAGCGGCGACTATAACGCCACGAACAAACTCACTTAAATCTTGATAACCTGCCACTGTAGCCCCAGTAACCGATCTGACAGCTTTACCAGGCAGTTGTTGTCTTATATAGGAGTTGCTGACCGCAGCGTCGTATTCTACCTGTTTTTGAATACGCATGCCTGTACGAGGTTCTTTGGCGCTTCCGTGTAATACGTAGGTTAATGGAGCATCGAAGCATAATAGACAGATATGCGAGAATAAATGACCAGTCACTCTGCGGATTATTTTTCATTGTAAAAGGAGATGCACACTCAGACATGTACTACATGGAGTGAACCTGAATTTCTAGGCGGATCCTTAAGGCTAGCTACTACCTCTTTCAAAAACATCACTCGATATTGGCAATTCTAAAAACATTGACTCATTATTTAAATCTGAATGGCAAATATTCAAATAGTACCTAGTAATTTGATTTGGTAATAGATTATTGAAAAATATATTTTTAATCCACTCGTTTCTTTTGTGAAGGCTCCGCCTCAGAGTCAGTCCTGGTGAAGATATAGAGTCATGTGCACGTAGTGGGCGCTTGGTGTGTGGTGGCGGTGTGGGTGGTTAGTCAGATAGGCAGACACAGGCAGAGGCGAGGTGCGGCCGCTCGGCTGAGTCAGCGTCTGGCGGGACTGAGGCTCGGCCCTCGGGTGGAGTGGAGCGCGTGAGTGGCCCTCTCACGGCACGGCTGGGCCGGGACCCACTCCCCTGTGTGCCGCCGATAAAGGAAGGAAAGGATGGCACGGGGCGGCAGGGCGCACCGGGAAAGCAAAGGGCAGCGGCCCATCGATCTCCCGCCCTGCGCCGTCCCAGTCACCAAAAAACTCTGCCAGCCCGCTGCCCAAACCCCCCCACCCATCGAGACCGTCCGAGCACGTGTTCTGCAACTTGCTATGGTACTCACTGCGCGCGCGCGCACACACAACACACACGCGCATATACACACAACACACACACACACACACACACACACACACACACACACACACACACACACGCAACACGCTCGCGCAGACACGCACATACAGTCACCAGTTGCGTTACACACACTAATTCTAGAAATATGTACGAATATGAAATTCTTTCAACCAAAACACAGCATGAACTGTTCATCCGGCATCCAGCAACTTTTTACTGACTGGGCACTTCGCATTTGGTTCATCCAAAAGCAATAATTCCATACTGCAACTTCTCGCTCGCTCCATTCCTTCCCAAATCGTCATTAGCTCCGCCTCCCTCCCTCCTCCCCCACCCTTTTTTTTTATTAAAAAAAAACAGAATTTGGTGCTTTATATACAACTTTGTTAACATGTACTTCCTTTATCAGCTTACCTTCCATTAGGAGCGTAGGTGCATTCAGTAACTGTGACCTAATTTATAAACGATAGAGCACAGCAATCAGTAGTCATTTTTTGCAGGTGTTATTTGGCAAATCCAGATTTCGGCTAGTGCCTAGCCATTATCAGTTCACTACTTTGTAGTCTCAATGCACGTCAGTTCCATGTTGTTGGGTCGTCAGTCACAGTTCTTTCAATACTACTCGACTGCACTGTTAATGACTAGGCACTAGCCGAAATCTGGATTTGCCAAATAAAACTGCAAAAAAGGACGACTGATTGCTGTTCTCTACCATTTATAAATATCCTTCCTTTGAGGTAAGACAAAGCGCTACGAGACAGTCGCTCGTGAACTCCTGTATGCTGATGATGCTGCAATTGTTGCGAACTCCGCAGGAGAGCTGCAAGACCTAGTATCAAGATTTAGTCACGCATGCCACTTATTCTCGATAAGTGTAAACAGCAGTAAGACCGTAATTATGGTTCAGGGTGCTAACACAAAGCCAAATATCACACTAGATGACACTACTCTGCAAGTCGTAGATAACTTCTGCTATCTTGGATTTACTATAGAATCAAACATGTCTGTTGACAAGGAAATTGATGCTCGCATTGGAAGAGCTGCGACAACTTTTGGCAAACTCTCTGCACGTGTTTGGAAAAACAACAAACTCTCTTTGACCACCAAAATTCTTGTATATCAAACTTGCGTCCTCAGCATCTTTTTGTATGCATCGGAAACATGGACTGCCTATGCCAAACAAGGTCGCCTTAATGCTTTCCACATGTGGTGCCTGAGATCCATCCTCAGAGTAACGTGGAAGGACCGAGTGACCAACCAAGCAGTGCTATCTAAAACTAACCGCAACAGTATTTCAGCTATCTTGAAGCAGAGACGACTCCGCTGGCTGGGACACGTCCACCGTATGGATCCTGACAGATTACCACCAGAGGCGACGCTTGGAGAGATCTCTATAGCCAAAGGTTCAAGGACTCCTGTAAACGAGATATGGAGAGCTTTGGAATCGACACAGATGGGAGGCACGGGCTAGCATGAGACCAGAGTGGCGTGATGATATATCATCTGGAATGTCGAAGCATGATGAAGGCTTGTTAGACAGATTAAGGTAGAAAAAGCATCGCAGTGCTACCACTGCTCCTGCCTCAGCAGCCAGATACACTTGTGACAATTGCGGCAAGAGATGCTGTGCTGCCATTGGCTTGACAAGTCATATGAAAAAATGCAACCCATAAACACACAGACACTGCAACAATCATCTACCAAGATGTCGTGGCCTTTGACGCACGTGTGCCGCTTACATACTACTGTTCTCTCTTGGGATGTGGTTTTACCTCTTTCTCGTGTGGATACCTATTCAAAGATCATATATCATGTACCCTTTACGAAGAAACCGGCTAGTTTCGCCAATATTGGGAAGCTCAATGAAACACGGTACCATTGTTTTGCAAACCATCTCGATCCTCAAGCTGAAACTCATTGTGCCCTGTTATAATTTAGGACCAGAATCAGAACATTTTATTGGGTGGACAGGCTATGCAGAGAGCCCGTTGAGGACAGGGGTGTTGTGTACGCACCTCCCGGCCCTTGGAGTCGCGGTAGCGGACCCACTTGCCCAGCTTGGGCCGCCAGTACTCCAGCATGTACGCCTCGGCGAACTCCTGGCCCTGGCCGTTACCGAAGCGGCCCTGCGTCTCGGTGGCGGTGACCAGGTGCACCTGCCGTAGGTCCACCTCCAGCCACTCCTTGGGCTCCATCGTCGCCTGCTGCTTGGGGCACCAAGCGCCTCCCTGCCGCTCCGTGCGGACCCTGCCAACAGTACAAGTAAACCATGAGTCTCTTCACCAGATGTCTTGTTAAGCGTCTTTGGAATCAATGTAGGATCTACAGGGGATAGGCAAAATAACGTGAACAGTGGCAGTAGGAGGGTTTTGTTTGGCGGTCAACAACGCAGGTAAGGCACGTGTCGCACTGTACTGTGCGTGTTCAGTACGGACTAGGCATCAGTGCAGGTTCCTCACGAGTAGTGCACACTTCGTATTTTCATTCAGAGGCCGAGGTCGACGTGCAGTGATAGACGTAACTGAGCCATGACGCTCGTTACTGGCGCGCCAGTCTCTTGGATCTCCATTATCGATCCTTCGATGTTTCTTATCTTTGCTTGTCTTGTTGTTTTCCGCATTCGCGGGGCGAGTGGCAGTTGACGCTTGCTCGGGCTACCTGCTGAGACGCCGCGAGGTACGAGGAGGGAAGCAACCACGCATATGTGGAGTTGGTTGTACGCGGTCTGCCGTTTCAGGATGGAGGATATGCGTCGGCTGCCTGACTGTGTACTCTCCTGATTTTGCTCGCCGTGCCTTTCGAACGCCTAGCTCGGGTTGCTGCCTGGTGTATCCCACACGAGCAATACCGGACGTCCAGCAGAAGTTAAGCAGCCTTATGTTTATTTTAAAGAAAAGGAGCAAATGTATAAGACTTTTGTAACCAATTTCGGTGGCTTCTTAAGTGTGGCCTTAGTGTTTACACTGCCTTTGGGGAGAGCTAATTCTTATAATTTAAATAGTTGGGGTTCCCTGTCCTTTAAAATCTTTTGGCGGTTTTATTTGAGTTTTCTCTTTGGGGTTCCTTCCTTGTGCTTGGTTAAATTTTTACTTGTATAGCGGGAAGGTGTTTGATGTTACTGCCGCCTCCAGCATTCGTCTTTTCAATTAAGTGTTGTCATCCTTGATGTCACTCCTCGTTAATTAATGCTGGGTTATGTGTACTTAATTTGGAATTGGCCATTTGAATTATTATTTTGGAGCGCAGTATAGCACTAAGGCAACCTCATTGTATACCACCTTGTGCCCCGGTCTAGTACCTTAATTTTCAGTGGCACGAGTTAGCTGCACTGCCGGTTTTACTGATGTGCTCCCTTCAAAATCTTGTCTTATATAAGTTTGCCCCATGTGTGTCTGGGAACACAGAGATGAGCTTTAGTGTGACTTCAGTGCTAGTCAGTTAATGGAATCTTCATTTTGGCTTGGTTTCCACTGAAGAGTTTGAGTGGAGCGTAGTGTGTTTGATCTGTTATTCATTTAATTACTGTAAGTTTGTTTATATAATGGGGAGCAAGACATTTAAAGACTGTTAGTATTAGCTCCCCTAGTTGCTCGGTGTTGCTAATTCGTTCCAAATGGGCTCCTCCTTACTCAATGGCAAGGCTGTTGATTAGTTGGTTACTGTGAGTACAAATTCACGCTATTTACTTGTTGCCGAAATTGTTAAAGTGTCTGTGTCGTGATTCAATCACGCTAAATTGATATAAACCTTACATTGCCTCCTTAAAATTTGTTGCCAGCAGAAACCCTTAAAAGAATTAAGTTTTGTCACTGCATATGTTAACCTTTACTGGGAGCAATATTTCATGTAGTTAAATTTTGTCTTATAATGTGTATTTCTATGATGTAATAAACGAGTGATAAAAGAAAAAGCAAAGGTGCCTGGTCCTTCCTATTGTGTCCGGTTGGTAGCACGTATCACTAACGGAGTTACAAAGAGGGCATTTTGGGGGGCCGATTAGCTGGAAAGACGTCATCGTGTAACGTAATAGTGGGCACAAATCAAAACTAAGTGGCAGAGATTGTAGTACGCAAAGACTGTGCGGCTGATCCCGGCGGAGGTTCGAGTCCTCCCTTGGGCATGGGTGTGTGTGTCTGTCCTTAGGATAATTTAGGTTAAGTAGTGTGTAAGCTTAAGGACTGATGACCTTATCAGTTAAGTCCCATAAGATTTCACACACATTTGAACATTTTTTTTACGGCAGTTGAAGTGACTGCAGAGCTCAATAGCCATCTACGAGACGCCGTATCTGTCGCCACTGTCCGCCGAGAACTTCATAAGGAGAATACTGATGGACGAGCTGTTATACCGAAACATTAGTGACGACAACCGACACAGAGAAGGGTAAAGGATGGTGTCAGGATCATAAATCCTGGACGGCTGATCGGTGGAAACCCGTTGTATGGTGTGACGAGTCATTTTTTCGTTATTTCCAACATCGGGCTGGGTTTACGTCAGGAGAACTCCAAAAGCAGCCTACAGTCCTAATTGCTTCATTCCAGCGGTTAAGTATGGAGGTAGAAGTGTGACGGTTTGGGCAGCCATCTCATGGTACTCTGCTGAGCCCACCATTATTCACAAAGGCAGTATACAGCCAACAATTATGTGAACATTTTAGTGTTCAGATGCATCCCATGATTCAAATGTTGTTCCTCAACAATGATGCCGAATTTCAGGACGACAATGCATTCATTTACACAGCCAGGACAGTAAAATAATGGTATGAGGAGTATGCAACTGAACCGCAGCGTCTCGCCTGGCCAGTACAGACAGCGGACTTGAACAGTATCGAACCTTGTGGGCAGTATTTGAGCGCAGACTCCGGAGCAGATTTCCGCCTCCCTCCCCACTACAGCAGTTAAAAGAGGTTCTGATCGAAGAGCGGCATAACATTCAACTGAAGACTATACAATCATTATATGCCAGTATTCCAAGAAGAATCGCAGCTGTGTTACGGCCAAATGGGGGTCCAACCCGTTATTAATAAACCATCCCCATATAAGTATAGGGGTTCACTTTATTTTTGCCTATCCCCTGTATGTTAGGCTAAAGTGAAACGTAATACAATTTTGCCGTGCGCCATGGTATTCACTTCAAAGAAACATCGCAAAGCAGTATGTACAGTAAACACCCCCGGTGCGGTTGAGGCTCGAGAGCACTTTGAAAAGTTCGCTTTATCATCACCAGACGTCAGCGCTGCCACATCGAGGTTCACGCACAAAAAAGGCACCCTTTTTGAGTGCGGACGTCTGTTGTTGTTGTTCCCGTTGATTAATGAAGACGGAAGAAATCGAGATTCGAGTTGTGATTGAGTACTTCATAAAGAAATTTATGAAAACAACGGCAATTTCAAGCAGGTTTTCAGGACACGCACTGTACTGGCGTACGCCTTCGCCAGCACACCGGTCAGCACTAGGAAACATTGCATAGCAGGCGCTGAACTAGGCGTGCCTATGACTAGAGAAGACCAAGACACGCCCTGAGGCTACACGCTGATAACGCGTGCATATAGGCCGCCGCTGACGACGACGACCGAGCTGTTTCAATCTTTCAATCTCAGTACCTCAGTACACCGCATCGGGACTGAGTTAGCATCGCACCTCAATACGTCGCAGTGTGTCTTCAACAGTGATAGTCGTCGCTTCTCACCTTGGATAGCTGTGAGGGAACGTTTAGTCATCGTATACAGGGTGGTCCTTTGATCGTGACCGGGCCAAATATCTCACTAAATAAGCGTCAAACGGAAAAACAACAAGCAACAAAACTTGTCTATCTTGAAGGTGGAAACCAAACGGCGTTATGGTTGGCCCGCTAGGTAATGCTGCCATAGGTCAAACGGATATCAACTACATTTTTTAAAATAGGAACCCCCATTTTTATTACATATTCGTGTAGTAAGTAAAGAAATATGAATGTTTTAGTTGGACCACATTTTTCTCTTTGTGATAGATGGTGTTGTAACAGTCACAAACATATGGCTCACAATTTCAGACGAACAGTTGGTAACAGGTAGGATTTTTAAATTAAAATACAGAACGTAGGTACGTTTGAAAATTTTATTTTGGTTGTTCCAATGTACTACATTAGCCTTTGCAAACTTTTCATTCCTGAGAACGCATGCTGCTACAGCGTTATTACCTGTAGATACCACATTAATGCAATAAATCCTCAAAATGATGTCCGTCAACCTCTATGCATCTGGCAATACGTGTAACGACATTCCTCTCAACAGAGAGTAGTTCCCCTTCCGTAATGTTCGCACATGCATTGACAATGCGGTGACGCATTTCAGGCGTTGTCGGTGGATCACGATAGCAAATATCCTTAAACTTTCCTCACAGAAGGAATCCCGAGGACGTCAGATCCGGTGAACCTGTGGGCCATGGTGCTTCGACGACCAATCCACCTGTCATGAAATATGCTATTCAATTCCCCTTCAAACGCACGCGAGCTATGTGCCGGACATCCATCATGTTGGAAGTACGTCGCCATTCTGTCATGCAGTGAAACATTTTGTAGCAACATCGGTAGAAAATTACGTAGGAAATCAGCATACATTGCACCATTTAGATTGCCGTCGATAAAATGGGGGCCAATTATCCTTCCTCCCATAATGCCGCACCATACATCAACCCAGCAAGGTCGCTGATGTTCCACTTGTCGCAGCCATCGTGGATTTTCCGTTCCCCAATACTGTATATTATGTCGGTTTACGTTACCGCTGTTGGTGAATGACGCTTCGACGCTAAATAGAACGCGCGAAGAAAATCTGTCATCGTCCCGTAATTTCTCTTGTGCCCAGTGGCAGAACTGTACACGACGTTCAAAGTCGTCGCCATGCAATTCCTGGTGCATAGAAATATGGTACGGATGCAATCGATGTTGATGTAGCATTCTCAACACCGACGTTTTTGAGATTCCCGATTCTCGCACAATTTGTCTGCTACTGAAGTGCGGATTAGCCGCGACAGCCGCTGTAACACCTACTTGGGCATCATCATTTGTTGCAGGTCGTGGTTGTTTCACATGCGGCTGAAGACTTCGTGTTTCGTTAAATAACGTAACTATCCGGCGTAGGTCCGGAAACTTGGATGATGTCGTTCAGGATACCGAGCAGCATACAAAGCACACGCCCGTTTGGCATTTTGATCACAATAGTCATACATCATCACAATATCGACCTTTTCCGTAATTGATAGACGGTCCATTTTAACACGGGTAACGTATCACGAAGCAAATACCGTCCGCACTGGCGGAATGTTACGTGATACTACGTACTTACACGTTTGTGGTTATTACAGCGCCATTTAAAATGGTTCAAATGGCTCTGAGGACTATGCGACTTAACTTCTGAGGTCTAACCTAAGGACGTGACACACATCCATGCTCGAGGCGGGACTCGAACCTGTGACCGTAGCGGTCCCTCGGTTCTAGACTGTAGCGCCTGGAACCGCTCGGCCACTCCGGCCGTCACAGCGCCATCTATCAGAAAGCGAAAAAAGTGGTCCAGCTAAAACATTCATATATGTTTACGTACTACACGAATATGTAATAAAAATGGGGGGGTTGCTATTTAAGAAAAAGCGCAGTTGATATCCGTGTGACGTATGGCAGCGCCATCTAGCGGATCAACCATAGCGCCATCTGGTTTGCCCCTTCAAGCTAGACGAGTTTCGTTCTTTGTAGTTTTTTCGTTTGACACTTATTTGGTGAGATATTTGGCCAGGTCACGATCAATGGACCACCCTGTATGTACCTCCTAATTGTGTCTTTATGTGATATAACTGTAACTGGGAAAAATGAATTTGCGAGAAATCAATAAACAATAAAAGGCACTGTACAGTTACTACAATGAGTAATGTAATCCGGAGCGGAGGTTTGGCCGGCCGCACAGTGTCGCGGCAGCAGGAGCGAATGAACCCGCGGCCGGTGGGGTTCCGTGCCTGCCCCGCATAAGCCAGGCAGCGCGCCGCGGCGACCGGCGACTTTTTCTCAGGCCGGCCCCGGCCGGAAGAGAGGCGCCGTGCTGGCTGCGGGCCAGCCGCCGCGCCGTCGCGTGACCCCACAGAATTTGATTAAGCAGCCGTTCCAGCAAGTAATTGCAGAAAGGCCGGCTAATTTTTCACCGTCACGCCACGTTGTATTCCTGGCGCACGGAGCGCCGCCTCCTCGCCAGGCCATCGGCCCCTCCTGTCCCACTCTGTGTCGTTCCCGCTGTTTGTGCTGTTTACAAGCCCTGCAGTGAGCGGTTTGCGTCGCTGACAACACATAACGTTCCCCCTACAGAGGCTAGTTCTCACGGTCTGACAATTAACGTTGGTACATTCCGAGATTCTGAATTCGACGTAAGCAGAGTTCACTAAAGCGAGGATATGATGGTGCGCTGGGTCCGGTAGTTTCCCATTCGAGGTCTGGTGGTGGAATGAATGCTCGTCGCCAATATTTTCTCACCTATGGGAGCTCTAGCATTGTCGGTGGTGACCCGTCCGTCAGATGAGTGCTGTCCGCTGCTCAGGACAGTGGGTGCGACAGGAATGCAACTGTGAGTGACTTAGTAGAGCAGAAAAATACACGCCGTTATCCAAACATTTCCAGGAATGCAGTTAAGTCACCTTTGTACAGGATCACCGAAATGTTCAAAAATGGCTCTGAGCACTATGGGAGTTAACGTCTGAGGTTATCATTCCCCTAGACCTTAGAACTACTTAAACCTAACTAACCTAAGGACATCACACACATCCATGCCCGAGGCAGGATTCGAACCTGCGACCGTAGCGGTCCCGCGGTTCCAGACTAAAGTACCTAGAACCGCTCAGCCACACCGGCCGGCCTGAAATGTTCAACATTTTAAAACGCACCGGAATTTGTAGCCGGGTATCGCTACTTTCTGTTACACAAACAATAAAAATCATGCCACTATGGCACCTTTTCCTGTTATGTAATGTACTATATAATACTATGAATGATATTTAAACAAAATTTACGAATAATTAAATAATACGTAAATATGTAACATAATAATCACTATGAACCATCAACATTTACTCCGAACTATAATAATCACTATGTAATTCATTTGATTAGAAGTAGTTATAAATGTTAGCATCGTTATTACTTCCGTTAATTAACTGCAATTAGATCTCGAAAGTTCATTTTGGAAATCGATCAAAAAGCAAGAACCAAATTTAAATTCACGTAATATCAAGTGATATGCAATTCCATACCCAAATTTTTAAACCAGAATTAATACCATTACTAAAATAATTAATTGATCATTGTTAGCACATGTAATTAACTCCATTAATTACGTTTGCATGCATATTTCAATGTTATGAGCCATTAAAGAGGTTAAACAACTTGTGTATATATTACGTAAATGTTAGCAATATTTTCCGATCGATAATCGATTTGTATTTATTAAATTAATGAAACGTATTATTGTAAACAAAAAAAAACATATTTAATTTTCAATCTTAAATTGTACAATTTCTAACCTAAAACTCATCTGTAATGAACTAATATTTTATGCTGTAAGTTATCTGATTGTCAATCTTTTGTATATTTGTAACTTTTAATTGTAACTATTAATTTCACGATGGTGTAATTATTGAAATAATGAACACTCATTGTCTGGAATATTTATAAGCAAACGCGGCAATGCAGCGTCAGTTCGCCTAGGTGATCACTTTGTAGTCAAGTCTTTCCGGTCAGTAAGTCAGTCTTTCAGCTGTTGGATTGTCAAAGAGACTTTATGTGAAGTTTGATGTGTTCTGCAATGACTTTGGGAAAATGTTATCATCAACAAATAAACCTCCGCACATTGTATGATCTGGAGTTTTAATTAGAAGGAATCACCAGCTACCCAACTCAGGCAAATTACAAGATAAGTACAACAAAAATACTTTGTGATGCATCGCCCTTACTTACGTCCACTCAAGGTGCTAATATATATGTAATTATGCCACTTTCCCACAAATTCTTTCCCTCCTCGTTGTTGCTGATTCTTTTTCCTCGTAATGTTCCTCTGAGTCAACCAAATAAATGAAAATCCGAGAGAGCCAAACCTGGAAGATAGGGTTGATGAAGTAGCAGCTTCCAAAACATTTGGGCAGTGTGAGGGCGAGCATTGTCGTGTAGCAGTGTCACCCCTTTTCTTTCAGATCCGCAAATTCTTTTTGTCCTTGCTGTCTTCACTTTGGTCATCAGCATGTGGCAGTAGGCACTGTTCATTGTACGCTGATCTTCAAAATAATCACAGGAGAATGGTTCAAATGGCTCTGAGCACTATGGGACTCAACATCTATGGTCATAAGTCCCCTAGAACTTAGAACTACTTAAACCTAACTAACCTAAGGACATCACACAGCACCCAGTCATCACGAGGCAGAGAAAATCCCTGACCCCGCCGGGAATCGAACCCGGGAACACGGGCGCGGGAAGCGAGAACGCTACCGCACGACCACGAGCTGCGGACTCACAGGAGAAGATAATTTGGACATACAAAAAGACTAAGTAAGTCACTGAGGTTCGACAATTTTTGGAAACATAATAAATTTCGCGGTTCATACAGCTTTCCTCATATTCTTTCGAGA
Source organism: Schistocerca americana (assembly GCF_021461395.2). NCBI lineage: Eukaryota > Metazoa > Arthropoda > Insecta > Orthoptera > Acrididae > Schistocerca > Schistocerca americana. The sequence goes on along the minus strand of NC_060122.1, from coordinate 70,584,132 downwards.
AAAGGTTTTAGCTGGTGTTTAACCTTCAGAAAGCAAAAAAAGGTATCACTGAGGGTTGTTCCACTAATGTGGAAACTTCAGTCGGACATGCCGTCGTTAAATGTAATTCTGAGGTTATAAACAAAACAATTTTTATACGTTAGCTGTTCGCAGCTCATCCCAGTGATGCCAATGTAAGGTCATCAAAAGTACAAAACTGCTCCTACAAATTGCTCAATTTCTACATCAGCTCGTCTCTTCAATCATTTAGTGTCCCTCGTATGTAATACTCTCAGATGTTTACTACTGTGATATTGTTATACACTGCACAAATAGTCAGAATTCCAGACAATTTGAACTAGCTATGAATCATTGCCTCAGTTTCGGGTATAATATTTGGATGTTCGGTTACGTCAGTTCCATTCATGCTCATGTAGGGTGGATGGGAACAGACAGGTAACGTGACTCTCTCACGCTCTGCTTTCCTCCTCAGTTTTTTAGACACTGGAGTCCCTCTAACTGTCATCATGTCAAATAACTAGCATCAGCGGGTAACTGCAGTGCCAGATACGTACCGTATTTTGGTGGTGCCTATACATAACACTAAATTTTTCGCCATCCCTTTCAGTATTTCAGCCATACATGTCTGGAACAAACTACCACGTAGTGTCCGTTTTATACATAACTACTACGCTTTCAAAAGAATACTGAAGTTTTATCTCCTGACCATCGGCCTAGTTTTCCTTCTCAGACTTTTCTGTTTTCTTTCCATCCAGCAGCGAGTCACTACCTTTCTTACATTGCCAAAACTAAACATGTTTTTCTCATTTCTATTACCTTCGTTTCACCTCATCTGCTAATCTTACACTTTTATTTCTAGTTCATCCTCTGGCCAGTCACCATCTTTTCCACACTGGTTCCTTCAGTGAATGCGTCACACATTTCTGTTTGATATTATTTCTCACATTCGACAAGAACGGAACGAGGAAATTAACGTTAACAAGACACAAAACTCCTCGAATTCCATGTATTTATTACCGTATCTATTACTATTATTATCAGTATTTACAACTCATGTATTATGCATACTGCAAATGTTGACTCACCTAGGACGTCTTGTTACAGTTAACGATCCTTTTAGATCCTTCGGGACTAACATCCGTTGAATTCTTGATTTGTGTGGCCATGTTACCAATTATTGCTGTGTAAATAGTTTGTTTCCCGAGTTGCGATACAGTAGCACCAAAATTCAAAGTGATCCAGAAATGCAGTTTGTTTATTAACGCTGAAATTCGTTCCTTTGTGGCGAGGCACATCTAGTTCTATCCAGACAATAGATCGTCAGTGGTAATGTATGCTCCTTCTAGTTCGTACTTACAATGCAGCCGTAATGTCTGCAAGCACGTTTCTTAGGAACATTCCTATTTGGCACTACTCCTTTAAGTATACAATAAAAGAAAGCGGGAGACTATACGGCGAACACGGAAACCTAAGACAGCGTGACAGACAACGAACTCCACTGGCAAAGCCATATTTTTCGGGCAGCCAATAACACTGACATCGACAGCTGTTGGAGGCACCGAGGAGAAACACTGCCTGCCGTACCAATCCCCGCCTCTCCCCTCCCAACACTCTCTTCAGCTGCCTTCTGTACGTCACCACGGGAATCGCGGTGCCGTTTGAGAAATAACTCAACACCACATCTACACGTATTCATCACAGAAACTACGTTATACAGCTTGTCATCTGATATGTCGGGGACACGAGCTGCAAGAATGGGTTCCAAGGTCCAGGAAGAGACGTATGAGCCAGACAATGATCCAAATGGGAAGAAAAGTACTTCGGCGAATTAGTGCAGTGATTAACAAACGGAATCTCGATTCGACAGAAGTACCTTTCACCTACAGTAGCCGCAATGATGTGGAGAGCACTTAGGAAGATAGAGTGGAAGAGAGAGACCGTGACGGGGTTGAAGAGGAGCGGAGAGGGGGGCGTGGGGGTGGACGAAGAAGGAAGGAAGAGACTTCGGTCTTTAATTTTCTATAGTAAATTAACTCAGGGAAAAAAATTGCTGCGCCGTTGGGAGTACTAGTCATACGATTTGCAGGACATACTCGTACGCAGCTTTTATGGTACACCGAAAAATCTGTTCAGATACGTTCTCAACATACTGTGTTACACTTGAGTCAACTAAGCCTGCTGCAATCATTTTACTCAAAAGTTGATTTTTAACGAAGTGATGTTTATTGATTCAAATTGCCACGGCTCAAAAAAACCTGGAATGGGAGTTAATGGGCGGCTTTAGGGAAATGTACTGAAGTGCCAAGAAACTGGTATAGGCATGCGTATTCAAATACAGAGGTATGTAAACAGGCAGAATACGGCCATGCGGTCGGCAACGCCTATATAAGACACTAAGTGTCCGGCGCAGTTGTTAGATCGGTTACTGCTGCTACAGTGGCAGGTTATCAAGATTTATGTGAGTTTGAACGTGGTTTTATGATCTGCGCGGTGGGACACAGCATCTCCAAGGTAGCGATGAAATGGGGACCGGTACGACCATTTCACGAGTATACCATGAATATCATGGAATCCGGTAAGACGACATATCTCCGACATCGCCGCGGCCGGAAAAATATCCTGCCAGAACAGGAGGAGATTAGTGTTTAACGTCCCGTCGACAACGAGGTCATTAGAGACGGAGCGCAAGCTCGGGTTACGGAAGGATGCGGAAGGAAATCGGCCGTGCCTTTTCAAAGGAACCATCCCGGCATTTGCCTGAAACGATTTAGGGAAATCACGGAAAACCTAAATCAGGGCCAGAACAGGACCAATGACGGCTGAAGAGAATCGTTCAACGTGACAGAACTACAACCCTCCCCTATAAACTGCTGCAGATTTCAGTGCTAGGCCATCGACAAGTGTCAGCGTGCGAACCATTCAACCAAACACCATCGATTTGGGCTTTCGGAACCGAAGACCCTTTCATGTGCCCTTGATGACAGCACGACACAAAGCTTTACGTCTCGCCTGCGCCCGTCAACACCGATATTTGGCTGTTGATGACTGTACACATGTTGCCCGGTAACACGAGTCTCGTTTCAAATTGTATCGAGCGGATGGGCGTGCACACGTATGGAGAAAACCTCATGAATCCATGGACCCTGCATGTCAGTAGGGGACTGTTCAAGCTGGTGAAGGCTCTGTTATTGCGTGGGGCATGCGCAGTGAGTGATGTGGGACCCCTGATATGTCTAGATACGACTCTGACAGGTGATATGTACGTAAGCATCCTGTCTGATCAGCTGCATCCATTCATGTCCACTCTGCATCCCGACAGACCTGGGCAATTTCAGAGGGCAGCGCGGCACCGCGTTCGTCCACAATTGCTACAGAGTGACTTCAGGTCATTCTTTTGAGTTGAAACTCTTCCGCTGGCCGCCAAACTCCATAGACATGAACATTATCAAGCATGCCTTGCAATGTGCTGTTCAGAGGACATCCACCCCCTCGTACTCTTACGGATTTATGGACAGCCCTGCAGGATTCATGGGGTTAGTTCCCTCCAGCACTACTTCAGACATTAGTCGAGCCCATGCGACGTCGTGTTGCCGTTCTTGTACGAGCTCTCGGGGTCCTACACGATATTAGGCATTTGTATCAGTTTCTTTGGCTATTCGGTGTAGTTAGTACTACGTGCCATAGTTAGTACTACGTGTCATGGATCGCGTGGCGTCCTGAGATGACAGCTTACAACTTTGTCAGATGAAAAAGCTATAAGAATGAAAATTGAACAGTTTTATGAAGAGACCTGCTGGAGATGTTAAACTTCAGTCAAATTTGGTGCAAATACTTTGATGCCCGTTTTCCTGTCTGCACATACAGGATGTTACGGGTGTAAGTGAAGATATTTCTTTTGATGGCAGGGGACAATGTATTGAAGGACATTGCATCGGAATTTACTTCATTTGCAGAGTAATAATTGTAATATGTCTTCAGGTTGGTGCATACCTCAGGGTATGTGTGGCACAAGTAAACCGTTATTACCTGTTTTCCTCTGGGCAGGAGGTCACGTATTGAAGTGTGAACGCTTGAATGCAAACCTGGACAGTCTATACTGACAGGCATAATCCACATAACGGGGCAGTTATGACCATGCACAAAACATCAGGTAGTGGATTATTTGATGTGTTTGCGGTATGTTAAGGTAGCAATTATCACAATGTCTGTAACTATACTCCCAACACCCTCTATGATACATTGCTGAAAAAACTAAAGTTGTCGTCAATCCAAAAATTAGTAAAACCACCACTGCATTAATTAGTTTCCAAACTACATGGAGGAAATTAACTGTGGTAAAGTTAATTACGTCAATGTGGGAAAATATTAATTTGGTATGTGTGAAGTGTGTCTGAATTGTAAAATTATGTCTCATTTGAAACGAATTGCCACGGTGTTATCTATCATTGATATTGTTGTTGTTGTTGTGGTCTTCAGTCCTGAGACTGGTTTGATGCAGCTCTCCATGCTACTCTATCCTGTGCAAGCTTTTTCATCTCCCAGTACCTACTGCAACCTACATCCTTCTGAATCTGCTTAGTGTATTCATCTCTTGGTCTCCCTCTACGATTTTTACCCTCCACGCTGCCCTCCAATACTAAATTGGTGATCCCTTGATGCCTCAGAATATGTCCTACCAACCGATCCCTTCTTCTGGTCAAGTTGTGCCACAAACTTCTCCTCTCCCCAATCTTATTCAATACTTCCTCATTAGTTATGTGATCTACCCATCTAATCTTCAGCATTCTTCTGTAGCACCACATTTCGAAAGCTTCTATTCTCTTCTTGTCCATACTATTTATCGTCCATGTTTCACTTCCATACATGGCTACACTCCATACGAATACTTTCAGAAATGACTTCCAGACACTTAAATCAATACTGGATGTTAACAAATTTCTCTTCTTCAGAAACGCTTTCCTTGCCATTGCCAGTCTACATTTTATATCCTCTCTACTTCGACCATCATCAGTTATTTTGCTCCCCAAATAGCAAAACTCCTTTACTACTTTAAGTGTCTCATTTCCTAATCTAATTCCCTCAGCATCACCCGACATGATTCGACTACATTCCATTATCCTTGTTTTGCTTTTGTTGATGTTCATCTTATATCCTCCTTTCAAGGCACTATCCATTCCATTCAACTGCTCTTCCAAGTCCTTTGCTGTCTCTGACAGAATTACAATGTCATCGGCGAACCTCAAAGTTTTTATTTCTTCTCCATGAATTTTAATACCTACCCCGAATTTTTCTTTTGTTTCCTTTACTGCTTGCTCAATATACAGATTGAACAACATCGGGGAGAGGCTACAACCCTGTCTTACTCCCTTCCCAACCACTGCTTCCCTCTCATGTCCCTCGACTCTTATAACTGCCATCTGGTTTCTGTACAAATTGTAAATAGCCTTTCGCTCCCTGTATTTTACCCCTGCCACCTTTAGAATTTGAAAGAGAGTATTCCAGTCAACATTGTCAAAAGCTTTCTCTAAGTCTACAAATGCTAGAAACGTAGGTTTTCCTTTCCTTAATCTTTCTTCTAAGATAAGTCGTAAGGTCAGTATTGCCTCACGTGTTCCAGTGTTTCTACGGAAACCAAACTGATCTTCCCCGAGGTTGGCTTCTATTAGTTTTTCCATTCGTCTGTAAAGAATTCGTGTTAGTATTTTGCAGCTGTGACTTATTAAGCTGATAGTTCGGTAATTTTCACATCTGTCAACACCTGCTTTCTTTGGGATTGGAATTATTATATTCTTCTTGAGTCTGAGGGTATTTCGCCTGTTTCGTACATCTTGCTCACCAGATGGTAGAGTTTTGTCAGGACTGGCTCTCCCACGGCCGTCAGTAGTTCCAATGGAATATTGTCTACTCCGGGGGCCTTGTTTCGACTCAGGTCTTTCAGTGCTCTGTCAAACTCTTCACGCAGTATCATATCTCCCATTTCATCTTCATCTACATCCTCTTCCATTTCCATAATATTGTCCTCAAGTACATCGCCCTTGTATAGACCCTCTATATACTCCTTCCACCTTTCTGCTTTCCCTTCTTTGCTTAGAACTGGGTTTCCATCTGAGCTCTTGACATTCATACAAGTCGTTCTCTTATCTCCAAAGGTCTCTTTAATTTTCCTGTAGTCGGTATCTATCTTACCCCTAGTGAGATAGGCCTCTACATCCTTACATTTGTCCTCTAGCCATCCCTGCTTAGCCATTTTGCACTTCCTGTCGATCTCATTTTTGAGACGTTTGTATTCCTTTTTGCCTGTTTCACTTACTGCATTTTTATATTTTCTCCTTTCATCAATTATATTCAATATTTCTTCTGTTACCCAAGGATTTCTACTGGCCCTCGTCTTTTTACCTACTTGATCCTCTGCTGCCTTCACTACTTCATCCCTCAAAGCTACCCATTCTTCTTCTACTGTATTTATTTCCCCCATTCCTGTCAATTGCTCCCTTATGCTCTCCCTGAATCTCTGTACAACCTCTGGTTCTTTTAGTTTATCCAGGTCCCATCTCCTTAAATTCCCACCTTTTTGCAGTTTCTTCAGTTTTAATCTACAGGTCATAACCAATAGATTGTGGTCAGAGTCCACATCTGCCCCTGGAAATGTCTTACAATTTAAAACCTGGTTCCTAAATCTCTGTCTTACCATTATATAATCTATCTGAAACCTTTTAGTATCTCCAGGGTTCTTCCATGTATACAACCTTCTTTCATGATTCTTAAACCAAGTGTTAGCTATGATTAAGTTGTGCTCTGTGCACTAATTCCCACTATATCTAACTTCAACCTATCCATTTCCCTTTTTAAATTTTCTAACCTACCTGCCCGATTAAGGGATCTGACATTCCACGCTCCGATCCGTAGAACGCCAGTTTTCTTTCTCCTGATAACGACATCCTCTTGAGTAGTCCCCGCCCGGAGATCCGAATGGGGGACTATTTTACCTCCGGAATATTTTACCCAAGAGGACGCCATCATCATGTAATCATACAGTAAAGCTGCATGCCCTCGGGAAAAATTACGGCTGTAGTTTCCCCTTGCTTTCAGCCGTTCGCAGTACCAGAACAGCAAGGCCGTTTTGGTTATTGTTACAAGGCCAGATCAGTCAATCATCCAGACTGTTGCCCTTGCAACTACTGAAAAGGCTGCTGCCCCTCTTCAGGAACCACACGTTTGTCTGGCCTCTCAACAGATACCCCTCCGTTGTGGTTGCACCTACGGTACGGCTATCTGTATCGCTGAGGCACGCAAGCCTCCCCACCAACGGCAAGGTCCATGGTTCATGGGGGGATCATTGATATTACAGTATGCAAAATAACGAATGCTTCATGTACAAGACGGTAGTTCGACCATCATTCGGCCGTATTGACAATTGCTTGTTCCCCTGATTGCTCCAAGTTAATTTTCTGAAAAGGAAAGCTTCATTGAAACATCAGGCACCTTTCTCTGACTGATGATAAATTTCTGTAACGGGTCACGGATATTAAAGCCTAGGCGGAATATTACAAAATAAATCGAAACGAGCAGCAGTTGAGATGAACGGAAGGCTTTGTTATTATTGGGAGGATTCTTGGAAATAGCAATACATATATTAAAGAAATTATTTTGGGCTACTGTGCTCATGTTTGGTGTCCTAGGAAAACAGGCATGATAACAGTCATTGCAGGAATATGAAAATGCCGACAAAGGCACACAGAAAGTATAAAAGGTTTGCACAGAGAAATTCGGAGGCTATCCCTCAAGAAAGGAGGTGGTGTTGTCGGGAAACCCTACTGTATAAGCTTAGAGGATAAATACTGCACTGATTAAGCTCATGATACATCCGATTCTCAGTACCTGCATTAACCCTGTAGTGTCCACTCCAGTTAACCGCTGTTAATGGTCGCTTCTTCGGCGTTCACAGTCCGTTCTAAGAATCCAAATGCACGCACTTTCCACGGGTGCTGTGCCCTACGTGCATTTGCAGGCTGAGAACGGGCTGGAAACTCCAAAAAAGAGACCTTTAACAGCTCTCCAAAGCGGTGGACATGAGAAACTCAGGGTTTAATCTGAACCTTACCTTGAGTTACCCACCTTTACATTAAATGAACCGCTTTCTGTGAGACGACTTTAATTCGGAGCACATGACTGAATCTAATAGGCGTACTTTGGTTAAATTCCTTTCAGTTACCGGCTACGTCTGTATCATTCAGTTGAGTACAACATTTTTAATACCGTGGTCTCGACATAGCTATATTCGATATCTAAATGTGTATTACTCGTACTTTTATATTTCGCCTTGAAACAAAATTGACGCTTTCATAGTTATTTTATAGCCTACTCTTTATTACACTACTGGCCATTAAAACTGCTACACCAAGAAGAAATGCAGATGATAAACGGGTATTCATTGGACAAATATATTATACAAGAAGTGATATGTGATTACATTTTCACGCAGTTTGGGTGCACAGATCCTGAGAAATCAGAACCCAGAACAACCACCTCTGGCCGTAATAACGGCCTGATACGCCTGGACATTGAGTCAAACAGAGCTTGGATGACGTGTACTGGTACAGCTGCCCATCCAGCTTCAACACGATACCACAGTTCATCAAAAGTAGTGACTGGCGTATTGTGACGAGCCAGTTGCTCGGCCACCATTGACCAGACGTTTTCAATTGGTGAGAGATCTGGAGAATGTGCTGGACAGGGGAGCAGTCGAACATTTTCTCTATCCAGAAAGGCCCGTACAGAACCTGCAACATGCGGTCGTGCATCATCCTGTTGAAATGCAGGGTTTCGCAGGGATCGAATGAAGGGTAGGGCCACGGGTCGTAACACATCTGAAATGTAACGTCCACTGTTCAAAGTGCCGTCAATGCGAACAAGAGGTGACCGAGACGTGTAACCAATGGCACCCCATACCATCAAGCCGGGTGATACGCCAGTATGGCGATGACGAATACACGCTTCCAATGTGCGTTAACCGCGATGCTGAAAACAGAACCTGGATTCATCCGAAAAAATGACGTTTTGCCATTCGTGCACCCAGGTTCGTCGTTGAGTAAACCATTGCAGGCGCTCCTGTCTGTGATGCAGCGTCAAGGGTAACCGCAGCCATCGTCTCCGAGCTAATAGTCCATGCTGCTGCAAACGTTGTCGAACTGTTCGTGCAGATGGTTGTTGTCTTGCTAACGCCCCCATCTGTTTACTCACGGATCGAGACGTGGCTGCACGATCCGTTGCAGCCATGCGGATAAGATGCCTGTCATCTCGACTGCTAGTGATACGAGGCCTTTGGGATCCAGCACGGCGTTCCGTATTACCCTCCTGAATCCACTGATTCCATATTTTGCTAACAGTCATTGGATCTCGACCAACGCGAGCAGTAATGTCCCGATACGATAAACCACAATCTCGATAGGCTACAATCCGACATGTATCAAAGTCGGAAACGTGGTGGTGCGCTTTTCCCCTCCTTACACGAGGCATCACAACAACGTTTCACCAGGCAACGCCGGTGAACTATTGTTTGAGTATGAGAAATTTGTTGGAAACTTTCCTCATGTCAGCACGTTGTCGGTGTCGTCACCGGCGCCAACCTTGTGTGAATGCTCTGAAAAGCTACTCATTTGCACATCACAGCATCTTCTTCCTGTCGGTTAAATTTCGCGTCTATAGCACGTCATCTTCGTGGTGTAGCTCTTTTAATGGCCAGTAGTGTACTTTCCTTCGTGTGTTAAGTGGCTGAGCGGGTTTGTAACTTTCGCTACTACAAGTAGCTTAAACCTACGGGTCAGTAGGGAAACAGTGAATATCCACTGACGAACGAGAGTACGACAGTGTATTAGGTATTATGATTTCATTTTAAATCAAGTGCAGAAATATTTTGCATATCACCTCTTATTTCCTTTTCTCTTTGTTTCAATGTAGCTATCAAGCTGCAATGCTCCCATAATGAGAAACAACAGTAGGTAATTATTTTTGTAATCCTCTTCAGCTTAACAATTAATTACAAGCGATTACATACGATTGGACACGTAGCAAATGCCTGCCGCAGAACGGAATTCTGTATGCTCCCCAATGAGGACAACATATTTTTCGTCCGATATGATCAATGTTCCGTGGCATATGTTAGTTGTACGGGTAGGCTCAAGCTAAAAATACATAGGGTTTGGGATTCTGTCCCCGGTTAGATATAGATTTGATTTTTATATGCAGGTAAAGCAACTTTAATCTCTGACAATCTATACATGTTATAAATTAAAGTCGCTCGCCGTCATTTTGTGTCTGTATGTGAAAATTGATCCGATGAACTGCTGAAGGGGTTTTGACACAAATAGAAGGATTGACTTAGTCACGAGGAGGGGTTGTGTATGTCGTCATCAGACAAGCTATCCAACTTCAGATATTCAGTGCTACTCGAGTGAAGCCAGGACAGGTAGCTAGTACTTCATGTACCTGAGAAAATCAAGTTGTAAAGTGGTTAGAGAAACGGGAGTTTCTTAAATGACTATAATCTACAAACTTCTCTTCGCACGGATGACTGCTGTACTATTTAAGGAGAGGAGTGGATCTGATCATAGGTTTCCCATTATTACCTTTTCCCATCGCTTGTGAATGCTGGAATGGTTCCTTCAAAACGCCCAGTGTGACTGTTTCTCACGTCTTCCTCTGACAAACAACCTCCACAAGATATAACAGAAATACAGCAACCACACACTCAATTAGGTATTTGACGATAGACTACAACTGTTGTGTGTCGCTTGTACCACAGTAATGATTTCCGTCTGGTTGGATGTTGCCTGTCATCACATTCTATTGTGTCAACATCTTAGAATGACACATACACCATGCATCTAAAATTAACTGTCGGATTTATTCCAGTCTCTATTTGGCCTATAGCTTTTGCCTATGCTGGTCTCCATGTGTGTTATTTTCTGAGAACTTCCTCCGGTGCTCCTGCCGAGAACAACCTCATTTCTTATCAGTCCGCTTACTTTGCACTTTCCTTCAGTAGCACAGCATCTGAACTGGAAACATTATTGTACAATAAAAGAGGTTGTCGCGCTGCTGACGACGTAAAAATACAACAAACAATATTCAAATGGAAAGACAACTCTAACAAAAAAATGGTTTATCAATAAAATAAAATAAAATTATCTTCAGTTGCCAGTGATTTTGAAACCAACTGACAGTCTGTTTAACTAAGACGCACGGCAGCTGTTGCAGTTGTGAAGATTCCTTACGCAAGCCTAGTGTGTCACACGATTTCGGTCATACACGTCGGTGTAAGGAATTTCGAAAGCGCCATCTACTGACAATCTAATTTTACTGTTATGCACAACAGCAGTTGGAGTTGTTGACTACCTTCGTGTACTGTGCGGATGATCTGAATTAAATCAGCGTTTACCATCACAGATAAATACCGTTTGCCTTTATAATTTAATTTATTTGACTTTTAATTCGACATTGCTTTACAGCGTTCGCAACATTACGTTACACTTCTCCTAACCTCAACACCCACAATCTGCATCACCAGCAAACGTAAGACAAACATTTAGTGCCTGGAATATTTATTTCATGTTAATTTTTCTTAAAAAATGAATAATTACATGAAAGCAAAATCTGTCGTTCGTATGATAATTTTTTCTTTCTATATTTCAGGCTTTCAAGAAGCTACGGGCCACAAATACAGACCGAGAGGGAGACACACAAAAAGTTGGCGTTCCACGTCATTGGAACGCGTCACAGACCGCAGAGGAAGAAATGCCAGACAAAGTGACTAACAAAGACGACTTCGACTTCAGCAACATAGAGAAGCTCAGTCCTATCGCAGACGAAACAGAGTCACTGCTCAACGTCAACAACTAATACAAGACAACAACTCTGTTTCACTAACTTAATAACTTAACGTCGTTCGAACTATGAGTACAAGAAGACAACTGCATAAGCTTCCGGAAAAATGTTGTTCTGCCCGCCTTTTCCCTAAACACAATGAAGTGCAAACAGCCAGTGGTGGTAATATGGACCTAATATGCGTCCACTGCTCTCCCAGAGAGTAAAGGAGCTTACTGACGATTCAGCCACCACGTCATTACTTTTAGATGAGTAATGCGGGAGATATGGTGACCTGGCATAAAGCGGAGTTGGGAAACAATTTATACGACGCAATTGTTATACTAATTAGAAATCTTAATGCTAATCAGGGATTAATTCCTGCTGCCAGATTAGTGGTAACTCACTTAGCCGAGGGCATTGTCCCTGCTAAATTCACTGACCCCGATAAAACTTGTGGTCATACCCCATATTAACATCACAACTTCTCACCCATCCATGCGTTTCCAAATGATAAGACAACAATTCCCAATAAAAGTATCCATTGCTGCGACCATCAATAAAGCATAAGGTCAAACGCTTCAAAGGACAGGTCTGTATTTAACATTTAACTGTTTCTTCGCATGCACAGTTATATGCGACTTTTCACGAATTCGAGCATTCAGTGATATTTATTTCTGTACTAAAGACACATACAGCCAAAAAGTAAACAATGATCTCTTCATAACTGCTAACATTGCTTCCAGAGAAGTTTTATGAAATAAATAAGTATTACAAAGTAAAATTAATCTGTCAAAGAGTATCGGATTTTTATGTGCATTGCAATTAACTGTGTTGTGTACAGTATTATATATATATATATATATATATATATATATATATATATATATATATATATCGACATTTTTCGGTGGCGCTAATATTTGTTACTACTACTGAAAATATAGTAGCTTTCATTAATAAACACTTACATTTATTTGTTTCTCCACTATATTACCTGTTGGCGACTTAGTCGCACGTGTCAACTAGTCAACTAGTCTCTCATTAATACTAAGAACACTCCTCGCTTCAATGTTCATGCGACGTTCCTCACTCACGTTTCAACACGAAGTGTTTTAGATTAATAACGGCTGTGCCTTCAATAAAAACTGTATTCGCAGAAAAAGTTTTAATTGGTGGTTTTAGTTTCCAAAACACCTACTTCAGTTTTCCATGTACCCTCTGTTTACTTCCAAGCGCTTTTCTTGACGTGGCAACAGTTTCTCCAATCTCTCTGTGAATTTAATCATTCGGGCACAGTGGGTTTGAGTTCCTCGTCACCTTCAAATCGTTTTCCGCCAACCCGTCGTTTGAAGTGTAACGTGAGGTATAGTCGCTAGATAGGGTGGGTGCTCGATAAGTTCCCAATCGAAGTTCTGAATATTATCCTCTTTACGTTCGGTGGCGCGTGGTCACTCTTCTAGAAACAGATTTCCACACCGTCGATTTTAGTGGCACGTCTCAATTTGATATGCGTTTCGCAGTACACATAAGGTGAAAATTTTCATCTAAACTCCATGAAATCAACATACAGTAACCCTTCTCCAGTCCAGTACACGATAGCAATCATTTTTTTGGTTCGAAGTAAGAAGGTAGCCTAAATTACTTCGGCCATGGGTTAGTCACTGCATTGACTGTTGTTTTAACACTTCGCTTATCTCTTACATCCACCACCCGCCGGTCGTAACAGCGACGGAAAGTAATTCATCCCAATCCCGTCGAGAGTGATTTAAAAAAAAAAGAAATTGCTCCTTTGCTTGAGGTCTATTCCTTTTTGTTTTGGTCGGTAAGCATTTTCCTTATGCCCCTTGAAACACTTTACAATATCCGAGATTTTCCACGACAATCGTGTGAATACGAACGAGTGTCAAAAAATAACTAGAATTATTTTTTTGATCGGAGACGATATTCCATACGCGTCAGTCGCCTGGCGGTACGCAGTTGGAGGAAAGCAGAGAAAGCCTGTGCTCGTGTTTACTGTACTCAAGATGTATCTCAAATTGCAGCAACACACGTCAGTTAGATTTTGCGTTCTTCTTGACTAAACTGTGTCGAAGACATTGGAAATGTTGCAGAAAGCCTACAGGGAGCAAGCCATTGGGAAATTACAAGTTTTTGAGTGCAATAAACGATTGAAGTAGGGTGAAAATGACCTTGCGCATGCTCCGCACCCAGGATGGCCATCAACTTAGAAGACTGAAACCAATTTAAACACAACTGATGTCATGTTGCGGGCAGACCATCGTTTATAATTAACAAAGAGTTTATGAATACATCGTACAGATCAGCTGAAGAGATTGCACGAAATGTTGAATGTTATACGAACGTTGCGGCAAAGAGTGTGCCTCATGAGGTTAGTGACGAACAGAAGGCTCACCGTGTGATGACGTGTCGACAATGGAAGGGAAGGTTTCAGTGAGATCCAGGTTTTTTGGACAACGTCATCACATGCAACGAATCCTGGTTTCGTCATTATGACCCAGAGACAGAACAGGACGGTGACAAAAGGAACTTTTCCTTTAGGAGTGGTCGGTTTCCTGACCGATTAAAGTACTCGGTAGTGAAGCCACTTTATAAAAGGGGAGACAGGGATAATATTGACAATTATAGACCTATTTCTATGCCATCGGTGTTTGCTAAAGTTATCGAGAAGGTTGTATCTACAAGGTTACTGGAGCACTTAAATCCACATAATTTGCTGTCAAATGTTCAATTTGGTTTTAGAAACGGTTTAACAACTGAGAATGCTATATTCTCTTTTCTCTGTGAGGTTTTGGACGGATTAAATAAAAGGTTGCGAACGCTAGGTGTTTTCTTTGATTTAACGAAGGCTTTTGACTGTGTTGGCCACAAAATATTACTGCAGAAGTTGGACCATTATGGAGTAAGGGGAGTAGCTTACAATTGGTTCGCCTCTTACTTTAAGAACAGAAAGCAGAAGGTAATTCTCCGCAATATCGAGAGTGTTAGTGATGTTGAGTCCCAATGGGGCACTGTTAAGTGAGGCGTTCCCCAAGGGTCGGTGCTGGGGCCACTGCTGTTTCTTATTTATATAAATGATAAGCCTTCTAGTATTACAGTGATTCAAAAATATTTCTGTTTGCTGATGACACCAGCTTGGTAGTGAAGGATCTTGTGTGTAATATTGAAACAGTATCAAATAATGTAGTTCATGAAATAAGTTCGTGGCTTGTGGAAAACAATTTGATGCTAAATCACAGTAAGACTCAGTTTTTACAATTTCTAACTCACAATTAAACAAGCACCGATATTTTGATAAGACAGAATGGGCATATTATAAGCGAGACGGAACAGTTCAAGTTCCTAGGCGTTCGGATAGATAGTAAGCTGTTGTGGAAATCCCATGTCCAGGATCTTGTTCAGAAACTAAATGCTGCTTTATTTACCATTAGAACAGTATCTGAAATAAGTGATACTTCAACACGAAAAGTAGTGTACTTCGCATATTTTCATACGCTTATGTCGTATGGTATTATTTTTTGGGGTAATTCTTCTGATTCGAAAAGGGTATTTTTGGTTCAAAAACGGGCTGTTCGAGCTATATGTGGTGTAAGTTCGAGAACCTCTTGTCGACCCCTATTCAATAGTCTGGGAATTCTGACATTGCCCTCACAGTATATATTTTCTTTAATGCCGTTTGTTGTTAGCAATATTAGCCTATTCCCAAGAGTTAGCAGCTTTCGCTCAGTTAATACTAGGCAGAAATCCAATCTGCATGTGGAATGCACTTCCTTGACTCTTGTGCAGAAAGGAGTGCAGTATTGTGCTGCATCCATTTTCAATAAGCTACCACAAGAACTCAAAAATCTTAGCAGTGGCCCAAACGCTTTTAAGTCTAAACTGAAGAGTTTCCTCATGGCTCACTCCTTCTATTCTGTCGAGGAGCTCCTGGAAGAGCTAAAAAATTAAGCAAATTCCAGTGTTACATTGTTGATTTTATTTATTTAAACTTACGACTTGTCACCTGAATATGTTTTTTTATATTTCATTTTATCTGTTTCTAATATCGTGTTATAATTTCATGTATTGACTCGTTCCATGACCATGGAGACTTCTCCTTAATTTGGTCCCACGGAACAATAAATAAATAAATAAATAAAAACTACCCTTCAAGCCCAGGACCCAAAAGGGCCAACGTTCAGCCAAGTGCAGTAGTCACTCATCTTGTCTTCTTCGCTAAGCAAGACACTATGTACGATCACGTCGTGGATGAGCAATGTACAGTTACTGCGAATTCCTATTGTGACGTATTGAAATGGCCATTAAGAGGGAAAATTACAACAGAAAGAGACTCCTTGCTGAAATGTGATGGCTCCTTCATCAGGATAACGCATCGGCTCATCGCGCCATCAAGACTCAAGAAATTGTCACTGTATTAGGCACTGAGGTGACACCACGTCCACCTTATTCACCGGACCTAGCGGCGTGTAAGTTTCACTTATTTCCTGCAGTGATAAAAGACCTACGTGGCAGTTATTTTCAGAGAAATCGAGAGCTAAACAAGCAAATTTCAGGTGTACTCAACAGTCTATCAGAAGGGGCTTCAGGGAGTGTTTTGAACAATAGACTGAACACTTGAATAGTTGTATTGTGTGCAAGGGAGATTACTTTGAATGTCTGAAATGGAATATGAATAAAGTGATCAGTATTTTCCACTAAATAAATAATTCCGGCTGTTTCTTGACGCCCCTCGTGGTGGCGCGTATAATATTTGGAATTTGATCAGTCATAAAGTCAATTATCAGCTGTCTATTAGATAATATTTTAGTGCACCTAAAGCGGGATTTCTTTGGTCTGGCTGGTGGGCCTGCTACTCCACTGTATAGCAAGCACATCTGCTCGGCTACCAGCTTACACCTACATCTAAACATACACCCACACTCCGCGAGCCATCATACAGTGTGTGGCAAAGGGTACAGGTACCTCTGTCTGATTCCTCTCCTTCCCTTTCCCATTCGCGAATGTTGCGTGGGAAGAATGACTTTAGGTAAACATGATGAGCAGTACGCAATAATCGCTCGAACAAGTTTTTTTTTTGTGCCACTTCATTCGTGGATGAATTACACATCGTAAGATTTCTTCCATGAATATCAGCCACTCTTCCTACTATTTTTATTTTCATGCAGCCATTCCACTCGAGTTCACTCTGGATAGTTACTACTGTTTCCAGCAATTTGTACTGTGTTTCTTTTCCTATGTTTGCGCAATATGCAACATTTATTTGCGATGAGGATCAATGTGAGTCCCCGTACCATTCATCCATTCTCCGCCTTGCGGAAATCACATCATCTGCAAACAGTATCATGGAAAGATTGGTTCAAATGGATCTAAGCACGATGGGACTTAACATCTGAGGTCATCAGTCCCCTAGACTTAGAACTACTTAAACACACATCCACGCCCGGGGCAGGATTCGAACCTGCGACCGTAGCAGCTGCGTGATTCCGGACTGAAGCGCCTAGAACCACTCGGCCACAGTGACCGGCAGCATAATGGAGCTTCCCTCATTATCCATTACATCACTTACGTACAGGGTATCCCAGAAACTTTGCTTCGACGGCTTGTACAGGCGGTCTTGAGAAAGAAAACTAGAATAGGAACCCGTGTCTAGAAACTTCATCCAACGATGCTACAGAGTGTTGTAGTTCAAAGCGCCGTCACCTGCCACTGGACTACCTCTTCGGCAGCAAAAGTGACATTGTACACGACGGACCGTAAGCGGAACGCCTCGCTATGTTGCTTGTCAGTTAGTGATTACGACTGATTGCTTCGATCGTCAGTGGAGAGACGAAGCTAGCTGCTGCTTAGTCAGGCCCTGCCTCCAATGAATGTGGTGCTCTGTTGCCTTGGTGGATGGTAGTTTTGGACACGGGTTTCCATCTGCAGTTTGTTTTTCTCCTGCGTACGGGAAAACTTTGGACATTTTAGAAGGTTGCAGAAGAAAAATAAACTTCCGGTTGGAACCTAAGTCCGAGACCGTCATTCACCAACTGAAACCAACTGATGAAGGAAGTCATCGTTGAAAACAGATTTTACGAATATCAGTAATTTAATGCTAACCCTTATTTCGTCTGCATGTGTGGCTGGATTCCTCTTACATGTTGGTCAGGGAGTTTGAAGATGACGTAGTGAAACGACGAAACTAGTCGCGTAAATAAATTGCATTCAAAATATGGACGACTGAATGTGTTTTTAACTATATTATTTTATATAAAAAATGTGCTCGTGATATTCCGGTCATCGGTGTATGAAAGATTATGGCACAGTAGTGTCGAGTAAGTGTGTATGATAAAAGGGCATGTACAATATACGATTTTCTAACAACTATTACCGCCACGTACTGGTCACATTTTTCCTTAGCGGCAGAAGAAGAGGCTGCAGGGAGCGGAAGAACCAAATACCGCCCAGCCCGCTGGTTACTACGGGGTGAAGAATGGTGCGGAGGGAGCAGGCCACTTAACATGTGCACCGTGCGCCGTATCAAGCATCAACCCTTCCTGCCTACATCGGGCGTTATTTTCAAAGGAACCGTAAGTAGAGCCTTTGAAGGACCTGCAACTGCATGAATAATTCTAGTACAAAAAGAAGGACAGCCGGTAAAGTGAAATGTAACACGGCTTTCAACCATCGTTCCTAAAAGACTGCTGCACAGAATACTGTTTGACGCGACCGTTGCGAGGAGGAAGGTCTGAAACACTGGCATTACTAACATTTATTGGAAGTCGGTATCACCTCTACTCCCCAAGATACAACGGGCTATAGTGAAAGTAGTCACTCCGCCTGAGGCTATTAGAAATATTTATTACTGTTGCAATCACGACATTTTGGCAATGCCATGTATTCTGAAAAAAAAAAAGAACGAGAAGACGCTACAGTTATAAGTAAGGTAACGGAACTGTACAACACTAAATTCAAGGGTGCGGCTATTTAAGTGGAATATGAAAGCCCGCTCTACAACGATAAGTTGCGACATGTGGAAACGTAATTCCCAGCAGTCTGAATCCAAATACTGTTAATATGGTGGTACAAGTTTACCCGCTCTTCCACACACCTTGTGTGCACGAGTCATGTGCCATGCACAATAACAGCAATCAGTTTGCATTAAAATAATAACTATAAGCATCAAAAATACATATAGAAATGAATCGCTCGTGTTACCAACATAGTGGCTGTAAAATACAGTTTGAGCTTGAGAGTACAAATATGTTAAAATGTAGATTTCACATAGTGTGAAAAACGTGTACCCGCAACGGTCGAATGTGATGGGTGTATGAAACCAAATGAAAATTATCT
This sequence comes from Schistocerca americana, assembly GCF_021461395.2. Lineage (NCBI taxonomy): Eukaryota > Metazoa > Arthropoda > Insecta > Orthoptera > Acrididae > Schistocerca > Schistocerca americana. The sequence continues at coordinate 70,564,917 of NC_060122.1, read as the reverse complement.
GTACACCCATTTGTAATGCGGAACTGACCAGTAGATGTCGCGTGACGCATGCCCGTCACTGTAAAAGGAGGCGGGTAGTATTGTGTTGCCAGGGGGAAGCAGTAGCAGCAAAATGGGTCAGGCAGGAGAGCTCAGGGATTTGGAACGGGAGGTACTCATTGGATGTCATCCGAGTAACAAATCCATCAAGGATATTCCAGACGTTCTAAATCAGGTCAAGTCGACTGTTGGTGACGTGATTGTGAAGTCGAAACACGGAGGAACAACCACTAGTTCAAAAAAAAAAAATCGCGTGAAATCCTCTGGAGCAACCACTCGTGAGTTCTAGAATGCTACCCGTAGTAGAGATAGCATAAAAAATGACAGTTCATAGGGAGTTAAAGGGAATTGGTTACTATGGTCGAACGGCTCTTCATAAGCCACACATTTCTGTAAATAATTATAGCCGATGACTGAGATGGTGGAAAGTCTAACGACAATGTGTACTGCGCGACTGGATACGAACTGTTTCGAGTGATGAATCACGCTGTACCCTGTGACAATCCGATGGAAGTGTTTAGGTTTGCCGAATGCCTGGAGAACGCCACCTGCTGCCATTTGTAGCGCTGACAGTGAAAAGCAGAGGAGGTGGTGTGACGGTATGGATGTGTTTCTCATGGTCCGTAAGAAAACGCTAAATTCTTAGCATAAATACACATTTTACAACCGTGTTTACTGCGTAAACCAAAGGGACCGATCGAAGACAGTGACTGTATAAGCTTAAAAATGCACCCTCTCATAAAGCAGCTTCAGTGATGCAGTAGTTTTTGGGCAATACCGTAAATGAAACAGAGTGGCCAACCCTAAGTCCCGACTTGAACCCAATCGGATGAGTTACAACATCGTTCCAGACCTAAGCATCCGACGTCGCTAACTTCTCTGGTCTTAGCTCTTGACGAGGAATGGACTGCCTTCTTCTAGAGACGTTCAGACACAGCCTTAAAAATATCCCCAGCAGAGTTCAAGACAAGTCGTGTAAAAATCAAATGGCGCAGACACCCCTGATATTAATTTCCACTAACAGGTGTCCAGACACTTCTGATCAGACAACGTCTGTATTGGCAGAATGGCAGCAGAAGCACTTTCAGGTCTACTGTGCTTCATCAGGCCTACTAAATGGACGGTGGTAAGACTGACGATGACGTACTGTATTGGCGCCATCTGTTTTTATTAGGTAGGATTGTTTTGGGGGAGGAGACCAGACAGCGAGGTCATCGGTCAATTCGGATTAGGAAAGGACGGGGAAGGAAGGCGGCCGTGCGCTTTCGAAGGAACCGTCCCGGAATTTGCCTGGAGCGATTTAGGGAAATCACGGAAAAACTAAATCAAGATAGCCGGACACGGGATTGAAACGTCGTCCTCCGGAATGTGAGTCCAGTGTGCCAGCCACTCCGCCATCTCGTTCGGTCTGTTTTTATTATTTAGAAATGAATGATAAACACCACGCGAAATTCCTGTTTCTCATTAAAATAACCTCAAACGATGTATGAAGCCGTAGATCGGCGACCTTGGACAAATCAAGGCCAAAAAATAACTATATGCACAGCAGTTGTGGCTCTTAGAATCGACTGATGGGGATTCGCACACTACGCCAAAATAGTAAACGCAGCTACATCTCAACGGGAGGATTGAAATGGAGGGCACTAAGCATCTGGAGGACAGTTGAGTAGCTTTGTGAATGAGATACAGCTACAAGGTCAGGAAAAGTAGACAATGATGGGGACAGTGCTTTCCTGAACACAGGAAACTCAATGCTACATGCAGTGACACCGTTGTTTGAAGATAACGCAGCGATTCGTCACCAAGGTTTACTCTTCAAGGCCTGATGACAATTTTAGTTGTAGTTTATAAATAGGACTTCTCCAGAATCGTTCGCAGATACCATTGCAATTAATATTTATGTTACGTAATACATGTTTGAGTACCATATAAATATATAGGTCCTCTTTCATAGCAGAAGGCTTCATAGCTGGCTAAAGTGCCGATGGACACCAGGTGGATCGCCGGTAACTCCTTGTATTATTTCTGAACTAGGGGGAGTCTGTGGGGAGTTCACCCAGTCCTTCTGTGGCCAAATGAGATGCCACATGAATAAGAAAGCATTGGCACCATCAGGACTCATCTAATGGCAGTAACGACTGGAATGTCTGGTCATATGGTGGCTGCACGTTCCACGATCGTAGGTCGCTCCTCGTACTGACTTGTAGGCAGCAGTCAGCAGCCAGAACAAGCCTAACGCATAATCCGTCATTGACGTTTACTTTACTTTTAAGTGTACAGGAAATTTAATAACACAACAAATACTATACCAATATTCATGTAAGCTACGATGCAATTTGATATCACGGAGAAGAAACAAAAACTTTAATGTCAGAGACACTGTAATTTTGGGATGAACAAAAAATGGTTCAAATGGCTCTGAGCACTATGGGACTTAACATCTGAGGTCATTAGTCCCCTAGAACTTAGAACTACTTAAACCTAACTAACCTAAGGACATCACACATATCCATGCCCGAGGCAGGATTCGAACCTGCGAACGTAGCAGTCGCGTGGTTCCGGATTGCGCGCCTAGAACCGCTAGACCACCGCGGCCGGCTTGGGATGAACAGTAAAGGACTTGGACGCCCAATTACACGCAACGGAATGGATCTTGAAATTATGTTATAAAATGAATATCAACAAAAGTAATCCAAGGATTACTGAATACAGTCGAATTAAATCAGGTGATACTGAGGTATTTAAATTATGTACTGCGGACATGTTCTGAGACATCGAGGGATCACCAATTTAGTATTGGAGGTCAGCGTGGAGGGTAAAAATCATAGAGGGAGACTAAGAGACGAATACCCTAAGCAGATTCAGAAGGATGTAGGCTGCAGTAGGTACTGGGAGATGAAGAAGCTTACACAGGATAGAGTAGCATGGAGAGCTGCATCAAACCAGTCTCAGGTCTGAAGATCACAACAACAACAACAACAACACCGACAACAACTGTGACACTAAAGATGGAAGACAGGTTTAGGTTTCAGGGGAGCAAAATAAATGACGATGGCAGGCGTGAAAATGATCTAAAACTAAAAAGAAAAATTTAGTGACATCTAATTGAAATTAAAGTGTCAAGAATTATTTTCTGAGAATATTTATCTGTAGCATAAGCACTAAGCTCAAGTGAAACGTGGACGATATGTAGTTCAGGAAAGAAGAAAATAGAAGCTCTTCAGATATCGCTCTGCAGAGGAATTCTGAGTGTATTGATAAATCGAGTAACTAATGAAGTAAGGAATTGTGTTGGGGGGGATAATATGTTTATGGCTCAACGTAAGTGAAAGAGAGATACTTCGACAGAACACTTTCTGAAGCATTAATGAATAGTCAGTCAGGTAATGGATGGATTGTGGATCAAAATAGCATTGAAACATAAAGGCTGGATTACAGTAAGGATGTTCAGGTAGATGCAGGTGGCAGAAACTATGCAAAGGTGAAGAGACTGGCACAGAATAGACGAGCGTGGAAAGCTGCTATCAATCAGTCTTCGGAATGAAGAGCACAGCACCGCCACCAACAACAACACTGCATCTTTATTAACAGCCATCAAATTTAGTAGGATAAGGTACACTAATTCACTATTTCGCAGTGAAAGTCGATTCATGGGCAGGACAGTGCACTGTACGATTTAAACATCGACAAAACGGTAGGTCATGAAGAATAGTCATTAGTTGCCTCCAAAAAGGTTTGCAATTCAATTTACAGAACTACTCTTCTCGTAATCCTGAAAAAATGGGGTAACATATGAAAACAAGGGCTGTTACCGTCTGACACTGCCTTCCAAGTGAAATTAATTGGATAGATTTTTGTTTCACACTTCTCATTCTCTACGCCGTCTACTGCTTGAGACACAACTCACAGCAGTGTTATAATTCTTTTAGCCAATTACCAGACGAGAGGATAGTGCATCAGATGGAATCCGGTTTTTAATATTTGGGAAAAAAACACCCACTTCAAGCATTTACTTTACATCCTGCACATATATACAAAAAAATTCAAATTTCCCATTGTATGCTTGAGAAAAACGTCTACAAATGGTGTAAAGGAATGAGTAAGAAAGCTTTTGAAAATAGCGTCCAACTTCGCTATGACAGCATTAATTTGACAGCTTAACTATTTTTTTTTTTTTTTTTTTTTTTTTTTTTTTTTTTTTTTTTTTTTGTGGGTGCCGTATCTTAATCGGTAAAAGCGGAAGCATTAGATGATACATGATCACTTCCTTATCCGTCTGTTAAGGCCCCTTTTTCTCATGAAAGAGCAGACGTAGCAATTTGCAATTTATATTAATTACTAATGTCTATGGTCCCTTGGTGGCGTAAAAAATTTAAGCTTCAAAGACAACGCAATCAAAAGGTGCGGCCATTTACGTTACAATTTCGATACTCTCAATTTCACTCATCAAAACCTATATATGAAGCATTTATACACTTAATTACATTTGTACGTAACCCATAGAGCGCCAGTTCTACTCTCACTTGTCCGATGTCTTTTTTTTCTGATGCGGTAGATACAGCTGCCCTCCCCACCGTAACACTGGTGGGAGGTTTGTGTGTTTCAATGATCGACGGAGTTACGCTGGCTGGAGTAATCTTCCCATTAGGGTCCCCATTGCAGGTCTTATCAGTTTGTGAGATTTCAGACGAAGTGTAGACCTTCTAAGGCGTTCCCTTCTTGGAAGCAGATGGGGATGGCAACCACACATTCATCTGACTCCTTTAGCCAAATCTCGATTTTTTCGACCTCAACGATATCGGGTTTAGAGGCCCGAGGCCGGCCGAAGTGACCGTGCGGTTAAAGGCGCTGCAGTCTGGAACCACAAGACCGCTACGGTCGCAGGTTCGAATCCTGCCTCGGGCATGGATGTTTGTGCTGTCCTTAGGTTAGTTAGGTTTAACTAGTTCTAAGTTCTAGGGGACTAATGACCTCAGCAGTTGAGTCCCATAGTGCTCAGAGCCATTTGAACCATTTTTAGAGGCCCGATTGTGTCTTTCATTTTTCCTATTCTGTCTCAACTGGGCACATGCCTACTGAGGTTAACAATACCAGCTTGCTTCCTTATAGGAAGAGGAGGGATCCACAAAGGCTAAGAGACTATTCCTAAACAGAAAAGGCAGCCACCCAAAGGGCTGTGAAGAGGACAGCCTCCTTGGTGATAGTGCGCAGTGGTGACTTCTCTGCTACCTAAAAAACATGTAGTCACGAAAATGTCGAGCACTTGTGAAAATAGCCTCTACGATGATGACCAAGCTAAGGGCACGAGCAGCAAAAGTGGAACCAATATTACGTCAGCACCCAGCGTGCTACAGGTGGAAGAACGGGAAATCTAATGAACAGAGCGGATAGATCAAAACAAGTCCGAGAAAGAAGCACTGGCGTGAAGTTGTAACATTATCACAACACCATCGTCCTTGTCTAAAGCCAATTTGTTCCTCTATTAGGAGAGCATCAACTATCTTTGCCGTCCTATTGTAAGTGTATAGTACAAGGGTAATCCCAAAAGTAAGGTTTACTATTTTTTTATAAGTACATAAACATGTTTATTTGTACAATGGTTAACATTAGTTTACAGCTTAAACATTTAGCTATTTTTCTACATAATGGCCATTTCTGTCGATGCATTTTTGTAGACGCCGTGGAAGTTTTTGTATACTCATGTGATGTGCAGAAAGTTATGAACTTCTTCTTTCACCTCGTCGTCGGAGCTGAATCGCTGGGAACACAATTAACGTTTACAGGTACTGTGAGACTGCAAAAAAACTGAAACGGGCAATTCAGAACCGGAGAAGAGGAATGCTGACCAATGGCGTACACATTCTCCATGACATTGGTTGCCCACACATCGCTCGGCAAACCGTTGCTCTCCTGCAACAGTTTCAGTGAAACATAATCACCCACCCACCCTATAGTCCTGACTTGGCCCCCAGTGACTATCGCCTGTTCCCTAGGTTGAAAGAACATTTGGCCGGAAAGCGATTCAGCTCTGACGACGAGGTGAAAGAAGAGGTTCATAACTTTCTGAGCAGCATGGCGGTGAGCTGGTATGACATGAGAATACAAAAACTACCACAGCGTCTGCAAAAATGCATCGCCAGAAATGGCGATTATGTTGAAAAATAGCTAAATGTTCAAGCTGTAATGTGATGTACACCATTGTAGAAATAAAGAGGTCTATGTACTTATAAAAAATTGGAGAACTTACTTTTGTGATTACCCTCGTAGGCTCAATCCTTTGTAGTTTTACAGGCGTTTCTGTCTGCGTTTTAGTAGAGCGGTATCCTTTCCACCGTCTTCCACGATAAAGGTATTATTGGTATTCTTTAAATAAAAAGTTGTATAACAGAATTTGCTACATATTGTGGAGGTAAGCAAAGACGTTTCACTGGGAACCCTTGGCGATCACAGACAACGCTATAGAGACAACGCCTCCTGTTTTTTGCTGCGGGGAGTCTGAGGTTCGTCAGGCTCCAAAACTTGCCGTGGCTCGGCTTTTAATTTGCAACTCCCTCTGTTGCGTCCGCCAAGTTGCCTGGAAGTTGCGCGCGGCGTCCTCCTCTTTCAGTCGAGTATTACGTAGTTTTGTGCATGACAAGAGCGCCCTCACCCAGAGAAGGAAAAGAAAAGCCCTTCCCTTAAGGGCGGCGCCGTGCCCCGGGGCGCCGGGGTGACGTGAACTACGACGCTGAGCGCCGAGCGCAGCCGAGCGCTGCCGAGCGGCCCCGAGCAGCCACTCGGCTCGTCCGCCTTGCTTTATTGCACGGCGTGAAGCCCCCGCGCGGCCGTTGAGCGGGCTGTGAGGAAAGGCGCCGAGCAGCGAAGACGCCGGCAGGTACGCTGGAAGGAGTAGGGGGGAGGGGGGTGTGAGTGGGGGGAGGGGGGAGCCGCGCTCGGGGACTCCCCGCGAAGAGCGACGAGGCGGCGCGACGCCTGCTGCAACTTTGCTGGAACTTGGCGATTCCAGGGCCCGCTGGAACTGGCGCTGTCACTGTGGCAGCCCGTCTCCAGCGCAACTTTTCCGCTTTGTGCGAAGAGGAGGAACACAGGGGAGTTTGTTTGCACGCTGTAAAGCAACGAAAGGCGGGTAACAATCTGCTGTAAAGTCGCCATATAACCGTCTTGTCTTTGAGGCAGAAGAAATTTGTAAACATCAGAAATAACTACAATGTCTTTCACTAGGTATTTATTACACAAATTTTTCTCGTGGCACTTATTGCATTAAATCTATATGAAAATTCTAGCTTTTAACAATAACCTACATTATATTAGGACAAATAAGCACTCGGTCACAAATATTAAGTCAAAATTGACTAGGTTTCGATGCTACTTTGAGCAATAGTCTTGTTGCAACCCTTGTTCACAGTACGAGCAGCCATTAGCGGCTCGCCATCTCACAACTATTCATGACGTCGCCTTTCCGGGTTAGATCTTTTTAAATATGTGACTTGTAAGTACTGCATCTTTTCCAGTCAGTACAAATTTTAATTTTATTAATGTATTATATACCTAATATGTTTTAGAACAGTTAGTCTAATTCTGAAGACGACTCTCACAGTAGCGTCGAAACTGTGGTGTCACCGCCAGACACCACACTTGCTAGGTGGTAGCCTTTTAAATCGGCCGCGGTCCGCTAGTCTACGACGGACCCGCGTGTCGCCACTGTCAGTAATTGCAGACCGAGCGCCGCCACACGGCAGGTCTAGAAAGACTTCCTAGCACTCGGCCCAGTTGTACAGCCGACTTTGCTAGGAAAGGTTCACTGACAATTAAGCTCTCATTTGCCGAGACGATAGTTAGCATAGCCTTCAGCTAAGTCAATTGCTACAACCTAGCAAGGCGCCATTTATCCTTTGCTATGTATCTAATGAAGCATGTACAGTAACAGGACCAATGTTCACCAATTGTGGATTAAAGTTAAGTATTCCAGCAGCTACGTACTTTTCTTTATAGCATTCATTACGTATCCTGTTTCAGACCTCACGCCAGCCTGCGTGAGTTTAAGCGCGTGCCTTTCGGTTACCCGTCACTGTGGATTGGCTGTCTTGCCAGTCCACAACAGAAACCTAGTAAATTTTGACTTAATATTTGTGACCGAGGGCTTATTTGTCCTAATATAATTCTGACACGGTCACTGAACCTTAGCAGCTATGTTAAAAGTTTTAATAACCTTCATTATCATCGTCAAGAATGCAACTGACTGTCGAAGAAGTGAGGGAATCGCACAGATGTAGAGGTGCTCGTTCGTGGCCATCTTTTTCTCATGACGATGTGATACAGTCCCATTCCACAGTGCGTCCCATAAAAAAGCGGCTTTTGGGGGCGCAACATATAAATTTATTTATCAAATTATGTAATTTATTTATTAGCCCAGTGTATGTTCCCTGCGATTATCTATGAATTCTGGTACTACCGAAATAACCTCCACGATTCTGCAGGCTCAATCTCATTCATTCCATGAAAGGTCCTACGACATACTTGCTCCCCTAGTTTTGAAATGAGTCACTGTATCTCGGCTTTGATATGAGGAAGTGATTGGAGTATTTTGCATTCATACGAGATTGCAAATACCTTCACAGTAAGAAATTACACTACTGGCTATTAAAATTGATACACCACGAAGATGACGTGCTACAGACGCCAAATTTAACCGACAGGAAGAAGATGCTGTAATATGCAAATGATTAGCTTTTCAGAACATTCACACAAGGTTGGCGCCGGTGGCGACACCTGCATCGTGCTGACACGAGGAAAGTATCCAACCGATTGCTCATATACAAACAGCAGTTAACAGGCGTTACCTGGTGAAACGTTGTTATGATGCCTCGTGCAAGCAGGAGAAATGCGTACCGTCACGTTTCCGACATATATAAAGGTCGGATTGTAGCCTATCGCGATTGCGGTTTATCGTATCGCGACATTGCTGCTCGCGTTGGTCGAGATCCAATGACTGTTAGCAGAATATGGAACCGTTGGGTTCAGGAGGGTAATATGGAACGCCGTGCTGGATCCTAACGGCCTCGTATCACTAATAGTCGAGATGATAGCAATCTATTCCGCATGGCTGCAAGGGATCGTGTAGACACGTCTCGATCCCTGAGTCAACACATGGGGACGTTTGCAAAACAACATCCATCTGCACGAACAGTTCGACGACGTTTCATCAGCATGGACTATCAGGTCTGAGACCATGGGTGCGGTTACCCTTGACGCTGCATCACAGACAGGAGCGCCTGCATTGGTGTACTCAACGACGAACCTGGGTGCACGAATGGGAAAACGTCAGTTTTTCGGATGAATCCGAGTTCTGTTTACAGGATCATGATGGTCGCATCCGTGTTTGGCGACATTGGGGTGAACTCAAATTGGAAGCTTGTATTCGTCATCGCCATACTGGCGTATCACCTGGCATGATGGTATGGGGTGCCATTGGTTACACGTCTCGGTCACCTCTTGTTCGCATTGACGGCACTTTGAACAGTGGACGTTACATTTCAGGTGTGTTACGACCGTGACTCTACCCTTCATTCGATCCCTGTGAAACCCTATATTTCAGCAGGATAATGCACGACCGCATGTTGCAGGTCCTGTACGGGCCTTTCTGGATACAGAAAATGTTCGACTGCTGCCCTGGTCAGCTCATTCTCCAGATCTCTCACCAATTGAAAACGTTTGGTCAGTGGTGGCCGAGCAACTGGCTCGTCACAAGACGCCAGTCACTGCTGTTGATGAACTGTGGTACCGCGTTGAAGCTGCATGGGCAGCTGTACCTGTACACGCCATACAAGCTCTGTTTGACTCAATGCCCAGGCGTATCAAGGCCGTTATTACGGCCAGAGGCGGTTGTTCTGGGTGCTTATTTCTCAGGATATATGCACCCAAATTGTGTGAAAATGTAATCACATGTCAGTTATAGTATAATATATTTGTCCAATGAGTACCCGTTTATCATCTGCATTTCTTCTTTGTGTAGCAATTTTAATTGCCAGTAGTGTACATGCTGTCAGATCACAATACTTCGGTGTTCAATACACATTGCGCTGCGAGCAATCAGCCGGTCTGGGAATCTCTCTCGTAACAACTACATTGCTGTCGTCGGTCTGTGATAGGTTCATAGATGTCTGCAATATGGGGTAGAGAATGAGCAAATGCTATCGCTTTTCGTGGTAGTTCGTTTCATGTGTCTTTTATGGGCCGAAAGGTGCAGATATTCTTTCAGAACTCGTTGCTTGCTGCTTCTGGGCGTATCCAGTTATTGTGAAAGTCGGCGAATAAATTTCACAGGACTCTGGTTGTCCTAATTCGGCACGAATAAAGTTTCTTATTGGTGCTCGTACTATTCTGGATCATGCTCCAATTATCAGTCGCGATTGCGATGATTTCTGCAAAACGACCAACAAGACGACGCTCCGAGGCTTTCATGACCTCAACGGAAAACCGACTACTCAAATTTAGCAATCAGTCCCATAACAATCGACTTTTTCGGTATACTGCGTTGATCAACCATTCCACAGAATTAGCGAACAGACACTATGAAAAATTCACAGCATTTGTATTAAGTAATCACTACGACACCACGGTGTTCCGTCGTGTAGCACTCAGTTGCTGGCGAGAAAGTAAACAGATAAAAATCGTTCAACGTTCTATGCTGCCAACTTATTAGAGCAGAAATGGTGGGCCTTTCAAAACTTGCGTTCTTTATGGGACATCATCTATGCTTGTCGACATACATACCTATATACACACAAGAAGTATACAAACACACACATTTCCCGTTTTGTCTGAGACAATGGTCAATATGCTGATAGAAATAATTTGAAAATAGTTCCATACCCCAGGGTCGGGTTTGGGTCGAGCTAGATTTTCAAGAGGTTTCTGCTGGTTTATCAGATTAATGTCGCAGTCGCAGTCGCAAGTTCCCTCCCAAATATTTCCAACTGAGATATTCTCTGCCCACTCTCGGCCTATGTGAATATTTGGCTGACAGAAACTGCGTTCCTGAAATGGGATTGATCTCAAAGAGCCCAACCGACTCGTTGGAGATAAAATAAACGATCTCTCTTAGTATTATGTACGTAAAACACACAAAACGACGCTATTTAACATACACTAGACTAAAAACGTTTTTCTGGGACATATGGTCCTAGAATTAAGTTCAAAATAATCTTCATTCCTCGGTGCTGACCAAGGTTTTCTGGAGGTTTTCCTTGTTTGTAAGGCAATCGCCGCAACTGGAAATTACCTCCCAAATGTTTGTAGCTGAGACTCACTCTGTTCCACTACTGCTTCGTCTGGTATTTGTTTGAAAAGTCACTGACTCTGCAATGGGTCATTATTCAAACAGCTCAGTTTACCGAGAGAGTGAAAAATATACAAAGTGCCCGCTTCCCCGTTCTGCTCAGCGTGAATCCCGTTCTGTATTAAAGTCTTTGACACAAAAATACTAATCACCACAGCTTCTCTGGTGTCTGTGTCCTAGTATCTTGCGGTATAGGCTAGAATTCGAATCAGCGTCCTTACGTAAAAGCACAAAATCTTTTTAGAGCAGACATGGATTCAAGCCCATGCTTGTAACAATAATAAAAGACACTGTAGAAATTGCAGTATGTATCAGCAGCTTTAACAGAGATTCAGGAATCGCACCGAGGAGTGGCTAACCGACGCAAAGAAGCAGCGTGTATGTGTGTGTGCGTGTGTCACACTTCACGTCATAATGAAAGCAAAGGTCGTCGTAGTGACGTACATGGTTGGTACCAACGTAATTTGTGTGACGCCGTTACTGCTTCAGCTGTTAATTACTTTCCTTACAACGTTGTATATTCTAGATGACTCGGTTGTCGTAGAGTATTAAGACAACAGGTGCACCAAGAATAATTTACACCTCTGACTATAGAGCCTTCACTAAATAATCTCTGCACGGAATCGATGAAAGTAAATTAAAAGCTTAATGTGTTATCAAAGTTGTGATGATCTGCTGTTGTCAGATGAACGTGTCGGTTTGTAATGTCTTGACTGTAGGAAGTAACAGTCAACGGCCAGTGGACCTAATTGGGCATCTCTGACTTCCAAATACTCTGGTGGTTTTAGAGGTGTTCATTTGTGTTGAATGAGCAGACGTGATAAGTGTGTGCCCTGGTTAACAGCGTAGACATCCACAAAAAAAGCAGTAGCCCTTGTGTATTCCTGCAGTTTTAGGTACAGGAAGTTAACTAATTCCAGAATACTCACAAATTTTCAGATTTAGCATTGATGAAGATTACCACGTTCATGTGGTTTGTCTTTTCTCAAACAGAAGTGTAGCTCTCAAATCACATTTTGTTGAAGTTAAGTTATGGCATTCAATATAACAAATAGAAGGCAAGAAAATATCAAAATCCATCCGTTAACAGCCTGCGGGAGCGGCCGAGCGGTTCTAGGCGCTACAGTCTGGAACCGCGCAACCACTACGTTCGCAGGTTCGACTCCTGCCTCGGGCTTGGATGTGTGTGATGTCCTTAGGTTAGTGAGGTTTAAGTAGTTCTAAGTTCTAGGGGACTGATGACCTCAGCAGTTAAGTCCCATCGTGCTCAGAGCCATTTGAACCATCCGTTAACATCATTAGATGTGAAGATTTTTCAAGCAAAGTGTTGCAGATGATATCAGAGTTGCATTAGCATTTTCCTTTTACGTCTATTTCCTGATTCTCCACTCTGAAAAGTTATCATCAAAGCCATTTTTCCCAGTTGTCTTTGTTCATATGTAGCACAGTTTTCTCCGTGCCTTTTTTTCTTTATATCTACTGCAGATTTTTAATTTTCAGTGCAATCCAACAGTATAGATGTATGAATATTTTCTAACATTAGTATCTAAGTCGTTCCATGCCACTGGCTGGTTCATATGAGGATGTTGCTTCAAACCATTTTAAACTGATAGTTGTAGTAATATTGTAAAAACGTACTTTACATATACCACCGAAATGTGTGAAGCTTTTCTGTATCAAAGTAACCTACATTCAACAACATATCAACTGGTAGCTACCAGTCGTTTAGGAACAACAGGTTTTGTTTATCTGCCGTCAAATTTACTTTCTGGAGCACGATACGTCTTCAAATTTATCGAATCAGTTATACAAAATATGGCAATTATGGAATCTCGTCTGCTCTTAAATTTTTACTCATGCTGACTGTTGATCTGCTTGTCTAATCATTATGCAATCGTGGAAGCAGATGACTGTAAATGTAATTAAACGCGGAAATGCTGTAAAATAAAAAATCGTCAACTGAAATCAAGCTGTCAACTACATTTTAATTTTATTTCAAAGAGAGTAATACTGGTAAATAAAATACCTCATATTACGCAGTCACATAAGGGCAATCAAGATCAGCAGTGAATTCGGGTACTTGTTGCCGTGGAAGACGTAAACAAGAGCAACAATAGTTAAGTATTTGTTTTTAAGAATGGATGAGACTTCACAAATGCATGTACACGGAATAAAGCGGCGATCAAAGAATGTGTCATGCAGGGATAAATCTTCAGTACAAGCATATTTTTTCAAATATCTGCCTGTTTCTATTCCCCATTTGAACAGTTTCTGAGGGTATGTTTCTTAGGGCACTGAATGGTACGTTAAGTTAATTTTTTTCTTTGCAAATTCACGGGGTACAAAAATTAGTACCACGACAGCAATCAAAAAATAAATCATGCCACCTCACCATGGAAACATGGGGAAAACCTTTTAAAAAGAAAGAAAAGTGCGATACACTTGCGCAGGCTGGAGCGTGCTGTTCGATGGAAGATATTGGGAGCGATTTACTTTTTGTTAACTTCCGAAAGTACAAGACAACGGTAGTAACACTGGCTCATAAGGGAATGATGGGTTGGAATACATTGCAATTATGTGGTCTTAACCTGTTGCCTACAATTTTCAGTTGGAGTAATATAGGACACTGATAGTTTAGTTACGACTCTGCCACGTCACACGTACGTAAGCACCCTATCTGATCACCGGCATGCATTATGTCCATTGTGCATTCCGACGGATTTTAGCAATTCCAAAGGGACAATGCGACACCCGACACGTCCAGAATTGCTACAGAGTCCCTCCTGGAACACCCTTCTGAGTTTAAACATTCCCGCTGGCCACCAAACTCCGCAGACATGAACATTATTGAGTATATCTGGGATGCCTTGCAACATGCTGTTCAGAGCAGATCTCCACCCCTTCGTACTCTTACGGATTCATGGAGTCAATGCCCTCTATCACTGCTCCAGACAGTAGTCGAGTCCATACCAGGTCGTGCAGCGGCACTTAGTGTGCTCGCGGAGGCCCCACTCGATAGTACGCAGCTATACCAGTTTCGAAACTTCGACTCTTCAGCGAACATGTAGGCACCAGTTCCTTCACCTAAGAGCATAGCAAGTCTAGTGAGTTTCCAGTCCTAATTCGCCCAAATCAATCCCGAAATAAGCGAGTCTGTGGTCCCTTCGTCAGGTATGCACTTCTGCTGCGCATGTCTCCATACTCATTCACTTGTGCAACAGCAGATGATTATAGTAGTGTCTGCGCACTCCGATAATAGCCACAGTATTTCCATCTCTTTTGCAGTAGATTCCTAACTCTGCAAAACATAGGTGAAGACGGCTCCTGGGCTTTCAGAGAAGAAGTGCCCTGCAAGGCTCCTGAGGTGGAAGTGCCCGCCTAGGGTGAATTCTGCTCTGTTCGCCTTTACAGAAACTGTGCTAGCTCTACCAGCATCGGAAACTCTGTAGCTAACTATAGTAAAGACTCTGACTTTCGAGCAATAAATTATTCAGAAGTACACAGAAGAGCAAAAGAAACTGGCACACCTGCCTTATTCCGTGTAGGGCACCCGCTAGCATCAAGAAGTGCCGCAACACGACGTGGCATTGACCCGACTAACGTCTGCTGTAGTGCTGGAGGGAACAGACACCAAAAGCCGCAGGGCTGTCGATAAATCCGTAAGAGTACGGCGGGGGGGGGGGGGGGGGGGGGAGAGAGAGGGGCTGCAGATCTCTTCTGAACAGCACGTTGCAAGCAGACCAGATATACTCGATAATATTCATGTCTGCGGAGTTTGGTGGGCAGCGGAAGTGTGTAAACTCAGAAGAGTGTTCCTGGAGGGACTCTGTAGCAATTCTGAACGTGCCGTGTGTCGCATTATCCTGCTGGAATTGCCCAAGTCCGTCGGAATGCATAACGGATACGAACGGGTGAGGATGATCAGACAGAATGCTTACGTACGTCTTACCTGTCAGAGTCGTATCTCGACGTATCAGGCGTCCAGTATCACTCCTAATGCACACGCCCCACACCATTACAGAGCCCCCACCAGCTTGAACAGTCCCCTGCTTATATGCAGGATCAATTTATTCATGACGCTGTTCCCATACCCGTACGCGTCCGTCTGCTCGATGCATTTTGAAGCGAGACTCGTCCGGGGAGGAAACATGTTTCCAGTCATTAACACTGCAATGTCGGTGTTGACGGGTCCAAGCGAGGCGCACAGCTTTGTGTCCTGCAGTCATATAGAACACACAAGTGGGCTTCCGGATCCGAAAGCTATTATCGATTATGTTTCGTTGAATGGTTCGCACGCTGACAGTTGTTAATGGCCGAGCATTGAAATCTGTTGCAAGTTGCGGAAGGGTTGAACTTCTGTCACGTTGAACGATTCCCATTCTTGCAGGATTTATTTTTTCCGGTCCCAGCAATGTCGGAGATTTGATAATTTACCTGATTCTGATATTCACGGTAGATTTGTGAAATGATCGTACTGGAAAATCTCAACTTCATCGCCACTTCGGACATGCTGTGTTCCATGGCTCGTACGCCGACTATAACACAACGTTCAGAGTCTCGTAAATCTTGGTAACCTGCCATTGTAGCAGCAGTAACCAATCTAACGACTGCGCCACACACTTGTCGTTTGATATAGGCGTTGCCGACAGCAGCGCCGTATTGTGACTACTTACATATCTCTGTATTTGAATAGACATGCGTATAAAAGTTTCTTTGGCGCCTCAGTGTATATTATCAACATCAATTCCCTTACATGTTTTGACTTGATTAACCAATGGTGTTAACTGTCTCTAAAAGTGAGGGCAGAAGTTCAGATTTCTGTCCCGCCAAGAATGTGATTTTCCTCCTTCCCAATAAAAGTGGAGGTATGTACACCTTAGTCCTTCCCCCGTATACCAACATTTTTCTCTAGCCATTAAGAGGTCGATTTACAAGTTTAATTAAGAACACTTGGCTGCCTCCTTTCTCACTATAGCGTCATTCTTTGTTTTCAAAGCGTGTTGTGCTTTTTACCCAGCCTCGTAGATTCGTATCTGTCCAAAAAGCATTCTTAAAGTTCCTCACGGTCCTGAAGTTTTCCAGACTCTTATTTTCGTCAGACCTTCCTCCGTTATTAGGGGCTCTGGACGATTTCAACCTCCTTCAAACCCCAGCTGCAGCGACCACCTTTGAGTACTGGGCTTTTCGAAAGATATATGTTTACGACCCTCTATTGCGCCCCCAGGCGGTAATGTCCCATTGTAGCTCGCCTAACTTGTAATAGCTCGTACCTGAACGCGTACTCAGGTGCAATAACCATCTCACGACTTTATGGGATCCAAATGAATGACAGTTAGCTTTTGCGTCAGTTTGGCAAAAACTGGCATCTGCGACCAGGTCTGAATTCGTGTATTAAGGACCTATCTGCGTCCTCGTGACAACAGTGCGCTACTGTTGCGTTAAAGAAGACTACTCCCGTAGTAAGGGACAATTAGCACGGCGGAGCGCAGACGCCGCAGTCCGGCTTGGGTGGCCGCGGCCCCCACGTATTAAAACGGGCCGCGGCTGACCCAGCGGCCCGTATCGATCACGCCGCACTTGCCGGCGGGCGGCAGGCGCCGCTCTGTCTGCCGCCAGCGGGGTTCCCTCTGACGGCCCCACCTCCGCCACCAGCACCAGAGACCACCACAGTCTCGGCAAAGTGCTGCGAACACAGCGGTTTCTTTGACTGCTGCTGCTACGCGCAAAATTTTCTGCCTTAATAACACAGTGGTTTACACAGCGTCTCAACTAAAATTATCTAATTTATTTTTAAAGAAGTGCTGCATATGTGTGTGGGTCACGTGGAGCACATGTTTGTTATATAAGGTAAAAGTTATTAAAGTTACTTTGCGTGATGTAGCCACTAGCTACAATTTGCAACGTATTCTTCTACAACTTGACCGCTTCATGCGACTTGTCCATTAAGCCTACTGCATCATTTAATCCTCTGTCTTGACAGAAAACGTTGAGGCCCCAAGTATGCATGCTAATTGCAATGCTACTTCGTATTGTCCATCTGAGCCATTTGTTTGCTATCGAGTTTCCAAGTATCAATAAGTCCTCCGCTTCCACTCCCCCCCACACTTCCAAAAATTAGCGCAACAGTGGACATTGAGCATGTAGATTTTTCATGGCCGAATACACAAATGCTAGTTATGATGGTTTTATAAGGTTCAGATTATTTACTGGATGAATATTGTGACCCAATCAAGCCAATAAAAGAGTATGAAACATACGAAACCAGTGGGTATCGATAGCTCCTGTTACGTAAAAAAGATTTCGTATGTACAAATATTCGCAAAATATTCGTTGTTTCACTTTTAAACATTCATATTGCAGGTATTTGAATTAATGTTGAAGCATTTCATTTAAATTTCAGTAAATTCATTTTTATTAATTGTTTCAAAGATGTACGAGAGTATTATCGACGAAATTGTAAACTCTATGATTAGCATGTTATCTTTGTTCTGTTTCGTTGTGCAGTCTTGGCGGAACCGTAGTTGTAAATCGGCGTTCTTGGCGGGAATGTGAGGTGGTTGACGGAAGAACTATTGTCCGAGCGTTGTCCAGATAATTAATGTACCGCAACCATTTTTTTCTGAGCCGAAAACAAAGCTACGAATGTGAAACGTTATCTACGTATTACACACATCAAAAAAAGTTTTGCATAACCACCATTCCCAGAACACCTGAAGATAGACGTTGTCTGTGGATATTGTACCACAGACACAGACTCTTTGACTGTTCAGAAATGTCCCTAAACCCGCCAAATATGTAAACAACCATGCATGAGCAGCGCCTATTAGACGGAGGGAGTCCAACAGCCGACTAGTTCCAGGAAGGAGGTACACGGCTCGTGTTGTCTGTTGTTCAACCATGCATAGACGCTCAATACTGCAGTTCGATCGCGTCCGCATTGTTACTTTGTGCCAGGAAGGGCTCTCAACAAGGGAAGTGCCCACGCGTCTCGGAGCGTACCAAAACGATGTTCTTCAGACATGGAGGAGATTCAGAGAGACAGGAACTTCCGAGGACATGCCTCGCTCAGGCCGCCCAACGGCTACTACTGCAGTGCATGGCCGCTACCTACGGATTACGGCTTGGACAAACCCTGACAGCAACGCCACCATGTTGAATAGAACTAGTCGTGTTACGACTCAAACTGTGCGCAACAGCCTGCATGATGCGCAACTTCACTCCCGATGTCCATGGTGACGTCCACCTTTGCAGCCACGACACCGTGCAGCCCGGTACGGATGGGCCCAACAACATGCCGAATGGACCACTCAGGATTGGCACACGTTCTCTTCACCGATGTATGTAGCATATGCCTTCAACCAGACAATCGTCGGAGACATGTTTTGAGACAACCCGGCCAGGCTGAACACCTTAGACACACTGTCCAGCGAGTGCAGTAAGGTGGAGGTTCCCTGCTGTTTTGGGATGGCATTACGTGGGGCCGACGTACGCCGTTGGTGATCATGGAAGGCGCCGTAACGGCTGTACGATATGTGAATGCCATCCTCCGACCGACAGTGCAACGATATCTGCAGCATATTGCCGAGGCATTCGTCTTCATGGACGACATTTCGCGTCCCCATCGTGCACATCTTGCGAATGACTTGCTATAGGATAAGGTCATCGCTCTACTAGAGTGGCCAGCATGTTCTCCAGACCTGAAACCTATCGAACATGCCTGGGATTGATTGGAAAGGGCTGTTTATGGACGACGTGACTCACCAACCACTCGGAGGGATCCACGCCGAATCGCCGTTCAGGAGTGGGACAATCTAGACAAACAATGCCTTGATTAGCTCGTGGATAGTATATCACGATGAATACAGGCACGCAGCAATGCAAGAGGACGTACTACTGGGTATCAGATGTACCGGTATGTACAGAAATCTGGACCAACACCTCTGAAGGTCTCGCTGCATGGTGGTACAATACGCCATGTGTCGTTTTCCTGACAAGGACTGAATCGACTAGTGGGTGTCAGGAGTGTCTAAGATTGACAAGAACATTGTTGTGTTACACATCGCAGTGCAAACTGTCGTTCTCGACCGCGTAATGAGTATGAATGAACACTCAAGGGAACGGGTTATTCCACTGACGCCATCTGTTTCATCTCTAGAGGCTTCATCATGTATATTTTCAGCGGTGGTGTGTCCGGAATATATTCTTCAGCCACTCATAAGAAAACCATGTGATCTGAATGCTGGACGTAGAGGCATCAAGAGAAGGGGTGAGGTATGTGGACGACCTTCCTGTCATGTTGCATTTCCAAGGCGTAGAGTAAATTATCTAAAAAAGTTGAATATTGTGGAATAAGAAGTCCGCTCAAATTTCTTGGAAATTGGAAATTTATGGTACGTTCCATGGGACCAAACTGCTAAGGTCATCGTTCCCTCGGCTTACACACTACTTAATCAAACTTAAACAAACTTACGCTAACGACAACACACACATACCCATGCCGAAGGGAGGACTCGAACCTCCGATGGGGGGAGCCGCGTGAACCGTGGCAAGGCGCCCCTGACCGAACGGCTACCCTGCGTGGCTCAAATTTGTTGAATTTACGAAGTGCAGCAAGGAGGAGTACTTCACTATAGGAACAACGAAGGAACTTTGAGAATATTGGAATAATAATAAAAGAAAAGCCATTGCGGAATAAATCGTAATGAAAGGAAACATCCCTATTATCCCACCGATATTTAGATTTCCTATGAATTCTTAAACAGGCTATGAGGAATGTCGGAATGGTTCCTTCGAAAAGGGGACGGCCGATGTCTGTGGCATTCCTTGTCTAATAGAAGACTCAGCTCCGTATCTAAACGACCTCCCCGTCGGCAGGACGTGAATCCCCCATCATCTTTCTCTACAATTAACACCAAAGAAATGCCATTCTGTCACTGTGTAACTGTGACGAAAGGATATAAACCGCATCTTCTTGTCATGTGGAAAGTGCAAATATTCTAGAGAAGAAGTCATGCGATAGTTGGTCCAGTTCCCACAAAACATTGTGTCAATATTCTTCTTTACAATTTGAAAGTTTTTACGGTACTTAATAAAGTGATACAGAGAACTGAAGGGATAAAAATTTAAATATATTTCTAAAACGTTACGTTAACTGTGTATTTTAGCAGTCTCATTAAAAGGTGCCGGATGTTACACATGATCTTAACAAATCTTAAGTAAGGTATTTGCAATGTAAGATGGTCATTGTAACGTACTAATTTCAGTGTGCAAATAGGCTAGTTGTAAGTTTTGGGCACATTTACACTTCAGATTGTTATAGGCTTATCCATTGTTCTACGTCATCCACCTAAATTGTATCACAATGGTAATGATGTTCTTCACCCCGATAGCCGTCTACGACTTAGTCATGTATATACGCTTTATTTGTTGGTGCTACATTCCTTTCTGGCAGGATCTGAGCAACATGCAATCAACTGCTGGCTTTATTGCTCCCAAATTTTCGGAGTGGTATGACTCGTGCTTGTAGTAGTAACGCAAATAATTATTTACTGTCAGTATTAGTTGCCAAGATGATGTAATTGGAATTTATTTCATTTTGGACTGCAATTTCACACTCCGTATGTGTTACAGTTAAAATACAGCCCTTTCAGAGCATAGTTTTCTGTCAGCCACATAATAAAAATGCCGCTGTCAGAGGAAAAGTAAGGAGTGTGTTTTAACGGATACAGTTCACTGCACTACGGAGAAATAAGTAAAAAAAACAGAACATATCTACGACAAGTGGAACTGTCTCTCTTTCACTCCATTTCTGCACCTATTGAGAATATTTGGTCATTCTTGTGGGAAAAGAAACACGTATTTAACAAAGCTACTGGAAACTAACACACCTGCTACCTGTATGCATTCCTTCAGCGCCTCAACAAAGAAAAAAAAATGCTATGGTGATTGACCACCAGCATCATTTGTACATAGAAACCTTTTTTCAAAATTTCCTGTATCAAGTAAAGACTCGTGAACTGTCAACGAAACGCTTTGTAAAGTAGGTGCTATTGTTATACAAATCGCGTTACAAGCTCATAGGTTATGGGATATAGTTCTCCCGTTCAAGGATGACACGCAAGTGAGAATAGTCGGAAGACCATGATGTTAGCAGTTGTTTGGTGGGTTATCATTTCCGTAATCTAAACTTTTTTGTATAATAGTCAAGATACGTTTCTGCATTTCACATTAAAGATTTAGCATTTTCTTTGTACGCGTAATTCGGCACTGAAAGATTACGTAATTAAGAGAATATTTGCTTGTACAGAAAAATGTGGGATCATCGCTGTTCATTCCCAGTTTTCGTACTGTCTAGCGTCTTAGCAACTATATTCGACTTTCAGTTGTCATCTTCATAATGAAACAGCAATGAATATTATAAAAGTAGACTCATAGAAACGGACACACACACACACACACACACACACACACACACACACACACACACGGAATACACTTGCTTTTTATTGACACACTACGGTCTCATTTGTAAATGAAATTGCTTCTAGCCAAGAATTTTCGCAGACTGTTCTTGGCTGTAATGCAAATTCTGGAACTGTAAGTCCCCGTTTTAATACTAACAGTTGGAAAGCAGTTTGTCCTACTCCCACCTCACTGGGATCTGAGACGGAAAACTGAACTCTGATTTCAGCGCTGCCCTACTGAGTTGTGAATACAGTGGAAAAAAGTAGAAGACGGACGCTGACCTTCCATTCTGCGGTCCCACGTTGCCGCTGTCGAAGGATGAACTGGCGCTAATGTCCTCGTCAGCGATGGCCCCTGACTCCATCCCCAGTGGCGCGACGCATTGTGCTGCAAGGAAACAGGAGCCATCAGTACACACTGTAAAAAGCTCTTCAAAATTTAATGAACACTGCTTCAAATCACGAGTAATGAGAATGACTGACATTCTGGATTCTTCCTTCTTTGCATTGTGCGCTGCACCGTATTAGTAGCAAACATATGCATTACGATAAACAATTTATTTGGGCAACAACCACTGATCCTCTATGTTTTTAAGGTTTCTATGAGTACTACTTCTAACAACAGTTGTAGTGTTCTTCTACCCATATGATTTCAAACATCGTGTTAGCATAACTTCGAGGACATAATATGAACACAATAACTTGGATGGAGAAGGGAAGAGAAACGGGAAGAAAGAGAGGGACGTAACAAAAGCTCGGACTGTGTGAGAATGTGGCAGACCGTCGCCTTTTCAGCAGTCTCCTTGAGTGATTTAGGGTCATCAGAATCGTATTCGTTGGCAGGTAGCTGAACACTGGTTGTCGCGAACGTAAGTTCAGTGTCTTAAATACTGCGAAAACTCGGTCAGTATGACAGTAGAAAGCGCATCTGGCTGACCTCTGTCGTAACCCACGTAATGTAACTGTCATACGTGACACCAAAGCGCGACAATGGTGCAGGTACTTTCAAGCAGGATTCACGGATTTCGTGATGCAAACAGTCAGGTAAGGAAGCGACTGCCAACCTATGATTTGTTTCACTAAGTGGATAAGACGATGCCAGAAAATAGTCTACGAAGCACAATTCAGAACACGCGAAGATGAATATTGTCATCAGGCACTATCTTTCTCCATTACAAGGGTCTGCCTCACACTGCAGCTGCAACAAAGAACCTGATGAAGCGTTTTCAATGGGAAGCGTTTGATTATCCATGATTTCAGACTTGGCTGCTTCTTAGTTTCATCTATTTGTACACATGAAATGCTGGCTATGAGGACAGCAGTTTGGTACAGGCAACGAACTGCAGACCAGTGTAGAGAATTGGCGGAAACCACGGCTGCGTTCTACGACGAGGGTATTCCAAAGTTGGTACCATGCTACGACATGCTTAAGTCGGAGCGCCGACTATGAAGAAAGGTAGCTAGAAAGTGTACTAAATATTGCAAATACAAAATTTTTCATTTTCACTGAGGTTTCCATTTTATCACCTTTTCAGAACTTGGAAAAAAAGATTATTCTTGGTTAATTTTGAAGGTACATTCTGTGTATACGTGGATACTGTCCGTAGAATATGTTGCAAAGGGAGTTGGTAGTAAGGAAGTAATAGATTTAAAACGTTATGCATGATGCTGAAGTTTACTTGCATGAATAGCCAACACATAGAAAGCTATAAACATTTTTCCTTTCATTACTTTTAGAGTGTGTCTGCGAGCTTTTTGAGAGAGTCAGGGAGGTAAAGTACTGGATGAATATTGTGTGGGTAATTTGTGCGTTGTGACTAACGCTGATTAAGGTCGTATATACAGTTTTTAAGTTTAATACTTGAATTATTATGTTAAACCTTTAACGTAAGATTATACTTATCTATCAGTAGATTAAACAGCATTTATCATTTTAAATTCGTTGTATAACAATACGAAAAACAGAAAATAAATTTTTTGCTGCTTCTGGAGGCCGTCAAATAGGCAACCACCATATGGAACGGGTGATCATAGCCGCCTGGTAACACAGATATGCTGGAGTTAGAATGGAAAGATCCGCAGCGGTAGCCCACATAAAGATCCGCCAGGTTCATAGTTTCCATTTGTACAACTCCTTTCTCTAATCCCAGTGAATGACCTCAAAAAAACTGACGTAAAATTATGGGTGTCTGTACATATAAACCATCTTCAGATCTTAATAAAACAATAGAAGCTATATATGTTCCTAAAACAATTAATACAGGGTGACATTGTCAGGAAACGCGAAGAGAGTTGTCTTGTCAGCGTCGAATAGGTACAATAATACAGTGAATGTCATGCTTCAGTGTCGGAATAATCATAATACGAACGGTTCCGCTGTTCATATAAACTGGGGAGCAATTGTGAAATGAGAAAAATGAGTGACTATACGTAAGTATTCCATTACAGAATATTCTGTTTCGACCTAGGAGTACTGTTTTGGCCAGATGAAACTAGAACCCTCACTTTATTACTTGAATGATAAAAAGATTTTCTTAAGTTGATACAATCCTTTGCCACAGGAGTGCCTGGTACTTTGAAACTCGTTGACTGTTACAGCGTTACTTAATGAACTAATTAACAAACTCGTCTCTTGAAGAACGATATTCAACATTTACAAAAGTACATCTCAGACTACGACTTGAACAAATATTTAATCGTACTCGATGATGTTGACTGCTTCCGTTGCGGTCACGAACTGGGAAAGTGCTTGCATCTTCGGCTCTATATTGACCTCTGTACTGAGATAGAGGGCGCGCCTTCTTCAGCTTCACCCATTCGTCGTTGCGGACTGCAGGGAGGCATCGCCCAGTGATTGTGGTATCGATATACACTGCCGGCTTTGGTGTGACACCGCGTTTCCTGGACGATATTACAGGTACAAGGACTTTTCGGACACTCTGTAATGATTCTCTTATACTGACGAAAACGTATAAGAGTGGGTGGGGAAAGTGATTGGGCTGTGTATTAAGTAAAAAAAAAAATTTAATACGTCGTCAGGGTGGATGGTGGGGGACAATGTCAAAACTTGTCAAGGCGACAATTTACACTCGTTACGCCAGTGTAAAGCATCAGTCATGACTTGGTATTCCTGCGCTCTAAGGATATAGAGTCTAACTATCCACGCAGTCATAGTGCAGTTTCATGCTGATGAGTCAAAGCAGTATGAAAACTGTCCACTGCGAGATTGACTGGCACATTCTGGTGATGTCGAGGTAAGAAATGTGTGGAAGGAGAGAAGAGAGCAATGGGGAATAGTTCTAGCGAGCGTATGGAGCAAAAATGGAGTAATCCACTAGCTTAACTGGCTGTAACATATTCACGATGCCTGAGAACAAGCGTCTCGGAAATGGCGAAGCTAGTCCGTTGTTCCTTTGCTACTGTCGTGAGAATCTATGAAACTTGATTGAAGTACCACGAAACCACGTCTATATGACGAGGTGCTGGGCGTCCAAGTCTCATAACAGAACATCCAGTGGCAGACTTATATGCACTACAGCGAATTATAGACATCGACCTCCGGGAACAAGGTACAATGGTGGAACAAGCTGTTCCAAACATGCCATTCATTGTGCACTGGTGAACACGAGGTTCCACATCAGAAGACTCTCACATATTCACAAGTGGACCCAACGACGTCGTTACTTAAGGCTACAGGGGCTACGGAATCATTGAGACTGGACCTTGGAACAATGGAAATGTGTCACCTGGTACAATGAATCACGTTTGTGGTTGCACCAGGTTGATGGTCGTATCCGGATGCATCGTCATACAGGCGAACGCGTATTCAAAATATGCACGACCCCAACTACACTGGCGTGTGGCGAAAAATAATGTCAACTGGGACAGTCAGCTCGGCATCTATGGGACCTGTGGTAGTAACCTAATGTGGGAGCGTAACAGCACTGGACTATGTGAACATTATTGATGCACACCTGCATCCCTTCAATTTTAATGTCTTCCCAGTCGGCGAAGGGTCATTCCAGCCTGATAACTGTCCATATCCCAACATCAGAATCATTCTACAGTGGTTTCACGAAAGCGACCTCACTTTGATTTCCTGGAAACAAAGTTGTTATGTGAACCTGACGGAACGCATCTTCTGTCGTGCGGCAGCTCCACAAACTACCGGCTCATAATTTACGAGAATTTCGTGTCCAGCGCCCAGAAGTCTTTCATCACAAACCTCTGAAATACACTACAGGCCATTAAAATTGCTACTCCAAGACGAAATGGAGATGATAAACGGGTATTCATTGGACAAATATATTATACTAGAACTGACATGTGATTACATTTTCAAGCAATTTGGGTGCATAGATCCTGAGAAATCAGTATCCAGAACAACCACCTCTGGCCGTAATAGCGGCCATGATACGCCTGAGCATTGAGTCAAACAGAGCTTGGATGGCGTGTACAGGTACAGCTGCCCATTCAGCTTCAACACGATACCATAGTTCATCAAGAGTAGTGACTGGTGTATTGTGACGAGCCAGTTGCTCGGCCACCATTGACCAGACGTTTTCAGTTGGTGAGAGATCTGGAGAATGTGCTGGACAGGGCAGCAGTCGAACATTTTCTGTATCCAGAAAGGCCCGTACATGACCTGCAACATGCGGTCGTGCATTATCCTGCTGAAATAGAGGGTTTCGCAGGGATCGAATGAAGGATAGAGCCACGGGTCGTAACACATCTGAAATGTAACGTCCACTGTTCAACGTGCCGTCAATGCGAACAAGAGGTGACTGAGACGTGTAACCAATAGCACCCCATACCATCACGCCGGGTGATACGCCAGTATGGCAATGACGAATACACGCTTCCAATGTGCGTTCACATCGATGTCGCCAAACACGGATGCGACCATCCCGATGCTGCAAACAGAAACTGGATTCATCCGAAACAATGACGTTTTCCCATTCGTGCACCCAGGTTCGTCGTTGAGTACACCATCACAGGCGCTTCTGTCTGTGATGCAGCGTCAAGGGTAACCGCAGCCATTGCATCCGAGCTGATAGTCGATTCTGCTGCAAACGTCGTCGAACTGTTCGTGCAGATGGTTGTTGTCCTTGCAAACGTCCCCATCTGTTGACTCAGGGATCGAGACGTGGCTGCACGATCCGTTACAGCCATGCGGATAAGATGTCTGTCATCTCGCCTGCTAGTGATACAGTCATTGGATCTCGACCAACGCGAGCAGTAATGTCGCGATACGATAAACCGCAATTTCGATAGACTTCAATCCGACATTTATCAAAGTCGGAAACGTGATGGTACGCATTTCTCCTCCTCACACGAGGCATCACAACAACGTTTCACCAGGCAACGATGGTGATCTGCTGTTTGTGTATAAGAAATCGGTTGGAAACTTTCCTCATGTCAGCACGTTGCGGGTGTCGCCATCGGCGCCAACCTTGTGTAAATGCTCTGACAAGCTAATCATTTGCGTATCACAGCATCTTCTTCCTGTCGGTTAAATTTGGCGTCTGTAGCACGTCATCTTCGTGGTGTAGCAATTTTAATGGCCAGTGGTGTAGCTAGCAAGGGCTTGTAAAAATATGCCACACGTAGTCGCGACTGTTTTGTGTTCCTGAAGTGGACCAGTACGCTAGCCGGCCGGAGTGGCCGAGCGGTTCTAGGCGCTACAGCCTGGAACCGCGCGACCGCTACGGTCGCAGGTTCGAATCCTGCCTCGGGCATGGATGTGTGTGATGTACTTAGGTTAGTTAGGTTTAAGTAGTTCTAAGTTCTAGGGGACCTCAGAAGCTAAGTCACAAAGTGCACAGAGCCAGTACGCTATGATGGAGGTGCTCGTAACATTCTGGCTCATCATCGTACAGGGTAACCCTTCGCCTTACCGGTTTCTTCTGGAAAACCCACCACAGGTCCGTCTGCTGCGCCAGACCGCCTCCTGACCTCGTGACCTCCCCCAGCCTAGTGCACGCTTGACAGCGGTGCTGGATTCGGCCCGCTGTTCGCGCTTCACCTGCCACCCGCCGCCGTCTCCCGTCACGCCCACTCCGGAGTACTGCGCTCTTGTACATGCCCTCCCCCGGCCGCTCTGCCTGTATTTGTATGCCGGCAGGCGGCAGCCACGGCTACGGCTACGGCTACAGCCGCCAGCTGCCAGCCGCCACGCGCCTCTGGATGCCCGTCACGAACAGCAGACAGCCAACAGCCGGCACCGGTGGCTCCCCTCCCCCCCCCCCCCCCCCATACGCAGCCACATGCAAGCGAGCGAGCGCCGAACGCGTCCCGAATTCACCACCCCAGTCACGCAGCTCAGACCCGGAATCGTTCGCATATCTGACGTTCTAATTCATGCCTACAGACTCAAAATCACCTCTGTTTTCTGTTACGTAACTGGGACGATAAACTCTCTCTCTCTCTCGCTCTCTCTCTCTCCCTGTGTGTGTGTGTGTGTGTGTGTGTGTGTGTGTGTGTGTGTGTGTTCCTCCTACTGTTGCGGCCACATGTAGTAAGCGTTGCTTCACGCAGTAATTCTGTCAGAGACGGCAAAGGACTTGGAAGAGCAGTTGAACGGAATGGACAGTGTCTTGGAAGGAGGATATAAGATAAACATCAACAAAAGCAAAACGAGGATAATGGAATGTAGTCGAATTAAGTCGGGCGGTGCTGTGGGAATTAGATTAGGAAATGAGATGCTTAAAGTAGTAAAGGTGTTTTGCTATTTGGGGAGCAAAATAACTGATGACGGTCGAAGTACAGAGGATACAAAATGTAGACTGGCAATGGCAAGGATAGCGTTTCTGAAGAAGAGAAATTTGTTAACATCGAGTATTGATTTAAGTGTCAGGAAGTCGTTTCTGAAAGTATTTGTATGGAGTGTAGCGATGTATGGAAGTGAAACATGGACGATAACTAGTTTGGACAAGAAGAGAATAGAAGGTTTCGAAATGTGGTGCTACAGAAGAGTGCTGAAGGTTAGATGGGTAGATCACATAACTAATGAGGAGGTATTGAATATAATTGAGGAAAAGAGGAGTTTGTGGCACAATTTGACTAGAAGAAGGGATCGGTTCTTAGGACATGTTCTGAGGCATCAAGGGATCTCCAATTTAGTACTGGAGGGCAGCGTGGAGGGTAAAAATCGTAGAGGGAGGCCAATAGATGAATACACTAAGCAGATTCAGAAGGATGTATGCTGCAGTACGTACTGGGAGATGAAGAAGCTTGCACAGAATAGAATAGCTTGGAGAGCTGCATCAAACCAGTCTCAGGACTGAAGACCACAACAAGAACACGCAGTGGAGGGTAGCAAAAGAGAGACAGCCGGCGATCGCGGCATTGCGCAGTAGGCGTGGCACAGATAGCCTTGCTGACAGTTGCAGTCTAGCAACCGGCTGACGCAAGGACGCACGCAGACCGAGCGAAGCCTGGAGAGTGCTGAGTAAGGGAAGTGAGGCCAGCACGCTAAGTTACGCTGCAATATCCTGCGGGAGTAATAACAAGAAGCTGCCACCGAGGGTACAAAACGTCCTCCTGCTGGATATAAATAGTGGAGCGCAGGCAGCAATGGGCAGAAGCCACTAGGAAGCAGTTCGGATCTGAGGACGGACGTCGTCCGTGTCCGAATGTTCAATCTTCGAGGGTGACGATTCCAGAAGTCTATTCGGGCTCGCAGGAGTCGTCTGTTCGCCGCCAGATGACTACTTCAGCTCTGGGGGTCGGCCCGAGTTCGGTCGGCACCATGGCTGACTGACTACAGCGAGAACTTCCAGCAGGACCGGCCGCAGCGCCGTCTTGGGCACAGGCGCCCCCGGGGACTGACGCCCGGACTCCACGGCAACCCAGGCCCACAGCGCGTGGTCCGTCCTTGACGGCAGCTCGCGGACATCGCGACTGACGGCTTCCCAGCCGCCGGTGCAGCAGGTGGCGGCAGCCGACCTCACGGCGACGCGGCTCCGTGGGCGTGCCCGTAGTGGGGCGCCGAGCGGCGACGAGTTCATCTCAACCACAGGGCATCCTGACTTCAGCGGAGCACTGGTGGAGCGTGTTGCGCGCATTGTTGGAGAATCTACACAGCAGCAGCCAGGTGGAAGGATCTGCAGGGCTGGGCAGCGACGACGAAGGAGAAATTGTAAAGAAAGCTCAATAAATAATTGTAAAACTCCACGCCGTCTCAGTCTTTGGCGCCGCCACTCTGTCTGCTGATAACAAGTACTGCAGAAGTTGTAACAAGTGGCCATCTGACATAACACTACTGAATCGTGCATCGTCTGACTGTTGTACGAACTTCCGTATGGAGGAAATAGACATTGGCGTGCCGGGGGTTGAAAAGTACCTGAAAGGATTGAAAACAAGCAAGTTGACAGGTCCAGTTATTGTACTGATTCAGTTTTCTCATGCAGAGAAGTCAGAATGACCGGTGTGTTTTATTTGAAAAAACTTTCTAAAGCAGAAACAACATAAATACCGTTTCGAGTGACTTTGCTACAATCTTCAGGTCATCAAAACTTTATGATACAAAATGTGTTCATTTTGAACTGGATCTCACGCCGTTTTTGGTGGTAAGTTCCTATCGGACCAAACTGCTGAGGTCATCGGTGTCTAGGCTTACACACTACTTAATGTAACTTATACTAACTTACGCTAAGGACAACACACGCACCCAAGCCCGATGGAAGATTCGAACCTCCTACGGGGGGAGTCACGCGAACCTTAGCAAGGCGCCTTAAACCACGCGGCTACCCCGTGTGGCTCGCCAAGTTGTCATGTAGATAAAACGTAGTACATAATGTAAAGGTTTGTCATAGCTAAAACATTTAAAACCAAGAAGCGCCTTGTGCATATAACCACGCCCAATTGTGTAGCACTCAAAGATGATAGTTACGTCATAAAAAACATAATATACATGTCCGGTTAACGTTAGCAGATGAGCTACTGTGTATTTTATTGCATATTCTTTGTTTTTATGACGTAAGGATCACATGTGAGTGCTATGCTAATGTGCATAAGGCGCTTCATGATTTTAAATGTTTGAATTATGACAAACCTGTCTATTATGTGCTAAATTTTATTTACATGACAACTTGGCATGAGGTCCAGCTCAAAATAACATAAATTTCTGAATACCTGAAGACGAAACCGGTTGTGTGTAAATAAATATTTATGCGACCTTGGCTTTAGAAGTTCTTACCAAGTTAGCTACTGGATCCTTACATGCATTTATGTGAATCTCTCCTCCAACGGACAGTCCCAAGCAACTGGAAAATGTCCAGGATTGTGAAATAATGGGTCCGTAAAATTACAAATATCCTTAACGTTGGTTTGCTGCGCATACAGAGTGTTCTGAAATTGCCGTTACAAACTTCTTGGAATTGTAGCGGGGAGTGAGTGCATAATATTTTGAATAGGAGACCGTGTTCGGAAATATACCGTTTCCGTGTTACCGGCGCTTGAAAACATGTTTGGTAGATAGGGATTCAACAGTGTAGTCGCTGTTGGGGGTGGTTACATCGGATCTGCTGATGTCATTTGCCGGCCGCGGTGGTCTAGTGGTTCTAGGCGCGCAGTCCGGAACCGCGGGACTGCTACGGTCGCAGGTTCGAATCCTGCCTCGGGCATGGATGTGTGTGATGTCCTTAGGTTAGTTAGGTTTAAGTAGTTCTAAGTTCTAGGGGACTGATGACCACAGAAGTTAAGTCCCATAGTGCTCAGAGCCATTTGAACCATTTGATGTCATTTGATATCTGTCCCACCTCTCTGGCCTGGTTCGAGCCTCACTCACGTGTCTGTGAGTGTTAGCGCAACATGATTGAGTACACGTTTATAGAATACACCGACATGATCCATGATCCTTCTGTGTGGTGAAGGTCACGGTAATGGAGGAACTGCTTGTCTCCTTTGTCACGATCATCATGTCTGTCTCCATCGCACACACTTTTCGCCACAGTTACGCAACGGCTTCGAGGAAGGGCAGCTTCACCGTCATGCAGGCGTGATTGTGGTGGTCCAAGGAAACGCCACACACCCGAATTACGAGAGGCCGTAGTGCACCAAGAAGGTGAAGAGAATCCGTGAACGAGTACATGCGCAATTTATTTCACTATTAATGATTATAAATGTGAAACAAGTGATCCACTGGGTCGCGACTTATCAATTACTTGTAAAGGTGGTTGCGTTAATAACATGTTTTCAAATGGTTGTTGCACGGAAACGGTACCATACATTTCCGGACACGGGTTCCAATTAAAAACATTATCTCCTCACTCCACTCTACAAGTCTTAGAAGTTTGTACAGGG
This sequence comes from Schistocerca americana, assembly GCF_021461395.2. Lineage (NCBI taxonomy): Eukaryota > Metazoa > Arthropoda > Insecta > Orthoptera > Acrididae > Schistocerca > Schistocerca americana. The sequence goes on along the minus strand of NC_060122.1, from coordinate 70,532,772 downwards.
AATTTGGAACATCCTGTATTCTTCAGGATCGTATATGTTTGAATGTACACAATTTCGTTGAAGATAAAATAATCTATTCACAAATCTCCATGAATTTGAAACGCGTAACTGGTTGTGAACATCTCATCTTTCAAGATATCCTGCAAAATACTGATGAAGGGCAACAGGCAGATTCCATATTCCTATATTACTGGAAAGCGTTTGACATGATTCCCCACTGCTGACTGTTAAACGAATATCCTTATATAAAAAACAGGTTTCCAGAAACGTGAGTAACTCAAAGACTTTTTAAGTAATACAGCCCAGTAGGTTGCCCTGGACTGTGAGTATTCGTCGGAGAGCAGAGTATCGTCCGGAGTTCTCCAAGAAACTACTACTCTTGTTCTCTATACCGGATGTCCCTCCCAATAGCCGGCAGACGCGTCTTCTCTGAAGTTTCGGTAATTATGTGCAGTTTAGCTTTTGTAGTGTGTAGCTGGAGTCAGCTCAAACGTATACTGCTCATCACTGACGCGCAGCGATCACGGAAAGCGTCGGTTTGTTTTTCGTTACAGATAAAGTTATTTTTAAAGCGAGATTTTTGTGCCCGTTAGATAGAGCGGTCCCCAATTATTCTAGAGCGATGTTTCTTTTATCGATATGTGTTACAAGGGGCACTAAAGTAAGAAGGACAACCAATACACCAGCAGCGAGTGGGCAGCGCTGCTGCATAGGAATAGCTGCCAGTGCGGTGCTATCGCTCTTGAAATACCGGTTATTCCTCGTGTTTTACTGTACCCGTTAATATGTATCGATGAAACCAATATCGCATTAGACCAATTTGGGGACAGCTCTATCGAATGTGAACAAAAAATTTCAGTTTGCAACGGGACTCCAGTTACCCACAGCAAAAGTGTAATTGTGAGCATGTCCCGAAAAACAAGATAAAAGAAGCCTGAATACTCGAATGAGAGACACCCTCTACACGTAAACGATTTGAGGGACAGAGTGAGCAACGATAAGCAACTGTTCGCCGATGACGCTGTAGTCTACAGCTAAATGTCGTCCTGTATCCTGTAGCCTCTTAGGAGGCTACAGGATACAGGACTGAACTTCAGTTTAGTGTGATGAATGGCAGCTCGGTTTAAAAGTGGAAAAATGTAAGTTAAACAGGACATGCAATCCTTAAAAGTTTGAATACAGTATAACTAGCGTGTTGGTTGACGCAGTTACGTGGATTAAATATGTGCCTGCGAAACCTTGCAAAATGATATGAAATGGAACGAGCACGTAAGGTCGGCTGAAGGAGGGCGGAAGGTCAACTTTATTGCCAGAGTTACAGGAAAGTGCAGGAGACTGAGAAAAGAACACCTGTACGACCCTTTCCTGAGAACTGCTCGAGTGTTTGGGATCCGCACCAGGACGGATAAAAGTAAGAAATCGAAACAAATCAGACGTGCGCTGCTGTGCTGGTTACTGGTAAGTTCGATCAACACGTGAGTATTACGGAGGCGCTTCAGGAACTCCAATGGCATCCGTGGAGTGAAGAAACGTTCTTTTCGCGAAACACAACAGTGAAAGTTTACAAGCCGGCTATTGCGACAGACTGCAGAATGATCCCAGTGCCACCCATATACATCTCGGGTAAGCACCACGAAGACAAAGTCAAAGATATGAGGGCTCGTATGGGAGCATACAGACAGTCGTTTTGTCCTTTGCGACATTTGCGAGCAAAACAGGAGACGGAGTGACAAGCGGTGCTACTAGGTACCCTGCAGTGTGGCCACACGTGTAACTGTAAGCTTGATAGGCATGCTTCACGGAGAAGAAAACGCGGAAAGCCACGTTAATGCAACGGAAACCTTATTCTCGCATGAAGGAGAATAGGGATGGTGAAACTGGTCAAGAAGTGACATTTTCTGATTATTATCTCTTAATAATATTTGATCTCTCCTGAATAATTTCATGCGTCATTTGTCGATTAATTCCAATTGGAAGTGTACTTTTTATCATTTCAAAGTTAATAAACTGTGTGTTCTGCCTTACGGCAGGTCTTGTCATGGCGGAGCCTCGTCAGAGGGGTCCACCGCATGAGCATCTTGGGCAGTGATTCCACTGGTGGTTTCCCGTTGCCTTCCACTGGTGATAAAGAAATGATAATGAGGACAACACAACACCCAGTCGCTGAGCGGCGGAAATCTCCGACCCAGCCGGGAATCGAACCCGGGTCGCTTAGCGCGACAGCCGGCCGCTGTGGCCGAACGGTTCTTGGCGCTTCAGCCCGGAGCCGCCCGAGTGCTACGGTCGCAGGTTCGAATCCTGCCTCGGGCATGGATGTGTGTGATGTCCTTAGGTTTGTTATGTTTAAGTAGTTTTAAGTTCTAGGGGACTGATGACCTCAGAAGTTAAGTCCCATAGTGCTCAGAGCCATTTGAAAGATTTTGAACCTTAGCGTGAGAAGCCGCCGCGATGACCACTCAGGTGTCGGGGCAGACTCAACGTTAATAATGCAAGTGTAAAAAAATACGATCTATCTGCATTCACTTGCTATCTCTGGCACTATTCAATCTACAAGGCTGTGGTTTTCAGCTATTTATTCCTTGAATTCATGTTAAGGGGCTCCGGAAAGGCTCAAAATCATGAAAAGATCAATTTTTACTTATTTGCGTTTTCTGAATCTGCAGACTATTACCTTTTAATAGATATATAATTTATTCAATTCCGAAGACTACAACTATTTTTAAATTTTTTTTGAAATGTGTTCTACATGGGCGTGACCCACTGTGGCGCTGTTAAACTGCTGTCAAGTGGTGTTATTATTAACGTCCGTGTTCATCAGGTACATTTTAGTGATGTGAGATAATGTATGTGTTGTGGCTAACCTGTGATGGTTAAATATATTTCGCTGGTGTGATTGTCGATTGTTTCATGTTTATTTACTCTGTCGTTATCTCGAAAATATTCGTAATTAATTCTGTTTCTTGAGTCTCTGTTTTATTGAAGTATAATAATGAGTAAAAGTAAAGTTATTAGAAATCCTCTGAAGGCTTTTAAGAAAAGGAGAAATGTTGGATAGCCAAAGGTATGTGTTATTACTGTAAACAATAAAGACGATAACCAAGTGAGTGAACCTAACCTCTCAAGTACACCTGCCCATAGCAGTCAAAGTGCGAAAGAAAATACTGCACAGAAGAAGCTTGGTTCAATGAGTGAAAACTATGAATGTTTTATGGGCGAATCGGATGTGAATGAAATATTTGATATGTCGGTTCTCAAAGGAATTTTTTCAAACTGTGTAAGATGTATTCATTGTAGTGAAGTTGGTCTGGAACTCTCCATAATAAAGCACGTAGGACTTGCTAGTGAAATACAACTGAAATGTGATAAGTGTTCATACATGACCACCTTTTGGAACAGTGTTGCAGTAACTGCAACTGAAGAAAATGGTAGCAAAATCTACGAACACAACAACAAGCGATGCTGGCTTTAGACAAGGAACGCCTTCGGGCTGCAGACAGGGCTGTAAAGAGTCTAGAAATACAAGCAAGAGTAAACAGGAGGAGGAACAAGAGGAAGCTGGAGGAGGAGTTTGCAGAGGATGAAGATAATCCATCCTATGGACCTGGAATGCACTAAAAAGTTAATCCGATCTTTGTCACTCTATTCCCAAAACTTTTATTTTCTCATACTAGTTACATGTTTTCTAAGGATCTTCCAAACACATTTGTTTCAAACTTTCAGTAAATGTTACACAGTACCTTCTGCATAATTTAACACAGCCTTTTTCCAAAAAACTGTATATTTTTGAATATATAAATAAAAAATTGCAAAAAAATGTTGTGAATATTCATTACAATTGAAAAAAAATCATCTTTAATAACTAAACTAAAATTTTGTAAAATCCCTGTGTTAAGTTGTAGCCCATATTCCAATAAATAATCTGTAAAAAGTTCAACTTCCTACCTCAAATACTTTGTGACGAAAGATGTAATTTATAAGCGTTATTTTAACATTGCAAGTATAGGGCGTTCCGGAGCCCCTTAAGAAGTTGGATGCATTGTGTCAACAGAAATGACAGTATTGCACAGGCATCTGCTTTGCTTTGTGGGTGTTGTGTTTTATAGGTGTTGAACTATAAACATAGTGGTTTGGTGTACTATTACACGTTCTTATACCTCTTTTCAACATGACGAAAAGCAACAGTTCTTTTAAGAAAATGGTTCAAATGGCTCTGAGCACCATGGGACTTAACATCTGAAGTCATCAGTCCCCTAGAACTTAGAACTACTTAAACCTAACTAACCCAAGGACATCACACACATCCATGCCCGAGGCAGGATTCGAACCTGCGACCGTAGCAGTCGCGCGGTTCCGGACTGTAGCACCTAGAACCGCTCGGCCACCACGGCCGGGAAAATGGTTCAAATGGCTCTGAGCACTATGGGACTTAACTTCTTAGGTCATCAGTCCCCTAGAACTTAGAACTGCTTAAAGCTAACTAACCTAAGGCCATCACACACATCCATGCCCGAGGCAGGATTCTAACCTGCGACCGTAGTGGTCGCGCGGTTCCAGACGGTAGCGCCTAGAACCGCTCGGCCACCCGGCCGGCGCTCTTTTAAGAATCGACGTTTACATGGACATCAGCATACGACTGCATCTGAATCCAGTGCTGATCCTGAAATAAATGTTTCACAGACACACGAAAAAGACACGTCTACTAGTGCTTCGGGGAGGGAACTTGGAAACAATGAGGATTTATTGACAAAGGGGATCATACAAAAAATTTAGATTACGTTTTATTAGATTTGAGTGTGTTAGGGCAAGTTTTACAAGATGCTGTATCATGTGAAGTTTGTGGTGGGCAAATTAGCATCTTTCAGGACATACCTGCAAGTACTGGACTAGCTAACAAACTTGTTGTTCAGTGCAAAGTTTGCAGGCTCTCTACGTCATTTTGGACTTATCAAAAGTGCAAGGCTGTCTTGTTTGACAGCATTCTTGTATGGAATGCGGTGCATAGGTAAAGTATTGACTGCATCTCAAATATTATGTGCGACCTTGAACTTGTCAGACCAATCAACCAGATCAAGTAAGTACCCAGAATTAATTGCATAAATGTGTTAAATTTGTTGCTGTTGCTTCTATAAAAGCCGCTTATGAAGAAGCAGTAGAATTAAATAACGACAGATTTACCTGTGGCAGTTGATGGCACATGGCAGAAGAAAGGACACTCATCTAAATATCCAGCTGCGACTGTCACTAGTGTAGGCACAGGTAAAATTTTAGACATCGAAGTGCTAGCTGATTCACTTGACAATGAAACTAGTGAAAGTCATAAAACAAATTGTGCCAAGAATTATGAGGGAAGTAGTAGGGGTACTGAGGCTATTGCAATTGCTTCTATGTTCAGACGCTCACAGCAGGAAAGAGATGTGTGCTACACTGAGTGATTGGGGGATTGTGATTCGAAGGCCTTCAGACCAGTCGTGGAAAGCCAACCTTATGGTTAAAAGTATATTTTTAAGATTGAATGTGTGGGCCACGTTCAAAAACGGATGGGAACACGCCTTCGAAAACTGAAGCAGAAAAAAAGGAAAAGTTATCGGATGGAGAGATTCTAAATGGAAAAGGGGGACTTAGAGACAAAAACATTGATGAACTCCAGCGATATTATGGAATGGCAATAAGGAACAAAACACATGACCTATAAGGAATGAAAAGAGAAGTGTGGACTACATTCTTCCACAAATCATCCACTGATGATACACCTATAGATGGTCTTTGCCCGCCTGATGCTGATTCATTGTGCTAGTACCGTAAAGCTCAGGCAGCGGGTACAGAGGAACAATTTAGGCACAAAAACAGCATACCATCTGCAATGATGGAGGTAATTAAGCTAATATATAGAGAGTTAGCTCATCCCGATCTTCTTTACAAATGTCTCCATGGTCGAACGCAAAACCCTAATGAATATTTCAATAATGTCATTTGGAACCGCATACCAAAAAATGTCTTTGTAGATATGAAAATTCTATGCTTCGGTGTTTTTGATACTGTGACAACGTTTAATGATTGCAATAAGGGAACAATTAGGGTACTAGAGAAACTTGGTATCACTCCAAGAGCAAACACACTGCAAGCCTACCAGCGAATGGATCGACTCGGGATCATTAAAGCGCAGCGTGCAGCAGATTAAAGAATCAAGAGGCAGGAAAATAAGGAAGCTTCTAGGTTTGTACGTTGATCAAGTACACGATCCAGATAACACTGATTATCGGCCTGGCTGTTTCTAGGAGCCGGCATGGCTCCATATGTGAGTTAATATCAAATAAAACGTTTAAACTTGATTTCTCGCAAATTAATTTTTAAAAAATATTTAACCCATTATCTCAGGAACTATTGCAGATACATATGTCTTATTTTAATTTTACCTCTTAATATAATGCACCTGCTTAACCACCAAAACGTCTCTACTTGTAGCAGTTTTTTACGTAGAGAAGGAACAGGGGACTTTTTTCGAAAAAAAATTGAACATAATATTTGAAAACTCATAACTAACTAATTATTTCTCTGTATGCTCTGATCCGAGTTCAGTAATCAGAAAAGGAGTAAAACTATATTTCCTAAAAATTTCAGATCCCTATCTCTCAATCGTTCTGAGATAATGGGTTATCAATATGGCAAATTTAATACTGTAGGTATAGGAAGTACGTACTCCTCTTAAGTCAGTCTGTGAAATGAATATATTTGTACGTGATTGCTATTACTGTTTCATTATCAATGGAGAAACATATTTGAAACTACTGTAACACTTAACACCATTGACTAAAACGCAGGATACACTCGTTTAATAAGGTATTACATTAAACGAAAGACTTATAGCAGTACGTCTATTTGTCACGAGCTGAAGACACTCTGAAGCCTTTTTCCTTCCTATTGATGGTTCTGAGAGATCTTTTTAATGGCGACATGCGTGTCTGTGACCTGATCAACTCCTTCACGTTTTTTTTAAACATGTATCGTATGCAACATTCCCCATTGTCTTACAGTAACAATTTTCAGTTGATTTGCCTCAGATAACTCGACACAGTACCTCTAAGAATATTACGCAAGCAATCCTTTTCCCTACTGGGCTATCACTGAACATGAATATCTCAGATCTACCACAGTCTATCTTCTAAATTTGAAACTCCCTAGAAGACTGCCTAAGTAATCTAGACGAATTAGCTGTTGTGGAAGAAAAGCGGAGGGTTACAAGTCTCGGAGTGAGGCGCAATTGCAATATGTCAATAATTTTCTTTTATTATCTATCCTCTAAGACGAGCTAGTCCATCAGGACAAGTCGGAGTATTTTTTCGGAATTTTTAAAACAGAAAACAAGTATCTGGCAGATAAATACTTTGAGTAACCTGTAAGGTGTGATCAGATATGTCATTTGGTGACAACGATGACCGGCAAAGCCAAGCATGCGGATCAGTTACCGAATAGGAATAGAGTGTTTATCTGTAAAGAATTTCGAAAACAGCGTAAAGTCTGCAGTACAACGAAACGTTCATCCTGGAATTAGGGAGGAGGCACATAATACACTGCCAGAACAAAAGTGAATACACCTGGAAAGACGACGTCAGTATTGATCTGATGACGAGATATTCCACCTGGGGGTAGCAAATGTACTCACAAGGGGAGGCCGCCAATTGTGAAATTCAGATTCGATTCATACTGCGCATAATAAAAGCTCATGGCCAGAGGTGTAATGTGACAAAGCGCCAAGATGCACTTCTCAGCCGTTGTCGAGAAAATCGACAGTTAAAAGAAACCACTGCGATGAAATACTCTACGATTAATAATCTTCTACAGCGTTGTGGTGCAGCGGTAAGCGCTCGGGTTCGTAATCCGAAGGTCGCCGGTTCGAATCTCGCGCCCTGCAAACTTTTTTTTTAGTATTTGTTTTTTGTAATTTATATATATATATATATATATATATATATATATATATATATATATAATTCACGGCAATCAGTTGCAACAATTATGCATATAATAAGTTGTTGAAAGTCGTTTGTCGTGGAACAATTGGCGACTTCGAACATCATTATGTTTTCCGCAAACAAAGTTGTACTTCACAAATGTTATTAATTGTCTTCATAATGTTAACCACGTATAGTTAACGGAAGACGTAGAAACGATATTCCGAAACGAATACGTATAGCGTAAGTCAAACGTTCGAATTAGAATAGAAACCCCACGAACACAAATTTGCTGTGGCAGGTATGAAATATAAACTCCGTTACTCGCTCGTTACACTTGAAGGACAGATGTTGAATGGGCCGAAACGAGCCGCCGCATAACAGCGTAGTTGCATGCTAACTTCGAAAGAAGGTAGATGCGGTCCCTAGCGCAACTTATAACATCGTCGAAAATCAGTGCGGACGGGAGACATTTGGTACACCCTGTTAAACAAAGGGAAAAATGGAGGCGGTACAATTGGAGAGCGATCCGCCTTCACCAACATGCATAAGCAATTCATATATATATATATATATATATATATATATATATATATATATATATATATATATATATATATATATATATAACTAATAATAAAAAAAAAGTTGCATGGCGCGGGGTTCGATCCGGCGACCTCCAGATTACGAACCCGAGAGCTTACCGCTGCGGCAGGACGCTCTGGAAATTTATTAATCGTAGAGAGTATTTCACCGCAACGGTTTCTTTTAACTGTCAATTTTCTCGACAACGGCTGAGAAGTGCATCTTGGTGCTTTGCCACATTACTCCTCTGGCCATGAGCTTTTATTATGCGCAGTATGAATCGAATCTGAATTTCACAATTGGCGGCCTCCCCTTGTCAGAACAGTTTCAACGTTGTCCACTAACAGGTGGTGTAGTTGCACAGCTACCAGAGCATCATCTGTGTCTACCCTTTAACAGGGAATGCCCATAGCCAGGAGGTATAGTCTCGTGTAGACGTGTGAAGCAAACAGGCAACCATGCCACGGAAACGCACTCGTGCTTCCTACAACCAAGTGACCGAGTCTGATGGGGGCCGGACTACGGCCTTACGAGTGGCCGGATGGTCCTTTCGGAGAACTGCCACACAAGTTCGACGTGCTGCGACAGTTGTGCAACGGTACTGGTATCATTGGTCACGTGAACATCCCCACACCCGCATAGAAGGTTCTGGATGTCCGAGCAGTACAGACGCCCGGCAAGATCGTTATATTGGAAAGGCGTCAGTGGCAGATGGTACAGCTGCCACTGTGGTGTCATCGCCAGACATCACACTTGCTAGGTGGTAGCCTCTAAATCGGCCGCGGTCCGTTAGTATACGTCGGACCCGCGTGTCGCCACTATCAGTGATTGCAGACCGAACGCCGCCACACGGCAGGTCTAGAGAGACTTCCTAGCACTCGCCCCAGTTGTACAGCCGACTTTGCTAGCGATGGTTCACTGACAAAATACGCTCTCATTTGCCGAGACGATAGTTAGCATAGCCTTCAGCTACGTCATTTGCTACGACCTAGCAAGGCGCCATTACCAGTTACTATTGATACTGAATCATGTACCGTTAAGATCGACGTTCACCACCAAGTTAAGTATTCCACCAGCTACGTCCGTTTTTTCTAAATTCTAATTTCCTTGTCCTGTTCCAGACCTCACGCCAGCCTGCGTGAGCTAAAACGCGTGCCTTTCGGCTTCCTCTAGTAACACGGTGTTGGCTCTCCTGCCAACTACAACAGCCACAGCACAGATAATAGGGCTTGTGGGCCCAGATGTGACACCGCGAACAGTAATTAACGGTGGGACACAGGTCACGCAAACCTCTATCCTGTCTTCCACTTACGCCACAGCAGCGACGTGCAAAGTTTGACCGACGACGTCAGAGAATCACCTGGAAGATGGACTGGCGTGTGTATTCGACTAAGAAAGCAGATTCTGTCTGCACGCAAGTGACTCTGTTTTGTGTGCACGACGTAGACCTTGAGCGCTGTCTCGTAGGGTGGTCTGGAGCGAGATAAACTACAATCCTCGTTCACCTTTAATGTTTCTGGGTTCGGTTCCTGCAACAGGAAGGGTATGTGTTTTTGAATCAGGGTAATGCTAGTCCACACACTGACCGTGAATCAATTCCGGTCTTGTACGATGGGGAACGAGACGTTACTCGTGCGACTCATCAGCCTATTTGAACATTTCGATTTGGGAGGCATAGCGTACCCCAAAACAGTAATCACCACCACCTGTAGGACCGACTGGATGCTAGCGTCAGCGCCTGCATTGCCGCCCGTGGAGGCTACACAGCGCACTAATATTAGTGTTTCAGCATGGGTCAGTACCGGTGCTGTTCATCTGTAAACGTAATCATTTCATGTACACCATATTTACTGTTGCTACAATAAATCTTGAGTAAATTGGAAACTTCTAAATGAACGCACTAATTTATTTCCGCAGTGTGTATTAGTTTATTTATGACAACGATAGATCGATATGTAGAAAAAATGGAGCTACGTCTCGTTATTCGTCCCACAAGGTATTTCTTTGCAAACGCATCAATCTTGTAATAACTTTTAAGTGAAAGATTGTTCAACTTTTCATTACCCTTCTGTTGCATTCGTAGATGACGGCCATTACATTGAGTTATTGATTGCATTTCATGATCATCCGGCTTAAAAGATATTGCACTAACGTGAGCTTGTTAGAGGAGCGGCCGGCCGAAGTGGCCGTGCGGTTAAAGGCGCTGCAGTCTGGAACCGCAAGACCGCTACGGTCGCAGGTTCGAATCCTGCCTCGGGCATGGATGTTTGTGATGTCCTTAGGTTAGTTAGGTTTAATTAGTTCTAAGTTCTAGGGGACTGATGACCTCAGCAGTTGAGTCCCATAGTGCTCAGAGCCATTTGAACCATTTTGTTAGAGGAGCTGATATTTCCTACTGGATGTCTGAGGTAGGTGCCAGAACTCACAGAGTGAAGAAAAGCTAAATGATATACACAGAGAGGCCAGTTTACCAGACCACAGGACTAATTCCCCCATTGGTTCCTCGCCTCCATTTAGACAACGGTAACCGACCTCCATTCACCTGCCATAAGACCTGACTATTGAAACTGCTGATAGAGAATAAAATTTATACTGAGGCGCAATTAAGTTTCACGCGTCTAGGTGATCGCGAGTATCTATGCTCTCTTCAGCCAAATTAAAACTAAGATATAATAATCATTTGTGGATACGACCCGCACGACGTAATTTCAGGATACCACATAATTTATTGTTCAAAAGCTATCGCGTTGCATTTTAGTAGGCATTATTGCGGCTGTAGGAATGAAACTGTATCACAGTGGCCAAAATTAGTAATTAAATCAGACTCCACTTACGATCCAAAAATCAGGTTTCCATTCCTGCGAGATATTCTCGATTTTTGTCTACCAAAAACGCTATGATAGCCTCAAGTTCTGCGATTCTTTTATAGCATAATAAGCGATTATGGAGTTTCAGCTGCGAGTTGCCGACATACTGCTCAATGATTCTAATGTTGATAATTAATTGAAACCCTCAGCTGCCGACAGGTGTTGTTGATATACCTCGATGGGGGCAGTTGAAAATGTGTGCCCCGACTCGACTGTGTCCTCGGTGGCTGAGATGGATACAGCGTCGACCATGTAAGCAGGAGATCCCGTGTTCGAGTCCCGGTCGGGGCACACATTTACAACTGTCCCCATCGAGGTATATCAACACCGCCTGTCGGCAGCTGAGGTTTTCAATTAATTATCATTTATTCTAGAGAAGCTGCACAGTCATCAATGGCTCAAATGGTTCAAATGGCTCTGAGCACTATGGGACTTAACATCTATGGTCATCAGTCCCCTAGAACTTAGAACTACTTAAACCTAACTAACCTAAGGACGTCACACAACATCCAGTCATTACGAGGCAGAGAAACAGTAATCAATGGTATCTGTTCTTTCGACAACAGTTACTATCTTCATAGATTTTAATGTTGTTGCCAGATCATTCCCCGCGAATACTGAAGTTTCCTGAAATCGACGGTGGCCGTTAGTTTCTTCATTTCAGGGATATTTTTCATAGGTGCTACTCCTGCATTCCTCTGCTTTAAACCAAATCGAATTCGGCGGCCACAGTGGCATTTAACAATCAGTAAAACCACGCGTTCACTACATCTTCATTAAATAAGTCGTGTATGTACCACATCCAGTTTCGAATCTAAGTTCATCTTAAGACCGTGGAATAAGTTTCCAGTACAAAACCTCTCACTGTTATTGTTACGGCATAAACTCAAGCGTCGACACACTAGTCGGGAATGACATTGGAGAGATGGCTGTGAGAAGAAGTTTGTCAATTGTACGCTGACCGGACGTCCCTCCACAACGACAACGTGACAACAGCGCCCCCTATGTGAAGATGACTTAAGCGCCGCGATCGACTGGTGATGGCCCACTTAGATAGCAGTTTCAAGAAAAGCGACTTGGATAGCAGCGTCAACGATAGCAACTTCGTTAGCAGTTCAAGAAAGACATTTGTCAGTTAGAGATGAGCAGTCACTGCAAAGACTATTTCATATGTCGCTCTTTGCTTGCGACACATCTGTGCAATTGCCAATTGTAATTTTCTTATTGTAATAAAACTCATTAATACGAGTTATTTGATTGTTTGTCTAGTGAACCGAATAATCAGGATTCCAAGACACTACAAGATTGACGACGAGGCTGGAAGTAAGAGTTATAGAAGGTTTTTGTAATGTTTTAGCTCCCTTGGAACGGTCCCGAAAGTGAATGGATAACAGTGGGACAGAATCCAGTTTCAGGTCTGTATCTTTTGAGGCAGGTGATGATTTTCGACGATCATCGTCAGTTAAACCCATTGCTCGAAGTCTTCAAGAGCCCACTTTCCTTCTTTTCAGGTGCCTTAAGGGGCTTAGTTCTCTCAACTGTTCCCAGTGTACGACTGCCCGACTATCGGTTTTGTGAATGATCGCGTGTATCTTTCTTAAAACTTTTCTCCTACCCTGATTGTGTACATACAGGGTAGAAAAAGACGAGGAATAAAAGGAATCAAACTTTTATAAACAGTACAAATTTAGCGACTGAGGAAGCAGTGTTCCACGCAATAAAACCACACATCTTAAAGATAGAAGCACATTACAGACTTACTTGGGGAAGAGGTTTCAACAATTTTTTTGTAGCATATTAGAAGTTACAAAAGACAGACCCATTAAGAAATTTCAAAACGAGATCTTCCTCAATTTGATCGTCTGTTTAACATAAAGACTTGATTTTTCGCATCACTACTAATGATTTCACATCGGATAATCGCAATGGGATTCCTCCTTTCAATCATGGCATGGCTGCCGAAATGGCAGACATTGAGATATGTGAATAGAAATTTGACTAAGACTGTCAATAGTGAAAAGAAAACAGTATAATATGAGATATCGATAAGGTTCTACACAGATAATGCAAATAAAGTTGCTCCTTTTCTAGCAGTAGTTTATCATAGGTCGCTTGAGCACTGAAGGGAACCTAGTAACTGGAATAAAGTTCGAGTCATTCCCGGTTCCTAGTATGGTCGTAGGATAAATACACATAATAATAGGCCAATATCGCTCTAATGTCTATTACAGAATTTCGGGACATGTCTTATACTCACGTATTATGACATTTTTTGAGCAAGCAAATCTTCTCTACAAAAAATCAACATGAATTCTGCAAAGAGAGATCGTGAGAAACTCACCTCGCCCTGTACGTCCATGAGAGCCATAGCGCTGTAGACATCGGCGCCTAGGTTGAGGTCGCATTCCTTGACATTTTGATGTGGTTACACTTTCTTGCTTAGCGAAACAAATATCTTACGACCTTTGTGAGTGCGTTCAGGACTTTCTTACAGCTAGCAACCAGTGAATGACTGGCTGTGTACAGGGACATTTTTAAGGTTGCCAACAGCGATATGAGGGTGCCACCGAGAATGTTACTGAAGTGGGAGGCCTTAGAGCGCCCCTTTACCGTTTTACTCACACATGTGTCAATGTCGCCCACTCCCCCTCTCGATAACGCCACAAAGGGCGCGAAAGTGCTGAAAAAGTACAAGATTTCGTCAAACGGTTTTTAAATGTCTCCAGTGTTTCCACCCAGTACACCAGAGCAATAATTGCATTTGTGCTACACTCCACAGGGGTGCGATCACGTTCAGTTACGTTTCAGGCCACGATGTTCTTAGTGAAGGGTGTGCCAGGGGGTGCCAGCAGCGTTAAAGGCTGTCAACAAAGTGGTGGTTTTAGTCATCGCAACGCGAACTGTCATCTTCGACCGCGATATGCGTGAGAATCGACGCGTCAAGGGAAAGGCGGGAAACCCATCACGCCACGTCCTAGACACCTTTCCGTGTCGATTCCGAGCGGCGGTTTGTCTGACGTGTTTTCCTCGGCCTCTCATAACAAAACTGCATGATTTCAACACTGGGCGCCGCGGTTCTGATAGCCACCGCAGAGGCGTCAAGAGACGGGGTGAAATGTAGGTAAGACGATGAGCTCTGACGATCTTCCCGTCACGTGACACGTCCACGATGATATTCACAGAATTGCGGTGCGGTGAAATTTGGCGCAAATGTGAGATCATTAACCAGCCTTACACCTCAAACGAGCTTATGAACTCTAGCCTGTTTTTCTCATGTGTCGAGACCTTACTGTTTGAAGTATTGGCCGGCCGGAGTGGCCGTGCGGTTCTAGGCGCTACAGTGTGGAGCCGAGCCACCGCTACGGTCGCAGGTTCGAATACTGCCTCGGACATGGATGTGTGTGATGTCCTTGGGTTATTTAGGTTTAAGTCGTTCTAAGTCTATGGGACTCATGACCTCAAAAGTTAAGTCGTATAGTGCTTAGAACCATTTGAAGTATTGCTAGTTCGATGCTGAAGCTGCAGGGCACCACGTTTTTGCACAATTACAGGGGAAATTTGTTGGCACCTTTGAGCCCAATTTCAAACTTCTGCGTCCTACTGGGAATTTCGAATAACTGACACGTTAATGGTGTTGTTCGGTGCATGTTCAGAATCTGAGTGAGTGTTTCGCAATTAACAGTACCAAAACTTCGTCTAAATCTAGTAATGTTAAACGTTGGTTTACCTGGTTTATGCTTTATTAAATGTAATATGTGCACATGTCATATCACAAAGAAATTAGAGGACATAATTAAAACAGTTGCTCATAATAATGGATATAAACCCACAATAATAGAAATACTCCACAACAAAATGCTGACAAAAAACCACAGACCCACTTCACAGCAGTCACTTCAAGCCAAATCAGTGTGACACTGAAACCAAACCTAAATATGCTACTCTCCCATACATAGGCCCATTTTCATACCAAATAGCAAACTTATTTAAAAAGAAGAAAAATATCACAATCAGCTTTTCCAGTAATAATAAATTGCAACAAAAAGTAATCCATGATGTAAATACCTCCAAAAGTCCCTACCGTAAATCAGGAATATACAAACTCAAATGTGATACATGCCAAAAATTCTACATTGGACAGACAGGCAGAAGTTTTGAAATGAGATAAAAAGAACATGTTGATACTTTAAGACTTGGTAACTTGAACAAATCAGCATTTACAGCCCATATTGTTGAAGAAAACCATTCAGTGGCAAACACTGAGGACAACTTAAAAATTTTGCATCTAGCAGAAAAAGGAATCACTGTGAATATATTAGAAGAATAATAAATACACACACACACAAACAGCACCCCAGACTATATCCTTAACGAAGAAACAGAGTTAGCTAACACCCCTTTCCTGAAAAATTTTAAAAAATTACTTTCCAGCCTCCTAAGCAAATAATATTAGTACACCTGTCTGCAGATCAAGTAGCAACTTTATATGTTACTATAATTCTCATGATCCTAAATGTAATTAAATAATATACCATTTTACCGATACAGTATCACCTCAAAAATGCAATGTCTCTGTACTGGTGTAAGAGGCATTACAGTTGCGTAAATGAATATATGGACCTTTCCAAACATAGGACATCATCGTCAAATGTTACGATATATCATAGCATCTGTGATACTCATATGTTTGTAAGGTCTTTGTATGTATCGAAACATGTGGTGCGTGGTATAAATCTTCTCAGTGACAAATCTAAAGTGCTCAGTGAGAACAATTTACGTGTGCAACAATAAGAACGCAGTGGAAATGTATTTACATCTATTGCACGAATATTATGGAAACAAACACTCCAAACCGACGTTTCACGTAAGTCACATGCAACGAAAATCTGTAACGCAACCATCTGTGTGTAGTGTGTATATAATTATGTATTATTTATGTTTTAGGATAATTAATCTTTAAAAAACACACTACTTGTCATAAAGAAAGCGTGTAAACCGTCTGAGGATGAATCACAACGAATCGAAACCGGTAACGGTACCCTTTGAATAAAGGAACTGAAAGTAAATTTGTGGCTGGTTGCTGTCGTAACACCATCAACATTTGTCTTCAAACAACAGCCACGGTCTCCATCAAATCATCATATGACAAAACTGCAATAATCAACATTATCCAAGCTTTCAACTTTACAGGGTTTATTGGTATTTGTGCTCGGCACACAGCAATGCGCCTTGGGCAGTAGCACAGTGTGATTGTTGGATACTCACAGACGTCGACGGCGCGGGCGGGTGGCGGAGAGGCGAGCAGCAGCAGCAGGAGCATGGCTAGGCCTCTAGCTGGCGCTGGGGGCGGCGGGGGCGGAGCTTGCGGCCGCATGGTGCCGCCGCCGCTAGCCGGGGCCGCCGCCTCCACTCGGCCGCCGACACTGCCTCATCTGCAACACGCCGAGCCAAACAACACTCTCAACAGCTGGCTAGCTACACACCGTCCACCAGCGCACTCCAACTCACATTGTTGTTGTTCTGGTCTCCAGTCCTGAGACTGGTTTGATGCAGCTCTCCATGCTACCCTATCCTGTGCAAGCTTCTTCACCTCCCAGTACTTACTGCAACCTACGTCCTTCTGAAGCTGCTTAGTTCATTCATCTTTCGGTCTCCCACTACGATTTTTACCCTCCACGCTGCCTTCCAATTCTAAATCTGTGATCCCTTGATGCCTCAGAACATGTCCTACCAACCAGTCCCTTCTCCTTGTCAAGTTGTGCCACAAACTCCTCTTCTCTCCAATTCTATTCAATACCTCCTCATTAGTTATGTGATCTACCCATCTAATCTTCAGCGTTCTTCTGTAACACCACATTTCGAAAGCTTCTATTCTCTTCTAGTCCAAACTATTTATCGCCCATGTTTCACTTCCACACATGGCTACACTCCATACAAATACTTTCAGAAACGACTTCCAGACACTTAAATCTATACTCGTTGTTAACAAATTTCTCTTCTTCAGAAACGCTTTCCTTGCCGTTGCCAGTCTACATTTTATATCCTCTCTACTTCGACCATCACCAGTTATACAGGTACTGAAAACCATAACGAGAGGAAATGTCACATACCAGCTGTACGTCCAAAGGAACAACAGTGACGAGCCTAAACATCATGACCGCTGCCAACTACTTGTGTGAAGTACAGTATAAAACTAGTTTCACTTTGTAACTTATGTAATGGCCTTTTATTTCTACCCCATTTTCCTTTATTTTCAAACGGATCATCTAATGATGACTTACTAGGGCGCCAAAACAGATAATGAAATGAGAAAATCGTATGGAAATGTTACCATTTTGGTGAATTAGGTTGAGAGACACAGGATAATGCAGCTGCTCCGACGACTCGATTTCCTGCAACCCGCAACGCCTTCAAATACCATGTGCAAAATATACAAATTCTCCAGCTCACTACGCCCAAACTATTAGTCCTATAGAAGAAATAAACAGGACCTTTTTAGTAGGAAATTTGATGTGCTTAAATATTGTACCAGGATAAATTTTCGCTACAGGCTGTATATAACTCGAAAACCGTGGCCTCCAGCGAAAAGACATGCCAGTACAAAATTTAACTACATTAAATTACCTAAAAAATGTCCTGCTCATTTCTTTTGTTGGACTAATAGTATCGGCGTATTGAGCAATAAAATACTAAAATCTCATTTCCGGTTTTGAAGGCATTCCAGGTTGCGTTACACCGATCGGTAACGGTAGCTGAATTACACTGTATAGTAAGAAAGTTAATACAGGGTGTCCGAGGTGGAATAGTCAGTGTTTGGACATATGATAGGAACGATCATTCGAAGCAAAAAGGTCCACTAAACATGGGCTCTAAAAAGAAAACCTTAGAAGCAACTGGAACTCGCTCATTTTCGCTACTGTAAACATACTATATCTCTTTCACTGAAGAAATGCTCATAGCTTTTAACGTATGCATTTTAGAGCTCATGTTATACGTTTTTGCCTCGAATTTCTCCTGGGACACCTTATAAAGTAGGTATCTTTGATCCGAATAACAGAGGTTCAAACTGCTACACATGAAGATTTCACACCTTATTGAATGTCGAGGGTAAAGGATGATGTTCAGTTCCGTAATCTTGGTTAATAGTCTATTGCCTGCAAGTATAAAGCTGACACGGCTATCTGACGTATCCGTCTCGCTTCTAGACTATTCGTCGCCGACAATCGTCGTAACATTCATTTATTCTGTTTCTTTGGAAAATGTTTCAAATTTTTTTCGGTGACGTGTAGAGGGTCTAAATGCAGAATGATTTCAGGTTGGTCAAAGATTAATTTTAAGTGTACAATCGATTTATTAATCTGTTTATTTACCTATACATCCATACTCTGCAAGCCACCTAACCGTGTGTGGCGGAGGGTACCTTGAGTACCTCTATCAGTTCTCCCATCTATTCCAGTCTCGTATTGTTCGTGGAAAGAAAGATTGTCGGTATCCTTCTGTACGGCTCTAATCTCTCTGATTTTATCCTCATGGTCTCTTCGCCAGATATACGTAGGAGGGAGCAATATACTGCTTGACTCCTCGGTGAAGGTATGTTCTCGAAACTTCAACAAAAGCCCGTACCGACCTACTGAGCATCTCTCTTGCAGAGTGTTCCACTGGAGTTTATCTATCATCTCCGTAATGATTTCGCGATCACTAAATGATCCTGTAACGAAGCGCGCTGCTCTCCGTTGGATCCTCTCTATCTCTTCTATCAACCCTATCTGTTACGGATCCCACACTGGTGAGCAGTATTCAAGCAGTGGGCGAACAAGTGCACTGTAACTTACTTCGTTTGTTTTCAGACTGCATTTCCTTAGGATTCTTCCAATGAATCTCAGTCTGGCATCTGCCTTACCGACGATTAATTTTATATGGTCATTCCATTTTAAATCACTCCTAATGCCTACTCCCTGATAATTTATGGAATTAAGTGCTCCGAGTATCTGACCTGCTATATTGTAGCTAAATGATAAAGGATCTTTCTTTCTGTGTGTTCGCAGCACATTACACTTGTCTACAATGAGATTCAATTGCCATTCCCTGCAGCATGCGTCAATTCGTTGCGGATCCTCTTGCATTTCAGTACAATCTTCCATTATTACAACCTATCCATATACTACAGCATCATCTGCAAAAAGTCTCGATGAACTTCCGATGTTATCCACAAGGTCTTATATATATATATATATATATATATATATATATATATATATATATATATATATATATATATATAGTGAATAGCAAAGGTCCTACGACACGCCCCTGCGGCACACCTGAAATCACTCTTACTTCGAAAGGCCTCTCTCCATACATGCTGCGTTCTGTTATCTAGGAACTCTTCAATTCAATCACACAATTGGTCTGATAGTCCTTATGCTCTTACTTTGTTCATTAAACGACTATGGGGAACCGTATCAAACGCCTTGCGGAAGTCAAGAAACACAGCATCTACCTGGAAACCCGTGTCTATGGCCCTTTGAGTCACGTGAACGAATAGCGCGAGCTGGGTTTCACACGATCGTCTTTTTCGAAACCCAAGCTGATTCCTACGCCGTAGATTTTTAGTCTCCAGAAAAGTCAATTTACGGTAAAATCAAAACCATAAAGATAAAATATGCTCACATAAGGAACAGAGTACGGATGCTTTATTCAGGAATGTGACACCAGGTAACGCAACACTGCTGCTAGACTAACGAATGTCCAGACCGAGAGCTAAAATAAAGGCTGAATTCACGAGGAAGGAAAGAGAGGCAGATAAGGAGGCAGAGAGGGAAACCGCTACTCACTAATAAGGCCAGACAAGGAGTGGAATCTCCTTTGACAGAGCACGCGCTGGGCGACTAGGCTCTGCGCACACAATACGTAGCGACCAGGAACGCATCCTATCTGCAGGAGCTGGCGGTGATCGTCGCGACAGACGCAGTGAAACCCCGCATGTGCCCCCACAGTGGCTGGCCCTACTGCACGGCGGGCTGCATCAGCGAAACACGAGACGGCCGCTCGCTGACACAGCACGCGACACAGAGGGGAGGCGTGCAGTCACGCGCCCTCCAGTTCCCTCCCCTCTCTCCTTTCCCTGGACTCCTTGGGAAGGAGCTCATTACCATCCATGCTTTTAGTCTAGCGGGGAAGCTTCAGTCACGTTAACGCAGTACTTTTTACGCTTTTATCCAGTGACGATTCTCTCAGTTAGGCCGGTATTACACTATCAAATTTCTTTGTCAAAGATTTGATCAAAGACGTGATCAAATATTCCGTCATCATATTTTTCGTCAAAGTTCAAGATGGTTGACAACAACAACTTGTTATTAACCGCAGCAGTTGCATATACCACAATTGCACTGTGTGCACCTGTGGGAGAGAAGCGGGGGGAAAAATGGAAACATACCTGGTTGTAGCCGTGGGTTTTACGACGATACGATAAAAGCATTCAACAAAACGTGTTGCGTGAGCTTATAGCGGAGGACGTCAAGTCGTAAATCAATTACTTAAGAATAGATGAGCATATATTTCAGTATGTGCTCAGTGAAGTGTATCCTCATATCACAATATCAACAACTGCTACATCTGCAGAAGACAGGCTCACTGTAACACTCCGATTCCTTGCTACAAGAGAGGGTTGGGTTAGGTTAGGTTAGGTTAGGTTATGTCAGGTTAGGTCTCCAATCTTCTTAATCTCTTTTTGTATTCAGAGTGCCTCACGTTGTAAAGCTCCTCATCAGCTTCATACATCTCTATTAATTTTGTGGTTTTCGGCACACACCAATTGTATTTACCGGCAATGTTTATAAAAACACTACAGACGACAGAACGCTGCAGCGATGCTAGCGCTCAATGTGGTAATATGTCACATTACAGTGAACAGAAGACAAGCGACTTCTTTCATCAAATCTACAGCGAGGCCCTAGATTTATTCAAATATTGAACGACATTTGACAAAGTTCCCTATGACACCATCAAATATCCTTGACAAAGATTTTTGACGAAGATATTTGACAAAGAAATTTCATAGAGTAATACCGGCCTTAGTAATGAAGTATCGTTAACTCACAGGGAGAAGAGGCAAGTGCCATAACCCGATTTCCCTGAAACTTCGGCCAGTGGAAGACCGGTCGAATTAAGCATGTCTCGGCTTATCCGAGGATACTCGAACGTTTCTGAGACAGCAACGTCAACGTTTTTGATGTACTTTAGATGTCTTTTAGTGCTCCAGGGTGACACTGCACCCCGTAGTCAAAATCCGATTATTGTTTTATTTTAGTTTTTATTTATCTACCCAAGTCCGCAGAAGGTTAGTGCAGGAGTGTCCCTCATCAAGCCGGCTTTGGTGGCCGAGCGGTTCTAGGCGCTACAGTCTGGAACCGCGGGACCGCTACGGTCGCAGGTTCGAATCTTGCGTCGGGCATGGATGTGTGTGATGTCCTTAGGTTAGTTAGGTTTAAGTAGTTCTAAGTTCTAGGGGACTGATGACCTTAGAAGTTAAGTCCCATAGTGCTCAGAGCCATTTGTCCCTCATCAAGTTATGGGATACAAGGGCGTTATACGAGGAGCGTTCAATAACGAATGCAACAAATTTTTTTCTCGACCAATTTAGGTTAAAAGATGCAGAGTTTGCTGTCGGACATCGTGGGATATTCCCGCTTAAGCCCGTATAGTTCGATCAAGTTCCGACCGGTAGCGGCACTATTCCAACCTTCAAAGTGGCGCTTGTAACGGAGGTGCGTTCCAAGGAGAGAACTCTGAGTTTCTATTGGCGGAAAATCACGGTACCGGCGACCTAGTCTAGCATTAAACAAGTAAAAGAATTTACATATTTAGGTGAATGGATTGCAGAAACGCTACGGTCGTAGGTTCGAATCCTGCCTCGGGCATGGATGTGTGTGATGTCCTTAGGTTAGTTAGGTTTAAGTAGTTCTACGTTCTAGGGGACTGATGACCTAAGACGTTAAGTCCCATAGTGCTCAGAGCCGTTTGAAGCATTTGATTGCAGAAAATTGTAATGAAAACAAATCTGTCACATCAAAAGTCCAGCGTTGCTCTTAACAAAAAACGTTTACAACAAAAAGAGTCTCTCGTGGAACTGCAAAATACGACACTACACAACAGTAATTAAACCCGAAGCTCTCTGCGCATCTGAAACACTAAATCTTCAACACAGAACACTAAAAGGGTAATTAGAAGTGAAAGAACGTAAAATAATGAGGAAAATCCTAGCACCAAGAACTAAAGATGGTGTGCATTATCCAAAACCCAATGCAGAAATATATAAAAATATCTCCAAAATAACAGACACAATGTGCATGAGAAGAATCCAATTCATGGGGCATTTAGAAGGAATGGACTCAAACAGGTGAACGCAGAAAATCCATACATTTTTAAAGAACAAAACTACAAGACCTGAGAGAATTAGGGTCTCCAAATCTACATGACAGAAATGAAATTAGAAAAATCACAAACACATGGGGTTTTGAGGAAGAAGAGAGAAAAACTAACCGACATACTTGGTCCACGAAACGACAACTAGCCCCTTCGTTGCTTATGAAGGAATGCTGGGCAAAAAGGAAGGCCAACATATGTTGATTACGCGTGGTCCTAAGTGATCAATCCGCGAAGAATAAGAAGAAGAAGAAGAAAAAGCACTATGAGTCTTTGGGCATCTGTCATCAACGCAACAAGGTTCCGAAGATCCCCCCGATCTTCCGCGTGCCGGGCGGCTGCACACAACTGGGCCTTATGCTATGTTGGACACTTTTCATTCGGTGTAACTGATGGCTCACAGTTGCTTAACTTGAAGTCTCTATTAGTAGTGCCGATACACTCTCCACCAGTTGGTGTGTTCAAAGGTGTGAGAACTTTGGGTTCCTCGCCGCCGAACAAAAGCCATTAATAGCAACGAACGACGATCTGCGAGCAATTGCTTGCGCCTTCCGAGGCTAACCGTAACAAGTTTTTGGCGAATGTCGTCGCATGCGATGAAACAAGGGTTCACCACTTCGAACCGGAAACAAAACGGCTCTCAATGGAATGGATTTAGACCACCTCTCCTCCGAAGAAAAACTTCAAAGCCAAAACCTCAGCCGGTGAAGCCACGGCGACGGTCTTCTTGAGCTCTGTAGGGGTTCTTTTGTTTGATTTCCTCCCTCATGGTGCAAATATCAACACTGAAGTGTACCGTGCCATCCTCAAGAAATTAATGAAACGGCTTCACCGCGTTCGTCACCACAAAAATACAAACGAACGTTTCCTTCTCCAATACAACGCAAGGCCTCATACAATGTGCACCCGTAAGTTCACAAAACTCTGTGGCACCGAGAAGAGTTCACATAACTTCACTGGATCGTTCTTCGTCATCTACCCTACGGCCCGGATCTCGCACCTTCCGACTTCCCTCTGTTTGGCCCAACGAAGGATGCATTCCGTGGGAAGCTCTACGTGAATGATGCTGAGGCTTCTGATGCAGCAAGACGGTGTTCCATCATCGACCAGTGGAGCGGTACCATGAAAGCATACAGCCTCTTCCAGTATGATGGCGCAAGGCCGTCGCAATGAACGGAGGTTGTGTTGAATAACAGTGTTTTGTACCCACAGCTGCCCAGAATAATATCGTGCAATGGAGTCTTGAATAAAACCAACCTGCTTCCCGAAAAAAATAGTACTTGCAGTGCATCCTGATGCAGTTTAGAATTCCTGTGCGATGGTCTGGGTAGAAGTCTGCCTATTACACATTACGACCTCTTCAACTATCGGCGGTTTCTGTCAATCAACAGACGAGGTCGGCCTGTACTCTTTTGTGCTGTACGTGTCCCTTCACATTCCCACTTCACCATCACATCGGATACAGTGGACCTACGGATGTTTAGGAGTGTGGAAATCTCGCGTGCAGTCGTATGACTGAAGTGACACCTAATCAGCTGACCACGTTCGTGAGTTCATCGAAGCGCCCCATTTTGCTCTCTCACGATATCTAATGACTATTGAGGTCGCTGATATGGAGGACCTGGCAGTACGTGGCAGCACAACACACCTAATATGAAAAAGTTTGTATTTTGGGGTGTCCGGATACTTTTGATCACATAGTGTAGTATATTTAAGAACTCGCGAGAAGGGCGATCCTTCGTGATGAACCGAGCTATTTCTAGCCGTACGGAAACTGAGAGAAATCGGAAGTTTGTTGCCTTGGGCACACGTCGGTTTCGGGTTGAGTCTTTTCGGTTTTCTATGCTTTTGTTACCCTGTAGTGAGTATACAATTGCTCAGTACAGAGAGAACATAAATTATGATATCGTGCCTAGTAACTAGCTGTACAGTGTGTGATGTTTAGTGAACGAGTCTTGGCGAAGTTTTCAAAGAGATCAATAAATTTCTTTTATTGCGAACAAATTAGGGTGTAGTAATTTTGCGCGAACTTTCCCATGTTTACTTTAATCTGTACAATACTCCTGCTAGGAGCAGTATTGTATGTTACAAAAATTTGTTTCCATGGGAAAGACTCTCAGCTACGGGCAGAAGTACATTAAATTTAACAGGACATTATGACAATCTTCTTACAACATGCGCATCCGTATTTGGGACATAAAACCAGCCTATATTTATCTCATGAGATAAATATAGGCTGATATCTCATGAGATAAATATAAGGTACCAGATTTTCACCAACTTCTGTATTTCGAATATTGATGGCTTGTAAGTTTCGAGGTGCGAGGTGTGTCCAGTACGTTTCCTGTTCAAATGTTCAAACGTGTGTGAGTTGCTAAGGGACCAAAGTGCAGAGGTCATCGATACCTAGACTTACACCCTACTTAAACTCACTTATGCTAAGAACAACACTCACACCCATGTCCGAGGGAGGACTCCAGCCTCCGATGGGTGAGGCCGCTCATTCCGTGCATGACGCCTCAAACCGCGCGGCCACTACGCGCGGCGTACGTTTGATGACTATGAAATTAGGCGTCCAGGTCATTAAATGGAAATTGCGTTATCATTCCATGATATTGATTTTACGGCATGGGTACCCGTCTTGCTGTGTTACCGATAATATAAAAATTTAATTGACGTAGTCCATGTAGCCCATACGTTACAAAAACCAGTTACATTGCATCCATCCTCCCAACTAATTTTGACGTGGGAAAGATTTCTACATGGTCGATTTACTACTTCAATCGATACTTAATAAGGCGAGACAATGTCTCATGAGAATCTGTATTTTAGGCGAGCTGCACCGAAAATATTTCTTCATCAGCTGGAACTACAAGTTTACTGCCACCAATCACACTCATTAATTTCCATTATGCGTTTTTGAGGATTAATCTTCCGTCTTCAGGTGGATTTACGTGAATCAGTTATACATGTATGTGTTGCTTTGGGGTAACATGTGGCCCTGTCTCCAGTGATCACAGGTTTCGTTTCCTGTCGAGTTTATACACACACTAAAGATAGCAAAGATGGCATCTAGAAACTAATACGTTCAAACAATTTGTTCTTTCGTCGTAAGAGCTTTTGCATGCTATGAAATGAGGGCAGTGCGAAAATTCGTTTGTTATATCTCGAGTAGAGCTTCAAACGCGAGTTTCGAATTGTCACAACACTGCAATAGCACGGAACGAAGGTCGATAGACGAAGTGGACTGTTTACTGCGAATGCTGGTAACCAAAACAAAAACTGTTGCTAACGGTACAGAAAACTGTATCCTGAGTCAATACCAAACAAGTTCAACGTCCGTAGAATACGAGTTACTGTGTGCAAAAAGAGTGAATGTTACACTGTCAGAGTCTTATCAGAGAACATGCTGTGCCAGTAATCTTCGGAACGATTCATTTCTCTGTTGTTTAATATCGAATAAATACGTGAGCTCACCAGTATAGACCCTGCCTGTGTTAATGACGTTGACAAGAGAATATCGCCAAGTAAATCAGTCCAGCGATCACAAGTCGTAACAATGTTTTCAACAAATAACGGCCTCGTTACATATTCATAAAATTAACCACATCAATGAATACGATCTTACTCTATAACCAAAAAAATTACAAAAGAATTAAATATAAGCAGTGACATCATACATCTTTTGTTTGAAAGCGAAGCAAAGCAAGTGCGTGTCATTTCAGTCAATAAGATGAAGTAAACAATCTCAGAGAGGAATGAACAATATGTAAGCGAACAACCTAATCAACAGATAGAAAAGAAAGCAAACGGCCGTTTACCTATTCCAATACACATAATTTTTTTCTTATTGAAATATATATTGATCGTAATATGTAATGACTTGTGCCTTTGTGGTGAACACACCTTCACAGTTGACAAGGTCAATGAAAGTGAAAGGCAGGAAAGAAGCGCCTCGAACAGTTCGACTTGTGGCTTCACATGGGAAACTGAAAATTAAGTAATCTGATACGGCAAGAAATATAGGGAGCCTCCACAGATTCGTCAATGAAAGTAATATGTTGAAAATAGACACAAGAAAAGGGACTGGCTGACAGTATCAGTAACAGGAGGTCAAGGCATGACGTCCATGAGCGTAGAGGGCAAAAGATCTAGGGGAAGACAAACACAGAAGTATTACAACAAATAACTGAATGTGTTG
Source organism: Schistocerca americana (assembly GCF_021461395.2). Lineage (NCBI taxonomy): Eukaryota > Metazoa > Arthropoda > Insecta > Orthoptera > Acrididae > Schistocerca > Schistocerca americana. Next base: position 70,505,746 of record NC_060122.1, on the reverse strand, counting down.
GGAGTAAGTGCGAAACTCGGAAGAAGATATTTCTACAGGTGAGGAAACGCTGACGCCCGATATCAAACCTGCGAGTTTGTCGTTGAATAATTTGCTGGATTCCTTGATAGGAACCATTCTTGCCCTGACTTCCTACGTGATGGGTTGAACTCAGGCGTGAAGGATACGGATATACCTAAACTATGATTGAAGTGGTTCATACGTCACTGCGGCGTTCTTTAAAACCAATTCAGTGTAGCCTGTCACACAGCAAATTACTGTCTGCTTGTAATAAAATTCGTTGCACATGTAGCATTAACTACAAGGAATGAAGCTGCGACATCAAATATCGTACGTAATATCTGCCACTGCGTCACTTTTAAGGTTATAACAGATTCACTGACTTCTCCACTAAACGTTTATTAGAAAATGAATATACGTGGTATTTAATTACGACAGAACACCATACCATTAAGCATAGCAATGTGTACTCATTAGGGAAATGTGGCGGGGAAGGATATAGAGGGGAATGAGGTGGATAGAGAGAAAGGGAGAGTGGGAGGGAGAGAGTGAGCGAGAGGGAGAGAAATAGTGTGTGTGTGTGTGTGTGTGTGTGTGTGTGTGTGTGTGTGTGTGTGAGAGAGAGAGAGAGAGATAGATAGAGAGAGAGAGAGGGAGAGGGAGAAATTAGGTGAGAGAAGACTTTTTTCAAGGAAAGAAAGTGATCGAGATCAAATACAGTAAATAAAGATTTAACATTCCTCCGATCTTTCTCAATATTGATGTTAGGTATATCGTGAAACATTCTGCATTTTGGTGGAACAAGGCCGTTTCATTAAGTGACGCTGAAGTTACGCTTCTGTGAATCCCGCTTAAGTTGTGTAAGTGTAACACATCTAGGTCGTTTGTGGTTAATGGATTATGGAATACTATAAATTATCCGCCATTTCAGACGATAAATTCACAAAATAGGAAGTGCATTATTCTAAAAATTTCAACGAATAAATAAAGATTCGACATAATCAAGTTCCCCCTCCCCCCCCCCAAAAAAAAAAAGAAATCTTTGGATTTATGAAGGTAACGGGTATAAAATACACGTAGTAAAAATTTATCTGCTGCTTGTACAGAAACCAGACTGCAGCTTCAAGAGTTGCATTACGTGAAGAGAAGCGGTAGCTGCGAAAAGAGGGTGACAGTGATGTAGCCTGTTCCACCCATAAATCTGGACGCTTAGCAAGCAGGAAAGGAAACAGAAGGAAAGTTTGGAAAGGGAATTAAAGTTCAGTGAGAAGAAATTAGCATTTTGAGGTTTGCCTGTGACATAGTGAATCTGTCGGAGACAGCTAAGAACTTGGCAGAGTAGTTGAATGGATAGTGCATTGAAAACAAGTTAAGGCTGAATATTGATAAAAGTAAAACAAGGGGAACAGAGTGTTGTCGAATTAAATACAAGGATGCTGAAGGAACTGAATTACGAGAAGAGTAGACGAATTTTTGTATTTGGGCAGCTAAATGACCTGTGATGGCCTAAGCGGAGAAATGCATACCGTGTGAATCACGACAAGACCAGAGGAGAACAAATCTTCTGATATGTTATGCTACAGAAGAACGCAGATGAAATGAGGGACAGATTGGATAACTAATGATGAGGCACTAGGTTGAATTTTGGATAAAATAAATTTATGGCACAACTATCAGACCTCTGTTCGGACTGAAGATCGTAGAACAAAACAATACGTAGAAAGTGATCGTTGTACGACGGGGCTATTTAATCATCTCGAGGTAAGCCACACTTTTCTTCTTGCCTTGAATCTAATTGAACATTAGCACAAATATTTTTGAAACATAAAATAAATCGGATATTTTCCGATGCAGATATTCAGGGTGGTCCATAATCGTGACCTGGCCAAATATCTCACGAAATAAGCGTCAAACGAAAAAACTGCAAAGAACGAAACTTGTCTAGCATGAAGGGGGAAACCAGATGGCGCTATGGTTGGCCCGCTATATGGAGCTGCCATAGGTCAAACGGATATCAACTGCTTTTTTTTTAAAATAGGATCCCCATTTTTATTACATATTCGTGTAGTAAGTAAAGAAATATAAACGTTTTAGTTGGACCACTTTTATCGCTTTGTGATACATGGCGCTGTTATAGTCACAAACGTGTAAGCACGTGGTATCACGTAACATTCCGCCAGTGCGGACGGTATTTGCTTCGTGATACATTGCCCGTGTTAAAATGGACTGTTTACCAAATGCGGAAAGGTCGATATCGTGTTGACGTATGGCTGTTGTGATAAAAATGCCCAACGGGCGTGTGCTATGTATGCTGCTCGGTGTCCTGGACGACATCATCCAAGTGTCTTGACCGTTACGTTATTTAAGGAAACAGGAAGTGTTCAGCCACATGGTAAACGTCAGCCACGATCTGCAACAAACGATGAGCCCAAGTAGGGCACAAGAGAAATTACGGGACGATGACAGATTTTTTGCAAACGTTCTATTTAGCGACGAATCGCCATTCACCATCAGCGGTAATGTAAACCGGCATGATATGCACTATTGGGCAACGGAAAATCCACGAACATCAGCGACCTTGGCGGGTTAATGTATGGTGCGGTATTATGGGAGGAAGGATAACAGGCCCCCATTTTATCGATAGCAATCTAAATGGTGCAATGTATGCTGATTTCCTACGTTATGTTCTACCGATGTTACTACAAGATATTTCACTGTATGACAGAATGGCGGTGTACTTCCAACATGATAGAAGTCCGACACATAGCTCTTGTGCGGCTGAAGCGGTACTGAATAGCATATTTCGTGAAAGGTGATTGGCTCAAATGGCTCTGAGCACTATGCGACTTAACTTCTGAGGTCATCAGTCGCCTAGAACTTAGAACCAATTAAACCTAACTAACCTAAGGACATCACACACATCCATGCCCGAGGCAGGATTCGAACCTGCGACCGTAGAGGTCACTCGGTTCCAGACTGAAGCACCTTCAACTGCACGGCCACACCGGCCGGCTCATGAAAGGTGGATTGGTCGTCGAGGTACCATACCATGGCTCGCACGTTCACCGGATCTGACGTCCCCGGATTTCTTTCTGTGGGGAAAGTTGAAGGATATTTGGTATCGTGATCCACCGACAACGCGTGACAACATGCGTCAGCGCATTGTCAATGCATGTGCGAACATTACGGAAGGCGAACTACTCGCTGTTGGTAGGAATGTCGTCACACGTATTGCCAAACGCATTATGATCATTTATTGCATTAATGGGGTATTTACAGGCAATCACGATGTAACAGCATGCGTTCTCAGAAACGATAAGTTCACGATGGTACTTGTATCACATTGGAACAACCGAAATAAAATGTTCAAATGTACCTACAAATGTACCTACGAGTTTTTTTGTAGTTTTTCCGCTTGACGCTTATTTCGTGAGATATTTGGCCCGGCCACGATCAAAGGGTAATTGTGAAAGTCCAGAACGTATTAATTTGTCGATGACGCAATGTGTTCTCCACCCCGCCATTGTATCCTAGACCTACATGATAATTGCGGCCAGTATGACGCTGCAAGCTTGCGGGAACGGCCATATGCTGCTTATCCACGTGCCTTGAAAATTTGTGACGAAATGTAAGGTTCATAGTGGAAAACTATTACGAATGGAGAAAAGTCTGCTATATCGAAATTTACAAACAGATAACCAAAGTTTATGGAAATGAGATGATAAAGTTTCGAAAACTGTGCATTGTGTGTAATGGCGGATGAACGAATAATTGTCGTGATCGATCAGGGCGACTTCAGCTGTAATCTACGAACAAAAATAACCAGATTGAGGAAATGTTTCAACAGGACGGACTTTCACTATTGGTGGAATAAGCCTGCGTTTTCTCGAAATTTCACTATCAGTTCCTTATCAAGTAACTGATAGTGATGGTTTGGGCTATAGAAAATTGTCTGAAAGGTGGGTTCCGCAACTTTTGACAGAAAAAAACGGCATCGAATGGGAGTTATACCGATTTGTCTCTTTCGGTACGACCAGAATGGCGGGAAGTTTCTGAACCACGGATTTGCTGGTGACGTGACCTGCAAACAAGACCACATTCAGTGGAACTGCATCATTCACGGTCGCCAAGAAAATCCAAGAAAGGGCAGACGCACTATGAACATCAAGAAGGAGATGGGCACAGTGTTTTGGGATCGAAAGGGCGTCAAGATTGTCAACTTTGTGCCGAGAGAAGGAACCATAAGTTCAGCGCCTACTGTCGCAACCTTTATGGTTCAAAATAAACTGAGCGAGTCGTTGTGCAGCAGTAATGTGCTTCTTCACGATAACGCTTGCCCGCAGGCCATTCTGCTGCGTTGACGACCGATTTGATTTGGAGGCTTAAGTGGGAGGTTTTTGAATATCCCCCATTTACAGCCTGGCTTTCCCAAACTGAAGCTTTTATTTGTGAAAAGCTCTGTGGAAATGACAAGGAACCGAAAGAGGCCATTAGTGATTCTGGGCAGCACAACTGAGTATGCAGAGTTGTAGGAAAGCTTGCGTAGTGCCGCGACAGCTGTTTAAATCTGATGGGCGCCTACGCAGCAGGAAAGTAAACACGTAAAAATATATTGTAAAATTGCTTTTTCTTTCAACAACGATGAGTGACGCTCAGTACGCAATGCAACACATTTTTTTCTCGGCCAGTTTCAATCAATAATGGAGAACTTCTTGTAAGACAACGTGGAATACTCCACCCTTCAGTCCTTATAGTTTCATAAAGTTGCAATAGGTGGCGACGCCAATGAAGCCTTTGAAATGGCGTCCCTAACGGAGGTGCGTTCCAAGCAGAGAGCTGTCACTGAGTTTCTTTTGGAGGAAAACCAGAGCATTTTAGTTATCCATAGGCGCTTGCAGAATATCTACGGAGATCTGGCAGTGGCCAAAAGCACGGATGAGTCGTTGGGCGAAGCGTTTGTCATCATCGTAACAAGTTCGCGAATACCTTTCCGATGTCCCGTGTACCGACCGGCCGCCTACAACTGTGAGTTCTGCACTGTCGGAAGATGTGAAAAAACTCATTCTAGGTGATCGACAAATTACAACCAAACACTTCGCTGGACAACTGGACGTATATGGTGGAAGTGCTGAAACATTCGTCCACCAGCTGGGGTTCTCCAAGGTGTGTGTGCCCGTTGCCTATCTTGTCGCGTAACAGAAGACCATAAGGAGCAACAATGGACCATCTGTGCGGAGTTGCTTGGGCTTTACGAGGCTGATTGTGACAACATTTTTGTCGAACAGTGACTTAATCGATGTAATATGGGTTCATCACTTCGAACCGGAAACAAAACCGCAATCCCTGGAGTGGGCGACACATTTTCTTCCCAATACGTCCTAACTATTAGTCCAACACAAAAATCAACATGACCTTTTTGCAGGAAATTTAATGTAGCTAAATTTTGTACTGGAATGCCTCTTCGCTGCAGACCACGGTTACCGGTTTATTCAAGACAAACGTGTCCAGATGTCACTTTTGTACATTTTTCTTCTATAATTCGAAAACTACGGTTACTGTGTCGTCCAAAAAGACACAGCCAGGGCAAAAAGCACCACAGTCGCAAACATGCGAGCTGTACCTAGTGCCATAGGGACTCGGCACTTGCGCGAGTTCCACCAGCTCCACGGGCGGCGCTGAGGATGTAGATATCGACTTTGCCTCGGCCGATTGCCGGCCGGCCGAGTACAATCCACCAATGACCGGACGACAACGGAAAGAAGCCTACTCGGAAGACAGAAGGGCAGATCTCACCCACTTGTTATAGATCATCGTCCAAGACTGAATTAGACAAGACACGTCGTTTAGTGTACTCTTAGAAGTGAACAGACAGTTGTCGTAGATTACGTTTGCTATATATTGTGAAGTTAATCTACGGTTATTTGTACTTAGTCATTAATGACCTGTCTCTGTGTTATACTACATCCAGTGTTGCGGACTTCATTATTCAACGAGTTACAAAGTAGACCTTTTTAACTCACTTGTGTGACTTGTTACTAGTTTCTTAGAGGGTTGCAGAACCTTCGTTCTCCTATCTATGTTACCTGACCCTGGGGCGAAACTGTATACCAGCGGCAGGGAGAAACTGTCTTAGCGGTGTACTGCACCAGAAGCCGTTTCACGAACTCACAAACTCGGCCTACCGTAACAACAGTGGCAACTCGACCTCGCCAGTAGTAGCGAGGAAGGCTTTACAAAACTGGCGACGTGAGTTTACGAAAATAGTGTAGTGGAATTCCAAATAAAACCTGCTTTCAGGATGGAAGTGTTGCGTTACCCATTGAATGCCCCTTGTATAACAAAAACGTCTGGACAAGCAAACGTTCTTTACTTTTAGAATGGCCGTTGTGTATTTCAGTGCACGCTTTCAAGCAGATGTTACTTATTAAATTTCCTGATTTGATCCATTTAAATGATTCTGAAAGCCTGCGACTGTGAAAACAATAGGTTTGATTATAAACAACTCATCTGCTACCAGTCACGATTTTCTTTTGTTCTATTTTTCGCACGACGCGTTTCGGGAAATGATTCCCATTTTCAAGTGCGTTTTTTGTGTTTGTTACGGCGTTCCTATGTGATGCTGTCGATGTGTGAGATTCTGCTTCCTTTAATTGACTTTACTGCAATATATAAGAGAACAAGCGATTTTTAGTTGGTTGTCGATCTTTTTGTGAAGTTAGTGGCGAAATTTAGAAGACTTTGTACTTCCAGTTTCCTTATGGTCCATTTGTGCAGAGTCTCTCACACACTGAACATCACACACAAATTGTTGTACACTTTTAAAAATCGAATACATTTTACATAAACAAAACAGCGACACAGATGTTCTTACAAGTAGTCAACAGAGATGACATTATAGGTACTCTGTGGAAGACCTAAAATATGTTGACAATGATTTTCTTACAAGTAGTCAACAGAGATGACGTTATAGGTACTCTGTGCAAGACCTAAAATATCATCTCTGTTCACTACTTGTAAGAACATCTGTGTCACTGTTTTGTTTATGTAAAATGTATTCGATGTTTAAAAGCGTACAACAATTTGTGTGTGATGTTTAGTGTGTGTGAGACTCTGCACAAATAGACCATAAGGAAACTGGAAGTACAAATTGTTCTAAATTACGCCACAAACTACACAAAAAGATCGACAACCAACTAAAAATGTCTTGTTCTCTTATATACTGCAGTAAAGTCAACGAAATGAAGCAGAATCTCACACATCGACAACATCACATAGGAATGGCGTAACAAACACACTTGAGAATGGGAATCATTTCCCGAAACGCGTCGTGCGAAAAATAAAGTAAAGAAAGTCGTGACTGGTAGCAGATGAGTTATTTATAAAAAAAACCTGTTAATAAATTTTTCGAACACTTCAGAAACGGTTAGGAGGCTTAAACATGTATGAAACGCAGTCATGAAACATAATTAAACAAGAAAATTCGATACGTGGATAACTGCTCAGCCGGCCGCGGTGGTCTAGCGGTTCTAGGCGCTCAGTCCGGAACCACGCGACTGCTACGGTCGCAGGTTCGAATCCTGCCTCGGGCATGGATGTGTGTGATGTCCTTAGGTTAGTTATGTTTAAGTAGTTCTAAGTTCTAGGGGACTGATGACCACAGATGTTCAGTCCCATAGTGCTCAGAGCCATTTGAACCATTTTTTTGATAACTGCTCAAATCGAGACAGGAGGTGGAAACACGAATCGCCTAACGTGTGTTATAAGCGGTGGGATGGGGCCAGCAGTGTGCAGTGGCGTCGCCAGCAGCAGCAGCAGCAGCAGCAGCAGCAAAGTGCAGGTGCTCCGGCTGGAGGGAAGACGGCCATCAGCGGGGGTAATGGGCCGGCGAGAGTCACAGTCTGCCGCAAGCCACAACAACAAGCTCTCACCTGACACCTGCTCAGATTGGCTCCACATCGGTGGCTCGCCTTCCACGTGTCAAGAAAAAGTTTCTCGGTTCAAGTGTCTGCGCATGGACAAAGAACCACGGCACAGATATTGGGAAGACAGGAGTAACGTAACATCGACGAAGAGATCACTTGGGACCGCTGACAACGCGATCACGGCAAGTCTATAATCGGATTTCCCAGAAAAAAAATGGCTCTGAGCACTATGGGACTTAACATCTGAGGTCATCAGTCCCCTAGAACTTAGCTGTCGCGCGGTTCCAGACAGGAGCGCCTACAACCGCTCGGCTGAAGTTGCGCGTCATGCAGTGTATTACGCACAGCTAGAGTCGTAACACGACATCCTGTGGCTGCGCGAAAAGCATTATGCAACATGGTGGCGTTGCTGTCAGGGTTCCTCCGAGCCATAATCCGTAGGTTGCGGTCATCCACTGCAGTAGTAGCCCTTGGGCGGCCTGAGCGAGGCATATCATCGACAATTCCTGTCTCTCTGTAGCTCCTTAATGTCCGAACAACATCACATTGGTTCACTCCGAGACGCCTACACTTCCCTTGTCGACATCCCTTTCTGGCACAAAGTAACAATGGGGACGCGATCGAACCACGGTATTGACCGTCTAGGCAAAGCTGAATTACAGACAACACGAGGCGTTTACTTCCTTCCTGGTGGAATGACTGGAACTGATCGGCTGTCGGACCCCTTCTCTCTAATAGGTGCTGCTCATGCATGGTTGTTTACATCATTGCGTGGGTTTAATGACATCTCTGAACGGTCAAAGGGACTGTGTCTGTGAAACAACATACACAGCCAACGTCAATCTCCAGGAGTTGTGGGAACGGGGGTGATGCAAAAAATTTTTTTATGCGTGTATTTGCGACTACAATAATTAGTCCCACGTTCGACACTTTTTTATCCTCATTGACTGGCCTTATTACGTCAGTGGCTTAGTGGAGCGCTTACAAATTGCAAAATTAACGATTGTGTAAATTTTACCTAACAATTTTGTGAATTACAACAGCTTACGTTAAACAATTACATCGTTGTATTCGTCATGCCTTTTGACTATGAAACGATTCTTCTTGTTACAGTTAAGATTTGATCAAATTTCAATGTAATTAGCTTTAGGGTAACGTTTATAAAACTGTTTTTTTTTCTTTTATTACTCTCACGTACACGTTTAAGTTGATAATGTTAACGAAACAACCGACTATTTTGATCTCACTGTACAATATTTAAAAAATGAGGATTATTTTTCTCTAAAAGTATCTCTTATTCACATGAATAGGTCCGTTGACAAATGTATTTGCCATTTCGCCTGTCTTCCTATAACGAAACCTAAAATTTGAGGAACTTTATTTATGAACAGTTACTTCACATAATTTTCCTGTATCTTTTTACAATAAACTTATGTAACACAACACGTTTTATAGTTTCAATGGAGTCAGACAAATTATCCGTTTGTATCGTTATCTGACCTAATTGTGTCCGGTGAAATAGGCTTTGCCTGAAACCAATTAATAAAAACTTTAAAGACATAATGCTCCATAAGTTGGACCTGCGCCGGCAAATGAATTTTCACTCTTTTGTTGAAGCACGTAGGAAATATGTAATTTCAAAATACGGATTTGCATCTCCTCTCCATCACGTACAAGAAACGACTCTTCCACAGGACATTAGGGTAGTTTATCGTGTAACGTATATGTAAAGATTCTCTCAGTGTTGATACCAGACGTATCGGAATCTACTCAGATTATTAAAGTCAACAAATCTGTCATCTCCGACTGCCGACTGTGCTACTGTCTTCTATAATTCTTTTTTTTTTTTTTTTAGTAGTAGTAGGAACCTGAGGCAGACAGCTGACAGCTGGCGTTCTGCCAACAAGGACAACGTTGTCCATTCTACAAAGGGGCCTAGGCAGACACGCTCGGATCGGAGGCTGTGCTCTAATAAGACATGACAGGATTCTCTCGAGCTGTTGCAGCACTTATTTGGAACCCCTGGGCAGCGTTGTATGGGACGCTATCTTTGCTTCACGTCTGTATTAGTTTACATAAATATTTTTTTCCTTCCGCTACTATATATAACAGGGAGCGGCACACGTAGATACTACGAGATGAACGCTGCGTGCCCCAGGTTGTAACCGTGGACTTTTTTGTGGCCGTTCGCGAGTTTGTTATGCCGGGCAGGTAGACGGGGCGCTTAACAGGGTGTCAAGAGGCGCTCGTTACCTCCTCATTCCTGCCGCCTGCCCACTTCCACTTCCACTTCCCTGCGGCCGACCGCCCTGGTGCTCACCCTTTAGGACTTCCGACGAGTTAACACCTGCCCGATACCGGGGCCTCCCGCGGCTGCCAGCCCTCGTTATTCCTTCACGTTTCCAAATTAACACCTTTTCTTGTGGCTCCTCCTCCCAAATTTTCCCTTCAAGGTCGGGGAAGGGCTTCCGCTTCTGTGCCGCATCTGCCAGCCGCTCGAAACAAAAGTCGTCAGCTGGTGTTCCCACTCCGTAAACGCGTTTATATTCAGTCTTCCGTTTTCATAAAAAAAGGGAATTACATCCTGCTACATTAAACTTCACTTCACTTCTAATTACCTGTTGATACACTGAAGCGCCAAAGAAATTCGTATAGTCATGAGCTTTCAAATACAAAGATATATAAATAGGCAGAATATGGCGCTGCGGTCGGCAACGCCTATATAACACAGCAAGTGTCTGGCGCAGTTGTAAAAAACGGCTCTAAGCACTATGCGACTTAACATCCGAGGCCATCAGCCCCCTAGACTTAGAACTACTTAAACCCAACTAACCTAAGGGACAGTACACACATCCATGCCCGAGGCAGAATTCGAACCTGCGACCGTAGCGGTCGCGCGCTTCCAGACTGAAGCTGGCGCAGTTGTTAGATCGGTTACTGCTGCTACAATGGCACATTATCAGGATTTAAGCGAGTTTGAACGTGGCGTTATAGTCGGCGCACGAGCAATGGACACAGCATCTCCGAGGGAGCGACGAAGTGGGGATTTTCCCGTACGACCATTTCACGAGTGTACCGTGAATATCAGGAATCCGGTAAAACATCAAATCTCCGACATCGCTGCTACCGAAAAAATATCCTGCAAGAACGGGACCAACGACGACTGAAGAGAATCGTTCAACTAGACAGAAGTAACCCTTCAGCTGCAGGTTTCAGTACTGGGCTATCATCAAGTGTCAGCGTGCGAAACATTCAACGGGACATCATCGATATGGGCTTTCTGAGCCGAAGGCCCACTCGTGTACCCTTTATGACTGCACGACACAAAGCGTTACGCCTCGTCTCGGTCCCTCAACACCGACATTGGATTGGAGAAATGCTGCCTCGTCGGACGAGTCTCGTTTCAAATTATATAGAGCGGATGGACGTGTGCGAGTATGGAGGTAACCTCATAAATCCAAGGACCCTGCATGTCTGCAGGGGACTGTTCATGCTGGTGGAGGCTCTATAATGGTGTCGGGCGTGTGCAGTTGGAGTGATATGGGACCGACTACTGATGCTGTGGTGTCACCGCCAGACACCACACTTGCTAGGTGGTAGCCTTTAAATTCGCCTCGGTCCGTTAGTATACGTCGGACCAGCGTGTCGAGACTATCAGTGATTGCAGACCGAGCGCCACCACACGGCAGGTCTAGAGAGACTTCCTAGCACTCGCCCCAGTTGTACAGCCGACTTGGCTAGCGATAGTTCACTGACAAATTACGCTCTCATTTGCCGAGACGATAGTTAGCATAGCCTTCAGCTACGTCATTTGATTTGCTACGACCTAGCAAAGCGCCATTACCAGTTTCTATTGATGCTGTAACACATGTACCGTCAAGAGCGATGTTCACCATTTACGGATTACAGTTAAGTATTCCAACAGCTACGTCCTTTTTTGCTAAAGTCTAACTTCCTTGTCCTGTTCCAGACCTCATGCCAGCCTGCGTGAGCTAAAACGCGTGCCTTTCGGCTTCCTCTCATAGTGGGTTGGCTGTCTTGCCAATCCACAACAGATACGTCTGTATATGGCTCTGACAGGTGACACGTACGTAAGCATCCTGTCTGAACACCTGCATCCATTCATGTCTATTGTGCATTCCTACGGACTTGTGCAATTCTAGCAGGACAATGCGACACCCCACAAGTCAAGAATTACTACAGAGTGGATCCAGTAACACTTTTCTGAGTTTAAAATTTCCCCTGCCCAGCATACTCCCCGGACATGAACATTATTGAGTATATCTGGGATGCCCTGCAACGTGCTGTTCAGAAGAGATCTCCATCCCCTCGGATTTATGGGCAGCCCTGCAGAATTCATGCTGTCAATTCCTTCCAGCACAACCTCAGACATTAGTCCATGCAACGTCTTTTTGAGGCATTTCTGAGCACTGTCTGGTGCCCTACATGATATTAGGAAGGTGTTCCAGTTTATTTGGCTCTTCAGTGTATAAAATTTCGTTCCTTAAATAGTCTTAAGGACAATTAATTTCTTCCCTTTCGAGACACGCTGATTAACTCCAATCATTTCGTTTTTACAAGTCCTACATCTACATCTACGTGATTACTCTGCAATTCACATTTAAGTGCTTGGCAGAGGGTTCATCGAACCACAATCATACTATCTCCCTACCATTTCACTCCCGAACAGCGCGCCGGAAAAACGAACACCTAAACCTTTCCGTTCGAGCTCTGATTTCTCTCACTTTATTTTGATGATCACTCCTACCTATGTAGGTTGGGCTCAACAAAATATTTTTGCATTCGGAAGAGAAAGTTGGCGACTGAAATTTCGTAAATAGATCTCGCCGCGACGAAAAACGTCTTTGCTTTAATGACATCCATCCCAACTCGCGTGTCATATCTGCCACACTCTCTCCCCTATTACGTGATAATACAAAACGAGCTGCCCTTTTTTGCACCCTTTCGATGTCCTCCGTCAATCCCACCTGGTAAGGATCCCACACCGCGCAGCAGTATTCTAACAGAGGACGAACGAGTGTAGTGTAAACTGTCTCTTTAGTGGACTTGTTGCATCTTCTAAGTGTCCTGCCAATGAAATGCAACCTTTGGCTCGCCTTCCCCACAATATTATCTATGTGGTCTTTCCAACTGAAGTTGTACGTAATTTTAACACCCAGGTAATTAGTTGAATTGACAGCCTTGAGAATTGTACTATTTATCGAGTAATCGAATTCCAACGGATTTCTTTTGGAACTCATGTGGATCACCTCACACTTTTCGTTATTTAGCGTCAACTGCCACCTGCCACACCATACACAAGTCTTTTCTAAATCGGTTTGCAGCTGATACTGGCCTTCCAATGACCTTACTAGACGGTAAATCACAGCATCATCTGCGAACAACCTAAGAGAACTGCTCAGATTGTCACCCAGGTCATTTATATAGATCAGGAACAGCAGAGGTCCCAGGACGCTTCCCTGAGGAACACCTGATATCACTTCATTTTTACTCGATGATTTGCCGTCTATTACTACGAACTGCGACCTTCCTGACAGGAAATCACGAATCCAGTCGCACAACTGAGACGATACCCCATAGGCCCGCAGCTTGATAAGGAGTCGCTTGTGAGGAACGGTGTCAAAAGCTTTCCGGAAATCTACAAATACGAAATCAACTTGGGATCCCCTGTCGACAGCGGCTATTACTTCGTACGAATAAAGAGCTAGCTGTGTTGCACAAGAACGATGTTTTCTGAAACCATGCTGATTACGTACCAATAGATCGTTCCCTTCGAGGTGATTCATAATGTTTGAATACAGTATATGCTCCAAAACCCTACTGCAAACCGACGTCAATGATATAGGTCTGTAGTTCGACGGATTACTCCTACTACCATTGTTAGACACTGGTGCGACCTGCGCAATTTTCCAATCTGCAGGTACGGATCTATCGGTGAGCGAGCGGTTGTATATGATTGCTAAGTAGGGAGCTATTGTATCAGCGTAATCTGAAAGGAGCCTAATCGGTATACAATCTGGACCTGAAGACTTGCCCGTATCAAGGGATTTGAGTTGCTTCGCAACCCCTAAGGTATCTACTTCTAAGAAACTCATGCTAGCAGCTGTTCGTGTTTCAAATTCTGGAATATTCCATTCTTCTTCCCTGGTGAAGGAATTTCGGAAAACTGCATTCAATAACTCCGCTTTAGCGGCAAAGTCTTCGGTAGCAGTACTATCGGCACTGCGCAGCGAAGGTATTGACTGCGTCTTGCCGCTTGTCTACTTTACATACGACCAGAATTTATTCGGATTTTCTACAAACTTTCGAGACAATGTTTCGTTGTGGAACCTATTAAAGGCATCTCGCATTGAATCAGACTAAGAACAGCCGACCAGTTGCAAAGGATAAAGCAATCTTTACCTAGGTTTCAATAGATATAAATCTATCTTCTTCAGAAGATGCAGTATTATAACAACATGAAGTGATATGTCCTTATCGTTTAGGCAAACATCTGCATAGTTACATTAATCATATAAAATATAGCCCTGACGACGGGGTTTGTCAAACAAATAAAATAGGTACATAGAAGTTGCAGAGCGCTCTGCAACTTCTATGTACCTATTTTATTTGTTTGACAAACCCCGTCGTCAGGGCTATATTTTATATGATTAATGTAACTATGCAGATGTTTGCCTAAACGATAAGGACATATCACTTCATGTTGTTATAATACTGCATCTTCTGAAGAAGATAGATTTATATCTATTGAAACCTAGGTAAAGATTGCTTTATCCTTTGCAACTGGTCGGCTGTTCTTAGTCTGATTTACGTGGAACCATTGCTGTAGCGCAGCTATGTTTAAAGTATCTCGCATTGAAGTCCGTGCCAAATTTCGCGCGTCTGTAAATTTTAGCCAATCTTGGGGATTTCACGTTCTCCTGAACTTAGCATGCTTTTTCCGTTGCCTCTGCAACAGCGTTCGGACCTGTTTTGTGTACCATGGGGGATCAGTTCCATCTCTTACCAATTTATGAGGTATAAATCTCTCAATTGCTGTTGTTACTATATCTTTGAATTTGAGCCACATTTCGTCTACATTTGCATAGCCAGTTTGGAAGGAATCTAGATTGTCTCTTAGGATGGCTTCTTGTGACACTTTATCCGCTTTTTTAAATAAAATTATTTTGCGTTTGTTTCTGGTGGGTTTGGAAGAAACGGTATTGAGCCTAGCTACAACGACCTAGTGATCACTAATCCCTGTATTAGTCATGATGCCCTCTATTAGCTCTGGATTGTTTGTGGCTAAGAGGTCAAGTGTGTTTTCGCAACCATTTACAATTCGCGTGGGTTCGTGGACTAACTGCTCGAAATAATTTTCGGAGAAAGCAATTAGGACAATCTCGGAAGATGTTTTCTGGTTGGTTGGTTGGTTTGGGGAAGGAGACCAGACAGCGTGGTCATCGGTCTCATCGGATTAGGGAAGGATGGGGAAGGAAGTCGGCAGTGCCCTTTCAGAGCAACCATCCCGGCATTTGCCTGGAGTGATTTAGGAAAATCACGGAAAACCTAAATCAGGATGGCCGGACGCGGGATTGAACCGTCGTCTTCCCGAATGCGAGTCCAGTGTCTAATCACTGTGCCACCTCGCTCGGTGTTTTCTGCCTACCACCGGTTTTGAACAAGTATTTTTGCCAACATATCGAGGGCAGGTTGAAGTACCCACCAACTATAACCGTATGAGTGGGGTATTTATTTGTTACGAGACTCAAATTTTCTCTGAACTGTTCAGCAACTAAATCATCGGAGTCTGAGGGTCGGTAGAAGGAGCCAATTATTAACTTAGTTCGGGTGTTAAGTATAACCTCCACCCATAGCAATTCGCACGGAGTATCTACTTCGACTTCACTACAAGATAAACCACTACTGACAGACACAAACACTCCACCACCAATTCTGCCTAATCTATCTTTCCTGAACACCGTCTGAGGCTTTGTAAAAATTTCCGGAGAACTTATTTCAGGCTTTAGCCAGCTTTGTGTATGATTTCAGCTTCTGTGCTTTCTATTAGCGCTTGAAGCTCAGGGACTTTCTCAGCACAACTACAACAATTTACAACTACAATTCCGACTGTTCCTTGATCCAAGCACGTCCTGTATTTGCCATGCACCCTTGGAGAAAGCAGCCCACCCCGTACTTTCCCCAGGCCTTCTAACTTAAAAAACCGCCCACGCCACGCCACACAGCCTCCGCTATCCGTGTAGCCGCCAGCTGAATCTAGTGAACTCCTGACCTATTCAGGGGAACCCGAAACCCCACCACCCTATGGCGCAAGTCAAGGAGTCTGCAGCCAACACGGTCGCAAAACCGTCTGAGCCTCTGATCCAGACCCTCCACCCGGCTCTGCACCAAAGGTCCGCAGTCGGTTCTGTCGACGATGCTGCAGATGGTGAGCTCTGCCTTCATCTCCATTATTTAGTTCCTGCTGCAGTTTCAATTTTTCAAAATACATCCAAATCATTTAAAAGTGGATTGCGTCTTATCAGCTACATGTGGAAGTGTGGAACTCACCGGGCTTTGGATACTCCTCTGTCTAAGTCAACTGCCTATTAATGTTTGAATATTTCAGGGTTTCTATAACTGAACTTATGATCAATCCCCTGCAGTTTTGTCCATTAAGTTTACTCTCTAGTTATATAGAATTTCTATGGAGGAATTGTCGACACTCAGTGATACGACAGGAAAGACCACCCGAAACAAATGTTCTGGTACACACGAGTCCTAAAACGTATACCTTGAGATCTGTGGGCACTTCTTCGTCTTCAAATCTTTGAGAAAAATATCTTCTATTGTAGGTCTTTGCTTTCCATATTAGAGGAGGGTTCGGTACGGAGAAAAATAAGAATAAGTTGTCTATATTCCGATTAAAATTACTTGATAGTTGACACATCACGTGTTCGACAACGGCACCCATACCTATGGGCATTGGGGGCGGGGGTGTTGCAGCGCCTCCTCCGCAGCTCTCAGGGAAAGGAAAAATTGTAGCATTTCTTTATTTTCTTTCTTCAAGAAACGGATTTAAAAGTCAGTATTCCACAGATTTTTAAAATTGTCGGATCTGAAAATTTTTTAGGGGTAGTTACTAATCGCCGATGATCTTCACGAATATTAAGAACACACCATACCCCCAGATTCTTAAACAAGAAAGAAGAAAGACTCAAGGTGAACGGACTCCAGATTCCCATGCTGCAGCGAACGACCGTCGCAGGTAGCTTGCGGAGAACCGCACAGGGAATGACCAAGAACCACACCAGAATTGCGCACGGAAAAGCCCTAGCACGTTGGCACGCCAGGTACATATAATCAGCTGCCGCGAACTCGACTTTAATAATGCCAGCCACTCGTGTTGCCGAAACGTCAGAAAATAATCAAGCAAACGTCGGTCGAAGAACCCAAGACAGAAGCCAACACGCAGTTTGTCAACAAGTGGCCACGAAAATCTTACCAAATTTGTAATAATCAAAAGAGTCCGGTTATAAATCTTATTGAGTTAATTAGTTTAAATGTAATTTTTTTTATTTCCAATGCTTTGGTGTGTCATTTGCGTGACTGTTTTGACTTTTTTGATGCTTATTTTCTTTCCAATCATTCTTGTTTTGCTTGTAACTTGCCAGTGTCGCCTGTAATCTGCAACCAATTGCCGATAAGGACTGCTCATCGGTTGGTAACACGG
Source organism: Schistocerca americana (assembly GCF_021461395.2). Taxonomy (NCBI): domain Eukaryota; kingdom Metazoa; phylum Arthropoda; class Insecta; order Orthoptera; family Acrididae; genus Schistocerca; species Schistocerca americana. The sequence goes on along the minus strand of NC_060122.1, from coordinate 70,488,091 downwards.
CAGCTCGTGTAACCTATGTGACGATAGTTTCAGATAGCCAATGACAGCGGGAAATTACAGTTTGTTTTCAGCGTTGAAACTCATTTTTTTCTGTCTTGAGTTTGGGCGTAGAGATTAGCTTTAATCGCCATAAACATAGCGATCATGATAGTAGTTCTGCCGCAGATTGCGAACCGCCGTTTGCTCGGATACATCACGAGGCTGCGGTTAGCTTAGGAGACAAATTTAAATTCAATGTTACAAAACGCATTGTGTGCTGCAGTTTAGCCATCGGTCATTTAAAGCCAGCTGTCGACAGAGCATCTCGCTTTTCCGACATACGTCGAGGCGACCTCTTCCAGCACTGCTCCGCGATTCACGTGAACATCACTTGTGAACTGACCTGCCGTGTTTGTGTGTCACTTACAACCGAGTAGTAGCCTGTAGCCGCCGTGGCAACACTGTAGCGGCAGCTAGAGCCATCAATTATCAAGTAATTTTCATCGGACTATGCTGTATTCTGCATATTTGAAGAGCTGTGAGTACTTGTAGATCTTCCCTACTGTGAGAAACGTCTCCTCCAGTGAACAAGTGATCACAGCTCTTAAGCTATGCGCTTTAGACCCTATGTCTACTAGATTTCTTTTCTTGGAATGATTGGTCCTGTCCTGCCTCTAAATATTGGCAATTCCTCTGGGGACAACACATATAGGCCTCAGTTGAACGAAACTCATTCATTCACAAACAGACACATACGCGCCCACGTGCATGCACGCACGCACGCACGCACGCATGCACGCACACACACACGCACACACACACACACAGACACACACATGCACACACGAACCCAGACTGATCGATTATAGTTTAATGCCAAATTTTAAGAATAATTAGACGAGCAAATTATAAAAGTTTACATTAAAAAAAATGGCTCTGAGCACTATGGGACTTAACTTCTAAGGTCATCAGTCCCCTAGAACTTAGAACTACTTAGACCTAACTAACCTAAGGACATCACACACATCCATGCCCGAGGCAGGATTCGAGCCTGCGACCGTAGCGGTCGCGCGGTTCCAGACTGTAGCGCCTAGAACCGCTCGGCCACTCCGGCCGGCAGTTTACATTCACTTGGTGACTTCTGTTTAATGAGGTTCAGTCCGTGGCCGAGGGCATATTTCTCTGCCTAACGTGTGCTGAAGGCATCATCAGAGACTAAAGTCTCAGATAATGGTGCAAACACTGTGCAGCTCATGAAGCCGATCTGTTTATACGTAACCACACTGTAGAAGATCACAGAGTCGCGCCGACGTGTGCGACGTAGCTTGTACTGGGAAAAGCTGCCGCTGTTTACTTTATTTAGCGCTAAGACACACAACTGGTCTAATTGTGCTTTTGAATCTGTATGGCCCTTCCGTACATACTAGCATAGTAATGATTGGATCATGATGAAACCATAGAAACCGGGGAAACGAATTTGGTGTTTACCTGATCCCACTGCTACTGCGCCGGCCGAAGTGGCCGTGCGGTTAAAGGCGCTGCAGTCTGGAACCGCGAGACCGCTACGGTCGCAGGTTCGAATTCTGCCTCGGGCATGGATGTTTGTGATGTCCTTAGGTTAGTTAGGTTTAACTAGTTCTAAGTTCTAGGGCACTAATGACCTCAGCAGTTGAGTCCCATAGTGCTCAGAGCCATTTGAACCATTTGAACTGCTACTGCCAATTCATCTGCGTATCCCACACAACAACTGCTGTTGCATTAATTAAGTCGGTTTCTTTTCGTAGTTCCCACGTGCATTTGATCACATGTGCAAGAGGTACTGTATACTCCTGCTGTAGCAGGAGTGCGTTAGAGGGACCCTTTGCCGTTTCCTTTCAGGCATGCTCGTGATTAAGCTAAAAACAGGGCCACTGATATACCATAAGGACCCTTGCAGGTCCGGATCACATTCGAACAACGTCCAAAGGTTTTGAACGATATGTTGTACACTGGGGTAAAAAGTGCGGTCGTACTGCACTGCAAAGGGATGTTATCATATACAGTGGGGTTCACCTCCGTGATGTCCGTTGAGAAATTTTGAATCGCCGGAGAGTAAACAGTGCCTATTACTCACTCCACTGCAAACTTTCGTTTCCGATCGCGACATATTTCGGAACCAACGTCCAAAGGAAAGGGGTGGTTTCACTGACGCCAATTATGCTACCCCTATGGCCTTTTTTTTAGATTCTGTGCAGCGGTGTGTCTCCAATGTTTTTCTCGTCTATTCATAAGAAAACCTCTTGTTCGAAAAGCTGGAAGTCGCGGTTCTGACCTCCACTGCAGGGGTGTCAAAAGATGGAGTGAAATGTATGTAAGTATTGCTGTAAGAACATTCAAGGCTTATTAATCGACTTTCCACGTCACATTAACATCTGAGTTCTTACCGTTTTTTTTTCGGATGTCTCGACGCCTCGCTCTCCGAAGTGCCGTCGACCCCGAGGGTGCAGTTTCTGGGCGGCCCGCTTTTGTATCATTTACAGAGGAAGGTAAGTTGTAGCCAAGTTTGAGCCAAATTTCAGACTTATGCGTCGGAATGGGACAAAATTACGTGGTTTCTAAAAAGTGATCCTTTAATTCTGTTGCGCATTGTAAATGTTGAAATTCACGAATGGGATGGAAACTTCACCACTAGTTGTTTGTTTTCACCAGAATCTCCAGAGCTTTGTACAACAAGCAGTTCGCGGGTTTTAATGAGTGGAATGAAATGTAGATTGCCCGTATGTTCCGTGTGGGCTGTAGTAGCTCCTATGCGTCTCCACGTGTTCCTATAGAAGTGTCAGTCCTAAATTTGAACTGAGTATAGAAGCAGCAGGAGAGTCAGAAGAGATTTCGTGTCGCCAGAAGGTGCTGTATCACTCGCTACTAAGCCAGTTACCGCTCTAGTACCGCGTACGTCCAAACTTGTGTGGAGAGGCTTGATCACACCGGCGTCTCGCAAGATATAAGACACACAGTTCTGAGATTGACATAACTTTTTATAAGACAGGATATGGTAATTATTGTTACAGTTATCGTCGTATATTGATGTTTATTGACTTTTGGTTAATGACAGCTATAGTATAACAAGAAGTATTAATGTTGTTTCACGTTCTGGTCATTTTAAAGTTGTACGAAAACACAGAACGACCCCATTAGTAATAAAATTGTTCTTATTATAAGTTCCACTGTTCGTAGCTTTTTTATTGCTTACTGGTCTTTGTCGTGAAAAGTTATGTAGTTATGGATGGTTGGTAAATAATTTACGCAGTATACCAGAATTGCAAGCAAACCGGGGGTAACGAATTCTGACAGATATCTACACCTTGAGAAGTGTGGGATCTTGTGCCAAAGTTCTTTCTCTTAGGCTCATAGCAGCTTTATTCAGACTAACATAGTATTATTCAGTAACCACAATGATATAATAGTAAGGAATTAAATGTCTTTAAACGTATGGCGGATATATGGTTCATAGCCACTCCTATTTCTCTGATAAAATGTACAACAACATGTCAAACATCGATATATAACAGGGTCCGATAAATCAAGACATCACATAGACCAGAACCCCAGCTGAGAACTACTTAGAAAATATTAGTGTGACACAGGCTGGTGGCACACAGTGATACGCTATAGGTCTACTGTTAAATGTGATGACTTGTAAGTTCCCTGTATACATTGAGTATGATTGCGCACTGACGTTTCCTTGTAACTTTCAGCAAGCGGTATGTTAAACAGACAAGGGACATGAGTAACTGACAGATCTAACGATGTGAATCACTTATTATGATTATTACACTTTTTAACACGTCTCAGTATGTACAAAAAAAACTTTCAGTTGACAATGTGATCTGTGTCACTAGCACCCAAATTACTTTCAGTGTTGGATAGACTGAAGTGTGTCTACCTGTCATACAGTAGCCATAACATGCAAATGGTTTACAACTGAAGTATTAATATTGTAACATAACAGATGCATTTTGAGTAACTAGTAATTGAAGTATTAATGTTGTAACATAACGGTCGCACCTTGAGTTTGTTGTTATGTAGTATGTTAATGTCAGTGAGGTATTGATAATCGATCTTGCTAGTTAGTGCATCTTTGCTTTGCCTTAAATGTTTAACTGGATAATCTTTGGCCTAATCATTTCAGTCCACGAGATTTTCACACAATTAGCGGCTATGAGGAACACAACGTTATACATATACAACTAACAGTAATGATGGGACATAGTACAATAGATAACTGGTACTATAATTACGCAGATACATAGCTGAGATGGCTGAGATCGTTTTGTAAGTAGTTTGTTAGAGTGATATAAGGCGTGATGTATTTTTTGTGTCATCTCGTTGTCACTGTACGCTTGTACCATGGGAAGCAAGGAGAGGATGTGGTGGCCGGTATCCTCCTTTATAACATAAACTGCATGCATGTATTAACAGGATTCTTTATTCATAAGAACAACAGTTGCTCAATTTAAGACAGTCTGGGTTTTGTTCAGAATGGTTCAAATGACTCCGAGCACTATGGGACTGAACATCTGAGGCCATCAATCCCCTATAACTTAGAACTACTTAAACTTAACTAACTTAAGAACATCACACACATCCATGCCCGAGGCAGGATTCGAACCTGCGACCGCAGCGGTCACGCAGTTCCAGACTGAAGCGCCTAGAACCGCTCGGCCACATCAGGCAGCCTGGATGTTGTGGTACGAGCTCTCCCATGATAGTCCACGTTGCCCCCACTGCGAGTGAAGCACAAGTCCGTTATGTACACTGCTCTGGTTGCTAGCTCTGACTGACTGAGCTAGAGGCTGAGCTGACTGCGACTGCGATTCCCATTGGGCTGCAACTGGTGACTCGACTCATTGACTCACTGGATGTCCGCAGCTCGTGGTCGTGCGGTAGCGTTCTCGCTTCCCACGCCAGGGTTCCCGGGTTCGATTCCCGGCGGGGCCAGGGATTTTCTCTGCCTCGTGATGACTGGGTGTTGTGTGCTGTCCTTCGGTTAGTTAGGTTTACGTAGTTCTAAGTTCTAGGAGACTGATGACCATAGATGTTAAGTCCCATAGTGCTCAGAGCCATTTGAACCATTTGATTTGACTCACTGGAGACTGACTGAGTCCTCTGCTCCGTGGCGGGGATCTAAATACTCGTAGCCGAGAGGTCGTTGGCGGCACGTTTCTTGTGAGTCTGTCTTTGCCCTCTGTCGATCTCGCATCCTCTTTGCTGCCTGGTGTGCTGGCGACATCATACGCCAGTACATATTTATTGCTGTTTCATGTAACAGAGGTGTACTTCAATGTTACACCGTTTGTTATATGTGTTTCTGATCTTTGGTACAGTGCACCTGATGACAGTGTGATGCTAGACCGATACTGGTCGTCTGTAATAATATATAACTTTACAGCTGCGTACTGCACAGTGTGATTCTTAACTTTCCCTAAAGCTTTACAGCACCAGTTCTATGAAATGTTGCAAGATATTTCCTACAATCTGGTGAATAGCAATGGAACGTTTGTTGACTAGGACAAGTGCCGTTAGTAATATGTGGGTGTTGCTAGTAGTCTGCGTTTAGCTAGGCTGGTAGTAAACAACCAGTGGTAGGCATCTCGGGCCCAAGAGAAGACCAGCACCCGGGAATCTCAAGTGCACGTACGCCCAGACCTCTAGCACGGAGTAGACACTGGGGCGCACTGCCAGGAGATGGGGCGCCGCAGTACGTGTCGTCCGCCTGCGGCGGCGCGTCTTATTATTGTATTTATCCCCTGCGGAGCGGGCCGGATTGAAAACGCGCCCTCGGTGGTTGGCCGGCGCGGCTAAGTGGCAGTTTACCGGCAGTAACGCGGCCATTATCCACTTGCGCGGCGGCGGTCGCACGGCCGCGTCTGCTCCGCCTGTTCAATATGCAGGCCGGCCGGCCGCGGCGTGGCGCCTGCAGCGCGGTCGCCCGGCAGGGGGCAATTTTCTCGTTAGGCCGCAGCGCCGCACGGCTACGTGCCGCGCCGTCGCCGCCGAAATAGACCTCGTTACGCGCCACACATCCTCATCGCACCGGGCCCGCTCCAACTCTCTTCCTTAACAGTCTCTTCCCTTCGCAGAAGTGCGCCACTTGACGCCTAAGGAATGTGGTGTGCTAACCGGCTGCTTTACGAGTGCTATTGACGATAACAGTCGCTCTTAAAAATAGTAATTTCTAGTTCTGATGCATCGCTCTGTCACCCTAAGGCTGTCTTAATTTTATTCTCAAATTTTAGGTTCTGTTTCGAACATACACTGAAGCGTCAAAGAAACTGCTATAGGAATGCGTATTTAAATACACAGATACACTTCTGGCTATTAAAATTCCTACACCAAGAAAAATGCAGATGATAAACGGGTATTCATTGGACAAATATACTATACTACAACTGATATGTGATTATATTTTCACGCTCTTTCGGTGCATAGATCCTGAGAAATCAGTGCCCAGGACAACCACCTCTGACCGTAATAACGGCCTTGATACGCCTGGGCGTTGAGTCAATCAGAGCTTGGATGGCGTGTACAGGTACAGTGCCCATGCAGCTTCAACACGATACCACAGTTAATCAAGAGTAGTGACTGGCGTATTGTGACGAGCCACTTGCTCGGCCACCATTGACCAGACGATTTCAGTTGGTGAGAAATCTGGAGAATGTGCTGGCCAGGGCAGCAGTCGAACATTTTCTGTATCCAGAAAGGCCCGTACAGGACCTGCAACATGCGGTCGTGCATTATCCTGCTGAAATGTAGGGTCTCGCAGGGATCGAATGAAGGGTAGAGCCACGCGTCGTAACACATATGAAATGTAACGTCCACTGTTCAAAGTGCCGTCAATGCGAACAAGAGGTGACCGAGACGTGCAACCAATGGCACCCCATACCATCGCGCCAGGTGATACGCCAGTATGGCGATGACGAATACAAGCTTCCGATTTGAGTTCACCCCGATGTCGCCAAACACGGATGCCACCATCATGATGCTGTAAACAGAACCTGGATTAATCCGAAAAAATGACGTTTTGCCATTCGTGCCCCCAGGTTCGTCGTTGAGTACACCAACGCAGGCGCTCGTGTCTGTGATGCAGCGTCAAGGGTAACCGCAGCCATGGTCTCCGAGCTGGTAGTCCATGCTGCTGCAAACATCGTCGAACTGTTCGTGCAGATGGTTGTTGTCTTGCAAACGTCTCCATCTATTGACTCAGGGATAGAGACGTTGCTGCACGATCTGTTACAGCCATGCGAACAAGATGCCTCTCATCTCGACTGCTAGTGACACGAGGCCGTTAGGATCCAGCACGGCGTTCCGTATTACCCTCCTGAATCCATCGATTCCATATTCTGCTAACAGTCATTGGGTCTCGACCAGCGAGAGCAGCAGTGTCGCGATATGATAACCCGCAATCGCGATAGGCTACAGTCCGACCTTTATCAAAGTGAGAAACGTGATGCTACGCAACGCCGGTCAAGTGCTGTTGGTCTATGAGAAGTCGGTGTAGCAATTTTAATGGCCAGTAGTGTATGTAAATAGGCAGAAAATGGTGCTCCGGTCGACAACGCCTATATAAGACAACAAGTGTCTGGCACAGTTATTAGATCGGTTACTGCTGTTAGAATGGCATGTTATCAAGTTTTAAGTGAGTCTGAACATAGTGTTACAGTCGGCGCACGGTCAATGGACACAGCGTCTGCGAGGTAGCGATGAAGTGGGGATTTTCCCCGCACGACCATTACAGGAGTGTACCGTGAATGTCAGGAATCCGGTAAAACGTCATACCTCTGAGATAGCTCCGGGCGGAATGACATCCTGCAAGAACGTGACCAAAGGCGACGGACGAGAATCGTTGAAGGTGACAGAAGTGCAAACCTTCCGCAATTTGGTCCAGATTTCATTGCTGGGCCATCAAATAGTGACAGCGTGCGGACCATTCAACAATACATAATCGATGTGGGTTTTCGGACCGGAAGGTCCACCCATCACAAACCTTTACGCCTCGCCTAGGACCGTCGACACCGACATTGGACTATTGATGACTGGAAACATGTTGCCTCCTCGGGCGGGTCTCGTTTCAAATTGTATCGAGCGGATGCACGTGTACGGGTATGGAGACAAACTCATGAATCCATGGACCCTACTTGTCAGCAGAGGACTGTTTAAGCTGGTGGAGGCTGTGTAATATGTGGCGTGTGCAGTTGAATTGACATGGGACCCTTAAACGTCTAGATACGATTCTTCCAGGTGACAAGTACTTAAGTATCCTCTGTGATCACCTGCATCCATTCATGTTCGTTGTGCATTCCGATGGACTTCAGCAGTTCCAGCAGGACAATGCGACACGACATACGTCCAGAACTGCTACAGAGTGGCTCCAGGAACACTCTAATAAGCTTAAACACTTCCGCTGGCCACCAAACTCCCCAGACATGAACATTATTGATCATATTTAGGATCCTTGCAACGTGCTGTTGAGAAGAGATCTCCATCCCCTCCCACTCTCCTTTCTTCCATTATCACTACTCACTCTCTTTCAATGAGCCCGATGAACCAAGACAGACTCAGAAATATTGCAGCTGCGTCAACCTTATCAGGATGATTTCTTTACCTGTCTGATGACCATGTACAAGTGTTGTGTGTATCAGTAAGACTTCGAGACAAAATAATAATGCTGGAAGAAATTATAAATCAAGTATGTAGACTCAACGCTGCCGAAAAGGCGAACCCGGGTTCGATTCCCGGCGGGGTAAGGGATTTTCTCTGCCTCGTGATGGCTGGGTGTTGTGTGATGTCCTTAGGTTAGTTAGGTTTAAGTAGTTCTAAGTTCTAGGGGACTGATGACCATTGATGTTAAGTCCCATAGTGCTCAGAGCCATTTTTTTGAAAAGGCGAAGACTCATCCGCCATCGGGCAAAGTAATATTGAGCGTGTTTAGGGACTTCCATCATGTGGTGCTAACAGATAACATTCACAAGGCGTAAAACGTCACAGCAGCGTAGTCCCGATACCCCCTGACGAAATTACGGTACGCTGTATAGACGAAGCGTCCACGGAAACGCCCCAACTCTTCCTGGTCAGGACACAGTGACACACACTGCGTCTTACGGCTCTCAGATTTCGCCTCACACCCAGTGCTCTTCTGACACGGCACCCACTGCCTCCTGCCTCTCTTTCCTCAGCTAAGGGTGCTTCCATACTGTAGCAGAGGCGATTTTCGAAGTGGAATGTTTCCGGAACATTCAAAATACGGACTCCTGCTACAAACACGTTCTCCGCGAAGTCACCCATCCTTCGGAAATGTGTCACTTTGCATGGTGAATACGCCTCATGATCGCAGCCTGATTTTTATCGATGTGCTACTTAAAACTTTAACACTTCCCTCGTAGTGCAAACGAGAAGTGTTGTATTGATGGGTGCGACAACCACAAGTTGTTGCTGCGGCTGCGCAGCAGGTCTCGTGATATTGGCCGAAGGCGCGCAGTGTCTCCAGAGCGACCGTCATCCCGTTCATTCCTTAGTAGCTGTCAGTCTTAAAGTAATTTTGAACAGCCACTGCCCTCGAACAGAGTAGAATTATCGCCGTCTACGGTGACAGGATCTCCTCAGACTTCTATCAGTATATGAGACACAATTTAAAACATAAAACCATATTGTATGAAGGTAAGCGTACCTCTTATGTGAGATAATGAGGATGAAAGCAATACTAGCAGTAACAACGACAGAGAGTGGTTTAATGGAAGAGCACAAATCTTTCGATCAGATGCCACTTCGGCAACTTGCGTCTCCTTAACCTACCCTAGTCATAAATTCAGGGGAAGGTAACCTGTAGTTGAACTGGGAATACGAAAACCGTTGTTGACGACTGCACACGTCTTTGAAAGGTAAAGGTTAGATTGAAGGCAGACTGACAATATTCGATACCGTGACATGTCAATTTCAAGGCACGCGCTTTACCCACAGACCCAACAGGATGAAAAGTGCAACTGTGTGACTGTACCGTTACAATATGGTTCAAATGGCTCTGAGCGCTATGGGACTCAACTGCTGAGGTCATTAGTCCCCTAGAACTTAGAACTAGTTAAACCTAACTAACCTAAGGACATTACAAACATCCATGCCCGAAGCAGGATTCGAACCTGCGACCGTAGCGGTCTTGCGGTTCCAGACTGCAGCGCCTTTAACCGCACGGCCACTTCGGCCGGCACCGTTACAATACACAACAACATTTAACATGCAAACTAACTGCATATGTATGGATAAATACTGAGGTGGCAAAAACTCATGGGATATTTCATATTTTCTTGTCGGACTTCCTTTTGTCCGGCGTCGTCCAGCCACCCGATGTGGCATGGAATCAACAAATCATTGGCACTCCGCCGCAGAAATATTGAGCCATACCGCCTCTATAGCCGTCTATAATTGCGAAAGTGTTCCCCCAGCAGGATTTTGTGCACGAACTGACTCCTCGATTGCGTCCCGTGTCTGGTGATAAGGGTGGCCAAATCATTCGCTCGAATTGTCCAGGACGTTCTTCAAACCAATCGCGAAATTTGTGGCCCGATGTCATTGCGCATTGTAATTCATAAAGACTCCACCATTGTGTGGCATTGTGAAGTTCAAATGGCTCTGAGCACTATGCGACTTAACTTCTGAGGTCATCAGTCGCCTAGAACTTACAAGGGAACCTCCCCATCGCACCCCCCTCAGATTTAGTTATAAGTTGGCACAGTGGATAGGCCTTGAAAAACGGAACACAGATCAATCGAGAAAACAGGAAGAAGTTGTGTGGAACTATGAAAAAAATAAGCAAAATATACAAACTGAGTAGCCCATGCGCAAGATAGGCAACATTAAGGATAGTCTGAGCCCAGGAACGCCGTGGTCCCGTGGTTAGCGTCAGCAGCTGCGGAACAAGAGGTCTTTGGTTCAAGTCTTTCCTCGAGAGACAACTTTACATTATTTACTTTCGCAAAGTTATGATCTGTCCGTTCGTTCATTGACGTCTCTGTTCACTGTAATAAGTTTAGTGTCTGTGTTTTGCGACCGCGCCGCAAAACCGTGCGTTTAGTAGACGAAAGGACGTGCCTCTCCAATGGGAACCGAAAACATTTGATCGCAAGGTCATAGGTGAACCGATTCCTCCACAGGAAAACACGTCTGATATATTCTATACGACACTGGTGACGTCACACGACAGGAATATGTTGTCGAATGGCGAATGGGTAAAAAGATTCTTCTACCTTGTCCAATTTAGGATTTCTTGTGGATGTGATAATCATTCCCAAAAAAGTGATGAAAACATAACGGACGGACAGATAATAAAAATAAAAAATTAAATTTTTCATCAGAGGGCAGACTTGAACCAAGGACCTCAGGTTCCACAGCTGCTCACGCTAACCACGGGGCCACGGTTTTCCTGTGCTTACAGAATCCTTAATGTTGCATATCTTTCGCATGGACTACTCAGTTTGTTATTTTTTCATAGTTCCACATAACTTCTTCCCGTTTTCTCGATTGATCTGTGTTCAGTTTTTCAAGATCTATCCACTGTGCAACTTATAACTAAATCTGAGGGGCGTGCGATGGGGAGGTTCCCTTGTTAGAACTAATTAAACCTAACTAACCTAAGGACATCACACACATCCATGGCCGAGGCAGGATTCGAACTTGCGACCGAAGTGGTCGCTCGGCTCTAGACTGTAGCGCCTAGAACCGCATGGCCACTCCTGCCGGCCATTGTGAAGTCCATGAGTGGTTGCGAATGGTTTCCAAGTAGCAGAACATAAACATTTCCATTCAACGATTGATTTACTTGCACCGAGCGAGGTGGCGCAGTGGTTAGCACACTGGACTCGCATTCGGGAGGACGACGGTTCAATCCCGTCTCCGGCCATCCTGATTTAGGTTTTCCGTGATTTCCCTAAATCGCTTCAGGCAAATGCTGGGATGGTTCCTTTGAAAGGGCACGGCCGACTTCCTTCCCCATCCTTCCCTCATCCGAGCCTGCGCTCCGTCTCTAATGACCTCGTTGTCGACGGGACGTTAAACACTAATCTCCTCTCCTCCTCCATTTACTAGCACCATAGGATCCAGTCAAATCCATGTATACATAGTCCACACCATTATCGAGCCACCAACACCTTGAACAGTGGCTCATTGACAACTTCGGCCCACGGCTTCGTAGGGTATGCGCCACACTTGAACACTACCATCAGCTATTACCAAATGAAATTCGTAGACATCTGACGAGGGCACGGTTTTCTAGACGTCTAGGGTCCGACCGATACGGTCACGAGCCCAGGAGATGCTCTGCAGGCGACGTCGTGCTGTTACCAAAGCCACTCGCATCGGTCGTCGGCTGCCATAGCCCATCAACGCCAGCTTTCGCCACACTGCCCTAACTGAGCCGTAGTTGTGACCGGAAAGCGCGCCAGGCGGAGTGCTTCCGCTTCGCGTCTAGTGTTTGCGGTGGCGCTTTCGGTTTGGCGTGCTGTTTGGATCGCTACCGCCCTCTGGCGGGAGGTGGAGCAAGTGTACGGTCGCGTGATGATCGAGGGGTACGTACTGGGCGGTGACCGAGAGGGGTGGTGGCGCGAGCGGGGCCCTGCTGTTGGGGGTCGTCAACTGCTAGCCACGTGCTTTGTCAGACCTCTTGGCAGTCAGGGGTAAGTCTGCGTTACCCGCATGTACGTGGCTTATGGAGCTTAGAAGCCGTGGTTCAGGAGATCAGCGTATGGGACCGTACGTCTTCTTATCGGCCGTTGAAACCACTGGCAGCGATTGGCTCTGACGAGCATAAGGAAGTGCAACGTGTTCCCGGCGCTGTGGTGGTGTGTGAGAAGTTGAGTACTCTTTTTATGTAACAGAGTTATATATATATATATATATATATATATATATATATATATATATATATATATATAATTAGCCAATTCAATCATTAAATGATGTGGCCTCTTCGAGTCGTGGATTCAGGTAGGCTTTCAGCAGTCTTCTCCAAGTGGGACGGTCTTGGGCAGTTCTCTGCCAGGTGTTACCAGCGATCTTCTTGATGTCTTTGTCCCATCTGTCTGGTGGTCTTCCTCTAGGCCTCTGGTGCTCCCACGGACTCCACTCCAGTACTAGCTTCGTCCATCTGTTGTCTTTTCTTCTTGCGACGTGGCCAGCCCATTAACCTTCGTCACAGACCGGATGTCATCTGCCCTTTTCCTGTCCTTTCTTGTATAGCCCAGCATTGATCTCTCCATGGCTCTCTGTGCTGAGTTTCCCTTTTGTAAATGAGTTCAGTGTCCATGTCTCGCAGCCATACGTCATCACAGGAAGAATGCATTGATCAAATACTGCTTTCTTCAAATTTACTGGCATTTTTGATCTGAATACTTTTGAATTCTTCCCAAATGCTTGCCAGCCAAGCAAACCAAGGGGTTTTTCACGTTCTAGTGAAGTGTATGAGTTCCTTCACCAGTGGTTTGTTGGGGTCTTCCCACCACAGTTTTCGTTTGCCTGTCCGCGGGAATGTGGTAATTGCTTCTTGGTCGGACAGTTTCATTCACACCTTGATTGCGTGATTTAGGGTCGGTGTCGTGTGTCTCTGTGGTTCAGAGTCTGTACAGGCACCGCCCTTGCTACATCTTCTGGTTTTGGGTAACTCGAGGAGATGGTGGCTTGTAATGCAAGTTTTGGGGCTGATCTGCTGTGGCCCTGTAGACCACCAACAACTATTCCGACTATTGTGATCTGGGCCCCTTTACACGTGTCACTCTCTCACCGAGATAAGGAAAACTTTTTTTTGGAACTGCCTTTAATGTGAAGGTTTGTGTGCTGGCTTATTCACATTTATCTTGTAACAACTGACAGGTGTGATATAAGTTATTTAATTGGCAAGAGACAACTATTTTAACTGTGGTACAAACTAGCCACTTAAAGGATTTTTTTAAAATAAAGGAATTGTTCTCTTACATATCTATGGTAAGTTTAAAATATTATTATGCGAAGTTGTTAACGTCATACTTTGCTATATCCTTTACATAGAGAAAATTTGCCAGCTATTTAAAAGAGAGTTTTTTTCAAATGTTGTCTTTTACATATAAATGTCAAGTTTAAAAACTTATTATTGGGAAGTTGTTAACGTCATACCTTGCAATCTCCTTTTCATAAAGAAAATTTGTCAGCTATTGGAAATTGTTTTTGAAATTGTTTTTTTTTTTTTTAGTGCCAGACTTACAAATTTATTATTAAGAAAGTCTTTTAAAATAAAAAGGTATCTTTAGCAGTGAGTGTGATTGCACCAGTCCTCCTGGCCCCTACTTCCACGATAACGTTTTGGAAAAACATGTGTACTTGAGTTGTTGTTTGTGAGCTGCCCTAACTGATGCTTCACTAACGTCGTACGTCCCACGTAGATATCTATGGTTATGTCGCGCAGTGTTCCTTGTCTGCTAGCACTGACAACTCTACGCAAACGCCACCCCTCTCGCTCGTTGAGTGAACGTCGTCGGCCAGTGCACAGTCCATGGTGACAGGTAATGCCCGGAATCCGGTATTCTGGGCGCACCGTTGATAATGTGGTTCGCCGAATATTGAACTCCCTAACGATATCCGAAATGGAATGTCCCACGCGTCTATTTACAACTACCATTCCGCGTTCAAAATTCTCTTCCTCCCTGTCGTGAGGCCGTAATGACATCGAAAACGATTTCGCCTGAATCCCCAGGCTACAAATGATAGCTCTGTTAATGTCCTGCCTTTTTACATCTTGTGTACGCAATAATGCCACCATCTGAATGTTGTGATTTGGCAAGACAGCCAAGCCACTTGGAGGTGAAGCCGAAAGGCACGCGTTTAAGCTCACGCAGGCTGGCGTGAGGTCTGGAACAGTTAAAGGATTTGAGTATAGCAAATAAAGTACGTAGCTGTTGGAATACTTAACTTTAATCCACAATTGGTGAACATCGGTCTGACGGTACGTGCACCACAAGATAAATAGCAATTGATAATGGCGCCTTGCTAGGTCGTAGAAAATGACGTAGCTGAAGGGTATGCTAACTATCGTCTCGGCAAATGAGAGCGTAATTTGTCAGTGAACCATCGCTAGCAAAGTCGGCTGTACAACTGGGGCGAGTGCTAGGAAGTCTCTCTAGACCTGCCGTGTGGCGGCGTTCGGTCTGCAATCACTGACAGTGGCGACACGCGGGTCCGACGTATACTAACGGACCGCGGCCGATTTAAAGGCTACCACCTAGCAAGTGTGGTGTCTGGCGGTGACACCACACTGAATATGTTCATATCTGTCGCCCACGACTTTTGTCATTTCCGTGTAGATTATACGTGATACATATAAGTAAGCAATCCGTATCATTCGTAAGAGAATCTTCCAGAATTTTACAGTGACGGATAAGGCGGCGAGTTCATTTAGCAAACAGAACTATTGACGGTGATATGGTAAGACTCTTAGGGAAAAATAACCATTTATTTTTAAAACATAATATCCTGTAATTGTTCTTGGATGATCGTATTTATCGCAGTACTATTTCGTCTACAGTGATGTACGAATCTTAGCTTTAAGAGGGTATTAAGTTTAACAAATGACTTAGTTTATTAGCATTTAACTGACAAGGGTCTTACTCCATTGATGAAGATAATGGTTGGAATCAGACATGAGAAACCAAAGGTGGTGAAGAATCTGTAACTACATCGACAAATACGATACGCCTTTGATGTTGAGATCCAAGTTCACTAACGTCGTTTCACTAACGTTGTCCATCCTGTTTTTGATTCGTCTGTGAAAGTTGTATGAAAATCACTGCACAACAGAGATGCATCGGTAGGAAATAAGTGTTGCACCTTATTTGCCATCTGCTATGATCCATATTTCTAACAGTTCTTTTCCCCTTAAAGCGAATAGAGACTGGCATTCGTCCTTTCAATGGCCTTTCACTCCGAACAGCAGTCCTCACCTCATTTCATCACCAATACACCACATGTATTGCGGCCTACGCTAAATATCGAAAACGGTCTTCAGCATCCATTTGCGGTATCTGCCGTCACTATTTTTAAGATTCCCAATGGTCATCTAAGGTCCTTAACAGCGTATTGTTTCTCAGTCTTGTCTTTTTAAGTCAAACATTGGGATGGAACCTACTTCATTCACTCACTTGCTCTGTACCGATTCAGTCACTGAACTCGTGCTGCAAAGCTATAATTAGTGATATCTGGATCACTGAGGTACAAAAATAAAATTGCTATCCATTCAGCAACCACATCAGCTCCATAAAATTTATTCGCAATTGCGAATATTAACAACCACCAGCTATTAAACGGAATGACAAAATTCAAAATTTGTTCTACACCGGGACTCGAACCCGGATTTCCTGCTTTACGCGAGCGGTCGCCTTAACCGCTCTTTTTTTTTTTTTTTTTTTTTTTGATCTCCTGCTTATAGGGCAGACGCTCTATCCATCTTTTTTTTCTTTTTTTAGACGCTACCCCTTTTTTTATTTGCCTTTCGCGGGCAAGTTCTCTACCATCTTTTTATTTCTTTTATTTTTTTATCCAATGTCAGGCTTACCACCTTTGCTGACATACATGTTGTTGTACTATCGCATAAATAGTGTCTACAAAGTCCATATGTTGACAAATAGTGGCTAAGTAGAAAATTAATTAATTAAGGAAATGAATAAAACTGAAAATGCCCAAATGAAAGACATGAAGACATTGCGGATAGTACAAATACAAAAGAAACATCCTCCTGTAGCAATGAAATGAAATTCGTGTCGGGGGCGACACCTGCTCACGACCCGACGTTCGATAGAGCAACAGAGCCATCTATCGACTCGTTCTCCAGACGTTGGTGTAAGACTGGGTCGTCTTCTCGAAATTCACTAAGGGTCCGTAAGTGTGATCGATGTCTATCTCGGCTTCTTCGTCTATCTCATCTCTCACCCGTCACACCCCATCTGGCCGGCGGGTCGGTAAATGTAAGTCGCAAGTAATTAGCGAAGTCTTGCCTATATTTCTTATGCTGTTGCAGCTTCGTGTGTCCATCCAGGAGAAAATGCCAAAAATCAATCTTGTCCTTTTCCTATTTGTTATACACGTAGCCCACCACCATTCCCCGCACCCATGTCACTGCATCGGTTTTTTGGACCGGGAAATAAGATTCTTGGGGGAAAAATAGTGTGTCTGATGAAATTGTGTGAGGGGCGGAGCGTAACAGGGACGCCAATATCTGTTGTGCCAAGTGCCACACTGGAGCCGTTCCACTACATGCTAAACGATGTTCATCAGTGTCCACTGTTGCGCAGCCTAAACATAGTGGAGTGTCTGCCAAATGAATCGCGGGCCGCCGTTGATTCGTTGCGAACTTCCTATTTATCACCACATACCATGTTGAGCGTACCGACGTTGGGAGGTAAACGTTCCGTATAACGCGCCATATCTGTCGCCAGTTCTTGTCTGGGTACTTCTTTTCCAGGGTATTCCTGGGGCACCGGCGCAGTAAGAGTTGGTACACGTCTCGCGTCGTCGGTAGTCGTGTTGTTGGGAAGGAATCTCTGACATAGCTAAGCTCCAAAAAAAAAAAAAAAAAAAGACTTGAAATGTGACAGCTTCGGTGAAATATGGCCCACATCGACTGGGGGCAGCATGGAAGTGGGCGCTAGTACATCGGCCAACGCACCCGAGATATTGCGAAATTGACCGCGCCACTGTCGGAAAATCGTACTGACGAATAACGCCCGTGCCTTTTCATATACGTTCACGAGACCAAGTCCACCGTCTCCAGGTGGTAGCGTAAGCGTTGTGTATCGGATCTGAAACAGGTGTCCCACACTCACGTAGGTTCCGAAAGTTGCTTGTATCCGTGATGCCATTGTGCGCGTTAAAGGCAGGACATGCGCTACGTGAGTGAGTCTCGGTGCTAGGTATACGTTAACATAGGTCACCCTCTGAATCATATCCAACGCTCTTAATTTCTGTAACAGCACCATTGTCCGCATCAGCTTCAATATGCGTAGGTAGTTATTCGCTGCTGTCCGCTGCACATCCGTGTGGAACGTAATACCGAGGCATTTTATGGTCTTAACTAAAATGAGCGCGCCTTCCTTCCCCGGTTGTAATCCTCGACCGACATTCATGCAGCGTGATTTTTGTAGATTAAGCACGCTTCCTGCCGCCATCCCGTATCGCTGTATCCATGCCAACGCCGTACGTACTTCTTCGCCTGTCCGTGCCACCAGCATCACATCGTCAGCATAAGCGCGGCAATAAAAGGTCAGTTGTGGCAACGGTACTCCCTCCAACCGTCTTCGGAGACCATATAGACAGGGCTCCAAAGCCATTGCATACAAAAATATCGAAAGGGGGCAACCTTGACGAACTGACCTTGAAATAACAATGTAGTCAGTGCCCCGCCCATTCACCGAGACCTTTGATCGCACGCCGTGTAACAGTCGCATGATCACTAGGATGAAGGCCTGTGGGATTCCCAATCTGCCCATCACCGCATGCAAAAAGGTATGATCCACTCTGTCGAACGCATTATCGAAGTCAATAGCGACGAGTGCCCCACGCACTCGGCATGCCGCTGCTAATGCGATGATATCTCGGTAGTCACTGAGCGCCGTATGTACGTTGCTCTTACCGCCGAGGCAAGTTTGATCTATGAGGAGTCTATCAGAAAGTGAAGACCGCAGGCGAGCCCCAAGGATGCGCGCGAAAATCTTATAGTCGCAGTTCAAGAGAGTGAGTGGTCTATAATCTACTGGCTTTCTGCCACCGCGTGGTTTGGGTGTTGGGATGATGATACCCTCCGTGAATTCGGCAGGTATCTCAGTCTGCGGTAACAGGAGTTCGTTGTACATCTGAATCCACGTCCGTCCCATGAGGTATGCAAAGGCGCGGTAAAATTCAATTGGGAAGCCGTCCTGTCCTGGGGACTTGTTCAGAGCCCCCCCTGGCAATTGCGTCTGTCAGCTCGTCCTCTGTTATCGCTGTGATGAAAGTCTCTGCATCCAGTGGTGGTCCTCTATCTGGCATTTCCGAAAAGACATCGTGTAGTGTCTCGTGGTTCACTTGTACAGGTCCATATAACAGGCGGAAATATTCGGTAAACACATGCACAATATCACGCTGGTGCACAACTTGCTGGCCAGTTTCAGAGATTAGTTCCCTGATCAATGTCCTGCGTCGTCGTTGGCGTTCACGTACCACGCGGTGCATGGAGGGGGTTTCGGGAGCAACTGTGTCCGCCAATCTCGCCCGGACCATTATACCTTCCATTCTTAGTCGCGTCAGCTGTAATAACTTGGCTGTTATCCTGCGCATGGCCTTGTGCCTTACCGGCGATGGTTGCTGGGTCATCAGCTCCCTCAGGGCTGTAAAATAAAAATCAGCCGTTGTGCGGTTCCACTGCGATTTGTCCTGCCCGTATCGTATCAACGTTCTCCGTAACGTTGGTTTTGCGCATTTAATCCACCACTGGAGAACCGAGGTGTATGCTCGTTGACGGCGAACGCAGGTCTCCCAGGCCGCCTCTATCGACCGGTGACATTCAGTGTCACGTAAAAGTGCACAATTCAGTTTCCAGTGACCTTTACTCCGCCATATCTGCTGACGCGTTAGTGAAATCGTACAGACATACGCCATATGATCCGTAAAAGCCGCTGGCCAGATTTCGGCATCCAGTATCGTCGTCCGTAGAGCTCGTGTCACGTACACTCTATCAAGTCTACTCGCCGAGTGTCCCGTGACAAACGTATAACCCGGTCTGTCACCATGCTGCAGTTCCCAGGTATCCAGAAGCGCCATTTCGGTAATCAACGCACGCAGTTCCATGCATGGCACATAATGAGGTACTTGGTCCTTTTTGTCGACGGCACAATTAAAGTCGCCGCCCACTATATAGTTATCAAAGCGTCCAGCGAACAACGGTGCTATCTTTCGGTGTAAAAAGTCGCCCTTTCTCTTCGTTTTGTGGAGCCAGATGGTGCGTATAAATTGAGGAAACGAACGCCGTCGACAGTGATCGCTATGCCGCGTGCCGAGCGGAGAGACCTGACGTCCTCCACTCCTATTCCTTCCCTGGTGAGAATCGCCACACCGCATCCACTTTCATCGTGCACTGAATAATGTGCCTCGTAACCGTAGAACTCTGGCGGCGATGTGAAAGACACTTCTTGTAGGAGTACAATATCCACGTCCGCAGCGCGTAACATATCTTTCAGCATTTGAATTTTAAGCGGTGTCCGTATGCCATTAATGTTTATCGTGGCAATGCGGTACGCCTGGCTTGTGTTCATCAGTTGTAGGGCGGTGTCATTAAGCGTCCATCTGCACCCCCGGCGCTCCTCAACACACTAAGTTGGTCAACATTTCCCGACCCCTCCCGGCCTCTGGCCAGGACTGTCCTCAATCGTCGCGTTCGTATTTTCATCCTGTTCCTGTTGGTCCATTTCTTGCGCCCAGTCCCCCAGCATATTTCCGGAACTGGTCGAAGGATGGGAGGCAACGTTGTCATCGCTCTGATGTTGGACAGTTGTCATCTCCACTTCCGCCTTCCGGTCACCAGAAGGAGAGTTCAAGTTATCGTCGCTGTGTAGTTCCTGCATCGTCATCTCGGTATCTGTTGAATCCACTGGTCTCAGGTCGATACTGTCGTTGTCGTCCACTGTCCCCTCGGGACTATGGCTATCGTCAGCAGAAGTCAGTCGACGCTTCTTTCTTCTCTTCGGCGAACGCTGTTTCCGTTGCCTTGCTTCCGCATCGGCTGTTTGGGTTGCGTATCCTCCGTCTTGGGCCTGGCCTATCACGCTCTCGGTGGAAGCACTGGCAGCCACCACGGATGAGCCTGGAGCGGCCGTCAGCTGCATCTCCTGTGTGGTGTCCTGTGTCTGCTGTGGTGGAACCGGTGGTCGGAGTTCCAGTCCGTTGGTGTCCATGTTCTCTATAGGGGGCAGCTGCTGGTGCCCATCGGAAGTCTCCCTCACGTCGCCTCTCAGGGCTTCCACAAAGGTCAACGGCAAGCAGTCGTCGGTTGTGGCGCCTGAACGTCATCCCGTGGAGTTTGCACTAAACGACGCTGGAGGCATTCCGAGCGGACGTGACCTTCTTTCCCGCACCCCGAGCAAGTGCGAGGTTGCCCATCATAGATTATAATCGCTCGACAACCTCCTATGTACAAATAAGAGGGGACGTGCTTGCGCAGTTCTTTCCGTATTTGTCTCACCCCATTTAAAACGGGGTACGTGGTAAAACTCGTCCATTTTTCGGCCACATGGGATAGAACTGTACCGTATGGTCGAAAGGCGTCGGTAACAAGTTCAGACGGGACCTCAAACGGAAGTTCGAAGACTCGTATAGTGCGGATCCCCATTCCCGCGTGATCGACTGTAACCGCACCAACATTCCCGTCGGCATGACAGAAACGATACCCGTTCGGTGATCGTTGTAGAAGTCTTTCGCAAGCAGCCTCGTCAAGAAGCTTGACATAGACGACGCTTGAAACGAGTGATAAATTGATTCCCACGATTTCCTGTGGATCGATTTTTACCTCTTCTCTGAAGAAACGTTCAATCTCGTGTGCCTTTGGTCGTGTATAGTCGTTCGCAAAACTGAACTTCAAGGTCGTTTTTCTGTACGAGTGTGCCATCTCGTTCTAGACTCACAACACCGCACACGCGAAGCTGCTCCGGCGTAAACAAACAGGCGCGCGCACCACAGCGCGGCCGGCAGGCAACACGGTCCGCACTGTGTCACTGCCGAAGGCAGACTTTCGGCTGTTCATGCACGACAGGCAGCTAGACCCAAACTTCCATATACCGTCGTTCCTGCATCAAAACCTGAACTCGTACAGGCATTACGTAATTCCTGTACAGGGGAGGACATTTTAATTGAAAGTCGCTGCCCGGTATCGACAGATAAATACGATATTACAGTGCCTGTGTTGTTAAGAAGAGCGATGAAATGTTCTTCCGGAGATGCACCGTACATCAGTTCCCCATCATCTTCTTTTTCTACTACTACTACCACTACTACTACTACTGAGTGCCGGAATAGCGAGATACATGAAGTATGCGTATCCTTCCGTGTTCGTTGTCACAGCCAGTAAAATTCTTTTGGGTCTGTGACTACAGTGTAAATGTGTGAAACTTCCGGGAATTTCTTCTGCTTACAAAGGAAAAACTCTGAGGAAGGCAACTTGCAATAGTGGCTGCAACGTCAGAAATTTTACACACTGACAATGCGGTGACAGCCCCAGAAGAATTTTATTGACTGGAAGATACATGACATTGTGCTACTGCCCAAGCCGATTAGAAGCTTTATGAGGAAGTAGAGCATGAACAACAGTGGAAGAGGATGTCTAACAGGCGACTATTTCAGTTTGCAAACAGTCACCACAAAAACAGAACGTATGTCGTAGCAAAACTTGTGTATTCCAACCTCCCTGAGACACTATCATAAGAGGGAAAACGGACTTGCTTGCACTAAGTGCTCAATTAGACACGATACCAAATGTTCAGAGCACCAAGGGTCCTTGCTGTCGGTAGTGGCGTTCACTGTGATACAGATGTTTGTAGCAAAACATTTCGTGAATGGGAAATACCGGAATCTACAGCGTGGTGACCTCCTGCGAGAAAATATGTAGTCAGGCTACGGTTATTTTAGTGTACCGAAGTCTAACTTCTGACCTACGAATCAACTTGCATAGGAAAACATTATGAGCGGCTACTTAACAAACATCGTCCTGTACAGTACAGCAGCGATCCTAAGTGGCGTGGATTCGACAAGTCATTGGTGTATTTCCAGAAGTAGGTAGCACCAGATGTCTGAGCACAGTTCACGCGTTTCCTCTAAATTGTCGGCCGGTGGTTTGGGGATGTGAAGCTGGCAAACATTTAGGCTCCCAGATGTGTTCTGTCGGCTTGAGATCAGCCAGGACGTCAACGTGAGTTCTCTACCATGCCCCTCAAACTACTGCAGCACGATTCTGGCCTTGTGACACGGACAGGTATTCTGCTGCGAGGGGCCATCGCTGACGCTGAAGGCATCAAGCATACAGTGATGCAAGTGATCCGCCATAATGTTCACATCGTGCACAGGTGCCATGGTACCTTCCATTACTGTCGCACGTCCAGTGAAAAGTCCAGATGAATGCCCCCCTCCCACTCCTCAAGGTATAAAACTTCTCCCACCGGCCTGTATCCGTGGTAAGGCCTGTGTGGGTGCCCATCTATACGCGAGAGTCGACCTCGTGTAACAAGAAACGTGAGTCATCCGACCACACCACACGTTTCTGTCGCGGAGCCCATTGCAAACGTAACTGACGACGTCAAGGTGTCAGCACGGGAGCAAGTAGGTATCGTCCGTAGCGTGGGAACAAGCAAGCACCGTCTATCGCGTAGCCCCACGTTCGATAACTTGCGCCGAACGCTGTGCTACGAAACACTTGTGCCTGTACCAGCGCTGTTCACATTCCGTCAGATCCGCCTGTCCTGCTTTACCCGAGGGGGCGTGTCTCTGATCCCCACATTCTGTGGTGAGGCGTGAACGACCAACAACCCGTCGCAAACTCGTGGTTTTGCCGCCTGTCAACCACATTCCACAGGTGCTCACGACAGTGGCACGCTAACGCCGTTTCCGGGATGCTTGCTCTCTGGATTCGCACCGTAACAGTCCGCCCCTTGCCAAAGCTCTTACGTCAGTGGATTTGTCCATTTGTTCCCCGTATCGCCTGTTTCCACTTGCATACATTCCTTACCACGTGAGATGCCCGCAGCGCCACCAGGAGGCGAATAGCCACGCGTTGGTCCACGGCCGTAACGATTTTGCTCAAAGGTGTACGTTAAAGAAGGCAAGCTCTATGACGATCTATTACAGCACTAGAGCGTCTCTGCGTACACAGAGGCAATTGGCATACGCGATGAAATTAATTTTAAATGAAACGATCCTTTCAGGAAGGAACGTATCGAGTAATATCGTTCTAAAAAGTCCGCGGTCGCATTCGAGAAGACACTATTAACATGACGCGATAGATCGAGAGACATAAAACTGGAGAACGTAGCACGGATAGTTCAGTAATCACAATGTTATTCTGAGGCTTTCAAATTTATGCAGCTAAGGATTTCTCGTAACGCGCATTATCGTTGATGAACATTTGGTGTAAACACCAACAAAGTCTCCAGTCCAGGGAGAGGTACAGTGTCTTGAAGGAAGCAAGGAAAATTAGCGAGCCGGCCGCGGTGGCCGAGCGGTTCTAGGCGCATTA
Source organism: Schistocerca americana (assembly GCF_021461395.2). Lineage (NCBI taxonomy): Eukaryota > Metazoa > Arthropoda > Insecta > Orthoptera > Acrididae > Schistocerca > Schistocerca americana. Next base: position 70,463,817 of record NC_060122.1, on the reverse strand, counting down.
GTCCGCAACAGCGAGACTGCTACGGTCGCAGGTTCGAATCATGCCTTGGGCATGGATGTGTGTGGCGTCCTTAGGTTATTTAGGTTTAAGGAGCTCTAAGTTTTAGGGAACTCATGACCTCAGATTTTAAGTCCCATAGTACTCAGAGCCATTTGAAAATTAGCGGTTAACTTCCGGCTCAGGACGAGCTCATTGGAGACGGAGCAGGGGAAGGGAAATCGGACGTGTCTTTTCAAAGGAAGCGACCCCGTATTTAACGCATTTTAGTGAAACCATGCACCATAGTCTTCCCGAATGCCAGTCCAATCTCTCGACCACTCCGCCATCTCTCTCCGACAGTATCTGTACCTAGATCTTATGCATCTACTGTCATGACAGCATACCGACTACATCATAAAACTAGGTCTTCTAAAATAAATGGAAGAACAAACGAAACTGAGCGATCAGGCCCAGGGGACAACCGCCGTGAAAGCCTCAGTCAATAGCGTCATTTGGGTGCGATATAGCAGGGTATTGTGCCCACACGAGGCAAGCAGGAAGTAAATGGGCCGTTGGCGCAGCACTCTCTGAATCACTCTAAACTTCAATATTAGAGCTGCCGTTTACTTCTCAATCACGTAGTTATTGAATTGGCACCAAAAGACTGATTGCAGCCAGTTCCAGTCATCTCTTCAAGAAAAAAAAAATCCTGAAAACTGAGTCTAGTTTCTCCACATGGCAGTCAATCCGCAAGGATACGGAGATGAAGCATTAAACACAATGCTCGAAAAAATGTCAAAGATAACAACACAGATAGAAAAGAGTAATTGGGGGTTTTTACTTATGCTAAAGAATTTCACCGACACGAATGTGATTGAACAGATTTAAACGTGTCTAGATACTGTCGCGTCAACGAAATAATTAGTTGAGAATAGGATAATTCCAACTTTCTAAAATCTACTACAGCGAAAACCCTTGTAAACCATTTTGAGTCAAAGAGATTGCTTCAGTGATGAGAAGATATAAAACATCGAGGACAAATCATTGCTTTCGGGTAATGTGTCCGCTACTGCACGCCGGTCAAATGGGTATCGAAAACCCGACAAAGAATAAAATCCAGACAGACCTTCTTTCATCTAAAATTCTTGGTGGGACTTCTGTAACAGCTACGACTGCCATGTGGTTTTTCATTGTCTCTTAAGCCCGCAACGAAAGAGAATGTGATTCTTAACGTCGAAGAAATCATTTTAGAGGAACATTCATTGTAGGACCCGTTCGGATGTCTGTATTAGGACACCGCTTCTGGAATTCGAGGAGGCGTGTCAACCCTCGATCGAATCAGCCCAACAGATAAATATGGGGTCTGGTGAGTCGCCTAGGTTGTATTTAGTTTCTAAATGGCTCCCCACACCCGAACAGGTGGAAACCAGTCTAGTACCCATATCTCACCTCACTTACAAGATTCACAAACGTTTAGCAAACGTTCGCACACTGTCACATGGGATAGCACTAAATTCATGCAGCTAGGGTACACAAATTCCGTCTGATGGGGGAGGAGGGGGGGGGTGAGGAGCGGGGAAGACGTGACAGCGGTACTGGTATCCAGCCAAATCCCAAAATTAACATGCAGGCTCCATCAAGATACGGGACAAATGCCCAGAAATAACAAAATGTGTGCATCTGTCTTAAGGTGAATCGGAATGTTTTGGAGAAAATTTACTTATTTTTCGAGTCCAGGACATAAAATAATTACTGAAATTAGTAAGTACTGATTCACGTAACAAATTTGCAAAACTAAATTTGTACAGTAGTATTTATGACGCAGATTCAATAATATATACAAACAAGCAGCAGATAAACAAGCAGCAAAATGACTATATTTTTTGACGGGCCCAGTATTCGGCAGTAATCTCAGCAGTTTCGCTGGCTGCAGCAAGATCACAGATAGTGCATGCAGCCAGTAGGTTCCCGCAGACTAGCAGATGTTGTTCGTCCTGTACGTCACCACACTGACAAGTTTCCTTCTCTTTGCGGAAGCCCCACTTCCTGAGGTTGGCTTTGCACCTTGACACCCCAGCTCGCAGTCTGTTCAAAATCTTCCAGATGACGTATGACAGGTGTGAACCTTCGGCTATTTCATCCTTGACCGTTATGTGATTGTCTTCAGCTAGGCAGTCTCGCCAGAGCTCCTCTTTACGAGTTCTGAGAGATGAACGAATTGCCATAGTTTTCTGTAGGTAGCTTTTTCTTGACCTCAGTCTTGGCTGTTGAGGGTCATGTCCGAACAAAGGATGTCTAGGGTCGATTTCTTGTTATTTCTTCTCCACTTCTGTTGCAGCTTGCCTTCGAATGCTATACCCATAATTTGGTACAGCTTATTGACAGGAGTAGGTCGTAAGCAGCCTGTAACAATGCGTCCTGTCTCGTTCAGGACTGTATCTACATGTTTAGCATGTGCAGATTCAAAAATGGTTCAATGGCTCTGAGCACTATGGGACTTAACTTCTAAGGTCATCAGTCGCCTAGAACTTAGAACTAATTGAACCTAACTAACCTAAGGACATCACACACATCCATCCCCGAGGCAGGATTTGAACCTGCGACCGTAGCGGTCGCGCGGTTCCAGACTGTAGCGCCTAGAACCGCTCGGCCACTTCGGCCAGCCGTCAAGTAATGCTTTAACAGCCAGTGACAGATGTAAATTATCAAGCACTCCTGTGGCAAAGCACTGTAGAAAGTTAAATAAATCTTTTTATCATTTATGCAATAAAATGAACTACAGTCATGCTCATAAATTAAGGATATTGCTGATACATGGTAAAACAACGCTCGGGTGCGAGGTTTGCAGGTTTAAATCACCTCGGGGTATGCATTTGACACGCGTTCGTTGCAGGGTGGCGCTGGCAGCAGTCCACTTACACAGAGGTGTGTTGGTGCATGGCAGAGTTCGGTGCAGCGAGTAAGTGTGCAGACGTTTTCAGACATGCTAATGATGACTATGTGTTGAAAATGGCTCAAAGAACACATATTGATGACGTTTGAGGGGCAGAATACTAGGGCGACTGGAGGCTGGTTAACCACAGCAGGTCCTAGCACGGGCCCTCCGTGTGATCTCAAGATTATGGTAACGATTCCAGCAGACAGTAAACGTGTCCAGACGCTACAGTACGGGACGTCCACAGTATACAGTGCCACAAGAAGTCCCATATCTCACCATCAGTGCCCGCAGGCGGCCACGGAGTACTGCAGGTAGCCTTGCTCGGGACCTTACCGCAGCCACTGGAATAGTTGTCTCCAGACACACAGTCTACAGACGACTGAACAGACATGGTTTATTCGCCTAGTGACATGCAAAGTGCATTTCACTGACCCCTGGTCACAGGAGAGCCCGTAAAGCCTGGTGTCAAAAACACAGTACGTGGTCACTGGAACAGTGGTCCCAGGTTATGTTCATGGACGAGTCCAGGTATATTTCCAGAATGATATTTTCACTCTGCAGCGGAGTGTGCGCTGATATGAAACTTCCTGGCAGATTAAAACTGTGTGCCCGACCGAGACTCGAACTCGGGATCTTTGCCTTTCGCGGGGGGGGGGGGGGGGGGGTCTGTAAAGTTTGGAAGGTAGGAGACGAGATACTGGCAGCAGTAAAGCTGTGAGGACCGGGCGTGAGTCGTGCTTCGGTAGCTCAGACGGTAGAGCACTTGCCCGCGAAAGGCAAAGGTCCCGAGTTCGAGTCTCGGTCGGGCACCCAGCTTTAATCTGCCAGGAAGTTTCATATCAGCGCACACTCCGCTGCAGAGTGAAAATCTCATTCTGGAAACATCCCCCAGGCTGTGGCTAAACCATGTCTCCGCAGTATCCTTTCTTTCAGGAGTGCCAGTTCTGCAGTTTCGCAGGAGAGCTTCTGTAAAGTTCGGAAGGTAGGAGACTAGATACTGGCAGAAGCAAAGCTGTGAGGACCGGGCGTGAGTCGTGCTTCGGTAGCTCAGATGGTAGAGCACTTGCCCGCGAAAGGCAAAGGTCCCGAGTTCGAGTCTCGGTCGGGCACACAGTTTTAATCTGCCAGGAAGTTTCAGTCCAGGTATAGTCTGAACAGTGATTCGCGCCGGGTTTTCATCTGGCGTGAACCAGGAACCAGATACCAACTCCTTAGTGTCCTTGAAAGGGACCTGTATGAACGTGCCGGCCGAAGTGGCCGAGCGGTTCTAGGCGCTATAGCCTGGAACCGCGCTATCGCTACGGTCGCAGGTTCGAATCCTGCCTCGGGCATGGATGTTTGTGATGTCCTTAGGTTAGTTAGCTTTAAGTAGTTCTAAGTTCTAGGGGACTGATGTCCTCAGAAGTTAAGTCCTATAGTGCTCAGAGCCATTTCAACCATTTGTATGAACGTCGTGGTTTGATGGTGTGGGGTGGGATTATGATTGGTGCACGTACACCCCTGCATGTCTTTGACGGAGGAACTGTAACAGGTCAGATGTATCAGGATTCCATTTTGCACCAGTATGTCCGCCTTTTCAGGGCTGCAGTGGATCCCACCTACCTCCTGATGGAGGATAACGCACGGCCCCACCGAGCTGCCATCTTGGAGGAGTACCTTGAAACAAAAGATATCCAGACCTAAATTCCATCGAACATATCTGGGATGCTCTTGGTCGACGTATCGCTGCACGTCTTCAAACTCCTACGACACTTTAGGAACTCCGACAGGCACTGGTGCATGAATGGGAGGCTATACCCCAGCAATTGTTCGACGACCTGATCCAGAATATGCCAATCCGTTGTGTGGCCTGTGTACGTGTACATGGTGATCATATACCATATAGATGTCGGGGTGCTTGTGCAGGAAACAGTGGCGTTTTGTAGCACATGTATTTCGGGACGGTTTTCTCAACTTCTCACCAATACCGTGATCTTACAGATCTGTGTCGTGTGTGTTTCTTATGTGCCTATGCTATTAGCGCCAGTTTTGTGTAGTGCCACGTTGTGTGACACCACATTCTGCAATTATTCTTAATTTATGAGCATGAGTTTAGTATGTCATATGTTGTATGCCCAGCGGGTCATCTCCAGGGCAATAAAAGAACTCACAGTTGTGCCTAGACGATAGCAGTTTCGTCTGGTCGGAAAACATTATATAGGACAACTTAAATGAACATAGCGATTACAAACGGCTATAACTATTTAACGTATAGTGATAAACAGACAATAATTACGAAGAATGTATAACAAGGCACGAAATTTCCATTGTTATGCAAGGGGAGGGGGTGCTGGCCGAATCGAAAATCGGTGCATGCGAGGTGCTGCTAAAAGTGAAGAGAAAAGTTTCTTGTCAAAAGCTAAAATGGGAGATCCAATTGAAATGGCATTCTGTGTGGCAGAATATATCAACTATCATGCTCCCACAGTGCGAGAATATTTCACCACCAATAGAATCAAATATCTCGAATCATCCACCAACAGCTAATCTGTTGTGTGGCGACGCATCACAAAAATTGCAAGACCCATTTTTCTGCAAGTGTTGCAACAAACACTTATCTGGGCATGACTGAGCAATAGCTGATGTCACAGCTTGAAACGTCTTCTGATTATTATTTCAGCAAGAAGGAGCTGCCCCAATCTCCCGTTACCCTCTCCCATCCACATTTTGATGTGGCAGTTCGCACATTTCAAATTTAACATCTCGCAACTGTTGAATCGATCATACTGGGTAGGAAGACGCTGTGATTTCATCTTGGCCACCTTCACATACGGACCAGATACACATGGATTTCTTTTTATGAAGTTGCATGAAGATTAGTATCTGCATCCTTCGTCAAGAATAATTTGAGAACTCAAAATACGTGTCAGTCACTCCACATACGCTTTACAGTGTATTTCTTGAAATGGATTATCGCTCAGATATTATGAGTGTAGCCAAGAGAGTTCATACAGACCATCTGTCAAGTATTTTTGTAACTGAACTCTCTTTAATGTAATCTGTTATTCTTATCTGTTTATTATTACGCATTAAATAGTTACAGCCGCGTGTAATAGCTATATTCATTTCCAGTTGCCCAATATAGATGCATATTTACATTGTTTCGCTAATTCCTATACAGCCCTGAAGACGAAGCACACGATCTAAGACAGAAGTAATGACAAAATCATACTCTTATGTGCTCAATCTATTTAAATTCAGGACCACCCATCGAAGCCCGGCATGGTGGGAAGAAAACAGAACACACACACTCGCTAGTACGTCTGTATAGCCAGTGTAGTGGGACGAAATTGAAGCGTCACCCATCCACCAGTTTGCAGGTGAATATAAGTTTAATTTAGTTTTGTTTATGTATTTTTGTAATATTTGTAATGGTTGTGAATTGTCTAAAGTTTTTGTATTTTTTTTATGTTTCATGTACGGTGAGGGCGGCGCAACGAACGGAGACAGCATCTTCGCTGCCGGGACCAGAGGGAAAATTGCTGGCCACTATACGTCGCGGGTCGACAGCCAAAGAGCAACAGAAGATCCTGAAACCGAGTTGTTGCGTCGTGCTTCTAAAAATCAAATAAATGAGAAATTGTAATGTTTTGTAGAACAATGATATCATAGGAAGTTTAATCTTATTGAAAATGTTAGTTTTGTCTCGTCAAGGCTCAGGTTCACGTCTGTATGTAGGAAGATAATAAACTAGTGGATGCTACTAAAGTTGAAATACGTGTTCCGAGGATTTATTTATGAAGAATTATGTGAATGAATTAATAATATATTTGACAAGATTATTGAATTTTGACAGCGTTCATCGCGACTTTGAATCTCAAAAAGTTTATTCAATGTGGTTCTAATATCGATTAAATCAGATAACGTGTATCAATATAATTTCTGAGGAGAAACAAACGACATCTAAAATTGAAAAAGTTTACGCAAACCAATTGGCCCGAGTGACGTAATTCTGTGCATACGACTCAAATGATGTTTTACAGTTTCGTTCAGGAACCATTCTGAGACAATTTAAAAAGAATATAAATAATTTTGAAGTGGGTTGTAACTGACGTAGGTGATGAAGTCTACACACGGTCAAATGTCGAAAGAAAATCATTTATAAGAAACTTACGTCGTTACACTACGCCAGCTGACCCCTGTTGACTTAATGCCACGTTCTCTCTCTCTCTCTCTCTCTCTCTCTCTCTCTCTCTCTCTCCCTATTTCATGACGGGGCACTTTCGAAAGCACTTCCGTCTCCATGTAATTACATCCTACATGATCCTTGGAAGGCACACGCAATGTAGGAACAAAGAGCTGGGCCCTCTTTCGTTTACGTTTCGTTTAAGCCCAAGGATAGTACTAATAATGCATTCTTGTTAACGAGGATGAATTTCAACTCTTTCCCAAAACGAATGGCTCAACACACCCCACGAGGGAGCCGACACAGTGACAAGGCAGTGTTACGTAACGCAGGAGAGTGGTATTAATGTCGGGGCGAAATTTTCGCAGCAGGGAGGCGGGCATGCAAAACACGGGACGGGTCGTTATATGTAGAAACACAAGAATGCAAAGCAGGCTCTTTGATGTTGGCGCGCCTCTCGCGAAAATTCACGGTCAAAGGGCCGAGGCAAAGAGAATGCGAAGGAAGAGGTGTCAGCTGGAGCCGACTTGACGCCGCTCTTTTGTCTGTTCCTGTGATAACTGCTAATTCTCTCTGCCCCCCTTGCAGTGAGAAGGATCATAAAATGCCTCACTCGTGAAACAAAAAGTATCTAGATTAGTGGCTTCGTTGATTAAATTATGATCGACGTACACATGGTGAACCAGAACGGCACGGACCAACTTTCAGAGGTGATAGTGTGCACCAAAACAAGAAAAATGTCTAGTGTATAACGATTCTAAAATTCTAAAAAACGTAGGGCTACCTTAAGAATTATGAGCGCTTGTTGATCTTCGCTACTGAGAGACACATCGCTTCTACTGACTGTGGACTATGGACTAAAACAGGAAAAGAATGTCCAGTAAACATGGGCTCTGCAGTTTATACCTTAAGAGCTATGAGCACTTGTTCATCTTCGCTAAAGGCAAATACGTCTGTTCTACTGACCAACTGTTCATAACTCATAAGGTATGTTTTCTAAAGTCCACGTTTCTTCGACATTTATTATTGTTTTGGTGGTAGCAGCGCGAAAGTTTGTCGAGAACTCTGGTTCATCCTGCATAATTTCGGTCTTTCAGTTCTCACTGCCTACTGATGGTAGTCACGTTCTGTGCTAGCGTAAGCTATCGCCAGCACACTGTTCGGAAATGATGAGGCACGAAGATCGATAGTAGGAGCTTGATCAAACTCGCCTATCATGGGAAAGGCCGGAGACACAACCGTAAGCAACACGCCGCCAACACCCTCTCGACAGCAAGTGTTTGGGCCGCCACCGATGACGTGAGGGCCTCACTAACTCACACTCCAGTTGGCGTCTGTCAGCATCTTCGCAGAGCACGCTCAGTTCACATCACGGCCTATGGCAACGCATAGCGACCAGATTTCTGACTGTAGGATGATTACCGATAATGTCTGCAAGAGGACTATTACTGGTGGGCTTGCACCACAAAACGTGGACTCCATTCCAGTGAAGTACAACTCTCCAGTTCATGTAACTGACGTGTCGTGTCACCGCCAGACACCACACTTGCTAGGTGGTAGCCTTTAAATCGGCTGCGATCCGTTAGTATACGTCGGACCCGCGTGTCGCCACTATCAGTGATTGCAGATCGAGCGCCGCAACACGGAAGGTCTAGTCTAGAGACTCCCTAGCAATCGCCCCAGTTATACAGCCGACATTGCTAGCGATGGTTCACTGTCTACATACGCTCTCATTTGCAGAGACGACAGTTTAGCATAGCCTTCAGCTACGTCATTTGCTACGACCTAGCAAGGCGCCGTATTCAGTTACGATAAGTACTATCTTCAAGAATGTCTTCTGAACAGATAATATTGTGACTCGTGTACCGTCAAGAGCGACGTTCATCATTAATGGATTAAAGTCAAGTATCAAACTAATTATGTCCGCCTTCTGAATTCTAACTCCTTGTCATGTTCCAGACCTCACGTCTCTATAGTTCTTCCCTCCTCACGCCAGCCTGCGTGCGCTAAAATGCGTGCACTTCGGCCTCCACTCGTAACACGGTGTTGGCTCTTCTGCTAACACAAAATGAAGAACAGTATTAATTCACGTATGCCTTTGTGTTATAGAAAGATGACTCCGACCACCCATATCAAAATCCTTTCCTGTGCTTCGTTACGGTACGACACTCTGCGCATTAAGTCAGTGTTTATGCACACTGCCGGTACAAAAACTAATTTTATAATAATATGCTCAGAACTACCTGTAACGCCTTGCTTACATGTTGCAGTTATGATACGATAGTGAGAAACCATTAAGTTACTATTTCGCAGTAAAAAGACTGCTCTAGCATAGTGTAACATATGTAACACACACTGAGGTGACGAAGGTCGTGGGATACCTCCTGCTATCGTGTCAGACCTCCCTTCGCCATTACAGTGCAGCAGCTCGACGTGGCATGGACTCAACAAGTCGTTGGGAGTCCCCTGCAGAAATATTGATCCATGCTACTTCTATAGACGTCCACAGTTGTGAAAGTGGTGCCGTTGAAGGGTTCTGTGCGCGAACTAACCTCTCCATTAAGTTCCATACATGTTCGACAGGATTCACGTAAGGCCATCTGCGTTGCCTAGTCATTCACTCGAATTGTCCAGTGATGTGTTGGCAGAAGAGACAACACCGTATTGCTAGAGGAGGCCGAAATGCACGCGTTTAAGCTCACGCAGGCTGGCGTGAGGTCTGGAACAGTTAAAGGAGTTGAGTCTAAAAAATTAAGTACGTAGTTGCTTGAATACTTAACTTTAATCCATAATTGGAGAACATCGCTCTTGTTGATACATTCATAACAATCTCAATATAAACTAGTAATGGCGCCTTGCTAGGTCGTAGCAAATGACGTAGCTGAAGGCTATGCTAACTATCGTCTCGGCAAATGAGAGCGTATTTGTCAGTGTAGCATCGCTAGCAAAGTCGGCTGTACAACTGGGGCGAGTGCTAGGACGTCTCTCTAGACCTGCCGTGTGGTGGCGCTCGGTCTGCAATCACTGACAGTGGCAACACGCGGGTCCGACGTATACTAATGGACCGCGGCCGATTTAAAGGCTACCACCTAGCAAGTGTGGTGTCTGGCGGTGTCACCACATCCAGAGCGTTCTTCAAAGGAATCGCGAACAGTTGTGGCCAGTGAAATGCTCCATTGTCATCCATAAAAATTCGACCGTTGTTTGGGAACATGTAGCCGATGAATGGCGACAAATCGTGCCCAAGTAGCCGAACATTGACATTTTCAGTCAGTGATCGACTCAGTTGGACCAGAACACCAAGACAAGACAAGACAAGACATTTCATGTAAATACAGCCCACATCGTTGTAGAGCCATTACCAACTCGGACACGTCCTCGTAGACAACTTGCGTCTATGGCTTCGAGGGGCCCGCGCCATAGTCGAATGCTACCATTAGCTCTTAGCAGCTGAAAGCACGAGTCATCCGACCAGACCACCGTTTCCCAGTCGTCCAGCATCCACCGATGTGGTCACGGGTCCAGGAGAGGCTCTGCAAGGTGATGTAGTGCAGTTAGCAACGACACTCATCTGCTACCACAATCCATTAACGCCAAATTTCTCCGCACTGTCCTATCGGACGTATGTGTGAAATTTAGTATTCTCGGTATGCTCTTGATACTGTGGGTCTCGGAATAATGAATTCCCTTCTATATCCGAAATGGAATATTTCATGCGTCCAGGTCCAACTATCATTTCGCGTTGAAAGTGTGTTAATTCTAGTCGTGCAGTCGCAACCACGCTGGAAATCGTTTCACATGAATCATCTGAGCACAAATGACAGTCCGCTAATGCACTGTCCTTTTATACCTTGTGTGCGCCATAATACTACCACCACCTATATACACTACTGGCCATTAAAATTGTTACACCACGAAGATGACGTGCTACAGACGCCAAATTTAACCGACAGGAAGAAGATGCTGTCATATGCAAATGATTAGCTTTTCAGGGCATTCACACAAGGTTGGCGCCGGTGGTGCCACCTACAACGAGCTGACATGAGGAAAGTTTACAACCGATTTCTCATACACAAACAGCAGTTCACCGGCGCTGCCTGGTGAAACGTTGTTTTGATGCCTCGTGCAAGAGGAGAAATGCATACGATCACGTTTCCGATTTTGATAGAGGTCGGATTGTAGCCTATCACGATTGCGGTTTATCGTATCACGACATTGCTGCTCGCGTTGGTCGAGATCCAATGGCTGTTAGCAGAATATGGAATCGGTGAGTTCAGGAGGGTAATACGGAACGCCGTGCTGGATCCCAACGGCCTCGTATCACTACCAGTCGAGATGACAGGCATCTTATCCGCATGGCTGTAACGGATCGTGCAGCCACGTCTCGATCCCTGAGTCAACAGATGGAGAAGTTTGCAAGACAACAACCATCTGCGCGAACAGTTGGACGACGTTTGCAGCACCATAGACTACCAGCTCGGAGACCACGGCTGCGGTTACCCTTGACGCTGCATCACAGACAGGAGTGCCTGCGCTGGTGTACTCAACGACGAACCTGGGTGCAAGAATGGCAAAACGTCATTTTTTCGGATGAACTCAGGTTCTGTTTACATGATGGTTGCATCCATGTTTGGCGACATCGAGGTGAACGCACATTGGAAGCGTGTATTCGTCATCGCCATACTGGCGTATCACCCGGCGTGATGGTATGGGGTGCCATTGGTTACACGTCTCGGTCACCTCTTGTTCGCATTGACGGCACTTTGAACAGTGGACGTTACATTTCAGATGTGTTACGACCCGTGGCTCTACCCTTCATTCGATTACTGCGAAACCCTATATTTCAGCAGGATAACGCACGACCGCATGTTACAGGTCCTGCACGGGCCTTTCTGGACACAGAAAATGTTCGACTGCTGCCCTGGCCAGCACATTCTCCAGATCTCTCACCAATTGAAAACGTCTGGTCAATGGTGGCCGAGTAACTGGCTCGTCACAGTACACCAGTCACTACTCACGATGAACTGTGGTATCGTGTTGAAGATGCATGGGCAGCTGTAGCTGCACACGCCACCCAAGCTCTGTTTGACTCAATGCCCAGGCGTATCAAGGCCGTTGTGCATATCGCTATCCCGTGACTTTTGTCACCTGAGTGCATACTACCTGATAAAAATTACTGGACATCCCTATGTAATGCGTTGCCTAATATATGTCAGGAGTGGCCGACCCGCCTGACAGGGGAAGTATTGTGTTGTCAGGGCAGAAGCAGTCAGAAGAGGACAAAGACTTCAGACGGGGACCACTTCTGAGGCTGCCTAATTCGACACTTTTGTTGATGTGACTGTGGATTGGAAAAGTGAATGCAGAACCACATTTAAACTGAGATCGTACAGGCCTCATGTACTGACTAACAATGACCACCGAACATTGCGCAGGGTGGGTCTAATAAATCGTATGAAAAATCACTCGTCAGTTTCAAAGTGCTACCAGCAGTCTAGGTAGCACAATGACTGTGCGTATGGAATCTAAAAGAACGGAGCACACTAGGGTATTTGACTGTTTTCTGGAAACTGTCTTAAATAATTATTTCATTTTATGTCCCTGTTGTTCTTTTTTCCTCTTGAATTTCTGAACTCTTTTATAGAAACTGAAATGAAATTCAAATAATTTGAACGCCCTCTAAAACGCTCCATTCGAGTCATGTGACGTCTGTGACGTCACTGGCTAGCTCGGCCTCCGACTGTCATAACGCTAATACACAGTGATGTCTTCTTTTGGATTTTACGTTTCGGAAAAGGGGTTACTGTACAAATAAATCTACAGAAAACGGCTGTAAATTTGTTTTTGAGTGTTCCAGAGAATGAGAATGTGTGAAAAATGTGGTTGCACAGTGCCGGCAAATTACCGCCATGTCGACGCACAAGTACACTAACTTAATGAAAGCTGTGTTGCACTGTGAATTTAACATTAACTTGTGTTCGCAGTATGGTATCCCACTGTTAAAACTAAGGATAGCGTCATTCACCGAAACTACACTCCTGGCAAAAATTGTCGTTTTACGAAACTACACCTTAGTTATTTTGTAACTCGGTTCGTAGAGTGGTAAACCGTCGAATTTTATAAGACGTTGACCACAGAACTTTATTTGTAAAACGATTCGAGCGCCCTCTCATATGAAAATCAAAAAACTTCACCAGACCGATCAAAAACAGAATACTATTATGGTTTCCTTGCTGTTTACATGGTCTAACATTTAAAATCGCTGTTCACACACGTCACGTCCAGAAAGATATTTTCTAGTTAAAGTGACCACAGACTTATTATTTTATTACAAACAATGATTTTATCTTCGTACTATCTTCTTACTGCTTAAACGTTTACAATATCATCGTGTAACATAAAGATGAAGTAAATCTGCTTCAGACGCTAACGTTAGTTTACACTCACAGACATGACAGCCCTTACGATTGTGCCACCTGCCTGTTGTACACGCTCTTTATTTCTCCTTGTAACCTCACATTCCTACACCTCGTTGTAATTTGGGACTATGGTGATATCTTCACCACTAGCAATGCTTCCAAAAAAGGGAATTGTTTGTTCCCAAATTAAATGAATTTATCCTCTGTTGTCCACTTCTCAGACTCACTTACGTGAATCTATATATAATACATCCCACAGTCGAAACAACTGCTACAATCAGTTCTTGCTACCGCTATTTTCATATTTCCTGTAAAGGTTATGATAAAATGTGGCCTCTCTCTCTACACGTGGATGCGATATTCGTTGCGCCACGGAACGCCTACTGACTGAGGTATCTCTACAGAGTGTCTTCTACACAGGAAATCAGCACTAAGTTTTGCCAAGAATAATTGTATTGTGCTTTGGGTCGTAGCTCATGACTGTAGTCGACAATTTAGTTATAATATACGGACACATTCGCAAAAGTTCTACAATTCCTTAGTTTTGAGCGAGTTTAACGATATTGCAGGGAACGGGAAAAAGAACGTCCTTGCACATATCGCCGCTCTTAATGGGTGAAGCATAAACGCATCAATTTCCCCAAGATTCCACTATTATCGTTCACAAAATACCGTTTTATTGCCACTTAAAAATGGGTCGGCGTTTTCCATCACTTAAATAGCTAGAGTGTTTGCAGTAGGACTACGTAAACCTCGCAACGTCGGCTAACGCTCCTATAAAACAAGTATAGCTTCGTCTTATTCCTTGTCTGTGACGTCACAAGAGGATCACACGATAAAACAGCGTGTTCGATGACGTGACGAGACCTTGATATTTAATGATTTTTAAGCTTTAACTACATTAAAATATCAGATATATATTGTTACAATATTGACAGTAAATGCTATTTAAATGTTACAATCAGTCAGAATAACAACAATCCAAAAATGGTTCAAATGGCTCTGAGCACTATGGGACTTAACAGCTGTGGTCATCAGTCCCCTAGAACTTAGAACTACTTAAACCTAACTAACCTAAGAACATCACACACATCCATGCCCGAGGCAGGATTCGAACCTGCGACCGTAGCAGTAGCGCGGTTCCGGACTGAGCGCCTAGAACCGCGAGACCACCGCGGCCGGCTAACAACAATCCGAACCATATTTTTAACATAAGAAAATAGCCTATTGCCGAGCGGCTCCTCATCAGCCTCGAAGGTCTATGGTCAATGCTAAGCGACGCTTGAGGTGGTGTGAATACGCCACTGGACGGAAAGTGACCAGAAACGAGAGGTTTGGAGTGATGAATCACGCTATAGCTTGCGTCAGTCCGATGGAAGGGTTTGGGGTTGGTGAATACCTGGTAAACTTTACCTACCATCCCGTGTAGTACCAAGGTAGTAAGGTATGGAGGACGTGGTGTTATTTTATGGCTGTGTTTTTCGTGGTTAGGATGTCGCCCCCTTATTCGGCTGATCAGCCCTCATAAATTGTTTTCATATGATGATTCTGTTGTAAGTACGTAGTATACGAGACACGTCCAAAGTAACCCAGATACGGAGCAAAACATATGCTTGAGTCACCGGTAGACGGCATGGCAGAGACCTCACTGGGCGCCTGCCTCCCACAGAAGGTTTCCAGCGGCCGGCCCGCGCTGACGCAGTTGGCGTCCGATTCAAACACTCGGCTCACACGCATTACTCGCAAGATATAACAGCTGTCATTTAACGTCTAGTAAAGTCATCAGTAGATCAAACCTATTGAAAAATCAGTTAGAAATGCTGTCTGTATGGTGCGTAAAGTGACAACTGTCTCTGAGTAAGGAAAATTGTGAGGTTACCCACATGTGTACTAAAAGAAATCCGTCAAATTTCGATTACTTGACGAATCACATAAATTTAAAGATTATGCATTCAAGTAAATAGCTAGGAACGACAATTACAGACAACTGAGACTGGAACAATCACATAGACAATGTTGGGCGGAAGGGAAACCAAAGACTGCTTTTTATTGGCAGAACACTTGTTCGTCCTCTGCTAGAGTACTACTGTGCTGTGTGGGGACTTTGCAAATCGGATCGATGGAGGTCGCTGGAAAATTCCAAAGAAGGCCAGCTCGTTTTGTATTACCGCGAAAATGGGGAGAAAGCGTCACGAATATGATAAGCCACTTGTGGTGGCATTCGTTTAAACAAATGCGTTTTGCATTGCGGCGAGGTCTTCTCACGAAATTTTAACCACCAATTTTCCCCTCTGAGCGTGAAAATATTTTACTGTCGCTAACCTACATAAGAAGAAATGGCCAACGTAATAAAGTAAGAGAAATCAGAGCTCGTCCAAAAGAAAGTGTTGATTTTTCCGACGCAATGTTAACGAGTGGAACGGTGAAGAAACAGATTGAAAGTGGTTCGAAGATCCGTCAGAGAGGCGCTTAAGAGTTAATTGGTGAGTAGTGATGTAGATGACACAGATGTAGACGTAGGTGTCCGGAGCGTATAGTGTATGTGTTAAATCACTTTTGAAGCAAACATTTATATTGTCATGGACATTAAATCTATAAGCCGCACTCATATCGTGACACGGAAATTAATACGTAAGATGCATGAGCAAACCATTACACGACTACTGTTACCACATTAGTTGAATTAGGCGAACGTGTATAGTTCATTGCCAACGACCTTGCCGCAGTGGTAACACCGGTTCCCGTCAGATCACCGAAGTTAAGCGCTGTCGGACTGGGATAGCACGGGTGGGTGACCATATCTGCCTGGTGCTGTTGGCAAGCGGGTTGCACTC
This sequence comes from Schistocerca americana, assembly GCF_021461395.2. Classification (NCBI taxonomy): domain Eukaryota; kingdom Metazoa; phylum Arthropoda; class Insecta; order Orthoptera; family Acrididae; genus Schistocerca; species Schistocerca americana. Next base: position 70,447,482 of record NC_060122.1, on the reverse strand, counting down.
AGCCCTTGTGAGGCAAACTGAGGAGCTACTTGATTGAGAAGCAGCGGGTCCGGTCTCGGAAACTGACATACGGCCGGGAGAGTGGTGTGCTGACCACATGCCCCTCCACATCCGCATCCAATGAGGCCTGAGGGCTGAGGATGACACGGCGGCCGGTTGGTACCGTTGGGGCTTCATGGCCTGTTCGGACGGAGTTTAGTTTGGTTTTGTATAGTTCATTATACTGACAATCTTTGGTAGGACACTTTTATCGACGAAAATGTACTTTTTATCAAGATTCTGGGCGAAATGTAAATTGTCACGATGACTGAAGGAATGAAATGGATACTGAAACTTACAGAGGCCTATGCCCTCCAAACAGAGCTTGTAAATTTCTTGATGTAGCAATACAAACGTTTTAACATCCGACTCGCCTCCTAATGTGATGAACTTTTTTTTTTTTTTTTTAAGTTTAACAGAAGTTTCTATAGGCGCTTGTAATATTACATTTCACGACGCTCAGCACAGTTTACCTGGATATTTTTCTGTAGTCTCATAATCGTATAATAATAATTTCGTGTAGCTCGACTGGCTGATGCAGTTCTTGCAATTGGCGACGACTTGCTTATCTCTAGCCGTGGCGAGGAGATCTACTCTTCAATGTGTAATTCGAACCACTTGTGTTTTTTGGTACACTTTCACTTTATTGAGCAGTGATGAATAATATACTCCATGGCCCTGCCGGCATTCGATCCCGCTTCCTCTAGATTTCCAAGTAGGCGATTTTCCACCAGGACTGCGAGCCTGGTCTGTTCACGGTGTACAGTTCAAACTTGCGGTTTAAAAGTCTGTCAGTCAACTTGCTTGATGCTTTAGTCCAAAAATAGTTTATCAGACGATCAAGTGCATGACCATGGCTTCAAAAGCTGACAGTTTCCAAAATCGAACTTTCGCACAACGGGTACAAAAGGAGGCCAATTTAATTTTTAAAGACAAACAGTCGCGGCATAAAGAGGAGAATTTTTTTGCTTTCAGAAACTTCTGGAAGCGGGCGCCGTAATGCTTTGACCAATGAGCCGTATTCTCGCGAAACGACTACCGAACGAGACGTGAACGCTGGATGAAGTACGCGATAATCCAGTTCAAAGCCCGGCGTCAGAGTAATTCAGCTCTCTTTCCCCGCTTTCATCGATTCGGTCCCCTCCCACCGGTTCCGCCTGTTTGTTTCACACCTGGTTCCCTGTGTACCCCAGCGAGCGCTTTCAGAGACCAGCTTTTAATGGATTACCTCTGGTCGTAATTACGAACTTCCGGAGTATATAAAAGGCATTTATCGCTGCAGCATAAAAGTGAACTTCTCAGTTAGCGCTGGAGTATGGGTCGGAGCAAAGTGAGGAGATGAAAGCAAGCGACGAGAATGGCGGAGCCCGCGGCGTTGGCGTAATGACGGAGACCACTAAAACCGGCAGCCATTAGCGGCGGCATCTCTGCGCTAACAGCCTGCGTCCGGCCGAGTGCTGCGGAGCGGCCGTCACGTGACTTGGGGACTACCTGCAGGCACGGTGCTGACGCAAGCAACAGCACCCGCATGACGTCACTCTACTGTGGACTGTGCTGTTTACCCCTTCACAGAGCCTAAAAGGAGGAAACACAGGAATAACCGAAAACCTGTCGCCAACTAACGAAACGAGGTAAATGAAATGAAATGTCGTGTGACGAGGGCCTTCCGTCGGGTAGACCGTTCGCCTGGTCCAAGTCTTTCGATTTGACGCCACTTCGGCAACTTGCGCGTCGATGGGGATGAAATGATGATGATCAGGACAACACAACACCCAGTCCCTGAGCGGAGAAAATCTCCGACCCAGCCGGGAATCGAACCCGGGCCCTTTGGATTAACAGTCTGTCGCGCTGACTACTCAGCTACCGGGGGCGGGCTATTCACTTGGTGATTCTGGAAGTCTATGTGGCTCCGTTATTTACGAATCGTCATTTCTTTTGTTTCACTTGCTGAAGGACTAGTATGCATTTTGTTTCCCTTATTGTGTACCATCATTTCATTTCTTTCATTGTGGAGAATGTTTTTGTGGAGATTGTGTTCAGGAAACTGTTGTTTGTCCCCTATAGCTGGGTTGCTTACTTGCGCCCACCAGCGGTGAACACATCAATTTCAATGAAATTCTAATACAAAGTAATTATTTGTCAAGATGATATAAAAGAACACGTAAGTACAAGTAAATAGCAATAATACGAACGCTTGATTTACAGCTTTTTGCAGCGTATCCTGTATAAAAGTGATGATGCAATCAAATTCAAAGTTATATCAACAAATGCTATATGCTATGGTTTAAGACAAAGTGAGGTTTCCAGCAAGACATTTCGCTTTCCCCTTTCCTCTTCATTACTCTTATGGACACAATGATGAAAGAAATAAAGGAAGCAGAACATTAAGGTCTCAGTGCTTTTGCTTTTGCTGATGACATCTTCGTTTGCAGAGTCACGGAAATAGAGGTTCAGGGGAGACTAGATTAATGGAATAAAAAATGTAAACAGTTCACGCTGACGAAGAGTAACAAGGAGACTGTGACAATGAAGATGAGTAGGACACCTACACCATTCTGGAAGGAGAGAAGGTGTGGAAAGTTTCTGTTATACGGGCACTCTCATGTCAAATGGTGGAAGTGACAAACTAGAAGTTTTGAACAGCGTAGCAAAAGGATCCAGCTGCTTCCACGAAGTACGAAACCTAATCTGGGACAAGAGAGTCCCTGTAAGACCTAAAAAGACCATGGAATCCATCTCCTGCCGATCATGACGTATAGTCTGGAGACCTGTCTCACAAATAAGACAGAAGAGAGTCAAATATAAGCGTATGAAATGAAGTTCCTTCGGTCAGCTCCACAAAGAAACCGGGAGGGAGTCAGGAAACAATATCTAAGGAGAGTTAACTTTGACTACCGAGGAAAGAATAAGTCCTGCGAGGTGAAGTTGTTAGGTCAAGTGAAGCGAATGCAGCCGACTCGAACTCCACGGCAGTATTTTGAGATTGAAGTACCAGGAAAAAAAAAATGGTTCAAATGGCTGTGAGCACTATGGGACTCAACTGCTGCGGTCATTAGTCCCCTAGAACTTAGAACTAGTTAAACCTAACTAACCTAAGGACATCACAAACATCCATGCCCGAGGCAGGATTCGAACCTGCGACCGTAGCGGTCTTGCGGTTCCAGACTGCAGCGCCTTTAACCGCACGGCCACTTCGGCCGGCGTACCAGGAAAAAGATCGATTGGGTGGCATAGGTGAGATGGGCAGAGCAAATTAATGAGGATCTCAAGAGGAGAGGAATAATGCGGGATGCAATGGAGGTAGAAAAGGTATGTTAGGACAGAAATCAATGGAGGTATATCGTTCACAAAATTCCCACCCCTCTCGCTGGAAGGGAATCCTTGTGATGATGATGTTGATGATGATGACGATGATGATGATGATGATGATGGTGAATTAACCCAGTATTTTAGAGTGAGAGTATTTAAGAGAGAGAGTGAGAGAGTATTTAAGAGTGAGATTTAGCGATTTCCAACAAATTCTGCACACAATTCCAATTTTTTTCGAAACTTTACCTTACTGACGTCAGGCCACAAAATAATGAAAAAAGTAATAATTTTATCACTTACTGCATTTTTTTCCGTTCATGCAGTAAAAATCCAGAGTCAGGCAGGACATTTTATTAATTGTTTACTGCTTACTCAATCGGAAAAGGATTTTGCAGACAGTACCTATACACACCACTGAATATACCCGCGAAATTATATCATTAAACTACACATACTTCCGGATATATAAGGTCGTAAACATCAAGATGCGTGATTTTTCTTTACATAAGAGTTTCGATCTATAAAGCATCGGGTTGGGGGAGGTAGTCTGGGGTGGTCTACTACCATAACCAGATTCTTACTTATTGGTCTTGAATACAATACCTCTCATTCTACGTAGTTGCTAGAATGCACCAAGTGACAAAGGTAAGTAAACAAGTAATGCAAAGGAATGGCTGGGCGGCTACCAGACTGAGTAAAGAAGCGGTAAGCAGAGCAGACGGTCCGCTGATTACAGCGGTGGCCAGTGCAACTGCGAGCGGGGCCCGGTTTGCGGCTGTGATGAGCAGCCGGTCCCACGGCGTGCCTTTACGTTTCAATCGACGCGAGTTCGCTCAGCTAACTGAGTTTGGGAGCGGAGGACACACTTTACTGGACTGTACGGGCCCGTCGGACCGTATCGCCGCATCGCCTGTCAATTAGGCCCCTCTGACCAGATTGTATGGCTGTGCTGGGATCAGCGGATGCGCGAGAGAACGTACGCGCGGTTGCCGCTGGCTGCATAGGGATTTGTCTGATGGGCGGACGAGCTCTAGTAGATCCGTCTGCTTTATTGTCCAGCATAAAGGCATATGGTCACACGCAGAAGGGTATTTCATGTTGTGGGGCCCGTTCCATTTGGAACTAATGTCTCATATCCATCGTCATATCCGATCTCCGTTGCTTCGTGCGATGGTATACTGAAGTGCACCGCGTTTCTGATACTCAGATACTCACTGTGCGTCATTAAGTGCGCTGTTTATAATACACCATAAAAACCTAGTGCAAAACATTTTTTATAACTCATATGCCACATTCAATGCGTCTTCTTTTATTTTCGCAAAAGTATTATAGAAAGTTCGTCGTTGTTTTCGTATTTTAGGTCCAAAAATATAAAATGTAGATTTTTTTAAATTTGCCTACCTGAAACTGCAATGGGCAACAGCGCTAAAGCATCACTTTCTCAAAACTCCTTAATTGTCTCGCATTGGAACACACAAGTTTGAAACTTGGCTCAGAGGTCGCTACAACTTTCCTCTGTAATGGTGCAAAAGCGTGACGCCCTGTAATGTCCCCCTCTGGCTCGACGACGCTTAAGACTGCAAGGTTCCGATACATGCGAAAAAAAGCCACAGCTCAGATGTTCATATAACGTGTCATATAGGTTAAAGATGTCACATTGCCACCAAATTTCACCACAATTCTTTCCAACGCCATCGTGGACGTATCACACGGTGGAAAGGTCGTCGCTCTTACCCACATTTCACCCCTTTTTTCTGACGCTTCCGCGATGGAGGTCAGAAGCGCAACGCACAGCGTTTAAATCATTTGGTTTTTTTTATGGGCGCCGAGGAAAACATTTCAGACACTCTCCCACTCAGAATCGACATAAAAAGGCCTCAGAGGGTGGCACAAAGTACGTCAGTGGAACCACCTCTTTCTGTCGGGCCTCGATTCTCAAACATTTCGCGGTCTAAAATGAGAGTTCGCAGTGCGATAAACAACAAGACGACAACCTTGACAACGTTTGATACTCTTGACGCTTCCTGGGCGATCAACCCTTCTCGACGGACATCACAGATTGCAACCCCATGGAACGTGATCTCACCCCTTTGGGATGCAGCGGGAACCCAACGTTTGGTCTTGTGTACGGGTTAGAACCACCAGGGATCATTCAAAATGATTCGACGAATGAAATTTTCACTGTACAGCGGAGTGTGTGGTGATATGAAACTTCCTGGCAAATTAAAACTGTATGCCGGACCGAGACTCGAACTCGGGACCTTTGCCTTTCGCGGGCAAGTGCTCTACCAACTGAACTACCCAAGCACGAGTCACGCCCCGTCCTCGCAGCTTTACTTCTGCAAGTACCTCGTCTCCTACCTTCCAACCTTCGCAAAGGCACTCACGTCGGTCGCCTATTTCCATACCCATCAACGCTAACTTTCGCCGTACTGACCTAGCGCATTCAATCGTAGTACCTCCCACAGTCATTTCTGGGGTTATTTCACGTAGAACTGCTTGTCTATTAGCACTGACAGCTCTACACAAACGCTCTGCTCTCGGTCGTTAAGCAAAGTCCGTCGCCTACTATTTGACCGTGGTGAGAGGTAATGATGCTGGCCGGTGTGGCCGAGCGGTTCTAGGCGCTTGAGTCTGGAACCGCGTGTGCGTCACGGCGGAGGTTCGATTCCTGCCTCGGGCATAGATATGTGTGATGTCCTTAGGTTAGTTAGGATTTAGGCTCTGAGCACTATGGAACTTAACATCTGAGCTCATCAGTCTCCTAGAACTTAGACCTACTTAAACCTAACTAACCTAAGGACATCACACACATCCATGCCCGAGGCAGGATTCGAACCTGCGACCGTAGCAGCAGCGCGGTTCCGGACTCAAGCACCTAGAACCGCTCCGCATGACTCCTTGGCATGCTGTCCAGGAGGTGATGGAGACGTTGCTTTTCAAGCCTGCCCCACTCCTCGACGGCGACCCACCTGAGGTCAGTCAGCATGCGAGGAGAATTTCTGCGAGGACGAACTGCAAGTTTCAGCTGGCCCCAAGCGTGCTCGGATTTGCGCATGTTAGCATTTACCACAGACCATTCCATCCAGTTGATTCCCGCGTCCTGAAGGAAGACGTGTTCGAAGTGGGCGGAATGCTCTCGCGTATCGTCGTGTCAGACGAACCGAAGTTCTGACTTTAAGACCTGACAGTAGTTGATAGGATCCTCTTCCGATGCAGCACAGCTCTGTTACCACATGCAATCGTAGTACATCCAACAGTCATTTCTGGTGTTATTTCACGCATAACTGCTTGTCTGTTAGCACTGACAACTCTACACAAACGCTCTGCTCTCGGTCGTTAAGCAAAGTCCGTCGCCTACTATTTGACCGTGGTGAGAGGTAATGATGCTGGCCGGTGTGGCCGAGCGGTTCTAGGCGCTTCAGTCTGGAACCGCGCGACCGCCACGGCGCAGGTTCGACTCCTGCCTCGGGCATAGATATGTGTGATGTCCTTAGGTTAGTCAGGTTTTAGTAGTTCTAAGTTCTAGGGGACTGATGACCTCAGATGTTTAGTCCCATAGTGCTCAGAGCCATTTGAACCATTTTAGTATTTTGGTATTTTCGGCACGCTATTGATAATGTGGATCTCAGGATACTGAACTCCCTAACGATTTCCGAAATGGCATGTCCTATGTGTCTAGCTCCAACTTCCATTCCGCGTTCGAAGTCTGTTAATTCTCGTCGTGCGGGCCATGCGGCCACAGTCACATCGGACACCTTTTCAAATGAATCACTTGAGTACAAATGAAAGCTCCGCCAATGCAGTGCCCTTTTATATCTTGTATACGCTATACTACCGCCATCTGGACACGTCCGTATGGTTATCCCGTAACTTTTGCCACCCTAATACATACTTTAGGGACATTTTTTTACAGTCTTTCTTCTTTGATGATGTGGCGTACACTGCGGCATTTCTAACGTCGCGCCACTGAAATCGAGATTTTCGGGTGCGTTGCAGTGGTGCGCTACCACAGCACGGGGACCAATGAGAGCATTGCTGCGGCCAGTGAACCAACTTGTCACAGCAGGCTAGGAGTTTGTTGACGGCCACCGAGGAAAACAGGTCCTGGAGCCACAAGCAGTGCGGAAACAGCAGCAGTGAACTGCAACTGTCAGTACAGGGCTTGGCCAGCTGTAACGCAGATATCGTCGAGCTGGGATACCGGACGCTGTCTTCGTGCCGGCATCCAGAAGTTGTCGCCAGCTCATAGTGAGGAAGGAAGTGGGTGAAAATCCTGCTTACGGAGAGGCAGCGCAGCCTAGTGTGGGCCTGCTTTTGTGTGCCTTAACTGCTGCTGGGTAGCACTGGTGACTGCCACAGTTTGGCTGACTACATTACTGTGCGGCGGAGTGTGCCAGCATAGGTGAAGTCAGTTTGGTTTCGTTTATGCAGTAGGGAATCATGACAGGTAGTGACGAATTTGATTGCTCCAAGACTGCTGTTAGGTGCATTTTTATGGCGTGGCCTTGGTGTTATATGCTGTGCCATTTTTGTTGGAAATTTGAAAACACGGCAAGACCATTGTACCATGTTTATGTATTTGTGAGAATTACTGTATTTTTGCTTCGCGTGGTTGTGTTGTCTTTCGGGGTTTTTCTTGGTTACATGGAAGGTTGGTGGTAGTTGCATGTAGCTACTCATAGTGAGTTATTCTGCTTGACCTATTTTAATTTAGTAGCCTCTTGTTACTCCATTATGGGAAGAAGCAAGCTCTCACTTGATATCAGTGCCTGCTTTAGATTATCATGGTCAGACGCAAGTTTGATTTTATTCTTCTGCCCTTTATTAAAGCCTTTGTGGACACCAACCGTTTTATTTTTCTGTTACCGACCTGATGTATGCATGATTTTAGAGTAAGTTCTGTTTTACATAACTGTTTACCGGTTGTGTGATTAGATTATTGCAACGCTGTTGAGGAGAAATATCGTAACATTTTGGGGGGTGTCCGGGTACTATTGATCACACAGTGTATGACCACGTATAGCCAACCGCAGCGAAACACCACTCCCATCCAAATCCTGCACCAGAATGATTAATGCCGATCATATACAATGCTCAGAGAGCCTAATGGTTAATATTATTGTTTGCGATATCCACGAAATCCGATTTGGAGTCCTCGTCCGGCTCTTTTGTCCCTAAATACTCATTGTTTGTGAGGCTTTTTAACAAAAATTAGATTCTAATAACTCGTATCGCCTAAACCCACTCACTCGCTGGTGCATAGGGACTTCAGGAAGTGCGTTGCTTACGTCGTTCCGCCGTACTACTATGGTGCAACACCAGTGGCGCGTTGTCAGAAGAGAGCACTACATGTTTCCGGTTTGCTGCAGACACAGTTCTGCTGCGGCATGGGTATCAGTTGCATCAAACGGTGCGAGTGAACTACCTCAGGAACTGGAAACGTATTCCCAACGTTGGAGTACGCTTCTCGTGGGCAAAACGCCTCAGTTTCACTTATATTCCCCGTGAAATTCTGGCGGTATATGGATAAAATGTAATGTCCCGTGCAGTCGTATTGAAATGGTGACGACAATACGACCAAGGCCACACAGAAGGGGCGGTACTTGCACCATGCGATTTACAGCTTTTCGGCAAGCTGAAGGAGTATCTGGGGGGGGGGGGGGATTTTTTAACGATAAGGACGTTTACGGCACAGTTCACGAATGGATTCAGGACCAAGGATAGGAGTTCTGTTGTGAAGGAACTTAATGACTCGTACAACTTTCGGGCTGTTATTTACAGAGAGTTGGTGACCATGTTGAAGAATAGTGTTATGTATCTGTGTCAGTATGACGTGTAGTATGGCGTTCATTAAAAGTCACCTGCTGTGACACCGTACTGTGGAACTTACTTTTCTGGGTCCACTTGTAGTACCTCAGACTGTGAAGAGGTATCGAAGTTTTAAGTGCTTATACAGGAGGATTCAGCTGCCCCTACCGATGTTGTTTTATGTAGCCCACAGTGTTATGTCTGACACTCAAAAACCACACGCAGGAGTGGAGTTTAATATTCTCTGGGTAGTACTGGTTCTACATAAAAAATTAACACCACCTTTTTGTAGAAAATTTTATGTCGTTGAATTTGGTACTGAGTTATGTTTCCGCCGGAGGCGACTGTTTTCGAGTTATTCATGGAAAACGTTCAATAGGGACCTTCAAACGCACCTCCAACCCTACACTCATTCCTCACCAGTCAGGAATTCTAGTATGTTGTTCGTAGCAACGTCTCCTCCATCGTCCAAAAATTTCTGATTACACGAACTATTCACGACATTCGAAATTTTTTGGAATCAGTTAACTAGGATATTACAGTACCAGAATAGTCGGTTATGTGGTTAACATTATTAATTTAAACATGTCTGTTAGGGTAATGAAATAAAATCGACTTACGTAAACGTTACAGTAAAACGAATTACTTTGACAATTCGTTCCAAAGGTAACTCTTACATGCACAGTAGTTACGTAATCAGAAGGCCTGCCGATTACAGAGATGTAACTCTTTATGTTATAATGCTAAAATTCACACAACTTTTAGGTAAAATTTGCACAATCGTCAATTTTACACTTTTTAAGTGCTCGAATAAGTCGGTAGCATAATAAGGTCAATCAGTGAAGACCAAAATAGTCGCATGAGTGAAAAATGTTTGACAGTGATTGGAGGTAGTGCCATGAACAACAACCATAAATCCTAACTGGTGTGGGCAGAGGGTGGTGGGGGTGCGTCTGAAGGTGACTTTTGTACGTTTTTCTGAAATAAGTCGAAAACCCTAGCCCCCAGCGGAAACGTAGCACAGCACAAAATTTAACTACATCAAATTTCCTTCAAAAAAGTGTTACTCACTTTTCCTGTAAGACTAATAGTTTGCGTGTAGCGACCCAGGACATATGAAAATCTATCGCGCGGTCTTTGAAGGCGAGATATAACATTGCAGGTTGCATAAAACGACATCGGTAGGGGCAACTGCTTAATGCTGCATAAATTGTAGTACCCTGTAAGGAGATAATGAAGAACAGAATGAAATTTTCACTCTGCAGCGGAGTGTGCGCTGATATGAAACTTCCAGGCAGATTAAAACTGTGTGCCGGACCGAGGCTCGAACTCGGGACCTTTGCCTTTCGCGGGCAACTGCTCTACCATCTGAGCTACCCAAGGACGACTCACGCTCCGTCCTCACATCCTTACTTCTGCCCAAGTTCGAGTTTCGGTCCGGCACACAGTTTCGATCGTTATCTTGTTGGAAAACTGCCCTTCGAATGCTGTTCATGGATGGCACCAAAACAGACAAATCATCAGATTGATGCAGCTCCACACGTCAATCCAGTGTGTCTATCACGCAGACAGGTGGTTGAAGGTCCTCAGCTGGCCACTTAACCAACACACGGCCGTTAACGGGACCGAGGCAGAACCAGCTTTCATCAGGAAACACAGCAAACCTCCACTCTGCCCTACAGTCAGCTTTCGCTTAACACCATTGAAGTCGCAGATGACTTGGATTCAGTGCAATGCACGCTACAGGGCTTCTGGCTCGGAGCTGTCCTTGAAGTAAGCGATTTGTAAAAGCTCGTTGTGTGACTGTAGCGCTGATCAAACTGCTGTTGCAGATGCAGTACAATGCGCCACAGCCATACGCCGTGGTCGTCCGGATCCCGGCCTTCTTGTGACAGTACATTCTCGAAACCACCGCCCCCAGCAGTCATTACACTTGCTACATTCCTGCTAAGTCTTTCTGCAGTATTGCAGATGGAACACCCAGCTTCTCTTAGCCTTATAATTGACCTCGTTCAAACTCAGTGACGCGTTGATAATTGCGTCTTCGTCGTCTCATGCCTAACATCAGCTCATCACGTCCAATCTCAAAGATAGCTAACGCGACCCTTATAGCGTATATTTAAAGCAAATCTGATTTGATTTGCATCCACATAATGGGCTACTAGCATCACTCTTACTTATGTGACTGGTGCAGAATGTGAATAGGCATCACCTTTCAGATACAGAAACACGATTACCAACTTTCGCTTACGTCGCACAACTCCTTCTTGCCGTTGCGACTTTTTTCCGTCAGTGTAATAGCTTGCATCTCTCTCGGGACGTGACAGTCTCTTCTTTTAATGGGGTGCTAATATTTTAACCGACGACCTTAGATTGGAGTATAGGCAGTGGGAAGTTGGCGTTGCGAAGTGAGAGCCTGAAGTCATTTGCGCGAGCAGGTCCTCCGACGTTACACATTGCTCGTTAGCCGAGCCTCGGCCGCCGTTCTTGAGTAGCGCTGGCAGCGGCGCGGCGTGGGCGGCCGGGGAGTTCGCGGCGCGGGCCACGCAGTGTCACGCAATTAGTGCGTGATGGACGCGACCCCGTAACTCACCGCCGACGTCCCCTCGACCGGGCTGCGCGCGGCGGTGGCGTGGCGGCGGCTGCTTCTGCGGCCTGCATGGTTGTGGTAGTGCTGGTTGTGGTGGCGGTGGCGCAGGGAAGAGAGCCAACACCTGGGAGGGGGCGGCAGAAGGGAGACCGCGGCTGTCACAGTTGTGGAGGACAACTGTGGCAAGTCTTCGTCAGGGAATGGAGATATTTTTGTGGTTAATACATTATTACCTGTTGTCGATCACCAGAATACTTCGAATCTGTCACACCCGTGAAGTTAACTCTATCCTTCAGGATTTAATCAGCAAACTCAAGAAATAATAGAGATTAGAGCGTGTGTACAGAAGCATATCGTTGTTTCTCTGTTGTTACAAGCGCAAAAATACTAAAACCGAGAATCCCTAAAATAATGTTAAATATCACTCTGCCGATCAATGTGGACCGGTTAGTGTAATGGACGGTGTTCTTCATTACCTGAAACTTGGAGCACTTGCCCGCGAAAGGCAAAGGTCCCGAGTTCGAGTCGCGGTTCGGCACACAGTTTTAATCTGCCAGGAAGTTTCATATCAGCGCACACTCCGCTGCAGAGTGAAAACCTCATTCTGAAGATAACGATCGCCTGCACGTCGCTGTTGTAACACAACATGCTCTACACACTGTTGACATGTTGCCTTAGCCTGCTTGATCATCAGATCTCTCCCCAAACGGGCACATATGGGACGTCATCGGGTGACAGCTGCGGAGTCATTCACAAACAGCATTAAACGTCTCTGTATGGACCGACCACAAACTGACAATAGCACCTGTTCACCATAATGCATGGACGTTTGCATGCTTGTACTCTACATTCTGGCGTTACACCGCTTTTTAATCCAAGAGCATTTCACATTTGCAATGGCTTATCTCCCGTTTACATTATTCTGTGATCTTGCAATGTTAATCATTTACATATGCTGCCTAGACAAATGTATCCCCGAAATGTCTTTGTTGTACATTACTTCTTTTTTTTTCGCCGCTGTATATTCAGTTGATGCGGCCGGCACTGAGGAAGTTAACGACAATATTGTACAGCTGTGTTTCCCCAATTAACCTTCATAATGGGCTGGACACCGAGTAGAACCTCCTCAGTTGTTCAGGGTTGCTGTTGGAAAAACAGCAGGACAGCGCTGTTGAAAATCTGCCACAGTAGCTAAATAATATTAATTCTTTAAACAGGCTCATTTACCATTAGAAATGCTTATCTACATGGTGTATGACAACTAGTCTCCTAATACACAGGCTTCACGTGTATAACTGCAGATATTTTTGTACGCACATCTCAATGTGTACACACATCAGTATGTTGGTTGTTTTTTCTCTGAGTCAAACAGTCTTGCGATAAACACGTCACAAAATTTACGACCTGATGTTTCCTGCACAGCCGTAACTGCACAGCGAAGTGCACTACACCTGTCACTATAAACTATCTTTTTGCCTCCACGCATCCACACTTCCTCTACCTGTTTTGCTGCCCAGGGGGAAGAAATCTTAACGTCATGCATGAAATGTATTCGTAGTGTTGTGAATACCAACAATCGTCATCTGTTTAAGGAAATTACGATAGTGAAAATTTTTGCTGGACCTAGACTCGAACCAGGATTTCCTGCTTTACGAGAACTGTCGCCTTAGCCAGTCTGGCTATTCGTACACGACTCACAGCCAGACCCAAACCTCCATATGCAGTCGTTCCTGTTCACAACCTATACCAGCACATAAATTATGTAATTCACGTGCAGTCCGCAGCTCGTGGTCGTGCGGTAGCGTTCTCGCTTCCCACACCCGGGTTCCCGGGTTCGATTCCCGGCGGGGTCAGGGATTTTCTCTGCCTCGTGATGACTGGGTGTTGTGTGATGTCCTTAGGTTAGTTACGTTTAAGTAGTTCTAAGTTCTAGCGGACTGATGACCATAGATGTTAAGTCCCATAGTGCTCAGAGCCAATTCACGTGCAGGTGCTGCATTTTAATTGAATGTCGCCGTCTAGTACTCGCGAATAAATACGACATTGCAGTGCCTCTGCTGTTAAGAAGAAGAATGCAACGTTCCTTCGGGTATGCACGCATGCATGTCCGAGGGACAACTACATCGTTCTTTCACCAACAGAGGCATTACGACATCGTATTTAATGGCTTCCTTGTGCCATGCGTACCAACCAACTGAAAAACATACGTACTACCCGCATTAGCTGTAATTACACTGAAGCACCAAAGAAATTGGTACAGCCATGCTTATTCAAATACAGAGATATGTAAACAGACAGAATACGGCGATGCGGTCGGCAACAGCTATAAAAGACAACAAGTGTCTGGCGCAGTTGTTAGATCGGCTACTGCTGCTACAATGGCAGGTTGTCATGATTTAAGTTAGTTTCAACGTGGTGTTATAGTCGGTCCAAGGCATCGATGAAGTGCGGTCTTTCCCGTACGATCATTTCACTAGTGTACCGTGAATATCAGGAATCCGGTAAAACATCAAATCCCCGACATCGCTGCAGCCGGAAAAAGATTCTACAAAAACGGGACCAACGACGACTGAGGAGAATCGTTCACTGTAACAGATGTGCAACGCTTCCGCAAATTGCTGCAGATTTCGATGCTGCGCCATCAACAAGTGTCAGCGAGCCAACTATTCAACGAAACATAATCGTGAGCCGGCCGAAGTGGCCGAGCGGCTAGGCGCTTCAGTCTGGAACCGCGCGACCGCTACGGTCGCAGGTTCGAATCCTGCCTCGCGCATGGATGCGTGTGATGTCCTTAGGTTACTTAGGTTTAAATAGTTCTAAGTCCTAGGGGACTGATGACCTCAGAAGTTAAGTCCCATAGTGCTCAGAGCCATTTGAACCATAATCGGTATGGGCTTTCGGAGCTGAAGGCTCACTCGTATACCCATCATAACTGCACGACACAAAGCTTCACGCCTCGCCCGGGCCCGTCAACACCGACACTGGACGTTTTATGACTGGAAACATGTTTTCTAGTCCAGCGAGTCTCGTTTCAAATTGTATCGAGCGGATGGACATTTACAGGTATGGAGATAACCACGTGAATCCATGGACCCTGCATGGTAGCGGAGGAATGTTCGAGTTGGTGTAATGGTGTGCGGCGTGTGCAGTTGGAGTGCTATGGGACCCGTGATAGGTCTTGATACAACTCTGACAGATGGAAAGTACGTTGGCATCCTTCGTGATCACCTGCATCCACTCACGTCCATGTTGCATTCTGACGGACTGGGCAATTCCAGCAGGACAATGCGACACCCCAGACGTCCAGAATTGCCACAGAGTGGCTCCAGGAACACTTTTCTGAGTTTGAAAACTTCCACTGATCACCAGACTCCGCAGACATGAACATTATTGAGAATTTGTGGGACGCCTTGCATCGTGCTGTTCAGATGGATATCTACTCCCTCGTACTCTTACGGATTTATGACAGTCCTGCAAGACTCATGGTGTCAATTCACTCCAGCACTACTTCAGACATTAGTCGAGTATATGCCACATCGTGCTCGCGGGGGCCCTACATGATAATAGGCAGGTGTACCAATTTCTTTGTCTCTTCAGTGCAGTGTATTAGTCTGCATCTGATGGTAATACTGATGTAATGTTTTTCAATACATATTAATTTTTTACTGTCGAAACGCTATTCGATTATTACATATGAGCTCTCCACTGTCAAAAAGACGAGAACCACCTGGCTTCCTATGCTAGTCACTATTAAATGCATTACCTGGAGAATTCAGAGATAAGTGCAGACGTTGCAATATGATCCGCTGTCCATACAATCAAATACCACTTGGCGTAACTACCAAACCAATGGCTCATAATTCACAGGAGCCACGTACTTTGCAGCATCTGATTTTTGTTACATCGAATGAAACCCAATACACAAATGCGCTACAGACACTGGCTGCGAGTGGGCATTCATCCAAATCAATGTGGAAAGTTGAAAAATTATGCCAGAAATGGATTTAAACCTTGTTTTCCTATTTATTACGGGGTTGCGCTGACAACTGGCCATCCGGACACAGTACTCATTGCAACCGCACGGACTACTCTAGTCTCTAAGCTGGTCGTAGACTGTGTTTTCATGGCATCACGAATAAACTAATTAGGCAATCTAAATTATCATAATAATTTGCCTAAGTCATGAGCAATTTGCTGTGTTGGATACCATGTTAAAGTTTTTTTGTGTTGTTCAGGGAACGTTAGTCAGGGTCTCGCATGAAAGGAAGGAAAACTCCGGCCCGTCGTCAGTGTGAGCTGCGGCGCCCGCGGTGACTCAACAATGGCACTGTGCCAGCGCCACGGCAATCAGTCTCGCCACTGAGAAGTACTCACAACTGTCGCATCTCCTTACGACCGTGTCACCTTCATTTAACACCTCCACTGTTGCATGGAGGAGACCGTAAAGCGCTTGCGTAGCACAAATGTAGATGCAGAAAACAATTTTCTCAACAAAAAATACTATTTAAGGTAATATTGTCTATGTAAGCACATCAAAAATGTTTTGTATCACCTCGGTTCCGAAACCTGTACAGAAAATTGGAACAGGCATCAAGATAAACATCAGTTATGTCCTTTGCATTGCCGGCCGCTGTGGCCGTGCGGTTCTAAGCGCGTCAGTTTGGAACCGCGTGACCGCTACGGTCGCAGGTTCGAATCCTGCCTCGGGCATGGATGTGTGTGATGTCCTTAGGTTAGTTAGGTTTAAGTAGTTCTAAGTTCTAGGGGACTGATGACCTCAGTAGTTAAGTCCCATAGTGCTCAGAGCCATTTGAACCATTTTTCCTTTGCATTGCTCATGAAAACAACCCCTTATATGTTGCACCGCAATACAGCGAGATCTTCATAGATGGAGGTCCAGATTGCTGTACACATACTCAGTGGCACGTCCTCTTGCATTGATGCATGTCTGTATTTGTCGTGGCATACAGTCAGCAAGTTCAAGGCGCTGTTGGTCCAGATCGTCCCACTCCTCAACGGTGATTCGGAGTAGATCCCTCAGAGTGGTTGGTGGGTCACGTCTTCTATAAACAGCCATTTTCAGTTTACCCCGGCATGTTCGTTAGGGTTCATGTCTGGAGAACATGCTGCCCACTCTAGTCGAGCGATGTCATTATCCTGAACGAAGTCATTCACAAGATGTGCGCGATGGGGACGCGAATTGTCGTCCATGAAGACGTATGCCTCGGCAATATGCTGCCGATATGGTTGCACTATCAGTTGGAGGATGTCATTCACGTTTCGTACAGCCGTTACGGCGCCTTCCATGACCACCAGCGGCATATGTCGGCCCCACATAATGCCACTCCAAAACAGCAGGAACCTCCACCTTGCTACACTCGCTGGACAGTGTGTCTAAGGCGTTCAGCTTGACCGGGTTGCCTCCAAATACGTCTCCGACGATTATCTGGTTGAAGGCATATGCGACACTCATCGGTGAAGAGAACGTGATGCCAATCCTGAACGGTCCATTCGGCATGTTGTTGGGCTCATCTGTACCGCGCTGCATGACGTCGTGGTTGCAAAGATGGACCTCGCCATGGACGTCGGAAGTGAAGTTGCGCATTATGCAGCCTATTGCGCACAGTATGAGTCGTATCACGACGTTCTGTGGCTGCACGAAAAACGTTGTTCAACATGTTGGCGCTGCTGTCGAGTTTCCTTTGAACCGTAATCTGTAGGTAGCGGTCATACACTGCAGCAGTAGCCGTAGAGCGGCCTGAGTGAGTCATGACATCTACAGTTCCTGTCTCTCTGTATCTCCTCCATGTTCGAACAACATCGCTTTGGTTCACTCCGGGACGCCTGGACACTTCTCTTGTTGAGAGCCCTTCCTGGCACAAAGTAACAATTCGGACGCGATCGAACCGCGATATTGACCGTCTAGGCATCGTCGAACTACAGACAACACGAGCCGTGTACGTCCTTCCTGGTGTAATTGTAATGATTGGAACTGATCGACTGTCGGACCCCCTCCGTCAAATAGGCGCTGCTCATGCTTGTTTGTTAACATATTTGGGCAGGTTTAGTAACATCTCTGAACAATCAAAGGGACTGTGTCTGAGATACAATATCTACAGTCAAAGTTTGTATTTAGTAGTTCTGGGAACTCAGGTCATGCAGAACTTTTTTTGATATGTGTATATTAATGTTTAGTCACGTACATAATAAGGGATGTAATTTTGTATGTAACCTTGAAATCCAGCATGCTCAGGAGTCACCTCTCACGCGATAGTATCGCGATACGGTTTCCAACAGGGCAATGTTCGTCCTCATATGGAACATGCCTCTGTGACACTGAGGTAGTGTCGTGCCCGGCGACATCCCCAGGTCTGTCGAGGATAGAACATCTGGGGGGCAATTCAGGATATCAAGGTGCAGTGACAGCAGTTGTAGGCCGGTTTAACGCACACAACGGCCTTATCACACCTCTCGAAACCTAATCATAGCGCCGGCCGGTGTGGCCAATCGGTTCTAGGCGCTTCAGTCTGGCACCGCGCGACTGCTACTGTCGCAGGTTCGAATCCTGCCTCGGGCATGGATGTGTGTGATGTCCTTAGGTTAGTTAGGTTTAAGTAGTTCTAAGTTCTAGGGGACTGATGACCTCAGATGTTAAGTCCCGTAGTGCTCAGAGCCAGCCCTAATCACAGCGCTGTACCAGGGGGGGGGGGGAGGGGGGGGGGAAACGTCATACTAATAAGCCGATTCATGTTTCCAAGTTCTTTGTAAATCTGATACTATTTTGCGATCGCTGAGATAATAACACATAACCTCTCAGCTGATCAAGTTTCAGTTCGTTTCCTCATTACCTATGTTTTGTTTATTTATTTATTTATGTGCGTGTGTGTGTGTGTGTGTGTGTGTGTGTGTGTGTGTGTGTGTGTGTGTGTGTGTGTGTGCGTGTGCGTGTGTGTCCGGCAGTGTAGCACGAATACGAATTGTTGAGCTTCTTATTCCTCTACTTTCAAAAATAATTACATTAATCGAATCTTAGTTTATTTATAAGCAATGTAGCTGAACAATGTGCAAAATGATATAACACTAGCAAACGATAAAAGGCCACTGGGGCCCACAAAAATATTTTTTTTACTAATTATAATATGTATTTTTCTCAGCAAATATAATTATTATACGAAAGAGATAAAACAAATGTAGGGAACAATATTAAAAGTTCAGTGCTCAGTTATAGAAAATGATGAAAAGGTAGCCTTATACGAATGCATAGTTTCGCGGCGATATATACCGACAAAATTTTCTCGGGTTTCCGGCCGCTTCCAGTGGTTTAAAATCCCGAGCGTTCGCCCGAGTTCTCCTCGGCCATTGCCAAGTGGCCTATTCGGAAGATTAGGCGAGGAACGCTATCGATAATCCATACAAAAGGATGCGAAAGTTCACAAAGAAAATGGATACAGAGCTTAGAATAACTCACCTAGAAAATAATTCAGTTGTAAAAAATAAAAACTGTTTTGGACAAAAATCATACTAATTTAAACAGTAGTAGCAATTTAAACAGTATGTCAGTTGCAGCAGTATATATATTAACGTAGGGACAGATAGAGGACAGCATCTAGCTAGTCGACTGATTGGTAAAATTAGACTTTCATAAGTAGCGGGTAAGTATGGAGTGTCGTTCAAAGTCTTCTCTGAACATTCCTAGGGTAAAACGGTTTAAAAGTCATCCACGATGAAAAAAATGTTATATTTGTAACCACCAGAGCGAAGTACTTGAGAATGTTCATGTGGGGATTGCGAGCACACGATCTGATGTAAATTTATTAAAAATTGTCAAAAAGAACAATTTGCTACAAGAAAAAAATACACAGTTTTTGACGAAATTGGATAGCGTTGTGGGCTTTAGTACTTCACAGACAAATTCTAGGCACAGAGAATTCGTGCTATTACAAGCAGAATAATTGTAGCTCGATTCAAAGTGAATAACTGTGGAAGTTATAGATGTAAAATACTGACGCGATTTACACGTACAACACTGGATAAACTGGAAGAAGCCAATGTAGGTGAAAATTAGGGTGGGTTCCGGAGAACTGCAGCAACGCGTGGGACAATACTGAAGGTACCAGAAATTAAATACAGGAGCAAAAATGTTTCTACAACTTGTACACAACCATAGTCGTGCTGCACTTGTAATAGGCGAAGGACATGATACGGAAGCAGTAATTGAGAAAGGAATGAGACAGTTCTTTTTTCATTCGCTGTTTAGTTTAGAAATTACTTAATATACAGGGTGATTCAAAAAGAATACCACAACTTTAAAAATGTGTATTTAATGAAACATAATATAACCTTCTGTTATACATCATTACAAAGAGTATTTAAAAAGGTCTTTTTTTTCACTCAAAAACAACTTCAGAGATGTTCAATATGGCCCCCTCCAGACACAGGAGCAATATCAACCCGATACTCCAACTCGTCCCAGATTCTCTGTAGCATATCAGGCGTAACAGTTTGGACAGCTGCTGTTATTTCTCGTTTCAAATCATCAATGGTGGCTGGGAGAGGTGGCCGAAACACCATATCCTTAACATACCCCCATAAGAAAAAATCGCAGGGGGTAAGATCAGGGCTTCCTGGAGGCGAGTGATGAAGTGCTCTGTCACGGGCTGCCTGGCGACCGATCCATCGCCTCGGGTAGTTGACGTTCAGGTTTCATAACTAACCTTTTTCGTAGGACTCTCCATACCGTTGATTGTGGAATTTGCAGCTCTATGCTAGCTCTGCGAGTCGATTTTCCTGGGCTGCGAACAAATGCTTGCTGGATGCGTGCTACATTTTCATCACTCGTTCTCGGCCGTCCAGAACTTTTCCCTTTGCACAAACATCCATTCTCTGTAAACTGTTTATACCAACGTTTAATACACCACCTATCAGGAGGTTTAACACCATACTTCGTTCGAAATGCACACTGAACAACTGTCGTCTATTCACTTCTGCCGTACTCAATAACACAAAAAGCTTTGTGTTGAGCGGTCGCCATCTTAGCATCAACTGACGCTGACGCCTAGTCAACAGCGCCTCAAGCGAACAAATGTACAACTAAATGAAACTTTATAGCTCCCTTAATTCGCCGACAGATAGTGCTTAGCTCTGCCTTTTGTCGTTGCAGAGTTTTAATTTCCTAAAGTTGTGGTATTCTTTTTGAATCACCCTGTACAATTTCAGTTTCGGCCTTTGGACCATTTTAAAATGGTATTGCAAAATATTTTGCTTCACCACATGTCAGACTTTAAAATCATCCAACATGTATCGTCAAAAATGGGCCTTTTCACAATTTTACTGTCGATATGTATACATGACGTAGGATTTTAAAGTCTGACGTGCTGAAACAAACTCGCTTGCAGCAATGCTTGAAAATGGCCAAAAGGACGAAATTCCAATCGTGAAATAAATAATTGCTGCACTCAACGGCAAATACGATGTTCATTACAAAAATCTACATGGCAATGTAGTCCGACTATGAGAAGTTAATCAGGAGTGACATAGGGTTGTAGCCCGATTCCCAATGTCATTCAGTCTGCACATAGAACAATTGAATAGTGTGGAAACCGCCTTTGAAAGATGCTGTAAATGGCCTTCAAAGATAAAAACAAGTATAATGGAATGTAGAACCATTACACGGAGAGATCTGGAGGAAATTAGATTGGAAACAGACACTAAAATTAGTCCATGAGTTTCACTATTTGAGAAGCAAAATAACAGTCGATGGTGAAAGTAGGGAGGATATGCAGACTGGCAATAGCATGAAAGGCATTTCTGCAAAAGAGATATTTGCTAATACTCAATATAAATTTATACCTTAAAAAGTAGTTTTCGAAGGTGCTTCTCTCGAGTGGAGTCTTGCACAGAAGTGAGACGTAGATGGGTAACAGTACAGACAAAATGAGAAAAGAAGCTTTGGAGAGTAATGTTGAAGACTGGATGGATAGATCGGATAATTAATGAAGAGATATTGAGAATGACTGGGGAAACAACAAATTTATGGCACAACGTAAGAGGAAGAAGGGGTCATTTGATAGGATACACCCTGGGCATCAAGATATCGTTAATTTTATAATGGGGGGAAGTGTGAGGAGTAAAGAGACTACAGTTGGCACGTTCCAACGGGTGTACAGGGTGGGCAAGAAGACCCCATACAGCTGTAGCCCCTTCCGAATGGAAGGTAACCTGATTAGTAAGAAAAGTTATTACGAAGGTTGGTAGCTATGTTACTTCTTATCAACTGTGGGAATTCATGTTGATCTGTTTCCGAAATCGCTGTCGAGTTTTAATTTGTAGCGTCCCCAGATGTAAGTGGTCATAGTTATACTATTGAGCAGCGCTTTCTGAGAAGTGTGCCAGTGATGGACAACACACAGGGCAGACGATGAAGCAGATTATGGGAGCACTGCAGGAAAGATTTAATAAGGCTGCACCGCGAAAGGCAACACTTCTGGATTGGGAATGACGTGCTTCCTCTTTCGGCGTTGTTGAAGACAATCCGTGGAATGGAAGGAAGAAAACGCGAGAAGAAACATGTGCCGAAGCCTCTGTTTCGATTGAACAATCTCCTACTACGTCGACACGTAAATATGCTTCGGATTTCGGAGTACCGACGACAACAATGCGAGATCTCATGAAAAAAGACCCTAGTGTCAGACCTTCTCGATCGACGTTGGTATACGAGATATCGGATACAGACCGGAATGAACACGTTTACCATGCCGTGCATCGTTGACTCAATTTTCAAATGCAGTGAACCGTGCCGGGGTTATGCTTTCAGATGACTGACATTTATTCCAACTCACGTTCCAGTAGTATTGTCGTTTTGGCCAAAGAGAATCCTCATTAATCGTTCGAGTTTGGAAGGAACCCCTCACGTAATGATATAGACAGCGGTGACATCGCAACATATGGGACCGTACTTTCTTTGAAGGGACTGTGAATAGTGCCAACTGTTTACATATGTAACAAAGATGGTTAATTTCTCAGTTTGAGGGAAGGAGCCTCACAAAACGCATATGGTTGCAGCAAGTCTGACCTCCTCACTACGCTCTTGCACTGCGCGAGTTCCTGAATGAACACTTTCAAGTACGGAGGATAGGTCGTGGTTCATCAGCAACATCAATTCCCCGAAATGGCTCCAAAAATGGTTCAAACGGCTCTAAGCGCTATGGGACTTAACATGTGTAGTCATCAGTCTCCTAGAACTTAGAACTACTTAAACCTAACTGACCTAAGGACATCACACACATCCATGCCCGAGGCAGGATTCGAACCTGCGACCGTGACAGCAGCGCGGTTCCGGACTGAAGCGCCTAGAACCGCTCGGCCACAGCGGCAGGCCCGAAATGGCTTCAAGGAAGTCCTGACCTCACCCACACCTGACTCGTTATGGGGAGTCGTTATGGAGCATGTACCTGCGCGTCGTTACGCTACAAACGAAGAACTGCCAAACGGTGTTGAGCAAGCATTTCGTACTATAACATCGGACATGCTTAAAAATATGTGAAGGAGGACATGGAGCCACATGGAAATGTATTTAAAACATGATGGGTAACATACCGCTATACTGGACACTTAATACGTAAGTAAGTACACTACTGGCCATTAAAATTGCTACACCAAGAAGAAATGCAGATGATAAACGGGTATTCATTGGACAAATATATTATACTAGAACTGAAATGTGATTACATTTTCATGCTATTTGGGTGCATAGATCCAGAGAAATCAGTACCCAGAACAACCACCTCTGGCCGTAATAACGGCCTTGATACGCCTGGGCATTGAGTCACACAGAGAATGGATGGCTTGTACAGGTACAGCTGCCCTTGCAGCTTCAACACGATACTACTGTTCATCAAGAGTAGTGACTGGCGTCTTGTGATGAGTCAGTTGCTCGGCCACCATTGACCAGACGTTTTCAGTTGGTGAGAGATCTGGAGAATGTGCTGGCCAGGGCAGCAATCGAACATTTTCTGTATCCAGAAAGGCCCGTCCGTACAAGACCTGCAATATGCGGTCGTGCATTATCCTGCTGAAATGTAAAGTTTCGAAGGGATCGAATGAAAGGTAGAGTCACGGGTCGTAACACATCTGAAATGTAACGTCGACTGTTCAAAGTGCCGTCAATGCGAACAAGAGGTGACCGAAACGTGTAACCAATGGCACCCCATTCCATCACGCTGGGTGATACGCCAGAACGGCGATGACGAACACACGCTTCCAATGTGCGTTCACCGCGATATCGCCAAACACAGATGCGACCATCATGATGCCGTAAACCGAACCTGGATTCATCTGAAAAAATGACGATTTGCCATTCGTGCACGCAGGTTCGTCGGTGAGTACACCATCGCAGGCGCTCCTGTCTGTGATGCAGCGTCAAGGGTAAACGCAGCCATGGTCTCCGAGCTGATAGTCCATGCTGCTGCAAACGTCGTCCAACTCTTCGTACAGATGGTTGTTGTCTTGCAAATTTCCCCATCTGTTGATTCAGGGATCGAGACGTGGCTGCACGATCTGTTACAGCCATGCGGATAAGACGCTGTCATCTCGACTGCTAGTAATACGAGGCCGTTGGGATCCAGCACGGCGTTCCGTATTACCTTCCTGAACCCACCGATTCCTTATTCTGCTAACAGTCATTGGATCTCGACCAACGCGAGCAGCAATGTCGCGATACGATAAACCGCAATCGCGATAGGCTACAATCCGACCTTTGTCAAAGTCGGAAACGTGATGGTACGCATTTATGCACCTTACACGAGGCATGACAAGAACGTTTCACCAGGCAACGCCGGTCAACTGCTGTTTGTGTATGAGAAATCGGTTGCCGGCCGAGGTGGTCTCGCGGTTCTAGGCGCTCAGTCCGGAGCCGCACGACTGCTACGGTCGCAGGTTCGAATCCTGCCTCGGGCATGGATGTGTGTGATGTCCTTAGGTTAGTTCGGTTTAAGTAGTTCTAAGTTCTAGGGGAGTGATGACCACAGATGTTAAGTCCCATAGTGCTCAGAGAAATCGGTTGGACACTTTCCTCATGTCAGCACGTTGTAGGTGTCACCACCGGCGCCAACCTTGTGTGAATGCTCTGAAAAGCTAATCATTTGCATATCACTGCCTCTTGTTCCTGTCGGTTAAATTTAGCGTCTGTAGCACGCCATTTTCGTGGTGTAGCAATTTTAATGGCCAGTAGTGTACTTGTGCCAAAACAAGTCAACTCAATTAGAATTTAATAGTAGTAGGTACGAGGGCTTCCCGCCCACTTTGTAGTTCGAACTATGCAGAGACGAAGCGGTCGGCAGAGAACAGAGCAGCTGCATTAAATAGGGCTCAGATTGGAGACCACGACGACAGAAGTTTTTCATAAACTGCGTGTCACCATCACTGAGTATTTTCGTGTGTACTACATTGTTTGGTTGCCACGATCAAATGAGAAAAAAGAGTAACACTGTATTTACCAAAGGAGATAACAGGCTGAACGCGAGGAGCAATACCCGCGGCTTCTCCTTATTCCCGCAGTTGTAATAAGTTCCCGAGAAGAAAATCACTGAAGCGGCTATGCGATCGTTACGCGGCCACATCGTCCCATGAATACAATCAGGCCGCAGCGCGGGCCTCGGTTTTATGATGAGGGAGTTTCCTGCGCTTCCGCCGCCCCCATTCCATTTGATCAGGAGGAGCGAACGGCCACACAGCAGCTGTTATCGCAGGAGGGCGACCGCGGCGGGGGCGGAGGCGGCCCTCCGCCTCTGCGAATCCGGTCCCCGGCCGCGGCGGCGCAGCGCCGAGTGCCGACCAACTTGGAAGTGGCTCTCTTTCAAACTTTTAATAAGGGAAGGAAGGGGCGGCGGCCGTCTGAAAGCCGGCGGCCTGACGACGCTGGAAGAGACCCGCGAGGCGGCGGCTGCCGGGGCGCCGCCCCCGCTGCCGCGCTGTGCGGGAAGAGTCGTCCCACAGCCCTCCCGCGTTATGCCTTTACGATACCGCGGCGGACGTATGGCCCGTCTGATTGCCTCTTGACAAGCTGTGCAGCCCTACAACCATCTCATCTTAGCCACAAGTCTCGCTAACTCGAAGTAGCTTTCTTGAAGATGCCAACAGAGATGTGGAATTGATCGCGGAATTTGCTCAGAAGGAAAGCTACTGAGTATTTCATTATCCTTTCTCGACGTTAAACTTCCTTAGTGCTCATACTAATTTTAAAAAAAATGGATGTACGTACATATGTACGTATATACGAGGGTTGGAACTTTAATAGTGGCAACTATTTATTTACAGCTCGTACAAAATAGATACGTGTTTCAAAGTAGTACTGACCTTCACAGTAGTCACCAGCACTGTGTAAGAGGGTGAGTCAAATGAAAACATTAAATTTGTAATAACAATTTAGCACCGTTATCCTGTAAGTTGGTAAGCGTGCTACAAACAGCGTACAGAATGGCCTGTAGGTGGCAGCATAGTGCAGATGCACACACACCGTCGCAGTATTAGTAGAAAGACGGCCGCCCCACTTGTGACTTGCACCAGGGAAGAGCAACGTTCTCTTATTCGGTTTTTATGTAGTGAAGGTGTGAAATCTATTGAAATTCATCGACGAATGATGAAGGTTCAGTACGGTGATGCATGTTTGTCACAGCAGCAAGTCTACGAATGAAGTAGGAAGTTCGCAAATGGTGTGACTTCAGTGAAAGATGCTACTCGTCCAGGTCAGGCACAACGAGTTGTGACTCCACAGAACATTGCAGCAGTTGAAGCCATAGTGAAGGAAAACCGCCGAGTGACACTGAATGACATTAAGAATGTTTACCGATAAGTCATGGGTCAGCACACCACACTGTGCATGATGTGCTCCAGTGTTGATGCTCGTGAAGAACTTCTTCACCGCTTTGAACGAGAAGGTGATGGCTTCCTTGCAAGAATCGTTGCTGGGTACGAAACCTGGGTTCACTTCCACCAACCGGAAACGAAGAGAGCGAGCAAGGAATGGCGCCATTCCTCATCACCAAAACCAAACAAGTTTCGAACAGAACCATCAGCAGGGAAGGTTATACTGACACTCTTTTGGGACGAAAAAGGCGTCATTTTGGAGCATTACATGCCTAGAGGGACCACTGTCACCAGTGAATCATACACAGACCTCCTAAAAAATCATCTGCGGCCTGCAACCAATTCAAAGCGACGAGGATTGCTGTCAGCAGGTGTCCTTTTGCAACATGACAATCCACGGTCCCACACAGCCCGTACAACAGTTGCAACAACCAGAGGACTGCATTTTGTGTGTCTTCCTCATCTACCATACTCACCAGACCTTGCCCCAAATGATTTCCATACGTTTGGACCACTCAGGGACGCAATGGGACGAAAGAAGTTCCGTTCTGATGAAGAGGTACACCACGCGGTGGGTGAGTGATTGCGCGGACTACCAAAAGAATTTTTTTTAGAGGAATTTACGCACTTTGTAAGCGCTGGAGGACTTGCATTGAGCGTGGGGGAGTTAATGTTTAAACGTGATACAGCTTTGTACCACTTCTGCACAATAAATAATATTTAAAAAAATATTTAAGGTTTTCATTTGACTTAACCTCTTCTAACCCGTTGCCAGCGATGTGGAAGTCGTAGGGTACTCTCAGTAATGCTAGTTGTGTTGACAGTTCGAGCGGCGCGGTCTATTGCCCGACGAATTTGTAGCAGTTCTGAAGCGAATGCCGTGAAGTGTTGCCTTCGGTTTAGAAATCGAGTTAAACTCACGAGGGCTTAAGTCAGGGGAGTGCAGTAGGTGGTATAGCACTTAGCAGCCCCACCAGTCACACAAAGCAGTAACAGGTTTCCTTTAATTTACGCCTATGGTCACAAACTTTTTGTTAACAGATTACCGGTTTCGGTCTTTAATGACCATTATCAGATCTGCAGCAAAACTGCGAAAAACATAAATACACTCGCAAACTGTATACAGCTTAAGAACAATACACAGACCATAAGAAAAAGTAGTACTGACAAAATTTACATTTGTGTGCTTTAAATATGAAGAGGCATACCTGTTTCATAAAAACAAAGTCCTAATGTACTGCAGCCATAGTGGCATCGTGAAATGTTAAATGCGGAATCAGCACCAGCCTCGTCAAATACATGTAAATAACATCACATGCAGGAGTCACGTGGTCAGTAGTACTACTGTTTAAAACAAACTGCCGTACATTAGGCACAAGATGTTTGTGTTGTAAGTTCACCAGATGTCGCTAATGTCGGCATACACTAGCTGTCAATAATTCTTTGAAACAGCGAAAATAAAGGGGCATACAATAGTTGAAGTCTGTAATAATGTTATAATGTATAAAAGGCATTACAGCAATAAAAAGAGGAGCACGACAAAAGTAATATTGTTAAAAAAAGGAAGAGTTAAGAAACAGTGGTTGACATGTGCTCTAGTGCCAATATTCTAGATAATGAGTTAAATATTAAACACCGTTGATAGTGTACCGGGTAATATTCAACAACTATAAAAAAAATCGCTAAAGGAGCCACAAATGAAAGAAAACATCGTGCTGCACATAATCAGCGCCCTCTGTTGGCGCGAACGCCAGAATTCCGCACAGGCGGGAAGTGGTTGGAGGAACGTGACCGGCATTCCGTTGCAAGAAGAGAATGATAAGACAGAGGGCGCTGATGTGATGTTATTTATATGTATTTGGCGATGCTGGTGCTGATTCCGCATTTAACATTTGACGATGCCACTATGGCTGCAGTTCATTAGGACTGCTTTTATGAAACACATATGCCGCTTCATATTTAAAGCGCACAAATGTAAATTTTGTCAGTACTACTTTTCATTGTGGTCTATGTATTGTTCTTAAACTGTATACAGTTTGCGGGTGTATTTATGTTTTTCGCATTTTTGCTGCAGATCTGATGATGGCCATTAAAGACCGAAACCGGTAATCTGTTTAAAAAAAAGTTTGTGTCCATAGACGTAAATTAAAGGAAACTTATTACATATACGGGTCACTGGTTTTCGCGACGATGTCTCAGCTTGTGAAATCAGTAACAGCTTGCACTGTACGTGCTTGAGCATTGTCCTGCAAAATGATGGTCAGGCTCTGCAGAAAGTGTCATCACTTCAGTCTCTAAACTGGTCGTAGGTTGTGTTCCAAAAATTAACAGCATAGAGGCAGAAGTGATGACACTTTCTGCAGAGCCTGACCATCATTTTGCAGGACAATGCTCAAGCACGTACAGTGCAAGCTGTTACTGATTCGTTTGAGTGATGGGGCTGCTAAGTGCTATGCCACCTACTGCACTCCCCTGACCTAAGCCCTCGTGAGTTCAACTCGATTTCTAAACTGAAGGAAACAGTTCACGGCATTCGCTTCAGAACTGCTACAAATTCGTCGGGCAATAGACCGCGCTGCTCGAACTGTCAACACAACTGGCGCTGCTAGGAGTATCCTATGACTTCCACATTGCTGGCAATGGGTTACACACAATGCTGGTGACTACTTTGAAGGTCAGTAAGACTCTGAAACACGTACCGTTCTTTGAGTTCCGATGTTTAACTCATCCACTTCTGCTTGAGGAATTGAATTAGGCGTGACACAGTACAATTATTAGGTGACAATTCGAAAGGAAACATAACTAAACACTCGTTTATCATTTAAGGACATTTGTTTGTATTAATGCTTAAACATTACGTGTTTGCGTTATTCCATACAGAAAAGAAACCAGCATAGTGTATTTACAGAAGAATACTGATTACAACAGCTCTTAGACGTGGAGCCCAGAAACAATGTAACAGACATTGTACCTATGAAGCATGATCTGGTACACAATCCCCATCCCACATGGTGTCTCTTCAGTTCTAGTGTAGCGGCCAGAACTCGCGCCAGCAGATCTTCCTCTGTCTCTGCAGGAGTCTCGTAAGTTAAACCTTGACATACGATCCCACAACGAGTAGTCTGCAAGAGTCAAATCCGGCGACGGCGGCGAACACGCAGTTGGATAACCTCGGCCTATCCATCTTTCACCGTATCGTCTGTTCGGACTATTCCGAACCATAGGTGAGAAGTGAGGTGGTGCACATCATTCTGCAACCACATTTCCTGACGGACAGAAAGTGGAACAGCTTCCAACAACGGGTTGTTTTGTTGGAATATCAGGTATGTAGGACCAAGTATCTTGAGTGGAAGGACGTAAGGCCCAATCACATGACCGTCCAGAATACCTGCCCACATGTTAATACCAAAGCGGTGCTGAAATCCCTGAACATGCGTGTCACGAGAGGTTTCGTCTGCGCGAACATGGCTGTTTTACGAATTCAGAACGCAGCCCCAAATGAACTCAAGTCATCTGTGAACAGAACTCGAACGAGCGAGGTGGCACAGTGATTAGCACACTGGACTCGCATTCGGGAGGACGACGGTTCAATCCCGCGTCCGGTCATCCTGATTTAGGTTTTTCCCGATTTCCCTAAACCGCTCCAGGCAAATTCCGGGATGGTTCCTTTGAAAGGGCACGGCCGACTGCCTCCCCCGTCCTTCCCTGATCTGCCGAGGCCGATGACCTCGCAGTTTCGTCTCTTCCCCCAAAAACAACAACCCAACTCCCCCATTCCACCAACAGAACCCGATCGGGAAACAGGGGAGTGTCGATGCAGCGGTGCAGGAACCACGTGCCGTAATCAGAGCGTTGTGGAAGATCGGCTGGAGCCATACCGCATGCCTTTTGTAAGCTGTGTGGATGTAACTGTTGTTCACGCGGAACGTCCAAGACGATACTGTGTCTAACATCCATTGCAGGCCCTATTGCTCGAGTACTCGTTGACGGGGTTCTCCCCAGCGTGACGCAGTACATCTTCCTCAAATTTGGACGGGCGGCGTTGCCGTGGAGCACCACAGACCCGCTTCCTCACGGTGAAGAGAGCCGCTGCGTAATTTGGGCAAAAAGAGTGTCCGATAGCGTTGTGGAAAAACTTCGTGATACAGCCGACTAGCAGCTCTTCCGTTACCTCGAGCTTCGCCATACACAAGGAGCATGTCTGCGTACCGACCAATGTTTACTGTATTTGGGACACACAGGCATAAAATAGATCACGCAGCAAGGCAGACGTTAAAGTGACATCAGGCGACCGTCTGACGTAGTACACGTCATCCTGTCTACCCTACTGCATACCAGGACAGTCAACTCTGAGACTTTTCTCTTTCCTTCGGCAGACGTGGAAACGTTGCACATCTGAACTGAAACCGTGGTGGAACGGAAACGATACGTTTCCAGATGCAGATTCCTGCTAAAAATACTATGTTATCAATTCCCTCTACAGTTCCTACAAGTTTGTAACGGTAATTTCCGATCGCCCTGTACTCAAAATCTTGTTTTGGCGTCCTAGAAAAAAATATGCACTGTACCCCGTCTAGCTGGCCATTGTGGCCGAGCGGTTCTAGGCGCGTCAGTGCGGAACCGTGCTGCTGCTACGGTCGCAGGTTCGAATCCTGCCTCTGGCATAGATTTGTGTGCTGTCCTTAGGTTAGTTCTAAGTCTAGGGGACTGATGTCCTCAGATGTTAAGTCCCATAGCGCTCCGAGCCATTTGAACCATTTTTGAACAGCACCTAAGTTCACAAGTTAATGCTTCTGCAGCAGGTCGGTTCCTTTGAAAAGAACTCATTCACGGAGCCCTATTTCTTTAGTCTTGTTAAATCTTTTCTTTGGAGAATTTAAATACAGAAGAGCCGCACTCTTTTCAACTGTCTCGCTTTCGTCCATTTCGCGATCATAGCGTGGCTCGCGTAAACACTTCTGCCCGGAAATGTACTACCGCAAACACTGCCGGGAAAACACGGCCTATAATGTTGCCATACCTGTGACTTCAATTCGCATGACCGCAACGTTGTCGGACTTCACTGGTGGGATATATTGTCGGCAACATGCAATTCTTATGGCCCGACTAAAGGTACCTTGAAAATCTAGCATTACTGGTCGAAAATGAGTGGTCTTGTAGCTAAATTGCGAATCACTTTTACTTAAGGGCTTGTTGTACTTTGGATTACTTACTGTTTAAAATGTGCTCTGGGATGTCTACGTCATTGCAGAGTTCATTTAAAGTTCGCCAGAAAATCTTTTACCTAGTTTCAAGGGGACTGTTTAAAACGTGTTTCGCAAAACCATACACAAGGCCGAAAAAATACTTGGCATGTAATTTCCTCGAGGAATTAACAGGCATAATGTGAATTATAAACGTGTTCTAACCTGAGATGTGACCAGCCTGTTACAACGTCTGCACATAAACGGCCTATGGAGAGAAAGGAGTAACCGACGACAGAAACTGCCAGTGGGAATTGTAGGAACATCATGGCCGAGAAGAATGGACGTCCAACGAAACTCTTTAAACACGAATGTAATCTTCAAATAGTCGGGAAGTAACTTGGGAACGGTGCAAACGATATTCATTGAAATTTGATGTCGACATTCTGAATTCAGTTTTCTGCCAGCGTACGTAGCCGTTTTGCGATAGCTTCAAAAGTCTATTTTCGGTGCACGTATTTTTTGGGCGAAGAAATTTATATTTGTTTCAACATGTCACCATTTTCTTAGAACATAATATTTTTCAATTGCTCTGTGTATGCTCATAGAATATACAACGTGATTAAAACTAAATTTAAACTTTCAAAACGCTGTAGAAATAAAACCACTGGTCAGAATGACGTCAAATTGCAACGGAATATTATCGGAGAAGGAGGAAAACGTATGGAAAAAGAAAAAAAATAGTGTGAAAACTTATCAATAAATGGCGCTGTATGTGTCAGAATACGTAAATGAAAGCCTCTGTCATGCGCATGACCCACTGAAGTTGGTATAAACACGCGCCGGCCGAAGTGGCCGTGCGGTTCTAGGTGCTGCAGTCTGGAACTGCGAGACCGCTACGGTCGCAGGTTCGAATCCTGCCTCGGGCATGGATGTGTGTGGTGTCCTTAGGTTAGCTAGGCTTAACTAGTTCTAAGTTCTAGGGGACTAATGACCTCAGAAGTTGAGTCCCATAGTGCTCAGAGCCATTTATAAACACGCAGTGTACACGGCTTTTCCTCCTTTCGAGTCCGCGACGTTCGCCATGACCGTCTCAGTGCAGGATCGCGCTCTGCTTGTAAAGCTGTATTACAAGAATGGTGACTGTGCACTCGTGGCTCTGCAAAAGTTCCGGGCACTGAAGGGTTTGAAAAAAGGCGTTGGTCCGATGAAATTCGAAAAGACGGATTCTTTTGGTGTGCAACCTGGTAGAGGGAGGAATCGAATTGATTCGACGTCTGCGGAAGCAGTGGCGACAGCAGTGCAGGACGAGACGAGTGGTGGTGTGCAAACGTGTAGTGCTCGGAGAATTGCCCTAACATTTGAATACCCGTAAGCACGGCGCGTAAAATCTAACGAAACATCGCTCGCATCTCGTGGTCGTGCGGTAGCGTTCTCGCTTCCCACGCCCGGGTTCCCGGGTTCGATTCCCGGCGGGGTCAGGGATTTTCTCTGCCTCGTGATGGCTGGGTGTTGTGTGCTGTCCTTAGATTAGTTAGGTTTAAGTAGTTCTAAGTTCTAGGGGACTGATGACCATAGATGTTAAGTCCCATAGTGCTCAGAGCCATTTGAACCATTTTTTGAACGAAACATCCTTCTTTGCTATCCATTCAAAATTACCCATGTGCACGAGTTTCTTCCTTTTGACCTGCCAGCAAGAGAGACCTTTGCTCTAGAATTTCTTGCTCGCGTGGAAGTGGACAATAATTGGCCGTGGGACATTTAGTGGACAGAGGAAGCCCACTTCCATCTGACAGTGTATGTCAATACACAGTACTGTCGAATATGGGCAACGGAAAATCCACGCGCGAATCAAGCAGAGTACCACTTCATCTTGAAAAGACCACTGTGTGATGCGAGTTTACGCCATCATTCAGCATAGGGCCATATTTTTTCGGAGGGACAGGTGCTTCCGGTCTGCACCGTCACTAGTAAGCGCTATGAGTGTCTTTTGCGCAACTTATTTTCTATTGTATTTAAAAAATCACTAAAATTACCTATTTTTCAGGAGGCCATGGAGGGCTACCTGCTTAAACACATTCACTGTTGCACGTAGAATGCGATGTATAAGTGGAGGCTTGCGTAATACGCTGGCGGAATTGGGAAGTATTACGGTATGAATACCTCGACCGAAGGCTATCACAGAGGTACACCTGTATGCCTGAGGGACATGCTGATTAAAATTTCACCTGATTCAAATTATTTGCAGTACAGAAGAAATATTTCATACATATGAAGCGTGTTCAAAATGGTTCAAATGGCTCTAAGCACTATGGGCTGGCTCTGTGTACTATGGGACATAACATCTGAGGTCATCAGTCGCCTAGACTTAGAACTACTCAAATCTAACTAACCTAAGGACATCACACACATCATTGCCTGATGCAGGATTCGGATCTGCGACCGTAGCAGGTGCGCGGTTCCGGAATGGAGCGCCTAGAACCGCTCGGTCAAAAAGGCCGGCTATGAAGTGGGCTGCTATGACAGTACAAGATCGATACTGTGCGTGTTTAATGTGACCAGAACATTTCAGATGGAGATCGCAACAAAAAGTTCCTAGTTTGAAATCTTATCAGTATGTGACTGAATACCTGCGCGGAATTTTTCAGACAGAACTTGATTGTAGATAAGTGCATCGACCGTGAAAAGTCTAAAGCTACTGTTAATGTGTCTGCAAAGTCAGTGATATACAACATGGAAAGAAAGAGTCCAACGTACTTCCCTGGGGCACACGTGAAGCGTTGTTACCTCCCTGTCAGTAACCATATCCCAGAGAGATAAGAGCACGGGAATATAGTATTTTTAGGTAATTAGAAGTAAGCAGTTATTTTCAAGGAACGCAGAATACCGTGTGGTCATTGTGTTTATATGATCTTGGATGTATAGTGCGAGACGGAAGCACACACTTCTGTAATGGACGGCGGGCAGTATTCGCACGGACTTAGCTAACTGCCCCAAGGTTTATCGGTTTTTACAATAACTGCCAATAATGAACATCCGGTCATTCGTACCAGTTATTTCTTGCAACAGCCAGACAGTTCACTTCCAGTGCTTAATGCGTGCTATGTGCACACGCAATCTCGTAACGATGTTTTGTGTCCCATCCATTTAATTTTCTTTTCATGGTTTCAATGCCATTATGCAAAGCACTGAATCAAACGAGGTCGGGTGATTCGGAATACAGACACAAATTAAAAAAAAATGCTCAACCAGAGGTCTCGTTTATGTGACAACCCCATCAGTTCGCGAGTAATTTACAGAACATTTAGAGAGGGAACACGAAAATGGAGAATAGGTTTCCGCAGTTTCCAAGTAAGTCACGCGAACTGCAGCACCGATAGATCGAAGTCGAGTAATCTGTTATTGATTTTCTCAAATAAAAATACCAGAGGAACCGAAGTGAAGCAGGCACAGTGAGTCTTTAGATATGGGGCAAAAACATAAATGACAACACATATGTATCGGCTTGTAACATATTAGTCCCGGTGCTGATATAGTCGTACGAAGACGCAAACTTTTTAAGCGAACTGCACTCATTAGTTTCAAAGATGTAACTTAGTGGACCATATATGGATTCATGTCGTGAATACTGTTGGATGGGTGATACGGGAAAATGCAACGCTCTCTATCAACAGAGATAGAACAATTTTTTGTTTTACATGAAGATATAGATCATCACTGTAAAATACCTTCCAAGTTTTAGAAACGTCAATATACTATGAATAAATGAATATTGACACTTTTTAATGGGTGCAAGTATTGTTTCTTCTTCACATTAAAGGAAATCTATACGAATATTTCATAATTTTTGGTAATGTCCATATTAGTCCGGTACAAGGCTAAGAATACGACAATATCTAGCGATTGTTTAAGTTGCAGGAATTACTATCAAGGGCACTCAAATGAAAACCAAACACTCATCACTCTAGGACCATGGAATGGGTTCCATTCAATAGCAGTCCACGGAAGGCAGCCTCATAACGTGATATCCGAAACTATAAGCTACGTCTCAATGACTGACGTTATTCGTTGTTTGTTCTCAGGTGACAGACGTTCTATAAAGGGCAGTCAAATGAAAACCGAACACGCGCCACAAGGGGACCGCTGAATCATTCCATTCAAAAGCACTTACTGTTGTGTCTAGACAAGACAGCCTAGACACAATGAGAGGAAGCCGAAAGGCACGCGCTTAAACTCACGCAGGCTGGCGTGAGGTCTGAAACAGGATACGTAATGAATGCTATAAAGAAAAGTACGTAGCTTCTGGAATACTTAACTTTAATCCACATTTGTAGAACATCGCTCTTGATGATACATTAATAGAATCTCAATATCAATTGAATACGGCGTCTTGCTAGGTCGTAGCAAATGTAGCTGAAGGCTAGGCTAACTATCGTCTCGGCAATTGACAGCGTAATTGTCAGTGATCCATCTCAGGCAAAGTCGGCTGTACAACTGGGGCGAGTGCCAGTACGACTCTCTAGACCTGCCGTGTGGTGGCGCTCGGTCTGCTATCACTGACAGTGGCGACACGCGGGTCCGACGTATACTAATGGACCGCGGCCGATTTAAAGGCTACCACCTAGCAAGTGTGGTATCTGGCGGTGACACCACACTTACCACGCGCGCTACGGTATTCGCACTCACCTTTGCACTTCTCGTCTGACTGAAACCGACGTCCATGCGTGTCTTTCTTCAGGTCGGCAAAGATGTGAAAATCACACGGTGAAAGATCCTGGCTGTACAGATGACACTGCAGTGTTTCCCAGAGAAGCAGGTGAATCTTGGCCTTCGTCCGCTTGTCAGTGAGGCAGCGGTCGTTATCGTGCAACAGGATGTTCTGTCCGATAGCATTTATACAGCAAGAGGGGAAACGTCAAAACCAGCAGTGGAACCATTCCGTATCTCCTCTGCAAAAGAAATCCAGAGCTATTAACGCAAGTTACGGTAATGTCATGATGACCTTCTTCGACTGCAGAGACCCTCTGCTCTTCCAGATCCTTGAGCGTGGCAACACATGCGCAATACTACACTGAAGCGCCAAAGAAAATGGTACAGGCATGCGTATTCAAATACAGAATATGTAAACAGGCAGAATACGGCGCTGCAGTCGGCAACGGCTATATAAGTCAACAAGTGTCTGGTGCAGTTTCTGGATAGGTAACTGCTGCTGCAATGCCAGATTATCAAGATTTAAGTCAGTTTGAACATGGTTTTATAGTCGCCGCACGAGCGACGGGACACAGCATCTCCGAACTAGTGACGATGTGGGGACTGTTCCGTACGACAATTTCACGAGTGTAGCGTGAATATCAGGAATCTGGTAAAACATCAAATTTCCGACACCATTGTGGCCGAAAAATAATCCTGCATGAATGGGACCAATGACGGCTGATGAGAACCCTTTAACGTGACAGAACTGCAAGCCTTCCGCAAATTGCTGCAGATTTCAGTGCTGGGCCATCAACAAGTGTCAGCGTGCGAACGATTGAACGAAACAACGTCGATATGGGCTTACAGAGCCGAAGGCTCACTCGTGTACCCTTGATGACAGCACGACACTAAGCTTCCCGAGTCGTCTGGGCCCGTTAACATAAACATTGGACTGTTGATGACTGGAAACATGTTGCCTGGCAGGACGAGTCCCATTTCAAATTGTATCGAGCGGATTCACGTGTACGGGTATGGAGACAATCTCATGGATCCATAGACCATGTATGTCAGCAGAGGACCGTACAAGGTGGTGGAGGCTCTGGAATGGTGTGGGCGTGTGCAGTTGGAGTGATATGGGACCCCTGATAGGTCCTGATACGGCTCTGACAGGTGATACGTACTTAAGCATCCTGTCTGATCACCTGCGTCGAGTCATGTCCATGGCTCATTCCGACGGACTTTGGCAATTCCAGCAGGACAATGCGACACCCCACACAACCAGAATTGCTACAGAGTGGCTCCAGGAACACTCTTCTGAGTTTAAACACTTCCGCTGACCACCAAATCCCCAAGACATGAACACATGCAACGGATTTGTGGGCAGCACTGCAGGATTCATGGTGTCAGTTCCCTCCAGCACACCTTCAGACGTTACTCGAG
This sequence comes from Schistocerca americana, assembly GCF_021461395.2. Taxonomy (NCBI): domain Eukaryota; kingdom Metazoa; phylum Arthropoda; class Insecta; order Orthoptera; family Acrididae; genus Schistocerca; species Schistocerca americana. Next base: position 70,409,556 of record NC_060122.1, on the reverse strand, counting down.
TACATGCCATGTCGTGCTGTGACACGTCTGCTTGCTAGAGGGACCCATACCCGATATTAGTCACGCGTACCAATTTCTTTGGCTCTTCAGTGTATGAAGACCCTTTGCAGAAACTGCGAAGCGCGGTAAGGTCGAAACGTCCTGAAATTCTGTCTGACGGAATCATCCTGTTGCACGATAACGCGCGCTCCCACACTGCCAAACGGACGAAGGCTATGCTTCAGCGATTGGGTGAGAAACTCTGCAACATCCTCCATACGGATCGGATCCTTCGCATGTTTCGCGACCTGATGAAAGATGTGCGTAGACGTCGGTTTCAGTTGCACGAGGAAGGGCAATAGCGTGTGCGGTTGTCGACCGCTCAGTCTCCGATCGCGTTCTACGAAACAGGAATTAATCTTCTCATCTCGCAATGAGGTAGACGTATCAAAGTGATTACTTTTGACTGGAATCATTTCATGTTCCCGTTGTGGCGTGTGTTCGGCTTTCATTTCACTGCCATTGATAGTACTTCAATCAACTGAGAAGACACGAAGTGTGACTTCAGTTACTGAGACCTAGCTTATAGTTTCGGCTATCGCATTATGAGGCTGACTTACCTGAACAAAAGTGAATGAACATGTTCTTTTGGAAAGTCAAAGTAGATTGTTGAAAGGAGCAATTGAGGAAGCGTGCAGTAATGAACGTCTCATCGAAGACACCATTCCGGCGCTACTCATTGCATTCAGCTGCTCACCCAGTAGTGAAAATTCGAGTAATTCTGAACTGGGTCCTGTCCATTCCCTTTACTGTTTACGTTTTTCAATTCACATGTCACTTTTTCCCTTTTCTAGACAGATGTGAAGGTACTATAGATCAAAACCAGTCATAAAATAAAAGCAAAAAGTTGTGCTCAAAGACTGTTTTGTATTCCGCAAGTTTTATATAAAGGTTGCATTCCTCACGAGGTATAAGCACTCGTTCATCTTCGCTACTGTAAAACACGTCTCTTCCACCGAAGAAAAGCTCATAGGTCTAATGGTATGCATTTAAGAGCCCACCTTTACTTGACAAATTTTCTTGTTTTTCTCCATAGCACCTCTTCCCAAAATGCAAAAAGCAAAGATCTTGCAGTAGAAGAGATTTTTTTCATCTTATCGAAGATGAAGATGTGATCGTAGCTCTTAAGGCAGTGGTCGTCAAACGATATTCGTGCAGCCTGCTGTTCTCAGTCGTATGATAGTTTGCACCCAGCAAGTAACAGCGGAATCCAGAAATGTCAACTGACGTTAAGAGCTTCTGAAGAGGGTACTTTTCCTGCTCCGTAAGAAACAAAAATACTTACAGAGATTAGACACTGGACTCGCATTCGGGAGGACGACGGTTCAATCCCGCGTCCGGCCATCCTGATTTAGGTTTTCCGTGATTTCCCTAAATCACTCCAGGCAAATGCCGGGATGGTTCCCCTGAAAGGGCACGGCTGACTTCCCTCCCCATCCTTCCCTAATCCGATGAGACCGATGACCACGCTGTCTGGTCTCCTTCCCCAAAACAACCAACCAACCAACTTACAGAGACAATAATACTTTAAAATGAGCTTAATTTTAACTGACGATGGTGAATTCACTCGTCAGCTAAGTAAAGTTGGCCGCTTACCATAGCGTCACAGGGGTAAGTAGGGTCAGCACTGCAGGATTACAGGATATTAAGGAGGGGGAACGTCTTATTGTCTTCCACCACTGACAACTCACGGACGTCTGCAGCTTGTACCGACAACTTGCCGTGCTATATATTTTAACATGGAAGTAACATAGCCTGGTGGAGACGTATTACAGCGACAGTCATCTTCTAACGCGGTACGTATTTGGTACAAATGGCTCTGAGCACTATGGGACTTGACTTCTGAGGTCATCAGTCTCCTAGAACTTAGAACTACTTAAACCTATCTAACCTAAGGACATCACAGACATCCATGCCCGAGGCAGGATTCGAACCTGCGACCTTAGCGCCTAGAACCACTCGGCCACTCCGGCCGGCGGTACGCATTTGGAGCAAGGAATATGAAACTGAATTAAGGCTGTTGTAATACGACGCAATGAGTACAAGGAAACTAACATTTAAAACATTTAATAGCCATTTGTGATCGTGTCTCACACTGCATAATACATTTAGAAATGAACACAATTGTCATTCGCTCACGCAGACGACAGAACAAGACTTCGTCAGGCAACTGGGATCGCTGAAGATGGCAGCAATCTTAGACGGAGAACAGCCGACCCGAACTGTTCCGAATGGTGGCGACTTTTGACGATCAGTACTTGGTGGCCGGATCCCAGCTGGTTGCGCCCTTACTGTAGCCAGTCTGCTGAGGGCTCATGACATACTAATCTGTGTGAGTTACCAATTAATAGGAGAAAGAGTTAAAGTTCAAGCAGAAGTAAAAATTTTGGGGTTTGTTCGATGACGTTGTAACTCTGTGAGACACAAAGTGGGTCTTGGAACAGCAGCTGAATGGAATCAACACTGTCTTGAAAGGAAGGCATCAATAAATGCAAAACACGGATAATTGATGTAATCGAATTAAATCAGCCGATGCTGAGGAAATTGTATTAGGAAATGAGACACTTAAAGTAGCAGATGAGTTTTGCTATTTGGGCAGTAATATCATTTACGATGGCCGAAGTAGAGAAAATATGTAATGCAGGCTGGGAATAGCAAGAAAAGCTTTCCTGAAGCAGAAATTTGTTAACATCGAGTGTAGCCTTGTATGGAAGTTAAACGTGGAGGATAGACAGTTCATAGAAGATAAGACTACAAGCTTCGGAAATGTGGTGCCACAGAAGAAAACTGGTGATTGGATGGGTAGATCATGTAACTGATGTGGAGGTTCTAAACAGAATTTGGGAGAAAAGAAAACTGTGGCACAATTTGACTAAAAGAAGAGATCGATTGATAGTACCATTTCTGAGATATCAAGGGATCACCAGTTCAGTATTGGAGGAAAGTGTGTGTGTGTTCATAAATGGTTCAAATGGCTCTGAGCACTATGGGACTCAACTGCTGTGGTCATAAGTCCCCTAGAACTTAGAACTACTTAAACCTAACTAACCTAAGGACAGCACACAACACCCAGCCATCACGAGGCAGAGAAAATCCCTGACCCCGCCGGGAATCGAACCCGGGAACCCGGGCGTGGGAAGCGAGAACGCTACCGCACGACCACGAGATGCGGGCTGTGTGTGTGTGTTGGGCGAGGGATAAAGACTGTAGAGGGAGACCACGAGTGAATACAGAAAGCAGGTTCAAAAGTATGTAGGATGCAGTAGTTATTCGGAGATGATGAGGCTTGTACGGGATAGAGTATCATGGGAAGCTGCATCAAACCAGTTTACGCAGTGAAGACCACAACTAGAATCAATTGATAATAAGATCGGCACATATGCGGCTCGGGGTGCCACCGCAATATATCAGTACTGGCCATTGAGCAAAAAAATTTGACAACTGTCTTAAGGTGCACAGTTGCAGCGCATGTTTAGTAGACTTTCTTGCTTCGAATGGTAGTTCCTGCCATATACCTGAAAATAGATCATCGCTGCTGTATAGCGTCTAAGTAATAATACGATATTGCAGTGCCGATGTTGTTAAGAATAGTGATTTAATGTTTCTTTGGACATGGATGTATACATTACATAATGCTTGTACGAGTACAGACTGTGACGAAGAAACGACGGCATATGGATGTTCGGTTCTGGCCGTGAGTCGTGCACGCATAGCCAAAGCGGTTAAGCAGGATATCCGGATTCGAGTCCCAGGTCAGCACAAAAATACTCATTGTCGTCATTCCCTTACATAGCTGATGGTTGGTCGTATTCGTCACTGCGAATACATTTCCTGTATTTGTGCTGGGAGCCTGTCGCGGCGGCATGTCTGAATAAAATCCTCTCAGTTTTTAAGCCGCTTCATTTCGAATTATTGCTTCTGGCTTCCGAAGGTACGTCGATGACATCTTCCTGATACGGCCTCACGGAGAAAATACACTGCGGCAGTTAGTCGATCACGTGAACTGTGTCCTTCCAACACTAAATTTAACAGAGAGAAGTATGGCAAGTTACAGTTCTCGAATGTTTTAGTTGACAGGAAGACTGGTCCTTCAGTGTACAGGAAACTAACTCACACGGATCGATACTTGAAAGCCTGTACACACGAAAGCGGCCCTGGACGCGTTAACACAGAGCAAAAATTATTTCTGACGACGATCACCTGCAATTTGAATTGCAGCACTTGAGACACATCTTCAAAGAGAATGGTTGGAGCAAGAAGGACACTGCAAAAAGTTTCACGTGCTACCGAAGAAGGACGCCTTGTGAACCAGCAGAAGAGTCAAACCGGCTGTTTCCCTGCCATACTGCGGGGCAACGAGCAGCAAATTGGGACATGTGCTGCAGAGAAATGGACTGAGACCAGTGTTTTGGCCCGCCCCCAAGATACGAGATATGCTGCGCCCTGTTAAAGACGATATAGCTCTCCGTGTGCCCGGCGTGTACGATGTCCCCTGCGAATGCGGCAGCATCTATGTAGGTCAGACAGTCCGCACAGTTGCAGAGCGTCGTACTGGACGCAAGCGACGTACTAAACAAAGGGAAATTGACAAGTCGGCCATAGCTAAACCCTGCCTGCAAGACGGACACAAAATACTGTTTGAAAACACGAGAGTCTTGGCTCATGCGCCAACACACTGGGATTCCGTTATAAAAGAGGTGGACGAGATTAGAATCAACGGCAACATTTTTAACAGAGACCGTAGGGCTAGGGCGTGGGGGGTGCGGGAGGGGGGGATGAGGGCTTTAGATGTCGAAAGGAGCAACGACAAATGCTTGACGCTTGTAGGGAGGTGGGAGGGGTAGTTTCAAACGTGGCGTCGGCACCTTGCACCACAGCCGGCCGTTGTGGCCGAGCGGTTCTAGGCGCTTCAGTCTGGAACAGCTCTGCTGCTACGGTCGCAGGTTCGAATTATGCCTCGTGCATGGATGTGTGTGATGTCCTTAGGTTAGTTAGGTTTAAGTTGTTCCAAGTCTAGGGGACTGATGACCTCAGATGTTAAGTCGCATAGTGCTCAGAGCCATTTGAACCTTGCGCCACATGACGTCACTCGGTCCCGCGTGAGGCCCACGAGAAAGGTAGGCCGCGGCGTTCACGTCACGAAGGAAGGCCCGAGCTCGCTCGCTCGCTTAACTCAGCAAATGGGAGTGTACATACTAACTGCGTCTTCTACTGAAATCCGGTATTATGAAGTCTTACTGGTTACTAGACGTACAACGAAATTAAGATCAGTTCTCGATATAAACGGTACAACGGTTTCCTTGTAGCATTTAGTCTCTTGGGCGTAACAGTCATCATTTAATACAAGATGTGGTGCCTTATGCAAGCGATAATCATTTTGGCATGATTTTAATTTTATTGTACCCCAGTACAGCCATAACAGACTATTAGAAGGCCTATGGACTTTCTATCGTTGTAGGACTAACAAGGGGAGGCCGCCAATTGTGAAATTCAGATTCGATTCATACTGCGCATAATAAAAGCTCATGGCCAGAGGTGTAATGTGGCAAAGCACCAAGATGCACTTCTCAGCCGTTGTCGAGAAAATCTACAGTTAAAAGAAACCGTTGCGGTGAAATACTCTCTACGATTAATAATTTTCTACAGCGCCGTGGCGCAGCGGTAAGCGCTCGGGTTCGTAATTCGTAGGTCGCCGGTTCGAATGTCGCGCCATGCAATTTTTTTTATTATTAATTTTTTGTAATAAATATATATATATATATATATATATATATATATATATATATATATATATATCAATGAATTGCTTATGCATGTTGGTGAAGGCGGATCGCTCTCCAATTGTACCTCCTCCATTTTTCCGTTTGTTTAACAGGGTGTACCAAAGCTCTCCCGTCCGCACTGATTTTCGACGATGTTATAAGTTGCGCTAGGGACCGCATCTACCTTCTTTCGAAGTTAGCAGGCAACTACGCTGTTATGCGGCGGCTCGTTTCGGCCCATTCAACATCTGTCCTTCATGTGTAACGAGCGAGTAGCGGAGTTTATATTTCATACCTGCCACAGCAAGTTTGTGTTCGTGGGGTCTCTATTCTAATTCGAACGTTTGTCTTACGCTATACGTATTCGTTTCGGAATATCGTTTCTACGTCTTCCGTTAACTATACGTGGTTAACATTATGAAGATAATTAATAACATTTGTGAAATACAACTTTGTTTGCGGAAAACATAATGATGTTCGAAGTCGCGTTGCAACTGATTGCCGGGAATTATATATATATATATATATATATATATATATATATATATATATATATATATTTGAATTACAAAAAACAAATACTTAAAAAAAAAGGTAGCACGGCGCGAGAATCGATACGGCGACCTTCGGATTACGAACTCGAGCGGTTACCGCTGCGCCACGACGCTGTAGAAAATTATTAATCGTAGAGAGTATTTCACCGCAACGGTTTCTTTTATCTGTCGATTTTCTCGACAACGGCTGAGAAGTGCATCTTGGTGCTTTGCCACATTACACCTCTGGCCATGAGCTTTTATTATGCGCAGTATGAATCGAACCTGAATTTCACAATTGGCGGCCTCCCCTTGTAAGTAAGATACCATAATAATGGATCCAGTAGAAGATGCAATTCTCGTTTGTACATACAAATGCAGAAACGGGGTTTTTGTGCTGCACTGAGCGACCGAACTCGGCCTAGCTTCTTCGAGTACATGACGCGGACTGTCTATCCTGTAGGCCTCGGTCCCGAGGCGGGCCTGAGCTGCTATGAGCTGCCCAACTCGCCTTCCGCGCAGTTAATGCAATAAATGCTCAAAATGGTGTCCACCAAACTCACTGCATTTGGCAATACGTGTAACAACATTCCTCTCAACAGCGAGTAGTTCGCCTTCCGTAATGTTCGAACATGCATTGACAATGCACTGACGCATGTTGTCAGGCATTGTCGGTGGATCACGATAGCAAATATCCTTCAACTTTCCCCACAGAAAGAAATCCGGGGTCGTCAGAACCGGTGAACGTGCGAGCCACGGTATGGTGCTTCGACGACCAATCTACCTGTCATGAAATATGCTATTCAATACCGCTTCAACCGCACGCGAGCTATGTGCCGGACATCCATCATGTTGGAAGTACATCGCCATTCTGTCATGCAGAGAAACATCTTGTAGCAACATCGGTAGAACATTACGTAGGAAATGAGCATACATTACACCATTTAGACCCATAATGCCCCTCTGTACATTAACCCGCCAAGGTCGCTGATGTTCCACTTGTCGCAGCCATCGTGGATTTTCCGTTGCCCAATAATCCATATTATGCCGGTTTACGTTACCGCTGTTGGTGAATGACGCTTCGTCGCTAAATAGAACGCGTGCGAAAAATCTGTCACCGTCCCGTAATTTTTCTTGTGTCCAGTGGCAGAACTGTACACGACGTTGAAAGTCGTAGCCATGCAATTCCTGGTGCATAGAAATCTGGTATGGGTGCAATCGATGTTGATGTAGCATTCTCAACACCGACGGTTTTGAGATTCCCGATGATCGCGCAATTTGTCTGCTACTGATGTGCGGATTAGCTCCTACAGCAGCTAAAGCACCTACTTGTGCATCATCATTTGTTGCAGGTCGTGGTTGACGTTTCACCCGTGGCTGAACACTTCCTGTTTCGTTAAATAACGTAACTACACGACGAACGGTCCGGACACTTGGATGATGCCGTCCAGGATACCGGGCAGCACACATAACACACGCCCGTTGGGCATTTTGATCACAATAGGCATACATCAACACGATATAGACCTTTTCCGCAATTGGTCAACGGTCCATTTTAACACGGGTAATGTATCACGAATCAAATACCGTCCGCACTGGCGGAATGTTACGTGATACCACGTACTTACACGTTTGTGACGATTACAGCGCCATCTATCACAAAGCGAAAAAAGTGGTCCTAATAAAACATTCATATTTCTTTACGTACTACACGAATACGTTATAAAAAAATGAGGGTTCCTGTTTAAAGAAACGCAGTTGATATCCGTTTGACCTATGGCAGCGCCATCTAGCGGGGCAACCATAGCACCATCTGGTTTCCCCCTTCAAGCTAGACGAGTTTCGTTCTTTGTAGTTTTTTCGTTTGGCGCTTATTTCGTGAGATATTTGGCATGGTCACGATCAGTGGACCACCCTGTATACGAAGTAATAATTTTCGCTGCCTTTTTCCGTTGTACGCCTTTAGCAGTCTTGAGTTGGGCGACTGCCGCGACCTATGGCCGGTTGTGCTCCCCCCGTTGCTCCAGTGGCCGTTCGCTGTCCGAGATAACTCGGTAGGGCCAGTAGCTGGCGGTGGCAGCGTAAATCAGCGGCCGGGCCGGAAACGTGCGACACTGACAGAGAGGCGGCCGGAGCGAGCCAGCTAATTTCCGATACGCATCAATCCCAGCCGGCGGAGGCGGCGGCGGCGGCGTCGGCCTCGCGATGACTGCAGATAGTCGCAGGGCACGCGCCGGGCCCGCGGCTGCGCGCCGCCAGCGTCGCGCCCAGAAAAAGCCGTTACTGCCCACTGCCCGCTCACGTTTGTCCGCTCTCTTCTCTGTCCTACTCAGCGTAGGTAGCGAATAGTTCAGTATGACTCGGCACGCAGTGACGCGGCGACCTGTGGAACAAATGGCTAGTTCTGAGTGGCCGGTGACGACTATGTTCACGTAGTGAGTGGCTGGCCAGAAACAGAGCCCAGAACACAGCTAGGTCGTCGTAATTGTACAGATCAGCCCAGAATAAATACCGAAATGGAGGAACATGTTGTGAGGTACGCATAGTACCGTATTTTGCTGACTATAAGCCGTACTTCCTTCTTCGAAAAATTGTCTCCAAAGTTCAGGTGCGTCTTATGCTCGAAATTAATATAAAACTGTCCAGTGTTTGACTTAAAATACCTGCCAGTCTTAAAAGTGGCCGCAGGAAACCTATCTGGCGAAACATCCGGTGAACATGAGTTGCAGGGATTCAAAAGCCTGCTAACACTGTCTCCCGCTCCGCCTTCACGATCTCAGAACACTGTCTGGCCTATGATGCGTCACTGCAGTCTACGGTGCCAGTGAAGCTGAATTGAAAGTGATTTGTCTTATCGGTAAAAGTATAATATTTTCGTTAGTAGCTAGTTCCCTAATGGAAAAAGTAAAAGGTTTCCATATGATGCGGGTTATAACTTGAAAGTAATGGCATATGCATACGATCAGGGAAACAAGAAGCTGAGCGGCGTTTCGGTTCTCACCAACAGAAAAAATCATTCACGATGAGCAGGCTAGTAAAGAAGAACTGAAAAAAAATTACGAAGACTAAATGTGCAAATAGAGGACTAAATGCAAAACGGCGAAAATTATAATGTGACGTATTGAAATAGATTCAAGGACACCATCAAAGTGGCATTGGAATTAATACAAACATGATTCATACACAAGCTCGTACGCTAGCGCTACAGTGGATCTTAACAGACTTCAAGCGTGGAGTTGGTTGGTACTACGGTGTCACGGATTTTGCAGTCGAACCAAAACCAAACGCCACAAGACTGTGAAGAGGAAATATTATCTTCTCATCGTTTATTATTCAACTTCGAAAGAAAATCAGTGTGGAACTAAGCCAAATAGCGAATATGGACGAAATTCCAGACATTTGACGTGCCTTGTAACAGAAATTTTGCCTTGGAAGGCGCTGAAACTGTAACTATGGAAACAAGTTCAAAAATGGCTCTGAGCACTATGGGACTCAACTGCTGTGGTCATAAGTCCCCTAGAACTTAGAACTACTTAAACCTAACTAACCTAAGGACAGCACACAACACCCAGCCATCACGAGGCAGAGAAAATCCCTGACCCCGCCGGGAATCGAACCCGGGAACCCGGGCGTGGGAAGCGAGAACGCTACCCCACGACCACGAGATGCGGGCTATGGAAACAAGTGCACTTAACAAAATGCACTACACTGTTGTTCTTTCACGTTGTGGTGATCGGACTAAACTTAATCCAACGATCATTTTCAACACAAAACAATGCCAAAACCTCCTGATGTACCACCATGTGTTGTTGTCCACATGCATGAGAAGGGTTGGATCGACAACACTGGTATGAAATTATGAATTAACAGAGTGTGGGATAGAAGGAAAGGTGCTTTATTGAAGAACAATTCTCTTCTTGTGCTGCATCGGTTTAGTAGACATTTGAAAAATTCTATGAAACAGAAATAGAGACAGGGAAATACAGTGTTTTCTGCTATTCTCGGAGGATTTACTTCACAACTGCAACCTCTTGACGTCTCTATAAAAACGACCTACAGTCAAACAAGTGTGCCAGCAGATAAAGCAGTCATGGCCTAGAGTGAGAGAAGACATTGCTGTCAACTTTTTCAAGAACTGCAGCACAATTAACCCTCTCGATGGCAGTGAAGACCATCTTATATATGAAGAGGACAACGACGATGACGAAGAGGAAGAAGAAGAAGAGAGTTCAAATGACGATTTTGAGGGGTTTTAAACGTCAGGCCGATTTTATAAACAAAGAATGTTTTAGTCTAGCATCGCAATCTAATAATAAAAATGGTGAAAATGTTATATTTTAAAAAATGCTTAATAATTAAGGTGCGCTTTATAGCCCTGCCTTATTACAGTCCGTAAAATACGGTATTTTGGCCACCCTTTAAGTTCTGTCTCTTATGTAAATATCGATATGCATATCTCACACAAAGCAGAACCATATACTTGAGTAATCTTTGACTACTGATGCAATATCTTTGCGCTGCTACACTGCCTCTCCCTGGGAGACCTAGCAAAGTTAATGCATTCCAAGTTGAGCAGTACCGAGTAGCAGACGTGTTCTGAAAAATAGGAAATTTTCTTTATTAAATGTGATACGAGATGGATGGAATTGGAGTACGAATATTTTTGATGCATTTATGGACAGAGAAGCTAAGGAGAATATTTCTGAGTTTTTTCTGGATTTTTGAGACTGAGGTAAGCACGCAAGTGTGTCGCATTGTTTTGTGTTATTGAGCTTGTAGTAACGAAGCACAGATAGAAGGATTGTTATACGTGTTGCTCTGAAAGGAATATGTGATTCTCCTTAATGAAATTTTCACTCTGCAGCGGAGTGTGCGCTGATGTGAAACTTCCTGGCAGATTAAAACTGTGTGCCGGACTGAGACTCGAACTCGGGAACTTTGGCTTTCGCGGGCAAGTGCTCTACCATCTGAGCTACCCAAGCACGACTCACGACCCGTCCTCACAGCCAGGAAGTTTCATATCAGCGCACATTCCTCTGCAGAGTGAAAATTTCATTCTGGAAACATCCCCCAGGCTGTGGCTAAGCCATGTTTCCGCAGTATCCTTTCTTCCAGGAGTGCTAGTTCTGCTAGGTCTGCAGGAGAGCTTCTGTGAAGTTTGGAAGGTAGGAGACGAGGTACTGGTGGAATTAAACCTGTGAGGACGTGTCGTAAGTTAGGGTAGCTCAGATGGCTGAGCACTTGCTCGCGAAAGATAAAGGTTCCAAGTTCGAATCTCGGTCCGGCACACAGTTTTAACTGCCACGAAGTTTGAGATTCTCCTTGTTTACAGTTATCTTTTAAAGTAATCTTATGTAAATACTTCTATGAACATTCAGTTGATTTTAAAGCATTATTTTTGAATATAGAGTCTCATTTGAATTTGGTACAAGTTAAAATTCCTACCCTTCATTCAGTTGATTATGTACTTACGCACACTGCACTTTGTGGTACAGAATTTTCAGTCGTAGTTTTCTAATTTTGCTTTGCTGCTCCATGCTGTGGGCTGCTTTCAAGAAATATGCAAAAATGTTTGTCAAGACAGGAGATAAGCGGAAATGCAGTTTAGTGGTAGGAATTTCTTTGTAAGCGCAACTGTGAAATTTATTTCGAAAGTAAAGTTAGATTCAGGGTAGCACTGCATTTTTATAAAAACTTTTAACTTCAGTTTTCGGATAGTGCTGAGAATATCATATTAAGTCTTTGTATAATTCAGTAAAGTAACAGTTTTACACAATGCGCTATTTTAAATTAGAAAGTAGATCGTTTGGTAATCATTTTCGAGAATTTTGTGGACAGTTTTAGGCAGATTCACTGACACAGAAAGAAGCTGACAAGTGGTTAAGTTACAATGGACACAAGCTGTTTGAGGAGCAACACATTATCGTGCTGGAATATGATGTGCTGATAAGGTTGGTGACACGCTATGGACGCACTCGATACATTTCTGCTCTACCGTATAGTGAAGAAAATACGATCTTACCGAGTACTGAGTCAAGTCTGTTTTCAATGGAACAAATCCGACAGATTCTGGTGCACCCCAGTGGAGTGTTATACTATCGTCAGTGTTTATATTTTATACTAACGATCTAGTTTATAACGTTGCAGGGTCTCTGAGGCTGCTCGTGGATAATGCTGTTGTCCACAGATAGCTTGCAACGCTAGACGACAGTAGCAAGAGTCCGGAAGACCTGCAGGGATCGACGAATGGTGTGTGGACTGGAAGTTGACTCTGAACATCAAAGAACGTTCTGTACATGCAGACTAAAGTGACGAATGAAAATTTATACCAAGTCTGGATTCGAACTCTGGTCTCCTGGTCACAAGGTAGATGCGCTAACCACTGCCTCCACGCAGGCGTAATAGCTTTACACAACTGCACGAACTACCCTAGCACACCCCCTCGTCAACCGACACTCCCATTCGTCAGTCGTGCCTCAGCCCACCTGGTATTCGACCTAAACTCAATGAGCAATACAGAGGCTTTCCAACTGTACTGGAGTAGCATCTCAGGATCAAATTAAACGATGGATCCTGCCTCAGATGCAGGCATACGTGTTTTAATCAAATGAAACTACAGTATATCGTTCCCGAGACCTTTTCAAGTCGCGAATATCTATGATGTAAGTATGCAGACTGAAGCAACGAAGGGAAATTCATACGAAGGATGTAATTCGAACCCCGGTCTCCAGCACAGTAGACAGATGTGTTAACCACTACGCCACCTGGTACAGTGGCTTTGGCTTTGCAGAACTTCGCGGCCTACCCTAGCATGCTTACCCTGCTCAATCCAAATTCCTCTTGACACCTCACCCCCCCCCCCCCCCCACCCTTGCTGTTTCCCATAACTCAAACGGTATTGATTAAAAATAAATCAAACAACAATGCATAACCTCATCAAATGTATTGGAATAGTTCCTCAGCCACCTCAGCATCGAATGAAACGGGGAATCATACCTGAAACCCAAGCATAGGTACTTTAATCCAGTTAAACTATTTGGTTCCACAGACCTTTCCAAGTGTCACACATTTTATACACACACACACACACACACACACACACCGCGCGCGAGCAAACTGAAGCGACGAATTAAAATTTGTACCATGGCTGAGGTGCTATTCCAGTAGAGTTGCATTTTGGGGGGGGGGGGGGGAGGGGAGTGAGAGAGAGTAATACCAATTGGGCTGAAGCGTGGATGGGTATTCTGATTGAGGAGGGAGGCGTGCTAGGGTAGTCCGTGCAGTTGTGCACAGGTACCGAACCAGGATGACGCACTGCTTAGCGCATCTGCTTAGTGAGTGGGAGACCCGGCTTCGAACCCCAGCCGTGGTACAAATTTTCATTCGTCACTTCAGTCTGAATACATACGTGATAGATTTCCGAGACTTGAAAAGGTACGTGGAAACATATAGTTTCATTTGCAAAACAATGTAAAGTATTGGGGGTAAACAGGCGAATAAATCGCGTGATTACACTATAGGCGAAAAATCAATGGAAACAGTAATTAATGTAGATTATCTAGCAGTGACCGTACGAAAGTGACCTAAAATGGAGTGACCACACAAAACAAATTGTACGAAAATCAGATGGCAGGCTGACATTCGTTCGCAGATTCTTAAGGCAATGTAATTCATTCACGAAAGAAGTGGCTCAAAGAACACTTGTTCGTCTGATTCTAGAGTACAGTTTATCAATACGGAGAACTTAATAGGTTCGATTAATACGAGAGGCGTTCAGTAAGAAATACAACATTTTTTTCTGAAAGCAGGTTACTTTTATTCAGGATTCCAATTCATCATATTATTCTCCGCTCTTTTGGCTACAAAACACCATTTTTCATCATAATCTCCGTTCAATGGGACGGCGTTACGCCGCCTTAATGTATGCGGGAAATGTACCTTCCTGCCCTTCGACGTCATAGCTAACGTCTTGCTCCATCAGTAAGCTCCGCATCACCCACGTACTGCTTCCCGCACAGATGGAAGTTGGAAAGTGCGAAACGAGGACGATAGGAAAGCCGAAGAAGTACACAGAGAATTAAAGTAAATTTGCTAACTCTGAGATATATTAAAAAATGGACAGATAATGTATTAAATACGGACGTGAAGAGTCTGTGGAAACCGGTTAGCACAAAAATATTGAGACACCCACTAAGACATCAAAGCCGCATGTGGAAATTCAAACGCAGACTTTACGACTTCTAGCGCGACACTTAACCCCACAGCCACTAAACAGTTTCTGAGAGAATAAGACGCAAAAAAAAGACTAATGTTCGCTAAAATAAAATTGCTGTAAAACACGTTTTACGTGCTTCATCCTTTACGCAGCCAGAGCGAGCGTACCGTTTTCGCGTAAGTCATGAAACACCAACCACGGTGCAAAATGTTTTGTTACTATTGCTACCGGGCTATTACACCACAGTTATGTTCTCGAAGTGTATGAAAGAATTGTTCGAGTAGCAATAAATGACATGAAACAGGTCGTTCATGTCTCGAAGTGCCCTCTATGGCAATTAAAAGATAGGACCCAGGGAAGACAGCTATACGTGCAGCAAGGTTTCGATTGCCTGACTCAACGCCGTATAAACACGGTTTATGACCTGGTCGCATAGATACAAGGTTGCGACTCTAACATTAACGACGACGGACTCATACACTAAACATATTGGTCGTAAGTATTATACTAGCTTAAAGCAAATCTGCGATCGACTCCCCGTACGTACTGCTCCATACCAACCAATATGCGGACCAAACGACAATCGCATTTTTTGAATTTTTTATATTTATGGTACGTGAAGGCTGGAAGTCAACTACTCTCCTAAAGCAGTTCGACAAAAGTAACAAAAATTCTCGATAAAGTCGACTTTGAAGTATTATGACCACACTTAATGTAGTAAAATAAGTCAGATATTTTTCGACAAGCAGTGTTTGGCCTGTGGTAGCGTGCTCGCTCGCTGTGTGGGGGCTTGCGTTCGATTCCAGGCGGACTCAAATTTTTAAACAAAGGTGCTTGTTTTCCGAGCATTTCCTTGAAGTGTAGAAGACATAAGGCGCACGGGATTGGTAACTGCAAGATCGAGTATCGTTTCGATCATTATTTTTTCCGCTTCTTTCCATTCAGTTCGAATACCTACGCCATTTAAATATAAAATTAACGAAATATATGCTAATTAACATATCTAATTGTCATTTTTATGAAAAATACACGTCTCCTGAGTTCTAATTATATATTTCACACAAATATCCAGTTTTCATTACAAATAAATTTCTTGATTACCGATCCTGTATAAAAGACTTTTTTTCCAGATTATATAACTAAAAAAGTTGCAAATTAAATTTTTTATATCATTTTGTATTTTATGCTTCACGTTAACGGAGCTTGGAACACGCACTTTTGTTTAAAAATTTAATTCTCCAAGATTCGAACCCAGGCCTTACAGACAGAACGCGAGCGCCATAACTCAAAGCCACACCGCTTTACGAAAAATGTCGACCTTATATTACCATATTAAACGCGGTCGAAAAACTTCAAAGTCGATTTTCTCGAAAATTTTTGAGAGCTACTTCGCACTGCTTTGGGAGAGGTACATCTGAGTTCCGAACATCACGTGCCATAAACATAAGAAACTACAGAAAGCGATTTCTGCGTGGTCCCTTTGAAGCAACCAAACAGTAACTGAAAAGTGACTTACACGAATTTACTTCTTGTGCGGGTAAGGGCGTGGTGTTGTAAAGGGAGCTGTCTTGGACGTTGCTTGAATTAATTTATCAAGAAGAAGGAAAAATCTAAATTAGCATGGGTATACGGAGATTTTAAGTTGGCTCGCTCCTAACACAGATTACGTATCTGGCACATGACTAACTGGATGTAAATGAATAAGGTTTAGAAGTCTTCTGCAAGTTCATTTTCTGTTCTATGTTCTCACTAGAGTACGACAAGTGTTCACAAGCATGTGTTTAGTGGAAGTAGCGAAGAGTTCGTCCATTTTTATGACGTAAAGAAAAGGAAGTTTAGGTCGACGGCCAATGTGTTAGAGACGAAGGATAAGCTAAGATTGTGTACGGATAAGGCAAAAAAAAAAAAAAAAAAAAAATGTTCAAATGCGTTTGAAATCTTATGGGAATTAACTGCTGAGATCATCAGTCGCTAAGCTTACACACTACTTAGCTAAATTATCCTAAGGACAAACACACACACCCACCCTCGAGGGAGGACTCGAACCTCCGCCGGGACCAGCCGCACAGTCCATGACTGCAGCGGCTCAGACCGCTCGGCTAGTCCCGTGCGGCTGGAAATCGACAGAAAGAAAATAATGCTACGTGATAGAATGCAAGATTCCGTTTCACGCGACACGGCTGTACGTCATATTCCAGCAATGTAGCCTCTTGCGCTGTAGTATGTAAGTATATCTGTTGTAGAATTATGGATCGACTTTTATGCTCAAGAATTATGACGTTTTTGGAGAATGAAAATCTCCTCTATAGAAATCAACAGATTCCACAAACAGAGATTATTATAACCAGGAATAACACAATAAATATATCATAGTCTACTGCTTATTTTCACAACACTGACACAAATAGCTCTGTCCCAAAGCGCCATTGGTAGTCGAACACTTTATGAAAATAATGTAAATTGATGGTGGATATACCAATCCTCAAGAAGTGCAAGTGAAATCTGGAATTCCGCTGTAAATCGCAACTCCGTAGACATACTAAGCCTAGTGAATGTCTAAGTCAAAGTTCCTGCACAGCAAGCAGATTATAAGTCCAGAGTGCAGCCAAGTCAACATCGAGCACCAGCTACAACGGTCTAAGAGACAAAAAAGTCCACCGCAGCGTAGCACTTCCGATTTGTGGAGTGGAACTTATCACGATGAGAACTTGCTTCTACTTTGTACACGTCGGTGGTGGCGTTAAATACGGCTCCATAATTAACGAAGCCGACGGCTGGGGGTCGTTGTATATTTTGGTAGAACAATCGCTGTGTGTTATGGGTGTCCAATCACTGTGGATTGAAGCGCGTGCGTCCGTAGTTCGTGGTCTAGCTGCTAGTGTTGCTGCCTCCGGATCACGGGGACCCGGGTTCGATTCCCGGGCGGGTTGGGGATTTTCTCTGCCCGAGAACGGGGTGTTTGTGCTTTCCTTATCATTTCATCATCATCATTTGTGACAGTGGTTAGATTGGACTATGAAAAAAAATTGGACTGTGTAAAAATTGGGACTTTGTACGGGCGCTGATGATCGCACAGTTGACAGCCCTACAAACCAAACATTATCATCATCATTGAAGCGCGTGCAAAGGCGGCCTGCGATGTTAGCAGAACAGTACAGAGAAGTTTTATGAGCTCCTATCGAGTGTGCAGACATGTGCGAGACCTAGGAGCTGTTTTGGAGTTAGAGAAGTTCGTTTGCATTTTTGTAACAACGAACACGCTGAAGTTGTTTCTTCAATTTCCTGAGGGTAGCTGGGTGCGGGCGGTTGGCACGCGGGAGATAAGACCGTTTTGCGCGACCTCGTTGCGGTGATAAGACGCCTCGCCCAACGACTCACCGTGCTTTTGTTCACTGCCTTGGCCGCTCGTAATGGAGCGCGCTGCTGTTCGATGCGGAGATTTAACGGTGGTGGATACACAGAAATCTCGCGAAACTCAGCTCGTGCTGTTCCTGCTTGAGATCCATGGCGCTGTAGAAAAGGGCACTCAGTTTGATGCCGTGTTCCTTGACTTCAGGAAGGAATTTGACACCATTCCGCACCACCGATTAGTGAAAAAAATGGGAGCTTATTGAATATCTGGTCAAATTTCCTATAGGATTCAAGACCATCTTGGAGACAGTACTCAAGCGGTCGTTTTTAACGGAACAAAATCGACAGATGGAGACGTAATTTCCGGAGTACCCCAAAGAAGTGTAACAGTACAACTGCTGTTTACAATGACTCATGTAGAAGAAATGAATGATCTAGAAGAATGCGTCGGCTGCAGACGTTGCGGCTGTCTAGAACGAAGTAGCAACGCCATAACACAATTTTGATTTGCAGAATGGCCTGCAGAAGACTGATGAATAGTGCAGACTCTGGCAGTTCACCCTGACCGTAAGTAAATGCAACATATTACGCATATATAGGAAAAGAAATCCACTACTGCACGTCTACAACTATTGAAGAGAAACTGCATATACATCTACATCTACATCCACATCCATACTCCGCAAGCCACCTCATGGTGTGTGGCGGAGGGTACCTTGAGTACCTCTATCGGTTCTCCCTTCTATTCCAGTCTCGTATTGTTCGTGGAAAGAAAGATTTCCGGTATGCTTCTGTGTGGGCTCTCATCTCTCTGATTTTATCCTCATGGTCTCTTCGCGAGATATATGTAGGAGGGAGCAATATACTGCTTGACTCCTCGGTGAAGGTATGTTATCGAAACTTCAACAAAAGCCCGCACCGAGCTACTGAGCGTCTCTCCTGCAGAGTCCTCCACTGGAGTTTATCTATCATCTCCGTAACGCTTTCGAGATTACTAAATGATCCTGTAATGAAGGGCGCTGCTCTCCGTTGGATCTTCTATATTTCTTCTATCAAATCTATCTGGTACGGATCCCACCCTGCTGAGCAGTATTCAAACAGTGGGCGAACAAGCGTACTGTAACCTACTTCCTTTGTTTTCGGATTGCTGCTGGAAACAGTATCTACGCGTAAATTATTTATGAGTAATTACCAAGATCTTAGGAGGAATGAACACATAAAACAAATAGCAGGGCTGCGATTCGTGGGAAGAATCTTAAGTAAATGTAACTCATCCACCCTTTATGTACGAAAATTTGGGGAAATCACACCGTGATCAATTTCAAAGACCTTCATTGCCTCATGTAAAATGTAAGCTCTTAAATGTCTTCTACGAAAACCGCACTCTCATCAACAACCCTCATGTGTACTTCGACTTGCTGAGCCAGAAAGCACAATCAGTTGCCCCGAGGTTCCGTAACAATAAATGACACTTGGATGTATCATACTAGAGACGCAGAAGTAGTTGAAACATTACACTAAAATGGCGAAATACTTGTAAAGTTAGCAAAACCGATTTCACCACCACAAAAGTCTTGTCTACGCGTTTTCTTTTAACTTTCATGCTATGGTGTTCACGTACTACCTCCACGCAATCAGAAAAATGAGTATTACGCATCACTATCGGACAGATTGATAAATCTCAATGTCTTTCAAAGCAGAAAGCTCAGGTCAAGCAAGATAATTCGCCTAAGCTCGCGTTCTAGATAGCTGCCGCAAAACTGTGTGGGTTTCAGTTCTAAGTGATTCCACGCCAGTAGTATCCATTGAGGTGATTGTTGATGATTACTTTTGGATACCAAACATTTATAAGAGGCTGGGTGCACGGGAAAAAACAGCAAACCGTGATACAAATGGTTCAAATGGCTTTGAGCACTATTGGACTTAAATTCTGAGGTCATCAGTCCCCTTGAACTTAGAACTACTTAAATCTAACTAACCTAAGGACTTCACACACATCCATGCCCGAGGCAGTTTTCGAACCTGCGACCGTAGCAGTCGGGCGGTTCCAGACTGAAACACCTAAAACGATGATACAGAAGCGGAGATTGAACTGTGGGACAAATCTTTCATCGATTTTATTAAAGCGCACCAACAAATTATGAAAACTAGACATTCTTCATGCCACTCTAGAGTGTCTGGCGGATGGTACATGCTACCTATATTATCGATTCAATTTTCTTTACTATTTGTTTCACGTAATGAACGTATATAGCTGAGTACGTGCCCTAACTTTTCTCGTCTTATTCTCATAATCTCTACGTAAAATACACTAGAGTGTCAGCATACTGGATCCGCACTTTTCTTTGAGTGTTCTTTCTCTACACTTATCTGAAAGGATTTCTGGGGAACTACGTCGCCTTCTCTGCAAGGATTTCCATTTAAGTTCCCCGAGCATTTCTGTTGTACTTCGTATGGCGCTGTACGGACCTGTTGCGGTCCTAACAGTGCCCATCTGAATTCGTCCCATATGTGTTGCTATGGCTACCTGATAAGGACTCCTAACACTGGATGAATTGGTCACACAGTCGTATGGTATGCGATTTCCTTCACAGATGATTTATATTTTTCCAGAATCCTTCCAACGAATTTAAGTCTTCCATTTGCCTTACCCAGTACTGATTTCACGTCGTCGTCACATTTTACATCACTTGTTAGTGTTATTCCTATACACTTACATGATGTGCAGTGCTTGAGATGTTCAATACTAATTTTGTAGTAACATAGTGCCAGGGTTTTCTCTTTGTTGCAGGAATTAACTTAAACTTATCCACATTCAAACAGAGCTTTCATTCATTGCACCAAGTGGAAATTTACCACAGTGTTTCTGCAGTTCCTTACCATCGTTCAACGATAATACTTTCAAGCTCATAACAGCTTCGTCAGTGGACGGTCTTGTAGTGGTCGTGATGAATCGTAAACCACCCAGTGTAACGAACTGAGTTCTATTAGTCAAATATTTGTCGAGATGGTCACATATTGGAGGTAATACTCAGTTGCACATGGTTAGAAGACGACTTTACGGCGCAATGTCAAAGCAGTCAATATAGCTACAGCAGACTCAACCCATGTTAGTGACACTGCAGATTACGTGTCATCAGTGCTCCACCCTCCATTTTCAAAGCAGTGAGGACTCAGAATGGCAGAAGACTTAGGCTAGGAGATTTAATGTCACCAGAAATGTTCTCAGCAATGTTTGCAGAAGTTTTTAATAGGTAAACAGGAATAATGAAGAAGGAATCGTATTATTGGATCGCATTTGAAATACCTTAGTTTCTCTGAAGAAAACGTGCTGCTTGGAACTTCAACCAAGAATTCTGCAAATTGAAAAGTAGCGATAAGTTAAAATAACAATTCAGTCAGTTTTACGAAGAGAAAAAGAGAAGCGCGGTAACTGCCTGGAGTGTTCATAAGGAAAGAGGGTGTTGCAGAAGTGCCCCAAAGAAGTGTACTTGGACGACTGCTATTTTCTGTACACATAAATGGTCTGGCGGACAGGGTGGACAGCAATCTGTAGCTGTTTGCTGATGATCGCTGTGATATAGGGGAAGGCGTCGTCGTTGAGTAACTGTAGGAGAATATAAAATGACTTAGATAAAATTTCTAAGGAGAATATAGAATGACTTAGACAAAATTTCTAGTTGATGTGGGGAATGGCAACTGCCTCTAAATATAGAAAACTGTAAGTTTATAGAGATGAGCAGGGAAAACATTCCCGTAATGTTCAACTGCTGCACTACAAGTGTGCAGCTTAACACAGTCACGTTGATTAAAGCCGTCCGAAGTTGCCGAGCGCTTCTAGGCGCTTCAGTCTGGAACCGCGCGACCGCTACGATCGCACATTCGAATCCTGCCTCGGGCATGGATGTGTGTGGTTACCTTAGGTTAGCTAGGTTTAAGTAGTTCTAAGTTCTAGGGGACTGATGACTTAAGATGTTAAGTCCCATAGTGCTCAGAGCCTTTTGAACCATTTGAACGTTGATTAAATATGTAGGCGTAACGTTGAAAAACAGTAAGAAATGGAACGAGCGCGTAAGGGTGGCAGTAGGGAAGGTGAAAGGTCGACTTCGGTTCACTGTGATAATTTTAGGAAATCGTAGTTGATCTGTAAAGGAGATAGGGTATAGAGCGAGAGTCCGACCCATTCTTGACTAATGTTTGAGTATCTGGGATTCCAGATCTGGATTAAAGGAAGACATTGAAACAATTCACAGGTATTGCTGCTAGGTTTGTTACCGGTAGGTTCAATGAACACGAAAGTATTACGGAAACGCGAACTCAAATGGGAATCCCTTCAGGGAAGACGACGTGCTCTTCGCGAAACACTATTGAGAAAATTTAGAGAAACTGCACTTAAGCTGACTGTAGAATTATTCTACTGCCGCCATGAACATGTCACGATGATACGGTTAGGCAAATTCAGAGAGGACCACATCACAATCGATAAGGCGCGCTCGAAACACTCGTAGCGCAGCAGCTGTATGGATTGGCTGCACGAACTACACCGAGGTCCGCCAGGGGCCGCAGCTGCCAATCCATGGGTTGGTTCAAATGGCTCTGAGCACTATGGGACTTAACATCTGTGGTCATCAGTCGCCCAGAACTTATAACTACTTAAACCTAACTAACCTAAGGACATCACACACATCCATGCCAGAGGCAGGATTCGAACCTGCGACCGTAGCAGCAGCGTGGTTCCGGACTGAAGCGCCTAGAACCACACGGCCACACCGGCCGGCTAACCCATGGGCATGACCTATCTGGACAGCGATTGTTCGATACCTCGTTAAATATCGGCGGACAGTTCTCCTCAGTGCGCCGAGTAGTGTACAGTCTCCAGTTACCGCCGAATCTACAAGCTGCGTTGTTCGTGCGTCGTCTCCGAGACTCAGGCTCCGTAGGCATCGTAGGGCATCTCTGGACTCTACGTAGGCATCACTCAGAGGCACGGTGTTAGGACTTTAATATTTTACACGATTCGTAATAATTTAAAACGTCTAATTGTGCTGGACTTTTCACACGAAGAAGCATCATTTAAGTTGAGTATTTCTTCATATTAAATAAATATCATTTTAATACTGATTGTTGGAATCATTCTGATTGGAGATCACATATGTCGTCCTCCTGCATTCCCAACAAAATGGAGCAAACGTACAGGATGCATTACTATTTTTGCCTTATGGCAGTGAGACATGAAGTTGTAATACAAAACAGAGGTTTCCTCAGGGTGCGTTGCGCAGATACTTATTGGTAACCGCCACGAGACGTAACGGAGAAGATACCTTTGGAAATCTGAGTTTTCTCACACGAAGCCGTCCGGAGTGGACGTGCGGTTGTAGGCGCTACAGTCTGGAGCCAAGCGACCGCTACGGTCGCAGGTTCGAATCCTGCCTCGGGCATGGATGTGTGTGATGTCCTTAGGTTAGTTAGCTTTAGTTACTTCTAAGATCTAGCCGACTGATGACCTCAGAAGTTAAGTCACATAGTGCTCAGAGCCACTTTTCTCACACGAAGTACTTCTCCCAAGCAACGTAATTTAGACGGCGTTTACTGTAGGGATTTCGTTAACCCTCAACGTAAAGAAACGTAAACCACAGAGCATAAATACACGGAAAGAACTACACTCCTGGAAATTGAAATAAGAACACCGTGAATTCATTGTCCCAGGAAGGGGAAACTTTATTGACACATTCCTGGGGTCAGATACATCACATGATCACACTGACAGAACCACAGGCACATAGACACAGGCAACAGAGCATGCACAATGTCGGCACTAATACAGTGTATATCCACCTTTCGCAGCAATGCAGGCTGCTATTCTCCCATGGAGACGATCGTAGAGATGCTGGATGTAGTCCTGTGGAACGGCTTGCCATGCCATTTCCACCTGGCGCCTCAGTTGGACCAGCGTTCGTGCTGGACGTGCAGACCGCGTGAGACGACGCTTCATCCAGTCCCAAACATGCTCAATGGGGGACAGATCCGGAGATCTTGCTGGCCAGGGTAGTTGACTTACACCTTCTAGAGCACGTTGGGTGGCACGGGATACATGCGGACGTGCATTGTCCTGTTGGAACAGCAAGTTCCCTTGCCGGTCTAGGAATGGTAGAACGATGGGTTCGATGACGGTTTGGATGTACCGTGCACTATTCAGTGTCCCCTCGACGATCACCAGTGGTGTACGGCCAGTGTAGGAGATCGCTCCCCACACCATGATGCCGGGTGTTGGCCCTGCGTGCCTCGGTCGTATGCAGTCCTGATTGTGGCGCTCACCTGCACGGCGCCAAACACGCATACGACCATCATTGGCACCGAGGCAGAAGCGACTCTCATCGCTGAAGACGACACGTCTCCATTCGTCCCTCCTTTCACGCCTGTCGCGACACCACTGGAGGCGGGCTGCACGATGTTGGGGCGTGAGCGGAAGACGGCCTAACGGTGTGCGGGACCGTAGCCCAGCTTCATGGAGACGGTTGCGAATGGTCCTCGCCGATACCCCAGGAGCAACAGTGTCCCTAATTTGCTGGTAAGTGGCGGTGCGGTCCCCTACGGCACTGCGTAGGATCCTACGGTCTTGGCGTGCATCAGTGCGTAGCTGCGGTCCGGTCCCAGGTCGACGGGCACGTGCACCTTCCGCCGACCACTGGCGACAACATCGATGTACTGTGGAGACCTCACGCCCCACGTGTTGAGCAATTCGGCGGTACGTCCACCCGGCCTCCCGCATGCCCACTATACGCCCTCGCTCAAAGTCCGTCAACTGCACATACGGTTCACGTCCACGCTGTCGCGGCATACTACCAGTGTTAAAGACTGCGATGGAGCTCCGTATGCCACGGCAAACTGGCTGACACTGACGGCAGCGGTGCACAAATGCTGCGCAGCTAGCGCCATTCGACGGCCAACACCGCGGTTCCTGGTATGTCCGCTGTGCCGTGCGTGTGATCATTGCTTGTACAGCCCTCTCGCAGTGTCCGGAGCAAGTATGGTGGGTCTGACACACCGGTGTCAATGTGTTCTTTTTTCCATTTCCAGGAGTGTATTATAGTTAGATTAGACGATTGCCGATCAACAGCGCAAACCAGTTCATATTCCTTAAATATTTGGGAGTACGCGTACGGAGCGATTTAAAGTGGGACGACCACATATAAGTAATCATGCGAATGGCGCATTCCAGACTGAGATTCACTGGAAGAATCTCCAAGGAGTGTAGTGGCACGGAGGAGGTAGCTTACGGAACGCGCGATTCTTTGGATTTGTTCCTGAGTCTGCGATCTTTACAAGGTAGCTCTGATAGAGGTTATAGCGAACATCCAAAGAACAGATGCGCTTTTCGTCCCGGATTCGTTTGGTAAGCGCGAAACAGTGACTGAGATGCTCATCCAACATCAATAGAATCCGGTAGAAGAGGCACTGTGCACCATCGCATGATTTAATATTAAAATTGCGAGAGCGTACATTCCTACTAGAGTCAAAAAGTATATTCATTCCGGAAGGACCCTGACAATAAAAGTAAAGACATCTGAGCTTACAAGACTTACTAATCGTCATTCCTGACTGGCAAAGAAATTAAGAGAAGTGGCAGTTGAACACGAAGTACGTTCTGCTGTATAGCGTAAGGTGCCTTAGGGAGTGCAAGGTATATGAACAAAAGTATCGGACACTTCGATGCAATACGAAATTGACCACTAGATGCCACGAGAGAAGTGAGTACCCTGCATAGAAGGAGGCGGAGAGTACCGTGCTGTCAGGAGAGAAGCAATAACGGGTCGGCCAGGAGAGTAACGTGACTTCGAACTTGGACTTGTCACTCGATGTCACCTCAATTAGCGACGGGACAACTCGGGTTTACACCATATCGATGTAACGGAGTTGAAAGTTTGCGTGAACCGATTTAAAATGAGTGGCACGAAACAAGCTGTGGTAACATTCAACGCCGTTCTCTCATTTGCGTTTGGGCGGCTTACGATTCAGTTCACTTAACCAACCCGAGCTTCACAGTTTCGTTATCGGTGATTACATATATATTTACGACTGTGATGGATACTGCATAAGCCGGCCGGAGTGGCCGAGCGGTTAAAGGCGCTACAGTCTGGAACCGCACGACCGCTACGGTCGCAGGTTCGAATCCTGCCTCGGGCGTGGATGTGTGTGATGTCCTTAGGTTAGTTAGGTTTCAGTAATTCTAAGTTCTAGGGGACTTATGACCACAGCAGTTGAGTCCCATAGTGCTCAGAGCCATTTGAACCATTCTTTTTGATACTGCATAAGGCGCAATTTTTGGTATTTCGGCTTGAAATTTTGAAGGTAGACTTCTGAGAAACCTGACACACTGTATAGATTCTGATGGTTATCGGACGATCGTAAGGTACCCAAATTCCTGTTCAGTAACATGACTCCGATACAGGCCGCAAATTCAAGTCTTTGGAGATGAAACTTTGAAGATGTTGATACCCCGGAATTTAGTGTCCTGGTAAGGCAGCCACCTGCCTCGTCACGATGATTAACGGATGCCACTTTACACACTGAAATTTGAAAATACGTTCATCAGACACTTTGAATTTGCTTTAAGATTTGGGCCGTAATCGGGCGATCTCGAAGTAGCCAAATGCCTTGCCGTGCGCATGAATGAATGATTCCCGTACTAAAGGCCACATTCGGAAATACACTCATGAGACACCCGGAATTTGCTGTAAGGATTCTGACGACGATCGGACGATCTTAAGGTAGACAAATACCACTTCTCGAGCATGAATGGTTAAAGTTTCTGCTTCGTCATCATTTTCCTCAGTCACTTCGTATTCAAAATTTTAATTTCCGGGTTTTCATGTCGCCAAGAAGCTACTGCAGTTTTAAAGATCACACTGAGTGCCTTCGCGTTCTGTAGGAATAGGCTGAACTTGGTCCGACACGGGTTCGGGCGGCGCGACGGCAGTAAGCACATCGCTGGCGCTGGGCCAGCTCGCTGTGCAAACACAACTCGAGTTGACCAGACTAACTCGGGTTGACTTGAAATCAGGTCGACCCGGGTTCACCCGAGTTGACGCATCTCTAGCCTGAATAACAAATCCGTCCGAGACATTTCTACCCTCCTAAAGCTGTCCAAATCGACAGTTGCTCAAGAGATCGTGATACCGCGAAGGAAAAATTAGAGCTATACCAAAACAAGGGTGGCCTTACGTCCTGATGGACAGCCCAGCACTGCGGAGGGTGGTTGTGAAGTGTCGCGTCAAACCACCAGAAGGAATCACTCGCGAGTTGCGAACTGCTACCAACTGTCCAGCTAGCCAAGTGTGAGCAGGGAATTAAAACGAATCGTGTGTGACGTCGACCAGCCACACATTTCTGCAGTGAATTTAGGTAGTGGAAAGCGTGACACCATTGGACAGTGGATGACTAGAAACGAATGCCTGGTAACGATAAGCCGGCCGCGGTGGCCTAGCGGATCTACGCGATTCAGTGCGGAACCGCGCGACTGCTACGGTCGCAGGTTCGAATCCTGCATCGGGCATGGATGTGTGTGTTGTCCTTAGGTTAGTTAGGTTTAAGTAGTTCTAAGTTCTAGGACACTTATGACCGCAGCAGTTGAGTCCCATAGTGCTCAGAGCAACTTGAACCATTTGGGAACGATAAATCATGCTGCACCAATAGAAATCCGATGAAAGGGTTTGGGTTTTGTGGATGCCTGAAGAATGTTAACTTGTATGATGGACATGTCATTTGGATTTTTGTAAGTTATCGATGAGCACGTCAGAGGGAGAGAGAGCGAGCTAGTTATGTTACTGTTAAACAATCTTTGGTCTTGTTGTGACACAGTCTTTACCTCTGCGCAATCTGATACATTCTTAGTTGAAGTGTGATAAGTGGTGGACCATTCGGTAGTGCTGTGTTGACTTGTGATTTTATCTGTTAGATGAAAAAAGATTTATTGTAAAGGACAGAAAGGAAGAATATGATGTACATATTGGAAAGCGAAAATAATGTAAATTTTGAATGATGTTATCATTTTTGAAGAGAAGAAGTTCAAGGTAAGACTGATGCTCTGCGCTGCTAGCTTGTCGGAATAACGATTGTTAGCTAGTTAACTTTCTCAGAGAAAGACTACTCCTCTTCCCTGAGGCATGCATTAAGATATCTACTGATTAAACTGTTTGGTTTTTATAAAAATTCTCTGTTAACACTGTATCCTTTTCAAATCATTGCTCACTCTGTTACGCATAGTTCTCTTCAGACCAGTGTTATGTGCTAAGATCACGCGATATTGTACTCTGTTTTCTTCAATATATACTTCATTCTAAGATCGTTGTCTTGGTGTATCATTTCGTAGGGATAGTTACCCTCCCCATCCCACTGTTTAAAGATGGTTTATCATTACACTTTACCACACTGCACGATATGGTATGCGACCGTCTGAATACTGTTTGAAAATTTCGCTTAAAAATAGATATCTAACTTAGCCGCTGCCTGCTTGCCTGCTGTTTGCTTTCTAGAAATTTGCAACAATATTGTCTGGACGGGAGGTAAGTAGAAATTTTGATTAGGACCACATAATTGTCTTACTTCAGTTAAGCATTTAATACAAAAACAACTTGTATTCAGTCTAGTTACAGTTCATCTTGAATTAGGTTCTGTTTATTCAAAGGTTAGCACACGAATTTAAGTTGAATAACAGCTTCTGGATATTTAGTTTCGGTGAAAGGTAGATTTTTATACAGAGTGGGAGACAAATTTGGGATAAATTTCGGAGAGAAAAATGTAGTGGGAAGCTTACAACCTCCCATCCTGTATAGTGCCAGCGTGCTAACCTTACTGAACTAATGGAACACGTCTGGAATGAGTTAGGATCTCCACTTCGCTCCAGACCCAGCGTCCAACATCACCACCTTCTCCGGATTTGGCTATAAATTAGGACACCTCATCGAAAGTATTCACAGCCTTTATGACAAATCCGTATAGATGTTCAAACAGTTTTGGTCATACAGTGCGCATACGGATATAATCGAAGTTTCATGATTCTCTACACGTCCTTCAAGAATGGGAGTGTTGTCTTCGAAAACATCGAGTTAGATGTGTAGTTAAGTGGCCCACCTACCCTGACACTTCAGCAGCAGCGTTAGTAAACTCTGCGACGTGAAGTTCCTGAGGTCCTCGCACCCATCTGTCGTGGTTCAAAATGGTTCAAATGGCTCTGAGCACTATGCGACTTAACATCTGAGGTCATCAGTCCCCTAGAACTTGGAACAACTTAAACCTGACTAACCAAAGGACATCACACACATCCATACCCGAGACAGGATTCGAACCTGACTGTAGCGGTCGCGCGGTTCCAGACTGAAGCGCCTAGAACCGCTCGGCCACACCGGCCGGCCCATCTGTCGTGCTGCGGCGTCAGTCTAAAGAACGTATTGTTTGGCACTGTCCTGATTCAGTAGCTCGCGTGTGGAACACACTCCGCTCCGTTGCACAAACCCTGAACACGGCTAGCGCAGCGCCGTTGTACCAAAATCCGGATGTCCTCGGATATGGTGTTTCCGATAGGTGTACACTTTCCTTCCGAGTAGACACTTTAAGAGATACCGTCTAAACGCATAAGATGCACTGGAACACTGTGTAAAGTGCTTTTTGAAATGGGCAGCCATAGCACAAAATAGCGAATGAGCAGTTGTTCTTTTCCCTTCAGTAACAGCGTGAATTAATATTTGTTGGAATGATTTAGTTGCCACGTTTCTCTATACATCTGTCGGCGGGCGATAGTTCCACTAGATATTTTCCCAGCCGACTTATGTTTTACGCAAAAATTATGAGTAGCGCAAAAGTTCGTAGTCTAACAGTGCGTAGAAATTGAACAAAGTCGTTGTTAGTGCTCCACTTGCAGTGCACAGATAACCCCAATCCAGCAACTCTTAATGTCCCACACAGCTGAGATATCGTTTTAAGAGACGAGACCTTGCCAGATGACAGATGAATTTTGTAACACGTATTAGCACTAAAGAATGTGCTTCACTAAAGTGACTGTTTCGCTACACAACGAAATGCAAGCTATAATGACACATCCTAACAGGTTCAAACTGTGTGCTGAGTAAACGAACCATTTTAAAAATCGTATGAAACAAGAAGATAATAATATCACTGGTATTTCCAATTAATCATCCTCTCCTTTACGTAATCGTACTAAGGTTCAGTAACAAATATTGACAGCCACTCGATATATTATTTCAGGATGTATGATGAGGCCGCAATGTCTTTCTTAATTTCCTTTGTATCCGCATCTGTAACTTTTATATTACAAATAGCAACGGCGTATTTACGAAAAAAGAGATTTACAAGGTTTTGTAGACACATATTTTGTCACTGGGGTTAAAGTGTGAGATGCGGAGGATGGTGTAATTTGTCAGTAAAGGTGACATATGATGCCTGCTGCAGTGTGTGAAACGCGCTCCAGTTCTCGGACCGAAGGAAGATATTGAGCGACTGAAGACGTACGTCGGCGGTGGTGCAGGGGTAGAACAGTATGTCCAGCAACTGTGCAGAAGAGCAACACATAAAGGAACTGCAGCATCAAACCCTACTCCAAACTATTTGCATTATCATGATGTAGGAAGATAAACGATCGTAATTATGTTCCATCGATCACGGGGATATAAACAAACTGTTCTGGAAATGGACAGGCTTGTACTGAAGATGAAGTAACTTACACCATATGAGACAAGTGTGAAAATTGTGATAGAAAGTATACCAAAAATTATGTCCTATAGGCGCATAAAACTAACGCTGTATCTACAGGGAGCGAATGACACATCTTGTCGTCAGTACTTTATAGTTATTATTCAGACCAAAACTCATTTATTCGGTAAACACATATACAAACACAATGTCGTGCAACTGCATCACCACGGAATTATTAAGTCCCTATTAATGCCTCTTTTACTTTAATAACTACTGAATCACAAAATTTGAGAAGCGTTGCTGGCCCTCAGAATCACTCTACCATCAGCTATTCTGGATCTAATCAACAATGTTATAACAAATAATGGTAAATTTGTTATGAACCAAATACGTTTAGTGCTACTCCAAATTGTACCGCTTCTTCAAATGTGTCGCCCACTACTTCAATGTTAAATCTTCTGCTTCAATAATGACGTTGTAGCTGTCTGTCCTGCTAGTGTAACTGACTTTATAATTCTTTGGCTTTTATATGTAATGTTTTCAGTTTCATGTGAACTCACATATTTTGTCAGTTCCAAATATGAAATGAGCATTCCACGTCCATGTTATATCTGGGGCACGTACAAAATGTGCAGTAGCTTCTACAACGCAACTCGCTGCTTTACGTCACTTCTTTGTAAGTGAATTCGATGTCAGACTGGAACCACTGACTTTGCTATCACATTACCTTCTAAAGGTAAGAATTACTTCTTCGGCTTATGCACTCTCCCACTTGCTTTCAGATGAACGTGCTAATGAGATGAATCTCTTATTGCAACAGCATACCGAGTGCATTTACTTGGGGTACTATGTTTTACACAAAAATTGACGTTGACTTCCCAGTAGAAGCATAACCATATCGTTAATATCCTTAGTCTGAGGAATCGTATAGTTACCTATGATAAAGCCTTTTGTACTTTTTGACAATGCAGATAAAGTCAAAAAATTATTCAGCTTTGCAGACGTACAATGAAATACAACGTAAAGTAGGTAGCCGAACGAAGTGAAAAGATCTGCTTCCAGGAAAAGTTACGCCTAAACGTTTGTACATTTATTTGTTAATAATTTTTTTGTCCAACAACACCATTATTTTCCAAAGAAATGTGATTTGCTAACGTACAACAGAAGAATTACAGTCACACTAAGTATCTTTTCCTACTGTTTTGACTGAATTTATGGTTTCTGGATTACAATTTCATAATTTGAGGGAAGGAGTGTAGTTTTAAACTGGAATTATAAATAAAGTGAGATTGTAATCGAACTGTTATTCACTTGTTACTTCTTTATTACAGTCCACATCTCTTCTTTACAACAGAAAAACGAGTAGACCTCCCTTCCAATAGTTTTGGCGTCTAACTAAGGAAAAATCTCTTCACCTATATAAAAAACAACGAATTGTCTTTGCCAATGGTTTGCATCTTCCAATAAGGGACTCTTGCTCGTATGACATGTAACTGGGTTTCTGGGATTACTTAATCTTGAATGACAGGAGCAATGGTAGGATATTGAAAGGGTTGCAATACGCCACAAGGCGTATCCCGTAAGTAGGTGCCGGATTTTAACTTGGTGGATGGATGCAGAGGACTGCGCCAAGTCACTCGAATGACGTGACTAGAGAAAAAAAAATTATACGTTGTACTTCTGGATACACTTTGGAAATCTTGAATTTGCGAATGAATGAACAAGCGCCCTCTAAAGGTCATGTGAAATAGTGCTGTGATTCATTATTAGAGATCGATCAGGTTCCATCGAACTGTAGTTTTGTTATTACAGTATAAAGAAATTACGCTTCGCTTTTGCTCCTGAACTGAGGAATTGATGTCACCTTGGGTCTCAAGAGATGGCAGAGAGTTGTGAAAGAAAAACTGGAAAAAAATTTAACAGGAACACAAGTGGACTGAAAATGATACACACTCGTACCGGCACAAAAGTGTCAATATTGTAACAAATATCACTCTACAGTCCCAATTTTTGTAGCACTCATTAGAGAAACAGACTTATATTTAGTTGGGATCAATACAGAATTGTGTACACTTTCTCATTCTACAATACAAAAAATGAACTGAAAAATGTATCTCATATTCTGAAACTTAAGTTACGGCAAAGAGGCTTTGCAAATATGCTTTTCTAAGGGAAGTGACACAATTTCCGTGATAAAATAATTACGGAAGTAGGATCACTAGGTCAATGTCAGATGAACGAAGTTCGACAAACGATTGTAATGAAATGTACTCGTTCAGAGAATGGACACATGGTCTGACGTATTAACAATAGTCTGCAACTTGGCCGATATCAGAGGCGCAGAGAAACCTCACTGGACAGGTTTCGGAAGATAGAGCAGGCTTAAAGCACAGTCGATGAAGCGAAGAATAAAATGCAGCTACCTACACAGAACCATACAGTGGCTGGCAGTGGTGAACAGATAATACAGACTGACAAGCTGAGAAATCAAACGCATGCGTTAATCACGTCAGTTTCGCAGTATCAAGTATGCAAAGTCTGGCTAGTTGCCTCTCGTGCTTTACCGAAGCATGCAGCCTCATTGACAACCATGTCCATTAACCGTCAACTACCACCAAAGAGAGACACTAGGCATAAAACTTACCTCTCAGCCTTCACGTCGCTAAGTAACCGCCAGGAAGAAGGTATCACTGCCACTTTAACCCACTTCATTTATCCACTGGGCACTTGCACTCTATTCTTTAATTTACGTCTTTGCGTCAGAGGTGTCGAAATGTTATGCCAGCAAGTGTAATTCAGTGCAACCTATTTACCAGATTCGATTGTTGTGGCATTAATTTTTAGATATCTGAAATGAACAGTTCACCAGCAAAGACACTGGAAGGAGGTGTGCAGCAGTTACAAAAGTCGCAGCGGAAGACTCGTCAGCTGACACGGCGGTCGCGGCTCTCGTTCCCACCGGGCTGCAGCACCGGCTGATCGTCACATGCACGACCGCACACACCGCGCGCGCACGCTACACTGGAGACGGTGCAAGCCCGCCCGGCGCTGCAACAATCGCCCACCGAGCGGCGCGCGCATCGCAGCCTCTTCTGAGCGCATGCGCGGCGCGCAACCTCGCTACTGGCCGCGAAGCGTTTAGCGGAAGGACAGTCTCAACTGTGTAGAACTGCAATAACTAAGCGCATGCAAGACATGTGAGGCACGCCACAGAGCAGGAATATATGTGGAGTGAGCATTTAGTTCCCCCGTACAGAATTGTCGGTGCAAGCATACATTGCCTTCAGAGACAAGAACGTAGCTAGCATTTTGTCAAAGAGTGGGCGCGATTGGTTTAAGATGACTTTTTAGGCCGCAACCTTTTTATTTATTCTGCAACGCATTCATTATTTAAATATTTTATTTTCGTAATTTACTTTCGGGAGGCTTTCATTTAATAGCAAAGGAAGCTTTTCTTAGAACAGTGCAACATATATTCTCAAAAGGACATTGTTGTGGCGTAGGTTAACAGCCACGCCACTCGGAAGTAGCCGAAACGCACGCGTTAACTCACGCAGGCTAGAGATAGGTCTGAAACAGGATACGTAATGAATGCTATAAAGAAAAGTACGTAGCTGCTGGAATACTTAACTTTAATCCATCCTTGTTGTACATCGCTATTGACGATACAAGTGAGACTCTGTATTCAGGCAATAAACTACTAATGGCGCCTTGCTAGGTCGTAGCCATTGACTTAGCTGAAGGCTATTCTAACTATCTGCTCTGCAAATGAGCGAGGCTTCGTCAGTGTGCATCGCTAGCTACGTCGTCCGTACAACCGGGGCGAGTGCTAGTCCGTCTCTCGAGACCTGCCGTGTGGTGGCGCTCGGTCTGCGATCACTAACAGTGGCGACACGCGGGTCCGACATGTACTAATGGACCGCGGCCGATTTAAAGCTACCACCTAGCAAGTGTGGTGTCTGGCGGTGACACCACAGACGTCTTATCTGAAACCACGGTCATAATTGCTTAAGTACGCAAAGCATCCCAAGTTCCACAAATCAGTCTCAAATTTTATTAATCTTTCATTTCCTTAAAATTAAATGTCCTTAATCAAGAAATTTTTAAAACTATTATTTCAGAAGTGAACATAAAACTAAAGCAGCCAAATTTATTTATAACACAAAACGGAATACACGTATACTAATCACCTATGGTTTGGGATTTTAACACTGATTTATACGCTGATTTCGGTTACACTTCAAATATATGCTACCTCATAAAAGAGTTTGCATTTATCCATGATAATATGGTTAAACACTCTTTGATGCTCTTTGATTCGTAGCCATACTCTTTGATGCTAATTAACTCCTCTACAAGGTGCAACACATGTTGTTGTGTATATGACGTTTATTTAGAAATACGTTAGAGTTGTGATGGTTGGACTCACAGTTCCAAGGATATTACGATCGAGACATTTCAATGTAGAACATCATTCTTTCAGTAAAACAAGAAGACATCATATATCGCCATTCCACAAGTATTCCACAAGTGAGCCATCATCATGCACAGATACGTAATACAAAGAGACAATCGATAGCTAGCTTCCAATGTAAATACCACTGAACTACGCAAATTGTCGAAATCAAACTCAAACCAACGTTAAAATTAAATACTGATTTCCTGAGGAATTAATAAATTACCCCAAATCGAGATAAATACTGCTACAAAAGTAACAAAAATATTAGTTTTTATACAATTGTCTCCATAACTTAAACATATTACAGATCGAAGATAACGACAGAAAATTCATAAAAGAATAATAAGTACTAAACGAAAGTATATAAGTAAAAATTATTTAATTTGAATAATTGTAAATAGATTAAAGAAATATTTAACCCATAGTTCAGTCACAAAAATCGTTGTATGAATGTCTTGTATATGAATTATCTTTACATGATAGTAACAGGCAAATTATAAACTGACTTGACCAATTTAACTAAAAATATTTTAATGTAGTATTACGAAATGAAATATTTTTTTCCTTACATTGTCCATGTATGAAACGTCCCCTTAGAAAAATTATACATGACTGTGCTTAAACTGACACACAATATTTTTTAGCGCAACGCAATCTGACTTTCAATAATCCCTACAAAAGAATGGCCCTGACTAACATTAACCTATACGTTTCACAAATCACTTACCTCACAAAAAATCTTCGTTACTCGAACTTCTGTAATACAGCGAGCGCCACTACTGCCAGCTAAATAAAAGATTCTAACTACTGAAGGCACTAACTACTGATAGGCATAGTTAGCAAATGAAAGATTTTGATAGAGAACAAACAATGTATTTACCTTAATAGTGTTCAAAAGTCATTATATATATATCAGTCCATGATATCCAATATTACAAATTTACTGTGTCTGATGGACACACGTCCAGATCGTTCGCTCTCAAGATTCCGCCGTCTCTCTCACCACATCCACCACTGCTGGCGGCTCACCTCCAACTCCGCAACGCTACGCGCTGTTAACAGCCAACTGCCCAACACTACAATAGCCGAGAACAATGCAAACCAGCACAGACTGCACACAGCACAGCCAGTGATTTTCATACAGAGCGCTACGTGGCGTTACCAATAAAAAAACCTAAACAGCCTACTTACACATGCCATGTAAAATTATAGTATCAATTGCAGATTAGATAGGTCTATCAACTAAACAATCATTTGTTTTACATGGAAGATGGACTTCTTAGATAATTAATTACTTAAATTTATGTCTGTTGTAATTGATATTTGTCACTAATATTTTTAAACAGCATTAAATTTGCTTGTATAGACGTATAAATACCACAGAACGGGATTTCATAAACACAACAAAAATCTTTGTTCCCTTCTCTTGCCATGACATTTAAGAAATCTTGATTATTATCGACAGGGCTGTTGGACTAAACAAATGTGGTGTTTTTTGTTCGGCAGAGAAGCTAGAAGAATTTTTGGTGGTGAGAATGCAAGTCATTTGGAATGAACCAACTTTACATTTTCCCATATTTCCTCATTTTAGTAGCCATCTGTCACTTCTGGCAATTTCGAAAATAACTTTCTGCATTAAAGACCGCCCTGGTAGCTTAACGCATAAGGTTAAATGAGGAGAACTGGGATTACTATTTCTTTAACATATGACATTTAGTG
Organism: Schistocerca americana; assembly: GCF_021461395.2. NCBI lineage: Eukaryota > Metazoa > Arthropoda > Insecta > Orthoptera > Acrididae > Schistocerca > Schistocerca americana. The sequence continues at coordinate 70,372,770 of NC_060122.1, read as the reverse complement.
CCAGGAGTCTCCGGAGAGATGTTCTGCTGGCCTTCAATGCAGCTGTTTTCAGTTAAGCGGAGAGGCTGCATGTTTAAGGGAATTGGAATCTGCCAGGAAAGAAAGGATTTCGGAGTGGATAGGCTGTATTAGCTTAAGCTGAAAGTGGTAAACCATAGAAAACAATTTTCAAGGTTGCCGGTGGATCGATTCGAATCACAACGCCTCCCGAATCCAGGGATCGCGTTAAAGCGCAGGGCTACTCCGATCGACGGAAAAACTGGAAAACAGCTTGCTGTTGTACACTGTCTCACAATAAAATAAAATGCAGCACAATGAAAGATGGTTATGATACTGCATGGTTTTCCTTTACCTGTGAGTGTTTGGTGGTTTGATAGTGCATGAATTCATGAATATTTTAAGATTTAATTGTGCACTTAATACCTGGCTTCACTTATTATAGTATTACAAGAGCGTAAGCAGATTTTGGACGAAAAGGGGGGAGGGAGCGGGGATGCAGAGCTCGAACGAATTCAAGCTGCCCGATTTAAAAAAAAGAAAAAAAAAACCCAGAAACGTACGAACTAAACACTGAGGAGCCAGAACATTATGAACACCCACGTACTATCGATATATACCCGGACAGGCGATAGCAACGTCATCCGGCGACGATTGGCTGTTAGACAGACGCACGGTTCACGTAGTATCGGTGAGGGTGTTGTCCATGAGTAGAATGGGGATGGCGCGGAGTCTGTCTTTGACTGGGGGCGTGCCTTGTTTGTCTGGAGGCTAGGCACGGACATTTCGGAAACTGCACGACTTCTCACCTGTTCGAGGAGGACTGTGGTGAGAGTCTTCAACACCTGGTGAAACCAATGTGAAATCATGTCCACACGTCATGGGGTTACAGATGTCGGACGCCGTAGGATGGGCAGTCTGGTAAAACAGGACATGCGGGAATTATAGCGGAGTTAACATCAGACTTTAATGCTGGTCAGAGTATGAGAGTGTTTGAACCCACAGTGCACCGAACGCTCCTAACGGTGGCCCTCCGCAGTCAACGACCCACGCATGTGCCAACGTTAACACCATGATATCGGCAACTAGGACTGAAAATGGGCACGTGACCATCGGCATTGGTCATTGGCACAGTGGCAGAGCGTTGCATGGGCTGAAGAATCCCGATACCTCCTTCATCACTGCTGAGGTAGGGCGCGAACCCTCTGTCTTCGAGGAAAACAGCTCCTTGTCACCTGCGCTGCGGGACGGAGACAAATTGGCGGCGGCTCCATAACGGTCTGGGGAACATTCAAGTGGGTATCCTTGGGCCCAGTGGAGCTCGTGCAAGGCATCATGACGGCCAATTGATGCGCTGTCCCCCCAACTCACGGGATCTGAACCCTGTCGAACATATCTGGGATGTGACTGAACGTGGCGCCAGAACTCATCGCCCCCCTCCCTGAAATTTACGGGAGTTATGTGACCTGTATGTGCTGATCTGGTGTCGAGTCCCTCCAACGACACTGCTTCCATGCCACGACGCGTCACCGCTGTTAGCCGTGCCAGCGCTGGAGATCGGCTATTAGGTAGGTGGTCATAAAGTCCTGGATGATCAGTGCAGGATGCGCCGTCATCACATACCACTTGCACTCTCCACAATCCCCTCCCCACAGACATGTATGCGAATTGGTTACCACAACTGAGCACCACTCGGAGGACCACATTGGTCGTTCTTTTCCTGCTGGGGCTACTAATGGTAAAATTTTGAACGAAATTTTTTAAGAAATGTAGCGATAGCTGTTTCGGCGAAATTCTTATTGATCAGTGCGATTTTTGGAAGATACGGGCATATCCAAGTGTATTTTTACGCACTGATTTTGTTTTAACGTAATTTATACAGATGTTTACTGTTCCACTGCATTGTGAAATACTGAAATATAGCTATCCAAAGTCCTATCATTCTCCAAATAACGACCCCAGTGCTAACATAAAACTGCTGTAGATAGGTAATTGTGCTATTATAATAGTAAGTGTAGTGTTGGCAGAAGAGCCAACACTGTTTTTCTACAGGAGGCCGAAATGCACGCGTTTAATTACACGCTGACTGGCGTGAGGTCTGGAACAGGACAATATCTTGAGAATTACAAATAAAGTACGTAGCTGGTGTAATACTTAACTTTAATCCAGAATTGTAGAACATCGCTCTTGATGATACATGCTTCACATAATAAATATCAATTGAATACGGCGCCTTGCTAGGTCGTAGCAAATGTAGCTGAAGGCTATGCTAACTATCGTCTCGGCAAATGCGAGCGTAGTTGCCAGTGATCCCCTTCTGGCAAAGTCGGCTGTACAACTGGGGCGACTGCCAGGACGTCTCTCTAGACCTGCCGTGTGGTGGCGCTCGGTCTGCTATCACTGACAGTGGCGACATGCGGGTCCGACGTATACTAATGGGCCGCGGCCGATTTAAAGGCTACCACCTAGCAAGTGTGGTGTCTGGCGGTGACACCACAGTAAGTACAGACTTTTAACTTACCTTAACGCTAGGGGACTAATCAAAACCTGTTTTCTTCTTTCTTGTTACAAAGTTAGCCATAATTAGACACTATGACAATAGCACATGGCCCATAAACAACAAACAGCAGCACATACATTAAATTCCAGCGGAAGTAAGAGCTGAACTGACTAATAAAACAACAACTAAGCTCAAGTAAGGGTGACAGTGTACAATAGCTGATCTTTGCTTACTTGATATGAACTAAATGTAAGGTATGCTTGCATCTATACACTAAAAATGCTAGAAATATTCTCATATAAAAAGAGGAAACATATGCACAATATGATTCTGATACAGACAAAGACACATGTTATCTACTTGTAACGTTACTGGTTGCCTGATAATTTTACCTGACTAGGCAGAAAGAAACTAACTGGCAATTACAACTATTGTTTTCTACGCTCGCTATTAAGGGAAAAAATTTAGCCGGTTAGAAAGAAACAAAATGGCATACCGACCGGAGCAAATTTGCTAATGTGACAACGCTGCAAGAGACATACAAAGGTGAGTCGTAATCAGCGATATGCTGCTGCGTGGAGAATGTACTAGTTATAAGGCCACATATGTGTATATAGTTGCTTCAACAATACAGTCACCACAGAGTGTCCCAGTAGGAAAGGAACATTGTGGCAAGCAACCGACGATTACGCAGTAGCACAGTTCCATACGATAAACGAACTCTACGGACATTAACCTCAGAGACTCGAGCATTTCAATTGGATTATATACCTATTAACAGCATCACCTAGTTACGAAGAATCACATAGATATAAAGTCGGGACTAGCATCGGGCATAATACCGTTGATTTTTTAAGCTCTAACAAGATACCTACATTTCTCGTTTTCGTAGGCAAAGGTCGGTCCCGATTACACATGTACCTCTACCCGCACTTGTTTTTAATGGTCCATAGATTCAAAGCAATGACTAAGCCTTGTTAGCCATTGGTATTCCTTCTATCACGTTCCACTATAATGCCTAGATACCGTCGTTGCCATAGGCCACGAAGTCGCCTCAAGTTTACATCACTCTCCAGTTTTCTGTGTAAGAACTTTGTTTCTGTTTTTCATTGGAAAATGAAACGTTCCCCGATGAACCATTTACAACAGTACTATGCGCTTTCCCGTATCATGTCACAATACTGCGTTGAATTTCAGTATATCACACTCATTTCATCATGCATTGCTGCACAAAGTCAAAGTTTATATCAATGACTGCTAGGGTTTCAACCTGTCCTGCCTTTTGGAGTCGCCAGTTCTAAGAGTAGTAACAGAACACTGATAGTGCTCAGTATGTGTGGGGAGTGGGGCTATGTTGAAATTTTGAGTTAGATAGGCTGGGGCTTCTGATACGACTCGCAATTCTGATCTGTCACCGTGATTTATCCTTCTTTTGTTTCACGCAACCAAAACAAGGACAGCGTGTGGCATCCCTGTCCCTCGCTGAAATTCCGCCACTTCGCGACTGCCAGTCGGCCTGCAGCTAACATAATAAGACGGTCATATGTTGCACGAGCACAGAGAGGTGGAGGTAAAATAGTCTTTTATTGTGTCCCGTGTTAAAAATTAATATGAAATACTTGCAAGCAAATCATAACATGAACACTGAATGAAACTTCAACTTTCATGAATACCTCAATCTTGGACGATACTCTCTATTTGCGGATTGGTATCCGGTATAATTAACGGCACTTTGCGGAATAATTCCTTCCGTAACGTGATCGTAACTGCAGGTATCCCACTCGTCTGACGGTTCAGTTCACGACACCATCCACGTGCCGCACTAGTGCCCACATACAGTAGCTTAAGGGGCTCCGGAAAGGCTCAAAATCATGAAAAGTTCAATTTTTACTTTTTTGCGTTTTCTGAATCTGCAGACTATTACCTTTTAATAGATATATAATTTATTCAATTCCGAAGACTACAACTATTTTTAAATTTTTTTTGAAATGGGCGTGACCCACTGTGGCGATGTTAAACTGCTGTCAAATGGTGTTATTATTAACGTCCGTGTTCATCAGGTACATTTTAGTGATGTGAGATAAAGTATGTGTTGTGGCTAACCTGTGATGTTTCAATATATATCGCTGGTGTGATTGTCGATTGTTTCATGTTTATTTACTCTGTCGTTATCTCGAAAATATTCGTAATTAATTCTGTTTCTTGAATCTCTGTTTCGTTGAAGTATAATAATGAGTAAAAGTAAAGTCATTAGAAATCCTCTGAGGGGATTAAGAAAAGGAGAAATGTTGGAAAGCCAAAGGTATGTGTTATTACTGTAAACAATAAAGACGATAACCAAGTGAGTGAACCTAACCTCTCAAGTACACCTGCCCATAGCAGTCAAAGTGGGAAAGAAAATATTTCACAGAAGAAGCTTGGTTCAATGAGTGAAAACTATGAATGTTTTATGGGCGAATTGGATGTGAATGAAATATTTGATATGTCGGTTCTCAAAGGAATTTTTTCAAACTGTGTATCATTGTAGTGAAGTTGGTCTGGAACTCTCCATAATAAAGCACGTAGGACTTGCTAGTGAAATACGACTGAAATGTGATAAGTGTTCATACATGACCACCTTTTGGAACAGTGTTGCAGTAACTGCAACTGAAGAAAATGGCAGCAAAATCTACGAACACAACAACGAGCGATGCTTGCTTTGGACAAGGAACGCCTTCGGGCTGCAGACAGGGCTGTAAAGAGTCTAGAAATACAAGCAAGAGTAAACAGAAGGAGGAACAAGAGGAAGCTGGAGTAGGAGTTTGCAGAGGATGAAGATAATCCATCCTATGGACCTGGAATGCACTAAAAAGTTAATCCAATCTTTGTCGCTCGATTCCCAAAACTTTTATTTTCTCATACTAATTACATGTTTTCTAAGGATCTTCCAAACATATTTGTTTCAATCTTTCAGTAAATGTTACACAGTACCTTCTGCATAATTTAACACAGCCTTTTTCCAAAAAACTGTATATTTTTGAATATATAAATAAAAAATTGCAAAAAAATGTTGTGAATTTTCATTACAATTGAAAAAAAATCATCTTTAATAACTGAACTAAAATTTTGTAAAATCCCTGTGTTAAGCTGTAGCCCATATTCCAATAAATAATCTGTAAAAAGTTCAACTTCCTACCTCAAATACTTTGTGAGGAAAGATGTAATTTATAAGCGTTATTTTAACATTGCAAGTATAGGGCGTTCCGGAGCCCCTTAAGAGAGCCATGTAACGTAATGATTTATACGTTGTAGGTAAATTGCCTGTAAAGACGTTCAGGTCTTGTAGTGGGGACCAAGACGGCTAAGTTTAGCGTACTAACTAACATCTGGAATCGCACCTTTTCCCGGTACACGCGAAATGCTGCAAAACAAGTTCGAACGTCCCGCGTTTTCGGACTATGTCCCATATCCAGTACAGGTTTGGTTACATGCAGTTCAGTTCAGTTTGTGAAGGCGCAACCACCTCATTTCTCACGTGCTGTCCGAGATCATCTGAATCAACGATTGAGGCATCAGTGGACAGGCGTGGTGGCTCCATTGCTTGGTCTGCACGTTCTCACGACCTGATCCCGCTAAACTACTAGCTTTGGGGTCTCATGAAACCCTTGATTTACGAGACGCTTGTGATGCTCGAGGAACACCCACTGGCTGTAACGGATGCTGGAGAGATTGGTGATCGTGTGTACAGGAACATGGTATGAAGATAATTTATCTGCTGCATTGATGTCGCTGGTGATCAAATCGAGCCCTACGTGTAAGTGGACCCAGAAGACATGCAGAAAGAGTCAGAGAGCAACGCGTGCGGTGATGTTTTGCTTGTAGAGGGAATACGGTATGTTTCCGGATATGAATTTCTATGCTAAACTGAAATACCTTGATCCTCATTTCAGTCCCTTAAAGTCCGTAAAAGGAAGTTAGTTACACCCGAAATAAGTAAAGTGACTGTCCAGAGGAGTCCCTGCACCACAGGAAGATAGCAAAACTAAATTAGTTCTCTAATTTTAGTCACACATTCGAACACCTGACAAAATTTCAACTAATCTGATATCAAACCAAGGTCTGTCAGCCGTTTACCTAATAAGTCGGCAAACTTACTTTTTATGCTATTAAATTAATTTTCGCTGGCCACCAGCCACCACTGGTACACGAATTGTCTATATAGACGGCAGTCGGCGGGAGAGACCGGGTTAACTTCAGTTTTTCCCGACAAATGAGCTCTCGTCGGCACTGTGGTGCGTTCTTAGCTTTGGGGGATTCGTATATTTAATTCTGGAGGAGATTAATCGGATATTTCAAAATACGCAAAATATCAGATCATATGAACAAGATGATTCTCTTAACATAGAAACAATCCATATTCATTGGACATTCCACGCCGTCGTACATTTTTTACTGTCACTGAGCACTAACGTATCACATAATACAGTACAGAATAGAGGTCTCTTCTTGTTGTATCGGCTGCTTTGGGAGTGGCACCGACACAAACAAAGAAGGAGAGAATTTGCTATGGCCGGTAGCAGGAATCCAAAATAATCTGTACAAAACACTTTCTAATTAGAAGGACACCTTATTCCTAAAAAGAAATGAAACTTAACTTCTCTCCGTGATCAGTCAGTAGATGTTGTTGTTTTGTGATCTTCAGTCCTGAGACTGGTTTGATGCGGCTCTCCATGCTACTCTATCCTGTGCAAGCTTCTTCATCTGCTAGTACTTACTGCAACCTACATCCTTCTGAATCTGCTTGGTGTATTCATCTCTTGGCCTCCCTCTACGATTTTTACCCTCCACGCTGCCCTCAAATGCTAAATTTGTGATCCCCTGATGCCTCAGAACATGTCCTATCAACCGGTCCCTTCTTCTTGACAAGTTGTGCCACAAACTCCTCTTCTCCCCAATTCTATTCAATACCTCATTAGTTATGTGACCTACCCATCTAATCTTCAGCATTCTTCTGTAGCACCACATTTCGAAAGCTTCTATTCTCTTCTTGTCCAAACTATTTATCGTCCATGTTTCACTTTCATACATGGCTACACTCCATACAAATACTTTCAGAAAAGACTTCCTGACACTTAAATCTGTACTCGATGTTAACAAATTTCTCTTCTTCAGAAACGCTTTCGTTGCCATTGCCAGTATACATTTTATATGCCCTCTACTTCCACCATCATCAGTTATTTTGCTCCCCAAATAGCTAAACTCCTTTACTAATTTAAGTGTCTCATTTCCCAATCTAATTCCCTCAGCATCACCCGACTTAATTCGACTACATTCTATTATCCTCGTTTTGCTTTTGTTGATGTTCATCTTATATCCTCCTTTTAAGACAGTGTTCATTCCGTTCAACTGCTCTTCCAGGTCCTTTGCTGTCTCTGACAGAATTACAATGTCATCGGCGAACCTTAAAGTTTTTTATTTCTTCTCCATGGATTTTAATACCTACTCCGAACTTTTCTTTTGTTTCCTTTACTGCTTGCCCAGTATACAGATTGAGTAACATCGGGGAGAGACTAGAACCTTGTCTCACTCCCTTCGCAACCACTGCTTCCCTTTCATGCCCCTCGACTCTTATAACTGCCATCTGATTTCTGTACAAATTATAAATAGCCTTTCGCTCCCTGTATTTTACCCCTGCAACCTTGTCTGAGTCTACAATCCTAGAAACGTAGGTTTGCCTTTCCTTCATCTTTCTTCTAAGGGAAGTCGTAAGGTCAGTAATGTCTCACGGGTTCCAATGTTTCTACGGAATCCAAAGTGATCTTCCCCGAGGTCGGCTTCTACCAGTCTTTCCATTCGTCTGTAAAGGATTCGCGTTAGTATTTTGCATCTGTGACGTATTAAACTGGTAGTCAGTACTAATGCTCTCGAAGTCTGCGACCGAACTGGGCTGACCAGTGAGGGGCGGCTGGTTAAGTTAGCGTTGACAGAGGGGCGCTGAACTGTGTCTTCCTGGGAGTGTGGCGCTGCCGCTCTTTGCACTCGCTCATTGGTCAGCGCCTTCTTCATGCCGCTCCGCACCGCTGCGCTGGTCGGGGTGCGGTCGGTGCTTTAGGCACACTCCTCTCAACGCACAGTTGACTGCAAACTATGCTGCAAGGTCCTGTATTATGCAACCCTTGCACTGATGGCATTATAGTGAGGTGATGCTGCCGTCTACGGCGCAGGTTGCAGAGTGGACAGGGCGGCACTCAGCTCTGACGTAACTCTTTAAGCACCAGCGGCGCATAGAAATACTTGGGGACGTACCTATGCCACCGTCTCTCATTTATCATTGCGTCTGGCAACATCTGGGCTTATTTGTGCTTCCGTAGGCAGGTACCCACTTTGTCATGCTACCTCGTTCTTCTGACAAGGCCACAATTTGATTAATATACGAAACGGCGAAGATGTCGGAGTACAACGAAGTTCCCTGACCGTTATTTCACAATTCAGCTGAAGCTACACGGTGGTGGGGGCATACCAGTACCTTCATCATTCGAAGAACTGAAGCCCTAGCAGGTCTTCCAACTTCAGAGGCAGAGATATAGTGACGCTGTTGGAGCGAGGTTGGACTAACGGTTCGCTTCCACCCACTGTCATGTTGGCCGCCGGTATCTAGTTGTTTACGCACGGCAAGGCGTGGCATTCCTGGTTACAAATAGCGCGGAGAGCCACTCTCCGGACCCATCGCCAGGGTCATCGCGTGGCAGTTACCGACTTTTTGTTACACATGTTGCCTTCCGTCACTTTGGGAGCGGCGTTGTGTTTTTTTAATCTTTATTTACATTATAATTATACAATATAACCCACCACCTCAATGGCTAGTGGGTCCTAAGTGATACAATGTTGTTATTTGCAGCTAGTTACAGTTAACATGTAAACTACAGATAGTATAGACTATACAGGTTAATGGGCGAACTTACGATTTATGTTAAGCAATACACACTACTTCCTACTTGTTAGTAATCCTAACTGCCTGCAGCGCTACAGGAGTGTCAGCGTAGATATAAACCTACTACTTTACGCCTTGCTCATCGAGCTAATCCCGATGAGCGTGCCCCTGACACTGGGCAGGCCAAAACTAGTAGTCGCTGCAGGTTCCTATTTTGGTATCTACTTCTAAATCCTACTAACCACTAACTAAACTACGTCAAGTCCGGTGCTGTTGTGGTGTCACCGCGAGACACCACACTTGCTAGGTGGTAGTTTTAAATCGGCCGCGGTCCATTAGTACATGTCGGACCCGTGTGTCGCCACTGTCAGGGATCGCAGACCGAGCGCCACCACAAGGCAGGTCTCGAGATACGGACTAGCACTCGCCCCAGTTGTACGGACGACGTAGTTAGCGACTATACTGACGAAGCTTCGCTCCTTTGCGGAACCGATAGTTAGAATAGCCTTCAGCTAAGTCAATGGCTACGACCTAGCAAGGCGCCATTAGTAACATTGCATGTATCTAAAGAGTCTCACTTGTATCGCCACAATCTCCAGATGTACCAAAAAGGATGGATTAAAGTTAAGTATTCCAGAAGCTACGTACTTTTCTTTATAGCATTCATTACGTATCCTGTTTCAGACCTCACGCCCATCTGCGTTAGCGTAGCGCGTGCCTTTCGGCTTCCTCTTATTGTGTCTAGGCTGTCTTGTCTAGACACAACAGCTGTCATATTCGTGAAGTTGGTGTACCCCAGGCCCCCTAGCCCTGCACGTGGCGGATTCCAACTAGCGAGTCGACCCGTCCACGCACAGGCGGTACTGGGTTAGGGTACTAGGACACGTTCAGTAGTTTGTTTTTATTCACGAATGTCCCTCAGGTATGCTATCAGAACTTTACGTGATACCTCGAAAGCCAGATTATTCAAGGTTTCGAAAGTCTTTTCGTGTCCCAGCAAGTCGTATGTATCGTTGTTTGGTAGTTGTTGTCGTAATGTACCTGCTACATCATCCAAAAGGGGGCACTCGCAAACCACATGGTCGGGAGTACCGTCCGATGCGCGACAGTCACACTCAGGCGTAGCCCTCTTCCCAAACCGGCATAGATATGTCGGACAGGGCCCATGACCAGTGAGAAAATGAACTAAACCCCGGGTTGGCCCGAACTCCCAGAATATTTTCTATTTACACATCGTTCCCTGTCTTAGCCCAGTACCATGCTGCTTGCTCTCTAATTTTGATATCCAGAGGACAAAGCCCCATTATCACTAATAGGGCACCACCTGGAGCTGTCATATAAGCCCCCACAGATCTTAACAGTATGTTCCTCTCTACTCTTCTCACTGTCATGGTGGCACCAGCCTTGTGAGCCTGTGTGCCCCGACTCCCGAGCCGTAACCCACTATTGAAGTTAGTATACTCATATGGTACAATTTTATCAGGTGGGGCAGAAGGTGAAATCTTTCGTGTCCTATAGAGATGAGGCTATTGAGTACTTGTAATGCTCTTTGGGTTACGGATTCAATGTGCCTTCCGATGTTCCACCTTTCATCAATGATAACTCCCAAGTATCATGTCTCATGTCGCTTCAGAACTGGTGAGCCCCCAATTCTCACTGTAGGATTTCTTACTAGCTGTCCTTTCAGCAAAAGGTAGATTTATTTAGTTGGTGAAATAGTCATTTTAGTATTACGGCACCATAGTTGCAATTTTGCCACGGCGCTTTCTATTTTGGGTTCAATGTCTTCGCGGCTCGAGCCGCAAACAACAGAAGGAGGTCATCGGCATAGGCTGTCACCTCTAGCACCTCTTCACTCTGTTGCAGGTTGTCCAGAAGTGGCTCCATGTGGATATCCCAGAATAGGAGACCTAAAACGGAACCCTAGAGACATTCCTTTGTTAAGGTTTTTCCAACTTTACCGCTAGGGGATGATAGCCAGAGCCCGCAACCCTCACAATAGCTCCTCCGTCAACCATATAGCGGCCCTGGACACTCCTTCTCCCGCAGGCGGAAGAAGAGCGAAGCCACCACAGGTTGTCAAAGGCGCCGATGATGTCAACAATTATGCGAACAACGTACTTGTACGAGGTCGAGCCACAGACCTCAGCCGCCAAGGCGATTGCATCAGATGCCGATCGCACTGGCCTTGAGCCGAACTGCCTGCCGCTCATCCCACACAGCACTCGGTGTGCAGTCAGTCTGTGAGCTAGCAATTTCTCAAGTAATTTTCCAGAAATGTTTAATAGGCAAATAGGTCAATCAGACTTAGCTTCAGCTTTGTGTTGTCTATAGGACTTAGCTTCAGCGTTGTGCTTAACCATCCGCGATCTGCTGGTCGCGATTAGCGTTACGAAGCGCGCCACAGCTGCGGTGGATGCGGCTGTGCGCGAAATCTGCACCGCGAGATACCAGCACTGCAAATTCACATGTCGTAGTGGTAGTATTCGTTACCCATGGCTGGCGTCTGTCATTATTGTGTTTCATTGTGGTTTACTTTCCGCACGCTCTCTCTAGGGACTATGTTCGGTTAGTGCAATTATTTACGTGACGTCCAACTTGTCCTACAGCACATCATAAGCTCGCCAAAGGGCTACTGTACGAGAGCGAACCTTAATGACGACATTGTGATAGGGCTACCTTCACTTGTATGTTCATTTCTGAATGCACACTGCAAAGCCTAATATCGTGTAAGGCCCCAGCGAGCACGCAGAATTGCCGAAACATGACGTGGCATGGACTCGACTGTTGTCTGAGTTAGTGCTGGAGGGTACTGACATCATGAATCCTACAGGGCTATCCATGAATCTGTAAGAGTACGAGGGGGTGGAGATCTCTTCTGAACAGCATATTGCAAGGCATCAAAATGCTAAATAATGTTAATGTCTTCGGAGTCCGGGGTCCAGCGAAAGTGTTTAATCTCAGAAGAGTGTTCCTGAAGCCATTGTATGGCAAGTATGGAAGTGTGGGTTGTCGCGTTGTCCTACTGGAATTGTCCATGTCTGTGGACATGAATGAATGTAGGTGATCGGGTAGCATGCTTACGTACGTGTCTCCTGTCAGAGCCGTATGTAGACGTATCAGGGTCCAGTATCACTGCAACTGCACACGCCCCACACCATTACAGAACCTCCACCAGCTTGAAAAGTCCTCTGCTGACATGCACCGCCCATGGATTCATGAGGTTGTCTCTGTACCGGTACACGTCCATCCGCTCGATACAATTTTAAACGAGACTTGTGTAACCAGGCAGCATGTTTCCAGCCATTAACAGTCCAATGTCAGTGTTGACGGTCCCAGGCGTGGCGTAAAGCTTGGTGTCGTGTAGTCATCAAGTGTACACGTGTGGGCCTTCGCCTCCGAAAGCCCATATCGATGATGAAACTTCCTGGCGGATTAAAACTGTGTGCCGGACCGAGACTCGAACTCGGGACCTTTGCCTTTCGTGGGCAAGTGCTCTACCAACTTTACTTCTGCCAGGACGGGGCGTGAGTCGTACTTGGGTAGCTCAGTTAGTAGAGCACTTGCCCGTGAAAGGCAAAGGCCCTGAGTTCGAGTCTCGGTCCGGCACACAGTTTTAATCTGCCAGGAAGTTTCATATCGGCGCACACTCCGCTGCAGAGTGAAAATCTCATTCTGGCATATCGATGATGTTTCGTTGAATGGTTAGCACGCTCACACTTGGTCTCCCAGCACTGAAATCTGTAGCAATTTGTGGAAGGGCTGCACTTCTGCGCCGCTGAACGATTCTTTTGAGTCGTCGTTGGTCCCGTTCTTGCAGGATCTTTTTCCGGCCACAGCGATGTCGAAGATTTGATGTTTTACCGGATTCCTAATATTCACGATACACTCGTGAAATTGTCGTACGAGGAAAATCCCCACTTCATCTCTATCTCGGAGATCGTTTGTCCACTCGCTCGTGCGCCGACTCTAACACAACGTTCAGTCTCATTCAAATCTTGATATCCTGCCATTGTAGCAGCAGCAATCGATGTAACAACTGCGCCAAACTCTTACTGTCTTAAATAGGTGTTGCTTACGCAGCGAAGTATTCCGCCTGTTTACATATTTAGATACACAAGCCTATACCAGTTTCTTTGGCGCTACAGTATATGAGTTTATTACCAGAATCATTGACTTTCGTTGATCAGTAGCTTACCTGTTGGCCGTCTTTTGATTAATCCATTTATTCTTAGGCGTAGGAGAAGGAAACCGACGTCGCTACGGTATAGTCCAAGGACAGAAGTTCAGCAGTGAGTGACCTGTTAGGGAACAATGACAGTTAGTACATCACCCAAATCACATACCGTATCTCCATACCCTGCATCACAATATAGAAGTTCCAACCGAAACTCAAAGTTGAGTACAGAGGTGCCGAAATACAAAAATGGTTCAAATGGCTCTGAGCACTATGGGACTTAACTGCTGAGGTCATCAGTCCTCTAGAACTTAGAACTACTTAAACCTAACTAACCTAAGGACAACACACACGTCCATGCCTGAGGCAGGATTCGAACCTGCGACCGTAGTAGTCCCGCGGTTCCGGGCTGAGCGGCTAGAACCGCTAGACCACCGCGGCCGGCGCCGAAATACACTTAGTCGCTGGTCGCAGTAGTTGTAGTTGTTACTGTATAGGTCGTGTATCGCTGAATACATCGCTATGCAGCAACGGTGACCTCACAAGCGACAGAGAGAAGAAATGCTCAGTAGCCAAGCCTATGAAGCAGCTGGGATGTGATTGTGTTTGGAACACGTGACGAGCACTGCCCCTCTGTGTGGCGTATTGTATTCAATACGACCCCGTCCAGCTGCGTCCGAATCCCCTCTAACACGACCGCGGGCTGCAGTGTTCGCTGATGAACCGTGAAACAAGGACACATCTCCCCCTGCCCAGTCTGCTATTGCGCAGAGGGGAATCCCGCAGATCACACTCTACGTCACGGGTTTCGATTGCGTCACTGTGACGCACCTTTGCTCATTTGCTTATTCATGTGGTGCTCTGTCGTCCTCAACTTGATTAACACCTATTTTGTTCTTGTGGATGTACAGTGTTCCTCGTCCATCAGAACATCAGTCAGTTTTCCAAGTACTTGCTTTTCGGTGAGTAGTGTCCTTTTATCCTAAAGTATTTACATTCTATAGGAACGTAATTTTCAGTATAAACTAAAATAAGAGTAACATTTAAAATGTTTAGCGTTCTTTCATTTGACAGACTTTCAGTACAAGCCATGTCTCAGTGTAATGGCTTGAAACGACATTATATTTACACACATGTGAATGTTACAACTGATAGATGCCTTCGTTAAGTCTAGAATATAGCGCTAGACTTGCGCTTTTCATGTAAAAGCTCGACACTGGAAAGTTCTGCATCCGGATACACGTAGCAGACATACAGACACGCAACGCGAGCCTGTGGAGTATCAACAGTCCAGCAAAAGTGCTCAAGTGTTCACGCTGCGTAAGCAATAGGGCGAACTGTGTCGAAGAACACTCACAAAATCCGTCTCCGTGACCACGGGCGCTAGCTGATATACTTATGGCAGTCAACCAAGAGCTTCCCGAGGTGATGGAAGAATCTTTCATTGACAGAACTTCGTCTGTTTGGCGTAGAGGTAGTACGCACAGTATTTCGTGAACAGACTGTGAGGTTCTGTTAAATCTCTACCACTTCTTGAGAGCGATTATTTTCAGACAACGTGCAGAGCAGACCCCGCTATATTCTTTCCTCTGATTACATTCGCATCCATAACAGCTTCGAATTTATTCCAGAAATTGTAAGAATAAAGGCAGAATTGAAGACAATATATTAGAATTACTTCGCACTGCCCTAGTAGTATTACCTATTCTGATGAAAGCCACTTCAGTAGTGGCCGAAACATTCTACAACACGACGCGGTCCGCATCACGGGAAAAGCCTTAGTACCAATTTAGTAATTGACTCTCGGAAGTCAAAGCATGACTGGCTAGGCCCATGTCAACTACTTTACGTATGTCACACCAGCTAAGGACAAGTGGAACGATAGGCACAACTTAATGTCGTGTTTGATGTCCACCGCAGCTCGGGATGTGAAGAAATCCGATCGTTAGCAGTGCGACTATCAATAGGTACGCATGCGACAGCATCCACCAGCTAATATATTCCAAAACGTCCCGCATAAAAACGGGGCTCTTCGGGGACTCATACTTCTGGTTCTGTTGGTGACAGAAAGGTAGGATCAAGTGATTTGGATAGTTCCTTGGGGATAGGTACCATTCGTATACCTTACAGAAGCGTCACCTTACTGTCACCATCGTATAGTATAGGATCGAAATATGAATATTACACACTTCCTCTCACTTAGGCAACTAGAGAATAATGGTTGGATCATTTTGCATTTGATATGGTCTTCGGCGGACCTTAAGGTATCACGGAAGCACCTTTAGGTCATGGGCGAATAATCAAAAAACCGCCAAAAAAGGTTTTTTACCATTTTTCTACCAAATCGAACCGAGAATTCCAGTACGGGTATGTACGGAAAATGGCTGAAATTTTTAACGGTTCAAATCAACCTTCGGTGTGCATGTAAAATATGCAATTAAAATTCAGTGTAGGGCGAAATCTAAATAATAAATAACAGCAGCAGATTGCTAAAATTTTAAAGTTATATTCTCTACGTATTTATTTATAGGCCAAAGGTCATATTCCCACATTAAAAATTTTTTTATCCGTTTTCAAGAAACACCCATAAAACCATGCACCACAACAGTGCCGCAGTTTCGAAAACAGTCATCACAGCAAATGAACGTAATTTTTACGATATGTTCCTAAGACAATGATTTTGATAAGTCTTGAATATTTTCTCGAGGCCTTTACCAGTTTCCGAGATACAGTAGTTCAGGATTACATTACCTATACTTCTAAAATGCGCACGTAAAATACAGAGTAAGGCGAAAATGTAGTTCATAAAATGACGCAGCACGGAAAAATATGCTGTAAAGTGTTTCCATTATCGTCAGAAGAGTTTTGTGACCCCCATATTGTAGTACCGAAGCACAAGACAAATTTTTGTGCTCGTAAAGTCGGGTGGAAGGCGTAAATTCGTTTTGCTTTATTTTGATATCACGTAACCAAACTATCAAAATGTTACTGAACAACGAAGTTCTTTTCATGTGAGTGACATGACCTACTGTGGCAGGAAAAAGAAGAAAACCAGTAGATAAATGTTCTAATTTGAGCAAAACAAAGGTGAATATGCTCCTGTCGAAAAAGAGTGCCAGTGAAAACTGGAGTACCAGCTGCCTCCCAATAATTTTGGCATGCCACCATATTGTTGCTTTTCGTGCTTGGAGAGAAGAAAACAGTGGCAGTGAGAAAGAGATGGAAAAGTAACAAATATAGGAAGATGACAGAGAATGGTTGTGGAGATCGAAGAAGACATGGCAGTGTGAGAGAAAGGGGCTACTTCGGCAGTGGAACATAGAAGACAGTGACAGAACAGTGCTAAAGAAAGAATGAAGGAGACAGTGCAGATTGAGAGTAATAAAAGGACAGTGGAATTGGGTCAGAGCTACTGATAATGAGAGATAGAGTCTGTGACAATGACAACGAGTGAGAAGAGACAGCAAGAGTGGGACACAGTGGAAGGACAGAGTAGTAGCAGGACAGAAGACACTGTGGTTGTTAGACCGGGGACAGTGGCAGTTACAGCGACACAAATGGTTCAAATGGCTCTGAGCACTATGGGACGTAACATCTACGGTCATTAGTCCCCTAGAACTTAGAACTACTTAAACCTAACTAACCTAAGGACATCACGCAACACCCAGTCATCACAAAGAGATAATGACAGTGAGTTGGACTAAATGAGTGAGTGAGAGTGGACAAGTGGGAGAGGATGGATGTGAACGACTTATACATAAGGACTAGTGAGTGTGAGCGAGCTACAGTTAGGTGAGCTTGTGAGAGTGAGAACTGAGTTGCATGTTAAAAAGAGCGCGAATATATTTGGATTCCAAAATTTAGAGAAAATTTTTAAGTGTGGTACCAGAATATCTGGCCTTTTAACAAGTGTAGGGAACGCACAAAATAGTCAAAAATGAAGTTGCGCAAGGCAGAGGCTTCACTCTGTAGAAAAATAAACAAACACACTTTCGCAAGTACTAGTTTTTTAACATTGTGTCTGGGACATGTACTCCCAGAATTAAATTAAAAGTTCTCACCGAAGTTTTCGTAAGGTTTGTTTTGATCGTTAGGCAAACACGGGAACTGGAAATACCCTATTCCGATATTCCCAGTTAGGTGTACCTCTGGCCCATTACCAGCTGAAGACTCACTCAGTCCAAATGGGTCAATACTCTAACTTCCCATTGTATCCGGAGAATGAAAAGTACACGAAAATATGTACAAGAATCCACGAACGGAAGCAACACTTCGTATGTCCTGGACGTTACTCGGTTGCACACATATATGTATTCAGACTCGTCCAATTTGGCTGTAACTTACTGTTTCTGAAAAAAGTTAAAACAGTGGGAACTCCCCTGGCTCCGATTAAGCCATTGTCGAATTTCTCTTGACTTTATAGCAAATGTCGAATCTGAGTCACCCTTCCATATATTCCAAATTTGGCTCCCTATGCCATACGACTAGTTCACATCGTGGTTGACTGAAACGTACCGGGCACTGCAATAGAGGATGACCGCTACATAGAGAGAAATAAAAGAAATAAGAACGGCTGTGAGTACTTGATAACAAATACAGAAAATTTATAAACATTATACTGAACAAATACTTATAGACACATTTACAATCACTAGGGCTTCACAGTTGTGTCTGGGAACCCCTCTTTCCGCTGCTATTTGTTTGAAAAACGGAATAAAAGGAGTTATATAGTGGGAGACGTCATCGTTTGTATCATGGGGGCGCTAGAATCAAACAACCCTTTCAGATATTGTGAACTGCTGTTAATAGTCGTTACCGAACAGTATTACATTACAGCGACAAAAGTCAGGGATTCCACCTGACATCGAGTGGGACCTCCTTTTGCCCGAAGCAATGCAGCATCTCGACGTGGCATGCACTCAACAAGTCGTTGGAAGTCCCTCCGCCGGCCGAAGTGGCCGTGCGGTTCTAGGCGCTGCAGTCTGGAACCACGAGACCGCTACGGTCGCAGGTTCGAATCCTGCCTCGGGCATGGATGTGTGTGATGTCCTTAGGTTAGTTAGGTTTAACTAGTTCTAAGTTCTAGGGGACTAATGACCTCAGAAGTTGAGTCCCATAGCGCTCAGAGCCATTTGAACCATTTGAAGTCTCTCCGTAAAAACTGAGTCATGCTGTCTCTTTAGCCGTCCATAATTGCCTATGTGTTGCTGGTGCAGGATTTTGTACACCAACTGACCTCTCGATTAGGTTCCCCAAATGTTCCATGGGATTCAAAATGGCTCTGAGCACTATGGGACTTAATATCTGAGGTCATCAGTCCCCTAAAACTTAGAACTACTTAAACCTAACTAACCTAAGGACATCACACACATCCATGCCCGAGGCAGAATTCGAACCTGCGACCGTAGCGGTCGCGCGGTTCCGGACTGAAGCGCCAGAACCGCTCGGCCACACCGGCCGGCCGATGGGATTCATGTCGGGCAATATGAGTGACCAAATCATTCGCTCAAACTGTTTAGAATGTTCTTCAATCCAGTCGCGAACAATTGTGGCCTGGTGACATGACCCATTGGTATACGTAAAAATTCCATCGCTATATGGGATCATGTCTATGAATGGATGCAAATAACCATGTCCACTCAATGATCGGTTCAGTCCATTCCGTGTAAACTCAGTTCACACCATTATGCAGTCACGACATGCTTGCACACTGCCTTGTTGAAGAGTTGCGTCCATGGCTTCGTGGGGTCTGCGCCCCACTCGAAGGAGTGTGAAATCTTATGGGACTCAACTGCTAAGGTCGTCAGCCCCTAAGCTTACACACTACTTAACCTGAATTATCCTAAGGACAGACACACACACCCATGCCCGAGGGAGGACTCGAACCTGCGCCGGGACCAGCCGCACAGTCCATGACTGCAGCGCCATAGACCGCTCGGCGAATCCCGCGTGGCACGCCCCACTCAGACCCTGCCATCAGCTCTTACCGACTGAAATCGGGACTTATATGGCCAGGTCACGGTTTTCCAGTCTTCTACAGTCCAATCGATACGGTCACAAACCCAGGAGAGGCACTGCAGTTATGTCACGCTGTTAGCAAAGGCACTCGCATCGGTCGTCTGCTGCCATAGCCCACTGATGCCAAATGTCGTCGCACTGCCCTAACGGATAAGTTCGTCGTACTTCACGCATTGATTTCTGTGGTTATGTCACGCAGTATTGCTTGTCTCTTAGCACTGACAACTCGGAGCAAACGCCGCTGATGTCGGTAGTTACGTGAATATCGTCGGCCACTGTATCGTCCGTGGTGAGAGGTAATGCCTGAAATGTGGTGTTCTCGACACACTCTTGACAATGTGAATCTCGGAATACTGACTTCCCAGACAATTTCCGAAATGGAATGTTCCATGCACCGAGCTTCAACTACCATTCCGTGGTCAAAGTCTGATAACTTCCGTTGTACGGCTAAAATCACGTTGGAAATCTTGTCACATGAATCACCTGAATACAAAAGACAGCGAGGACAATGCACTGCCATTTTATACCTTGTATACGCGGTACTATCGCCATCTGTATATATGCATCCCGCTATCCCATGCCACATCAGTGTAGTATTGAAGTTTCATCGTGTGAGCATGTCCAGGCTTACACCGGCAAAAGGGCTCATCGGCTGCTGTAGGTATGAGGACTTGTCTAGTGTCGCAACAGGGGAACTGATATTACTCTCCCAAATTTTCCATATTGGGATCTCCTCTGCCATATTACTAACTGACCTCATACTTGGAGGAAACGAACTGGGTACTACATTAGAGGATGACCTCTGTATTAACCCTCCGTTGCTCGCGCGGCTGACACTCGTCATCCACATTACTTTTCTGCTCAATTTTATCTGATAGGGCTGGATTGAGTTCGCGCCATTTTGAGTACCTTTCAGTTAGCCCTCTGGCTGTTAGCTCCAATCATTGTTGGCTTTCAGTTACGAAAGATACATTGTTTATGAAACATTAGTATAGTCTGGAGGACACCAGTCATCCGCGCGAGCTCTGCTGCCACAATCTGAAACAAAGTGAGTCTGTATTACTTTATTGCTTTCCTAGATTCAACCTATTTTCCATGTGAGTAAATTTAGACGTATTGAAACTGATTGCAGTTACCTTCCATGTTACCTAGTATTCTCTTTATTTCTAAATTGTGGAAGAAGTGTGAAAGGCAAAAAACATCGGGCAGCGTTTAGTAGAGATCCTAATGTATGGTTGGAATTGTTCAATGAGATGTGTGATGAAGATGCTCACAGTGTTAGCGCTGACTCAGAGGCTGAGGATTCTGTTCATTAAAGCGGTCATGATTCAGGAACACAACAAGAAGTGTCAGAAAATGATGAATGTGAATCACAGGATGAAGTAACTCAAGAGGATCAATTTTTTAGGGAAAAATGGAATAACTAAACGGAGGAAAAATAAATATCCTACCGGTGTTAGAAGCAGATCTTGTAATTTTATTAAGCATTTGCCTGGACCAAAAGATCTAGCTCGTATAAACAGAAATTCTGAATTTGTTCTTGGATGAAAACATAATAAGCATTATCGGAACACGCACTAATATATACATCAGTTTAGTTCGTGGTAACTTCCCTAGGGAAAGGGACGCTAAAGAAACAGATGCGATGGAGATCAGAGCTTTCATTGGTCTGTTATACCTATGTGGATCTTTGAGATGTTTTAGGAAGAGTATATCGAAATTATGGGATAACTCAAAGGGAAACGGACTTGAATCATGTTACATATGCATAAGTGAAAACCGATTCAGGTTTCTGTTGAGATGTGTGAGGTTTTATAATATCCGTGATAGATGTGTTCGCAGAGAGACTGACAAGTTGGCTGCTGTCACCGCTATCAGAGAGGCACTTGAATTATTCACGAACAATTGCCAAGAATATTTTTCACCTAGTGAATATCTTACTGTTAACGAACAGCTTTTGGCATTTAATGGAAACTGCCCGTTCAGGCAATATATTCCTAGCAAAGCAGCAAAGTATGGGTTAATAGTGTTTGCTTTCGTTGATGTAAAAACAGCTTATACTTTGAATTTAGAACCGCACTTCGGTAAGCAACAACAGGGAACATGTAACGCCAGTAATTCAGCTGAAGATATTATTCGAATAGTCAAACTGTTTCAAACGTTATAATATATGATACTGTGTGCAAATATTAAATGTATTATATTTAAAAAAAGCACTCCGTCTGCAGGCCACGAGTGGTCTACGGGGACCATCCTACCGCCGTGTCATCTTCAGCAGAGGATGAGGATAGGACGGGCGTGGGGTCACCACACTGCTCTCCCGGTCGTTATGTTGGTATTCTTGACCGAAGCCGATACTATTCGGTCGAGTAGCTCCTCAATTGGCATCACGAGGCTGAGTGCACCCCGAAAAATGGCAACAGCGCATGGCCGCCTGGATGGTCACCCATCCAAGTGCCGACCACGCCCGACAGCGCTTAACTTCCGCGATCTCACGGGGACCGGTGTAACCACCGCGGCAAGGCCGTTGCCTGTTATATTTAGATTCAATAAAATATCATACAACCAGCCTCAAAGACCGTTCAAATTATACAAGTAGACCGGTCGCTTTGTGGATCACACCAGTCATCCGTCTTAGTGACCATGTCACGAATTTTCACGCGAGTAACGGAGGGTTAAGAAAAATAAAGCAATATAAACGATTGTGAGGTACTGGGTTAGAAATGTCAGAAAAATCATCAACATTGCACTATACATACACTTACATATACATTTATAACTGCTAGGCCTTCAGAGTTTTGTCTGGGAACATCTCTGACTCTCAATCTTCGTTGGGATTTGCCTCGAAAAAGGAAAAGGGGTAATGAGGCGGGTGTCGCGAACCGTCTGTACCATGGGGTCTGTAGTATTAAGTGTTCCTTGCGGATATTGCGAATTGCTCCACCGTACGTTTAAAGGTTACAGTACCGCCCGACATTGAAATAGGTACAACATTCTTCGTTATTCTTGTCAGAACAACATATTTTTTGTAATAATAACTCAATTCCACTTATTACACCGAAGCCAGATACCAGTGTAGGAAAGAAGGACAATTTTTTTCATTTAATTGACCGCATGTGCATTCCCATAAAATAAAGCCCTACATCCAATTTGGTGAGATCTGTGAAATGAATGAATGTATGGTCGTCTGCTAACCGCAGATAGTGAATGTGCAATACATGATCATCTTTGAAACGGTCCTTTGGTGGAACCAAAGAGGTGAGATTTACCTGAGCTTTAAGCGCCTGAAATGTGGCTGACCAATACGGAAGCATGGTGTTCGCCCACCTCGGCTGAGGTGCGAGATGACCTGAAGAACAGCCATGTTTCAGAACTCTGCCGCTGGATCTTGTGTTGATAAGACCTGTCTTAGGTGTGCTCCATAAAGACAAAAGAGTGGAGAGATTGGTGTGCATTGAAATACTTATGAGTAACTTGGAATAATTATTTCTCTGTTTCAGGAACTTTTGGGGGAGAATTAAATGACAGGCAGGTAATATTAAGGGGATCGTAGTAATCTTCGGAAGTGACCAACGGTCACAGTGAAACCACGTATAGCAATAAGTTGAAATACTTGCAAGTGCTAGTAATAAGTTGAAATACTTTCGAGTGCTAAAGTTAAGCTGAATTACTGGCGTGTGTACTATAAGTTGGAAATATATAAGAAATGGCGTGTGCAGGATTTGAAATTAGAGACGAGTACTTCCACGTCATGAGTACTGTGTGAGTCTCAGTCTGTGTATGAGACAAAGGACTCGCGTGTGTGACGAATATGATCTTAGTATTACTCTGCGTGTTATGTGTCCGTGCGACGCTGGATTCAAACTCTAATACTCTGAGTGAGAAGCAAGGTGAGTCAGCCGTCTATCCAGCAATACCACTTGGCTTGCATTGCACAGGAAGACGTGCATATATCCTCCAGAGTTCGCAGTAGGAAAGAAAAGTTACAAAGTGGGGCAGTGTCGTGTGAAACTGGGATGAATACTAATTGAAGTGGGAAAGCTGAAAGTGAAGTGATTCTAACTTTGTGACCATTCTTTGTGATGTATTGTATGTTGTCAGTGTCATGTATTTCACGTAATTTAAGTATGTGTGGTTTGCATGGGAGAGTAGCTAGATAGGTTCAGAGGCAGCGGGTTATGCGTGTTCGTTTTTGTACCGTTCGGTCTGGAGGAAATTTTCGTGATGATGGGTGTGAAAGTCGAAGTGTGAGATATAGCAAAAGATCCACTATCCTATCCAGGAAGTGCACTGTAGCGTTAGATAATTACAAGACCGTAAGATAAAGAATCACCAATGTAAAGCCATACCCACTGGGCGGAGTTTCTTATGTGTAATTGTTGTATAAAATGTAATGTTGTGTTTAGGTTATCTTTGAATCATAATAGAATTTATCGGTATAAAATAGATAGTGGAAAGAAATAGATTGGTGAACTTATTCTTCGAATAGTGTGTAGTCATGATATCCAGAATTTATAATGTGTGCGCCATTCATATTCAGTGCGATGGCCACGTGTTGATCAATGCCGTAGGGTAAGAAAGAAAATGTGGTATTGCCAGTGCGTAGTGAACAATCAGAGTTGTGTAAAATACTAATAGTCAGAGGTGCGTTATCCGTTTCCGTTGCGTAATATTCAAACAGGAGAATAATTTGTAGCTTAGTTGCGAGTACTAGAGCTCATAATCAGTCACTGATGTTACTCGATAAATAAGAATAAATCCACTCGCATGGCAGACCACTCATCTTGCAGGCCTGACTGCTTGATGCCACAGTATGAGCAAGGCATGTGGGTGCCTCTCAACGTTACTGTCATCCTGTGTTCGCAGTTAGGCTTATACCAGCAGGTAGGCTACTACTGTGGGTGTGGGGACTTGCCTGGTGGTGCAGGTCGCAGCTCGTCCGCTCGACATTGACCTTGGCCGGCCTCTTCTCTTCCGGGCTGTGTCCCAGCTGCCGTCAGCCCCGGAGGTGTGGCGCTGTCGCGCGCCCGCTACGGATTTAGCCGGCGGCCGGGAGCCCGGAGGGCACGGAAGGGGCGTCGCGCTGTCAGCCGCTGATGTATTGCCCGCGCTCTTAATTGGCCTGCCGGCCACGCCGTCCCGCCGTATTCCAGGAAGCGGCAGCGGCAGCGGGACCTGTCGGCTCTGGTTGCAAACACACGTGCGTCTCTGCACGCGGCGCCTCCCCTCCCCAGTCCCACGTTCGCGTGGCAAATCGGGAAGATTCGGGCTGCGATATTAATAACCGGGCTCAGATTTAATTACACTGCGCCCCTGGTCTTCAGGGAACTAACAGGCCCCGCGGTACAAGAGCAAGTGTCCGTACTGGATGCCCCACGTTACAGCTGATATTCCACGAACAGTTCAACATTAGAAAATCAAAAGAAAGTCTTTTAATGAGTTTTTAACAGTCGTACCTTTCTTGTCTCTCGAGAAAATGAAATATATTTGTTATGTCTGCACTGTAACACAACAAATATTCCGTGATAACCAAATTTATTTGACCTTCTGTCACTCAAAACGAAACTTAGGTTCGACTACACAACAGTTCGCTGGCTGTAGCGCCAAGGAGTCACTAGTAGAGAATACAAGTCCAAACCACTGCCAACCAGTCGATACCGACGCGTCACAAGTTCTCAGCCAGGGAGGCCACAGTATGGTTCGTTCGTCGTGAATCCAGCAGCCGGGTAGTAACACAGTCATCGGCGAAGATTGAACTGCTTAAACTGACTCACGGAGCTCGCTTAAATCCGCAGTTCCGGCCAATCAGAGTGTTGGTAGATGACGCCCTTATACGGCTGCCCACTCTGGTGGCAAGGGCAGCGCCGCTAGGGTAATCCGTATCGATAGTGGTGTGTACGCTGCCGCTAACCCAGCGACGACGCGTTCACTTGCGCCAGTTGTTGCCATCGTGTGCGGCGCCAGCTGTACTTGCTGTGTGCCGCGCGTGTTGTAGCACGCCGAGCCGAGTTGACGGCTGCTGTGCGGCGGCCGATATGACAGTATTTAACTGAGTGCATGCGTTTCCTTTCAGCCGTACATAGCTCGTGCAACGATTCACACTGCTTACCCCACAAGATTTCGTAAAAATATTGGACAAATACTCTGAATTTAGGACAGTTTCAGCTCTATATTTACAAACAAACGCGCAATGAAACAGTTCCCCACTTCCCTTTATTTTCTCATTCTCTTTCTCCTCCTTATTCAACATTACGATCATCTACTACTACCACCACTAGTACTTCATGTTCTCCTCCTGTTACTACAGCTACTACTACTACTATGTCACTACCGAGCGAGATGGCTCACTGGTTAACACACTCGACTCGTATTGAGGAGAACCTCGGTCTTTGGTCCCTCTCCCTAGACCAGTGGTTCCCAACAGGTGGTCTTCGGACCCCCAGGGGTCCGTGAGCTATGCCAGAGGGGTTCGCAAGATGCTATTAGAATAAATCAGTTTTTTTTCCTGTCATTTTCAGTTCATACTCAATTTTTATTTTTTTAAGGAGTTTGTTATACTAAACACCCAGATTTGAAGACAAAGATTTTGAGCAATAATAAAAAATTTAACAATAACAATGACGGCTAAATTGAAAAAGTTTTAAGCTCAATATTTTTTCAATAATGAATATGATAATGTTTTTTCTAAGTACCGTACCAGAAATAGAAAACGTATAAAAAGACTCTTAATTTGGCTTTTTTAGGTACTTGATACTCTGATATGACAAGGTACCAATCATGCTCGATGAGAGGGTCCTCGAGAAAATTTTGTTGGGCACCCCTGCCCTAGACCAACCAACCAACCGAATACTAGTCCAGTTTCCATGTGCTGCGTCACGTCGTTTGCGATGTATTCAAATATATAGAAATAAAATGCTGTTAAGGTCTGTACTGCCCCCACTTACAAGTTTGTATCAGACACACTGTTTTGATATGGTTAAGTGGCAACCAGAGTTGGAATGTTAACACTGAATAACCATTTAAGTGCTAGTTTGTTGCCATGTGCTAAATGCAGATGTTGCATTGTTAAAAATATTAGTAACAACTTATCAGCTTAAAGCCGATTAATTGGAAACGATTCTTTCAAAAATAAGTCTTATTGTAAACTTTTGTAACTTTTAATTCTGCCACTAAGAGTGTTATCAATGGGTAGTCAAATGCTTTTTATTGCCCTTTAAATGCAATGCTACGCTGCGTGAAAGCAGATAACTGTGTCAAAGATTTAATTACCTATCCTAATAACATAATTGGAGGCTCTATAGTTATACAATATTTGGATGTAAAGTCATACAAAAAGCAACGTCAAAAATTCTTTCTAACCATTCTACATATTTATAATAACCACTGCTGAGAGTACTATTCAAATTCAATTCAGTTCCTCTAAATTTTCTCACTTCCCGCTACTGAAACTTTCGCCCACAACAATGTATCATTTTAAAGTGAACCTCCCTAGGGAAGTTCAGATCCCCGTCCGGCCATCTAAATTTAAATTTTCCGTTATTTTCCCAAGGTAGGTTGATAAGGGTGAGGCTAATTTCATGCCCCATCCTTCCGTAATTCGAACTTCGGCTGCCTCTGATGACCGCGTTGTCGATAGGACATTAAACTCTAATCTTATTTCCTTTTTCTACTACTACTACTGTCATAAAAGAAATGGCGCAGCACTAACTAACTGGAATAGTATTCGGTAGGTTGGTTCGTTTTGGGAAGGGGACCAAACGCCGAGGTCAACGGTAGCACCGGATTGGGGAAGGATGGGGAAGGAAGTCGGCCGTGCCCTTTCAAAGGAAACATCTCGGCATTTGACTGAAGCGCATTGGGGAAATCACGGAAAACCTAAATCAGGATGTCGGGACGCGGGTTTGGATCGTCTTCTTCCCGAATGCGAGTCCAGTGTACTAGGCACAGCGCCACCTCTCGGTCTAGTATTCGGGAAGAAGGGGGTTTATATTTTCATCTGGCCATCCACATTTAGGTTTTCCGCCATTTCTCTAAGTCGCTAAGGCCAAATGTCTGGATGGTTCATGTATTCCTCTGTCTCTATTACTTTGTCACTGAAGGGACGTTGAACCTCAAGCTTTCCGCTTCTTTTATGTGGAAATATTAAATTTGTACACTGAGAGATTAGCTCAGCGGACAAAGTAATCATTCTTAAAAGAGCACAATGGTCGCTTTTGAGCGCTGTGTGTAGTAGTGTGGTATAAAACTCATGTTAGGCGGTCATGTGAGCCTCCGCCGCTGACAAAAGTCATGCCAGTAAAGGGGTGAGTATGTGGACATCGGTTGTATGGGATCAGCGCAGTAACGAGCGTCCACTTGGCGACGTGACGGAACAGCAGGTAGGAGCTACCGCGATTGCACGTATCCACCGGCACACCGTGACTTTAATTGTAACAACAGTGGTAAACGGAAACATCCCAACCGACAGTAAACTGGTAGAAAATCACGCCTTTTCGGTGACAATCAAGCTAAACTCCGGCAGGAACTTCTGCTGTCAGTGCATGCAGAAACATCTCAACCAAATACCGAGTGAACACTGCGACAGAAATCGCATGCAATAGACACCTGGAGTCGAGCGTGTCGGCAGCCTTTGCCCAAATCGGTACATAAACGCGAAGCTTGAGTCGGCCAGACAACGTAGAAACAGTAGCGACTGAAAGCATGTCCTGTACCCTGACAAGTCGCAGTTGTTTTCTCTTTTCTAACGATGCAAGGAGTCTGGTGCGGCGAGAATCCAATGAGACTATCGATAAGAAACGGTTGGAGGTTGTAATTCAGCAAAGAGGTGTTTTTGTAATGTATTGGAGGTGTATTTCGTACCATGACTTATGTCACTCAGCGTGATCACGAACCTGCATATTTATTTCAGCATTCTCGGTGAGCAGGTGTTGGCTCTCTTCTACACGTTCGTGGTGAGTATTCTGCGGACAGTCCCATCTTCGAAGACAACAACCACACTCAAAGGTCTGCACACTTACGTTACTAGTCTGACGAATTCTCAGGGATGTTTCGTGCCTAGAATGGCCTTCTACATCTTCCGGAGTTACTCCCATAAAAAATATTTGTGACTGTTTGAAACTGAGGATACACTTTACAATCAATATCCTCGGAACATGATAGCCATGTGCGATCTAATCATCAATGAGTGATTTCAGTTGGTTACAGCGTAGATATAGACTACTGTACTTAATGAGATGAGGCTATTCCCGAGACAAGAGGTCATGTTACACTGTATTAGCGTGATTTTTACTGTGAATGACTGCAGTTTTGTTCCAAGTGTTCACTGAGAGGTACTTAGGTGAAAAAAGGAAAACACTTCGCTAACAATTGGAAAGAAGTATCGGGACTAGGATGCCGGTACAGTGGGAAGATACGACCTAAAGCTATTCTCCGACCTCAAAGAAACACTTTAACTCATCTACATTATATCCTGAAGACGCGTGGTACGACTTTTTGCACTACATGGAACTTAGCTCAAGTAACTCACCAAAATAAACGATCTACACTATAATTTTGACTGTCAAGAATTAGGAACGCCGGACAACGTATATTGGCAATATGGTTATTACTGAGACCGT
This sequence comes from Schistocerca americana, assembly GCF_021461395.2. Lineage (NCBI taxonomy): Eukaryota > Metazoa > Arthropoda > Insecta > Orthoptera > Acrididae > Schistocerca > Schistocerca americana. The sequence continues at coordinate 70,343,551 of NC_060122.1, read as the reverse complement.
TAGTGAGCGCGGAAGCTAGGAGTGATCTTCTTGCGTGTCCAATATAGAAAACATATCATTGGATTTCCTCAATTACAAATTCTCTAGTGCTTGAAAGCTTCGTATAATCGAGAAAAGAGGAAAATGAAAATATAAAAGTTGAACAGTCGCAGTGAATGACTGCCACCTTCTCCCCTCAAACGAGAAGTCCCTGCTGTTGCTAGTCACACGAGTGGAAGATTTTGTGAGTAGAGTATTGTTTCGCAAGGAAGCTTGCGAAGTAGTACCCCGAACACTTCACACCATGTTCGGCAGTCCAAAACCTTTGGAAATTTTTGAGTCTGATAAGCCATCGGCAGCAAGCATAGCGCCGTCGAGTGTGCCAAAGCGTCGACATTTACTCCGTAGCACAGGAAATATCTAGCGTAAACCATGGCAAATTACGAGTAACCACTCAATAACATGAGCAATATAGTACCTTAATTGCACGACGAATCCAAAGGTGTCTGCGAGACAATCGCCTACAGAGAAAACTGCTGTACTATGATCAGTAATTCCGCACACCACTGCGTATAGGCAGCTCAGAGTAGCGTATGTGCTACATCTCTGACATACGACGGGGGAGGTAAATACCCTGCGATGTCCGATATCAACAACTGCTCCGGAGGCCGATGAGAGTCATACTGTACTAAGTCGCTATCTCATACACACCCTACTTTTGTGCCCCACCTACCTACTAAGTTTCAGGTCGGACTACATTTTAGATTGCTGTTTCACGGAACATTGACGGGTTTGCTTTACTGTGAACTATCGAGAAAATCTCTTGTTCCTCAGTGTATGTCGACCCGATGCGGAATGGAATTGTGAACTTCAAGTGATTATAGAATATCCACAGTTTCTGTGCAGTAAAGAGTGCGGCGCACCGTAGCAGGTGCAATAATCGGCAGTCAGTGTCCCACATACGAAAGTTCAGAGACTGGACTGTTTATTATGTAACCGTCAAAACTGATCTTGAAACACAACGAAATTATGAAGGTAGTCCTCGCAAATCAGTGTAACTTCCGTCATTAGGAAGATTCGCATTGTACGTTTGTATCGAAATAAGTTGCCACTATCAGAGGAACATCATGTAAAAGTACAACGAATGTGTATTAAAATTCATAGATGTGTAAACAGGCAGTATACGGTGCTGCTGTCGGCAACGCCTATATAAGACAACAAGTGTCTGGCGCAGTTGTCAGATCGGTTATTGGGTACTTCAATGGCTGGTCATCAAGATTTAAGTGAATTTGAACGTGGTGCTCTAGTCGGCGCTCGAGAGATGGGACACAGCATCTCCGAGGTAGCGATGAAGTGGGCATTTTCCCGTACAACAATTTCACGAGTGTACCGTGAATACCAGGAATCCGGTAAAACAACAAATCTCAGACTCGCCGCGGCGGAAAAAACATCGTGCAAGAACGGTACCAACGACAACTGAAGAGAATTATTCAACGTCTCATAAGTGCAGCCTTTCCACAAACTGCTGTCGATTTCAGCCCTGATCCATCAATAAGTGTCAGCGTAAGAACTATTCAACGAAACATCATCGATATGGGCTTTAGGAGTCAAAGGTCCACTCATGTACACTTAATGACTACACGACAAAAAGCTTTACGCCATGCCTGGGCGCATAAACACCGACATTGGACTGTTGACGACTGGAAACGCTGCTTGTTCGGACGAGTCTCACTTCAAATTATATCGAGCGGATGGCGAACCTCATAAATCCATGGACCCTGCATGTCAGCAGGGAACTGTTCAAGCTCGTGGAGGCTCTGTAATGGTGTGGGGCGTGTGGAACTGCGACCCCTGATAGGTCTAGATACGACTCTGACAGTTGACACGTATGTGAGCATTCTGTCTGATCATCTGGATCCATTCATGTCTATTGTGAACTCCGACGTACTTGGGAAATTCCAGCAGGACAATGCGACACCCTGGACGTCCACAATTGTTACAGAGTGGCTCCAGAAACAGTCTTCTTAGTTTAAACACTTCCGCTGGTCACCTAACTATGAACATTATTGAGCACATCTGATTTGTCTTGCAACGTGCTGTTCAGAAGAGATCTCCAGCCCCCCGTACTCTTAGGGATTTATCGACAGCCCTATAGGATTCATGGCGTCACTTCCCTCCAGCATTACTTGAGACGATAGCCGAATCCATGCCACGTCGTGATACGACAGTTCTGCGTTCTCGCGGAGGCCCTACACGTTATTAGGCAGGTGTGCCACTAGCTTTTGTTCGTCAGTGAACCAGTTTACTGCTGGAAAACAAGTCAACACGTCGGTCCAGTGCATGCAGATTCAAATAGTCGTTGATGGTCAGAGAAATTCTGTTAAAGCACAGTGGTACACCAACGTGGTACTGCATCCACGTATGCGACACTGTGTGTGTGTGTATGTGCCTCTGTATGGTTTTTAGAGCTGACCCTGAGATAGTCTGAGATGAATGTAGCTGCATCTAGTAAACTTGAAAGTGCATAAAATAGGCACCGACTGACATGAAACCTTCTGGCACACTAAGCAACTGTGAATGATGACGTAAGAGGTCCCTTACGAAATGCCGAGCTCACGGGAAGTATCATTGAGGTGCACACACCGATCCACTTTCACCATTGCATCCCCACGGGAACTGTCGCCAGTAAGCGACCAACGCGACTTCCCCGAAAGCTCGTTGTTATGCGTGTCTTCACGGCCTTTTGCGTACTCACACCACCACCACCTCACACATCTCAAAGAGAAGCACTTCACCTCATACGTGGGCTGCATTTCCCCGTGAATTCCGATAGGCGTTCGTCCCTCGCTTCGTATAAGACGAATCGCTGTTCGTTGCTCGTACGCCGTGGACGTGGGAACCACAACTGTCGCCCTCAAAACATGACAGGAGCGCCATGCTACCGGCCGGTCCCAGAAACTTCCACCGATGAATACGGATATATTAACTTTGCATTTACAGCCGTAATTTGATTATAAAAGTAATAGCAAAGACTTCCTGATTCGCCATTGTAGCCAAGGGATTGAACTGAAGCTGGTTTTATATATCACTCTTCTTAACCTCCACCCTTTAAAAAATAGTTCTTATTCTGGTGACATCGCATTCCGAAGTGAGATACATAAATAATGAAACGTTACAGAGTCGTAGAAGACAAGGTCTATGATTGCAAGTAATTTTCTTTATTACTGCCACCTGCTGTGGACTGGTCTCTAAATTCCTTACGAATATCGCAATAGGTTATGTCTCATTATGAGTATTGCAACTACTTGTCACGCTTCAGTACTTCGGTGTCGCAGTGCGTATAGGAACGCTTGACAAGTAACAAGGACTGAGCGTTGCCACTGCGGAATTAATCAGGCCGTGTATGCAAATAAGGCTATAGAGCGCGTGCGCTAATCTTGCTCCATCCATCAAGCCGCACTCCGGGCTGTGTTTAACCGCGAGCCCCGGTTAGGAGGAGAACCGAGCTGCCTCGTACGATGCGAGCGGCATAAATCTGCGGAGTGCGCGAGTCAGCACCAGCAGGGAAGAGGGACAAACAAACGCACACACTCAAACGCGAGGGAAAGAGAGAGAGACAGAGAGAAACCGAGGGAAAGAGGGAGAGAGAAATGCGCGCAGTGAGGCAGTCTGCTGCTGTATGGTATACGACGTATACTGGCAACTCCCACGTCAGGAAACCTACACGGGATTTTAAATGTTGTACACGAATAAACGTAAAGTACCATCAGCGCAAAGTACTACTTGACTGAGGTACAAACGTTTCCATATTTACCAGTTTTGTATAGCATTTCTAGCTAGTGTCTTACAATATTTTTGTTTCCGTCGCGTCACTGTGGCTTAGACCAGCCAAAATTATAACTTCACCAACTAGTGCAGCAAGCAAGTAAATGTCTCTCTTTTTCCTGCTGTTTGCCATGTTAACATGGTTTGTGCGCGACGACCAATCACCCGTACCACTCGTATCACAAATCTCTTCTAAATTCTAAATATATCAGGACATTGTGGACGCCATCCGTCTGTGTAAATGTTGTACTGTGTGTTTCCGTTTGTAGGTTGGTGTGAGTTTAGTGAGGAAATCGGCCTTTGGCCTATACGAGCTCTTGAAACCGTCTAAGAATCTCATTCAAAGAAGGAGAGACATGGTGTGGCCTGTGGTGGTAAACATTGTGGGTATTTTTAATCTGGAATTGGTCACACTCCTTGTGACACCGTCAGTCCATAAGCTATTTGACCAGGCTATACGACTTGCCTGGTAGGACCGAATACTTTGTTTATTTACATCTTTCGTTCCCATTACCTGAATTAATATTGTTTCTGATATTACAAGGGTTGCCCAGAAAGTAATGCAACACATTTTTTTTCAACAATTTTTATTGAACATGACGAGAATTGCACACACACACGAACAAATGGTTTTTAATATACAAACCCAATTTTTCACGTAATCTCCATTCCGTTCTATGGCCTTCCTCCAGCACGAAGCAAGGGCGTGTATGCCCTGTCGGTAAGAATCCTTGCCCTGGTGGCAGAGTCAGTGCTTCACTGTGTGAATCACCTCCTTATTGTTCTCGAAATGTCTTCCAAGAATGACATCCTTTAATGGCCAAAACAAGTGGAACTCCGAGGAGGCTAGGTCAGGGCTGTCAGCTGCGACAGCCGTGGATGACCTCACCCTCCGTCCCAGCAGCAAGCTGTACTAATGTCGACAACAATTGCTCTATAGATTTTGCACCAGAGTTTGTGAACTTTCCCCCTCTGTTGTTTCTCTGCAGCGAGAAATTCACGTACGGCACCTACAGACGCCATTTTGAAACTGTCCTTCAGCTACGCTATCTGTCGGAAGTGACGGAAACTTGCCGCCCCCACTCAGGAGACTTCAAATAATGCACACGTAGGGTTTCGCATTCGTAGAATTTCTTTAGGCTGAGAAGAAAATGCGGTGCATTAGCTTCTGGGCAGCCCTCGTAAAATATTACTGTCATGAAAGTCCATTAAGTAATAATTTTTTAATATACTTACGTTAATGAACTATATTTGCCTTGAACAAGCTATACAGAGTTTTCCACATCCTATCTAGCATAGCACGATCTCTCTTATTTGTGATGTAATCTAATATGGCCTGTGCAAAGCATCATGTATTAGGTGTAATGGAGCAGACCACCATAAAAGCTATTATGTAACCGGGAGGAAAGAGCGCTCTTGCCTCTTAATGAATGTTAGCTTAATTTCACGGTCTTAGGAAACAAAAAACCGAAAAAAAATTTTGGCTTCATTCACATGTATCCTCAACTGCAAAATATATTTAGAACGCCTAACATCAAACCATTCAGAGAATATAAAAAATGTATAATGTTGTGAGAGCTGTATATTATATAGGAACAGAACTTAAATACTGGTTAAGAGTTGGTGCAACACAATCAGTTATCGGCCTTGTACACTGAAGCGCAAAAGAAACTGGTACAGGCATGCGTATTCAAATACAGAGATATGGAAACAGGCAGAATACGGCGCTGCGACTACCAAAATACATCACATAAATGGCCGTATCTTTTTAGTTGCATTGTCTTATAAGCTTAAATTTTGTACAACGAATAGGGACCGTAGATCTTAGTATTTGACATAAATTTCGACTTGGTATCTCTACCCGTTCTTGAGAGAGAGAAGTCTTAGAAGACGGGCAGACAGACGGACAACGAATTGATCCAATAGAGGCTCCGTTTGTACCGACTGAGTTACGGAACCCTAAAAAATCGACGTAACAGTACCTTTGCTGCACCTCATCGACATCCAAGAAATACGGAATCTTAGTTCTGAGCATGTTGGAGGTGAAACCTGTGAAGAGATCAAAAATGGTTCAAATGGCTCTGAGCTCAAAAATGGTTCAAATGGCTCTGAGCACTATGCGACTTAACTTCTGAGGTCATCAGTCGCCTAGAACTTAGAACTAATTAAACTTAACAAACCCAAGGACATCACACACATCCATCCCCGAGGCAGGATTCGAACCTGCGACCGTAGCGGTCACGCGGTTCCAGACGGAAGCGCCTTTAACCGCACGGCCACACCGGCCGGCTGAAGAGATCACACAGGACTGATGCCGTGGTAGAGAATTTCAACAATAAACTTTCCATGCATGCTAAGGGACAAACTGTGGTCCCATATGGAGAGTATTGACGCTGTTCAACCTTATGATGTAATTCCAGTTACGCATAGTTCCTCATGCCTAAAGTCAATGCTTGTATATACACTGCAAAGCCAAAGAAACTAGTACACCTGCCTAATATCGTGTACAACCCCCGCGAGCATGCAGAAGTGCGGCATCACGACGTGGCACGGACCCGACTAACGTGTGTAGTAGTGCTGGAGGGAACTGACTATGAACCGTAGAGGGCTGTCTATAAATCCGTAACAGTACGACGATGTGGACATCTCTTCTGAACAGCACGTAGCAAGGCATCCCTGATATGCTTATTAATATTCATGTTTGTGGAGTTTGGTGGACAGCGGAAGTTCTTAAATTCAGAAGAATGTTCCTGGAGCCGCTCTATAGCACTGGGCGTGTGGGGTTTCGCATTGTCCTACTGGAATTGCCCAAGTCCGCCGGAATGCACAATAGAAACGAATGGATGCAGGTGATCAGACAGGATGCTTACATACGTGTCACCTGTCAGAGTCGTGTCTAGAGGTGTCAGCTGCACTCGCCCCACACCATTACAGAGCCTCCAACAACTTGAACAGTTCCCTGCTGACATGCAGGTTCCAGAGATTCATGAGGTTGTCTCCATACCCGTACACGTCCATCCGCTCGATACAATTTGAAACGAGACTCGTCCAACCAAGCAAGATGTTTCCAGTCATCAACAGTCCAATGTCGTTGTTGACGGGCGCAGGTGATGCGTAAAGCTTTATGTCGTCCAGTCATCAAGGGTTTACGAGTGGGCCTTCGACTCCGAAAGACCTTATCTATCATTTGTCGTTTAATGGTTCGCACGCTGACACTCGTTGATGGCCCAGAACTGAAATCTGCAGCAATTTGCGGAAGGGTTGCATGTTGGTCACTTTGAACGATTCTCTTCAGTCGTCATTATTCCCGCTATTACAGGTTATTTTACCGGCCACTGTGATGTCGGAGATTTGAGGTTTTACCGGATTTCTGATATTCACGATACACTCGTGAAATTGTCGTACGGGAAACTGCCCACTTCATCGCTACCTCGGAGATGCTGTGTTCCATCGCTCGTGTGTCGACTATAACAGCACGTTCAAACTCACTTAAATCTTGATAACCTGCCATTGTAGCAGCAGTAACCGATCTAACAACTGCGCCAGACACGTCTTCTATGTGCGAAGCCAATCGCAGCGCTGTATTATGCGTGCTTATATGTCTCTGTATTTGAATACGCATGCGTATACCAGTTTGTTTGGCACTTCAGTGTATATATACGAGGTCTATCCACAAAGTACGTTACGTTTTGTAATTAAAAATAAATAAAGTATTGGAAATTTTGTACAGGTGAAAGCCACACTTAAATACTACTTTTCTACATAGTTGCCATTTAAATTAAGGCACTTATCGTAGCGATGGACGAGCTTGGCAATTCCTCCGTCGTAAAATTCGGCCGCCTGCGCCTTCAACCACGTGGTTACCTCTTCTTTTGGCACAGAAAAGGTGTGATTTTTGTGGATTTCCTGGAAAGAGGCACTACAATAAACTCTCAAAGGCATTGCCAAACTCTGCACAACCTCAAAAGAGCAATACGAAACAAGCACAGGGGAAAGTTGGGCTCAAAGATCTTGCTGATTCACGACATTCACGACAACGCCCGGGCACACACGGCAAATGCCATTGGTGAAGTTCTCGAATCTTTTAAGTGGGAGTTGTTTCCTCATCCGCCGTACAGTCCCGACGTGGCACGTAGCGACTTCCACTTATTCCCAGCAATGAAGAAGTGGTTGGCTATGCAGCGTTTTGATGACGACGCACAGCTTCAAGAAGAGGTAACCACGTGGTTGAAGGCGCAGGCGGCCGAATTTTACGACGAAGGAATTGCCAAGCTCGTCCATCGCTACGATAAGTGCCTTAATTTAAATGGCAACTATGTAGAAAAGTAGTATTTAAGTGTGGCTTTCATCTGTATATAATTAAAAAAAAAAATCCAATACTTTATTTATTTTTAATTCCAAAACGTAATGTACTTTGCGGATAGCCCTCGTATAAATAAATTTGTACGGAAATCTCACAGAGCGTGTCCTTCCCGAACTTGTTCGTTCTTCCCAATACCGACCCGATTTCCAGATTGGATGTTCAGAAATTAGGTGCCCGAACTAACAAGGATGATGGTGGACATTAAACAATTATATTTCGTAAAGCAACGATGTGTCGAAAAGGGGTGGGTGTTGGAGTACTGAGAATGCAGGAGTTCAAAAAATTGTTCAAATGGCTCTGAGCACTATGGGACTTAACATATATGGTCACCAGTCCCCTAGGACTTAGAACTACTTAAACCTAACTAACCTAAGGACATCACACAAGACCCAGTCATCACGAGGCAGAGAAAATCCCTGACCTCGTCGGTAATGCAGGAGGTTATTACATGCTATTGAGATAAAACAGTGTTAAACGTTTTTCATTCATTTATTGTTCTGATCACTATTACACTGCAATAAACGTTCAAAGTGAGTGCTTTTAACTTCTGCGCAGAGCCTGTATCGACATAGTAGGGAGTCCCTGATCGCTGGAAAACGCGTGGTGTGTTCTGTACTTGCGTGGCCGCTGCAAGAATTCTTGCAACCAGTTGCGGCTCCGAGTCAACAGGGGTAGAATTCACCTCGGCTTTCACGTAGCCGCAGAGAAAGAAGCCTAGTGTGTTGAGGTCCGAAGTCTTGCACGACAGTGTCCAGTTCACCGCCAACCGACGCACGGCACCGAGTGACAAAAGTGCAGGCTATTATTGCTCGTACTAATTCTGGAAAGTGCGCTGGACCCCCATTATAGTGAAACCACACCCTCCTTCTTATATCTAGTAGTACCTCTTCAAATATCGGTGGCAGTGTGTACTTCCAAAAGCACATTGACCACCTGAGTCAAGCATGCAACATGCAATGCCCAAGTACGAAGTCGTCCACGATACTAGCCCACAAGGTTAATTGCTAAACGTCTGTGACGACGTCGCATAGCTGTTGAGCCGCGGTGTGCCTTTTTTGGCACATCAGGTCTTTGGACGACTATCGATTACCCGTCTGTACTACGATCTTTGCCCCTGTTGTGATATGGCGGCGGGTATTTGCGGTCGGGGAGTTGGTGGTGGGATTCGCTACGAGGCGCTAGGGCGTGCTTTAGGGGACGAAGGAGCAAAACACACGGGTTCACCAGCAGCGGCGCGGCCGGTCTACCTAGCGGGACTGTCGCGAGTTTGTGGTACACCTACCTGATGTCAACTCTGGGCGCTGCGCGTCGCTTTGCTTTGGTACCTGTTTTCTCTGACAAGACCATTTCCTCGAGACCATCTCGAACAACGCTCTCCATCGGAAGTGTAAGTGGTTTTGGTTGTAGTGACTCTCACTTATTGGTTGGTTGGTTGCCCCAATGTATGTGTTGTTGAATTAAGAGCAGCCGGCCAGGTGTGTGATCGCAAGGAGACCAGCAGTCACTACTTCCTTTAAGGAAATCAGCGTCCCCAAAAGATGTAGTAACTGTAAGCTACTGAAGATATTAGGTCATTGTCTAGTTGTAATTTTCTGTAAACCAAGCTTACATTATCGGCAGTAAATTGCAGACCTACGCAAGAAAATTATAGTGCACAAAACCTAGTTTGTGCTGAAGTTGTGCATTTGAATAACGTAATATTATCTTGAAAAAATTTCCAATTCATCTCTGTAGACACTGTCGGCCTTAATGATACGTGCAAATATTCTTTGCCTGACAATGAGAGTGCAAAAATCTGATATTTTAGTCGTTTTATTGAAAGAAATTATAGTTTTTTTAACTTATATTGTTGTTTATTGAACTCTTAACTTATATTAATTGTTTTTTGCTTGGTGTTTGCCGTGTTTTCTGCGATCTGTTTGTGTTCCAGTTTTTCTGCTATCTGGGGTGTGCGCAAGAGGAGCCACGTTCTGCTTCGGTCCACAGAAGCTGTGACGTGTCGTCTAACGGGAAGTAACTCCCGGTCGGGTCCCGGCGTTTAGATGTTGTTTTGGACGGCTGGTCTGCTGCTTCCGGCATTTTAAGTTAAGTCACCTTATGCCGAGGGCAGCCTGGCGTCACTGCCCATTTGATAAAAATTTATCTCTCACGCATTTTTTTTAAAAAAGTTTGTTTTAACTGCTTGCCAATGAACTATATTAAGTGTAACGTACTGTGCTGGTTGTGTTATTGCTGAAATTTTTTTTATCGGTGCCACCCTTTTAAATTACTTCAGATTTATTGTTCACTAAGTAATTCTAATTTGCTGTTTGCTTGAGAAGGAAGCCATTGGTCATTTTGGACATTGTTTTAAGACGGCCATGTGTTGATTGTGTGTTATCCGTTTTTATAAATGTGGTCTTGAATAAATTATTGATCTTCTAGTTGTTGTGTTTAAGGAGTGACATTATAAGGGTCTTGACCTTCCATGCTAATCCCGACTTCCTAAGTCACACCTGTAATACGTGGGTTTTCATCAGACCATACATGTGAATTATGACTGTTTCAGATGCCTCCCCGATTAAACTGAACCTCATCTGTAAGTACAACTTGAGGAAAATGAGGGTTTCTTTAGCCTGTTGCAGGAATCAGCGTATGTGCACAGGACGAGATGGATAATCATTAGGTCCCATGGCCTGTACTCTCATAGCCAGGTAAGGATGAAGCAGCTGCTCTCGCAACACATCCCCTACTAAACTGTAGTGAATACCGAGCAAAGAAACAACTGTCTCTGGATTGTTCTCAAGTAACGGCACTTCTTCCTCTACGTTAGGTCTGCACACCGCCCTGGTTATCTCTGTGTGCCGGTATTTCCCAGTCGAGTGTGGACTGCAGTAAAGGTGCGACAAATGTGGGAATCTGCGGCAGGAAAACGTTCACGGTACACTCGCTGGGCTCTTGGAATGTTGCCTTCAGTCCTACCGGGAACAAAGCGCCCATCTCGCAATTCTAGCCATGTGTAGCACTCTGTGTTGACACTGCAATTGTCACGCAGGCGCTAATGCTACCGGCTATTTACTGACTCATAGTGGAGGAGCGTCACAACACAACATACTACGTATCTAAAATTAACGTTTAGTAAAACAACGTTGCACACAACGACTTTTATCTGCTCCACTCGTATATTACCTACGCATGCTCAGCGCTCATGCGGTATTGGTTTCCGACACGTGGTTACTTTACGAAATACATTTGCTTTTTTCTCCTGGATCGTCCCTGTTAATTTTGGGACTGAATTTTTAAACATGCATACGATACAAGGAACGCCTCTTCCATAGCGTATTTCTAGAATATATTACGTGTTGATGTCAGTGGACCAAACATTGTGTTATACACTCTGGTACAAAACTTCCCTTGCAATCAATAACAACTGCTAATGCATGTCAGAGACTTAAACCAGAACAAGCAGTCGTTGGTTACCTATGGTGAGTTACGCGCCTTGATAAAAGTGTGTCACTCACGCGCACGAGTCATAACCGGCTGATTGAAAAGATGTGATCCTTAATCAAAATTGAAACTGTGAGTGTGAGTAATCATCCATCACAGAAAATGGTTCAACTGGCTCTAAGCACTATGGGACTTAACATCTGAGGTCATCAGTCCCCTAGACTTAGAACTACTTAAACCTAACTAACCTAAGGACATCACACCCATCTATGCCCTAGGCACGATTCGAACCTGCGACCTCATCAGCAGCGCGGTTCCGGACTGAAGCGCATAGAACCGCTCAGTCACAGCGGCCGGTTTCCCGCACAGAGCTGAACCCCTGATTAATACTGTATAACCGACTCGACTAGCATCAAAGGACAACAGAAGTAAATAAAATGTTCAGATGCCTCGAGTGGTACGTTCGGTTACTTAATCAGCCACTCTTCCTTCGCCCACAATTGTCCCTTGGTTGATGAGAATTCTATCCGAAGTGAATATGCTGAGTATATGTGACTGTAATGGATTTCTGTATGCCTTGGTGTCATGGTTGTTCTGCATGGCAATGAAAAAAGAAAGAGAGTTAAACCCGGTGCCACAATATAGTCCACTCCTCTCGAATAAGAAAATGGGGACCGTCGATTTCAGTGTCTCCATCCGACGGATGGATGACCATCAACAGTCACACATGCACTCACTTCGTAGTTCATTGTAGAGAGGTTTTCAGTCCAGTCATAGGACACAACTCTGCAAAACCTGGCGATCAGTGAACTTACGATAAAACCTCTCGCCCCTTCACGGAAATTACTGGCGTTGAAAATATGTACCACCACAAGGATTCCAAACGGCTACCCCTGAATCGAATGCTAACGTACAAGCGTGCGTCAGCGACCTCGGCAATGGAGACGGCAGAACAGTCTTATCAAGAATAGAACTGTTTTGTTGCTCGGAAGTAGTAAAATTATACACCTTGACTTATTTCTGACTATGCACTAATAATCGTTAACATGCAGAAGCAAAAGTCCATGTACGGTGTTACAGTCACTTACTTACAAAAGAAATTTCTTTCTGTTTTAATTTAAGTAGGCAAGACAGCTATCCTCATTCCGTCAAGTGTGACGTTTGTAGCACAGTGTTGTAGAATTTATGTTTGATGACGAAGACGCGCGCATTCCCCTTCGGAGGGAAGCAGACGGAACTGTTGGCATATCAAGAGAAAAAAACCACCAGGGCTATAGCGTACAGCATTCGTTAGTCCCTGGTTTTCTGTTCTACAGAGAAAACATTTAAAAGTGTCAGTAACAAATACAGACGAACCTACTGGACTTTATCTACGTATCCAGAACGAAATTTTCACTCTGCAGTGGAGTGTGCGCTGATATGAAACTTTCTGCCAGATTAAAACTGTGTGCCAGACCGGGACTCGAACACGAGACCTTTGCCTTTCGCGGGCACGTTCTCTACCATCTTATTTATCTATTTTTCAGTTGACCTCATTTTATTTCTCATTGTTCGTTACATTTATTCCGGGGGGGGGGGGGGGGAGTCGGAGGGGGGCACGTCCCAAGACACCCGCTCAAATTCATCGATGATCCGTTCACTCACTTTCTTTATTACAGAAGGCAGCTCACCCTCTGACCGATCACGCTGGGCTACCGTACCGGTTAACCATCTGAACTACCCAAGTGCGATTCACGCCCCGTCCTCACAGCTTTAATTCCGCCAGTACCTCGTCTCCTTCCTTCAAAACTTCACAGACGCTCTCCTGCGAACCTTGCAGAACCAGCACTTATCAATTAGAATCTTAATAATTTTACCATTCTATAACAAAACACCATTCCTTGGTATCCAATTTCATACTATCAATCAGGACACGCAGAGACATCTGCCAGGGAGTTTCATATCAGCGCACACTACGCTGCAGAGTGAAAATTTCATTCTGGATTCTTCCCCCAGACTTTGGCTTCGCCCTGTCTCCGCATTATCCTTTCTTTGAAGACTGCTAGTTCTGCAAGGTGTGCAGGACAGCTTCTGTGAAATTGGGAGGGTAGGAGACGAGGTACTGGTAGAATTACAGCTGTGAGGACGGGTCGTGAGTCGTGCCCGCGAAAGGCAAAGGTCCCGTGTTCGAGGCTCCGTTCGGCACACACTTATAATCTACCAGGACGTTTCAAGCGTGTAGTTTAGAAATGCCCATTACTTAATCGTTCTGTAGATATACGGTGGGTGTGTATCATAACTAGGAAACTGTCACCGGTGAATGTATACGATAATACCGTGTCGGCCCAAAGTGTTTAGAGATTGATTTACTAAAATAGAGTAAAGTTAAGATGACGGTTTTAATACTTAAGATGATCTAAACAGCCAGCTTCCCAGCTGATTAAAACGCACATACCGTGCAATACAATCATCTGAAACTGCCGGAAAAGTACTTCTTTGGGATATTGTTCAACACGTGCGTAAAGTTGACTTGAATGTAAATTGCTGCATCAAAGCATTCACATTTGACACTTTGTCGCTTTTTGGTAGGTTCATCATCCGTGATGAATTTACCCAAAAAAGAATTGTCGGCGATTTTCATTTTAACCCTGTCAATGGAAGCGTCCACACGTCGTTGTTGCTGGTGAGTCAAAGTGAGCATAGCGTACTTTGCACACACTTTACTCCTCTTCGAAACGTTCTGAAGACCACCTTGAACACTTGATACAGAGATGTTGCTCCACCGCGGTTTGCGATACAACAACGCTGACATACACTGAAGCCCCAAAGAAACTGGTACAGGCATGCATATTCAAGTACAGAGATACGCACGCATGCAGAATACGGCGCTGCGGTCGGCAACGCCTATATAAGACAACAAGTGTCTGGCGCAGTTGTTTGATCGGTTACTGATGCTACAACGGCTGGTTATGAAGATTTGAGTGAGTTCGAACATGTTGTTATAGTCGCTGCACGAGCGATGGGACACAGCATCTCCGGATGAAGTGGGGACTTCCCCCTATGACCATCTCACGAGTGTACAGTGAATATCAGCAATCAGGTAAAATATCAAATCTCCAGCATCGTTGTGGCCGGAAAAAGATCCTGTAAGAACGGGACCAATCACGACGGAAGAGAATCGTTTAACATGACCAAAGTGCAACTCTTCCGCAAATTGATACAGATTTCAAGTGTCAGCGTGCGAACCATTCAACGAAACATCATCATTTCTGAACCAAAGGCCAACTCGTGTACCCTTGATGACGGCACTATACAAAGCTTTACGCCTTGCCTGGTCCCGTCAACACAAACATTGGACTGCTCATGACTGGAAACATGTTGCCTGGTCGGATGAGTTTCGTTTCAAATTGTATAGAGTGGATGGACGTATACAGGTATGGAGACAACCTCATGAATCCATGGATCCTGCATGTCATCAGGGGACTGTTCAAACTGGTTGAGGCTCTGTAATGGTGCGGGGCGTGTGCGGTTGGAGTAGTATGAGACCCGTGATACATCTAGAAGACAGGTGACACGTAGGTGAGCATCCTGCATGATCACCTACGTCCATATATGTACATTGTGCAATCCGACGGACTTGGGCAACTCCTGCAGGAAAATGCACACCTCACACGTCCAGAATTGCTACAGAGTGGCTCTAGGAACACTCTTCTGAGTGTAAACACTTCCGCTGGCCACCAAACTCCCCAGACATAAACATTATGGAGCGTATATGGGATGCCTTGCAACGTGCTGTTCAGAAGAAATCTCCACTCCCTCGTATTGTTACGGGCTTATGGACAGCCGTGCAGGATTCATGGTGTCAGTTCCCTCCAGCACTAATTTAGACATTACTCGAGTCCGTGCCACGCCATGTTTAGGCATCTCTGCGTGCTCGCGGGGGCCCTACACGATATTAGGCAGGTGTATCAGTTTCTTTAGCTCTTCTGTATACTACGGCCGCATATCCGCTACTTGGCACTGCCTGCACACAAGTGACAGGTCGTATGTGCATCTATTCTTACAGTTGTTTGGTCAATTTACCATCATAGTTACTGCGCTGACGTCGCTTGTACGCCAGGGATAAGATCAGTCCTGGAACTTTTTGGACAGATGGTGTATAAGCAAAAACGTTCCAGATAACAAGGATCTACAAACGAGCCGTAAGCTAGGTATTTGACAACTGCTGCTTACGAACCGCCATTGCATTAGTGTGACATATTATTCTAGATGCCACAAACGTGTCTGAAATGTAAAGTTTTCTATTTGGGCTGAAACCTGTGATCAATGGTTGTAGTATGTGTTAAGTGTATGATAGGGCATAGGCACATATTTTTGCTGACGTAAGACGCCATCTAACTCTCCAATACAATCCATAACGAGTTGGTCGATTACATGTCACGAATTACGAATTGATGTGGGAATAGATATAAAACTACCCTGTGCCTCTTCAGCAGACAAATTAGTGGAATTTGCTCCACACTAAGAATCACTTTTCACATACCTCAAAACGTGTCATTAATTGACAAATATTTGTGAAAATTTCTGCCATGACAGTGGAGAACAATGGTTTGGTATGCCAATGAAATGCGTTTTACTGTTGGGTAATAACGTTCCTGGACCAGTGATGTCTCCGTATGTCAAATCTGCATGTCGAAGAAGCAATGACATTGCGATACGAGATGTGCACCGACAGTAGCCATCGAGGACTCTTCCAGAACTGTAAGCTAATCGTCCTCTGGAGGAACGAGATGATGCGGGGATGTTTCAAAGAATTCGTAATTTTCTGCAAAGACGAGAGCAGTAATGCATGCGAGTACGACACATGGAACACCTCTTGTAAGAGATACGAGTGTGCACTAAACTGTCACATGTAACGTGGTGAAGCACTACTGCATCTTTTTAATAAAACAGGCCGCGAACGAAATTTGAGCTCAGTTAGATGCATATATAATCGAAAAGTTAGCGTTTCAAATATATTTGAACTAACTAGGAAAATGTTTCACACTGTAGTGATTGGAGGCTTGTAGCAACAAATTCACAATTAGCTAGCAATACACTCATTTAGAACTGTGTACAGGAACAAGTTTTCTCTTGTTATCGCATAGTTTCACCCGTGTCATTTATTAGTGGTTATTATGATACACTCTGTTGACACACGACACTTCATAACGAAACATCGTATATTCCTGCAGCTACTGGCACCATTCACTGTCAGTAAAACTTCTATGGTCGAACAATATTGTTACACTGAATGGCGTTAAAAACCTGTCCGTCACTCTCTATTGTGTATATTGGCTTAGTGAATAGGTTCAACCTACTGGCAGTAGGATGTTAACCTATAAAAGATGTTGTCGACTCTGGTGTCTGTAAGGCACGTTACATGCAATCTGAGCCGAAAAGGAAATACGAAACATCTTTCAGGCTAAATTAAGTCCAAAGTCGGACTGATTCATTAGCGAATTGAGGTTTCGGATGACATAAAACGTCTGTTACATCGGTGTGAGAGAGTACTTTATTCAAGATAATACAACTTTCTCTGACGCTGCAAGTAATTAACGACAACCTTAAGTATTCGTATTACGTGTAGAATTAACTGTCTTGGTTAAAAATTTATATGCGTGAAATTTAAAATTAAAAGTGCGCGAGTTACTTTTCGCGTGGCAAATCGGACTTCGCCGCGATGAAAAACCCGATTTTATTTAATGAATGTAAATAATAAATATCTCAATGAGATACCCACAATGGCAGCTTAACATATTTCGACCAAACCGGCTAATTCCTATTACAAAAAACCGGTTCGTGAGCTGAGCAATTAAAGACAAGTGCTGATATTAAAAGGTACAATGAATTTCGTTTCTTGTTACTTATTATTCAAAGAGACTTACATGGACGAAATGTTCGTACACATACAAGTAAGAAGGATACCATAAGAAGAGCTATCAAGAGAAGAACAAAAACAAGTCACAAAAAGGACGGACACTCTAAGTTCTACTAATAGAGATAAAACTTAAGTCATTCCTATTACCATTCAAATCGAAACACTAAGCGGTTCTGTTCTCGTCATAATAGTACAGTTTTTGGTTCAGTGAAACATCTCTGTCTACTCAAGGTAAGTTACACTAAGAAGGAAAAGAAAACATTGTGACGCTTCATATCTTTACCTAAAGTTGAGGTTGTGTCAGTATTAACAATCTACCGGAAATCAAAACAAGCAAGGTAATAACATATCATCTTTTTTAATAAATTGATACGCTAATGTGAAAAATTTATGGGTGAAAGTAACTTCCACAAGGTGTGGTACTGCCTGGTAACATAGCTCGATGAAACTTGACAATGCATAGGAAGAACGCGTACAATATAATACAGACGGTAACTAGAAGAAATGAGCAATGAGACGAACAGAAAACATACTTTTATTCAAACACAATAATTACGCTCAATTCACCTCGATTATGATGGTCAGCAGACATTGAGAAAAGCGGGACATCTTTCTTAATAGGGAGTGTGATCACGATGTACAGCAGTGCATGCTCTGGAACGTGCTTTGATGCTGGCCACGAGGTTGGTAAGTTGTTCTCGTGGTGGGCCGTTCCTTTCGTTTACCAGCGCGGTTGACAACTGCCGGTTGGCCGTTGGTGCATTTTCGGCGTGCTACAGTACCTGCCCTCCCCCCCTCCCCCCCCCCCCCCCCTCCACACACACACACAAACGTTCGTTGGGATTTACGTCGGGGGAACGGGCTGGCAAGTACATTCACTCAATATACCCATTCACTGTATATCCTCTCGTTCGAAGACCTCCTCCACCTGCACTACATATATATTTTTTCCTAGCTCAGTACCCCGCAGTGCCCACATTATTTCTTTCCAGACAGTAAGTAATAAGTGTACTACGTTTGCTTAAAATCGATCCAGTCGTTTCGGAAGAATGGTGGAACATACATACACTGCTGTCCATAATTAAGGCAACGAACGTAAATTTTTCAAAGTTCCACTTATTTTGCCACAAAACAGTACAATCAGGCGGTAATGAAGTATAAACAATGTAAATAACGTAAACAAACTGCAACACGAATAACGGTAGACAAAAACGTTCTTCGTTTTTACCAACTCAAATGACTTGCACACACATAATTTCAACTAGTTAATGTGGTCAGTATGGGTGTGACCAACTGTGGCAGCGATACAGATCTGACAACGACGGGTCATACTGTGAATAACCTCATCAATCTCGTGTTCAGGCAGTAACCGCCATTCTTCCTGCAGAATTGCTCGCAAGTCTTTGGGAGTTGCTGATGGTTGCAACTCATGTCCCTAGTGCATACCAGACTTGCTCTATGGGATTCAAATCGAAGAGCGTGCAGGCGACCCCATCCGTGCAATATCTTCCGTCTCCGATAAAACATCAACTACCAATCCTCTATGAGGTCGAGTATTATCGTCCATCAATACGAAGTCTGGGCACACAGCACCTAGCAACAACCGCCCATGAGGTTCCAAAGTTTCGTCACGATACCTGACAGTAGTTAAACCTTGCCGATTCACACATACTACACTCCTGGAAATTGAAATAAGAACACCGTGAATTCATTGTCCCAGGAAGGGGAAACTTTATTGACACATTCCTGGGGTCAGATACATCACATGATCACACTGACAGAACCACAGGCACATAGACACAGGCAACAGAGCATGCACAATGTCGGCACTAGTACAGTGTATATCCACCTTTCGCAGCAATGCAGGCTGCTATTCTCCCATGGAGACGATCGTAGAGATGCTGGATGTAGTCCTGTGGAACGGCTTGCCATGCCATTTCCACCTGGCGCCTCAGTTGGACCAGCGTTCGTGCTGGACGTGCAGACCGCGTGAGATGACGCTTCATCCAGTCCCAAACATGCTCAATGGGGGACAGATCCGGAGATCTTGCTGGCCAGGGTAGTTGACTTACACCTTCTAGAGCACGTTGGGTGGCACGGGATACATGCGGACGTGCATTGTCCTGTTGGAACAGCAAGTTCCCTTGCCGGTCTAGGAATGGTAGAACGATGGGTTCGATGACAGTTTGGATGTAGCGTGCACTATTCAGTGTCCCCTCGACGATCACCAGTGGTGTACGGCCAGTGTAGGAGATCGCTCCCCACACCATGATGCCGGGTGTTGGCCCTGTGTGCCTCGGTCGTATGCAGTCCTGATTGTGGCGCTCACCTGCACGGCGCCAAACACGCATACGACCATCATTGGCACCAAGGCAGAAGCGACTCTCATCGCTGAAGACGACACGTCTCCATTCGTCCCTCCATTCACGCCTGTCGCGACACCACTGGAGGCGGGCTGCTCGATGTTGGGGCGTGAGCGGGAGACGGCCTAACGGTGTGCGGGACCGTAGCCCAGCTTCATGGAGACGGTTGCGAATGGTCCTCGCCGATATCCCAGGAGCAACAGTGTCCCTAATTTGCTGGGAAGTGGCGGTGCGGTCCCCTACGGCACTGCGTAGAATGCTACGGTCTTGGCGTGCATCCGTGCGTCGCTGCGGTCCGGTCCCAGGTCGACGGGCACGTGCACCTTCCGCCGACCACTGGCGACAACATCGATGTACTGTGGAGACCTCACGCCCCACGTGTTGAGCAATTCGGCGGTACGTCCACCCGGCCTCCCGCATGCCTACTATACGCCCTCGCTCAAAGTCCGTCAACTGCACGTACGGTTCACGTCCACGCTGTCGCGGTATGCTACCAGTGTTAAATACTGCGATGGAGCTCCGTATGCCACGGCAAACTGGCTGACACTGACGGCGGCGGTGCACAAATGCTGCGCAGCTAGCGCCATTCGACGGCCAACACCGCGGTTCCTGGTGTGTCCGCTGTGCCGTGCATGTGATCATTGCTTGTACAGCCCTCTCGCAGTGTCCGGAGCTAGTATGGTGGGTCTGACACACCGGTGTCAATGTGTTCTTTTTTCCATTTCCAGGAGTGTATTTCAAGAAGAGGTGTTCGAGTGGTCAACGTAGTCCCTGTCCACACCTTTAGGGATCCTCTCCAATATTTCCACAATGTTTTAATTCCTAAATTGTATTCCACGTTCCCTCCAGATGAGAATCCGTCGAGAATCACTATCCGGACGGAATCGGGACGCATCTGTGGAAACAACATTGGCCCATTGTTCGACCGTTCAGGTGACATGAGGACGACTGCACTCTAAACGTTTCGTTCTGTGAAGACGCGTCAGAGATATGCACACAGCGGGTCTCCGACAATAAACGCTACTCTCCCTTCTGTACATCGCTTACCGCGATCCAACGCGTCGAGCGAATGCTGGGATGCCTGTAGCCGTGCAGTACTAAGAGGGTACCGCCTTCCCTTTACAGCCAAATAACGGTCCTCTCTTTCTGATACCACACGTGGTCGACCCTGTCCTGGTCTTCGGTCTCTATAAACTGTCACCACACCCGAGAAACAACAGAACGAATCACATTAAGCCAGCGGGTCACTTCAGTTTGTGACTGCCCCGCTTCCATTCTTCCTATGCCCTCCACCGCAGAGAGTCACGTAGGCGTCTTCCCTGTGACACGCTGCACCGTCTGTGACTGTGTAGACAGCGATTGTGGATGTGGGATTACTCGGCAAGTACTACCCCGTTTATTAGGTGCCCTGGTGTCATCATTAGTGACTGTTTGGTTGTTCGTTGTCCCGAATGCCATGTTCTGTGCAGTATATGATCCTACGGACATCTGTTGACAGTTTGTATGATTATATCGTGAATGAGGCGCAGGAAAGGGAAATAACAGTTTGGTGCTTTAATTTTGGACACCAGTGTACATACATACATGAATTTTGTATTTATGTATATAGGGGAACCGGGGTATAACGGGGTACAAAGTTGAAAACATTTATTACAAGTACAAATTTGTTAAATAAGAGAGTTACCAACTTTTGTATAAAAATATTATGAGATATTAATCACGGAAATACAAGAACATTGACATAAAATAAAAGAACAATTTTTTTCATTCAAAAACAGGAAGGTATGTAATTTGCCCCATTATGCCCCTTACCCCTTGCGGTGGTAAATACAAGTGATTATAAAAACGTATAAAATTATCTGAAATACAGAAAATATTGGCTTGCCCTGTGAAGTTTAAAGTGAACGTTAATGTCAGACTACAGTTTTCATGCATTGTAGCCTTTTGTAAAGGTTATTTACAAATTTAACACACGACGAGAGACTCATCGCTATCTATTCCTGCACAAGAATCGTGTGCCGAACCTTCAGCTGATTTTGAATAAAACTCACCACAATACAAACATTCACAGTCAGAACTTTCCTCATAAACACTCTCGTTAGTATTGAATCCTCTCTCCTTCTATTTTCCATTTATCTTCAGACCCTTTCCTCTCTTGTTTGAATTCTTAGTTTTATTCTCTTTCGCGAATAGTTTTTTCTTTGCTCTTTCTTCTTTGGCAAAGTTCTTTTCCTCTTTTTCCTTAATAATGGCTTATAACTGTTTTTTGTAAGGCGAATCAGTTAAAACAACTGTCTTCCCCCTCTTCCGTTTCGCCCTTTTCGTGCATTCGTCAACTTTTGGCATGGGCATCAGAATTTCAAGTTAAACATGAAATGTGGAGGCCGTGTTGTCAGTTGTCATCCAGGAGCACCCAGGATTAGAACAATTAGCCTCAATGGCTTTGTCATTCTTAGGCGGCATTTCATTGTTACAATTCGCTGAAATCTCTCCAGCTTGATCATCCAGGCGTCGTCTTTTTTAGCTGGTGTGCTAGGTGAAGGCAATTCCAATTGTTCAGCTTCAGATATCTGACGGCCTATCAAGTTTGACGTCAGTTGTGTCTGCCGGGAGGAAATCTGCATCGGTGAATATGGATGGGTCCGTGGGCCGTATTCCACTAGCTTCGAAACCTTTAATAGCGGTTTTCATTGTTGCACTTTTGATGAAAGCTGAACGAAAAAGCGTTGAAAGTTGAAAGAGAGAAACGACATTCCCTGGGTTGCTTCGTAGCCATTTTCGAAGCTCATCACTAAAATGAAGACTTAAAGGCTTAATAAAAGAAACATTAAGAGGCTGAAGTCTGTGAAGTCTGTGACAGTAATGTGGTGGTAAACATAGTAACGAAACGCCACTCTCCCTAGCGTGGTCTATAAAGTCAATGTTCTTGGTGTGTGTTGAGTGACCATCTGATATAAGAAGAACTGGGAAGTCTTTTGATGCCTTCGAACAGTACACAAATTTTCGAAACCATACAAAGAATGACTCTGTGGTCATCCATCCGGTGCTGTGGACCTCAGCCCAACCTCCTGGTGGTAGTCCTAACTCAGATTTTTTCTGCTTCTTCTTTCGTGGAAAAGTAAGCATTGGAGGCATGTAAGCTCCGCTTGCTGACATACAAATGAGGCAGGTTACAGTTTCGCCCCTTTCTGCAGATGTCAACGATCCTACTTGACGTTTCCCCTTGCAAGCTATGATCTTTGGGGGTTTTTAGGGTTAACCGAAACGCCTGTTTCATCACAATAAAATATTTGACAAGCCATTAGTTTGTGATTGTCAATTACATTTATTAGTAACGAAATAAACCTATCGACAGCTACTGTTTTAAAACCCACGACTTTTGCCCCAGATGTTGCTTCGGGTTTACGAACAGATAAAGTAGGATGTCTTTTAAGGAATCCGTTGGCCCAATCTTCGCCTACAATTTCATTTTTAAATCTACGAACAATGCCATTTCTGAAACTTCCTGGCAGATTAAAACTGTGTGCTCGACCGAGACTCGAACTCAGGACCTTTGCCTTTCGCGGGCCATTTCTTACAGCCAACTGATAAGCTAGATTACGCAAGTCTTTGATTGTTAAACCGAATAACATAGCACCCACACTTTTTAAGTACTTAACGATATAAAGTTCCTGTTCTTCTGTAAATACGTTTTTAAACTTTCCAGACATTTTGTCAATTTTTTAGTCACGGTTTTCCCTTCTTTTTTTAAATTATCTTTCCAGAGTAGTCTGGGAAACGTCAAATTGGTTTGAAGCCTTCAAATACTCACAATGGCCAGAATTAACTGCCTCCACGGCATTGTTCATGGCCTCAGTAAACCATGACTGCCTATTTGTTTTTCTGTTATATACGCGAACCATCTGAAATCGAAAGCAAAAAAATTAGGAGCCTTATAAAAGCGATCTCTTTGTTAAAAATGTAGCCGGCCAGAATGGTGTACTTCCCTATTCCGCCCCAGGTACATGGTTTAGGTTATGGAGGTAAGGCCAATAAACAAAGATACGAAAACAAACATTTAATCGCGTGAAACTAAAGATTATTAAATATATTTTAAGCATCTACTAAAAATAGTCGTATTGTAAATATGTAGGTATACCTTTTTTTGCTTCCAATTCGCCAGAAGTTACTAGGCAGGATCAAAAATTAGCACAACGAAAACTTCGCGATCCAACGCTTACGAAAACCAAACAAACATGGCTGCCAAGGTTGAGTACTAACTGTCTGAACTAGTTCTACTTATTGCCGATCGTTGGCAGCACCTCCTTGACACGAAAATACATATATATTCATTCTGCTCCGGTACCTCGTTCTACCCCGGTTTCCTCTATAAGTATTTATGCATGATGCTTTATGTTTTAGAGATCTGAACACGGTCAATAGCGTACAAATTGTCAAGAGCGCCGGAATTATTTCTGGAGTGACCGCAAAAAGTAATAAAATCTAAGTCATTAGCTTACTTGAACTTTGCACAGAGACTACATTTCTGCCCTCATAGAACTACTATTCATTGCCTCAATGAAACACAGTGTCCATCTTATAAATTTTGTTGTTATTATGTACGATATTTCAGCCCCGCGTTCACACAAATTGTATCATCACCGGTTTAAAATTTCCACAAAATGTCAAGGAAAGAAAGGGGGACAAGAAAATGATGCGCAACTCATTTATAAATCGTGTTAACTCCCATATACAGTCATACGTACCTGAGTACGAGAAAGTACATTCACAGTGTAAAACTTAATTTGGCAGGAAAGCCTTCTCAAAGCGAAAAGTAGTAAAAAGTACCCAAATAGTTACGTAGTTTTCCCTTTGAAATGTTTTACATTGGGATATTCTCAATCATTTATTTGCGATTTAATCGCCACCAAATAAAGAGGGTGTTTATAAACTGGTGTCCATACCAAAACATTAAAAAAAATATCCGTATGAACGTTGTTCTAAAAGTCCTTCTTTAGTGACTCACGAAAGAAATTCCCTGTAGTGGTTCGAGATTGTGCAACAAGCCCGAGACGTACTTACATTATTCCTTACAGATGGTGTTGGCAGTTGTTTTTAGTCTGCATGATTGTCGTTTGTACAGCATTAACATGTTGGGCAGAATGATTCAATGGTCATCTTATTGTTTCGTATTTCTTCCCACAACGTGTTACTGGACGACGTCCGTAAGTTTTCTCACAAGTGATGTGCATCATTTATTTAATACTGTAGCTCGCCCATTCAATAGATGTTGTTTATACATGAGACTGGTCCGCCTTACTTTACTCTCAAATTTTTGCAGATACGTCAGTAACCAGTTTCGAATCGATGGATAGCACGAGAGGGATCCATTGCATGGCTCGCCCGTTAACCAGATTTGAATGTAATGGATTTTTTTCCTTCGAGATATTTCAATCCTTTGCATATTCAACTCCCGTGGTTGATATAGGTGCTCTGAGGAAATGCAACCAAAATGAATTAGACGGAATTCGACGCACTCTAGGAATTTTCAAGAGAGTGCGGCAAAGCATGGAACACAGCCTCAGGGCATGCATCGAAACAGGAAGAGGTCACTAACAGCGATTTTGTAAATGTACGTTGCTTATGACGTGTAACATTAACAATAAACCAATGTAATTTCCTAAGTTAGGACGTTTTGTCCTGTGTTCAAGTGGTTTATTTCTAAGGTTTTGGTGT
The DNA here is from genome assembly GCF_021461395.2 of Schistocerca americana. Taxonomy (NCBI): domain Eukaryota; kingdom Metazoa; phylum Arthropoda; class Insecta; order Orthoptera; family Acrididae; genus Schistocerca; species Schistocerca americana. The sequence goes on along the minus strand of NC_060122.1, from coordinate 70,317,981 downwards.
CAGCAACATATCCCCATATTGGTGGACACCAGTTTACAATCACCCTGCATCGCACTACTTAGTCAACTGTAGCTTCAGTTTCAACAAATAGAGGGAAATATTTTTACGTAGTGAAAGCCTCTCCTGGCTACTTAAACTAACGAATTGCTGCCTAACGTATTGAAGTACGTGTGACTGTCTGCAGAAGTCAATTTTACACGTAGACAGTTTCCTATTACTTTATGATCCCTCTTTTTCTTTCTTTGTAAAGAGATTATCTTCACGACAGATTGATAATATATATGAGCTTCTCTTACTAAAGCAACCACAGGGATCTGCAGTATGTACTTGTGGTCCCCCCTTACGCTCCCTGCAGTACAATTAGCTAATCTCTCGTGCCCCCTTCTGTTCAGGTGCACGCCATGCTTTACAAATCCCCATTTCTCAATGACAGCCACAGAAACAGCGTAGATATGAGACTTTGTTTCAGTCAGAAGCAGTCCACTCTGCTATTTGTTTACACGGCCGACAGGTGTGTTACCTCAGGGTTGGTCATGGTGCGTTAAAACCTCCACGAACGTGTGCTGCTGTGCATCTATTTCCGCCAAGTCATCTTTGACCCTATACTCCAAGTTGTGCCAGGCTGTCTTCTGCCCCTCCGTCTATAATTACTCAACAAAACCTCTGCACAATGCGCCTATGTTCTCTGTCAACTGGCTAAGCAAGGTACTAGGTTTTACGATACTTATGACATGGTATTCATCACCTAACTTTTCCTGCAGCAGTTGGCCTAAAACCCTCCCGTCACTGCTACCCAGCAGGAGGACGCTTTTCTTTCTTCCTGGCTCTTCTACCGTCCCATCCTTGAAAGGTTTCCTGTGAGTCTGCTGCACTCTACTTTGCTCAAAATCTGTTTGACGCACATCTTCTACTGCATGTAAAAAGTAAAATTGATTGACAAGTGTAATTAGAAATATGATTTTCTCAATTATGTCATTGCTTGTCACCTTTTACGAGTTCTTATTTTCTTTTTTTCCCCTTCACCCTATCTAATTCAAAATACGTTATTTCTAATTCTGTCCGAAGGGTATGAATCTACCTTCCCTTTTGCACGATTCTCTTGCCTGTAATTAACCTACAACTCCATGTACGAACCTCATCTGACACTTTACTGATTTTCCCACTACAGTCATCCGAATGAAACATCAACCGATAGGTTTCTTCCATACCAATTAAATTACAGCAACACCTAAATTTGCCACACATGATACTATGTTTAGAGTCAACTAAAAAGTACCACCGCGCACCTAAACTGTGACGGTGTGCAATTAGTGAAAACTTAGTTTCCGATGCGGTGCACAGCTGACCTGTAGACAAGAGGAGCACGTAAAAACACAAGAGTGTAGACGACACACACATGTTCTCTGAACGTAAGATTAGTTAGCAGTAGATGCAAAGTGGGTGAAAACTAAGAAGTATAATATCTTAAACAGAAACAACCAGAAAATTGTGAAAAGCACTGTAATGTATCAAAACAACACATAACGTCTAGAATGTACAGAAGCCAAACATTCACTGAGTGTAAGTTTCAAAACGTAATACACACGAAACCAATGAAAATTATGAAAGTACGGTATATTTAACAATAATATTAAACAGACATTATCTGGAAATTACGAAAAGGAATGCGCTGTAGCCAAAACAAAACGTAGTGTTCCGCAAACAGCGGTCTGAGACCACTTTTGTGACACTGTACTCCTTTCCCAAGTCTTTCTCTTCAGGGGCGTATTCGCCCCTGTCTACATTTTTGTGGATGACAATGCGCGAGCGCACCTAACAGCACAGGTGAAAGAGCTGTTGTAGCGAGAGGCTATTCGGCGAATGGACTGCCCTGCCATTTTCATCGACTTAAATACCATAGAGCCCATATGGGATGAGGTGGGAAGACGTACTGAAGAACGTCCACCTTCACCAACAATCATCCTGCATTTGCCAACCGCGCTGGTGGAGAAATGAAACGACCCACTACAAGAATATCTTAGCATTTTTGTGATCAGCGTGGGAACACGTTGCAGAACATCCACTGGCGCCCGTGGTGATCCCACACCCTATTGTGGACCCTGCCCCCTTCTTTTGTTGAATGTCCAGGGGATCATCATAAATCGTGGCGACTTCAACGTTATTATTCGCTTTGAATATAAGTGTTGCCGGCACGGTAGCTCAGTGTGTTCGGTCAGAGGGCTGCTCGCCCTCTGCAAAAAAAAAAAAAAAAAAAAAAAAAATGATTAAAGGAATCAACGATCACCTTGCACGGATGTCTTGTAACGTCCGCCCGGACAAAACGCAGCGGAAAAAAAGCGTGGTCAGCGGGACAGATTATCAGTCCTAAGGGCCTGGGTTCGATTCCCGGCTGTGTCGAGGATTTTCGTCGCTCAGGGACTGGGTGTTGTGTTGTCCTAATCATCATCATTTCATACCCATCGACGAGCAAGTCGCCGAAGTGGCGTCAAATCGAACGACTTCCAACGGCGAACGGTCTACCCGACGGGAGGCCCTAGTCACATGACAATTACATTTTTACTTCGCAGTGGCACATCATGCTGATGTAACTTTCATCCTTAAGTTTCGCACACCGGTTTATGTATAAGTTACAGGGAAGCAATACAACACTTCTAGGATAAGATCATTTTATTGACAGGTGATGTAGTACGTAGCTCATCACCGTAAGAGTATTTGATAAAATCAGACGAAATGAAACACACAAATCGCGCAGTGAAGCATGCCCAAATATTCGCATCAATACACAGGACAATACTCCCCCCCCCCCTCCCGCCCTCTGCCACCCTGGCAGTAACACAGGCAAGTATCATCTTATACAAATTATCGTATTCGATCAGAATGGCATCATGCGATAGATTATCCCATGCACCATGTACCTTTTGTTGCAGTTCGGTAATGTTTCTTGCAGGCTCTATAGCATGAATAATTCCCACTTCACCATTTTCCATAGGCATTTAGTTGGGCAGAGATGTGTTGCTGAGCATGGCAATTGTTGTATACCATGAGTCGCACATTCCATCGCAGGAGCCGAATAGGGAAGTGCGTTGTCCTCCTATAAAGGCACGTTATTTTCCTGCAAATAAAAAATTGGCAGTAGCTCGGGAATAACAGCTCGTGCCATTCAGCTGCCACTGGTTACTATACCCTAAAGAAACACCAAACGTGGCTGCGAGCTGTAACTGATACCTCCCTCCACCTTTCACACACACCATGAAGCTTGCAGCGGGACCCGTGTGCAGCGTCACACCGATTCAGACAGATTCTACCCCCACCAATGAAGACAACAGGCTCTCATTTCATTCTTCAGTAGACTCATTTACGGCACCAGAATACAAGATGTGATCAAAAGTATTGGGACACCCACAAAAAAATACGTTTTTCATGTTTGGTGCATTGAGCTGCCACCTACTGCCAGGAACTCCACATCAGCGACCTCAGTAGTGATTAGACATAGTGAGAGAGCAGAGTGGTGGCGCTCCGCGGAAATCACAGACTTCGAACGTGGTCAGGTGATTGGGTGTCACTTGTGTTATACGTCTGTGCGCGAGATTTCCAAACCCCTCAACATCTCTAGGTCCAATGTTTCCGTTGTGATAGTGAATTAGAAACGTGAAGGGACACGTACAGCACAAAAGCTTACAGACCTCGTCTGTTGACTGACAAAGACCGCCGACAGTTGAAGAGAGTCGTAATATGTAATAGGCAGACATCTATCCAGACCATCACACAAGAATTCCAAACTTCATCAGGATCCACTGCAAGTACTATGACAGTTAGGTGGGAGGTGAGAAAACTTGGATTTTATGGTCGAGCGACTGCTCATAAGCCACTCATCACGCCGGTAAATGCCAAACGACGCCATGCTTAGCGTAAGGATCATAACCATTGGACGATTGACCAGTGGAGTAACGTTGTGTGGAGTGACGAATCACGGTACACAAAGTGGCGATCCGACTGCAGGGTGTGGGTATGGCGAATGCCAGGTGAACATCATCTGCCAGCGTGTGTAGTGCCAACAGTAAAATTCGGAGGCGGTGGTGTTATGGTGTAATCGTGCTTTTCATGGAGGGGCTTGCACCCCATATTGTTTTGCGTCGCATTATCACAGCACAGGCCTACACTGATGTTTTAAGCGTCTTCATGCTTTCCACTGTTGAAGAGCAATTCGGGGATGGCTATTGCATCTTTCAACACGATCGAGCACCTGTTCATAATGCACGGCCTGTCGCGGTTACACGACAATAACATCCCTGTAATGGACTGCCGTGCACTGAGTCCTGACCTGAATCCTACAGAACAACTTTGGGATGTTTTGGAACGCTGACTTCGTGCCAGGCCTCACCGACCGACACCGATACCTCTCCTCAGTGCAGCACTCCGTCAAGAATGGGCTGCCATTCTCCAAGAAACCTTCCAGCACCTGATTGAACATATGCCTGCGAAGCTGTCATCAACGTTAAGGCTGGGCCAACACCATATTGAATTCCAGCATTACCTATGGAGGGCGCCACGAACTTGTAAGTCATTTTCAGCCAGGTGTTCGGTTACTTTTGATCACATATTGTAACTGTGTTTGGCTGTGTCTTGCTGTCAGTGGTAGCCTGATAAGAAGCACACGTGAACTCAGTCTTGTTGGAAGCAGAAGGTTCCCAATGCTCCATGCACATATCAGATGTGACATGTGCCGAGATTTCGTCCCTGTATGATGTTCGATCGGCCACTGCTGCTCTCAGAATGCAACGATCTTGATGTGCGTCTTAGTGGAGACCGGAATTGGTTGGTGTAAAGAGCCAGTTCCCACATCTATTTCCTGTCATCATACGAATAGTGAATGCATGTATTTAAAGGTGCATCCTCCACCATAATATCTGTCTGCTAGGAAACCTCACAAAGGAAGGACCTCTTTTCATCGTTTTTATGACTGGGGAGTAATTTATTTTTCGTGAAATTCTAGATCAAATTGAGGCACTACTGATGGCGATTTTCGAAGGAGTGATTAACTGTATTTGCATGGATGTACCACAGTATTTTGTTTCTCACGTACGGGATTGCGCAGTGCCCATCTTGTCTCTGATACCATTCGGGGCTAGTTGGTATAGTCACGTATGGGGTCAATTGGCATATCTATACCAATATGTCACATCGAACAAGACCGGCCAAGAAGACCCTACGACCTCAACGGTATCCTGATAGCCTTAAATGCATTTAAATGACTTAATGTTGGTGAACACCACGCCCTTGAGTACCTGGGAAGACGTCGAAACGAATGCAACGAGACAGGCGTGTCCATTATAATAAACAGGATTAAAAATGAGGATACGTCGCAATAAGGATTATTTCATTTGGTACGGTCGAAGTAAAATTGTGCGAAAATTGAAGCTAACTGTCGAAATAAACGTGCACCCATCTCTTACTTCATGGTTGACTTAAAAAATTGAACTAATTCTATCTGAATAACTACAAATAACCATAATAGTAAGCAGAATTATTCTTGTTGAAGATTTTTAGTGTTTATTCATACATTACCTTCATACTGTTGTTAAAACATGTAAGAAGAATTTTTTTTTGCTCAGTTGTATCTTTTACAAGACGGATTTAGTTTTTGAAGAAATAATTCTTTGAAAAGAACGCCATCCCAAGTTTGTATAAAACGTTTTTCCTCTAAAACTGCTGTTCTGCGTAACTATTCCTTTTCATATAAGATTACGCCAACTCACCTAAAGGGGTATGACAGATAGCATGGCTCCTGGAGTTAGTTGGCGTAGTTGCAAGCTTTCAGAAGTTATAATGAATTCTACTCTGCTTTTGTAAATGATGAAAGTCTATGTGAATGCAGCTTGCCGCTAACTTGGTGTAATGTTTTGTCTGTAGAGAAGTGTATCTGTCGCCTTTATCGCTCTTTCCCTCTCACACATAAATCGGTACAATAAAGTCAGGGCTTCGTGTTTTCTAGTTAGGCTGATCCGTGAAAAGACAGAGAAACAATTATGCTAATGGAGGATTCTCTCACTCTCTCTCTCTCTCTCTCTCTCTGTCCTTTATCTGTGTACAGTTTAAATATATTATTTACGTGAAATCAGCCTAGTAGAATCTCTGGTGGAGCCCTTCGTCTTAATATTCAGCGGCTGGCTTGCTAGAAAAGATCTTTACATTTGTTATTATTATTAAGCGCTGCATTCAGTTGGGAAAATCGATCGTTTGAACAATTCGTTCAGTTTACGACAAATCTAAAATTTCAGATGTGGACGAAGCCTTTTTGGACGATTTAAAAAAACTCAGAGATTGCAGGCTCTCTTCGTCACAGCTGAAACTTCCCAATTCATTACAGGGCCCAGACAATCATCAATGGTTCAGACAGAGAACTCATTCGTCATTCACTCTAGAATAAAATGGTCACAAACATAATTTCTGAGGAAAATTGTATATTGAATCCATTTCCGTACATGTTCCGTTTTCTGTTGGTTCCAAGTCTCATGTAATTTTCTTTTACAGGTTTTTCTTTCTCTTTATCTATCACGCTAGCGGCACAAACTTTCCTAGCTCGCTTTAGCGCGAAGAAGAGTAAAAAAATCTCCTTTAGCAATCCGACAATCTTCCAACCGATACTTCCGAAGCTGCTCCTCTCTCTCTCTATAATAACCATGGAGCATACATTTCTGTACCTCTGTTGTTCCAAAGAATAAACGTACTAGAAAAATACCTTGGCGTCGACGAGCTGTCGGCGCATATATTACTAGAAAATCTGATCAGATACTTTTCAAACGTAAATACATGTGGATGATTTGGTTGACCATTATTAATTATTGCGTGGTAGAGGGTAATTTTCCGTGAGGAGATTACAAAGTGTTTTGCAGTTTATCTAAACACGTACGTAATTAATGAGTCCCAGATGATTTTTTTTACTAAAGAAGTTGAAGCAACCGTTGCATTCACCAGAAGCGCTCCAAGAAGCGAACAAAAAATGGAAAAATAAAAATCAGTACCCACGCTAACTAGCACCGGCCTACCCTACTGGGTGGACGTCCAAAACCTTGTCTGCGGGAGTGGGAACGTTCCAAAGACCACTGCTGAAACCATTGACACATCACTGGTACGTTGCACCCAACGTGTGCAGCAAACAGTCTATCCAGCTTTTCGCAGGCCAGTAATGCGACTCTCTTCAAATGGCTGAAACAGTTCAGCAGGAATTAGGCGGGGCGTGGTTATACCCTAGAATGAACGCTGCAAACGCTGTTCGTCCCTAAATTCAGCACAGTCACAGTCCGCAGAGTCCAAAAAGAGGATGCTTCTTGAGGGTGTTGCTTTCTCTCCGGCAGTGTACGTTGCGTGGGAGGGAATAAAAAACCTATTATAAATGTGATACATACATTTGCTGCGTAATGCAGAGCTATCACCAACGCATTCTTTTTTTCTTGTCTTCTTTATATCTGGTACTATGCGTTGATACGACAGAGTACGCAGGAATTACTTCGCTTTTGCTGCGAAATCCTGTGATATTGCAGTACTCAAACAGCAGAACCTTGTTGACACAATATACTGCTATTCTTTAGCCCTACATAATTCACGGCTGAATTCATACTGATAACTGAATAACTGTCATAGAACCACTTTTGCCGTCCATTCCCAACTAGATCATTAATAGATGAGAAGTGCATTGATACAGTTGGAGTTGCGTGCTGCCTTTCCTGCAGCGCTTAAATAATATTTTTGTTAGTAATGTTTTCTTACGCTATTTCAGATTATATTAATGGGAGCATACGAAGCTACGGCTAAACTGTCACGTTCCCTTAACAAGTACATTTCCCATTGCCTAGATGTAGCCGCGCGAAAGATTCCTTGTGGAAGACTGTTGGGAAGTATCTTTTTCTACGTTCGAGGGAGTTCTGCACCCGCCGCCGCATCGCCACAGATTTTTTCTCCAGGTTTCCTTTGGGCTGTCGGATGGCGTGAGATTTATGCGGGACAGCCCATTCATCTTGGCGCTCTCGCCAACGTAGAATTAAGACATCACCGTAAATTTCCAAACCGTGCCGTTCTCACAGTCTCCTACCACGGAATACGTTAACAGCACACCGCAAATTTAGTGTATCGATGCCCATCTAAATGCCAGAATTTACTGCGGCGCTAGCTCTATAATGATCGCAGAGAGTAACGTATATATTTCCATCGTCAGCTGACAGGCGAACTTGGTAGGCGCTTATTACGTCTTGGAGCGAAACGATATACGTATTATTAACTTTTGTAGGTCTCAATTGCATCTGAGCGCAGATATAAAAATTGTTCCACATGGGCAGCTAAACAGGTTCTAGCAAAAATTCTTGTTACGTTATGACGGTAATGGGGCTTCTGGCTGTCAAAACATTCTAATGGATATTCAAGACCATTGCCGAATATTGAGGAATAAAATTTCACAGTCTCGTGCACTAATGTCGTGGAAACCTTTTAGTGGAAATGATGTGCCGTTTTCTTCCTACGATCTGTCTTTAATCACAGATACCTTGAACGTCAGTTTTCTGGCAAACAATGGAAGAAAGTTAAAGAAACCCCAAGACGGATTCTGATGCCAGAATGCGCCCTACTGTCCATCATTGCGAGCATTCATGTCTTCCGTCTAACCGGCGACGCATCACCGTCAACAATCTATCACGTCTTATGTCTTACGGCCGCGCGGGGTAGCCGAGTGGTCTGCGGCGTCTTGCACGGTCCGCGCGGCTGCCCCCGTCGGAGGTTTGAGTCCTCCCTCGGGCATGCGTGTGTGTGCCGTCCATAGCGTAAGTTAGTTTAAGTTACTTTAAGTAATGTGTAAGCTTAGGGACCGATGACCTCAGCGGTTTGGTCCCATCAGACCTTACCACAAATTTTTTAAGTCTTACGAAACTGATGAGGTAAGTAGGAGTTTAGGAGTTAACCTAAGGTACTTTGTCATAATATAGGAATTTTACCTCTAAAAAAGATGTAGGAGATTAATTTATTTTATTGACGAGGTTTGTCACACTATGGCCGATTACTTGACCAGCTTATCGCAGCAGTTTACATAGATGGTGTATGAGTCAAATGGTTCAAGTGCCTCTAAGCACTATGGGACTTAACATCTGAGGTCATGAGTCCCCTAGACTTAGAACTACTTAAGCCTAACTAACCTAAGGACATCACACACATCTATGCCCGAGGCAAGATTCGAACCTGCGACCGTGGCAGCAGCTTGGTTCCGGACTGGAGCGCCTAGAACCGCTCGGTTACAGCGGCCGGCGGTGTATGAAGAACGGCAAATCGGGAAGAATGAACAACGGTCAGTGAGTGAATTTTCTGTTTGGCTGTATCAGTGTTACACTCTCTTTATCTACTGGAGAACCTGATACATTGGCATAGCATAGAACACGATCCAATAAAACTTCATCTACGTTCTTTATGAAGTGATTGAATTATCTGGCACTGTCTCGAAATTGTTTGAGATGCTAGTTCGGAAAGACAGCTCTATTATTCGGATGTTAATTCGGGCCGATATTTTACTTCGTTCTGTGTCTGACAGTACTGACAACCGAGTTATAGGGATATCCTCTTCGCTGTTAGCGACGAAAGAGACAGCTTCTGGCATCCTTCGGAAACTGGCTTCATCTGCCTGCATCGACATGATGGCTGATTTTCATCTAACCTGCATAAAGTGTGCTGTAAGCGACGTTTACAATGCAGGCTTCATGCTGTGGTGCGACTGACCTAACAAGCAAAGTCTCTCGGCTGGAACAGGAATTCGAAGTTCCACTTGTATTTAGATGAACTGTAATTATGATCCTGAAAGCAGTCTATTGTGATACTCTTAGTCTGCCCGCTATCGGATTTCAAAAACGTACAGGAGGTTCCGCAAGAGAATGCATGGAACAATATGCAAAATCACAATAAACACTGACGAAAGTAATATCTGGACAAACATCAGAATCACATTCTTCAGCTGCAAAATCAAATGCAGCTCGAATTTGTGCGGAAGAATTGTACTTAGCCGCTTGCCAGGGATACTGAATGATAGGATGATGCACTGGAGGAGACAGCTGATTATAAATAATAAAAAGCATTTTCATTATGAAAATTCCGTTTAGTAATTTAGTGTCGAAGTCACTGCAGGGAATCCATACAGAATCTGTTATTTTTCTTCCACATATTTTATAATGCTGGAAGAAATATACATCCAAAGGTTGTAAGTATTTTCTTGTTTTTGGCGGAATGATCATGCATTGCATCTCTCTACCTGAAAATAAATCATATACTATTGTTGTGTCTTTTTGGACACTCCAAGAATCAAAAAGTAGTAAACACTTTTCGTTATCTGTGACACTGTCATTTACAACACTCATGAGAAAGGATTTTAAATGAGCTTAGGACATTTTCCCACTTATGCTAGGCTCCAAATGTATGTTTGGTGGAAGATAATCTTCAATAGCCTTTTTACTGTTCGGGCTGAAACTTTTCTACTGAAGACACATACACAGGTTATTTGTTAGGTATCTACTCATTGAAATTCGAAAATCTATGAGTTGTATTGTGTACGGAACGGACCAAGGCAACTCTTAGTTTTTAATGGTTTCTCCAAATTACTGCATCCATAAAGCATAAAAGGTATAACTCTTATTTTTTCCCTTTTCTTTGATTATGTTGCACCAGAAATTAGTTCACAGTTAAATCCAGTTTGATCCGTCTCCCAAATCCAGTGTGGTTGTATTTGGAAACTTGCAGCTCGCTGGTTTACTTCTTCAACAAAACGAGCCCCAGATTGCTGAAAAACACGATCTTCCAGTACATCTCTGGATGTCACGAAAGCAGCGATTTGTCTACGGCACATTCAGTATTCTTTCTTGAGATGTGCCATCAAAGGTGCAGAGCATTTAAACTTCATGTGCCCAATTTCTCTTGATTTTTACATTGCCCAACATTTCAGGTGCCAGTAATGGACACATTTAACTTTATTAATTGCTGGGTCAGATTGGGATAGAATGTGCTGTTTTACCTCCATTTCTTTGATTGACTAGTTTCCTCGAAATGGACGTTCATTATGTCCTTTTACTTCCGTGTAATCAAATATAACTGTGATGCTTGATGTGATTTTTGCAGTTAAATGTCTCTTCAGTAATGAACTGTAGGCCTTATACGATATCGTGAAGTCATTAAGTAGCAGGAGGTACTGTTTTCAGAAAACAGAGACGGATATGGTGAAGCTAAGAAAACTCCTCTGTGCAACTAAAAGACTGAACTCTATTACTTTTGGCTCGGATTTGGCCTACGCAAGGATCAAACGTCAGGGTTCAAGGAAAGGGAATTTCTTCCCCCTTCTCTCCTCTAACAAGGGGAGGCCGCCAATTATGAAATTCAGATTCGATTCATACTGCGCATAATAAAAGCTCATGGCCAGAGGTGTAATGTGGCAAAGCACCAAGATGCACTTCTCAGTCGTTGTCGAGAAAATCGACAGTTAAAAGAAACCGTTGCGGTGAAATACTCTCTACGGGTAACAATTTTCTACGGCGTCGTGGCGCAGCGGTAAGCGCTCGGGTTCATAATCTGAAAGTCGCCGGATCGAATCTCGAGCCATGCAGGTTTTTTGTAATTCATATATATATATATATATATATATATATATATATATATATATATATAAACTGTTAATGAATTGCTTATGCATCTTGGTGAAGGCGGATCGCTCTCCAATTGTACCGCATCCATTTTTCCGTTTGTTTAACAGAGTGTACCAAAGCTCTCACGTCCGCACTGATTATATATATATAATTTCCAGCAATCAGTTGCAACAATTATGTATATAATAAGTTGTTGAAAGTCGTTTGTCGTGGAAAAACTGGCAACTACGAACATCATTATGTTTTCCGCAAACAAAGTTGTATTTCACAAATGTTATTAATTGTCTTCATAATGTTAACCACGTATAGTTAACGGAAGACGTAGAAACGATATTCCGAAACGAATACGTGTAGCGTAAGTCAAACATTCGAATTAGAATATAGACCCCACGAACACAAATTTCCTGTGGCAGGTATGAAATATAAACTCCGTTACTCGCTCGTTACACTTGAAGGACAGATGTTGAATGGGCCGAAACGAGCCGCCGCATAACAGCGTAGTTGCCTGCTAACTTCGAAAGAAGGTAGATGCGGTCCCTAGCGCAACTTATAACATCGTCGAAAATCAGTGCGGACGTGAGAGCTTTGGTACACCTTGTTAAACAAACGGAAAAATGGAGGCGGTACAATTGGAGAGCGATCCGCCTTCACCAACATGCATAAGCAATTCATTAATGTTTGATTTACAAAAAACTAATAATAAAAAAAATTGCATGGCGCGAGATTCGATCCGGCGACTTTCGGATTACGAACCCGAGCGCTTACCGCTGCGCCACGACACTGCAGAAAATTATTAATCGTAGAGAGTATTTCACGGAAACGGTTACTTTTAACTGTCGATTTTCTCGACAACGGCTGAGAAGTGCATCTTGGTGCTTTGCCACATTACACCTCTGGCCATGAGCTTTTATTATGAGCAGTATGAATCGAATCTGAATTTCACAATTGGCGGCCTCCCCTTATAAGACGAAATTCACGCAATTAAGTATTTCAAAAGACAGCTGAAGATCATCAAGTGTGAAATGAGGGATTGACAAAGGCACTACGCTCATAGAAAGAGAATGTGGGTGTAATGAGTAAACTTTTCCGTTTAACGAAGAAAACACATATATCGCAGTTGCTCGAATCGAATAAGAAATTGCAAGCATATAATGGTGTGTGAATTCATAACTCTGGGATAAATTGAAATTTTCTGGGTTCAATCACATCGAAGTAGTTTTCCTAACTTCATGGGACAAGCGACTTTTTAATTGGATTCCAGAGCGGAATCTGTGGTGTCACAGCCAGACACCACACTTGCTAGGTGGTAGCCTTTAAATCGGCCGCGGTCCATTAGTATACGCCGGACCAGCGTGCCGCCACACGGCAGGTCTAGAGAGACTTACTAGCACTCACCCCAGTTGTACAGCCCACTTTGCCAGAGATGGATCACTGACAACTACGCTCTCATTTGCCGAGACGATAGTTAGCATAGCCTTCAGATACGTCATTTGCTACGACCTAGCAAGGCGCCATAGCCTTTGATATTATTTTATATTGTGGTTATAACATGTACCGTCAAGAGACATGTTCTACAATTGTGGATTAAAGTTAAGTATTACATCAACTACGTACTCTATTTGCTACTATTAATTCCCTTAACTGTTCCAGACCTCGCGCCAGCCTGCGTGAGCTTAAGCGCGTGCCTTTCGGCTTCCTCTCATTGCGACTTGGCTGTCTTGCCAAGTCACAACAGAATCTACCCCCTGTAAAACATACAATCATAATGGTTTTTCTCATCAGATTATATCGGCAACTTTTGTTCTAAAACGAAGTACGATACTTCATTCACTTACAGATGACTCTGTAGTACTGAAATAATACGCGTGCTGTATTTACTGAGTTCGAGAAGCATGTTTTAGGGACCTAGTTCCAGAGCAAAACATTTCTTTCAATAAGACCCCGTGGGGCGTTTCAGAATTATAAGCACACTGTATGAATTTGGGTAGAAAATCAACTGAAATCGCTCAACACAGGAAAGCTGTCTTCAGATGATGAGACACCAACACGAGTCCACACATGGTATACGAAAGAACTTGCTCATCTTCCAGAAGGAGTGTACCGTAGCTCGCTGGAGGTGTGAAGGGTTCCCGCTGATTGGAGAAATGCACAGATCACTCAAGTTCTCACGAAGGATCGACGAGCAGACGCTTAAGACTATAGACTCTTATTAATGACGCCAGAAAGTTGAAAAATTTTGAAACAAATTTTGCTCTCTCGTACACACTAAGACGGCATAAACGACGCACCTTGAAAGAATTATAGGAATGGGAAGGACATCGCTAGATATACAGGCCGGCCGATGTGGTCGAGCGATTCTAGGCGCTTCAGTTCGGAACCACGCGGCTGCTTCGGTCGCAGATTCCAATACTGCCTCGGGAATGGATGTGTGTGACGTCCTTAGGTTAGTTAGGTTTAAGTAGTTCTAAGTGCACTAAGCAGATTCAGAGGGATGTAGGTTGCAGTAGGTACTGGGAGATGAAAAAGCTTGCACAGTAGAGCAGATAGAGTAGCATGGAGAGCTGCATCAAACCAGTGTCAGGACTGAAGACCACAACAACAACAACAACAACAAGTGTAGGGGACTGATGACCTCAGATGTCAAGTCCCATACTGCTTGGAGCCATTTGAACAATTTTTTGTGATATCGTGTACAGACAAACAAATGATGATAATTTCAGAAAAATAGATGATCTATTCAATAGAAAGAGCTCTACAAATTGAGCAAGTCAATAAAGTGTTGGTACAAATGGTTCAAATGGCTCTGAGCACTATGGAACTTAATTTGTGAGGTCATCAGTCCCCTAGAACTTAGAACTACTTAAACTTAACTAACCTAAGGACATCACGCACATCCATGCCCGAGGCAGGATTCGAACTTGCGACGTTGGTACACCTCTGGCCCTTATGTAAACAATGATTCGGTTTCGCACTGTCTGAGGGATGTCATGCAAAATCCTATCCAGTTGGCGTGTTAGATTGTCAAAACCCTTTCCTGGATGGAGATTCCTGCCCGTGCCATTTGAATAATTCCTTGGTTCAAAAATGTTCAAATGTGTATGAATTCCTAAAGGACCAAACTGCTTAGGTCATAGGTCCCTAGACTTACACACTAATTAAAATAACTTAAACTAACTTATGCTAAGAACAACACTCACCCTCATGCTCGAGGGAGGACTCGAACCTCCGGCGGGAGGGGCCTCGCATCCGTGACGTGACGCCTCAAACCGCACGGCCACTCTGCGCGGCAATTCCTTCGTGGTGCGTCTTTTTTTTTATATTATTGTCCAAGGTGCAACAGCTGCTTGTGGCAGCGACAGAAACCACAATGACGAAAGGGGTTGCCTGCTCGCGCGTGGGGAGTCTGAGTTCGGGCTACGACGCGCGGCTGGTGCGGACGCTGTCGCAGCACAGCACAAATAACTAGCGCCGAGACGGAAGCCGTGCGAATGACGTGTTGGGCCTAGTGTGGTCGCATGATGTCTGCGCAAAGAAAGCTGCAATGAGGCACTCACAGAAAGGACTATTCTGTGCATTAGTCTCTCATCATCACTGTCTTTAGATTTTAAGCAGCATAAGAACAAGTGCTCTTTGTTCCAACACCGTCACAGTTGGAAAACTGCCATTCGGTCGAAAATTCCTTTATTTGTTCCATAAGTTTCCCTGTTCAAGGAACTGGAAATAAATAGGAGAAAGTTTGTAGACAAATATGGACAGCATTTGTTACACAATTCTACTGACGTGCTCTGTAAAGATTCGGAAGGAAAATGATACAGATGGGGAAGATTCTCCTGTTACTAAAAAGCTGAAAAAAGAGATAATTAAGCTAGTACGCTTTCATTTTAATAAGTCTATGTTTCATGGCATTTAACTGGTATTCTCAAGAACATATGGAGAAATATTAGGGAGTCACGTAGCAGCAATATCTGCAATAGGACCAAAAGTCTCAGTGAAATCAAAGGAATGGGTTCTGTGTGATCACTAGGTTTTCCTGCGTATCGCCCCACACGAAAGGCAATAAGTAAATTTCTTGGTTTTAAGCATCTGCTTGCCTCTGCCAGTAGTTTCCCCTTCCTTGCCTTCGGGAAAAACGAATTTGGGCTGCTAAAGAGCTTGCAGGAAATTTAAGGACAGGCCTAAATTTTGTTGAGTCCGCACGAGTCACTAAAGTAACAGCATTTCAGTCAGTGATTTACATGATGTTCTAAGACATCTTAACTACGGGTTTTCAGTTAAATTTGACTGTTGTAGCTCTAATAATCGAATGTTTTACTGTTTTGTAAAACAGAGCTACAAAACCCTGTTTTTCTGACTAAAATGTTCTCTTACTCGAAAACAGTTAATCGCACAGCTATGAAATTTTAACTGCTGTTTTATTACGGCATGGCAGTCACACAAATAGTAAGTACCCATTTCGTCGCGTCTCAAACAAAATTTTTCTCCGATAAATTCGGTGGCAGAATCAGTCAGTTTCGTTCCGCAGTAACTCCCGATTGCCAACATTTAGACTCATTTTGACTACTGATCCATTGCAAACAAGACAGCTAGAAAACAAATGCGTGGTCTGTGTTAGTCTAACTGTTGCGAGTTGGTAGTTATTGTGGAACGAAACTGACCAATTTCGCCGCTGAATTCACAGGGGAATAATGATGTTGTTAGTTTATCTGGTTCGGTTGGAGAACAGCGCCGTTGTTTTAGTAAATTACACTGTAGGAAATACTGCACCAGGCCACAAGTTATCTTGAAATGATTTTATTATAACATTACCAGTTTCGAGCCTGAGTCCATTGGCAGATAGTAGCGTTGATTGCTTTTACATTTGTGTCAACCTGAAAAACACTCCTTTACACATTATAGGAGGGCTTTTCAGAATGACACAAATGTAAAAGCAATCAACGCTACTATCTGCCAATGGACTCAGGCTCGAAACTGGTAATGTTATAATAAAACCATTTCAAGATAACTTGTGGCCTGGTGCAATATATCCTACAGTGCAGTTGTTTGAGAGGTAATCAAATCAGTAGCAATTTTTTCCCCATGTTGTGTTATTATTCCTGTAACTTCTACGGTGTAATGAAGCGGGATTTAAAATTTAATAGCAGTAGAATTAGCAGTTTTAGCGAAAGAGAACACTTTACTCAGAAAAACAGGTTTCTTTTAGCACCGTGTACAAAAAGGAAAAACGTTTAATCTCCAAAAGTATTACAACTAGAGCTGTGAAACTTTAATTACAAACTCGTAATTCACATCTCTAACAACATCACGTAAAACATTGACTGACATATCGTTGCTTAAGTGACACATGTAGATTCAACGAAATTTAGATGTGTCCCTAAACTTTCTGCGAGCAATGTATTGATCCATTTGACGAACTAAAATAGAAAGTATTTTGTGACAGACCTGTTTCCAATATTTGACTCTTCTTTCACTCGAAAGAAAATAGCCGCAGCATTATTTCAAACATTGTGACTGATTCCAGAGACAATACAGAAGTTGTATCCATATAACCTGGAAGTGTCTGAGATGAGAGAGAGATATAAGCTCCCGTGACTGTTTCAGATAGACATACAAGATGTATCGCCTGCTCAAAAGAAGACTGACTGAAACGGAGGAAACGTCTGCAGAATTGAAAATAAAATACCTAGAGGTGCCTACCAAGGAAGATATAAATTTATTTCTACTGAACGTGGGTACAGCTATGAGAGCACCGCACCCCACTACTTAAAGTGAGTAAAATATAATATCGAATTTAGGAATTAAGTGAAGGATATAAAACTATTAAATGAGAAACTTAAAACTGTCAGAAAAGACTGATATTATTTGAGACTGGTTATCTTAGGGGCATGACGTATTTCTTTTTAAAATAAAATTAAGATAGTGATTAATTATTTACTGCATGTAGTTAGTTTCTTATACACAGCTTGCCATTATGGGGAATGCAGTTTACATTAATTGTCCCTCTCTAAGCCTGTCGATGGTGGAGAGTAAATAAGGGTTTTTACGACAGTGATTCAGTAGTATGCAGAAGTTATTACCTAAATAATATGCAAGAGTGTTAATAATTAACTATTACCCAAAAGGATAAATGTGAGAGCACGTAACAGGAAGAGTTTCAGTTTCCATCTGAAAACGTTCTTTCTTAATAATAAAGGAGGAATTACCTAACTTTCCTTGATGTGTTAAAATGTTGCAAGTTGTTAAATTATTAGAACTGTGACAGAGAGAAAAATTATTTTAATAATATTTAGCCAAATGTTTTTGTATTACAGATGAAAGTACGTGTCACTGCGACTTTTTCAGCTGAACTAATGAGTTTCCTCAACAGGTTGCATTTATTTCTGTAAGGTGCAAAACACAAGCAAACTAGCTTGAAATAAAGTCCTAATTTGGTGTCGTCGTTTATAGGGTACCTGTTCAACAAAATGTTATAACAACCTTCATCGTCATGTGCCGCTAAAATACTATTAACCTTCATCCTCTTCATGAAGTTGAGAAGCCACAAAAATATTACAGTACCATTTTCTACGCGTAGTAAAATATTTGAGTAGTTCAAAGTCAGATTCAATTCAGCCGCGCTTCTCTTCATCCCGTTGCCGTTGGAATCGGCGCTGCGCCTGGGCCGTGACTTGGGAAACAGCGGCGACTGCGAACGAAATTCTGTCGCGTCGGCGTATACCTGAGCGAACAGGCAGCTCGATTCGCCACGGGGATTTGTCGCTGCTGCAAGCCGCTGTCGCACCTTGGACAACGGACATTTATTTCTGTACATCCGTAGTAAACGGCGATCGTACGATAGTATACTCTCTTTGTTCGTCTACGACGTTCACATTTCTTGAACTCCAGAAAGAGTTCGATACGGTTCCTCACTGTCGCTTAATCGTACGGAATATCAAACCAGATGTGTCACTAGAGAGAAGAGTTCCTGGCAAACAGAACACGGCAAGTCATCGTCAACGGAGACAGAAGTCGGAAGATCGGTGAGACTCTCCTCAGATAATTCTGATGTATGGAGAGAACTCGCAATGCTATGAAATTGTAGCGAGGCTCGAGAACACCCGCATCGGATCAACGCATTTTGCAGGGACTGGCAGTTGACCTTTAACATAAATAAATATAACGTATGCAGCATAAATAGATCGAGCGACTCGGTATTGTATGATAACACGATTTTAGAACAACCAGAGAAAGCAGTGACAACCATCAGGCCATTGACTTCTTAATAATTTTCCCCATAGTAGATCCTATGTTTACTACTGATGTTTACGAAAATCAGCATATTTTGTCTTACGTCCTTCTCTCAAAATTATACACTGAACAGTAAAAGAAATTGGTACAACTGTCTAATATCGTGTAGGGCCCCCACGAGCACGCAAAAGTGGCGCAACACGACATGGCATGGACTCGACTAATGTCTGAAGTAGAGCTGCAGGGAAGTGACACCATGAATCCTGCAGAGCTGTCCATGAATCCGTAAGACTATGTGGTGATGGAGATATCTTCTCAACAGCACGTTGCAAGGCATTCCAGATATCCTCAATAACATTCATGTCTGGGGAGTTTGGTGGCCAGCGAAAGTGTTTAAACTCAGAAGAGTGTTCTTGCAACTACTCTGTAACAATTCTGGACGCGTGGGTTGTCCCACTGTCCTGCTGGAATTGCCCAAGTCCGTCGGTATGTACTTTGGACATGAATAGATGCAGCTGGTCAGACACAATGCTTACGTACGTGTTATCTATCAGAGACGTATCTAGGCATATCAGGGTTCCCATATCACTCCAACCGCACACTGCCCACACCATTACAGAGCTTTCACAAGCTTGAACAGTCCCCTGCTGACACGCAGGGGTCCATAGATTCACGAGGTTATCTCCATACCAGTACACGTCCATACGCTCGCTACAATTTGAAACGAGACTCTTCCGACCAGGCAACACATCTCCAGTCATCAACAGTCCAGTATCGGTGTTGATGGGCCCAGGCGAGGCGTAAAGCTTTGTGTCGTGCAGTCATAAAGGATAAACGAGTGGAGCTTCGGCTCCGAAAACCCATATCCGTTATTTATCGTTGAATGCATTGAAATCTGCAGTAATTTGCGGAAGAGCTGCAGTTCCATGTCTTTGAACGATTCTCTTCAGTCGGAATGGGTCTCGTTTTTGCAGGATATTTTTGCTGCCTTAGCGACGTCGAAGACTGTTGATTTACCGTTTTCCTGATATTCACGGTACACTCGTGAAATGGTGCTACGGGAAAATCCCCACTTCATTGCAACCTCGGAGATGCTGTGTCCCATTGCTCGTGCGCCAACTATAACACCGCGTTCAAACTCACTCAGATCTTGATAACTTGCCGTTGTAGCAGCAGTAACCGATCTAACAACTGCGCCAGACACTTGTTGTCTTATATCGGCGCTGCCGACCGCCGCGCCATACTTTGCCTGTTTACGTATCTCTATATTTTAATACGTATGCCTATACCAGTTCCTATGGCGCTTCAGTGTAAAAACCAGTGGAGCCGGAGTAAGAACGATTTAAAGTGAACCCCTACCAATTAAACGTGGTGCTGAGGCTGGTTTGAAGAATCCCCAGGACGAGTGTATGACTCACGTAAGATGCTGCTTACAAAATCCTCGTTCGAGCGATACCTGAATATTGCTCGTCAGTCTGGGATCCGTACCAGGCGAGATTCGTCGACGGGATAGAGGAGAGACAAAGAAGAGCAGCGCGTTTCATCATAGGTTCACTTAGCAAGCGCGAAAGTGTCACGAAGATCTTTATGCAACTCCAAATAAATGGTTCAAATGGCTCTGAGCACTATGGGACTTAACTTCTGAGGTCATCACTCCCCTAGAACTTAGAACTACTTAAACCTAACTAACCTAAGGACATCACACACCATCCATGCCCGAGGCAGGATTCGAACCTGCGACCGTAGCGGTCTCGCGGTTCCAGACTGTAGCGCCTAGAACTGCTCGGACACCCCGGCCGGCTATGCAACTCCAATGGCGGACAGTGCAGAAGGGGAATTGCACACAACGTTCGTTTTGTGTTAAAATTCTGAGAGCATACTTTCCTAGAAGAATAAATGGATATATTGCTTTTCACAACGTATAAGTCGTAAAAAGACAGCGCAGGTAATATCAGAGTGATACGAGCTTACACGCAATCTTGTCAAAAACCTTCCCGTTGACCATTTGCGACTGAAAGAGGAAAGTGGCAGACAGTGGTACAGAAAACATACTTTGTCGCACGCTAAAAGGTGGTTTGCGCAGTACAGACGAATATATCTGTCGCAGACAGGACGTCTGATACTAAATGGCGACGTACTTTTTGAGGCTATAAGCTTTACGCTTTCTTTAAAAAGGTGTCTGTTTATGAGTAAGAGCTTGTAATCGAAGTTGTAGTTCAGGTGAGAGCCGGAATATTCTATGTTGATTACTATCATGTCTTCGTGAAAAGTATTGTGTCGCAAAGACACCACGATCTGATACTTTCACCTCTAGTTTCATGTCGTGGGTGTGAGTTTGAACTCGTGAAATCATTGGTGTCCTCGTTACTATTTAGTCTGAGTTCGGTAAATGTCATCGGTACTCGCATGTTGTCTGTCTTTTTTCTGTTACTGATTCACTTTAAACTGACTTTCCTTAATATTCTTTCGTGCCTGATATTCTGTTGTGTCTGAGAATGGGACAGGATATATTACATCAGAAAGGTTTTCGGTATAGTATCGACAGCAACTGACAGATTTATGGTACACAAATTAACAAACGACAAAACTGGTCCCTCTTGGTACGCAAAACAGGTCACAATAGTGTTGCAAAAACAACTAAAAGGCACGCCAAACTTAAACGAACAGAAAATTCCGAAGATTGGCGATCTTTAACAGAAGCTCGTAATTTAGTGTGGACTTCAATGCGAGATGCTTATAACAGTTTCCACAACGAAACGTTGTCTCGAAACCTGGCAGATAACTAAAAGAGATTCTGGTCGTATGTGAAGTATGCTAGTGGCAAGACACAATCAGTGCCTTCTCTTCGCGATAACAGTAGAGATTTTATCGAAGACAGTGCTGCTAAAGCAGAATCACTGAACACAGGCTTCCAAAATTCCTACACCAAAGAAGACGAAGTAAATATTCCAGAATTCGAATCGAGAACAAATGCCAAAATGAGGAACTTAGAAGTAGACATCCTCGGAGTAGTGAAGCAACTTAAGTCACTTAACAAAAGCAAGTCTTCCACTCCAGACTGTATACCATTTACGTTCCTTTCAGAGGATGCTGATACAATAGCTTTTTACTTAACAATCATATGCAACGGCTCGCTCCACGAAAGATCCGTACCCAAAGACCGGAAAATTGCAGATGTTACACGAATATTCAAGAAAGGTGACAGGAATAATCCACTAAATTATAGGCCATATCATCAACGTCGAAATGCAGCAGGATTTGGAACAAGTATTGCGTTCGAATATTACGAATTACCTCGAAGAGAACGGTCTATTGACATACAGTCAAAGGGACTCAGAAAAAACATCGTTCTTGTGAAACACAACTAGCTCCTTACTCACACGAAACGTTGAGTGCTATTGACAACGGGTTTCAAATTGATTCCGTATTTGTTGATTCCCAGAAGGCTTTTGACATAATACCTTACAAGAGGCTTGTAATCAAGTTCCGTGCTTATGGAATATCGTCTTAGTTATGTGACTGGATTAGTGATTTCTTGTCAGAGAGGTGCCAGTGCGTAGTAATTGACGGAAAGTGATTTCTGATGGTCCCCAAGGTAGAGTTATAGGCATTCTGCTGTTTCTTATATGTATAAACGACTTAGGAAACAATCTGAGCAGCCGTATTAGGTTGTTTGTAGATGAAGCTGTCGTTTAGCGTCTAGTCAAATCATCAATAACTCGTTTAAAACGAATTGCATAACGATTTGAACCTAAATAATGAAAAGTGCGAGGTCATCCACATGAATACTAAAAGGAATCCATTACTCTTCGGTTGCATGATAAATTAATACGTAGAAATTACAAACGACTTCAGTTGGAAGAAACAAATAAAATATGTTGTGGGGAAGGCGGACCAAAGACTGCATTTTATTGGCAGAACACTTACAAGATGCAACAGACCTACTAAAGGCACTGCCTAGACTTCACATATCCGTCCTCTTTTCGAATACTTCTGCGTGGCGTGGGATCCTTACCAGATAGAATTACCGGTGTGTTTCGCGAAAGTTCAACGAACAGCAGTACGTTTTATATTGTCGACAAATAGAGAAGAGAGTGTCACGGACATGAATCAGGATTTCGGTGGACATCATTAAAGCAAAGGGGTTTCTGGTTGCAGTGGGATCTTCTCACGAAATTCCAATCATCAGCTTTCTCGTCCAAATTCGAAAATGTTCTATTGACGCCAACCTACATAGGGAGAAACGATCATCATAACAAAATAAGGCAAATCATAGCTCGCACGGAAAGATATGAGTGTTCGTTTTTTCTGCACGCTCTTCTTGAACGGCATAATAGATAATTACTGTGAAGGTGGTTCGATGAACTCTCTGCCAGGCACCTAAGTTTGTTTTTCAGTGTACCCTTGTAGATGTAGAGGCAGGTATTTATAGACACGTTTGCGACCACTGTCGTCAAATCTTCGACATTCTTTGTTAACGTACAAAGTTGTTCCTCTTGTTGGTCAGAGTTCATTTTTAATGCATCCACCTACTCACTAATTAAGAGGACGTGACGTTCTGTGAGTTGCGAGTTACTGCGCTCGGTGCATTGGTATTTATTTTTGCGAGTAGCTCTTCTTTGTCGTTGTGTTGTGTAGCTTTTGAATTATTTTATTCAGTTTTGAGGCTGCGTAGTGTTGCCCCTAACCTCGTAACAATTTGTATTTCCAAGGTCTCGTAGCATTTCTGCAGAAAAATTTTGCTGTTTTTCTTTAATTTTCCCAAAATGTGATGACAGTACGTGTTTCGTACTTTTGATAGCTTTACTTATTTCGTCTTCTGCTTTACTTACTTCTTGTTGTGTTTGCTTTTTATTCTATGATTTGTTCAAGTGTTGTGTCTATTTTCTGAAACTGTTCTGTAGTTTGTTCTAGTGTTACGTTCGAGTTTAGAAACAAATATAGCAAAGTCGTGTTACTGTCGGGTTACTGTCTTCCGCATTCATGTTTACTAGTTTTGCGACCACTGCGTGTGTAATAAATACTTTGTACCTGTGAAAAATCTAAATAACACTGAAATATTTTATCCAGTTTGTACTGTTGTCTGCCTACCCAACCAACATCTTCACAGTCATTTTTTTTCCAAAAAGAGAAAAAAGAATTCACAGAAAACCACACACAGAAACGAAAATGAAATTACAACAGCTGAAACAGAAAATACGTATGTTAGTACATATAAGCGTAGCGGTAATTTGCTTTCGAGAAACTGTGTTGCAATCTAACCACGCAATCACAGAAAAACCAGAGGACTGTCCTTGGCGGAAAGAATCGGCATGTGTAAGCTTTCTTTAAAAAAAATTTCAGTACATGATATAAATGAATATATCGATCTCAAAAATTTTCTCCTCCTGTAACTTGTACATTAGATATCGTATTCGATTATTGGCGCAAGGTTCAGGGCACTCACGATAAAATATTCAAAACTTTATTAAGTATAATGTAGGTTTTATTTTAAACGGAATTGTTCTTGAAAAATTCAGCTCTTGTTACTGTGAAAAAGGACTACACAACATAAGAAAACCCTAACAACTGCGAAATTCTCTCATCAAAAAAATTACAAACAGTTCAACCATTTGCGTTATTTGTGACGTAAGGAAAACAAAGAGATGAAAAATGGTTGAAATGGCTCTGAGCACTATGGGACTTAACTGCTGAGGTCATCAGTCCCCTAGAACTTAGAACGACTTAAACCTAACTAACCCAAGGACATCACACACATCCATCCCAAGGCAGGAGTCCAACGTGCGACCGTAGCGGTCGCGCGGCTCCAGACTGTAGCACCTAGAACCACTCTGCCACACAAAGAGATCATATTAGCACTAAAATTGAATGTTATTTGTTACCTAAGGGACGAAGATTCCCTTTAATTATTAGTTCTGACGAACAAACATTTCCGGCTTGTGCCTGCATTGGTCACCTCGAAAAATTCCTCCAAAAATCTTCTCCATCAAAAGAAACAATCATGTGCTTTTACAAACAACTTTTTACCTCCACACTAAAGCATTCCTAATAATATCTCTCAAATTCACATACATCAGACTACGTCTCTAAAAATTAGACTGCTCGCTGCCTCAATTAAGAACATCCCTGCGCTGCACAACTGACTGCAAGAATCTTATTCAGTACTGGTACAGTGCGCTCATTCATCTTTGTCCCAGTACTTTAAAGGTGAATTATTTACGACAGCTGGAAATGTGAAAACCTTACAAAACTTTAGAGGTACAGTCCTCTCAATAGGGCATTCATAGTACCGACCGTTGCTCATGGGGCCTATAAATACGCTGCACCGTTTACCTGCCGATTACGTGTGGCGCAGTTGGCTCAGCCGGGGACCCCTCGAACTGGAGAGCAAATTGGTGGTATAAAGACTGATACTCTATCGGTGTAGGCGTGACTCATTGTTAATAAGTATGAACGGTAATTGCACTCTTCCCCGGGGAAACGGCCGTGTGATCTGTGTCGCTGTGTGATTGATCTAGATCGAGCTGACCACACGAATTTGTACTCGTAACCACCACCAAGCGAGGCAGGGCTGGAATCGGGGCGCAGCCGATACTTCAAGGGCTGTCGCCGTCGGCCAGATTACAGTCCTCGTGCGGCGCTGTCCGCGCAACAAAAACGTGCGCGGGAGGGAAATGAATTTATAAGGCACGGCACCGGGCGAAACAACTCCAAGCGTGTGTGAGCCGGACCCCGCCCACTCGGGAATACATGCGTGCCGAGAGAGTAATGGCGGGCCGCCGCCCGCGCGGCTACCCCCGACAGGGAAGACGCACCCCGATCAGCCGGCCGGCGGGGTACAAATACAGAATTTGTAAGTCATTAAATCAGACGCGGCGCGCAGGTGGACATTACACCCGCCATCTATCTTGACCGGCGCATGTTCCGAAGGCGACCCACATTTGTTACGACTGTCGGGTTCTTGCCCACAGCGATGAGCGCGCGGTGGCTGAAAGGAATATTTTACAACTGGTCCGGAGTTCTACTAAATGAGCCAGATGTATCTTTTCTCCGAATTAAACCGTGCTGTATTCAGTATTAAATATTCGTTCCTTCTCCATTCTCAGTCATTACGGAGACTGTAATGAATCTGGTTCTGTTACACTCTCATCCTCCATTGCCGCGCAATCACAGGGCCCTTGCCACGGTCCGTGTGGCTCCCCCCGTCGGAGGATCGAGTCCTCCCTCGGGCATAGGTGTGTGTGTTTAAGTTACATTACGTAGTGTCTAGGCTTAGGGACCGATGACCTCAGCAGTTTGATCCCGTAAGACCTTACCACACATTTCCAAGCATGTCATCCTCTATTGAACAACACGATACACTAGTCCAGTAAACAATACGACCCAATAAAATGTCATACATAATTACTTTTTACAGCTATATTTATAATTTAGGTGACAGTTAAACCGAGTACTCACCTGTTCAAATGGTTCAAATGACTCTGAGCACTATGCGACATAATTTCTGAAGTCAGCAGTCGCCTAGAACTTAGAACTAATTAAACCTAACTAACCTAAGGACATCACACACATCCATGCCCGAGGTAGGATTCGAACCTGCGACCGTAGCGGTCGCTCGGTTCCAGACTGTAACGCCTAGAACCGCACGGCCACTCCGGCCGGCTACTCACCTGATCAATATGAAACACATGTGTATGATTGCAATTGCATCGGTGTGATGTTAGTTCGAGAACATTCAGCGAACTTTATAACTTTTAATAACTAACTTTTTTTGAAATTTTGTTGTTAAAATTACTTTTGAAATTAGTTTTATTATTACTATAGCTTACTGCAACTTCGCAAAATACTTAAAGAAGCCACAATACAAATTACGGACTTTCGTTAATGTTTGATGTAATACCTTATCGAGTAGAGTTTTGGCGGGAATTGAACACGTGGTATGTTGTGTTACGCATCTCGTGTCGTTTGGAAGAGATTATCACAGAAATTTATTAGTAAAATCTGGTGAATTGATGTGAAAGTGTGTAACATTTCTTGTATTGGCGTGTGTATATGAAATCGTGCGATCGAATTTGCGGACAGGAACACCTTCACTTCGGACAAAGTGTGCAAACAACGAGAACGAGCAGTAATAGAGAATGAAAAGAAGATGATGAAAAGCAAATTTTAATACTATGAAAACAACCAATAAAAATTCTAGTGCTATTTTCTGATTTATTAACAAGCTATTGAAGAAATGACTCAAACCACGTCACAGTAGAACTTAGTGAAGTTTGCTAAGCATTATTATATCACCTACTTCAGTGTAGGCAAATAAGAGAGAGATTAGCAGATGGAGACAATTTCCTTGGCTTTTAGTCTTTTAACCCTTTGACTGCTACGTGAGAAACGCAGCGTCTACGCATCGGACCCTCGCCATGCACTACTTGCCACGTGTTGCCACGTGTTGCCACGTGTTCGCCATTCCTCAGCTCTTCTCGCTTTTTCGGACTTTGGAATGGCAGTGACATAGTTATTAGCATTTACGCAGAGTACTTACAGCATTTACAGCAGCCTATATCAACACATCCCTTCAGCAATGCGCCATGTTGTTGAATTGATAGATATCAGAGGGTGTAATGCTACATTGAAACGTAAACTGAAGGATTTGCAACAACCTACACAGTGAATCGAAATTCCACCAAAAATCCTTACACTGACAACGAAATCATGTAGTGTCCATTGAATCAGAATGTGCTACGTTTATAGCAAATCACAAAATTTGAACAGGTCTGCTGAAGTGCTGACATCTAACTGACAACAAAGTCATGCACTGTTGGCTGTTGCGTTGAGAGTAACTGATAAGGTATGGCGGTAGTCCGCCAGTAATTCTGCTATCAAATGGATCTTGTATTCTACCACAGCTAATTACTTAAGAAGAACATTCCCAGACCTTCTACAGTGGTCAACCGCATCACTGCACGTGAGAGCTGAATTGTTTTGCCAGTCCACCCCGAACCCACTGCTGATATCTAAAAACACTACTGTACACATTTGTACTAGAAGAGTCCACTTACATGAGGGATGAGTATTTTGAAAGGAAAATGATTGCAACATAAATTCTTTATACCTGTGCCGCGTCGCATTTGCTGCACACACAGCCTCTTCCCAGTTTTCTCAGTCTCCACGACCCAGTAGTGTGCTCTGACGTGCAGTTTTAGATATTTACTTCTTCTCCTTTTCATTATCATGGTGAGCTACTTGACATTATAGACGAACCAAACTACACCTATAAAACTTCGGAGATTTTCCGGTATTTTTCTGAATATTTTGGTGTGAGGGACTCCCGACCTTCGGTGGTTCGTTACAGAGTAAACGATGTGTGTGAGACAGTGAAAAAAAAAAACGAGATTTTCAGAGGGTTATTATCTCTGGTTCTACTGATCACAGAAGTAAGGAGTCAAGTGTTTTGGACAGTCCTTGGTCTAGCGATCATTTGTGCAACCTGTCGGAAGATCGGGGATACTGTAACAGTCCTACAGTACAGTATAAAAATTTTACCGTTAAACGTCCTCCATCCCAGGAAGAATGAGTGGTTGGTTGGAGCTTTTGTATTAGGTGTGCTCCTAAACTCACTATTTATTCATGGGTGTTTCCTAAGAAAATTACGAAAACCCATAATTTTTGGGTACCTAAATTACCAGTTGTGGGGATGGTCGCTTGTATAATTCTATGATTTTACACTGCCTGTGTTATTGCGAATTACGACGTAGTGTACCTACAGCCGTTACGAATTAAATTGAATGTATTCGCAACTGTGATTAAGGGTAACCATCAGCTGTCTAATGGAATGACGAAAATGAAAATTTGTGCCGGCCCTGGACTCGAATCCTGATTTTCCGCTTATCGCGAGTGGTCGCCTTATTATTAGGCTATTCAAGCACGATTCAAGGCCTGACCGAAACTTCCATACGTCGCCAAACACGTGTCTACAACCTGTACTCGTACATCCGTTATGTATAGTTCCTCACGGGCGAAAGTTGAAAATCGCTTGTCCGGTGTCGGCATATAAACACGATATTGCAGTGGTTGTATTATTTCGAATTCCGATGCAATGTTCTTTTGGACATGCGTGCATGTCGCCTTACCATTTTTTCTTGTTTTAGATAAATAAAAGTGGCATAAAATTTGTTTTAATAGTAAGAATTACTGAACAGCGTAATAAAACTTTAAATGCAGAAAAAGCTCGTGAAAGTACAGGTGTGTTTTCATCATACTACGATTCAATATTTTTTCTTTTTTTTTTTTTCTTTTTTGTTTTAGTTCATGGAGAGGAGGGCGGGGAGGACAGAGTGGGCAGGGGTCGCTACCGAGGCCTGGGCACATTGTCCCCTTCGCCGTCAAGGTGTTAGGAATTGTCAGGGGAAATCAATAGTGGGAACTCCTTTTTCAATTTTTTTCTTTATTTTATTTTTATTTTTTAATTTATATTTGCCCTATACCAAACGTAAAATAAGTGTAACTAACTCCGCATTCTGCACTAAATAAACGAGAAAACGTGCTTCGTACACGATGCGGAAGGGTGCGCTGGTATCCTCCTTACGCTTCATCATCCGGGTATGTCTTCACACGTGTCTTACGTCATCCCACCGATAATCGGTCGGTTTCTTGTCAGCTTAGTCAATGGGTATCTTCTCTGACCTGTTGGTGACCCAGCTGCTTGCTCTAAATGGCTAAAATGATTCAAATGGCTCTGAGCACTATGGGACTTAACATCTATGGTCATCAATCCCCTAGAACTTAAAACTACTCAAACCTAACGACATCACACAACAGCCAATCATCACGAGGCAGAGAAAATCTCTGACCCCGCCGGGAATCGAACCCGGGAAGCCGGGTGCGGGAAGCCAGAACGCTACCGCGCGACCACGAGCTGCGGACAGCTTGTAAGTAGGCTGTTTAGGTCTTTTTATTGGTAACGCCACCTCTGTATGAAAATCACTGGCTGTGCTGTGTGCAGTCTGTGGCTGCTTTGCATTGTTGTAATACTCGCCATTGTAGTGTTTGGCAGCGGCAGCTGGATGTGAACAGCGCGTAGCGTTTGGCAGTTGGAGGTGAGCCGCCAGCAGTGGTGGATTTGGGGAGAGAGATGGCGGAGTTTTGAAATTTGTCATGAACTGCTATATTTATATATGATGATATCAAGGTAAATACATTGTTTGTTCTCTATTAATATCTTTCATTTGCTAACTATCCCTATCAGTAGTTAGTGCCTTCCATAGTTTGAATCTTTTATTTAGCTGGAAGTAGTGGCGCTCGCTGTATTGCAGTAGCTTGAGCAGCGAAGATTTTTGTGAGGTAAGTGATTTGTGAAAGGTATAGTTTAATGTTAGTCAGGGCCATTCTTTTGTAGGGAATTTTGAAAGTCAGATTGCGTTGCGCTAACAAAATATTGTGTGTCAGGTTAAGCACAGTCATGTATAAATTGTTCAAAGGGGACGTTTCAAGCTGTTTGTTCAAATGTGTGTGAAATCTTACGGGACTTAACTGCTAAGGTCATCAGTCCCTAAGCTTACACACTACTTAACCTAAATTATCCTAAGAACTAACACACACACCCATGCCCAAGGGAGGACTCTAACCTCCGCCGGGACCAGCCGCACAGTCCATGGCTGCAGCGTCGCAGACCACTGGGCTAATCCCGCGCGGCCTAGCTGCTTGGATGGTCGCTCAGGGCACTCAGTAAGTAACTAGAAAAATGTTGCCTCTATTCTGGGTTCCGTGCTGTCTGACATGACGTTCTTGTAGGTAGTTCTAATAGGCTAATAAATCTCTCGATCAATCCTGAAATAATTATTTTACTGCTTGCCCTCGGACCCACGTGATTGCGTTGGTTTTGGTGCGAGGTAGATACAGTTCATCCGGAAAAACTAGAAGCTGAGGTGCGATTTGTTCCGGACCACCCGTAGAAAGTACGACAAAATTTGTCGCGCCAATCGCCATACGTCTTCTGCCGCGCCACATCTGAGACGGCGTTCTGCGTGTCTGGTACAATGCTTTCAGCACAGAGAGGCATGTCCGCCAAATTTATCTCGTGGAGGCGCGATTAGGTGATCTGTTTACCGTTCAGTGTGGTGTACCGCGCTGATCGGACATCTGTATCCAGTGTAACCGCGTGTATCGTCCGCCACACCAACTTCCAACTAACAGGAGAGTTCTCGGCTTCCACGACGCTTCGCTGACGCCCCTCTTGTAGGTTCGTTCAAATGGCTCTGAGCACTATGGGACTTAATTTCTGAGGTCATCAGTCCCCTAGAACTTATAAATACTGAAACGTAACTAACCTAAGGACATCACACATACCCATGCCCGAGGCACGATTCGAGCCTGCGACCGTAGTGGTCGTGCGGTTCCAGACTGTAGCGCCTAGAACCGCTCGGCCAGCCCGGCCGGCTCTGTTGTAGGACACGACATATTTCCCTTGCCGTCACCTGTTTCGTCGGCGGTGCTGCGATACGGACATTGATATATTCAATGTAAAAGTGACCGGAATAGTAGGAAGGAGGGTGTATGTCTTGCGTCGTCAGTAGGGCGTAGCTAAGGACTCCAACAGCATACCGTCAATCTTTCTGGGCGGCGGCGACACAGCTCCGTAGTGGACATGGACTAGGCCAAGACCTCTCCTGTCTGGGGAAAGGGTCAGCGATTCATAACAGACTTTGAAGAGCATGCCTGTACCGACACAGGGTCTCAATGCCGCTAACATACGTTCAGCCGTTAGTAGCGGTGTTGGAAGTACACGTGCTACGTGCGGAAGCCGTGATACTCGATAAATGTAGACGAATTGTGTTCTTTGAAGAATGTTGAGGTCCGCAGATTAAGATTGCAGATCTGCTCCCGAATCTGTTGTAACAGGTGGCAGTAATTATGGACCGCAGTGCGCCTTACGCTGTCGTAAAATTCTGCCTCGAGACATTTGATAGTACCACTAAGCTGTAAGGGGTCGACACGCGCAAGGGGCGACACGTCTGCTATGTTCATAGTGACTGACTTGGTGACGTTGAGACAGCTTCGTGACACCACATCGTATGTGGCAAACCATTCTAGAACGCTGGTTACATCGTCACGGTTGCGGAGACACGAGAACCAGGTCGTCTGCATATGCTGTACAGCGCAGTGTGTCTCCACGTAAGGTCAGTCCGGTGAGGCGTTGACCGAGGCCACAGAGCAGTGGTTCCACTGCCAGAACGTAGTGTAAAATGGACAGGGGGCAGCCTTGACGCACCGATCTGGATATCGGGAAGGACAGCGTGAGACGCCCGTTAACGAGCACCTTGGAGGAGGAGGCACATCACGATGTCTATGAATTACTGTTGGTACTGTGTGTGTGTTGGGGAATGGACGACAGGTACGCGTGATCCATTCAATCGAAAGCTTGGCTAAAAGCTAGTGATGACAGGCAGCGCCCCTGGGACGTGTCGTGCGATCGCTAGGGCTATTATGTCACGGTGGGGAAGCCTGATCTGGCGAGATGACGTGAGGCAGGCTCGGTCGTCTACTGTTTGCTAATAGTCTGATGGAAATCTTCATGTCGTAGTTGACAGATGTCAGAGGGTAGTAATCAAGTATTCGAGCGCCACATATCGGTTTGTGAACCGGTATAATCATTCCTCCGACAAGGCTGCGGCGAGCGGTACCGCGGGTGACATAACCTCCCGACAGATGTCCGCCAACTTGGCGGTCAGTAAATATTGAAAAGTTCTAGAAAACTCCACAGGGAGCCTGTAACGGCCAGGAGACTTGTTCCACGCTCCTTGGCCTACGGCGTCCTTAATTTCGTTCAGTTCTTCAGTTTATAAGTCCTGTGGAACGCTGCCATAAACCAATCGTGAGACCCCTGTTACCGTCGTCGGGCTGGAAAACTGCGTAGAATACAGTCGCGCGGAATGGTCGAAGAAGATTGCACCAATAACGTGTTGTGTGGTGAGGTGACAGCCGTCACATTGGTGATGGCATGTATCAGCGTCTGTCCTCGCAGTTTACTTTCTCGAATGGCGTGATACATTGTGGGTCGTTCCGTTCCTAGTTCGTCATGTGTTCGCGTTCGGACGATCGTCCCTTCGAGATGTCGGCGCATATGGGCTACGATCCGTGCCTTCACATGCTGAAATGTCGTCTGTCGTTCCGGTGTGGGTAGCGTGGAGGTGCACCCGCGAAGGACGAAGAGATAAAATTCGAGGCTGCCCCGCCTCCAAGCGATGATCTCACGACCATACGTAATCAAGGTTCTCCTTAGCGCCGGCTTGCCGCAGTTTAACCACCAATTAATTGATGTAGCATACGTTGAGGGGCGGCGAACGCACGAACTCCATGTGTCATAGATCTCACGCTGACAATCCGGAGAAGCGAGATGTGCGAGGTTTAACTTCCTGGGATGGCTACTGGCCACAACTTCGCGTTGCTCACTGTCGCCGCGAGAGAACGGAAGGGGTATATCATATGAATGTGACAAGACGACTGACTCGTGGAATGAGTGAATCCCGGTCGATTTCCTTGTACATTTTCCCATGTATGTACCAGTTGGAGATCTCTGATGAGGGTCCCAAGTTGAGTGGCGTGGCAGCCGGATCTTTATGTGCCTGGGTGCCACTGAAATCGCCCCCTAGCACTACGTCTTCGTGCCTGCCATGAAAAAGCGGTGCTACTCCTGCCGCGAAGAGGAGTGATCGGTTGCGATGGCGATTCATTCGGGAAGGGGCGTAGACATTGATAAACCGGACTCTAGCACCTTTACAGCCATTCCTCTAGTGTCGGGGAGACACTTGCTTCATCTGCCTCGGGGCCCTCGCTGTGGGGAACGGCGACACCGCTGTTAGTTGGAGAGGCGTGGGACACATGAGCCTTAAAACAATACACAGCCGGCTGTTGTGGCTGAGCGGTTCTAGGCGCTTCAGTCTGGAACCGCGCCACCACTACTGTAGCAGGTTCGAATCCTGTCTCGGGCATGGATGTGTGTTATGTCCTTAGGTTAGTTAGGTTTAAGTAGTTCTAAGTTCTAGGGGCTGTCTGAGGAGCTATTGTGAAGACAGGGAGGTCTGGCTATCGGCCCCTAGCGGCAAAGTCAGTAAGAAAATCACCAAGGGGTGTCCTCAGGGATCTGTCCTGGGGCCAATCTTTTGGGATATAAACATGGAACCACTCTTGGAAGAACTAAAGAGCAGTGAAGATGTGCTAGAGGTCATAGCCTACGCAGATGACCTCCTCCTGCTGGTCGGCGGCCGTAGCCGCGAAGATCTGGAACCGAAAATAGAAAGAGCTATTACAATATTGACCGCATGGTGTCACAAAACTAAAATGACTATCGCACCCAATAAGTCAACTTACCTGCTGCTCAAAGGCCAACACACAAGAAATCCTACCGTAAGAATAAATGGCCTACCAGTCCTCAGGCGCCGTGAAGCCCGGTATCTTGGTGTCATCGTCGACGAGAGGTGGAACTATGCATCGCATATAGACACAGCAACACAAAGATCACTCACAGTACTACATAACTTAATAGGAATAGGACATAAAAGATTCCACCTCACACCTGATCTTATTAAATTATACCATAACAACATTCTCACATCCATAGTAGGTTACGGGTCAGCGGTCTGGGCACACAGGCTCACGAGGGTCATGCCTGCCGTGGCCGTAAGAAGAGTGCAGCGTAACATGCTCCTACGTTCAGCAGGAGCATACAGAACAACTCCAGGAGGGGCACTTTCAGTACTGATTGGGCTATGTCCACTGGACATAAAAATCAGGGAACAGGCCGCCTGGCATTGGATAAAGAAAAATAGAAGGGAAAAAATAGAGGAAATTATGGGGATATATGTAGGGGACAAACAAAGCATCAAAAGAAGGGGCATCGAATTATGGCAAAATCTCTGGGACAGCGATGAAACTGGCTGAAGAACACACGAACTGCTTCCCAACATAAAGGAACGGCTAGAACTCACCTACATCAAACCATCAAGGGGATTGCTGCACTTTCTTGCTGGGCACGGACCCTATCCGACATATCTTTGTCGGTTCGGGAAAAGGGCAACACCAGCGTGTGACTGTGGAGCAGTGCTGGGCACCCCAGACCATGTGGTGTACGAGTGTCCCCTCTTCGACGATGTTGCACAACAACTTAGGGAACAATTGCCGAACAACGACACGTACCACTTGCTCAGGCACGAAAACACATTCAACGTCCTGAACCACTTAACAAACAAAATATCGAGCAAAGTCCTCAGAGAATATCTTGGTAACAATCGATAAATAAATAAACACCGGACTTATCGCGTACGCCCCCCTGTTCCGCCAGGACGTGGACTTGGCCAGCCGCCTCACGGCTGGAATCCGCCAGGTTTTCGGAATAGGTTGGGGGGTAGTACATCACCATCGGACTTGACTATGCACCGATCATGACATTAGACATAAGGTTAGTTATAAGATCAAACTAGGATAATAGAAATAGTATAGAACTGCAGCGAATACGTTACCGGCCAGCCCAGTGCCAGGGGCACTCCTACTGGGATTAGCTCAGTGGGAACGGCCAAAAAGTAGGTTTGTATCTATTCTGGCACACTTGTAACGCTGCAGGTAGAGTAGTCATAATAATCACAACTATTAGCAAGTAGTATCATAACAAAACAAGCTAAAAATAAGCAAGTAGTATCATAACAAAACAAGCTAAAATTAAGGAATATTAGACAAACAGTAACATAGAATAGTGAATATGGTAGATTAACCCCCATAGTGGTGATGGAGTGTAGTAAGAAAAACTTGTAGTGTTAAACATCATAATAGCTGCAGATAGAACTTAGAAACAGTAAAATATAGGACCTACTAATGTATTTAGGTAGTAGGTTACATTGTAACATGATAATCATGAAATAAAGATTTCTTTTTTTTTTAAAAAAAAAAAAGCTCTAGGGACTGATGACCTCAAATGTTAAGTCCCATAGTGCTCAGAGCCATTTGAACCATTTTTTGAACAATGCATACCCGGGAGGTTGTCGATTAAGCAGTGTTTGAACTTGAGAGTGTTCGCACGTTAAGCTCACAACAGCGTGACATAGCGCGTCATCGACCATCTTGATGTAGACGACGCTACTTGTGACGGATAGGTGGATACCGACGATCTGCTGTGGTGCCATTTGAACTACTTCGCGGATGAAGCGTTCGATTTCAAAGGCTCATGGTCCTGCGTGGTCGGGCTGGAATTTGATCTTGATGGTAACTTTTCTGCAGGAACCAGCCATGGTGACAGTACTAGCTGCGGCGAGGAAGTAAACAACTACACACGCTCTCGACTCTGCGGACGGAATGCAAACAAGACGTCAACGCTGCTCACCTGCCGAAAGCAGACTGAGCCATTAGGCTATCCGAGCGCGACTCATAGCCTGAAAAAACTTTCATGTGTTGTCAATCGTGTGCCTACAACCTGTACTCGTACATCTATTGTGTATAGCCTCGTAAAGGCAAGAAATTTTACTTGAAAGTCGCTTGCCCGGGGTCGGCAGATAAACACGCTATCGCAGTGTCTGGTTAATCCGAATTACGATTCAGTGTTCCTTTTGACATGCGTCAAAGTAAAATGTCTAACATGTACAGGAAACCCGGGTTCCAGTCCCGGTCTGGCATAAACTTTCATTGTCGTCATTCCTTTATACAGCTGGTGGTTGTCCGTATTCGCAATTGTGAATACATTTAATGTATATCTACAATTTATATTCATGTCATATCCCTGAAATTTTTAACGTATGTTCTTAAGATGGTATTGTCAGGTAACTTACAAGGGAACCTCCCCATCGCACCCCCATCAGATTTAGTTATAAGTTGGCACAGTGAATAGGCTTTGAAAAACTGAACATAGATCAGTCGAGAAAACAGGAAGAAGTTGTGTGGAACTATGAAAAAAATAAGCAAAATATACAAACTGAGTAGTCCATGCGCAAAATAGGCAACATCAAGGAAAGAGAGAGTTCAGGAGCGCCATGGTGGTATCCACAGTCAAAGTCTATCTTCAGGTGTTCTGGGAACCGGGGTGATGCAAAACTCTTTTGATGTGTTTGTATGTCAAAGTACGTAAATATGTCGTAGTATATAAAAAAACTCGCTAAACTTTATGTACCTACAGAATTCGTTTTATATAAGCAGCATACACTACTGTAACAGACAGAACAAGGGAACTAGCGGAAAAATGTTACTATCGGAGCACGGATAAGGCTAACATGCTCCTCTTTAAAAGACTCTAATATAAAAAGTGGGGAACCAGCTTCTTGAATCTTCATTTCGCCGTCCTTACCAAACTTTTTGGTGTGCGAACATATTCACGCTATTTTTTGCTGAAAGAGAGTAGCAGAGAGACAGTGACGGTGGAACAGAGAGATGACAGTGCCAATCAGAGAGAAGGAGAGAGCAGAGAGTGATAGTAGGAGGGAGAAAGTGGCAGTGAAATGCAAAGAGACATGGATTAAGACAATAGCAGTGGAAGCAAGAGAAAGATGTGGAAATAAAAAAGAGAGATGAGGGAGGGGGGGGGGAGGATCAGGGGATCATATATAGGCTTGGTGGTCTCGACATCCCCCCCCCCCTCCCCAAGACCGGCTAACTTTGCACGAAAAAATTGTACATCGAAATAATCACCAACCAGCTGCTCAAAAGAAATATAATTTCTTCACCGGTTTGTGGTACTTAGCTGCACTTCTTCAGAAGGTTATAGCCATGAAAAAAATTCCCACTTCCCCCACCCTACATGAAAAAAGCGGAATGTGTATTGAGGCAGGTGGTTACCTACTTTTCCGTCAGAGTAGTATATTCTATTTCTTTTTTTTTTTTTTTTTTTTTTTTTTTTTTTTTTTTTTTTTTTTTTTTTTTTTGCTCCGACCGAAGCATTTTCCAACTGTTGGCGCAATTACCATTTATCCTAACTAAAACCGCAGTTAACATTGTTTCTGTGAAAATAATTTCACAGCAGTGAAAAGATCAGTTATTTTCAAGATTGAGTGTCCCGTTTGCCACTGTTTACATGGTGTTGGCGGTATTAGTGCTGGTATTTCTTTCGATGACTAAGAACTTTGTACTGTACAACATTACGACAGTATATACTTCCTTTGCAGACTAATGGTTGTAACTAGTTTCAACCATCCAGAAAATATAAGGTACTAAAATATTCGAATTGTTTGCTGAAAAGTGTTAGATGCAGAAATAAAGCAACTAGCACACTGAGGTGAGCGCATATTGACGTATCAATGATCACGATGAAACTTCCTGGCAGATTAAAACTGTGTGTCGGACCGAGATTTGAACTCTGAAAATTTGCCTTTCGCGGACAAATTCTCCACCGTAGCTCACAACCCATCTTCACAGATTTAATTCCGCGGGTACCTCGTCTCCTACCTTCCAAACCTCAAATATGCTCTTCTGGCTCCTGTGAGCTGTGGAAGGTAGGAGACGAGGTACTGGTGGTAGTACAGTTCTGAGGATGGGTAGTCAGTCGCGCTTGGGTAACTCATTCACTAGCGCTCTTGCCAGCAAAAGACAAATGTTCCGAGTTCAAGTCCATACGGTTTTAATCTGCCAGGTAGTTTCTTCTCAGCGCTCAAACCACTGCAGAGTGAAACTTTCATTCTGGAATGATCACAATACTTTTGCCTATAACCATAAGAACACATACACACACACACACACACACACACACACGCACACACATAGTGTGTAAGTGCAGATATTTTTATATATGGTCCTTAATATGCACATATATCAGTCTGTTATCTGTTTTTTCACTGCATCAACAGTCTTCCCACATACACAGCACATAATTTACTACCTGGTATTTTGTGTACAGTCGTAACTGCACAACTAAGTTGATAGACTACCCGTTTTGCGTCCATTCGGCGACACTTCAACAACTGATCGTCTGCCTGGGAGAAAATAACGATTAATGGCGTGCTCTTGCCTCATGTACTTGGAGGTACTATCTATCTCTTGCGCCTAGTCCCGCGATTACGCAGGGTCGGACGTGCTTAATAGGATTTGGCATGTTAATTGTAGGTGGGGGAGGGGGGGCTGGATGCCCTTCCTGCCGCCACCCTGTAGCCCCCCCCCCCCCCCCCTGGGCGGAATTAGTGTGAACGTGTTCAGATATCTGCACTGAGGCGGAACGTGGGGATCAGCCCGGTATTCATCTAGCAGGATGTGGAAAACCGCCTAAAAATCACATCCAGGCTAGCCGGCACACCGGCTCTCCTCGTCAATCCGCTGGGTGGATTCGATCTGGGGCTGGTGCGCCTACCCGAGTCCAGGAAGCAGCGCGTTAGCGCTCTCGGTGGGTATGTACCTGAAGGTACTAACCAACCTAAAAACATACGACTTGTGGTAACTATGACTATTAATGTGCATCTGAGGTAAATACTAATGCAAAGTTGTCCAGTACACCATAGTATAAGTATCTACACTTATGCCCGTTACACCCGCTGTTGTGATGTATTTGCCATCCCTACAGGAATATCTGAGCATAGCGTCGCTGTGCCACTCTTCCATTGCGTTCAGTTGCCACGTGCACCAGATGCATGTTGGTGAGCTCTTCGTCAGTAAACATATTCATACTGCTGAGACCACCGTCAACATTCTACAGATGCTGAAGGAAAAACAAGCCTGAGACAGATCCGAGCACAAACGCAAGCTCGACGGCGAAGAATAATGCGGTTATTACCATTGTCAACAGGAAGTACCTCAATGAACGTAATAAGCTTATTTTCAAGCTAGATACATGGCACATACCGTCGACATTTGGTTTCTTCTGAAGATATTTTAAGAGCGGAACACAGACGAAGGTAAAGGGGGGTAATAAATCAAATGAAACGCAATCAGTCCATAAGGAGCCGCGGAGACCACGGAGCGCTTGTACCAAAGTACTCAGTAGATACCTCTCTGAAAGTGGGTCGGCAGAATCCATATTGATACTAAATACATCACCGGAAGCAACTCCTTCTCCATTTCCCGCAGATTAAGGTACCCGAATCGATGTGAATATTTTTATCCGTCGAATTAGCCGCTGGAGTATAAAATCACCTGCTTCAACCTAGACGTTACGCACCTCACTTGCCAACGTCTGCATATTTGTTCCTCCGTAAAACAGTATCTACACTTCCATTTTCCTACCCAAGTCAGTATTCTCATACGTGCTACTCTCTGTCCATTTTGAATCTTGCTAGAACAATTTTAATTTCCCTGAAGTTTTAAACAGTGTACAATATTCACTACATTCAGCAGCTCTACATTTCGTTATTAGTGGCAAGAGAAGTTAGTCGTCTACGTAACCTTTCTTTTCAAAAATAGTGTCTTAACAGGGATCACTTTTCCGAAGTGGATACTATTTAACTACCAATTTAAACGTCTAGGTATGTGAGCCGGATCCAACTGAAGGTAAATTTCATGTTTGTGGTCACTAAAATTACTACCCTCTTCGTCATATGAATGCATTTTACATCTTTTAGATATCCTTGTTTTCACGTGGACCTTTGTTACTGTCGTCAGGTGTCCACTCCCAGACAGATTTATAAACTTCCACGAGACATTTAAACTGTAGAGAATGTAGCGATTACCAAACTCCTCTATTTATGCCTAGATACACTCCTATGAGCCGAAGATTATAGTAACCTAGGTGATACTGCTTGGTCCATCTTTGCAACAAAATACAGAAGCCATTCCGCTGCAATGAATTCGAGAATGCTTGGTAGGATTAAGGAAATGTGTGGTACCAGAAGACTATACAGAGGTCACGGAATTCCTACAAATTACAGTGAAAGGGAGAAATGGTTATGAAAGATGTACATATCATGTCTCTTTTTTGGTACATTCGACGGTTTATTTGGAATTTTTACCACTATGACCATCTTTGTATGGCTGAACACAAGTGTGATACGTATTTTTTGGCTACGAAAGGTTTTATTATTGAGCAGAGGC
Source organism: Schistocerca americana (assembly GCF_021461395.2). Taxonomy (NCBI): domain Eukaryota; kingdom Metazoa; phylum Arthropoda; class Insecta; order Orthoptera; family Acrididae; genus Schistocerca; species Schistocerca americana. The sequence goes on along the minus strand of NC_060122.1, from coordinate 70,277,116 downwards.
CGGGCTAGCGAAGAAGTCAGCAGTTGTCGTCCAGAGAGGGAAAGAAAGTGCTGTGGCCAGGCAAAGTTAGGGGCTTTGATGGCGGATGTACCGCACAGAAAACTGAGGTGCTGCCCGGTATGTAACTTGGGGTAGAGGATGATTTAAGAAGATTTTATAGAGATATGGGTAATTTAGAAAAAAAGTAATTTGGATTAAGTGTTCTTGCTGCAAACGCTAATAGCGAAATATTGTAGTGTAACGACTTCATTGTGTCTAACAATATCTACGTGTTGGTGTCCAGGGTGATCTATTAGTCATGTGTTCAGTATTTTAATTAGATTTCTTCCTGCACTGTTAGAGTATTTCGTTAACAAAAACAATTAATAAATTTTACGTAATGAAGTATTGTGTATAAAAGTAAATTTTTTAAGGTCTATGACAATTGTTTTTAAAATGGGTTGATAATTCATGTTAGTTCCATCCTTTTTTGTTTCATTATAAGGGATACAACATAATTTCGGAATACTACCTTTTGCATTTATAAATATTGGACTGAACGGAATCTCAGTTTTAGATGCAAAATTTAGCTTCTAAAACCTGCATTGTAACGTTTTGCAGTACTATGTGGACAGTGAATCATATTTTCGGGAAGAGAACGAAAGCGCATTTCAAGAAAGTAAAAATCAAAATAAGATAATTTTCCCCTCTGTGATTTATTTCAGATAGATGCAGCTCAGTACTTTACATCCTTGGAGTGTCCAGATCCTGAAGAGCCGAGTTATCCTTTGCAAGGTAAGAAAAAATTGTAGCATCTAAATGAACCTTTTCAGAGCAAATTAAGAACAGTATTCATTTACAAAATTACACGAAAATTAAGTTGATGAGTTTCAAGTTTTATAACAAGCCGTAGTTTTTGATACACAGCAGTTGGCCATCGTGTGTGATGGTTTCAGAAGTAAACTCATTTGGCTATTGTTGACAACCATTCTTTACATTCAGTTTCATTTACAGATAGTCAGATGCAGTTTAGATTAACTGATATCACACATAAAAATAGTTTGCTTAGTCACGTTTCTGTTTAAAAGTAAGGCAGCAAAGGCGTTTCTATATCAGAATGCATGTGCGACTCTGTAACCGGAATTCATGACATGTGTTTTCATATTGCTAGCGAGGGATTTGGTCAAACACAATCTCTACTTAACAAGTGTAAAAAAGTAATAAATTTCAACGAGTAGATTGTTTGTGGACACGGAAATGGCAGACGATAGCGGCTCAGAAGTGTTCCTTCGGTTTCAGGTCATGCGAATTTGGTGACTGGGACGTCTACGTGACATCTCTAACGCGCTCCCCATACCACTGAGACACGGACAGTCACTCTACTGAAAGAAATCAACGCCGCTTGGGAAGACATCAAGCATTAACAGATGCAGGTGGCCCACAATAATGTTCACGTAGTGTACAGCAGTCATGACTACCACCACCAGGTCTCGTGAATGCCTAAGTGAATGTCCTCCGTCGCACAATACTGCCCTCATCGGCCAGCGTCCGAGGCACGGTACACGTTTCGAGCAGCCGCTCGCCTCGTTGACGGCGTATCCACACACGACCATAGACCTGGTGTGACAGGAGACATGATTCATCTGAACAGGCGACAAGTTTCCATTGACCCACGGCACAATCTTAATAACCCTGTGCCTTTTGCAATCGTACCTCACGATGTTGTTGCACCAACATTGCAGCAAGTAGGGGTCGTATGGCGCAGAGCCCCGTGGTCAACAATGAGCTCTGAACGGCGTCCTCCGAAACACCCGTGCCTACACCAACACTGTGCTCTGTCGTCAGATCTGCCACAGATCGTCCGCTATCCTGTTTTACAGAACGGGAAAGCCTCTGATCTTCAAGATTCTGTAATGACGCTTGGACGTCCAACACCTTATCGGTTACTCGTGGTTCCAATGTCCTTCAACTTCTTTCCATAGAAGCTCACCACAGCAGCACGCGAACAACCGGTTAGTTTCGCCGTTTGCTAAATGCTCGGTCTCGCGCCCCAGGCCATAACACTCTGGGTTTTTCTTATCATAGCTAAAGTCATTGGATTTCCAAATTTGCGGACCCTATCGTCACCTGAATGATTCTTCTTTCGTCTCTGCTCCGCTCTTATCCCTACCGTGAAAAGTGCTCTGAAGGTGCTCCTTTTTAAATCACGAGCTAAAATTTGTCACGGAATTAATTTTTATTTCTGTTCGCGATGTAAAGATGAAAAAACTTTAAATGTCAATGTACGTTTTTAATCTTAGGATCCTGAAAGGACAAAGTTACGCATGTTATTTCTGTTTTACGAAAATTCACTTCCATTGTCCCTTTCTTACGAGTTCATCCTTCTCTGTCTGAACATGTAAGTCTTTCACACTGTCTACTTACGGGCCACAATGTAAAAATTTAACTGTTTAATGGTGTATTATTTCTTCAAATCAAATGAGATTTCTAATTTAAAATAATATTTTTTAAAATAAAGACGTATTTTTATGATTTAGAAAGCAACATAGTTCCTCTTCAAAGAGTTTAAGCCGGATTATTCAATGATTAAAAATTCGAGCTTCGTTTGTGCTCTTTGATTAATCATTCCCGTAAGAGAGAAATAATCTATATTCATTAATATCGAAGCCCCAATATCTTAATTGCTACATTTTGTCATTGTAAGAGTTTTATAAAAATGTCTCTGTCGAAGGTTATTGAACAATGAGGCCAGGCAACCAAAACATGTTCGCCTGGAACGAAGAATACTTTTTATTTTAAACATGACGATGGGAATTTATTTATGATAGCGCTTATTATTTTTTCAGGCTGAGACAGGTGCACATTATAGGTATTAACGCCATCGCAATTGGAATGTGCACATGCGAAACTAAATTATGCGAATTTCCTAATGTCGTTTAACATGCGATTTTACATTGTACAACTTTCTCTATCTGGCCGGCACATTTCAGCTCGCAACACCACCTGTCCCGGGATGAGCTATGGTCGTAACGGTTTCGATCATCAGTGCCTTCCACGAACCGACTTATAGTGTGTGGCGGAGTGTGAATCTCCTGTCGTTTCCCCCCTTTCCCTGTACCATCCTCTAATGGGATGACTTCTCTGATTTTTCTATTGTCTTCATTTCGCGGGAGGCATGGGTTTCTCTGCATCTGAGACCAAAACTAAAATCATGTATGGAGAACTGTTGAGAAAAAGTAATGCTCGGTTACCTGGATCAGAGTACCAACACAGGGCAACCATGTTCGAAGAACAGACAAGAACACTAACCCAAAACAAAATGTGAGATCCGCTATGTTTATGACAGACGATGATTACAACTGTGGAGAACTAGGACGTGTAGCGTTGACTGTTAATGTCAAACGCATTAGAGAGGATGTTTGTATAAGCAATCCGAAAAACCACCTGACGGGATCTGGCGGAGAGTACTTCTGGCATCACTAAGTGATTTCCCCGCGCCTGTTCCACATGCAAATGGCGTGCGGGAAAAATCATTGTCGATAAGTTACTATATTAGCTCTAATTTCTCGAAGTTTGTTGTTGTGGTGTATTCGAGAGACTTATGTGGGATGAAGTAATGTTGTGTCCGACTCTTTCCGGAAAGTACTCTCTCGAAATTTTAATAGCAAACCTCTCCGTGATGCACAACGCATCCATTGTAGTGTCTGCCACTGCAGTTTGTTGAGCATCTCTGTAACGCTCTCGCGCCTACTAAATGACCCCGTGACGAAACTTGCCGCTCATCTCTATCTCTCCTGTCGTCCTACCTGGTGAAGGCCTTACACTCCTGCACAATACGCAAGAATCGGTCAAACGAGATTGTTGTTAGCTACTCCAACTTCTTTAATTGATTTCCTTGAGATTTTTGAATGAATCTCAGTCTGACGTCTGATTTTCCTATTATTTGTTTCATGAGGTCGTTCCAGTTAAGGTCGCTCCTAGATATTTTACGGTAGTTACTGTTTCCGGCAATTTGACGTCGAGAGCGCAGTTGTACAGTTGTGGATTTCATTTCCTTAGCACGTGCAATATGTAACATTTATTTACGATCACACTCAATTCTCAGTCGCTGCATCATTCATCAATCATCTGCAGGTTCTTTTACAAACAGTTACTACCTTCTGGCGCTGCTACCTTCGTACAGACAACCGCATCATCTGCGAACTGCCTTAAAGAGATTCTGACGGCTTCTACTAGGTCATTTCTATACACTGTAAACAGTAACTGTCCTGTCACACTTCCTAGCGTATTCTAAAAATTAAACTCCTCCCGAACAGGCCATGAAGTTTCAACGACACCGACCGGCCGCCGTGTCATCCTCAGTCCATAGGTGTCACTGGATGCAGACATGAAGGGACATGTGGTCAGCACACCGGTCTCCCGGCCGTATGTCAGTTTCCGAGACCGGGGCGTACTCTGGAAATCATTTTTATATCAGTCGATTTTGTTTTGTTAAGAGGGACGTGTAGAAATAGGACTGTAAGGAAGCCATGAATCCAGTGACACATCTGGGCCGATACTCGTTAAGCTCGTTTTTCTTATAATTTTATTTTATTTTATTTCCACGAACTGGGAGTGCGGGACAGTGTGAAATGCCTTCCCAAAGTCATGGAACACGGCAGACCAGGTCAATTATAGGATGTGTAGGCATTTTGGTGTAAAAATGTTGTATATTCGATGATAACGCTCGCCTACTTTGGTAAATGTATCCAGACACCAGTTAGTAGACATTAATATGGGGTGTGTCCTCCCATTACGTTAATCGCAGCTTGAACTCTGCTGGTGACACTTTAAATGAGGTGAAGGAACGTCAGTCCATAGCTCCTCAAGAGCCGAAACCAGAGAAGTTAATAATGTTGTTGGACTCTGGAGTCTGTAGGAATATCTACTTTCTAACTCATCTCAAAGGTGTTCCGTTGGGTTCAGGTCACAACTTTGGGCAGGCTAGTCCACTTCAGGAAATCTACTGTCCACAAACCATTGATTCACGAATGCTGCTTTATGACTGGGCGAACTGTCGAGCTCATATAAACAGTGGTAGTCACCGGATTGGTCCCCTGTTATATGCACTCCACAATGTTGCAAAATATATTCACATTCCTACGGTATTACTGTTTTCTTAAGCTCAATAACCGGAAGACACCCTGATCGCAAAGAATACTCCGGTAACTTAAAGTCGCCGTATATGTGCCTCATTGTTGGCACTACACGTAAGGGAAAGTAAAGTTCTCCAAGCATTCGTAAATGCCTAACGCTTCAATCGGATTATCACAGAATACAGTGTGACATCATTCAGAATCAGTTGTTTCCAGTCCAGAGGTGTCACTTTTTACACCATCTCAAGCGTCACCTGGCAGCGACTATAGAAAGCCGGCCGGTGTGGCCGAGCGGTTCTTGGCGCTTCAGTCTGGAACCGCGCGACCGCTACGATCACAGGTTCGAATCCTGCCTCGGGCATGGATGTGTGTGATATCCTTAGGTTAATTAGGTTTAAGTAGTTCTAAGTTCTAGGGGACTAATGACCTCAGATGTTAAGTCCCATAGGGCTCAGAACCATTTGAACCATTTGACTATAGAAATGTTTGGCTTGTGAGGTGATACTCGACCATTGTACTCAATTGTCTTAAACTAACTACACACTGCCACTGTGCCAGCTAGACTACAGGTAGCACTTTTGAACTCACTAGCGATTCCTTCTGCTGCTGTCATGCCGCTTTTTATAGCTATCCTACAGAATGCTCGACGGTCCCCGTCCACCAGTACATGTCTGCTTGGACCTTGTGTAGCTGCTGTTGTTCCTTCACGTTTCCACCTCACAGTCACACCACCAACAGTCGACTAGAGCAGCTGTAGAAGGAAGATGTGTCCCTCATGGACTTATTTCTCAGATGATTTCCAAAGGCTGATCCATATTCGAGGTCCCTGAGCACTCCTGACCTATTAATTTTACGGCTACTGCTTCTTTACGAACAACACGATTTTCCCCGCCTCCTTTTACACCATAATTTACAGCGTGATCGTGACATCTGGTGACGTCTGGTGAACAACTTCGCATTAAATAGAGGTGTCTAGATACTTCTGATTAGATGGTGTATCTTTTATGCGAATCAAGGACACTTAAACCCTTGCTTGGTGTCTGGGGTCTTTTTAGACACCAAGTTTTTTTTAACTACAAAGAAACAGTTTTAACGTTGACATAGATTTCTCAATCTCCAGATATGTCTTTTCTGCACCTTTTATTATAAGTGGGCAAAATATTTTTGGTTCTGTCACGGTTCTTAGTACAATAACTTGAAATTTTTCCAATGTGTTCTAAAAGTACCCCAGGTATATAATATGTGGTTTTCAATTATGTATTTCAACTCTATTATGAAAATAAAAACTTGGCAACAATACACGTTCTCAACCAACATTTATATGCTCTTTGTTATGATCAAGGCGTAGAAAATACATAAACGTGCATGGCTGGAACAAATTCATAATTAGGAATTAGATTTTGTTAAAGCAAGGCGTGATATTATATTTTATTCATGATGGATCATGAAATACGTTTTGAGAAGGGCTACAGGCTCGCGCAGGTTTTAGCAGGTATACATAAGAGTGACAGTGATAGACAATAGGTTTTTGGACGTCAGGGTGACTGTGATGCTGATACGGATGTGAGAGGGAGATACACAGATCGCAGATTAGGTGGATGTTCATGAACGTGAAGAAGATGGATAGCATTCAGAAAACTAGAGCGTCTACCCTTGTATCCAGAAGTGGACAGATACCATAGTACTACTTGATGTGTGCAAGCAGGCTTCCAGGAGTATAATACATCAAACTGCACATATTCCACGTCACATTAGACCTCAAATACAGACAAGGACAGACTGTATCAGACTTTTTGTCACCGATCACATGATGTTCTGGAAACTGTGCGCCTACTGTTGTATCTGGAAGTGCACAGATGACATATGACATAGTTCCACTTGATAAGTGCAAGCAGGTTTCAAGGAATATAATACGTGAAACTGCACGTATTCCAGGTCACCATAGGCCGCAAATACAAACTAGGGCAGATTGTCCCAGACTTTTTATCTTAAATCACATGCAGAGTGTAATAGAAATGCGTATCAATAATAATGCAGAAGACAGTAAAATTCTACACTCATATCTTGAACGCTGGATTGAACTTGACTCTACAGGGTACAGTCATTTTTTGGTCTACAAACAATAGGTGGTTTATACAACGCACATGGAAACCTTTGAACGAATTTCAGTCAGTTGAGTATGATTTCCCCATTTTTCGATGCACAATAAGCTTTTCAAGATTTCGTGATATTTTGGTTCTCCTCCGGTTCCAATAAAGAAAAACAGTTCTGTATCCAAAGCTGAACCTATACAGCCTGTGTTTGAAATGTTCACTGAAGCATGCATTTTGTCTTGTGTCCCTGGGCCTTATATTTCAGATGATGTGTACCTGTGGACTTGCAGCGGACGGTGTCCGTTCATCGTGTACATTCCTTCGAAACATGGAAAGTACAGGATAAAAGTATTCAGTGCTGTAAACTGTTAGACCAAATGTCTCATAAATACTCAACTATATGCAGGGAAATCTACTGAATGAAGGGAAATAAAGAAAGAGAAATAAGTCGTATATGATGTAGTTGATCAGCTGAGGGGAAGTCGTAGGAACATTTATACAGTTTTTTTTTTTACAAGCTTGCACCTTAATTACAGGATGCAACAACGGAGTAGCAATTTCAATAATGTGCATAGCTCTCACAATAAATCGTTATTATTTTTGTGGAAATATTTTACATTTTATCACCATATGCTTGCTAGAATAATCTAGGGATAAAAAGAGGCACCATACATATAATATATTTTCCAGAGCTGATACCATGCGAGGGTTAAACCATCCATTGTTAGTTTACAATACGAAGGTGTAATGAGAGCTTGTCTAATTACATGTGTTAGAGAAAATTACGAGCTCATACTGCTTGCCGTCACCCAGGATCACGCATGTTACAAGTATTTGTTTAACGTAGCGTTGCTTTTGTGTTCTTAGGATGACGACAGAAATAAGAGGAATGAAGACGGTGACATTCGGCATTCTCGGACGACAGCAAGGAGCCGCTTAACCATCCGGCAGACCGATCACAATTCAGTGTCACAGTTGTCATGAAACAATCTGGAGAGCTTGCTGATGCCAGGAAGTTGGTGAGTCGATCAGGAACTGACGAACAGGCACTGTACATCACCACCACAGCTTCGCTTCTCCCTAAAATAATAGCAGTGACAATATTTTGCCAGTACCACAACTGAAGGTATTTCCGCTACTTCCGGATCGACACACTAAACAATTGTGCGGTGACGAAAGCAATTCATTTAAATCCGATCAGAGATCGGTGTCGGAAAAAGACTCAAGAAAAAGGAAATTCTTTTATACTACAGTTTTAGGATGCCACATACAAAAGAAAGTCATTCAGTTAAATTCGATGAAAGTTCAATGTTAGAAGAAAACATAAGAAAGTGTAAAATCGTTTATAATGGTATTTCTTCGGATAGTAAATAGTGCAGTTCAGAGTAATGGAGAGACAGATAAATGGTATATACTAACGTGATATTGGAACGCATAAAAGAACAATCCTTTTGTAAAGAAAGGAAAAGTATATGTAGTTCGGACATGGAAATTTTTTGATTACAGACTTCACTATTTCCGGACATCGAATGCATGGTGAAGTATTTATTAGACAATTTTGTTCGAACATTGAGTAGTATTCGACCCTAACTCATATGCATGTTTAGAGCCGTTGTAAATGAAAACTGAAGCTAGCTTTCTGTGTGTGACACAGCTAGGCAAAAAAAGTAGCAGCTGTAATGAGAAAAATGTAGTTTCTAGTTTCTTCCTAGATGAATGTTACCGAACGGTTGCAAGTGAGGTCTGTTAAAAAAATGAAATTTAATTCTATTGATCACTGTAGGATTACACGTACTTGACTATGTTCCTTCCTTTATTATCTCTTTATATTTACCTGTCGTTTGCTGTACTACAGATTACACCTGTAATAACAATTCGGTTTGAAGATGTCTCATTGTTGCAATTTCCTTAGGCACAATCAGATTTACCTGGTGTCGACGAATGCACCTCAACGACGTATTTAAAAACTTTTGACGACCGGGTAGTTTGCTTTGGTGAAAGAAATTGGATATTGCAGAAGCTAAGAACGTCTTCTTTCTCCTCTTATGAACAGGATACGGTGTCGTAGCACAACAGTCCACATGTCTGAAACAAGTTTTTAATTAGTGATGCACTCATTCGGCAACACCATCTGGTTTACAAAGTAAATGAATTCATTATTCTCTCTTTTGTGCTTCCACACTAGATCCCGATACGTTCTTTGGAACACGCAACGCCAAGCACGCTAACTTAATAATATCATGGAAAGAACACACGCACGGAGTGTTAGCGTGCTAACCGCAACCAAATGATACACAGATTAACCCAAGGGATTGTATATGACAGGTAAATTAATGGGCAGTTGTGCGTGACTCTTGCTGATAGCTTTATTATAGCAAAACGTTCAGGGGAAGGATATTAACAGCCGCTGATTGTATCGTTTAACCATTCAGGCATTGCATGAAATTTGAGATTAAGACACAAAAGGAATGCTGGAGATGATTTGGTAGAAACATACTCCGTGCGTAGGTGTAATATACACGTACATCGAAGAGCCAAAGAAACTGGTATACCTGCCTTAAATCGTGTAGGGCCCCCGCGGGCATGCGGAAGACGTGGCATAGACTCGACTAATGTCTGGAGCAGTGCTGGAGAGAACTGACACCTAGAATCCTGCATGGCTGCCCGTAAATCCGTAAGATTACGACGGGGTGGAGATCGTTTCTCAACAGCACGTTGCAAGGGACACAGATATGCTCAACAGTGTTCATATCCGGGAAGTCTGGTGTCTAAGTGACTGTAAAGCCACGTCCAAACTCACGTAAACCTTGATCACCTGCCAATGCAGCAGCAGTACCCGATCTGGCAACTGCGCCAGACACTTGTTATAATATATATGCGTTGTCGACCGCAGTGCCGTCTTCTGCGTGTTTACATATCTCTGTATTTGAATACGCATGCCTATACCAGTTTCTCTAGCGTTTCAGTGTATCTTACAGAGTTGAAAAACTTTATAATGGAAATCTACCGACAAACTTTCAGAGGTAATTTGCTGTTAATTGATACCATTGGATCGATACAGAGTAATTTAGTCCGTCTGATACCTCCTCAGTTGTCGTTGCGACTGTATTGTACTGCAAATTCCTGTACACCAGAGCACGTGTACACAACTCAGAATTTGTGTCACGTAAGTAAACATAAAGTTTAATAATAAAACACCTTTCATCCTTCGGTCAAAGAGGTGTGGCCAGTGACTGGTAGAATCACAGGTGACACTAGTCTACAAGTAGAGTAGGAGAACAGACACACTAATCACTTTCCAAATCCACTGACATTTAACTGTTATTGGAATCTTAGAGGGTATTCTGACCTTTAACGTAATTAGGCATGTACAACATTATGACATGAATTCCAGGTCAAGCCAAACAAGTCGATACAATATTGCCTGACTTCAAAATCATTTGACCCAGTACCATGGCAACTCTAATTATCAAATCTACGGTATCTTACAGTATGGAATGAGATTTACGACTGGATTGAGGACTTCTTGGTATATGACGATTTAAAGGAAATAGACTATGAGTTTACCATTTCCCCCATTCTCATGGATCTCCTAAACAGAGATGTTGTTGTTGTTGTTGTTGTTGTGGTCTTCAGCCCTGAGACTGGTTTGATGCAGCTCTCCATGCTACTCTATCCTGTGCAAGCTCAGTAAAGCTGCATGTCCTCGGGAAAAAATTACGGCTGTAGTTTCACCTTGGTTTCAGCCGTTCGCAGTACCAGCACAGCAAGGCCGTTTTGGTTAATGTTACAAGGCCAGATCAGTCAATCATCCAGACTGTTGCCCCTGCAACTACTGAAAAGGCTGCTGCCCCTCTTCAGGAACCACATGTTTGTCTGCCCTCTCAACAGGTACCCCTCCGTTGTGGTTGCACCTACGGTACGGCCATCTGTATCGCTGAGGCACGCAAGCCTCCCCACCAACGGCAAGGTCCATGGTTCATGGGAGGAAACAGAGATATCACAGGAGAAAATCATTTGACCCAGTACCATGGCAACTCTAATTATCAAATCTACGATATCTTACAGTATGAAATGAGATTTACGACTGGATTGAGGACCTCTTGGTAGATGACAATTTAAAGGAAATAGAATAAACAGAGATATCACAGGAGAAAATGTTTAAAACTTTTTTAAAAAAGTAGCTCTGTTACTTTGAATTACTAGACATGATTGGAGGGAGGAGAAACGTTCAGGATCCACCTTCAGATGTTCAGAAATGTAAAATTGTGTATTTCACAAACGCTAGACCGTGTTGTCCAATGATTACGATTTCCATAAGACACAAATGGAGTCAGTTATCTTAAACATATTATTGGGTGTAACAACCTGGTGAGATTTGGAACGAAATGCTCACTTAGGCTCTATCGCGAGTAAGGCAGGTGGTAGCCTCCGGTTGTAGACTACAGGGGAATGCAAAGGAGATTGACTACAGAGTGGTCACGCGACCCACCCTAGAATATTGCTCACGTGTCTGAGACCCTTACCAGATAGGCTCACCGGAGGGCTCCACGGAGATACTCAAAATCCTGAAACTGTCAGATGCTTGGATATAGACGTCAACTATCCTTTGGAAGCCTACTTAGCGAAGTTTCAAGAACCAGTACTAAGTAAACAATCAAAGAATACACTGTTGTTGTTGTTGTTGTGGCCATCAGTCCTGAGACTGGTTTATTGCAGCTCTCCATGCTACTCTATCCTGTGCAAGCTTATTCATCTCCCAGTACCTACTGCAGCCTACATCCTTCTGAATCTGCTTAGTGTATTCATCTCTTGATCTCTATCTACGATTTTATCCTAGACGCTGCCCTCCAGTACTAAATTGGTGATCCCTTGATGCCTCAGAACATCTCCTACCAACCGGTCCCTTCTTCTGGTCAAGTTGTGCCACAAACTCCTCTTCTCCCCAATTCTATTCCTCATTACTTATGTGATCTACCCATCTAACCTTCAGAATTCTTCTGCAGCACCACATTCCGAAAGCTTCTATTCTCTTCTTGTCTAAACTATTTATCGTCCATGTTTCACTTCCATAGATGGCTACACTCCATAAAAATACTTTCAGAAACGACTTCCGGACACTTAAATCTATACTCGATGTTAACAAATTTCTCTTCTTCAGAAACGCTTACCTTGCCATTGCCAGTATACATTTTATGTCCTCTCTACTTCGACCATCGTCAGTTATTTTTCTCCCCAAATAGCAAACCTCCTTTACTACTTTAAGTGTCTCATTTCCTAATCTAGTTCCCTCAGCATCACCCGACCTAATTCGGCTACATTCCATTATCCTTGTTTTGTTTTTGTTGATGTTCATCTTCATCTGTCCATTTCGTTCAACTGATCTTCCAAGTCCTTTGCTGTCTCTGACAGAATTACAATGTCATCGGCGAACCTCAAAGTTTTTATTTCTTCTCCATGGATTTAAATACCTACTCCGAACTTTTCTTTTGTTTCCTTTACTGCTTGCTCAATATACAGATTGAATAGCATCGGGGAGAGGCTACAACCTTGTCTCACACCCTTCCCAACCACTGTTTCCCTTTCATGTCCCTCGACTCTTGTAACTGCCATCTGGTTTCTGTACAAATTGTAAATATCCTTTCGCTCGCTGTATTTTACCCCTGCCACCTTCAGAATTTGAAAGAGAGTATTCCAGTCCACATTGTCAAAAGCTTTCTCTAAGTCTACAAATGCTAGAAACGTAGGTTTCCCTTTCTTTAGTCTTTCTTCTAAGGTAAGTCGTAGGGTCAGTATTGCCTCACGTGTTCCAACATTTCTACGGAATCCAAAATCATCTTCCCCGAGGTAAGCTTCTACCAGTTTTTCCATTCGTCTGTAAAGAATTCGCGTTAGTATTTTGCAGCTGTGACTTATTAAACTGATAGTTCGGTAATTTTCACATATGTTAGCACCTGCTTTTTTTGGGATTGGAATTACTGTATTCTTCTTGAAGTCTGAGGGTATTTCGCCTGTCCCATATATCTTACTCACCAGATGGTAGAGCTTTGTCAGGACTGGCTCTCCCAAGGCTGTCAGTAGTTCTAAACGAATGTTGTATATGCTCCCGGGGCCTTGTTTCGACTTAGGTCTTTCAGTGATCTGTCAAACTCTTCACGCAGTATCATATCTCCCATTTCATCTTCATCTACCTCCTCTTCCATCTCCATAAGATTGTCCTCAAGAACATCGCCCCTGTATAGACCCTCTATATACTCATTCCACCTTTCTGCTTTCCCCTCTTTGCTTAGAACTGGATTTACATCTGAGCTCTTGATATTCATGCAAGTTGTCCTGTTTTCTCCAAAGGTCTCTTTAATTTTCCTGTAGGCAGTATCTATCTTACCCCTCGTGAGATAAGCCTCTACATCCTTACATTTGTCCTCTGGCCATCCCTGCTTAGCCATTTTGCCCTTCCTGTCGTTCTCATTCTTGAGACGTTTGTATTCCTTTTTGCCTGCTTCACTTACTGCATTTTTGTACTTTCTCCTCTCATCAATTAAATTCAGTATCTCTTCTGTTACCCAAGGATTTCTACTAGCCCTCACTACTTCATCCCTCAGAGCTACCCATTCTTCTTCTACGGTATTTATTTCCCCCATTCCTGTCAATTGTTCCCTTATGCTCTCCCTGAAACTCTGTACAACCTCTGGTTCCTTCAGTTTATCCAGGTCCCATCTCTTTAAATTCCCACCTTTTTTCAGTTTCTTCAGTTTTAATCTACAGTTCATAACCCATAGATTGTGGTCAGAGTCCACATCTGCCCCTGGAAATGTCTTGCAATTTAAAATCTGGTTCCTAAATCTCTGTCTTACCATTATATAATCTATCTGAAACCTTCTCGTATCTCCAGGGGTTTCCAAGTATACAACCTTCTTTCATGATTCTTGAACCAAGTGTTAGCTATGATTAAGTTATGCTCTGTGCAAAATTCTACCAGGCGGCTTCATCTTGCATTTCTTACACCAGTCCATATTCACCTACTACGTTTCCTTCTCTCCCTTTTCCTACTACCGAATTCCAGTCACCCATGACTATTAAATTTTCGTCTCCCTTCACTACCTGAATAATTTATTTATCTCATCATACATTTCATCAATTTATTCATCATCTGCAGAGCTAGTTGGCATATAAACTTGTACTACTGAAGTAGGCGTGGGCTTCGTGTCTATCTTGGCCACAATAATGCGTTCACTATGCTGTTTGTAGTAGCTTACACGCACCCCTATTTTTTTATTCTTTATTAAACCTACTCCTGCATTACCCCTATTTGATTTTGTATTTATAACCCTGTATTCACCTGACCAAAAGTCTTGTTCCTCCTGCCACCAAACTTCACTAATTCCCACTATACCTAACTTAAACCTATCCATTTCCCTGTTTAAATTTTCTAACCTACTTGCCCGATTAAGGGATCTGACAGTCCATGCTCCCATCCGTAGAACGCGTTTTCTTTCTCCTGATAAAGAGGTCCTCTTGAGTAGTCCCCGCCCGGAGATCCGAATGGTGGACTATTTTACCCGCGGAATATTTTACCCAAGAGGACGCCATCATCATTTAATCATACAGTAAAGCTGCATGCCCTCGGGAAAAATTACGGCCGTAGTTTCCCCTTGCTTTCAGCCGTTCGCAGTACCAGCACAGCAAGGCCGTTTTGGTTAGTGTTACAAGGCCAGGTCAGTCAATCATCCAGACTGTTGCCCCTGCAACTACTGAAAAGGCTGCTGCCCCTCTTCAGGAACCACACGTTTGTCTGGCCTCTCAACAGATACCCCTCCATTGTGGTTGCACCTACGGTACGGTTATCTGTATCATTGAGGCACGCAAGTCTCCCCACCAACGGGAAGGTCCATGGTTCATGGGGGGAAGAATATACTACAGTAGCGTATGAGGCAGAAGCAAGCTTAGAATAATTACACCAAGAACAGAGTGATTTAAGAAACCACGATTGGTGCAGTCCATATTCATTTGAAATTGGAAGAAACTGTGATATATGAACAATGGGACATACCTTCCTCCGTGCACATCACAACGACTAGAAGTCATGAATGTAGAAAGTTGCCACTGATTCCAAGTACCCAGTACTGATTACTCAGAAATGGGCCTCTCATATCTTTTCTCCCTGATTTGAATGGTATTTCATGTGCAGGAACAACGAGAACTTACAGATCAGATAGTAATACAGGTAACATGTTGCCGTAATGTGCGGTCTCTCTCAACTCACACCAACTTTTTTTAAAGAGTTGCTTAATTAATGACGGAATTAGAAACGTAATAAATGAAAATGTTATTAATGAAATTAATACATATTTGAGAAACGAAGACGGGAAGTATGCACACAAAACAACTGTTGTTAATTGAAAACTGAAAATTTAATTTTTTTTGCAATATGGGCTACTTTGAAAACGATTGTCCTTCGTATACAATATTCTCGTAAACCTAGGGCTAAAAATGGAATTAGAATATCGTGAGAAACGAAGAGAAAACATTACTTACCACCGAGGGACACAGATGATACCATTATTAAACGACGTTACAAGTTTAACTGTAAAAATCCAGTTTACGATCCCGGGATCTTCTGCCTGTATGGAAGCCGCTTATATTGCACACAGGAAAAACACCGAAATATACACTCAAATGGCAGTGTATTTCTTCGAAAAACGAAAATATTCACTCTTTTTGTTCCAAAGCACTTATTGAAGGAATCAATTAAAATAAAACAAAAGAAGTCATTTCGACAAAAACAAAAGGGTGAAATCATAAAAACGTATATGAAGGAATGGGGCGTTAATTTTAACGTGCCCACGCATTCTGTCCTCCGTCACTTCTACATCGTGGAACATCTAAATCCATAGAAGTATCTACAAAAATAAAAAAAAATGAAAAGGGGGGGGGGGGAATGGCAACTAATCCAACGCCTTGACGATGAAAAGCAAGATACAACATATTAGAAAAAAAAATCACGATAACGGGGCATCCCGAGCCACGCCCAATGGCCGTGGTATTGTTCTTTGATCGGGGAAAGAAGGTTGAATCGAGACGCATGAGAATCTCCCCCGAGATAGCCGAGAAAAGGCAGTTGTCGGCGAAGCCATCTCCAATGGTCATGACCGCAGGAAATCAACCGATGAGGTAATGTATTAGTTTCATGGCAACGATTGTAGCGATCAGTTACACTGAGGCCAATACGAAAAAGTTGTACTTTGGTAGGTACAATATCATGAAAAACTTGGTACCACGAGGACGCTACTTCCAACGGGAAAATCGGGAGGCTGATGTTAGACCAAACAATCTTCCAATTCGTCCCTGGCGACAGGGCTTCTGCAGAGGGAATGCTATGAGGAATTGGCCAGCGGTTTAACAGCATTTTTAGGGAGAGATTCGCTTGGGAAAGGATATTTACTCCTAAATAATTTACATCAAGAAAAAATTCCTTAACGTGCCGTAGTTTATAACTAATCCTACCAATATCTACGGAAGGTGTTAATCTCGCCGGTCGCATACAGTCATAAAGGCGAGCTGTAAGTGACTGGGGGGTGCGTTGACAGGTTAAAACGATGTGACGGATGAATAAGGCAGAAGACTTAACCAGAATGTCAGGGAGGCCCAAACCTCCCTGCAAACGGGGGCGCGCCATGACTCCATAACGCTCGCGAAATACAGAGTGGCGCCAGATAAACCTGCCAGTTAAACTTTGCAACTTGCGGTACATCATCGCAGAAAGTGGAAAGATTTGTACAATAAAATAAGCCTTACTTAACACATACGCTTCCATGGCCCGACCCTTATGAAGAAGTGAGAGCGAGCGACGCTCGTATTCAATGATTGCACTCTGAATCTTATCCGTGACAAACTTCCAGTTTATCGTAGCCATCCTTAGCGGACATCTGTCAATTATAACACCCAACGATAGATATCGGGTGACCTTCAAAGCCCATGGAATTTCGACAGCGTCAAATCCTCGCAAACTGAAAAGTAAACGACTTTTCTAATTATTAACCCGCGCTCCCGTAAGACGACAAAAGCCATCCAAAATTTCCTTCAGCAGTGGTACATCATCATGTGTACGGAGGAGAACCATAACGTCATCAGCATATGCACGAATTGTAAACTTTTCTCCCAACAGCGACCAGCCACCCAAACGAGCAGCTGTAGTTGATGGCTCACGATGATGGTAGTCAACAATTCCGATAGTCGGCTTTTGACAGCTCGCGCCACTATTTCATAATCATGTTTGGAGAGGATTATCGGGCGGACCTGAACCACACGCAAACGTCCCGGCTTTTTGGGGACCAGGACAATTTTAGCAACCTTAAAGCTGGGCGGGAGAAGGCCTCCATAGTACACTTCATTCACCATGGAAGTTATCGTATCTCCTGTTAGGGGCCAATTGTTGTTGCTGTTGTTGTTGTGGTCGTCAGTCCTGAGACTGGTTTGATGCAGCTCTCCATGCTGCTCTATCCTGTGCAAGCTTCTTCATCTCCCAGTACCTACTGCAGCCTACATCCTTCTGAATCTGCTTAGTGTATCCATCTCTTGGTCTCCCTCTACGATTTTTACCCTCCACGCTGCCCTCCAATGCTAAATTTGTGATCCCTTGATGTCTCAGAACATGTCCTACCAACCAGTCCCTTCTTTTTGTCAAGTTGTGCCACAAACTCCTCTTCTCCTCAATTCTATTCAATACTTCATCATTAGTTATGTGAGATACCCATCTAATCTTCAGCATTCTTCTGTAGCACCACATTTCGAAAGCTTCTATTCTCTTCTTGTCCAAACTATTTATCGTCCATGTTTCACTTCCATACATAGCTACACTCCATACAAATACTTTCAGAAACGACTTCCGGACACCTAAATCTATACTCGATGTTAACAAATTTCTCCTCTTCAGAAACGCTTTCCTTGCCATTGTCAGTCTACATTTTATATCTTCTCTACTTTGACCATCATCAGTTATTTTGCTCCCCAAACAGCAAAACTCCTTCACTACATTGTCTCATTTCCTAATCTAATTCCCTCAGCATCACCCGACCTAATTCGACTACATTCCATTCTCCTTTTTTTGCTTTTGTTGATGTTCATCTGATATCCTCCTTTAAAGACACTGTCCATTCCGTTCAACTGCTCTTCCAAGTCCTTCTTAGGGGCCAAAATCGAATATAAAATTCTTTGGGAAGGCCATCGGGCGAGGTGATTTGTGGGAGGGAGAACCAGCCACATTATCAAGTATATCTTCGTGATGGAATACAGAAGAAAACTCTTCCTGGAGCGCTGGCGTAACAACAGTATCAAGGAGGGAGGTGAAATCAACATAAGGTGGACCGTCTGAATTCATTTCAGTACAAAGCTTAGAATAGTACTGGTAAAGTTCACGCATGATATCAGATTGGGAGGACCACTCACCCATCTAGAGAACGAATGGTAGAAAGACACGTCCTTTGAGATCGCTTGTGAAGCCGGAGAAGATGATAGAGACAGGTCAATTCATCCTGTACGATTAAACGAGGCTGTGAACGCAGTCGGACACCATCCATTTGCCTACGTTTGAGTTGGAGAAGTTTTCCCCTCACACGGTGGACGTCGACAACCCTCAAGGGGGCATCACGAGCATTATCGTAAAGATCGCGAAGGACTGCATAATAAAATTCCCTATTGCGCCTTATTTCAGCCGCTTTTTCAGCGCTGAAACGCTTGAGTGTAATCCGAATCCGGGGTTTAGAAAAGGTAACCCACCAACC
The DNA here is from genome assembly GCF_021461395.2 of Schistocerca americana. Classification (NCBI taxonomy): domain Eukaryota; kingdom Metazoa; phylum Arthropoda; class Insecta; order Orthoptera; family Acrididae; genus Schistocerca; species Schistocerca americana. Next base: position 70,258,129 of record NC_060122.1, on the reverse strand, counting down.
TAGAAATGAGGAATAACGCGTCCTGGACTGGGTTGTCCGCCGCCATACTTCTACGATGATACCTTCCACATGTTTTGCGCACCACGGGTCTGGTGCTGAGTATCTCAGCAGCGGAATATGCGGCGCCAGTTTGGAGGAACTCTGCCCACACTAAGCAAGTTGACGTCGCCGTAAACGAAACTGTACGTATTGCCACAGGATGCCTCAAACCAACTCCCACAGACATCATTTTCCCCTCATAGGCATAGCACCACCCACTATCCACAGACAAGTAGCCGTCGAGATCGAAAGATCAAAGCCAAAGAAAGATCCTCGACACCCGATGCATATGGACCGAAAACAACGTGTCCGGCTGAAATCGCGCAGGAGTTTCATTGAAACTACTGAAGAGCTCGCCACCAAGCCCGTCGCAAGGCGGCTATCTCTTTGGGAAGAAATGGTGCCACAGTCCACAATGGAACTACTTGAGGAGGGATCTGCAGGATTTCAACTACCTTTTACAACTTGGAGGTCATTAAACCGGCTGCGCACTGGAGTAACTGGGTGCAAATCAAACCTATTTAAATGGGGTTACAGTGATAGCGATAGGTGTGAATGCGGAGCAATACAGGACTTGGACCACCTACTGATCTGCCCAGATATGTCTATAACATGCACTAAAGATGATATTTTGAAAGTCAATGACAAAGCAATCTACGTTGCTAATTACTGGGAAGGGAAGATATAATTGGTGCATCCGGACACGGAAGAAGAAGAAGAAGAAGAGAGGGGTCCGTGAGATGTAGAGTGTTTAGCTTACATAAAGGGCACAAAAGATGGACCCGCTGAGGGACGTGGTTAAAAGTCATGGATACAGCACAGTGATCAGTGAAACTGGCAGGAATTACGTCAATCGATAGAAGCTGACTACATATGGGGGCAGATAAATAAAAGCGGTCCAGTCGGCTACTTAAAGTAGCTATAAAAACGTAAACCGCACCAGTGTAGGCTATCTGCAAACCCAAGCATCCAGGAGATGCAAGGACTTGACCATATCATTAAGGCCACGACAAAATGTATAACTGGGGGTCTGGTCAACACGGCGTAATACGCAGTTCAAATCGCCCCCTAGCAAAACCTTGCGCGGGTTCCGTCGGAGTAAATAAACAACTTATTCCTTATAAAACCGCGCGCGATCGGATGAACGACCGGATCCAGACGGAGCGCAAAGAAAAATTAAAGTGAGGTCATAAAAACTACAGCGATCATCATCTAGCGTTTCGAAGTCCGTCAGCGGGATTCCATTTCGATAGAGCGAAGCCATACCGGTAGAATTTTCATGCGTGGCATTGAAAGACATAGAATATCCAGGAAGACAAAACACATCAAATAATACCTCTTGTAAATACACTATATATCAGCTTGGGAATCGTAAATAAACTGGCGTATCGCACGGCCGGTGTGGCCGTGCGGTTAAAGGCGCTTCAGTCTGGAATCGCGTGACCGCTACGGTCGCAGGTTCGAATCCGGCCTCGGGCATGGATGTGTGTGATGTCCTTAGGTTAGTTAGGTTTAATTAGTTCTAAGTTCTAGGCGACTGATGACCTCAGAAGTTAAGTCGCATAGTGCTCAGAGCCACTTTTTATACTATTAACATTGAGGGTTAGAAATGTATACGCCCGCATCCGTTAACACATGAAAGGTTAATAAAACAACACAACGTCCGTCTCTCCTCAACGTCTGGAGGCGGGGGAAAGAAGGTATACTCCTAGTCCTCGCCACCGGACGCCGAGGAATCCTCGTTTTTCTTTTTACAACGCGCCGCTTCACGTGCAGGTTGAATACGCTGTTTCATACCGTGAAAACGTACACTCTTGATGTGGAAGGGTTGGGGGCACGTGAAGCTCCGATTTGATAGAGGAGCCATCACCACCGCACTTATCGGAAATCGGGGAGCACAACTCAGAACGACCAACAGCAACATCAGGTAAAGGAGACAGAGGTAGTGCAGCGCCGGTGTCGGGTGGCATCCCCTGAACATCAGAAGAGAACCCGTAGAATCCTGTTGCTCTACCGTCTCAACGTGGAGGAGGGGTTGGTACTGCACTAGAACACTGTAATGGCTGGCCAGCAGGCAACGTCTCTGCGGGAACAAAGGAACCCACGGTAACCGTCACGTCGACGGGGGAAGTGGGAGACGCAGATTGAACGCAGATTTCAACATCAACAGAAGCAGCTACATCCTCTCTGGTAATACTTGAATCACAATTAACATCAGTAGACAACGCATTACCGCCAGAAGGTGCACCCTCTGTCAACGGCGTATCAGAAGAACGATACTGGAGTGGGGCGTAGAAATCTGTACCGTCCTCAGTCCGCCGGCGTTTGACGTGCGCTGCAGGAGCCGTCGTCCCATCGTGGACAGAAGCCGCACTGGTACGTGTCGGTAACGGTGAAAATTCGCGAGGAGTAGGAGGTAATGTTGCCCCTACATCGCTTAAAGCTGGAGACTGACTGACAGCTGACTGTGAAGTTACTATGTCTGCTAAAGTTAAAGGAAGAAGCTTTTGATAAGACGACGTCAGAACCGTAGTACGGCGCGGGGAATCAGATTTGAGATGACCGCTTTCGCTACAGAGACAACAAGTTCCTTCTTGGCCTGTATATGTAACATGGATTCGGTAAACACAAACAGTTAAGTGGAAAGAGATATTCTTTTTGATGCACATGTCCACAGTCCGAATACCATTATAACACTGGAAGCGATGTTGTGCTGACCAGCGTTCCCATCGGATGTGCCGTATGACTCCACACGGAAGCAACGCTGTTTTAACAAATGAATCGTCCACTTCAGGAGGAAGGTTATAAATTATGACCGGAGTATACTCGAGTGCCTCATTTTCAAGGAGGTCTTGACTAATGGAACCATCGCGATGTGGAAACAACACTTTATAACAAACGCGGGAGAGAAGTCGTTCAACTTGAACGGGATCATGAAACTTCCCGAAGAATGCATACAAATCAGAATCAACTTAAGCAGTATCTACCTGATCAGGTGCAACACGGATAACACCAGCCAACCAATTGTGAATTTCTAAGGAGCCGGGATGAACACGACGTGTAGTCTTGTCAAAACTGAAATGAACAGTAGCTCGACGAGTAACGGATATAGAAGACTCGACAGACACCAAGGCGCGGGCAGAAAACAGAGTCACCGAGAGGAAAACGACAACAAACTGCGCTACGCAACTACGATGTGACTCAGGCCGATACACAAACAAGACTGAGTAGCTTCGACACAAGCGGCGCTGCGACACAGGCGGAAGTTAACGACAACCTGCTCGCTCGAGGCGCGAGGCGACACTGTGCATTATTAGAACTGCTCGGCTGAAAGCTGGCCTGGTTCCGTCGTCCGCATATCGACGACATGTGCCTTTAAAATTAGAGCATAGCTAGCGGAGGTCTACTGACTATTGCTGGCGGCATTAATATGCACACCATGTAGGCTCATGCAAACGCGCGAAGCTGTTACTTTGCCATCTCCAGTGTGAGAGAAGTTCAGAATCTGATATTCCAGATGTTGTCAGCAATCAGATGGGTCAGCAGCATCGGCGTTATGACATGAATGTCAGAGCCAGTGAGTGCCGACACAGTAAATACTGTGTACTGTTACGCACCCAGAGGGCACCGACATGGGAGAGACAAAGTTTGTGGTAAGTTCCTAAGGGACCAAACTGCTGAGGTCATCGGTCCCTAGGCTTACACAGTACTTAATCTTCCAAACAGAAAAACACTGTTTTAGTACAGTGAGGTGACAGTACAAATCACTCACAGTAATAAACATTCTGACAAGGCTAGTCGCTCACCAACAGAGCGACGTCAAAACGTCTGTGTGACAGAGGACAGGCTCAGCAGAAAAGTGTAAGACAAGAGTGCAAAGAACTGCCTTTGTAGCTCTCATAACATTAAGTAACATGCACTAGATAGGACGCAACAATGCACGTCGGGGACCTAATGGAGCAGTGACAGTTCTGAAACAAACCCGTTAATCAAATGTAGCAGAACTAAAGACCACTGGCCACTTGCATGCAATAAATTAGGCCGACCCAGTCATTATAAGTGACGTCGCACAGCAGAGCCACACCCCAGTTCAGTAAATACTCAGATAAGATAACCTGTTAGGCAGTCGATCAGTAGGATATATAGCGTCTATTACGTTCGCACTTGATTTTCTGATTGTTGTATTGTTACAGCTTGCCGGCCGGTGTGCCTGTGCGGTTCTAGGCGCTTCAGTTTGGAACCGCGTGACCGCTACGGCGGCAGGTTCGAATCCAGACTCGAGCATGGATGTGTGTGATGTCCTTAGGTTGATTAGGTTTAAGTAGTTCTAAGTTCTAGGGGACTGATGACCACAGATGTTAAGTCCCATAGTGCTCAGAGCCATTGAACCATTTTTTCTTTAGTTACAGCTTGTGTAAGATTGTACTGTACCAGTCATACTCTCGCTGCCTGTCGTGATGAGAGCAGTTCTGTATCCACGGATAACTGACGCCAGAGCTCAGGACTGCAACTGCCACTTACGTGTAATCCGTGGGTCCACCAACACCATGCCAGTTCAGGACACGAGCTGCTCTGATACTTTGGCATCATATGGACCACAGGGCTTATCAAAGCGGCGGGATAAGACCAGTGTAGTTCACGACATGAGATATCGCGGTCCATCTGATGGGACTATGCCGGTAGTGACCAAAGAGGGACAGAGCACTCTCAGGGCATCATGTAAATCAGTCACACATGCATTACGGTCACGCCTCCTTCGGAAGTGACCTGCGACATGGGACGTGTCTTCCAATATGCATGCCGGCAATCCACCGGACCACAAATTACTGGTCTTCGCTACGGGCGACTTTCGGCCAGCAGATTCCGCTGTCGTCAATGCAGCAACCAGACATCGATGAAGCTACAGCTGCTCCATGTACACTGAACAATAAAATGACTCATCACCAATCCCGGCCGGCCGGAGTGGCCGAGCGGTTCTAGGTGCTACAGTCTGGAACTGCGCGACCGCTACGGTCGAAGGTTCGAATCCTGCCTCTGGCATGGATGTGTGTGGTGTCCTTAGGTTAGTTAGGTTTAAGTAGTTCTAAGTTCTAGGGGACTGATGACCTCAGAAGTTAAGTCTCATAGTGCTCAGAGCCATTTGAACCACTAATCCCGTTTCATTTGCGCCAAACGACACCCCACATCTTCTCAGACCACACATGCTGACAAAACAGTGGGACCTTCCAGCCTTTGAATGGGCGACTCCTACAATACCAGCTGCTTGTTAGTTAACTGACATGCAGCAAACCATGGTAATGAGTTTCCGGCTGGCTTCCCCAGTGTTTTGGTCAATTCAGGGAAATTCTTGTTCGTCACTGTGGCGAAAGTCATGATCCTCTCCTCTAAATTGTCGGTTTTTGGGAGTGGAGAGGAAAGTATAGAAACAGAAAGACAGCAGAGAGACATACGACCATGAGGTCATACAGAGAGGGAGGCACCCAGTCGTAACCCGCTTAGTTATTGAGTGAGTATCGCTTTTCAGCGTTAGCGCTGCCTTTGCTCTCAGCAGCTCACATGTTTCGAGGTCCGTTCTGCAGCTTGCATTGCTTCTTCCGTTGTTTCACTTTTTTTTTGGTCGATCCGTTGTATTTCACTTGCGTATGTGAGCTGCACGGATTGGAAAAGCCAATCACCATTCCATAGCATTTTTCCATACGGTTCGACACACCTACCAGTTATCAGCAGTACATTCCGTACCAGCTGAGCTTCACTCAAGCAGTCATTTATTGTATTTTTGCGTTCATCAGTGTGCACTCCATTGTCGAACTGACTTGGTTAATGAGTCTGGTAAACTCTTTTTGGGGTGATAAGCATTTCTTTCAGCTTCAAATAAGGAGTAATTTGAGACATAACTATGTGAACTGAAATTGACTTTGTGTTATAGCATTTAACTGTAAGTTACCTAATTATGATAGAAATTTGAGGAAATAAACTCATATGGAAAGCTTAGGATTGTATTTACTTCCGTCCTACAACTATCCTCGTCAGGCGACCCTAGTTAAAAAATAAGTATGGCTGGCTTCCTTTGCGTAGCTAAACTGTGCTGTCACTGTGGCGGTGTTCCACCAAAAAACAGGTGCCCTACTTGGGAAATTTAATGTGTCCTGTTGTGACTTGGCAAGACAGCCAAGTCACAATGAGAGGAAGCCGAAAGGCACGCGCTTAAGCTCACGCAGGTTGGCGCGAGGTCTGGAACAGTTAAGGGAATTAATAGTAGCAAATAAAGTACGTAGTTGATATAATACTTAACTTTAATCCACAACTGTAGAACATCTCTCTTGACGGTACATGTTATAACCACAATATAAAATAATATCCAATGCTATGGCGCCTTGCTAGGTCGTAGCAAATGACGTAGCTGAAGGCTATGCTAACTATCGTCTCGGCAAATGAGAGCGTATTGGTCAATGTAGCTTCGCTAGCAAAGTCGGCTGTACAACTGGGGCGAGTGCTAGGAAGTCTCTCTAGACCTGCCGTGTGGTGGCGCTCGGTCTGCTATCACTGACAGTGGCGACACGCGGGTCCGGCGTATACTAATGGACCGCGGCCGATTTAAAGGCTACCACCTAGCAAGTGTGGTGTCTGGCGGTGACACCACATGTCCTATATAAAATTGACTTCATAGTTAGGTGTTTCAATTACTATAACTAATGCAATTGTTGGTTTAATGTTGTACAAGGCTTACACTAGCTTGTATAACGTTTCTGGGCTGAGTTCCTAAGTGTTGTAGGCAAATTGCGCACTCCTCTGCCGAGCCTTAGCACGTCACAGAACTTTGCACAAAACTTACGATAAGCAAAGAAACTTCAAGGGATTAGACCAGCGAAGAGTGGAGTAACGTGCTCTTCTCGGGGGAGAGCAGACAGGTTCAGTGTGAGCAGTGATTCTCGATGCACTCCCCTATTGTCGAGGAGTGGGAACACGTAATGTACTCAGGAAAATTGTAGAATACGACGGTATTGGTGGTCCGGGTATTATGGTGTGTAAAGGCATAATGTGTCATGGGCGTATAAAACTATTCCATCATTCATCTAAATTTATAAAAATGTTTTGTATTTAAAAAGTGTCGTAATGCAACTGTGATATGCAAGGCCTCTTTGAAAAGTATTTTATATGTGATGTCAGAGTGCTTTGATAATGTATATTTGTAACTTATGTAAAGAAGTATATGAAATGACGACATGTGGATTAATCGGGTCTACTGTCGGATGTTTGTGTCGCTCTGGCATAATATTTCGGCCACGTAACTCGTTGTCTTCTTCAGGTGCTACCTGAGACTGCCGTATTGGAGGATCTTTTCCAGTACTTATGCCCAGAGGCCGCGGGGTGCTCTCTTTGCTGTCTGCGCCCGCTTGGCGCTGTTTGTAAGGTGTTGTCTCTTGTCCGGTACTCCCACGGACGTCCGCGCCCGGCCCGTCCACTATCTGTGGTCGTGGCAGCTGTCTGGGGGTGGACCCGCGTTTGGCGTTCCGTTCGTGGTCCGCGCCCGCTTGGCGCTGCTCTTGAGGTGTTGGCACTTCCCTGGTGCTCCGACGAACGCCCGCATCCGCCTCGTCCCCCATCTGCAGTTGTGGAAGCTGTCTGAGTCCCGTCTCGCGTCAGCCGCTCCGTTCCCGTTCCGCGCCCGTCTGGTGCTGCTTCTGAGGTTCTGGCTCTTCCCTGGTGCTCCTACGGACGTCCGCGCCCGGCTCGTCCATCGTTTGTGGTCGTGGCGGCTGTCAGAGGCCCGTCCAGCGTCGGGAGTTGCGTTCGCGGTCTGCGCCCGCCTGGCCCTGCTCCTGCTGCGGTGTTACTACTTCTTGAGGAGTTTCTTGGTTCCTTTCGTTGGGCCCTGATAAGCTCTAGAGCCGGACTCCACGCCGAGCTGAGCTGGTAACCGCTGTCTCGGTTTATTAGGTCGTCTGTGACCTACATCTCGGTGGCCTCCTTTATGACACTGTCCCAAAATCTTGGCGTCTGTGTCACAATTTTTGTGTTGTTGTAGTCCACTGAGTGACTGAGCTCCAGACACTGCTCCGCTATGGCAGATTTGGTTGCCTGTCAGAATCTGGTGTGCCTCTGGTGTTCTTTGCACCTGACGCCCACCGTCCTGGTTGTCTGGCCAATGTATGACTTCCCACACTGGCACGGGATGTTGTAAATGCCTGGTTTACGTAGCCCCAGGTCGTCCTTCAGACTCCCTAGCATTGGTCCAATTTTGGAGGGTGGACAAAAGATACTCTTTATATTATATTTTGAAAGAATTCTGGTGATCTTTGCAGCATATGGCAGATATGCCACCTTCTTCACCTCCTCTATCTCTTCTTCTGTACCTGTTGTTGGCTGGTAGCGTGAAGTGCCCTTTGGATGTCTGTGGAGGAGTATCCATTTCTGCCGAACACCAGCTGTAGATGTTCTATCTCTGTGGCCAGACTTTCTGCATCCAACAGAGCCCGAGCCCTGTGAACTAATGTTTTCAAGACTCCATTCTTCTGTGCTGGGTGGTGGCAGCTACTGGCTTGGCGGTATAAGTCAGTGTTGGTGGGCTTACGTTAGACACTGAGCCCCAGAGTGCCATCCGCCTTCCTCTTGATCAGGACATCCAAGAATGGGAGCTGTCCAACCTTCTCTAGCTCCATAGTAAATTTTATACTTGGATGGTGTGAATTTAGATGTTCCAAAAAGTAATCTAGGTTCTCCCTATCATGGAGCCAATGACAAAAGTGTCATCGACATACCTAAGAAAGCACTTGGGTTGGTAAGTGGCTGATGCAAGTGCCTCCTCTTCGTACCTTTCCATGAAAAGGTTGGCTACCACTGGTGATAAAGGGCTGCCCATTGCCATCCCTTCCGTTTGCTCATAAAATTGACCCCGTAAAGAAAATATGTTGAGGTAAGTACATGCTTGAACAGGTCGAGCAGGGCACCATCGAACTTCTCTCCAATGATGTTGAGTGAATCGGTGAGTGGCACTTGTGTGTAGAGCGACACCACATTGAAACTGACCATGATATCAGAGTCCACGGTGTGTAGCTGCCTTAGCCGCTGTAGGAAGTCCTTCAACTTCCGAATGTGGTGTGCACATTTGCCCACATATGGTGCTAATATCTTCTTCAGGTATTGTGCAGTGAGGTAAGTCGCTGCACCGATGTTACTGACAATAGGTGAAAGAGGGACCCCCTCCTTGTGGACCTTGGGGAGTCGGTAGAGTCTGGGTGGTACAGGTGCGTTGGGAGGAAGCTTCCTGGTGACCTGTTCAGGTAGACCTGTCTCCTTCAGCAACTTCTGGGTCTTCTTCTCACCTTGTCAGTGGTTTGTAAGCAGTGTCTTCCAGAAGTTGTTGCACCTTTCTATCATACTCCAACTTGTTAAAGATGACTGTGGAGTTACCCTTATCAGCTGGCAGAACTACAATGCTGTCATCCTCCTGTAGCTTCCTGAGTGCCACCCTCTCCTCGCTCGAGATGTTGGATTTGGGGGGCTTCGTCTTGGTGAGTGCCCTGCAGGTCTGCCTGCAGATCTCTCCAGACATGTTGCAACGTAGCGTGTTGACGACTTGCTCAACCGAACTGAAGAAGGCTGCAACAGGTACGCTTCTGGGAGTCACTGCAAAATTGAGGCCCTCACTAAATGCTTTTAAGGTGGCCTCATCGAGCTGCTTGTCACTCAGGTTGACCACTGTCCGTGTGTCCCCGTCCTGTTGTACCTTCCTGTTAAGGCACTCAAACTTGGCCTGTTGACATGCTGTTGATTTCCTCATGGTGCATTCAGTCAAGGACCAGGAGGCACCATCAACCTGGTCCCAGTCTTCTTGGGTCAGGGTAGCTGGTATGGAAAGGTGGAGATACAGCAAATCCCTGGACGTGACATATAGGCGGTCGCGCATGTCACGCACTCTTTCTCTTACGAGTGCGAGGCTGGATCGGTGTTTGATTCTGTTCACCGTTGTGGTGTTAAAATGATGCTCGAACATGGCGAAGACAGGGACTACATCCCCCTCTCGGCATCACAGAAGGAAACTGAGACAACTCAGCATCCTCCCCTTCCTCTGTCGAAGCTTATCCAGGTTCTTGATATTAAGGGACATCTTCTCCCTGTAGAGTCTTCTGATGTAACTCTTCAGGCTTTCCCGGCGAGATCTTGACAAAGCGGGTGCAGACCACGAACGGAAATCCAAACGCGGGTCCCGCCCCAGACAGCTGCCACGACCACAGATGGCGGACAAGCCGGGCGCGCACGACCTTGGGAGCACCAGGGAAGGGCCAAAACCTCAGGAGCAGCAACATGCCGGCGTGGACTGCGAACAGGACTCCCGACACAGGACGGGCCTCAGAGAGCTGCCACAGATGGCGACCAAGTCGGGCGCGGACGTCCAACGGAGCACCGGGCAAGAGACAACACATTACAAGCAGCGCTAGGCGGGCGCGGACGGCAAAGAGAGCATCCAGCGCCCTCTGGGCATAAATACAAGATCCTCCAATATGGCAGTTTCAGGTAGCACCTGAAGAAGGCAACGAGTTACGTGGCCGAAATATTGTGCCAGAGCGACACAAACATCGGGCAGTAGACCCGATTATTCCACATGTCAAGATCTCGCTGGGAGAGCCTGAAGAGTCACATATAAAATGTAGTTTACTAAATTATATTTTGTCATCGATTAATGAAAGAAAATTGTTTGCCTGTGTAATTTTACATATTTGTGCAAGTTGTCATTTGTATAGAATGGTACACACTTAGGGAAAGGCCAGCCGGTGCGGCCGAGCGGTTCCAGGCGCTTCAGTCTGGAACCGCGCGACTGTTACGGCCGCTGTGTCGAATCCTGCCTCGGGCATGGATGTGTGTGATGTCCTTAGGTTAGTTAGGTTTAAGTATTTATAAGTTCTAGGGGACTGATGACCTCAGATATTAAGTCCTGTAGTGCTCAGAGCCATTTGAACCATTTGAACGTAGGGACAATGTGTAGGTTACGTGTTACGTAAAAGATGGAATGCCTTTGCATTCTACGGAAGTTACTGTGGGAAGCATAAAAGGTGGCTTGGGTTTTGGCGCGCTACTGCTGAGCGAGCGGGAAGGAGAGGAAACAGTCGGTAGGCAGCAGTGAAAGGCAGAACACGCGGACGGAGCAGGCGATGCCATGCCTGGAAATTGTTGCACAAAAACCTCGGATGACGACTTCTGAATTATTACACTATGGTAAAAGTTGTTGGGCTAGGCAATGGGCGTTAAAACGACCCCAAGAAGAGTTAATTACTCTACACTTCAAGAAACTTGTAGTCAGTGCCATGGACAGTGTAGCCGCCATTACTATCCACTACACCCAACGCCTATAGCGAACTGATTACGAAAATGATAATTAGAATTGTAGAAGCGTGAACCATTAATTCAAAATTAGCTATTTTTGAATAATTATTGCGTTAAAACATAAAATTTGGACCACCTTCGTATTTATTCCTAATCATTCTCTTATGCAGGGTCCTTTCCTGGTCTTTTGACAGATCGTTTGTTAAGAGAAACATATAAAGGAAGTGTCTTAATAAATTTAAATGTGCGTTACGCTATTAGAATATTTAACTATTTAAATTGTTGGCTACACAAAATGCTAACATAGAAGTACCCTCTGGCCAAACTTTTTAGCACGTAGTCTCGATTAAAAATTCGTGGTCTTACTGGATCAAAAATACACTCCTGGAAATGGAAAAAAGAACACATTTACACCGGTGTGTCAGACCCACCATACTTGCTCCGGACACTGCGAGAGGGCTGTACAAGCAATGATCACACGCACGGCACAGCGGACACACCAGGAACCGCGGTGTTGGCCGTCGAATGGCGCTAGCTGCGCAGCATTTGTGCACCGCCGCCGTCAGTGTCAGCCAGTTTGCCGTGGCATACGGAGCTCCATCGCAGTCTTCAACACTGGTAGCATGCCGCGACAGCGTGGACGTGACCCGTATGTGCAGTTGACGGACTTTGAGCGAGGGCGTATAGTGGGCATGCGGGAGGCCGGGTGGACGTACCGCCGAATTGCTCAACACGTGGGGCGTGAGGTCTCCACAGTACATCTATGTTGTCGCCAGTGGTCGGCGGAAGGTGCACGTGCCCGTCGACCTGGGACCGGACCGCAGCGACTCACGGATGCACGCCAAGACCGTAGGATCCTACGCAGTGCCGTAGGGGACCGCACCGCCACTTCCCAGCAAATTAGGGACACTGTTGCTCCTGGGGTATCGGCGAGGACCATTCGCAACCGTCTCCATGAAGCTGGGCTACGGTCCCGCACACCGTTAGGCCGTCTTCCGCTCACGCCCCAACATCGTGCAGCCCGCCTCCAGTGGTGTCGCGACAGGCGTGAATGGAGGGACGAATGGAGACGTGTCGTCTTCAGCGATGAGAGTCGCTTCTGCCTTGGTGCCAATGATGGTCGTATGCGTGTTTGGCGCCGTGCAGGTGAGCGCCACAATCAGGACTGCATACGACCGAGGCACGCAGGGCCAACACCCGGCATCATGGTGTGGGGAGCGATCTCCTACACTGGCCGTACACCACTGGTGATCGTCGAGGGGACACTGAATAGTGCACGGTACATCCAAACCGTCATCGAACCCATCGTTCTACCATTCCTAGACCGGCAAGGGAACTTGCTGTTCCAACAGGACAATGCACGTCCGCCTGTATCCCGTGCCACCCAACGTGCTCTAGAAGGTGTAAGTCAACTACCCTGGCCAGCAAGATCTCCGGATCTGTCCCCCATTGAGCATGTTTGGGACTGGATGAAGCGTCGTCTCACGCGGTCTGCACGTCCAGCACGAACGCTGGTCCAGCTGAGGCGCCAGGTGGAAATGGCATGGCAAGCCGTTCCACAGGACTACATCCAGAATCTCTACGATCGTCTCCATGGGAGAATAGCAGCCTGCATTGCTGCGAAAGGTGGATATACACTGTACTAGTGCCTCATTGTGCATGCTCTGTTGCCTGTGTCTATGTGCCTGTGGTTCTGTCAGTGTGATCATGTGATGTATCTGACCCCAGGAATGTGTCAATAAAGTTTCCCCTTCCTGGAACAATGAATTCACGGTGTTCTTATTTCAATTTCCAGGAGTGTATTTATGTATCTGGTTGTAGCAGCTAAAAGACTTCTGTGTCTTTCTCAGAACTATATCCGCATAGTTATATTTATTTGTGAAGTTATATTAGAGAACAGTACGAAAGTAGGCCAAATTTATCTCTTCTGCTTTTCTGAAACTTAGCCATTTCCATCTCTATATAGGATGGCCACCGTAGATTCATTAGACAAACCAATTAATGAACTTGGTAGAGAAAGGTCCTAGGTTCAGTATTATTTCACTTTTACTGTGTTCTTTCTGACAGCTAGCAAACCCTTAAGAAAAGGAACTACTTACTCTGATTTCCATATCTATTACTATTACCTGACTGCAAATCCTGTGAAAAGAATAACGTTACACTATATGCACAACTCCCCGTATAACAGTGCGACACGTGGCTTTTCCATTAGCAGGACTATTTATTCTGTTGAAGTATTAGTGTTATAGGCGTACTAACCTCCAAATCCTTCAACACGGTATACTGGTTGGTCAATGCTACTCTGACACTGTACTCCTTCCCTTTGTGCGTCTTTTCATCGGTGCAGACTTTTTTCTTTTTGTGCGGATGAAAACCGCTTCGAACAGGGCAGGTATAGGAGCTCTTGGGACGAGAGGATATTCGGCGAATGGACTGTCCTGCCCGTTCCCCCAACTTAAATTTCATCGAACACGTGTGGGATGCGTTGGACAGATGTAATACAGCACGCCCACATGCACCAGCGACCCCCAGCAGCTGTCAACCGCACTGGTGGGGGAACGGAACTCCCTGCCACAACAACTCCTTACCAACCTTATGGTGAGGATGAGACCACATTGAGGAGCATGCACTGCTGTCCGAGGTGATTATACACCTTATTGACAACTACGCCACGCCTTCGGTATTGATCAGGGCTCATCAAAAGTTGCGGTTACTTTATTGTAACCATTTTCGTTGAATCGAAGTGTCATTTCTGTTCGTCTCGTTGAGTATTTCTTTCAGTAGTATACTGCAGCAGTTCTTTCTATGTATGGTCAAAGTTTCATCGTGCTATGGTACTTGGCAGTGATACGTCATCCGAAAGCTACTTTCTTCCTACAGTTTTGTACATCATTGTAGATCCTGACTGTTCATGAATGAAACAGAAACGTAGATAATGAAGCTGGATACCGCTGGGTTGTTACAGTACACTGGGGACATACTGAATAAATCAGATATTAGTGCTAGAGAACACTATAGGTTGGTCCGACTGGAAGCAATAGAGGACAAATCATTCTCTTGGCGCACGTACACGACTTAGCCTCGTTCACAGAAGGCACAACAAGCGATCGAATGGAGAACGAAGACAACATCTCATTAAGGAAAACGACTGCCCATAAGCAAGACAGACGTCGACAGTATGGAATAACACAGACCAAATCAATATCCAGAAAGAAACCAAGTACCGGTTGGTACTTACTAAGTAAGTAAGTCATCCGGGGATCCTGTGGAACACATCAGCGAGACTCGTGCATAATTTTATCGACTGGTCAATCTATACGTCCGCCGGGATTACAAGAAAAAGCACTCCGTCTTCAGGACACAAGTGACCTATCGGGACCATCCGACCGCCGTGTCATCCTCAGCTGAGGATGCGGGTAGAAGGGGCGTGTGGCCAGCACACCGCTCTCCCGGTCGTTTTGGTGGTTTTATTTGAATGGAGCTGCTACTTTTCGGTCAAGTAGCTCCTCAATTGGCATCACGAGGTTGAATGCACCCCGAAAAATGGCAACGGCGCATGGCGGCGCGGATGGAAACACGTCCAAGTGCCGGCCACGCCCGACAGCGTCTAACTTCGGTGATCTGACGGGAACCGGTGCATCCACTGCGGCAAGGCCTTTGCCCGGGATTACAAGAGATATGTACCAATTGTCTTACAGCTAAGTGTAAATGTATTGATGTTAAATATTATCCAAAGAATACAATAATTGAAAGAACATCATATCAGTGCTGCTAATTATTGTCGTCAGTGTAGTGAAATAAGAGAGGGAGCGGGGTCGATCACTTGGTCATTTCAAGCTGAGACACAAGAAATGTTTCATAAGTACCATTTTTAAATGTAAACTGCACACAAGTAACATATCATGGCTCAGCATCGTAGCACAGAACATTCCAGTAATTTGTAAAGCGTCGGAAAGAAATACATTTTACTGGCTTGGTTTCAAATGGCTCTGAGCACTATGGGACTCAACTGCTGAGGTCATTAGTCCCCTAGAACTTAGAACTAGTTAAAACTAACTAACCTAAGGACTTCACAAACATCCATGCCCGAGGCAGGATTCGAACCTGCGACCGTAGCGGTCCAGTGGTTCCAGACTGCAGCGCCTTTAACCGCACGGCCACTTCGACCGGCTTTTACTGGCAGTAGCTAATTAGCTTATATATTCAATTTTATATTACGATTGACGTACGAAGGTACTTTGAAGGATCAGCACTGTATATACAAACCAGCCCATTCGTTGTTTCTGGACGGCAAGGCGAATACGCTCGTACGGCTGCTTTCAGATTACGCTGATACAATAGCTCCCTACTTAGCAATCATATACAACCGCTCGCTCACCGATAGATCTGTACCTACAGATTGGAAAATTGCGCAGGTCGCACCAGTGTTTAAGAAGGGTAGTAGGAATAATCCGTCGAACTACAGACCTATATCATTGACGTCGGTTTGCAGTAGGGTTTTGGAGCATATACTGTATTCAAACATTATGAATCACCTCGAAGGGAACGATCTATTGATACGTAATCAGCATGGTTTCAGAAAACATCGTTCTTGTACAACGCAGATAGCTCTTTATTCGCACGAAGTAATGGCCGCTATCGACAGGGGATCTCAAGTTGATTCCGTACTTCTAGATTTCCGGAAAGCTTTTGACACCGTTCCTCACAAGCGACTTCTAATCAAGCTGCGGGCCTATGGGGTATCGTCTCAGTCGTGCGACTGGATTCGTGATTTCCTGTCAGGAAGGTCGCAGTTCGTAGTAATAGACGGCAAATCATCGAGTAAACTGAAGTGATATCAGGTGTTCCCCAGGGATGCGTCCTGGGACCTATGCTGTTCCTGATCTGTATAAATGACCTGGGTGACAATCTGAGCAGTTCTCTTAGGATGTTCGCAGATGATGCTGTAATTTACCGTCTAGTAAGGTCATCCGATGACCAGTACCAGTTGTAAAGCGATTTAGAAAAGATTGCTGTATGGTGTGACAGGTGGAAGTTGACACTAAATAACGAAAAGTGTGAGGTGATCCATATGAGTTCCAAAAGAAATCCGTTGGAATTCGATTACTCGATAAATAGTACAATTTTCAAGGTTGTCAATCCAACTAAGTACCTGGGTGTTAAAATTACGAACAGCTTCAGTTGGAAAGACCACACAGGTAACATTGTGGGGTAGGCGAGCCAAAGGTTGCCTTTCATTGGCAGGACACTTAGGAGATGCAACAAGTCCACTAAAGAGACAGCTTACACTACACTCGTTCGTCCTCTGTTAGAATACTGCTGCGCGGTGTGGGATCCTTACCACGGGGGATTGACGGAGGACATCGAAAGGGTGCAAAAAAGGGCAGCTCGTTTTGTATTATCACGTAATAGGGGAGAGAGTGTGGCAGATATGATACGCGAGTTGGGATGGAAGTCATTAAAGCAAAGACGTTTTTGGTCGCGGTGAGATCTATTTACGAAATTTCAGTCACCAACTTTCTCTTCCGAATGCGGAAATATTTTGTTGAACCCAACCTACATAGGTAAGAATGATCATCAAAATAAAATAAGAGAAATCAGAGCTCGAACAGAAAGGTTTAGGTGTTCGTTTTTCCCGTGCGTTGTTCCGGAGTGGAATGGTAGCGAGATAGTATGATTGTGGTTCGATGAACCCTCTGCCAAGCACTTAAATGTAAATTGCAGAGTAATCATTTAGATGTAGATGTAGATGTACCGTCAGTGGCATCTCTTCTCCATGGCTCTCGGAACAGGAAGGAGCGACATGACAAGTGAGAACGTTACACGCCTAGCTCCGTATCAACTCGCTAAAACACTCCATGAAGAACGAGATGACATTCTGCCAAGCCGGCATAACTTTAGATATCTATTATGACAGGGAATGAAAGGCTACTTGGACATGAAGGAGAAGCGGTACAGCACGTGAAAGTCAGAGCTGCTAGTTAGCGATCGACAGGAGTCTAATGTCTCCCATTTCTGACAACAAATATCATCAACAGCGCACAGGACACTTGATTAGTGGACATCTGCAGGGGAGCTTCTGCAAGACATTATCTATTACGAAAACATCCGTATCGAGCTTCAATGTGTTTTGGCTTTATGTACCTGATTTTCCGTCCTAGAAACAACTAAAATAAAACAACAAAAAATGGTTCAAATGGCTCTGAGCACTACGGGACTTAACTTCTAAGGTCATCAGTCCCCTAGAACTTAGAACTACTTAAACCTAACTAACCTAAGGACATCACACACATCCATGCCCGAGGCAGGATTCGAACCTGCGACCGTAGCGGTCGCGCGGTTCCAGACTGTAGCGCCTAGAACCGCACGGCCACTCCGGCCGACATAAAAGAACAGATATTTATTAATGATTAAGTACAGATAATCGACTGGGAAATCGCTGCGCTGATGAAGTGGGGAAAAAGTTGGTGCTGATTTCATTATCAGAAAATGAATCACGTAAACGAGGCTTACGTGCACAAGGACTACAGTCGTATAAAACTTCAACAGAAATTTGGGGAGGTTAAATGTTGTGATGGATAGAATATGTAAGCTTTACAGAAATGTAGTTTCCGTACTTGATTGACTCTCACTTGTTAGATAATGATATTTCTCGTAAATTAGACGAAAAATGGTGAAAAATAGAACTTAACAGTGAGTCTTTTTTGCTTGCTTCTCGTACCGTACTATATAGCGTCTCTTTCTACCATCGAGAGATAACCGCTTAATATGGAAACTCTTTACGCTCACTTTGCACACTACCTTTTCTCCATCAGTGAAATGTCGAGATGGAGGCGGTCACCACATTCATCACTCACATCACCAGTATTTAGTGGAAAGGCGTCCAGGTGTGTTTAAAAAAAAAAAAATGCTTTTTCTGTACCATGTTGCACTGCAGTTCTTCATAAAAGAGTGTCAGATCATCCATAAGTTACTGGACATTTTCTGCATTGAAGATTTCCAAAACAACATTATAAACATTTTTAAAGGATTGCCATGAAGTTTCTTTCCTTGTCTTAATGGCGATTGTCTTTGCGTGATTTCCAACGTTGAAAAAACCTGCTTTCACTTTATCAAAATCGAGCTGAGAATATTTGTCGTAAATATATATTGTTTTTACAAAATTATTTCTGACCTCCAAATCTATTTGCAGTACGGGAAGAAGAAGTTTTCTTCTGTCCTATCAGTGGCTCATTCCTAAAATGTTTCATTCCAGGAGTTAATGTCTGTATCATGGCCTGTCAAGACACGACAACGTTATTACAATAATTCTTAATAAATCAAGATCCATAAATGACCACAAAGCAAATGACTGCGTGACGGACAATTATAGAGTATCTAGGGGTACGCCATTACTTTGTGGTAACATGCTCTGATAATTACATGCTCAGGCACTGCTGCTAGCTACTTATGAACCTGCCCTGGTGTATAGTGAAATATGCTTAATTATACGTAAAGACTGCGATTCTGGAACAGAAGCCAGCTAATGACAATATTAATAAACGTGAGTTTATTTTAGTTCACTAACATTTTTTGTACTGGATAGCGATAACAGAGAAAGAATAAAAAATAAAAGAATTTTTGTGGTCCTGGGCAGTAAAATGAACAGATGGAATCGACTGTCTAAGTTGAGTTAACCACCAACAAATTTTGTGCATTTGTTAAATCACAACTTAGAAAAAAATACAAAAGTTCACCCTGGATCACTCCACGGAGCATCGCAACAAATATCTTTCACTTGAGCCCAAGTAAACAGAAACAAGATTAACGGTATGAACAACAGAAAAGGACAAAGGTAACAAGCAAATGACTGCAGGTCTTAAGAATTTAATGAGATATTTTTGAAAAATATAGCTTGATGGCAGTAAAACTAAAATTTGCAGAACTTCAGAATTTTCAAAGTCAAACATTTCGAAGTATCTCTTCATGATGACATTAATTAGTTCCGGTTTTGGATCTTGGACAGTGCTGCTCGAAACGTGGGTGCTCTTCACGTCCACCTGGTCCCAATACCATGTGGAGCGGTAAACAATGAGTTGTCATCAGCGTATACAGCTTGACGCAGGAGCAAAGGCAAATAGTTTGAGAGGTGATAGTATCGTCAATTCCGAATAAAAAAATTCGTATGGACATATGCCCTATTCCGAACGGTTTTTCGAGGTAGAACATATTTAATATACATTGTTATTCATTTTTTGTACTATTCGGTAGGCTACATTGTCTTTGTTTAGAATGCTCCACAGTAACATATAGGATGTCGAGAGGAACAGTCTGATACAGTGCACTTGTGGTCTATCAGGTCCGGAAACTACCTCAGATTAGCCTACAAAAATTTCTGGAGTTACAGCGCCTGCGCGTCGTGCTAGATTTTCAGTATACTTCCGCTCTCTTGTCGTAAATTGTTATCCCTAGAGAAAAAATGAATATAACCTTTTTTGCAATAAATTTAATATCGTTTAACCCCAGAAAACTAAACGAGAGCCCCGGGGGATGGGGACATTACATCGCTACTAAACCGTCGTAAAGTTTAATCCTCCACATTTTAATGAAGGGAAGTCGTATTTATAGGTTCTCCACTGGTAAGCTACATACCAAATTGAGTAAAAATGTATCGTTTTATACCCCACTGTAATCGTAAATTTTACGAGGGTTTAGTAATCTAGGATTAATATTACACTGAGACAAGATTTTGCTAGAAGCCGCGGTTTCCGAGTTATTAAAGGAAATCGTACAAAAATGACACTAAAGGTGTTCTATCTCGGAAACCATTCGGAAAAGGGCAAAGGTTCATATGAAGTTTTTTGTTCAGAATCGCTAGTGGAAATTACCAGTTATATCACCCCTTGAAGCATGTGCCTTTCCTCCAGACTCACTTTGTATAGTTTAGACTAGAACTAACCACTCAAATATTCAGTACTGGCCACAACAGAACAACCTGTTACAACATCAGTTTAAATAAATTCAAATAATCATTGATCCTGCAAGGTTGCATCCATTAAACATGCAAGACGACCTGCGGCATTTAACCTCGACAACACATCAAAAACAAGTTACACCAGTTTGCATGGGAGCAAAATGCAATCACTAAAACCAAGCGAAGGCAGAGTTATTAAAACCACAGCTTACAGAACACGTTACAAGCACTACTAGAGACATGGAAAACCCGTTCACTTACTGTACTCGCAGTAATGTAGCTGGTAGTGTGTGCCAGAAATCACGGGCTCAACTGCCAATACAAACCAGCGAATCACACATTCCAAACGCACATTATCTGCTGCTAACGTAAGTTGCCCATCGCGGTCCTCAATCAACAACACTCCACTCGCCTTTCAGCGAAGTTCCCCGTCCACAACCCGGAACGCGAAATACACTGTCTCCGCCCGATGCAGCGAAAATCATTACTGCCGAGGGACACAAGGAATCAGACTGGTTCAAAATTGTTCAAATGGCTCTGACAAGGGAACATCCCCCTCGCACCCCCCTCAGATTTAGTTATAAGTTGGCACAGTGGATAGGCCTTGAGAAACTGAACACAGATCAATCGAGAAAACAGGAAGAAGTTCTGTGGAACTATGAAAAAATAAACAAAATATACATACTGAGTAGTTCAGGCTTAAGATAGGCAATATTAAGGAGAGCGTGAGCTCAGGAGCGCTGTGGTCCCGTGGTTAGCGTGAGCAGCTGCGGAATGAGATGTCTTTGGTTCAAATCTTCCCTCGACCGAAAATTTTATTTTCGCAAAGTTGTGATCTGTCCGTTCGTTCACTGACGTCTCTGTTCACTGTAATAAGTTTAGTGTCTGTATTTTGCGACCGCACTGCAAAACCGTGCGATCAGTTGACGATAGGACGTGCCTCTCCAATGGGAACCGAAAACATTTGATCGCAAGGTCATAGGTCAACCGATTCCTCCACAGGAAAACACGTCTGATATATTCTATACGACACTGGTGACAGCATGTGCGTCACATGACAGGAATATGTTGTCGACCCACCTAACTAGTACACTTGTCGAATGGGTAAAATGATTCTTCTACCTTGCCCGATTTAGGTTTTCTTGTGGATGTGATAATCACTCCCAAAAAAGTGATGAAAACATAAGAGTTTGTCACATAAACTGAAAACAAAAAGTGAAATTTTTCACTCGTGGGAAGACTTGAACCACGGACCTTTCATCCCGCAGCTCGTTACGCTAACCACGGGACCACGGCGCTCCTTAGCTCGAGCTGTCCTTGATATTGTATATCTTGCACATGGACTACTCAGTTTGTATATTTTGCTTATTTTTTCATAGTTCCACACAACTTCTTCCTGTTTTCTCGATCGATCAGTGTTCAGTTTTTCAAGGTCTATCCACTGTGCCAACTCATGACTAAATCTGAGGGGGGTGCGATGGGGAGGTTCCCTTATGAGCACTATGGGACTTAACATCTGAGGTCATCAGTCCCCTAGAACTCAGAACTACTTAAACCTAAGGACATCACGCACATCCATGCCCGAGGCAGGATTCGAATCTGAGACCATAGCGGTCGCGCGGTGCCAGACTGAAGCGCCTAGAACCGCTTGGCCACACCGGCCGGCAATCAGACTGGTCCGAACACTGTTACCAAAAAACAAAACCATATCACCCTTGAGACAGAGGAAGTAAATTGAAAAAGATGTTGATAAATAAATGTTTGTTTTATTAAAATGAATACTTCTGACATTTCTTGATGAATAATTTCATTTTATCAATGAAAAACGCCAACTGTGAGTGCCCGTATGGACAACAGAACATACACCCTTCGCGTTTTCACTGATCAACTTATTTTCGTTAATGAAATGAGCACGCAGGCATTCCCATCCCGTCGAAACGTATATTTACATCATTGTGGGGCCAACCTGTCCCATTAGACGAAGCAAGTGCAGGCAATAAACAGTTCTCGAAGAGATCATTATAGCGCCATCTATAAAACGAATGACCGCATAGCGGGCTAGCGTGAAAACATCGCACCTTGTTCTTGCTCGGTGTTTATGGCGGGAGGGCCAAACACGCCAGCGTAACTGCAGACACCGGGTCGTCCTGCAACGCAGTTCGCGTGAGCGGATCTCAACCCAATCAGAGCCAAGTTTTAGCGAGTTATTTATACCTTTACTGCCACCGACACCTACGGCTCGTCGGTTTATGGCGTCAAATTGCGTGCAGTATAACAAGGTCGAATGAGAATAGCTGCGTTGCCCAGCAGGAGGTAATCAGAAACCTGGAACAGCATTTAAGGCTAAGCACTAGCCTGCCGGTTTCCTGTACACAGAATATGGCATAAATCAAACCTTTCAAAAGGAATATCGAAATATTCACTCCCTCATACTATCATGCATAGTTCTACAGAAAGGGCCAGAAATAGGAAAATTCATTTTGGAAGTTAATTTTCCTCGATTGTGATGCAACACAAAAACAGAAGATACGCAAGTAGCAGAGAAGATGGGGTTGTTCACGGATGCTAAACTCATATGGATTTATACAGGGTGATCGTTAATGAAACCGACAGAATGCAGGAACGGATTCCTGACTGGAAATGGAGGAAGAAAAGGTCCGATGATCATGTGTTTCGATATGGGCGTTGTGCGTGCTACGACATCAAATAGTCTCAAAACACAGTACAGAGCTGAATCGCATTCACGTCACAACATATGTTCAAAGTGGCCTTCCTGGGATTGCAGGTGACAGGGATAGTAGCGGTTGTCGTGCGGGAAACAATCGTACTTTGGCTTACACCATGTTGCCGGGTCACTTGTCTGGAGCTTCTACATCTACATCTGGATCTACATGGATACTCTGCAAATCACATTTAAGTGCCTGGCAGAGGGTTCATCGAACCACCTTCACAATTCTCTATTATTCCAATTTCGTATTGCGCGCGGAAAGAATGAACACCTATATCTTTCCGTACGAGCTCTTATTTCCCTTATTTTATCGTGATTATGGTTCCTCCCTATGATGGTCGATGTCAATAAAATATTTTCGCATTCGGAAGAGAAAGTTGGTGATTGGAATTTCGTGAGAAGATTCCGTCGTAACGAAAAACGCCTTTCTTCTAACGATTTGCAGCCCAAATCCTGTATAATTTCTGTGACACTCTCTCCCATATTTCGCGATAATACAAAACGTGCTACCTTTCTTTGAACATTTTCGATATACGCCGTCGGTCCTATCTGGTAAGGATCCCACACTGCGCAGCAGTATTCTAAAAGAGGACGGACAAGTGTAGTGTAGGCAGTCTCCTTAGTAGGTCTGTAACATTTTCTAAGTGTCCTGAGAGTAAAACTCAGTCTATGGTTAGCCTTCCCCACAACATTTTCAATGTGTTCCTTCCAATTTAAGTTGCTCGTAATTTTAATACCTAGGTATTTAATTTAATTCACGGCTTTCAGATTAGACTGATTTATCGTGTTACCGAAGTTTAAAGAGTTCCTATTAGCACTCATGTGGACGACCTCACACTTTATGTTATTCAGGATCAACTGCCACTTTTCGCACAATTCAGATATTTTTTCTAAATCCTTTTGCAATTTGTTTTGATTTTCTGATGACTTTATTTTAGATCATACATTGTGTTCGAACATTATGAATTAATTAATGACATCGTCATCTGCATACAACCGAAGACGGCTGCTCAGATTGTCTCCCAAATCGTTTATATAGATAAGGAACAGCAAATTGCCTATGACACTACCTTGTGGAACGCCAGAAGTAACTTCTGTTTTACACGATGACTTTCCGTCAATTACTACGAACTGTGACCTCTCTGACAGGAAATCACAAACCCAGTCACATAACTGAGACGATATTCCATAAGCACGCAATTTCAATACGAGCCGCTTGTGTGGTACAGTGTCAAAAGCTTTCCGGAAATCCAGAAATGCGGAATCAATCTGAAATCCCTTGTCAATACCACTCAACACTTCATGTGAATAAAGAGCCAGTTGTGTTTCACAGGAACGATGTTTTCTAAACCCATGTTGACTGTGTGTCAATAGACAGTTTTCTTCGAGGTAGTTCATAATGTTCGAACACAATATATGTTCTAAAATCCTGTTGCATATCGACGTTAACGATATGGGCCTGTAATGTAGTGTATTACTCCTACTACCTTTTTTGAATATTGGTGTAACCTGTGCAACTTTCCAGTCTTTGCGTACAGATCTTTCGTCGAGCGAACGGTTGTATCCGGTTGTTAAGTATGGAGCTAATGCTCAGCATACTCGGAAAGGAACCTCATTGGTATACAGTCTGGACCAGAAGACTAGCTTTTATTACATGATTTAAGTTGCTTCACTACTCCAAGGATATGTACTTCTACATTACTCATGTTGGCAGCTGTTCTTGATTCGAATTCTGGAATATTTACTTCGTCTTCTTTTGTGAAGGCATTTCGGAAGACTGCGTTTAGTAACTCTGCTTTGGCAGCACTGTCTTCGATAGCATCTCCATTGCTATCGCGCAGAGAAGGCATTGATTGTTTCTTGCCGCTAACATATTTCACATACGACCAGAATCTCTTTGGATTTTCTGCCAGGTTTCGAGACAACATTTCATTGTGGAAACTGTTATAGGTATCTCGCATTGAAGTCCGCGCTAAATTTCGAGCTTCTGTAAAAGATCGCCAACCTTGGGGATTTTGCGTCTGTTTAAATTTGGCATGTTTATTTCGTTGTTTCTGCTACAGTGTTCTAACCTTGTATTAAGGTTTGTCTCCAGACTCTGTAGAACTCTGTCTTCCAAATACCTTCCCGCAGTTCCGTCTGTCTGAAAGAACCCATTATCACGCAAATGCTCGAAAAGCGCTTGAAATATGACGTGATGTGGTTGGTGTCTGTGACGGTACTTGCTTTCGTATAGCCTTGCTGCCTCTCGACCGTTTACATCTGCATGGCCGTTCACAAACACCATCTCGGGCTGTTCTCGATGTGAATATCGGACCATTCCTCTGCTTACAGACCGCTAAGTCAGTCACACAGCCTCCAACACACAAGGGACACACGGCACGTGGACAGAGGAACTGTCATTCGTAAGCGACGTGGGAACTTTAAACATAGCTGCGCAACAGCAACGGTTCCACGTAATCAGATTATGAGCAGCCGACCAGTTGCAAAGGATAAAGTAATCTTTACCTAGGTTTCAATAGATATAAATCTATCTTCTTCAGAAGACGGCAAGATGTGTGAAGGACTCCTGGTACTTATAGTATTATAATAACATGAAGCGATATGTCCTTATCGTTTTTACAAACATCTGAATAGTTTCATTAGTCAAATAAAATATAGCCCTGAGAACAGGGTTTGTCAGACAAATAAAATAGGTACATGGAAGTTGGAGAGCGCATAAGCGAGTGATGAAGCAACATTTTCTCTTAATGGTGAAGTGAACAGACACAATGTGAGAATCTGGGCGGTAGAGAATCCTCACGCATTCGTGCAGCAAATTCGTAATTCACCAAAAGTTAACGTGTTTTGTGCAATCTCACGGTTTAAGGTTTACGGTCCCTTTTTCTTCTGCGAAAAAAACGTTACAGGACACGTGTATCTGGACATGCTGGAAAATTGGCTCATGCCACAACTGGAGACCGACAGCGCCGACTTCATCTTTCAACAGGATGGTGCTCCACCGCACTTCCATCATGATGTTCGGCATTTCTTAAACAGGAGATTGGAAAACCGATGGATCGGTCGTGGTGGAGATCATGATCAGCAATTCATGTCATGGCCTCCACGCTCTCCCGACTTAACCCCATGCGATTTCTGTCTGTGGGGTTATGTGAAAGATTCAGTGTTTAAACCTCCTCTACCAAGAAACGTGCCAGAACTGCGAGCTCGCATCAACGATGCTTTCGAACTCATTGATGGGGACATGCTGCGCCGAGTGTGGGAGGAACTTGATTATCGGCTCGATGTCTGCCGAATCACTAAAGGGGCACATATCGAACGTTTGTGAATGGCTAAAAAACTTTTTGAGTTTTTGTATGTGTGTGCAAAGCATTGTGAAAATATCTCAAATAATAGAGTTATTGTAGAGCAGTGAAATCGCTTCAATAATTTGTAATAACCCTGTATTTCAGTGAAGTCGTCAGCGCCTAAATACACCAGGAGAAAAAATTGATTGCTACAATGATCCAACATCAACTCCGAAGCAGACAGATGGCGTCAATGTCAACGATTAACACTTTGCTCTACAGTTCCAGTAATGGACCACTGCCGTTGGCGTACACAAACTTCTGCAGTCAATCAGATAGTCTGTTACAAGACGGATGTGTTAATGCGTGTCAGCGAATAAATGTTGGACTATGCGCACATCGCTATAAGATTACGAAACAGTGTTGTTTGCCGTTAGGGTGTTGAATTTTTTCATGACATTACGTATGACTAGGAACATCGTCGGAAGATATCTCTTACAACTGAATAATCCGTCGTCGCGGAACACATTCACCCAGGCTTATGGCTATCTTGCCGGTGGAGGATGAGTCGTTCCAGCAAAGCAATACTTCTTGACGGACGACTGTGAACGAACGGTAATAGCTCTAAGAAAGTCGTAAAGAGCTTCTCGGGAGCCAAAAGTACGTTTATCTTTATGAAAGATGTTCTTTCCCGTCTAGCAGAACTTTAATATCGGCCGCTGGAGCAACGAAGCATTCAACGAGGTTGAAAGAAGGCGCAGGTCATTCCAGTTTTCAATGTTGATTGTGCGACATATGCGCATAATTATAGGCCTGTATTGCAGACATCGCTCAGTCGCAAAACTAAGGAATACGCTTTATTCTCACGTATTTTTTTAAAATGAAAGTCTCGTTTATCAACACGAAACCCACAAAGAGCCATCTGGCGTAATGCAGTGAGCTCTGTTCGTCCACAAGATACAGAGGGCCGCAGAACGTACTGGTACATTCATTCGATTTCTAAAAGCACGAGAACAATTTCATAATGTCATTAAGTGTAAGAAGATACGAGATTACATGTTTGATAAACAACTTTGTGTTTAGATTGATGACTTCCTAGCACACTGAACGCGACTCGTCGTTAATAACGGCGTAAGTGAGTAATATAAGGTCTTCATTCTTCACGGTATGTGTAAATGGTCTGACGGGAAACATCAAAAGCATCATGAGGCTATTCGAGGAAAGTGCTGTTGTACATATGAAAATCGAAACACTGGAAATTGTTGTTGTTGTGGTCTTCAGTCCTGAGACTGGTTTGATGTAGCTCTCCATGCTACTCTATCCTGTGCAAGTTTATTCATCTCCCAGTACCTACTGCAACCTACATCCTTCTGAATCTGCTTAGTGTATTCATCTCTTGGTCTCCCTCTACGATTTTTACCCTCCACGCTGCCCTCCAATGCTAAATTTGTGGTCCCTTGATGCGTCAAAACATGTCCTACCAACCGATCCCTTCTTCTAGTCAAGTTGTGCCACAAACTTCTCTTCTCCCCAATCCTATTCAATACCTCCTCATTAGTTACGTGATCTACCTACCTTATTTTCAGCATTCTTCTGTAGCACCACATTT
The DNA here is from genome assembly GCF_021461395.2 of Schistocerca americana. Classification (NCBI taxonomy): domain Eukaryota; kingdom Metazoa; phylum Arthropoda; class Insecta; order Orthoptera; family Acrididae; genus Schistocerca; species Schistocerca americana. The sequence goes on along the minus strand of NC_060122.1, from coordinate 70,230,191 downwards.
CGAAAGCTTCTATTCTCTTCTTGTCCAAACTGGTTATCATCCATGTTTCACTTCCATACATGTCTACACTCCATAAAAATACATTCAGAAACGACTTCCTGACACTTAAATCTATACTCGATGTTAACAAATTTCTCTTCTTCAGAAACGATTTCCTTGCCATTGCCAGTCTACATTTTATATCCTCTCTACTTCGACCATCATCAGTTATTTTACTCCCTAAATAGCAAAACTCCTTTACTACTTTAAGTGTCTCATTTCCTAATCCAATCCCCTCAGCATCGCCCGATTTAATTTGACTACATTCCATTACCCTCGTTTTGCTTTTGTTGATGTTCATCTTATATCCTCCTTTCAAGACACTGTACATTCCGTTCAACTGCTCTTCCAAGTCCTTTGCAGTCTCTGACAGATTCACAATGTCATCGGCGAACCTCAAAGTTTTTACTTCTTCTCCATGAATTTTAATACCTACTCCGAATTTTTCTTTTGTTTCCTTTACTGCTCACTCAATATACAGATTGAATAACACTGGAAATATGTGTGCTAAATATACGGAAAGAGCGATTTATTTCTGGATTACAGCATCGGCGATAAATCGTCAGAAACATCTGCGTCAGGAGCGGCTTCAAGTGGAATAATTACAAAACACGGATGCAGAAAAGAGATTTGGACTGACAACCAGATTCATTGGAACAGTCTCAAAGAAATGTTATACAGCCATTAAATAGGTAGCTAACTGAATACTCATTCGACAGGTTCTTAAGAATTATATATGTTGGACCTTGCCACTCGTCTCGTATAGGGCGCCTAAAGGATGCTGAGTTCTCGGAATGCTACACAACAATTCGAGCAAATTATATTAGTAGTTTTATTTCAAATAAGCATATTGACAATACTTAACTTCGAGATTTATAAGTACTAGTCGCAGATGAGGGGCGACATGCAATATAATTTAGAGTTCTTGGCTATGTGTAATGTTCAAAACGCTGTAAAAGACAACATCATGCGTCGCGAAGCGATATTTGCGCCCTTTCTGCGGTGCCGGATGCTGAGGAGGGTGGAGCAGGTGGAGCAGTGTGCGATGGCGGCGGCCGTGAAGCAATTCCACCGGCGATGGTCCATCTCGTGGGTGCGAGCGATAAGAGGCGAGAAACAGTGCCAATGCCTGGTGTGTGCGGAGCGAAGTTTGGCCATCTGCTGCTTGAATGTTCTAACAAAACGTTCCCCTTCGCCGTTTCAATGGTTCGAATGGCTCTGAGCACTATGGGACTCAACTGCCGAGGTCATCAGTCCCCTAGAACTTAGAACTAGTTAAACCTAACTAACCTAAGGACATCACAAACATCCACGCCCGAGGCAGAATTTGAACCTGCGACCGTAGCGGTCTTGCGGTTCGAGACTGCAGCGCCTTTAACCGCACGGCCTTCGCCGTTTCACTGTGGATGGAATGGTGCACTAGTTTGATGCCGTATGCCATTGGGTTCGCAGAATGTTTCAGATTCATTTGACATGAACTGAGGTCCGTTGTCTGACACTATTACTTCACGTAAAACTTCTCGGCAAATAGTCAATGACAACACATGACTTGTACTACGGGACATTGTCGAGTTTATTGGCACCGAAAAAGGAAACTTGCTATACGAGTCAACCACAATCAAACAACGAGTGTTCCAAAAAGGTCCCGCAAAGTCTACGTGCCTTCGTTTCCATGGCGACTGCGACTTAGGCCAAGCAGAGAACTTTTACGGTTGAGCGGAATGATTTTCCGCACACGCGTGACACTGTTCTACACTCCTGGAAATGGAAAAAAGAACACATTGACACCGGTGTGTCAGACCCACCATACTTGCTCCGGACACTGTGAGAGGGCTGTACAAGCAATGATCACACGCACGGCACAGCGGACACACCAGGAACCGCGGTGTTGGCCGTCGAATGGCGCTAGCTGCGCAGCATTTGTGCACCGCCGCCGTCAGTGTCAGCCAGTTTGCCGTGGCATACGGAGCTCCATCGCAGTTTTTAACACTGGTAGCACGCCGCGACAGCGTGGACGTGAACCGTATGTGCAGTTGACGGACTTTGAGCGAGGGCGTATAGTGGGCATGCGGGAGGCCGGGTGGACGTACCGCCGAATTGCTCAACACGTGGGGCGTGAGGTCTCCACAGTACATCGATGTTGTCGCCAGTGGGCGGCGGAAGGTGCACGTGCCCGTCAACCTGGGACCGGACCGCAGCGACGCACGGATGCACGCCAAGGCCGTAGGATCCTACGCAGTGCCGTACGGGACCGCACCGCCACTTCCCAGCAAATTAGGGACACTGTTGCTCCTGGGGTATCGGCGAGGACCATTCGCAACCGTCTCCATGAAGCTGGGCTACGGTCCCGCACACCGTTAGGCCCTCTTCCGCTCACGCCCCAACATCGTGCCGCCCGCCTCCAGTGGTGTCGCGACAGGCGTGAATGGAGGGACGAATGGAGACGTGTCGTCTTCAGCGATGAGAGTCGCTTCTGCCTTGGTGCCAATGATGGTCGTATGCGTGTTTGGCGCCGTGCAGGTGAGCGCCACAATCAGGACTGCATACGACCAAGGCACACAGGGCCAACACCCGGCATCATGGTGTGGGGAGCGATCTCCTACACTGGCCGTACACCACTGGTGATCGTCGAGGGGACACTGAATAGTGCACGGTACATCCAAACCGTCATCGAACCCATCGTTCTACCATTCCTAGACCGGCAAGGGAACTTGCTGTTCCAACAGGACAATGCACGTCCGCATGTATCCCGTGCCACCCAACGTGCTCTAGAAGGTGTAAGTCAACTACCCTGGCCAGCAAGATCTCCGGATGTGTCCCCCATTGAGCATGTTTGGGACTGGATGAAGCGTCGTCTCACGCGGTCTGCACGTCCAGCACGAACGCTGGTCCAACTGAGGCGCCAGGTGGAAATGGCATGGCAAGCCGTTCCACAGGACTACATCCATCATCTCCACGATCGTCTCCATGGGAGAATAGCAGCCTGCATTGCTGCGAAAGGTGGATATACACTGTACTAGTGCCGACATTGTGCATGCTCTATTGCCTGTGTTTATGTGCCTGTGGTTCTGTCAGTGTGATCATGTGATGTATCTGACCCCAGGAATGTGTCAATAAAGTTTTCCCTTCCTGGGACAATGAATTCACGGTGTTCTTATTTCAATTTCCAGGAGTGTATTTGGGCTTCCATAACCTGCGAAGTACAGTGTCGACGCCTAACTGTTTTATACGAACAATCCCCCAGTGTCCTTGGTGAAGTAACTGCAACACTTCTTTTTGCAAAGCTTTCGGGATCAATACACGTGACTATCCACGGTCATCTTGAACAAGAATCACACCTTTCTGTACACCGAGGCTATGCCGACGTGCCAAGTATCGGCGCACTAGAGAGTTCTTTATGCTGTTCAAGGAACGAGGCCAAAATGTGCGAGTATAATTAAGCAAAATGTTCAAATCTGGATCAGCATCCACGGCCTGTGCAATTTTCTTATAGTTCAGCGGAAAAGATTGAAGCAGTTCAGAATCCTGAGTATCGATGTCCTAATATTATTGGATTTCAGCTACTTTGCACGTGAGATGTTTGTCATTAAAGAAAAGGACAGCCAACGACCTCTAGGTCTTTAAGATGCTATGCATAACAGCGTGAGAGTAAAGAGATGAAATATTTTTTTTTAATGTGCGCCTGTACCAAAACGCGCGTTCAGCGTTTAAATACTCTAAATAAACACTTTGACCCGCTGGGCGCAGATATTTAAAATCATTTCCGCGGCGCTTGATAGCAAGAAGATGTGAAACAGAAGAAAGAACAATCTAATTTTTGTTCAGAAATATTCTAGAGACTTCATTACTCCATGTACGTTTGGTCACCGACAGGTTAAGACGTGACTTCTGAAATTTTCCCGGCGTATTTCTTCTTCTAATAATTTCCGGGTATGCAGCCGGATCCCGTCGACGGGATCCGGCTGCATACCCGGAAATTATTAGAAGAGGTTAAGACGTATTACATAGCATTGCTACAAGTTGTATTTATATTTTGTGTAAAAACTATGTGAAACGACGAACAAACATTTCGGTAACTCGGGCGTGGATTCTATGTACTTACGCATACGCAAGGACATTTAATTTTAAGAAGGAACGGACTGACAAAGCAGCGTTTATTGTACTTCGCCATGCACAAAAGAAATATCAGATGCAAGTCATGCATTTATTGTGTATTTGTCAATGTCTAGAAGTTTATAGCCAATTTGTTCAAATTATATTAATATTTTACGATGCAGTAATTTTGTTATTCTATTCTTTCACTAACCATAAATCATGTTCATATTGTGTATTAGCTTTGTTACAGGTTCGCTCTTTATCGCGGTGTCTCGATTGTATTTAGGAGACCACTAATGTATTCAACTTCCGATCTGTTAATCTTTCTCTTACGAAATTCCACTAATTTGCTTTCATTTCAATTTTTTTATTCAAATAGGTCCCTTAGGTATTTTCATCTGAGATTCTGGTTGCGTGAAGGCAATCCGGTTCAAAAGGTCAATTATTCGCGTCATAAATCCGTACGTCTCCTGAAAACAATCGAGAACCGACGTATCGGTGATCAATTAATAATCTCTCTCTCTCTCTTTTAAAATCGCACTAAAAACCGACCACGCAGGATAGCCGTAAGTATGCAGTCTAGCGTTAGGTTGCATTTTGTCAGTAAATATTTCCAATCAACAGTTACAGCACCACTGTTATTAATAAACAAGTTCATAACACAAGAATGTGACAACATGATGCAGCATAAGTGTCGAAGTCTGTTTCAGGGCCAACCGGAATGCGTGAAAGTGCGTCCGCATTACCGTGTTTAGCCGTCGGACGATACACAATCTCGTACTGGTATTGAGACAACAACAAAGCCCAGCTTTGCAATTTTTGGACTGTTCATATAGGAACCGGTTTCGTCGATTGAAACAAGGACTGCAAAGGCTTGTCATCCGTTGCTAAGTAGAATTTTCGGCCATACAAACAGTGGTGCAATTTGGTGACACCACACACAATAGCCAAAGCCTCTTTTTCAATTTGTGAATAGTTACATTGAGCTTTGGACAACATTTTTGATGCGAAAGCAATAGGCCTGCCATTATAACGAATTCTGTGCGAAAGGACTGCACACATTCGGTAAGGGGAAGCGTCAACTTGCAATCCAGCTGGTTTTTCGGGATCAAAGTGAACCAATCATCGATCACTGAGCAATGCATCTTTAAGTTCTTGAAGCACTACTTGGCGTTAATCTGTCCAAACAAAGGGGACATTCTTGCGACGCAAGCGATACAATGGAGCCGCTATTTGAGCAGCATTCGGTATGAACCGAATGTAATAGTTCATTTTCCCTTAAACACACTGAAATTTTGTGAGATTGTGAGGAACTGGCAAATCACTTATGGTTAAGAAATGCGACTGAAGAGGATGTACACCTTGACTCTTTATGGCATGACCCAGATATACAACTCAGGTTTAAAAAAATCACACTTGTTCAGTCTACACTATAGTCCTGCATCAGAAAACACACGAAACAAAGTATATAAATTTGCAATATGTTCTTTAGGTGTACGACCTGCTACTACAGTGTCGTCCAAACAGTTTGAACAGTTTGGCATTTGTGCAGTCAACTGTTCCGAATACCGCTGGAAAATGGAGGGTGCGGAAGCACTGCAAAAAGGCAAATGTAAATATTTAAACAATCCCAAATGAGTATTTACTACACACACTTTTTGAGATTGTGCATTGAGCGGTATTCGAAGATACGCATAGCGCAAATCTATTTTTGAAAAATAGCCAGCACGTAATTTTTCCATGAGATCCTCCGGACGTGGCACTGGATAAGTATCGATTAGAGTTTTTGGGTTGACTGTAGACTTAAAGTCAACACAGAGGTGAATGCGACCTCAAGGTTTGTGGAGCAAAACCAGTGGACTGGGCCATTGACTACCTGAAAAAAAAAAGAAGGTTCAGATGGCTCTGAGCACTATGCGACTTAACTTCTGAGGTCATCATTCCCCTAGAACTTAGAACTACTTAAACCTAACTAACCTAAGGACATCACACACATCCACGCCCGAGGCAGGATTCGAACCTGCGACCGTAGCAGTCGCGCGGTTCCATACTGAAGCGCCCAAAACCGGTCGGCTTGACTAGCTGAGATGGGCACAATAATTCCGTTATCGTACAATTCTTTATGTTCGGCCGCGACCTTGTCCCGTAACACAACGGGAACAGTTCAGGACCGGCAAAATGTCGGCTCAGCATTGTCTTTCACAGTTATATGTGCAACAAAATTGTTAGCCTTCAGACAATAGTTCCGGGAGTTCTTTCAGCAAGCTAGGTATGCTGTCTTTTGCATTGACTGCAGACACTGAAAACACATTGTCCTGAATGGTAAAGCCAAACAAATAGAAAAAAAAAAATGGTTCAAATGGCTCTGAGCACTATGGGACATAACAAATGGTTCAAATGGCTCTGAGCACTATGGGACTTAACTACTGTGGTCATCAGTCCCCTAGAACTTAGAACTACTTAAACCTAACTAACCTAAGGACATCACACACATCCATGCCCGAGGCAGGATTCGAACCTGCGACCGTAGCAGTCGCGCGGTTCCGGACTGCGCGCCTAGAACCGCTAGACCACCGCGGCCGGCGGGACAGAACATCTGAGGTCATCAGTCTCTTAGAACTTAGAACTACTTAAACCTAACTAACCTAGGGACACCCCACACAGCCATGCCCGAGGCAGGATTCGAACCTGCGACCATAGCAGTCGCGCGGTTCCGGACTGAAGCGAACAAATAGAAAAAGTGCAAATATGTTCTCACACACGCGTGATTGTAGAACTGTGAAAGTCACTGTTAGTCTCACATTTAATATCTTTCTGATGTTAGTGAGAAATTCATATGTTCTCCCGTCTGCGACAGAAGGGTCCCATTCGTTTTACCACAGTTGTAATATGCGCTCTTTTATTAACTTTTCGAATTGGTCTCAGTTACAAGCACCTTTCATACTTCCATTTGGTTCCCTCTCCTTAACCAGTAAAAGGCTGCCCTTTTTCCTAATTTCCAAGTCCAGTGGGAATATTCCTAGAGTTACTAACAAAGCATCATTCGGCATAACGCAGTAGGCTCCCTTTAATGTTAGTAGCACTCCTCGTTTAACTCTTCTCACTAATTAGGCTGTCTTCACTAGCTACAATCTATGAGCCCAAACGCTCGCACCATATCCTACGACTGACGCTAATGTAGATTGGCCACATGCCATGATTGCTTTCAAGGGAAGCCGAAATTGCCTATTTGCAATTGTTAGAATTTTATTCATCAAGTTTTTATCTTTCCTGCCTGCTCTATTAGTCACGATCCGTTCAGTAAGTAAAAAAACGTAGAAGAGATGTTTATCGAACTCGAAAGGCAAACACTACAAGCGAATTGTTGGGCGCCGCTAGGTCGAGTAATGACAAAATACAAAATATGTGTTGGAAGAAAAGGCAGACTGCGTGTCACTGATTCCCAAATAGAACTCCCGAAATGATCATGACTGGAACATAGGGAAAATCCGTGCCCATACAGAGTCATTCCATTCCAGAATGGAACAAGAGAAGAAGTGACAGTGATACCTGAAGCTGTGTCGAATAGATGTAAATGTAGAGTTGTTAATGCATTAGTGACCAAATGTTCCAGGAAATGCATGAGGGCATGCTACACTGACGGGTCGAAACATTATGAATAGTGACCAGCGCGAGCGGGAACCTGGCGTTGCGGGAACTTCAAGCAGTAAGTGAAGTACCGGTACACTGTGCAGGCGGACCGAATATGCCGAGGAATCGTAGCAGCGGAGAAGTTCCTCATTTTATATTTTATCAGTCCACCCAACTTTCGACTTCCTTTTTTAGCACCATATGTCAAACGCTTTTCCGGAATCCATGATTAACTACCTAAGAATTGTTCAAATGTGTGTGAAATCTTATGGGACTTAACTGCGAAGGTCGTCAGTCCCTAAGCTTACACACTACGTAACCTACATTATCCTAAGGACAAACACACACACCCATGCCCGAGGGAGGACTCGAACCTCCGCTGGGATCAGCCGCACAGTCCATGAATGCAGCGCCCCAGACCGTTCGGCTAATCCCGCGCGCTCCGAACAATTCTGGGTTCCAAACGCATATTTTCAAAAATTTCTTTCTCAAGTTAAGCCCAATGTTCGATATTTCCCTTGGCCAGAAATGTCCTCATCGCCTGTGCCAGTTTGCTTTTTATGTCATTCTTGCGTCGTCCATCACGTTTTTTGCACCCAAAAATAGTAGAATTCCGTTACTTCATCATCTGCGTGATCCTCAACTATGATGTCAGTTTTGTCACTATTTCCAATGCTGCTGTACATCACTTTGGTCTTCCTTCCGTTTACTCTTAGTCCACATTCTATGCTCAGTTTACTTTGCATTTAATTCAGGATGTCGTGCAGATCTTTCTCGCTCCCATTCAGGATGGCAATGTCATCAACTAATCTTACAGGAGATGTTCTTTCACCCTGAATTTTAATCCCATTTTTTAAGATTGTCTTTTATTTTCGTCATTACTTCTTCGATGAATGGAGAGAACAGAAGGGGAGAAAGGCTGTTGTAGGGAAGCAGCCTACTCACGCTGTAGTAAATTCACATCAGTTTCCATTGTGTGCCAGCCAGTCTGCTGTAACTAGCTCTGACGTAATAAATGTTGCGCAATACCTTAAAAATCAAGCAAATGACTTAAAACTTTTCTAGCATGTCAGGAATAATACTAAATTAATGTGTGGTAAATATCAGTTCGATAACTTCAGCCATTTTCGAAATTTGGACGTTTTTCTGAGAAAATCATTGGCGCAACAGAAAAGAGCTAGAGACTTCAAAGTTTATATTTAGATTCATCTTTCATAATGATTTAATAAAAACAGTACTTTGGATTTCACAAATTAAGATTTTAGTGGAAATTCATGATTTTCTGGTTTTCATCTCAAAACTGAAGGAAGCAAGATAGATTAAGTAGGCTAATAAATAATGTTAGGATGTTTAGATTTAAATAGGTTGGAGGTCCGCTATGATTATGAAGATGTGTAAAGTTTCTTTTGAATACCTATAAAATTATAGCGATAGCGGATCTCAAAAGGACCAGTTCAGAGCTCATCTACTGCGTACAGTGTAATTTAATTAATTGTCTCGCCCAGAATATTTAACTTAGCCACGTCAAAATTTTATTATCAATACTTACCTGCATGCTGAATGCACGTTTACATTAAGAGCTTCATCGGCCATCAGCAAAAGAAGCTATAAATTATTATGTAACTTGAAGTGGTGCGTTACTAGCCCAGCAGCTAGTCGGGAAAGCGGATTTGATCAGGCGTTCCCTTAGCCGTCCGCACCGCGGCTTTATACACTCCTGGAAATGGAAAAAAGAACACATTGACACCGGTGTGTCAGACCCACCATACTTGCTACGGGCACTGCGAGAGGGCTGTACAAGCAATGATCACACGCGCGGCACAGCGGACACACCAGGAACCGCGGTGTTGGCCGTCGAATGGCGCTAGCTGCGCAGCATTTGTGCACCGCCGCCGTCAGTGTCAGCCAGTTTGCCGTGGCATACGGAGCTCCATCGCAGTCTTTAACACTGGTAGCATGCCGCGACAGCGTGGACGTGAACCGTATGTGCAGTTGACGGACTTTGAGCGAGGGCGTATAGTGGGCATGCGGGAGGCCGGGTGGACGTACCGCCGAATTGCTCAACACGTGGGGCGTGAGGTCTCCACAGTACATCGATGTTGTCGCCAGTGATCGGCGGAAGGTGCACGTGCCCGTCGACCTGGGACCGGACCGCAGCGACGCACGGATGCACGCCAAGACCGTAGGATCCTATGCAGTGCCGTAGGGGACCGCACCGCCACTTCCCAGCAAATTAGGGACACTGTTGCTCCTGGGGTATCGGCGAGGACCATTCGCAACAGTCTCCATGAAGCTGGGCTACGGTCCCGCACACCGTTAGGCCGTCTTCCGCTCACGCCCCAACATCGTGCCGCCCGCCTCCAGTGGTGTCGCGACAGGCGTGAATGGAATAACGAATGGAGACGTGTCGTCTTCAGCGATGAGAGTCGCTTCTGCCTTGGTGCCAATGATGGTCGTATGCGTGTTTGGCGCCGTGCAGGTGAGCGCCACAATCAGGACTGCATACGACCGAGGCACACAGGGCCAACACCCGGCATCATGGTGTGGGGAGCGATCTCCTACACTGGCCGTACACCACTGGTGATCGTCGAGGGGACACTGAATAGTGCACGGTACATCCAAACCGTCATCGAACCCATCGTTCTACTATTCCTAGACCGGCAAGGGAACTTGCTGTTCCAACAGGACAATGCACGTCCGCATGTATCCCGTGCCGCCCAACGTGCTCTAGAAGGTGTAAGTCAACTACCCTGGCCAGCAAGATCTCCGGATCTGTCCCCCATTGAGCATGTTTGGGACTGGATGAAGCGTCGTCTCACGCGGTCTGCACGTCCAGCACGAACGCTGGTCCACCTGAGGCGCCAGGTGGAAATGGCATGGCAAGCCGTTCCACAGGACTACATCCAGCATCTCTACCATCGTCTCCATGGGAGAATAGCAGCCTGCATTGCTGCGAAAGGTGGATATACACTGTACTAGTGCCGACATTGTGCATGCTCTGTTGCCTGTGTCTATGTGCCTGTGGTTCTGTCAGTGTGATCATGTGATGTATCTGACCCCAGGAATGTGTCAATAAAGTTTCCCCTTCCTGGGACAATGAATTCACGGTGTTCTTATTTCAATTTCCAGGAGTGTATATAAGAACGCTGCGCGAGGAAGGAAGGCCCCAGTTCTCTCCAGACGCTGAATGACACGCCATCTGTGTCGGGAGTCGCGTCGCATCAGTGTCACTGCTACATACAGCCTCGGGTGCTGTATTAAAATACTAGAGATACGCGGAACCATGAAAACATTTCAAGTGAAGGGTTAATTCTGGGATGATTTTCATTATCTAGCTTCAGTTTGCGTGTTGTCGTATTTTCACGTGCCGTCGCGGGACAGACATTCTACCAAATATTTAGCGTGGCGTTTGATGAAATATTTTCATCAAATTATGGCGAGCATTCATTTTAACATTTAATTCGGACATTTATAGTTGCATCAGCGCATTAGACTCTGAACTGCTCTGTTAGTTAGGTTGTAGGGATACTTGTGTTTTTTATCAGTGAATTTCAGAATATACTCAACTATTTTGGAAAACCGTTTTTGATTGGAAATCCAGGACAATCTCCTAATTCCTCAGAGCTATAAGCTGCAGCTATAATAACATTCTCAGATAAAGTGGGCACTAGGATCTCTAATTACTGGTTCCAGGTTTTATTAAATCACTTTGTGGGTGCCAAAAAAGTAAATAGAGAGCCAGTGTTGAGAAGTGCGAAAGACAGCATTAACAACATTCTAAAAGCCAGAAACTGATTCAACATGCAAGTGTTTATCCAGCAATCAGATTTATTATTATACAAACTCATCCGCCGCCCTACATATGGTGCATCGGCCGGGAAATCAACTAAGTGAAAGTGATTTTTTAACTATTCGGATTCGCGAGTGGAATGCGACACGCAGCTGAGTAATAGAACAGTGAAAGTGTTACGTGTGCATGTGGACGACGCAATTGGATTAACAACGCATCTGGATTGACGGAGCTGGCACTGAGTCTAGCGTTGCTGCCGGCATCGCGAGAAGCCAGTCTCGCCGCACCGCAGTCGTCCGCTGGAGCAGGCGGCGCAGAGCCTGCAATTGAGGGCCACGCAAACACACAACAGCCGTCGGAGAGCCGTCTGCAGTTGAACGTGCCACGTCGCATCAGGAATCCTGGTACGCCGCGCCGGCAACGCCATACGTCGTGCAGAAGGAACTAAGTTAAGTGAAAAGCTGTTAAAAATTTTACTAACCTGCACTAAAAGACTGTCGGCGATGGAACCGCCAAAAGAAACTGAGGTTAAACTTATATCAGAACCTATGTCTGTTGAGGGAACTGTAAATCCAGACAATGGTTCGAGTGTAAATATGCATGAAAGTAGTAATGTTAAAGTGAAATATGAAGTATTGTCTCCTGACAGTAGTGTGCGAAGGGGCAATGATTCAATAATAGAGACCCCTGTAGTAAAGCAGAAAGTAGAAATTGTAAATTTATTGGATGATAGTTACTCTGATGAATTAAAAATGAAACAGTCTTCAGAGATGGTAGAGTTTAAGAAGGAGAAGTTAGAGATGACTAATCAATCAGAAGTTTCATTTAATTTTGATGATTCGGGTATTGGAACTAGTTTTTTGTCACCTGAGTGTGATAAAAAGCCAGCCAGTGAGCAACCCAAAGATGCTGGGGCTGTTGATCTAAATGTTATATTACAAGCAATAGCTGCCAGTCAAACAAATTTTAATATGCGGTTTGAGGCAATGGACAATAAATTAGAATCCAATAATGCTGAATTAAAGTCTGAGATTGTGGCCAGCCAAACAAATTTTAATAAGCGATTGGAGGTAATGGACGATACCTTCAAGGCTGGTTGCAATAAGTTGAAAGAGGATCTAGACAGTTTGAATTATAAAATTGATTACAACCATGAGGATATTAAGAAAAAGGTTGCTCAACAATTTTCTGAAATGTATAAAACAGTAAAATCCGAGGTTGCTGAGGTTCGCAAGGACTTCCAAATGGAAGATGCGAAGCTGGAGCACAAGTTAACAGAAAAGATCGAGGCGGAATCTGAACTGCGCTCAGATAGATTTGAAGATGTTAATATAAAAGTAAACATATGTCAAGCAGACGTAGATGCAATCAAAAGTGATACTACTCATATTGTGCAAAGAGTAGGTAATGTTGAAATGAAAGTAGAAAATATCAGTACTAACATTGCTAACATTGAAAGTAAAGTAGCTTCAGTAACTTCTGGTAATGGTAGTATACAACAAGTTGTAGCTGCAAACGCCGCTTTTATCGGGTGTCGGCAGTTCTTGCGGTTTGATCCAGATAAAAATATCCACCCGCTAGATTTCTGGAACGATTTTGAAGATGTGATTCCACCGACTTGGTCTGAACGAGAGAAAATCTCATTTATTTAAAGCCATTTAGCAGGTGACGCCATGCGTTGGTCAACTGATGTTATGTTGAAGTGTAAAACATTAGCGGAGTTTAAAACAGCTTTCATTAATGAGTATTGGTCTAGCAATAAGCAAAATGAAGTTTTGAGAGAATTTTGGAGTGGAAAACGCTTCAATGCAGGCAAGGAATCAATTAAAGAGTTTGCTAGGTCATGGATCTCACGTTTGTCACATTTGGCGGAAAAGCTAAAACCAGAAATGATTATACTAGATCTTGAAGCCAAACTGCCATGGTATTGGCAAACTAGAATTATATCAGCCCCTAGAGACAATCTTGAACGTTTCATTGAATATTTGGAACGTGTAGAACGTGTTGCTGCCAATGAGGAGCAAGCACGTAATAACCGAAATGCCAATAACAATAGTAGTAATTTTAGGAACGAGCAAAATGGCAATGTAAACATCAGAACAGTAGGTGTTCGCCATCCTAAGAGAGGTAGGAATTGGGGAAATAATTATCAGAACCAACAATGGCGTCCAAAGGATAATAAGTTTGTTCCAAACAGAAATATGCATGTAAACAACAGTACGGAAAATAATGCTGTGCCAGTCAACTATAATGAAACTAAAGGAAACAACAGTAGGCCGAGGCAGGAAAACTAGTTCCCGTCTATGAGGACACTGGCGCTCACCAGGCGGTTACTTTTCCTATGCCAGTAGTTAAGGGAATTGGTAAGACAGATCAAAATACTCAAACTGAACAGGTGGATGAAATGTTGGTAGCATCTAAGGATACAACAGAAATATTAGATCACTCACAGTATTTGATAGATACCGTGTTAGAGACGCTTTCTAAGTGGGAAGAGAAAGAGAAGGCGCAGCAGTGTAACGATAGGGACGAGCTACAAAATACTGAATTGACAGGTGAAGAAGCAGAAGAAATTCATGCTTATATTTACGATGAGGATGATGTGCTCTTATCTAAAGTGCCTGTGCAGAATGTGGATAATGTACTAATAGATTTAGGACAGGAGATAAGTGAGAATGTAGAGGGTAGGCTGTTGAGGGTCGATGAACCCAGTAGCTGTGACCAGTTGTCACTTGAGAAGGAAACCGACGATAATGGTGAAAGTGGTTTAGCTGTAACAAGTGTTATGCCCGGTCTGGAGACGCAGAATCGCCCAGACTACAGTAATTTGGGTTATGTTCAGCAAACTAAATGTAATGAAGTCGTGCGGTGTTTCGATTTAAAATTAATAGACCGACTGGAAAAGGCAGCTGAAAATGTAATTCAGGAAACCCCTACACACTGTGACCTAAATGTAATGAAGACAGATGTCGATCACTTTAGTTGGAGACAAATCCAAAAGGAACTACTAGATGAATGTGAGGAACCACCTGTACAACCTAGAATAAGCCACCCTATAATAATAGTGAATATGTTGGGTATCAATGTACGTTGTCTCTTAGACAGTGGAAGTGAGGTGAGTGCGATATCTCAGTCCTTCTTTGATGCATTACCTGGTAAAGACAAGATTACAGTAATGAGGGTATCAGGACTAAAAATAATTGGTGCTACTGGCAAGGTGTCAAAAACGGTAAAGGAAGAAGCTTTACTGCCCTTTAACATTAATGGTAATTTAATTGATCATCCATGTTTAATTGTAAACAATCTCAGTATTGAGGTTTTAATTGGCATAGATTTCTTGTCAAAATATCAGAGTGTTGTTGACTTTGAAAGAAGCCAGTTAAAAATGGTCTTTCCAATAACCGGAGTAATTATAGTACCTTTTAGTGATAAACATGTAGTAACTGATCATGAAACTTGGGAGCTGCCTATACGAGTTCTGAAAAATAGGAGGTATTGGGACGAGGATGTTAATCTTAGTACAAATAAGCTGAACACAGAAGAAGAAGCAATTATTTTGGACAAAATAGAAACTAAATTGCTGGAAATGGATAAAATTTCCGCCAATCAGAAGGAAGAACTGAGACAGGTTCTAAAAAGGCATCATAAAGTATTTTCAGATCGACGTGGCGTGGTCAAAGGTTATGAATGAATGCTGTAGGGAGAAGGTTGTTCTGTAACCTCTACACAGTGTGGCAGCTGTGCAGTCCCAGCTGTGTGGGATCTTCTTTCCTTTTCAGGTCTCACTCACTCTTCATCTTTTCTATCCACCTAAAATTTCTAACTCTTCTTTACAGCATTAAGCTAATGAATGCTGTAGGGAGGAGGTTGTTCTGTAACCTCTACACAGTGTGGCAGCTGTGCAGTCCCAGCTGTGTGAGATCTTCTTTCCCATTTCAGATCTCACTCATTCTTCCTCTTTCCTGTCCTCAAAAATTTCGACCTCTTCTTTCATACATTAAATTTTCCGGTATGGTTATCAAACCAATAATAAGCTAATGAATGCTGTAGGGAGGAGGTTGTTCTGTAACCTCTACACAGTGTGGCAGCTGTGCAGTCCCAGCTGTGTGAGATCTTCTTTCCTTTTCAGGTCTCACTCACTCTTCATCTTTTCTATCCACCTAAAATTTCTAACTCTTCTTTACAGCATTAAGCTAATGAATGCTGTAGGGAGGAGGTTGTTCTGTAACCTCTACACAGTGTGGCAGCTGTGCAGTCCCAGCTGTGTGAGATCTTCTTTCCCATTTCAGATCTCACTCATTCTTCCTCTTTCCTGTCCTCAAAAATTTCGACCTCTTCTTTCATACATTAAATTTTCCGGTATGGTTATCAAACCAATAATAAGCTAATGAATGCTGTAGGGAGGAGGTTATTCTGTAACCTCTACACAGTGTGGCAGCTGTGCAGTCCCAGCTGTGTGAGATCTTCTTTCCCATCTCAGATCTCACTCATTCTTCCTCTTTCCTATCCACCTAAAATTTTCTAACTCTTCTTTACAGCATTAAACCAATGAATGCTGTAGGGAGGAGGTTGTTCTGTAACCTCTACACAGTGTGGCAGCTGTGCAGTCCCAGCTGTGTGAGATCTTCTTTCCTTTTTAGGTCTCACTCATTCTTCATCTTTTCTATCCACCTAAAATTTCTAACTCTTCTTTACAGCATTAAACCAATGAATGCTGTAGGGAGGAGGTTGTTCTGTAACCTCTACACAGTGTGGCAGCTGTGCAGTCCCAGCTGTGTGAGATCTTCTTTCCATTTCAGGTCCCACTCATTCTTCATCTTTCCTGTCATAAAAAATTTCGACATCTTCTTTCCAGACATGAAAATTTTCTGTCATGGCTATCAAGCCATGAGTTATGTAACCATTCTATCTACCGATTAGTGAAACAAAATACCTAATGTGACAAACCTGATAGTGACAAAGAATAGAGAAGTATGACATAATTAAGATAAAATGTATTGGAGTAACAAGTATGTATAGAACCCTGGTACTATAGTAAGTACAAAGTGTTGTTTTATTGGAAATGGTCCACCAACAGTAATTTAAAAAGATGTATGAATTCATGTACAAGCAGGATCTGAAGTGGTAGTGAAACCTAGTGTATGCATTAGAGCTAACCAAGAAATAGTAAAAGAGATTGCTTAGTGTTAGGAAAAATATGCAGATAAGTTGTAAGATTAAACTCACCTGGTGTAGCAAGGAAAGGCAGTGTAATAGAATTGAGCAGTGTTTGTGGTTGAGACGTGAAGGACACGTCCCTGAAGTATTTATAAGGTTGGAGCTGGCCATTATTTTAGTGTAGTGTGTGACAGGATACACCTACACGTATTGAGGTTATGAGTTGGAGGCGTGAATGCGACGATAGGTACCCTTATGTTAGATGAGACAGAGCAGCTCATGGTGTCCTATAGGTTTAAGGAATTTAGCATTGCGCTCGTCCATAATTACTTGATGCACTTTAGTGGTAGGTATGAGAGAGACTACCTGAGGTTTCAGCGTCCGATCGAATGGAAATGGATTGCCACGTGAGCAAACTAATCAGCTGCAGTACACTATGAATATGAAATAAATGTGCTATCCTATGCTTTAAATATTAATAGAGTGAGTGTTAAATAAGTACATACACTAGCAAAATAAATAAATAACATACTGACAGATGTGTAACATTATTTTAGCTCGGCATAAATACACTTCAAAGTAAGTAAGTACCTAATTGCAGATGTGGAACTGGCAACAGCAGAGGACCAATAGGTGGATTTAGTAGTCAACTAAACGTAGTGTGTTTTGAACACTCACAACTGTACTATTACCAAAAGTTACTCACATGTTCAAAGAAGCTGAGAAAACAACCACTAATCATACTCATACTATCTCTAAGAATAAAGTAATCAAAGATGAGTCAGTTAAGTGCTTAAAATGCAAATGTATCAGGAATGTACCGAGCATTGGTTCAGTGTACCGGCCCAGAAATAATAAATTCAGATTAAATATGATTCATGATTGTATGCCTTGAACATTAATTTTCTCTAGTACGTGACTAACGGCGTTTTGAGCCATTTGTTTACCGATTTTATGACAGTTAAGTAACCGTAAGAGTAAAATTGAGAAAGGTTCTGTTAACTTTGTTCCAGCAACATACTGAAGGATAAAATGTATATATCCCCATTTCATTGTGACCCACCCTTAGAGATTAAGTGAACAGAGTCTGAGGCACTCTTTTTGTTTGTTCTACAGGACAAACCAGATAATCTGTCTATGTATCATGTTATTTTCTTTGAATTTGTGTATGTAAAAATGTATTTAATGTATTTAATGGATCTAAGATTTTCATAATTTTTCAATTTGTATGTGTTTGTTTGTCTAAGGCAATATGTATGCCAAAATATTTCGTTGACTTTGCTTAAAATTTTGAGTAATGACATTGTTTAAAAGGCAGTGAACATGCCTAAAATTTAAATAATTAATGTAGGTAATTAGTTTTCTTTAAGGTTTCTACAGGTTTATATTTCAATTTTGATTTTTTATAGGGAGTTAAACTGTGCTCTTGCTTCCCCTTTTGTAATTAAATTTTTTTTCATTCATTAACATTCATAAACAAACAAATTTAAGTAGAGGGTGATGTAGGGAAGCAGCCTACTCACGCTGTAGTAAATTCACATCAGTTTCCATTGTGTGCCAGCCAGTCTGCTGTAACTAGCTCTGACGTCATAAATGTTGCGCAATACCTTAAAAATCAAGCAAATGACCTAAAACTTTTCTAGCATGTCAGGAATAATACTAAATTAATGTGTGGTAAATATCAGTTCGATAACTTCAGCCATTTTCGAAATTTGGACTTTTTCTGAAAAAATCATTGGCGCAGCAGAAAAGAGCTAGAGACTTCAAAATTTATATTTAGATTCATCTTTCATAATGATTTAATAAAAACAGTACTTTGGATTTCACAGATTAAGATTTTAGTGGAAATTCACGATTTTCTGGTTTTCATCTCAAAACTGAAGGAAGCAAGATAGATTAAGTAGGCTAATAAATAAGGCTAGGATGTTTAGATTTAAATAGGTTGGAGGTCCGCTATGATTATGAAGATGTGTAAAGTTTCTTATGAATACCTATAAAATTATAGCGATAGCGGATCTCAAAAGGGCCAGTTCAGAGCTCATCTACTGCGTACAGTGTAATTTAATTAATTCTCTCGCCCAGAATATTTAACTTAGCCACGTCAAAATTTTATTATCAATACTTACCTGCGTGCTGAATGCACGTTTAAATTAAGAGCTTCATCGGCCATCAGCAAAAGAAGCTATAAATTATTATGTAACTTGAAGTGGTGCGTTACTAGCCCAGCAGCTAGTCGGGAAAGCGGATTTGATCAGGCGTTCCCTTAGCCGTCCGCACCGCGGCTTTATATATAAGAACGCTGCGCGAGGAAGGAAGGCCCCAGTTCTCTCCAGACGCTGAATGACACGCCATCTGTGTCGGGAGCCGCGTCGCATCAGTGTCACTGCTACATACAGCCTCGGGTGCCGTATTAAAATACTAGAGATACGCGGAACCATGAAAACATTTCAAGTGAAGGGTTAATTCTGGGATGATTTTCATTATCTAGCTTCAGTTTGCGTGTTGTCGTATTTTCACGTGCCGTCGCGGGACAGACATTCTACCAAATATTTAGCGTGGCGTTTGATGAAATATTTTCATCAAATTATGGCGAGCATTCATTTCAACATTTAATTCGGACATTTATAGTTGCATCAGCGCATTAGACTCTGAACTGCTCTGTTAGTTAGGTTGTAGGGATACTTGTGTTTTTTATCAGTGAATTTCAGAATATACCCAACTATTTTGGAAAACCGTTTTTGATTAGAAATCCCGGACAATCTCCTAATTCCTCAGAGCTATAAGCTGCAGCTATAATAACATTCTCAGATAAAGTGGGCACTAGGATCTCTAATTACTGGTTCCAGGTTTTATTAAATCACTTTGTGGGTGCCAAAAAAGTAAATAGAGAGCCAGTGTTGAGAACGGCGAAAGACAGCATTAACAACATTCTAAAAGCCAGAAACTGATTCAACATGCAAGCATTTATACAGCAAACATAATTAATTCTTTTTACAAACCTATCCGCCGCCCCACATATGGTGCATCGGCCGGGAAATGTTACAACATTCAAACGAGGATACAACAGTAGATTTATTATTTTACAAACCTATCCGCCGCCCCACACTGTGTCTTTGACTTCCACCGTTTTTAATTCCAGCATTTCATTATTGCTCTTCCACTTTAATTGTTCCTCCTTGGTTCTCAAACATAATGTATACAACCCGCTTGTCGGTATGCTTACCCCTATTATTCTTGGAATTTTAAAATCTGGCAGCATTTTACGTTGTTGAACGCTTTTTATAGGTCGAAAATTCTGTTAACGCGTCTTGCTTTTTCTTCCACTATCAATCGCAACGTTAGAACTACCTCTCTGGAGCCTTTAACTTTTCCAACGCCAAACTGATGGTCATATAACAGATCTTCAGATATCTTTTTTGTTCTTCTGTATATTATTATTGACGATAATTCTTATGCATGAGCTACTAAACTCATCGTACGATAGTTCTCGCACTTATCTGTCCTTGCTATCTTCGGAAACGTGTGGATTATATTTTTCCGGAAGTGTGATGTATGTCTCGAGTTCTCGTAGAATCAACATACCAAATTAAACAGTCTTTTGGTTGTAACTTCCACGACTGATTCCACAATTTCTGAAGGTAAATTATCTGTTTCTTTCTCCCCACGTATAGTTCTTCAATGTACTCATTCCATCTATCCGCTTTTTATTCTACGTTTAAAAGTGTAACTGCTTTTCGCTACAGTCGCTCTATATTTGATGCCTTTGTTTTCAGTTTCAGCGGAGGCTTCTTGTCTTCCTATATGCTGAATCTGTCCTTCCTACAACCATTTATTTTTCGATTTCTTCACATTTTCCTTGCAACCGCTTCACTTAGCTTCCATGCACTTCCTTTTAAATTAATTTCGAAACGGATTGTAATGCTGTATTCCTGTCTATTACTCAGCATTTTTGTGTTCCTCGTTTCCTTGATCAGCTAAAGTATTTTTCCTGTTATCCAAATTGTTTCTGTGCAGTTACCTTCTTTGTACCCATCTCTGTCAAGATGTTGTTAGAGATATCATTCCTCTTTTTAGAGATATCGTTCCTCTTGTACTGAACTGTCGACAGTGGTATACATTATCGCAGTACTTACAGTACCTACAACCTTAGACAAATTCAAACGCATATCATCATAATTCAGTACACAACTTCTTTTCTCACTGATTCTTTCGGACGAGTCTGTTAAACTTCGCCCTACTCTTCATCATTACTAAATTGTGGTCAGAATCTTTATCAGCTCCCGTGCATACTTTACAATCCCGTATCTGAGCTTGCACTCCCTGTCTGGTCATTATGTAAAGCAGCTAGAATCTTCTTGTTGCTCCAGTGCTTTTCCAAGTAGTTCTCCTCCCTTTTTAATTTCTGAACATTGGCTGTTACAGGCTGAAATTTATTGTATAACCCTCTCGTTCCTACTAACAAGCCCATGTTCTCCTGTAACTGTTTCTTATATTCCTTGACAACTTGAGCAGTGCAGTGACTGGCGATTATTAAATTTTCATTTCACTTTATATACTGAATTAGACGATCCATATCTTCATATACTTTCTCCATCTTTTCATCTACTGCTTGTGACGATAGCTCGTATGCTTCAACTATTATTGACTGTGTTGGTTTGTTGTCGACTCTCATGACATTACTCTCATCACTGAACTCTTCACGGCAATTCATTCTCCGACCTGATTTGCTGTTAGTAATGAATTGTATTCCCTTTATACTATTTTATGCTGCTGTTAATATATCTCTACTTTCATCTGAACAGAGATCATTGTCTTCAGTGACAAATACCGTATATAGACTGAGCCTTTGCAGTTTTCTTTTTGGATTGTTTAACTTCCTTAGCACATTTAGGATTCTGTTCTTCCATGCTTCGAATAGTAGAATGTACCCCTTTCGTTGCTTATTCAATCATTTTCTCTTGATCATCCCCACTTGTCAGTTCCCTGCTGGAGATTCGAATAGACGAATAACCCGTAATCTTTTGCCAATGGAGAGGTCGTTAGGACACTTTTTCAGTTACACAACACATGTCCTGTTGATACACATCATGCGACCTTATTGCAGTGGTTTCCACTACTTTCTGCATCTTCATGCAGTTGATTATAAGCTGCGATCGTAAGCCGGACCCAGAGTCACAGTCGCTGTTTCCACTCGCATGTGAGTACTAAGCTGTTAAGTAGCTTTTTATTTATTTTCTCTTTTCTTGGTATTTATCTCAGGGATGCTGTGTTTTCGTTCTATGCACTTGAGAACAATACAACGATGTGCAGTGTTCCATGAAGGTCTTCTTTCTTTAACGTTGTAGGGAGGGAAGACAGAACTCCGTAGTCTACGTTATTTTTTCGCTATTGAGTTCACGCAATTAAAAAGGGGTCTATGGTGGGTAGCTGTGCAACACATAAAAACTATATTTGCAGCTTCTCTCTGGAAGCGTACCTGATTGGAATTAAATATGCTTTCTCTGTTGATTCAGCACAATCTTCATAAACTTTCAGTCAAAGCGTATTTGAGAAAACACGACTAGCATTTAAGAATGGGTTCCAGAGGTACACGTTGTAGAGTGAACGAGCAACTAACCGTGACAACTGAAGAACTTTCTGTTCCGTCGTGTAAGTTTCATGCAGTTTACTATTATAAAATATTTTTTTGAGAAAAGTCTCTTAGTTTCTCTGATTGAAAATATCTCAGTGTGGCGTTCGAAGTGTTATTCAGTGGTTTGGCATTTAACTGATTTGTAAATGAAAATGATAATCTTATTTTATTACATTGAGTGATTACTAAACAATTTTTCTCGTGGCTAAAGATTTCGTCAAGCTGCTAAAGAACTCCAAGTTAACGTAGCGTTAAAGCGTTGTCTGTAAGTTGTGTAAGTGCCACTAAATCACAGTTCACACAACAGATTGTATACAACTATGGATTACGATGGAGACAGTTATCTTCAGCAAAATGATCATTAAAACCACCGAATATCAGCCGCGCACAACACTGACGTATGTTACCTGAAACAATATTCTTCGCAACTCGTGCGTAATTAATTTCGGCTCCATACATCAGCTAGAAAAGTTTGTTATAACGATCGCGCTATGAGCACTGTTTTTAAAGAACCAATCTGATTCGAATTATTTTCATTAAAATGAGTTCGGGACCACAGTAGACATTTATTTTTACATATTTGTATTACGTTCGGCATTTATGTCTGCAGAGTTGCGTAATTTGAATTTGCCGCTGAGATAATTGTTAAGATGGCGGCAGACAATTGATAGGGACTTTCTATGGTTAGACCAAATAAGTAAGTATTTGAAATGCTTATTAAAATCTGTAAACTCTACTTTCGTATTATGACTTCATCAAGCAAACATTTGATTTGATTCTAAGGAAAACACAGACAAAGACACGATACAAATCGCTATCATCAATGGCTGCCCTCGTTGCAGCGGAAAGTAATTATTAACACAGATAATGCTTACTGGGAGAGGAATTAAAGTTACAAATAATTATTCACTCATATTTATAATAATAATGAACTCTATTTTCAAGTAATAATTAACAAATAATTACAATTTCTTAACAGACTTCAGTTTGATATGCGTCCGCAACCTACGAAAACCAACCAACAAAAGTTAAAAACAAAGCAAGACAAACGCAGATCATAAAACGAATTTACAATTATCATTGTCTTTGTATGATACACACCGATATATCCAATTACATCATAGAATATTATATAAATAATTAATATTTATCATCGTTTTCACTGTTTTTCTCATACGTCGAATAGCTAATGTTTACAACTGTTAGAGGCATAATTTCCTCTCGTCGCACTGTAGCTAAAATTTATCTCGTGGATACCGTCTATTAAAGTCCATACAGTTTCCCAATGCCAGTAAATATCTGATGAAATTTAAAATCTGTCATTGCGAGGTATCTCTTGCGCTACTTTAAAGAAAATAACTTTATCTTCGCCAACTGGGGTGGCCGAGCGGTTCTAGGCGGTAAAGTCTGGAACCGCGCGACCGCTACGGTTGCAGGTTCGAATCCTGCCTCGGGCATGTATGTGTGTGATGTCCTTAGGTTAGTTAGGTTTAAGTAGTTCTAAGTTCTAGGGAACCGATGACCTTAGAAGTTAAGTCCCATAGTGCTCAGAGCCATTTGAACCATTTTTTAACTTTATCTTCAGATTAAGATGTTTAGCTTTCACAACACATACAAGCAATATACTATCAGATTGAATTCAAGGTAGTGTCAGAAGAAATAACAGCAGTAAAAGTAATGGTAAACGGAACAGTGCCTTGCATTATTATACGCTAGTTGTAGTTGTTCCTCGTATACAGGGTGTTACAAAAAAGTGCGGCCAAACTTTCAGGAAACATTCCTCACACACAAATAAAGAAAAGATGTTATGTGGACATGTATCCGGAAACGCTTAATTGCCATGTTAGAGCTCATTTTAGTTTCGTCCACCTACGCTCAATGGAGCACGTTATCATGATTTCATACGGGATACTCTACCTGTGCTG
Organism: Schistocerca americana; assembly: GCF_021461395.2. Classification (NCBI taxonomy): domain Eukaryota; kingdom Metazoa; phylum Arthropoda; class Insecta; order Orthoptera; family Acrididae; genus Schistocerca; species Schistocerca americana. The sequence goes on along the minus strand of NC_060122.1, from coordinate 70,205,923 downwards.
CTAGAACATGTGCCTTTACAAGTACGACACAACATGTGGTTCATGCACGATGGAGCTCCTGCACATTTCAGTCGAAGTGTTCGTACGCTTCTCAACAACAGATTCGGTGACCGATGGATTGGTAGAGGCGGACCAATTCCATGGCCTCCACGCTCTCCTGACCTCAACCCTCTTGACTTTCATTTATGGGGGCATTTGAAAGCTCTTGTCTGCGCCACCCCGGTACCAAATGTAGAGACTCTTCGTGCTCGTATTGTGGACGGCTGTGATACAATACGCCATTCTCCAGGGCTGCATCAGCGCATCAGGGATTCCATGCGACGGAGGGTGGATGCATGTATCTTCGCTAACGGAGGACATTTTGAACATTTCCTGTAACAAAGTGAAGTCACGCTGGTACGTTCTGTTGCTGTAACAAAGTGAAGTCACGCTGGTACGTTCTGTTGCTGGGTGTTTCCATTCCATGATTAATGTGATTTGTAGAGAAGTAATAAAATGAGCTCTAACATGGAATGTAAGCGTTTCCGGACACATGTCCACATAACATATTTTCTTTCTTTGTGTGTGAGAAATGTTTCCTGAAAATTTGGCCGTACCTTTTTGTAACACCCTGTATTGCTTACGTCAATAAGTTCTTAGTAATTTTAATATTCCTTAATAGTTCTGTTAATTTCATGAATATTGATAGCAATTTCATTTACTATACGTAAAAATCATTCAAATTTATAAACTACAGTTTCTTATCTGCAAAAGGAGTGGTTACACACTAGGTCGCGGTGTCAGAGTCTACGGTGTCTCGGTATCCTGCAGAATACCACTTTTTTGCCTTGGTTTCGGGTCCGTACCTACTAGACGTACATTTACTGTGCTGGAACAATCCATTTGTCCAAGAGAGCTCTCATGAATGTGTAATAAGATATTCTGATCGGTAGCTGGGAAACCAATATAAGGGGCAGCAAGTGTTTTAAAACGTGAGGGGTATGGCGGGCTATACTGCAATAAATAAGAACCGCAGTTCAGCCACAGATGGCGGGACTAGGGAGGGGGTGGATGGGAGGGGAGTGGGGGTGGGGGTGGCTGCAGGGCCGCAGCTGGGCGGCGGCTCAGCCAGAGGCCTGCGGGCTTTGGCTCGCAGCGGCCTCTGCTCTGCTCGCATTACACCGGAGCGGGGCATTACTGCAGCTGCAGCTGCGCCCACAGGCAATCCATTACTCGCGCACAATAACGGGATTTTCTGCTCAATTTCATTACGGCCCGTCTCGCTGCTCCCGGTTATGCCTACACTCTAAAATACTGTACTCTCCGTGCGCAGCTGTAATTCGCAAACTGCAGCGCTCCTGAATTCCAATTTTTTCGCATTTAATTCCGATTCATTATCCACCACACTCTTCGCCTTCTCCCACCCACGGAATTTTCAGGCAAAGATTAAATTAAACTTTACAGAAAAGTAAAACGTGCAAGTCAGAGACAGAACCCGGTGTACACGTGTTGCACAACGTCTTAAAAGGTTATTTCTTTTCAGTGTTTGATCACTTTTTAAGGGCGGATTGTTGAGGTCCGTCCCCTTATACCAAGTGTCTCTACTATTGAGGCGTAAAGCTCATTTTCTCAGTTATTTCATCAGATTTACAAAGAACTACATGTACCAGGCGACCAAAAAGTCAGTATAAATTTGAAAACTGAATAAATCACGGAATAATGTAGATAGAGAGGTACAAATTGACACACATGCTTGCAATGACATGGGGTTTTATTAGAACCCAAAAAATACAAAAGTTCAAAAAATGTCCGACAGATGGCGCTTCGTCTGATCAGAATAGCTATAATTAGCATAACAAAGTAAGACAAAGAGAAGATGATGTTCTTTACAGGAAATGCTCAATATGTCGACAATCATTCCTCAACAATAGCTGTAGTCGAGAAATAATGTTGTGAACAGCACTGTAAAGCATGTCCGGAGTTATGGTCAGGCACTGGCGTCGGATGTTGTCTTTCAGCATCCCTAGAGATGTCGGTCGATCACGATACACTTGCAACTTCAGGTAACCCCAAAGCCAATAATCGCACGGACTGAGGTCTGGGGATCTGGGAGGCCAAGCATGACGAAAGTGGCGGCTGAGCACACGATCATCACCAAACGACTCGCACAAGAGATCTTTCACGCGTCTAGCAATACTTTTTTTTTGTTCTAATAAAACCCCATCTCATTCCAAGCGTGTGTGTCAATTTTTACCTCTCTATCTACAATATTCCGTGGTTTATTAAATTTTCAAATTTATGTTGACTTTTTGCTCACCCAGTATATCTAGACAGGAAAATACTAAATCACAACAAACACTCAAAGTACCTTGGGGTTACCCTAGATAGGACACTAACATTCAAAGAACACCTGACGAAAACTGCAGCGAAACTCAAAACACACAACAACATATTGCAGAAGTCCTGTGGCACCACTTGAGGCTCCACAGCGTCTACCTTAAGAACATCCGCACTTGGCTTGGTGTATCCAGTGGCAGAATACTGTGCCCCAGTGTGGCTCAACACAAACACACACGCATGGTAGACAGCCAACTTAATGCAACAATGTCTATTATATCAGACACAATCAGGCCAACTCCTACAGTGTGCCTGCCCGTTCTCAGTAACATAGCCCCTCCTAACCTGCACCGAGAACACGCTCTGGTTTGAGAACTTCAAAAAAATCATGACCAACCCTCAATTAAAAATCCATGAAGATACTCACGACATCCAAGGAAACCGACCCCGGTCTATGCATGCTCCACTAAAGACCGCACAGGCGCTGCACCAAACCAACTTTAAAATAAATGACCGATGGAAAGAGGAATGGGAGAGCAGAACAGCAGTAAACTGCCACAGTATGCCATGCTTCTTTAGTAAACCAAAAGGATTTGATTCCCCCCACGCAAAGTTTGGTCAACTCTTAATCGCATCAGAACCAACTGTGGGAAATGCGCCGACTCCTTACACAGATGGGGCCGCTTGTGACTGTGGCGCTGAGAGACAGACGGTCAAACACATCGTGCAGGAATGCCCACTGAGGGTGACCCACAGGATTTCCTATTGGCGACCCAAGAGGCAATCAAATGGTTCAAATGGCTCTGAGCGGTATGGGACTTAATACCTGAGGTCATCAGTTCCCTAGAACTTAGAACTACTTAAACCTAGCTATCCTAAGGACATCACACACATCCACGCCCGAGGTAGGATTCGAACCTTCGACCGTAGCTGTCGCGCGGTTCCAGTCTGAAGCGCCTAGAACCGCTCGGCTTCACCGGCCCGCCAAGAGGCAATCGACTATATATTTGTTTGTGACTGCTCTTCTGTGAGTGTAAATTTACAATTGGTGATGTCCTTATATACAAACTGTTATTTATTGCTCTGTTTATACAGATGTGATTTTTCTTTTTTTAAATCGTATTGTTTCTGTGATTTCTACTGTGATGTTATGAGCCATACGCTAAATAAATAATAAATAGATATTTGAAGTTTCGTTCTTACAATGTGTAGCTGGGGGTCACCCCAAACGAATACTGTTCATGACGTTTCTCATACGACTCCGAGTTTCGACGGAAAGCATCGGTCTGTTTCGCGTTAGAAGCGAAATAATCACTGAACCCGAATTTTACATGCCCACGCGGCAGAGCCGACGTAAATTAGCGAAGTGCGATATTCGTTTAATCGATGTGTGTTAACCGGGTCAGTACAACACGAAAGATGACATGCTACTCAAGCAGCGAATGACCAGCGCTTCTGTACGGCAATACCGGTCGGTGCGGGCCACGGCTGTGTCGTCGCTGCTGGAATATTGTTTATTCTTAGTGTTTTACTGTTGCAGTTAATACATGGCGATAAAACGAACATCGCACTAGCCAAGTTTAGGACCACCCTGTCGAATGTGCACGTAAATCTGCTGCGTAAAAGTCATGTTCTTTGGACCGGGAAACAAACCCGTTCTGAGCGTTCCATGAAAGACTTGATGAGCAGTGGTTGTTTGGGCTGATTGCAGCAACACTTCTCAAAAGCAAAACTACAAATATGTCCTGACACACCAGACAAAAATGATCCTGACTACTCTTAGAACTGACAACCTATATACAGGGTGTTCGGAAATTTCTGTTACAGACTTCAAGGACTTGTAGAGCGGAGTGAGTAGATCATATTTTGAATTGGTAGCCACGTCCGGAAGCGCACTGTTGTGTTACGACCATTTGAAAACATGTTGGTAATGCGACCACTTTTACAGGTAAGTGATTAGCTTCACCTGGTTCATCGTTTGTTATAAAGTTCTACTCATTAATAGCCAAAGAAATTGCTTGTGTACTCGTTGACGGGTTCTTTTCAGCATCATGCAGTACGGCCCCTTCTAATGTGGGTGTGGGGCGTCTCCTTCGAACACGACAGCCATGCTTGCTGAAGGTGAAGATAACCTCCCTCGAAGTCTTTGCGTAATTATAGCGGAAAGAGTATGAACTCGGACGTTATGGAGAACGATCTTGATACAGACAACGAACAGCTCTCCCATTACCGTGAGTTTCGCCATTCAGAAGGACTATGTTGATATATTCTGCACCCATGTACTCAACTATGTAGCTGTAACACTCACAGACATGTGAATGAGCCTCGAACCATGTCAGATAGGTAGGATAGACGTCAAATCACATCAGCCGATGAGACGTAAGCACGCCCCCCTCCCACTCCACCTCTTCCCCCACAAAAAATGACTAACCTCCTACGTACCTACCTAGACAATTTTGGGATGTCCCACCTAACTTTTCCCCCTAATATACATCCGAAATGAAAAAAAAAATGTGGAAGATTCAATTGGCCAGGAATGCATGTTAGTCAGGGGGTCACACAACTGGCAGGCATGCACAGTACTGTAAAGTAAAGAAACGTCACTTTCAACGTAAAGTCACATTTTTGTAAATGGCACACGTTTGTTTCTTTTCTACCGAAATGAAAACTAGAGGTACAATGAGGTGGCAGACTTCCTTTTACTGCTCTAAACTTTGTACCTTCTGGAATACTCTGAGTTTTAGACTTTAAATGATGACAATGGTGTCACAGTTTATGCCGTAATGCTGTATACAGTAATGCGTTGCCTGCAAAGTCCTGCAACCGGATGAATGCGACCACTGCTCTGCGCACTAAAGCAGAAAATGTTGCACCTTTGCCATCCTTTAAAGTCCACGAGTTTCAGAAGGTATATTTATTCACTAGCGGAAAGAGAATTGTTACACCAAGCAGGAGTTGTGAGATGTAAATGAGAAACAATAGGCATGTTTCTACATCTGAAAGATCTATATTGACAACATAGGAGACAATCTGAGTAGCCGTCTTAGATTTTTTGCAGATGATGCTGTCATTTACCAGATGATCAAAGCGACTTGCAAAATTAATTAGATATCTGTGGTGTCACCGCCAGACACCACACTTGCTAGGTGGCCGCGGTCCATTAGTATACGCCGGACCCGCGTGTCGCCACTGTCAGTGATTGCAGACCAAGCGCCGCCACACGGCAGGTCTAGAGAGACTTCCTAGCACTTCCCCCAGTTGTACAGCCAACTTAGCCAGAGATGGTTCACTGCCTACATACGCTCTCATTTGCCGAGACGATAGTTAGCATAGCCTTCAGCTACGTCATTTGCTACGACCCAGCAAGGCGCCATAGCATTTGATATTATTTTATGAAGCATGTACAATCAAGAGCGATGTTCTACAATTATGGATTAAAGTTAAGTGTTACGTCAACTACGTACTTTATTTGCTACTAAAAATTCCCTTACCTGTTCCAGACCTCACGCCAGCCTGCGTGAGCTTAAACGCGTGTATTCCGGCCTCCTCTAGCAACACGGTGTTGGCTCTTCTGCCAACACTACAATATCTGTATGGTGCGAAAAGTGGCAATTGACCCCGAATAAGGAAAAGTGTAAAGGTATTAACACGAGTACTAAAAGAAGTCAGCTAAATTTCGATTACGCGGTAAGTCACAGAAGCTGGAGGCTGTAAATTGAACTAAATACTTAGGGATTACAACTGCAAATACCCTAAATTGGAACGATCACACAGATAATATTGTGGTAGAGAAAACCAAAGACTGAGAGTCATGGGCAGAACACTTAGAAGGTGCAACTGGACTACTAAAGATACTGCTTACACATCGCTTGTCCGCCCTATTCTGGAGTATTGCTGTGCGGCGTGGGATCCGCATCAGGTGGGACTGACGGAAGACAATGAAAAAGTACAAAGAAGGGCAGCTCGTTTCGTATTTTCGAGAAATAGGGGAGATAGTGTCACAGACATGATACGTCAATTGGAGTGGCAATCATTAAAACAAAGGCGTTTTTCGTTGCGATGAGATCTTCTCATGAAATTTAAATCACCAGTTTTCTCCTCCGATTGCGAAAACATTCTGTTTGGACCAACCTACATAGGGAGAAATGGTCATCACGATAAAATAAGAGAAATCAGGACTCGCACAGAAAAATTTAAATGCTCGTTTTCCCCGTGTGCCGCTCGAGAGTGGAACGGTAGAGATACAGCTTGAAGGTGGTTCACTGAACCCTGTCCCAGGCGCTTTATTGTGAATAGCAGAGTAACCACGTAGATGGAGATGTAGATGTAGACGACTACTCAAATTTCGCGCCAGTCGCATACGATTTGCGCTAGTAGCGCCGCTATGAGGTTTCAAACCATGTTTGTTTCAAATATACTCTTAGAGATTGGACGTGGTAAGTTGATGTTAGTCAATAATGCCTTACAGATGACAAAAACACCATTATCAACACTTCACTGAATTCGAACGAGGCCGTGTAACAGGGCTACGAGCAGCTGGATGTTCCTTCTGCAATAGTGCAGAAAGAATTGGCAGGGGTGTAGCTACTGTACATGACTTCTGCCAGCGGTGGTCAGAGAATGTAGAGTCCCGAGAACACCGGGCTTCCGATGGCCGCGTGGCAATACCGATAGGGAAGAGCATGATGTTCGGCTTACGGCTGTGGGGCATAAGACTGCATCTGCAGCAACAACTTAAGCAGCAGTTGGCACGACAGTAACACAACGAACTGTCACAAATCGGTTACTTCTGGGGCATCTCCGAGTCAGTGGCCCTGTAGCTTACATTTCACTGATTCCAAACCAACACCACTTTCGACTTCAGTGGTGTCAAATGGTTCAAATGGCTCTGAGCACTATGGGACTTAACAGCTATGGTCATCAGTCCCCTAGAACTTAGAACTACTGAAACCCAACCAACCTGAGGACATCACACAACACCCAGTCATCACGAGGCAGAGAAAATCCCTGACCCCGCCGGGAATCGAACCTGGGAACCCGGGCGCGGGAAGCGAGAACGCTACCGCACGACCACGAGCTGTGGACTCACAAGGGAACCTCCCCATCGCACCCCCCTCAGATTTAGTTATAAGTTAGCACAGTGGATAGGCCCTGAAAAACTGAACACAGATCAATCGAGAAAACGGGAAGAAGTTGTGTGGAACTATGAAAAAAATAAGCAAAATATACAAACGGAGTAGTCCGTGTGCAAGATAACCAACATCAAGAAGAACATGAGCCGCCATGGTCCCGTGGTTAGCGTGAGCAGCTACGGAACGAGAGGACCTTCGTTCAACTCTTCTCTCAAGTGAAAATTTTACTCTTTTTCTTTTCGCAAAGTTATGATCTGTCCGTTCGTTCACTGACGTCTCTGTTCAATGTAATAAGTTTAGTGTCTGTTTTTTGCGACCGCACCGCAAAACCGTGCGATTAGTAGACGAAAGGACGTGCCTCTCCAATGAGAACCGAAAACATTTGATCGCAAGGGCATAGGTCAACCGATTCCTCCACAGGAAAACACATCTGATATATTCTATACGACACTGGTGACGGCATGTGCGTCACATGACAGGAATATGTTGTCGACCCACCTAACTTGTACACTTGGCGAATGAGTAAAATGATTCTTCTACCTTGCCCGATTTAGGTTTTCTTGTGGATGTGATAATCACTCCCAAAAAAGTGATGAAAACATAAGAATTTGTCACATAAACTGCAACAAATGAATGCAACAGTTTCACAGTCGCACAGTTTTACCCGTGCTCTGTCAAAACATATGTTTTTAACGTTTTAATATTTTTCCGTGTGTAGACCATCAAATCTTTGAAAAAAGAGACAGGATTGGTCGTATATTTTTTACTATTACAAAATCGATTTTCTGTCACTGAGTGACCATCTTCAGTGCTATATTGTATAACTTAAATTGGGATGCACTGTTGTCACTAAGCTTACGGCAATAACATAGCTTAGTGACAACAGTGCATCCCAATTTAAGTTATACAATATAGCACTGAAGATGGTCACTCAGTGACAGAAAATCGATTTTGCAATAGTAAAAAATATACGACCAATGCTGTCTCTTTTTCAAGTATACCTGTTATTTGGTCGTAGTGCACAAGACAACATGGAGTCGACAATCCATCAAATCCTGTATATGTCCAAGCAAATCTGAACATGTCCTGGAATTTTGGAGAGCGAAGTTAATTATGTGTGATTGCCTGATCTTTGATAATTGTCGGAAAATAAAAAATTAAACTTTTTACTGGAGGGAAGACTTGAACCAAGGACCTCTCGTTCCGCAGATGCTCACGCTAACCACGGGACCACGGCGGTCTTGAGCTAACAGTCTTTTATGTTGCCTATTTTACGCATGGACTACTCAGTTTGTATATTTTGCTTATTTTTTTCATAGTTCCACACATCTTCTTCCTGTTTTCTCGATTGATCTGTGTTCAGTTTTTCAGGGCCTATCCACTGTGCCAACTTACAACTAAATCTGAGGGGGATGCGATGGGGAGTTTCCCTTGTCAGTGGTGTCAAGCGAGAGCTCGTTGGAGAGGGCAGGGTGGAGGTCTGTTATGTTTCCTGATGAAAGCTGGTTCTGCCTGGGTGCCAGTGATGGCCGTGTGTTGGTTAGAAGGAGGCAAGTTGGAAACCTGTAACCAACCTGTCTGCGTGCTAGACACATTGGATCAACACCGTGAGATATGGTCTGGGGTGCGATTTCGCAGGAGCACTCTCGCGGTTATCCCACGCACCCTGACTACAAATTTGTGTGTCAGTCTGGTTATTCGACCTGTTGTGCTGCATTCCTGGACAGCATTTCGTGGGGTGTTTTCCAGCAGGAGAGCGATCGCCTACATACCGCCGTTGTAGCCCAACGTCCTCTACAGAGTTTCGATATGTTGCTTTGGCCTGCTCGATCACCAGATCTGTCTCCAATCGAGCGCATGTGGGACTTCATCGGATAACAACTCCAGCGTCTTCTACAACCAGCATTAATCGTTCCTGTATTGACCGCCCAAGTGCAACAGTCATGGAAGTGCATCCCACAAACTAACATCCGGCTCCTGTACAACACAATGCATACACGTTGCATGCTTGCATTCAACGTTCTGCCTGTTACGACGGATATTAATGTACCAGCATTTCACATTTATAAAGGCTTATCTCGCGCTTACATTTACATGTGATACTGCACTGTTAATCACTTAAATGAATAAAAAATGTTACCTAGACGCATGTATTCGCGAAATTTCGTTAGTCTACATTAATTATTCTTTGGCGTTGCGGTTTTCTATCCGTCAGCTGACGTCTGATGATGGCCTTGTAACCTTAAAATAGGTCAACAAAGTTAATATTATATAAAATACACGATACTGTCATTTTGGTTTAAACTATGAAGTTGTCCCATTAAGAAGCGACGGAACTTTCAGTTAATCTGGTGTTTGTTTAACATTTCCATTTTAAGTTCTACCCCTCAAGAAAAACCAAACCGAAATTGGGTAGCGTATCATCACTGAACATTAATAGCGTCCGGACCATCATGGTTACACTTGGTCTCAGAGCATAGAAAAATTTTCTGGTAGGCAGTGTTCATCATACAACTTGCAAATACTGGCACGTTTATAACACAATAGTGTAAACACGCAAAAAGCTGTGAATGTGAACAGACCTTTTATGAGAATCTCAAGAAAAACAGTGTAGGTATATAACCCACGCATACTGGGACATAAAGAAATATAATGTATTCGAGGTGAAGCAACTGCTAGTTTTTGATCGATTAAAGGATGAAGGAAATCAATTAATGCTAATGCTTTGGCAGTTTTAACACACAATTGGCAACAACATAAGGGCAGATTCCTGAGCATGGATAGAACTGACACACACCGCGAAACTACCGAGCTCAAAGAGTAATGAAATCCATTGACACAGAGCTGCAACAGATGACCACAGAAGACTAGTGAATAGATTGTGGCCTTTGCCTTCTGATTTTAGTAAGAACAGTGATAGGATCGCTACTGCAGTCAGCCGCGGTGTATTCTTTGAAGGACCACTTAAGGAAAAGTTTTTCAAATCCTCATCATTTACACCATCTTTTTTCCTCCAACAAGGCGACGAAATTTTCGTGATATTACCTTACTGTGAAATACTACATCAGTAGTTCTTGAATAACGTGGGCAGTATCCATACCAACAATAAGTTTACCGTCGATATCAGAATAACGCCAAGTTAACTTTGTTCGATATCCTAGTGAAGTGGAAGGCGGATTGTTGAGTCAATCACGCAGTGTAAGGAAAAAAACCCACAAAGGTCAGTATGGCGAAGCAATAATTTTCCTTATGCAGGTCACAAGCAAGTTATCTTCAACATGGAAATACAAACGGAGGAAGATGATATCATGTCAGAACTGAAAAGTTTACGACTCGTGTTCAAAGAAACCGGCTACACCAAAGAATTTATTGTGGACTCTGAAAAATACTGTCGCTGAAGACTTCATGATTCAGCAGGAGAGGCGAAATTTGCAAAATTAATTTCGTACTGCGAGGCAGTTTTAGCGAGGTACTCTGCTGGAAAAAAATTACTACATTATTTTAGAGGTTTCCAATTCATTCAAAATTTGTTGTTGCAACATTACATGTGGAGTACATGAAACGATTACAAAATCGGTCAAATGGCTCTCAGCACTATGGGACTTAACATCTGAGGTCATCAGTCCCCTAGAACTTAGAACTACTTAAACCTAACAAACCTAAGGATATCACACACATCCACGCCCGAGGCAGGATTCGAACCTGCGACCGTAGCAGTAGCGCGGTTCCAGACTGAAGCGCCTAGAACCGCTCGGCCACATTGGCCGGCTGTTATCAAGATTGAAGTGAGTTTGAACGTAGTGTTACAGTCGGCGGACGAGTGATGGGACACAACATCTCAGAGGTAGCGATGAAGCAGGGATTTTCCCGTACGACCATTTCACGATTGTACCTTGAATATCAGGAATACGGTAAAACATCAAATCTCCAAAATCGCTGCAGCCGGAAAAAGATCCTGCAAAAACGTGACCAACGACAACTGAAGAGAATCGTTCAACGTCACAGAAGTGCAAACCTCCCGCAAATTGCTGCAAATTTGAATGCTGGACCATCAAAACGTGTCATCGGGCGAACAATTCAACTAAACATCATCGATATTGGCTTTCAGAGCCGAAGGCCCACTCGTGTACCCTCGGTGACTGCAGGCACAAAGTTTTACGCCTCGTCTGGACTCGTCAACACCGACAATGGACAGTTGGTGACTGGAAAGATGTTGCCTTGTCGCACGAGTCTCGTTTCAAATTGTATCGAGCGGATGGACGTGTACGGATATAGAGGCGGTCTCACGAATCCATGGACAATGCATGTCATCAGGAGACTGTTCCAACTAGTGGGAACCCCATAATGGTGTGGGACATGTGCAATTGAAGTGATATGGGATTCCTGATAAGTCAAGATAGGCCTCTGAAAGGTGACACGTACGTAAGCATCCTGTCTGATCACCTGCATGCTTTCATGTTCATTGCGCAATCCGACGGAATTGGGCAATTAAAGCAGGAACATTCGATACCCCAACGTCCAGAATTGCTACATAGTGGCTCCAGGAACACCCTTCTCAGTTTAAACACTTCCGCTGGCCACCAGACTCCCCAGACGTCAACATTATTGGGCATATCTGGGATGCCTTGCAACGTGCTGTTCAGAAGAGATCTCCACCTCCTCGTACTCGTATGGATTTATGGACAGCCCTGCAGGAGTAATGGCGTCATATCCCTCCAGCACTACTTCAGCCATTAGTGGAGTCCATGCCACTTTGTGTTGCGACACTTCTGCGGGCTCGTTGGATCTCTACATGATATTAGGCAGGTGTACCTGTTTCTTTGGCTCTCCTGTGTATATCCATGTATTAACAGTGAAGGCGCAGCCAAGAGACTCGAACTTCTTCGTTGCAGATCGGGCAAAATGCTGCCAACATATTTATAGCAACGTAGCGGTATCTTGGTGGGACAAACAGTTCTCTCTATCACTAAAGGTGAGCATTGAACACCAAGGAAGGAGAAAAAGGAAAGAACAATTGATCGACGGTTATAGGGAGACAGCGACAACCGTTCCCAATGTTATTCCGGCCACGCGGTCTCTGCGACGTCACGCAGTCTGCGGTAGTTGACATGTGTCGCAATCTGCTTTGATACGCCGGCTGCACGTATAGGTAATTGCGGTTCATCTTTGCGAAGTTACTGTTTGCTTCCATACAACCAGTAATGTAGCTCTAGGCGGTGAAGATGTACATGTAGAAGGGTGTGAAGCAAGGGAACTTCATAACTTCTTCGCTCACATGAAGATTCCTGTCGCAAGTATAAGATACGAATAAACAGAAGCGGCATGAGGCGTGGCCATCGCCCACGGCCTCGCGGTCCGAGGCTCCCTCGTGCCTTCAATATTTACACAGCTTTCTTTAACACGTGAAAAAGTTCGTCTAGAATCATTACACAGAGTGATCGCGAGTAAAGATTTTACTCATCATAAAGCGATAAGTCCCAGTGGCTAAAAACCATCTCGTAATATTAACCTACATCATTCGCTCTTTAAAAATCTAGGCTACAGTACGATTACGGAAAGAGGGAAGCTGCCTGCGTCCTTAGTATCCTTCGCGTTAACTAGGAACGTTTCGTGTCAATTGTCCTTAGTTAACTGTTGCTGCCACATCCAGCGATCTGACAATAGCGTCGTATTAGGAAACGGTGCCAAGTGTTTTTATTCTTTGTTACGTGTCATTGAGAATACGCAGAATAAATAACGGGTGATAAAGTCATTGCTAGCCCATCGATGTATTCCTCTACGACACCCAGATAAGCCACGAGGAACGTTCAATAAGTATTGCAAAGCATTTTTTTCTCGGCTACTTGGAAAAACTGCGGAATTTGTTGTGGGGCAATGTGGAATATTCCCGCTTCAGCTCCGATAGTTTCATGATGTTTCGATAGGTGGCGGCACTGTACTTAGCCTTGCGAATGGCGTGTGTAACGAAGATGCGCTCCAAGCAGAGAGCTATCAAATGTTCAAATGTGTGTGAAATCTTATGGAACTCAACTGCTAAGGTCACCAGTCCCTAAGCTTACACACTACTTAACCTAAATTATCCTAAGAAGAAACACACGCACCCATGCCCGAGGGAGGACTCGAACCTCCGCCGGGACCACCCGCACAGCCTATGACTGCAGCGCCCAAGACCGCTCGGCTAATCCCGGCAGAGAGCTATCACAGAGTTTCTTTTGGCAGATAATTGCAGATATTCATAGGCGCTTTGCAGAATGTCTACGGAGACCTGGCAGTGAACAAAAACAGGGGGAGTCGTTGTGCGAAGTGTCTGTCATCATCGCAACAAGGTAGCCCAAAACTGTTCGGTATCCGCTCGTAGCTGTGAATCCTGCAGTGTTGGAAGGTGCGGATATTCTCATTCGAGGTGATCGATGGATCACAATCAAATATCTCGCTGCTCAACTGGACGTCTCTGTTGGTAGTACGGACATGCTAGTCCACATTGGTGTACTCAAAGGTGTGTGTCCACTGATTTCCTCGCCGATTAACAGAAGACCATGAAGGCCAACGGAAGACCGCGAGTGCAGAACTGCTTGCGCGTTACGAGGCTGATCGAACAATTTTTTGTAGAACATCGTCATAGGCAATGACACATGGGTTTATCACTTCGAACCGAAAACAAAACGGCAATCCTTGGAGTAACTCCATGCCACCTCTCCTCCTAAGAAAAAGTTGGAAGCCGCAGTCTCAACCCGTGGTGGACCTCTGAAGCGGTTGCTCTGTTTGATGTCCTCCCTCATCGTGTGACGATCAACTCTGGACTGCGCATCCCTAAGAAGCTCACAAAACTTCATTCGACTGTTGTTCCTCGTTCATCGCACAGCCCGGATCCCGCACCTTACTTTAATCCGTTTGGCCCAATAAAGGATACACACCGTGCGAAGCATTACATGGATGATGGGGAGGTTATCGATGTAGCAAGGGGTTAATTCTGACGTCGACCAATAGAGTGGTACCATGTAGGCATATAGACCGCCCTAGTAAGGTGACAAAAGGTCGTCGCACTGAAAGGCGGTTATGTTAAAAAATAGGATTTTGTAGCCCAAGGAATGGAAAATAATATGATGTATTGAAATCCAGAATAAAACCAACCTCCCCACGTAAATAATGTTGCCTTACTTGTTGAACGCCTCTCGCGTCGAATCTGTAGAGAAAGTGTCATTCGTGGTGAGGCTAGGAAAATAAGAAATCAGGCGGAGAATGCTATGACCTCGAGAAGTACAATGACGAAATACTGTCCCACTTTGAAGCTGACCGTCTCTGTAATCGACTTACGCGCTTAGTTCTGTATATAATTTCTACTGTAGCTACAGATCTGTATGAGCTGCTTCCACCATTGGGCTGCCAGCCCTGGCCTACAGTGGGGGCCTAGTCGTCGTCTGTCCTCTCCCCGCTTGCCAGTTACCCAATGTGCCTTCTTTCCGTAAAAGTACTATACTTGTTGCTGATAAATTTGCCAACAGCAGGAAGCAGAACAAAATTATAGTTTACGTATGGATGACAGCGAAGGCGTCGGACAAAACGTGAACGACGCAAGCAGCTCGGCACTATACAGTCACGTTAATATCCACAGTACGTTGCTTCTACTACGTGTACCCAGTGTCTGCTGAAATGGTTGGTCAGCGGGCAAACATAAGTGATGAAAGAATGCGATCACGTGGTATAGCTTTAGCAAATAACGTAGATCATTTCTGTCGTGAAGAAAAACGAAAATGCATGTTAATACCTTTGGCGAGACCTGTTGAGGGAGCAGTAGCAGCAGTAGGAAGCAGTGCAAGTATAGTTGGTAATGTGAAGTATGTCAGTGAAGACCCAAACAGTAATTTCATAGGGAAATGAAACACTTCCTAGAAAATTCTGAAGGAAATGGGTTAAGTTATTAAAAAAGTAAAATAGAAGAGCTTCACTGACAGGGAGGGAGAACATTCTTGCGTTACATCCTCTGTATCATTGTCCTATTTTAATATCCTTCGTTTTTTCTATAGAAGCATGCATTAACAGCGAATGTAGCTTTATCTACTACACGCACACATCAGTTATTAGATCGTAAAATAAGAATTTTATTCTCGTATTTTGCTTTCCTTAGCTTTTCCGTGGAAGGAACCGGTACGTTCTCGCCGCAGTTATTACATTCAAAAACAATTTTTATCTTTTCACGCTTTTCTGTAGAAGAAAGTAGTAACAGCGAATGTGGTTTTATGTTTACTTTATATGCTGCACGCACAATGCAGACAGTTTAGGACAGTGTTCCATTTCGTCAGAGCGCGGTTATAACGCCCTCGCCTCGTTCGCGACAACCTATAAGAACACGTCAACAATCCGTAGCGTGCCCAGTTGAGACTGCGACTGTGAAATGGAGAGGCTGCACACACTTTCACGCTTGTAGGTGGGTAGAGAGACAATCAAAGTGACGCACTCAATCATGCCAGTTTGTGTCCTTATTTAATATTGCGTTAGTTTGTAATCCTGATAGATTTTTATGTGAGAATGAATGCGATTAATTGTTTAAAAACGATAAACATTAGATAAGTGGGCAGCGATTGTTCATCGCTGTCGTACACTGAACTAAAGTAAATAAAGAACCGTCTTATGTTTAGAAGTACACTGAACTAATGTAAGTAAAGAACCGTCTTATGTTTAGAAATCGTTTCGTCTGTGAAGAAAAACAACGGTGTAGTTGCTTTTTTATTGAAAACAAGTTAAGAAATAATCTACACACATACTGCAACAGAGAGCAAAACGACGTAGGACCCAAAGAGGATCATAACTTATCGCAGAAAGTGACAGATGGATCTTCTCTTGTTCTTCTCTTCACCTGTTTTTTCCTCTTCCCTTCTTCTTTTCTTCTCTTCTCTATACACAGAGTGCCCACAGTTAAAGTTCCAGTTTCGAAACACTGCAGAAAAGAACCACTGCTCAGAATCATGTCAAATTTGAGCAGCGTATTCCTGACTCAGGAGAAAACGTTTTGGGGAAAGAAAAATTCAGAGAGAGAGAGAGAGATAGAAAAGAAAAATAAGAAAATTGTGTGCAAACATGCAGTTCATGGGGAATTTCCCAAACGTAGGAAATCCCTGGGAACATGGCGCATAGATCCTACGAAATATCCTACATTCCTATCGATAAAAAATCACCCATGTTCAGGAGCTGCTTCCTGCTGACCTGCCAGAAACACAAACATTCCGTCCGGAATATCTTGCTCGCATGGAAGTGGTCAATGACTGAATGGTTATGGAACTTTTTATGAACAGATGAAACCCATTCCCATCTCCAAACCATGTCAATACGCAGCATCCCATTGTATGGGAACGAAAGATATGCACGCATATCAAACGGTAGCACCGGTATCACATCGTAAATGGGAGGTGTGAGATGACTGTATCGCTTACCGTAAAGCCGTAATTTTACTAGAAGATGAATCCTGCGAGTCCTGTTACACGTACCCTCAGCGGTAACGCTATGAGAGTCATTTGCGCAGCAAAGATATTCCAGCCCTTCAACAGCGTGGAAGTGTGGTTGGGATCATTTCTACAAACATCAAATTAATTTTGCATCACCTTGGTTCCGAGAATTCCGGAACCTGTACAGCAAATTTTGATAGAGATCAACATAAACATCATTTCCGCCCTTTTTATTGCTCGTGAAAACCACACATTGCTGTTGTACCACCATACAGTCAGACCTACAGAAATGGTGACCCATACTGCTGTACACACCGGTACCTCTAATACCCAGCAGCACGTCCTCTTGCATTGATGCATGCCTGTATTAGTCGTGGCATACTATCCACAAGTGCATCAAGGCACTGTTGGTCCAGATTGTCCCACACCTCAGCAGTGATTCGCCTTAGATCTCTCAGAGTGGTTGATGGGTCATGTCGTCCATAAACAGCCCTTTTGAATCGATCCCAGGCATGTTCGATAGCGTTCATGACTGGAGAACATGCCAGCGACTCTAGTCGAGCAATGTCGTTATCCTGAAGGAAGCCATTCACAAGATGTGCACGATGGGGGAGGGAATTGTAGTCCATGAAAACGAATGCCTCGCCAATATGCTGCCGATATGGTTGCGCTATCGGTCGGAGGATGGCATTCACGTATCGTACAGCCGTCACGCCTTCCATGACCACCAGTGGCGTACGTCGGCCCCACTTAATGCCATCCGAAAACAGCAGGGAGCCTCCACGTTGCTGCACCCGCTGGACAGTGTGTCTAAGCGTTGAGCCGGACCCGGTTGCCTCCAAACACGTCTCCGACGATTGTCTGGTTGAAGTCATATGCGACACTCATCGGGAAGAGAACGTGATGCCAATTCTGAGCGGTCCATTCGGCACGTTGTCGTGCCCATCTGTAAAGCGGTGCATGGTGTTGTGGTTCCAAGGATGGACCTCGCCATGGACGTCAGGAGTGAATTTGCGGAACATGCAGCCTATTGCGCACAGTTTGAGTCGTAACACGACGCCTGCGGCTGTACGAAAAGCATTATTCAAAATGGTGGCGTTGCTGTCGTGGTTTCTCCGAGCCATAATCTAGAGGTAGCGGTCATCCACTGCAGTAGTAGCCCTCGGGCGGCCTGAGCGAGGCACGTCGTCGACAGTTCCTGTCTCTCTGTATCTCCACCATGTCCGAACAACATCGCTTTGGTTCACTCCGAGACGCCTGGACACTTTCCTTGTTGAGAGCAGTTCTTGGCACAAAGTAAGAAAGAAATGTTCAAATGTGTGTGAAATCTTATGGGACTTAACTGCTAAGGTCATCAGTCCCTAAGCTTACACACTACCTAACGTAAATTATCCTAAGGACAAACACACACACCCATGGCCGAGGGAGGACTCGTACCTCTGCCGGGACAAAGTAAGAATGCGGACGCGACCGAGTCACGGTATTGATCGTCTAAGCATGGTTGAATTACAGACAACAGGAGCCGCGTACTTCCTTCCTGGTGGAATGACTGGAAAATATCGGCTGTCGCACCCTTCCGTCTAATGGGCGCTGCTCATGCATGGTTGTTTATATGTTTGGGCGGGTTTAGTGACATCTCTGAACAATCAAAGGGACTGTGTCTGTGATAAAATATCCACAATCAACGTGTATCTTCAGGAGTTCTGGGAACCGGAGTGATGCAAAACTTTTTTGATGTGTGTACGTAAGACGGCGCAATCCGGCACATTAGACGGCCAGTGAAGTGGCTGCAGCATAAATGCTAGAATTATCAGCCGTTATTCCCATAGAGCCTGGCCGTCCTGACCATCTGATCTTAATCTGTGTGACTTCTGGTTGTGCGGTTATTTGAAGGGACCACCGAGATACGCCAATCTGTTGTGGAACATGGCGATTCTCGATTTCAAATTGTGACAGCGTACTGAACATGTCTTGTGTCTGTCTCACGAGAGTTATAAGCCGGTGTTTGTTAGGTATTTATCGATTTTTTTTTTTTACCCCAGGACACTTAAACACCGATTTCGCTTTGACTTTTTGTCATTTTTGGCCTCAAGACTGTTAATAAACGATTTTCCACGTCAGATGCGCTACGATATTGCTGTGACGGATAGGCTTACTTAACAAACATTGCCACAGTTGTGGACTGCCGAACTTGCGCAGTGATGCACATTGAACAGTACGGTCGTTGTAATATGTAACTCAAACCATAGCTGTTGGATTGCGATTCATCCGTTATTTGCAGCCTACTTTTAAGAAGCTTAAAGTGCCATCAGTTGGTAAAATTCTCGAATATTTTCTTAGTTCCGTGACGTTTCTTGCTGCCTCAGTAATATGCAATTCAAATTTGATGTCATTTTGAGCAGTCTCTCTGTTTATACAGCGTTTTTAAACTGGAGCTTTAATTGTGGACATCCTGTAACTTTGAGTTCCCTGCTCGTTTTTGTCGGCACTTAAGGGCTAATCTCAGGAATTAACGTGGAGAGTTTGATGCGGATTTGAATAAAAGATGGCTTGATTCACAAGGAAAGTTGTTGAATGTGTCTTATCGATGGCATTGTCATCTAGCGGTACAGCTGCCGTAACTCCAGACAGAGAGACACAGACAAGATTGAGCAGAATCTGCTTCGGACCTGGTTGTCTAGGGCGTACCTGAAAACCGAAAGGCTGCGCGGTTGAATACTGGTCGAATAACGAATTTTTCAATGTATTTTAACCTATCGTTTATTTCTCAACGGTTCTGACATTCGCCAAATGTGAAACGTGGTTCGGTTTCCATGTTAATCAGAACGACCCAGAGTAGAGTCAAAGTCGGACTGGTTTGACTAGTGGTGATGTGCGAACTTGGAAAACGAAAGATAGCGGGATCGACTCCTGTTCAGAACCTGTATTTTTATCTGTGTTCTTTAACCTACTAATCACTTCTCAATTATGCAGAGATCAGCCAGAAGCAAAACGGAATTCAGATTCCAGGTTAAATTACAGCAACGTTTTCTGAGTTGGACAACTTGCTAGAGAGACACAAATGGCCACATTGTCGTCCAACTGAAAAACTTGCACCAGAATATGGAGTCACACGAAATTATTTTTACCAGGATCTACACGTATATACTAGAGTCATTTCGAAAGTCCTGCACGCTGCACATGCGCGATCGTTGCGCTGGTGTGATGAAGTTGCAGTTAATGTCACTTTTTAGCGAAACTTTATGCGTCACGGTCGTATGTTTGTTTGCTGGTCCGCGCGGCTGTGTCATGAGTAATTCAGTTTTAAACTGGAATCTGAAAGTAAATCGCGACCAGCGTCTTTACATCAGAATTGAATTCCCGCGTTGAAAGAACCCAACGGAAATTTACAACTCTTTGAAGGAGGTGTGTGGGAATAGTGTAGTGGATCTTGCACAGTATCACGGTGGTCTGCTCGTTTCCGTGAAGGTCGGGTAAGCAGTGAGGACAACTCAAGAAGTGGAGGAACATCGACTGCAACAGACTACCTCTCCCAAGTTACTTTTAGTGGCATTTTGAGGGTGGATAGACGTACAACATGTGAGAAAATTGCGTGTGAGACCAGAAGTCCGTCACTTCAGTTTTCAGAATCTTAAATGAAAAGTTGATGACGAGGAAGGTTACTTCCATATGTATACCGTGTGATCTGAATGATGTGCAGAAAATGTGTAACAAAAGAATCGCGCCGGCCGGTGTGGCCGAGCGGTTCTAGGCGCCTCAGTCCGGAACCGCGCGACCGCTACGGTCGCAGGTTCGAATCCTGCCTCAGGCATGGATGTGTGTGATGTCCTTAGGTTACTTAGGTTTAAGTAGTTCTAAGTTCTAGGGGTCTGATGACCTCAGATGTTAAGTCCCATAGTGCTCAGAGCCATTTGAACCAATAGAATCGCTGCAGAATTGCTTCGAAGCTATCGGACAGAAGAAGAACAGTTTCTGAAAAGGACTATTGTACTAGATGAAACCTGGATACGTGATTGGAACTGTGACTGAAGTCTCTGCCCTCACAATGGAAAAGTTACGATCCTCCACGCCCGAAAAAATTCCGCAGCCAACAATCAAAGATGAAACTGATGGTCTTTGCGTATGACATGAATGGAGACATAGCTACTATTAGCGTGCTCCATGAATCGTTTGTAACAGCAACGAACCACAAGTTAATTCTGTAAAATGTTTTGCAGCTGAAAATACTTCAAATAAAGCCTGACATGCTTGCGTCTGGTGCCCTCGTTTTGCACGATGATGTAAGACCGCATATTGCCCAACCAGTCGGAGAAACCTTTGACAAATATGGATGAGAAATACTTCCCCGCCAACCATACAGCCATCAAATGAGCCCACCAGCCTTGATTTGTTTCTCACATTAAAGGACCAACTCCGTGGGGAACGTGTTGATACAAGTTGTGTACCTGAGCGAGCAGGCAGCCCATTTCGCCACAAGCGGGCCTTTTGCTGCCGCAAGCCGCTATTACGCCTTTGACAACGCACCTTAAATGGACTACTCCTGTCAGTACAGACTGACCGGTTTTTCGTCTATGTGCCTACACTTCAAAGCCTGGCACAGGGCAAAATAAACATTAATGGCTTGTTGGTGCAACAAGTCTTTGGAGGTACTACCAAAGCTAAAAACATACGTCTTATAGTAAAAAAATGGTTCAAATGGCTCTGAGCACTATGGGACTTAACATCTATGGTCATCAGTCCCCTAGAACTTAGAACTACTTAAACCTAACTAACCTAAGGACATCACATACAGCCATGCCCGAGGCAGAATTCGAACCTGCGAATAAATGTTATATCCATGAGAAAAGCCAGGTCTGAAATACATTGTTAATAACAAAGTTGGCAACTGTTAATAACTAAAGAGGCAACAGCAAGGCATTCAAGATGTGGTGAGAACAGCTACAGACCCAGAAGCAGGCTGGTCGACACCCGGCAGTTGCTCATCTGAACGTGATAGCAAGCTAATTGCTGTAAACACACAAAGAGGGCGACGTCTACCACAGCAGAAACTTTGATCGGGATTGGAATGAAAGTTATTAGGCATACAGCACTTCTGGTTAGAGAGGGAGCATGGGATGGGAGAAAGAGAGAGGGCCTTCCAGTAGGGACAACACTGTGTCATGAGAGGCCAATACAGGACTTAGGTTGCAAAGTGACTGTATTAAGAGAGGCTCTGTACCCTTCCACCCAGCCTCTGGAGAACCACTTAACAGTAGCGCACATATACAGCCAGTAAGGAGGCGAGTAGCCCTCGACATTACATCAAGGCGATAGCTGGCGTGAACAAAACTCCAGTATAGGACGCTCCGAGCAGAGAGCGTTAGCGAGAACTTTTACAGGGTGTTTCAAAAATGACCGGTATATTTGAAACGGTAATAAAAACCAAACGAGCAGCAATAGATATACACCGTTTGTTGCAATATGCTTGGGACAACAGTACATTTTCAGGCAGACAAACTTTCGAAATCACCGTAGTTACAATTGTCAACAACAGATGGCGCTGTGATCTGGGAAACTCTTTAGTACGATATTTTCCACATATCCACCATGCGTAGCAATAAAATGGCGTAGTCTCTGAATGAAATTACCCGAAACCTTTGACAACGTGTCTGGCGGAATGGCTTCACATGCAGATGAGATGTACTGCTTCAGCTGTTCAATTGTTTCTGGATTCTGGCGGTACACCTGGTCTTTCAAGTGTCCCCACAGAAAGAAGTCACAGGGGTTCATGTCTGGCGAATAGGGAGGCCAATCCACGCCGCCTCCTGTATGTTTCGGATAGCCCAAAGCAATCACACGATCATCGAAATATTCATTCAAGAAATTAAAGACGTCGGCCGGGCACCATCTTGCATAAACCACGAGGTGTTCGCAGTGTCGTCTAAGGCAGTTTGTACCGCCACAAATTCACGAAGAATGTCCAGATAGCGTGATGCAGCAATCGTTTCGGATCTGCAAAATCGGCCAATGATTCCTTTGGAAGAAATGGCGGCCCAGACCAGTAATTTTTGAGGATGCAGGGACGATGGGACTGCAACATGGGGCTTTTCGGTTCCCCATATGCGCCAGTTCTGTTTATTGACGAAGCCGTCCAGGTAAAAATAAGCTTCGTCAGTAAACCAAATGCTGCCCACATGCATATCGCCATCATCAATCCTGTGCACTATATCGTTAGCGAATGTCTCTCGTGCAGCAATGGTAGCGGCGCTGAGGGGTTGCCGCGTTTGAATTTTGTATGGATAGAGGTGTATACTCTGGCGCATGAGACGATACGTGGACGTTGGCGTCATTTGGACCGCAGCTGCAACACAGCGAGCGGAAACCCGAGGCCGCCGTTGGATCACCTGCTGCACTAGCTGCGCGTTGCCCTCTGTGGTTGCCGTACGCAGTCGCCCTACCTTTCCAGCACGTTCATCCGTCACGTTCCCAGTCCGTTGAAATTTTTCAAACAGATCCTTTATTGTATCGCTTTTCGGTCCTTTGGTTACATCAAACCTCCGTTGAAAACTCCGTCTTGTTGCAACAACACTGTGTTCTAGGCGGTGGAATTCCAACACCAGAAAAATCCTCTGATCTAAGGAATAAACCATGTTGTCCACAGCACACTTACACGTTGTGAACAGCACACGCTTACAGCAGAACGACGACGTACAGAATGGTGCACCCACAGACTGCGTTGTCTTCTATATCTTTCACATCACTTGCAGCGCCATCTGTTGTTGAAAATTGTAACTACTGTAATTTCGAAAGTTTGTCCGCCTGAAAATGTACTGTTGTCCCAAGGATATGGCAACAAACGGTGTATTTCTATCGCTGCTCGTTTAGTTTTTATTGCCTTTTCAAATATACCGGTCATTTTTGAAACACCCTGTAGGATAGTCTGATGCAAGTTGCTGCAGGCGGGAAGCTGGGAGAGCCGGAGCTCGTTGCAGAGTTTGCAGCAGGAGCTGATGGGCTTTTAGGCATTAGCTGCGGGACTCCGTATCTGTCGTGTAGGTCATGGCAGGTTCTCGTAAGAACAGACGTAATGGTGTTTTCTGGTAACGGTCTCTCTATCAGGCTTGGCTGATCCGTGGATGCATCTCAGCCAGAGCAGTTACGCTGTCTCGTTTAAATCTGAAAAAAACTTCAACTTGTTAACAATTCTGAAGGGCTTATTTCAGATATCTCCCAGTCTTGTATCTTTAACACTGGGGCTTTCAAAAGCTTAGTCAGATCGAAGTCTCCGTCTCACTATAGTCAATCAGCTAAACACCTTCTTACGAATTATTTGACACAGTCCCTGGCTAAGCCCATGTATAGGGAGCGACACAGTTACATTTGTCTAGCACTTGGATGGGCCATCGTCTGGGTGGAGCGTGCACTCAGCCCTTGTGAGACCAACTAAGGAGCTACTTTGCTGAGAAGTAGCGGCTCTGGTCACGAAAAGTAACTACGGCCGAGACTGCCGTGCACCGACTATTTTCCCCTCCATATCGGCACCCAGTGTCGCCTATCTGCTAAGGCCAGAGTTTAGTACAGTTATATAGCGGTTACACCTTATATATTCATTGCTTCTAATCTGCCTCAGATTTCCTTACGACAAAATCTTCATATGAAAATTGTCAAAATGGAGTAAAGCCCTTCCATGTTACTTTACTTACATGACGGAATCTTTCAACGTAGGAGATAGTACTGAAAATTCGCAAATTTGTCCACCCATCTTTCAGAATTCTACAAGCAAAAAATAAGATCAGCTGCTTAATCAATCCAAATCACTTTCCTCATTCACTACCGTGGAAGTTGTATTATCCACAATGTTTCTAATAGAAATGCAACTTTCTCATATCAGATTTCGCTTTACAACCCAGACAATGGTACACTTCGTACTGCCGCAGCGTAGACGTTTCTAGTGCTGTTGCGCTGCTGGTGGTACGACTACCTCTGACACAAAATTTTCCTCTCTGGCGCAGATTCCTTTTTCTTCCACACAGCTTTTAAAGAAAGGGTCTCTGGAAGGGAGGGGGGCGGGGGAGGTGTGGCTTGTTTTGTCGCGCGGTTCGCCTCTAATTGGCGAGAGGGAAGTGTCCCTCGCAGCTGAGGGTCCGCAGTGGTAACAGAATTACCCCATTCATATTCAACAGGGGCGGGTGGGGTGGCGGCGATGCAAATACCTGTCCCGCGGCAGTGAATAATTTCTGCGTTCACTGAAACGAACAGAAATATTTGCTGAGTATAGCAGGACTCTTATAAAAATTCACGCCCGCAGACGACAAAATGAAGTTTCCTTTCGTGGTTCCGGAGGGGTAAGCTGATTATCATTCATTATGAACTAAATTTTTTTCCGTTCTTTCTGTTATTATGAGCTGTAATTAGTGTTGACTGTGTACTTTTTAATTGTGTAGAAAGACGTGAGTCCTCCGTTTTGTCGCTGCTAGTTCGAAAATGTAGTTTCACTTCCTCATTTTCTTCACTTGCCAAACAAAGCAAAAATTCCGTACTTCGGTACTAGCCTGGCTTTTCTTCTGGGTTTTGTGTTGCTTGTGTACTGAAGGTTATTGCGACGTGTGAAAGATATTGCCCGTCCAGACTTAGTAAGTGACTGGACGAACAGCGGTGCCTTCAGAAACTATTCATGTGCAGTATGCAGATCATTTCTTTGTTTCATATTGCTTCGTAGTGCATCAAGGGAATAGCTATACGAACATGGTTTGGTATTACTAATGATGTATCTATACTTATTCAGTGTTACCACCGCTAAATCTGCGATAGTGGCATTCTGTTGACACATAGAACCGTCAAGCTGATACTTCCTTTTACCCTCAGTCCTAAAAGAACAAAATGATCGACTTCACTGACTGTTTCATCTATTCGTGAAAATAAAATTTCTCTTTAACAAGAGCTCTGTGCTAGACAATCTAAGCATTGATTTTTGTTACAGTCTAGCGACAATCTGTTCTCTGTAAGCCATGTCCTGATGTTTATGACTGCCCTATTAGCAATATATATTAAACTGTGTTCCACGTCTTTCCTAATAACTGTTACTATGATTTACAAAAAGAAATTTTTGTCTTTTGTCATTTCTAGAGGCACGCCATGGATATGCATCGGATATAGAGTGGAAAAATAGCTCGTTGCTATGTTGGATGCTCGAAATCAGTAGTGAAACATCCTGTTGTCTATATGTTCGATTAACTGTCATTAGAAACGTTCGCATATTAAGGATACATCTTTCAGCTATTTGCTATATTCCTTAACAGGTACTGTCCGCAATGTGCCACTACAATAAACTACAAACAGAAAAATAACGGACAAAATCACTGTGACTAAACCCTTTTCAAAGTAGCTACTTATATGAAATGTAGCTGACAATGAAACTGTCTTATAGGAGGAAATGGGAGAAATTAATGAGGCTGCCTCTGTCATGGTAAAAACTCGTAATGTGTCCTCTGTGTTTAGGAATGACAGCTACACTAATACACAGCTTTTATATCTCACAGGCAACGAAATAAATAACGTGGTGATAATTTACATAATGGAAACTTCAAAAAATTACTGAATTGAATACACGTTATTCTTACAACTATTTTCGTATTCAAGACGTAGAAAAGGCAAAAGTAGTCCCAATTATCAGATGTAAGACTGTCAGCCGTTTAAAGCAAAAACTGAAGGCAATATTTTAGAAAATAAAGACATATGACGCCTCTAAGATTTAACGTTTTATGGATATGAAGACCGAGCGGCAACTGTGATAATTCTACAGGTGCGAGGGAAGTCATGTGGCACGTAGTTGAAAAACTTAGTGTCCCAGTAGCCACCTAAAGAGGTTTGAATAACTATTAAGATTAGCGCAGACAGACATGGATTTGAAGTTCACTCTTCTGGAAGAGGACATCTGTTTCTGTGTTCTGCGAAATGTAGAAGATGTTTAGTACCAACAC
The DNA here is from genome assembly GCF_021461395.2 of Schistocerca americana. Lineage (NCBI taxonomy): Eukaryota > Metazoa > Arthropoda > Insecta > Orthoptera > Acrididae > Schistocerca > Schistocerca americana. The sequence goes on along the minus strand of NC_060122.1, from coordinate 70,179,076 downwards.
AATACATAAATTATCTGAAGAAACGAGGAGTGAGGGGCGTACTAAGAGCACTTTTCCCATTTACAGTAATTTACTAGTAATATTCATTGGCGTAACAAAGAGACAGTTTCTCTACTTACGTGTAGGGGTGGTGACTGAAGTGTAGGGCCTGTAGCTCCATCGCTGACTCCAGAAAGCTACCAAGAGAAGGAGCCGATAGAAGTCGCTCCCATACTAGAGGTGCTGACACGTCATCAACGTCAGCAACAATAGGGGCTACTGCGGCGACTCACACGCCTACGCAATCCCTGATTTCTGTCTTTAAGGGATGTGGGTTAGATAACCACCATTCAAAAATGAGTTCGTCATCTGCGACACAGGGAAACATTATCTTACCGGATAGAAGGCTAGTGGCCCCTAGCAGACACCATGCGGATATTCACTAAAGCGCCAAAGAAACTTGTATAAGCAGCTTATTCAAATACAGGATACGGCGCTGCGGTTGTCAGCGCCTATGTAAGACAACAAGTGTCTGGCGTAGTTGTTAGATCGGCTACTGCTGCTACGATGGCAGGTTATTAAGATTTAAGTAAGTTTCAGCGTGGAATTATAGTCGGCGCACGAGCGACAGGACACAGCACGTCCAAGGTATCGATGAAGTGGGGACTTTCCCATAAGAATATTTCTCTAGCGTACCGTGAATATCAGGAACCGATAAAACACCAAATCTGCATATCGCTGCGGCCGAAAAAGATCCTGCAAGAACGGGACCAACGACGACTGAAGAGCGCCGTTCAACGCGACAGTAGTGCAATACTACCGCAAACTGCTGAAGATTTCAATGCTGGGCCATCAACAAGTGTCAGCGTGCGAAACGTTCAATGAAACATCGTCGTTGTGGGCTTTCGGAGCCGAAGATCCAGTCGCGTACCTTGATGACCGCGCGACCCGAAGCTTTACGCCTGGCCTGGGTCTGTCAACACCGACATTGGACTGTTGATGACTGGAAACATGTTGTCTGGTCGGATGACCCTCGTTTCAAAGTGTATCGAGCGGATCGACGTGTTCGTTTACGGAGACAACATCAAGAATTCATGGAACCAGCATGTGAGCAGGGGACTGTTCTAGCTGGTGGAAGCTTTCTAATGGTGTGAGGCGTGTGCAGTTGGAGTGATATGGGACCCCCGACACGACTCTGACAGGTGACACGCACGTTAGCGTCCTGTCTGATCACCGGCATCCATTCATGGTTATTGTGCATTCCGACGGACTCTGGTAATTCCAGCAGAACAATGCAACACCCAACACGTCCAGGATTGCTACAGAGTGGCTACAGTAACAATCTTCTAAGTTTCAAAAGTTCTGCTGGCCACCAAACCCCCCAGACATGAACATTATTGAGCATATATGTGACGCCTTGCAACTTTCTGTTCAGAATAGATGTCCATCCCCTTGTACTTTTACGAATTTATGGACAGACTTGCAGGATTCATGGTGCCAATTCCGTCTAGCAGTACTTCAGACATTAGTCGAGTCTATGCCACGTCCATTTGCGGTACTTCTGCGTGCTCGCGGGGTCCCTTTCGATATTAGTCAAGTGTACCAGTTTTTGGGCTCTTCAGTGTAGTACAGTAGCGACTCCATCTATGAAAATGGTTCATTTTGACAAGAGAGACAACCCACATGTTCCTTCAGGTACGCCGTGTCGTGCGGAATCTATTCATTGATGATTAGATCTCGTAGAACTATCGAATTACGGAAGTGTTGACTGCTTCATTTCACCCACTTTGGAAATAGTCGTAGGAATATTCTGTGGGATTAATACCGGGTAATTTAGTGGGTTTTTCGAGATGAACTCATTATTCTGGAAGCACACTGTATGCACACAAGTAATCATCTACCCTTGGGTACCACGTCCACGCCTATATGATATTTGTTTTTTCTCGACATGACGGCAGCTACCAGCAGGATAGTCCGGCGTGTAATAAAGCTCGCAATATGCGTGCATATTTCGAAGAGCATCAAGATGAATTTAGCGAACTCCCTTGGCCACCAAACCCCCCGGACTTAAACCCAATCGATAATCTGTGGCACGATCTCGATGGCGCTGTTCGTGCCGTGGACTGTCAGCCGAGAAAGCTAGCGCAGCCGATGTACTTCGGCACTACAGTTCGCATGGCTCCACACATCTGTCAGTACCTGGCAGAACCTCGCTGACACTCTTCCAACACGTCTCCTGCGTACCTCGCAGCTGTTCTCGCTGAAAGATGTGGCTGTTCAGGCTTTTGACAGGTAGTCAGATCAGTGTGAGTGGGCAGAGTAAAAACATTCCGAAAACACCACGAGATCAATTCCGACCTGAACTGCCCCCTGCGGGTTCGGGGGTTAGAATAGGCCCGCGGTATTCCTGCCTGTCGTAAGAGGCGACTAAAAGGAGTCTCACATGTTTCGGCCTTATGTGATGGTCCCCTCTCGGGTTTGACCTCCATCTTTCTAAATTATTCCGAAGAGCGAGCCACTTGGGGAAGGGCGCCTTACATGGTGCATTGTATCCGTCGTGCAATTAGACCTTTAGCCGTCTTTCTCGGCGTTGCAATGGTGTCCCGCTCGTTTTCGATCTCTTGGGCGATTACCACGCTGCACTCTGCAGTGTTTCTTTTAACTGCGACGACGACCTTGGCCAATTTTGCACCTAAGGTCCAGCACGGTAGCCAGTCCGTTGTGGTGGGGCCGCCATGTACCCTCTTGGTTGTAGCCCCCTGACAACACAGGGATCGCTCTACTGATGCCTGCGCCGTTAACTCCCCACGTATGCCAAGGAGTAGATGCCCATCGCCCTGGGGCATCGGGACTCCCGGCAATGGCCATCCTGCCAGGTGGCCTTTGCTGCGGCTGGGTGGCGCCCGTGGGAAGGGCCCTTGGTCGGAGTAGGTGGCATCAGGGCGGATGACCCGCAATGAAGCGTGGTACATCATCTCTCGCTGGCGGCCAGCCGTCAGCAGTCTCTAAGCGTTCCAAAGCTCACTTTAAGGCTAATGTGTATGACCCCAAATCGTTCCCCTCCCTGGCCACACCATGGGAGGAACGAAAGGCTGTGAATGAGAGCGAAAGATACTCGCCCCAGTATCTCGTCTGTACCAGAGCTGACGGGGACTCGTTTGTGTCTGTGAAGCCTCAGTTCTTTGTCGAACATTTAGAGGACAAGTTCGGGGAGGTGGAGGGCTTGTCCAAGATGCGGTCTGGATCGGTGTTGATAAAAACGGCATCCTCTGCCCAGTCACGAGCCTTGCTGGCTTGTACGAAGTTGGGGGATGTGTCTGTTACTATCACCCCACATAACAGCTTAAATATGGTCCAGGGAATTATTTTTCACCGCGATCTCCTTTTACAGTCCGATGACGAGCTGCGCGCCAACTTGGAGCGCCGAGGTGTCCATTTCGTCCGGCGCGTCCACCGGGGTCCGAGGGATCGTCAAGTTGCCACCGGTGCCTTCATCTTGGCCTTCGAGGGTGACACGTTACCTGAGAAGGTCAAGGTGATGGTGTACCATTGTGATGTCAAGCCGTATATCCCTCCCCCGATGCGGTGCTTCAAGTGTTGGAAGTTCGGCCACATGTCTTCACGGTGTGCTTCCGACCTCGTCTGTCGCGATTGCGGTCGACCTTCCCATCCTGATCATCCCTGTGCGCCGCCTCCAATCTGTGTGAACTGTGGTGCGCACCATTCGCCTTGCTCGCCAGACTGTCCGATTCTGCAGAAGGAGCGGAAGATCATGGAAATCAAGACTCTCGACCGCCTGACGTACACTGAGGCGAAGCGGAAATATGATCGGCTTCATCCAGTGCGCATGACAGCTTCTTATGCCGCAACTGTCACTCCTTCTACAATTCCATCCACTCCAGTCAGCTCTCAGATTCGAAGTCCCACACCTGCCCCCTTGATGGTGGGGGGCACTAAACCTCCTGTTGCTCCTGCTCCATCTACTTCAGGAGCAACACCCCCCCCCCCCCAACCATCGGGGAAATCAGTCCCCCCTTCCCAGCCGGAGAAGCGTAAGACTTCTTCGGCTACTCTCGTAAGGAAGGGGTCCCTTGGGGACCTACGTTCGCACATTCCGACCGGTTCCAAAGCCGACAGCCACAAGTGGCTCAAACAACCGCCAGTCCCTGGTCGTCGGGACACACGGTCATCGTCTGTCCCTGAGACTGACCCAGTGATGCCCTCCCAGCCTGAACCACCCAAGGCGCAGTGCGAGAAGCAGAAGAAGAAGAAACTCCCCAAGGCTACTGACATTGCGGTGGCACCCATTCTACCGCTTCCTACAAGCTCTGTGTCTGAGGATGAGGTGGAGATTCTGGCGTCCACTGAGGACATGGATCTCGCCAGTCCCTCGGATGCAATAGATAGCTGTTGTCCAGGTGGTGACTCAGTAGCAGCAGGGGCCCCGGAGGCGTAATCTGCCTCCCCAATCCCTTCACGCCTTTTCCATCCATGGCTAATACCATCCTCCAGTGGAACTTCAGCGGTTTCTTCCACCATCTAGCTGAGCTCCGCCAACTTATCAGCCGTCATCCTTTCCTTTGCATCGCTCTGCAGGAAACTTGGTTTCCAGTAATGCGAACCCCCGCCCTCCGTGGCTATCGGGGTTATTTTAAGAACCGGGCAGCTTATGAAAGGGTGTCTGGTGGCGTCTGCATATATGTCCTTAACTCTCTTCACAGCGAGTTTGTACCTCTACAAACAGCTTTAGAGGCTGTCGCTGTTCGGGTGTGGACGCCACAGGCTATTACCGTCTGCAGTATTTACCTTCCACCTGATGGTGCTGTCGCGCAGCATGTCCTGGCTGCTCTGATAGCCCAACTGCCACCACCTTTTTTGCTGCTGGGCGATTTCAATGCCCACAACCCTCTATGGGGTGGGACTGTCTCCGATGACCGCGGTTGGGCCGTGGAGCATGTGTTGGCTCAGCTCGACCTTAGCCTCTTGAACACTGGTGCTCCCACGCATTTCAGTGTGGCCCATGGCTCGTTCTCAGCCATCAATCTCTCTACTTGCAGCCCTGGACTTGTCCCATCCCTCCACTGGAGAGTGTATCCTGACCTGTGTGGTAGTGACCATTTTCCCATCTATTTGTCATTGCTCCAGTGTCATTCTTCTGGGCGCTTGCCCCGCTGGGTTCTCCACAGGGCTGACTGGCCAGCTTTTACTTCCGCTGCAACCACTGAGTCTCCCACACAGGGTGACATTGACGAGGTGGTGCGTGTTTTAACCACGTCCATCATTTCAACGGCCGAGGCTGCCATCGGAGGAGGGCTGTACCCTGGTGGTCGCCGGAGGTTGCTGAGGCTATTCGCGACCGTCGGCAGGCTCTCCAGCGTCATAGGCGGCACCCGTCTCTTGAGACCCTCATCACCTTTAAGAGGCTCCGTGCCTTCACCCGTCGTCATATTGCACGGCGTAAGCAGGAGTGCTGGGAGAGGCATGTCTCATCCTTGGGCTCCCATGTCTCCCCCTCGCTCGTGTGGTCCCGGATCCGGAGGATTTACGGATACCAGACCCCTATGGGTGTCCCTGGGCTCTCCTTGGACGGCGCTGTCTGCACGAACGCTGCCGCCATTGCTGAACGGCTTGCCACGCACTTTGCTCAGAGCTCTGCGACTGCATCCTATCCCCCCGCCTTTCGCTCTCTAAAGGAGCGAGCCGAGCGGACGCCGTTCTCATTCCACACGCGTCGTTCTGAAACATACAATGCTCCTTTCAGCGAGAGGGAATTCCTCGCTGCCCTCGCCGATTGCCCTGATACAGCACCAGGCCCAGACTACATCCACGTGCAGATGCTGAAGCATCTCTCCAGGGACTGCCAGAGACACATTCTCGCGATATTTAATCGCATTTGGAGCGAAGGCGTGTTCCCGTCGCAATGGCGAGAGGGTGTCATTGTCCCCATCTTGAAGCCTGGTGCGGACCCACTGGCGGTGGACAGCTATCGTCCCATTACCCTCACCAACGTTTTGTGCAAATTGCTCGAACGTATGGTGGGGCGGCGTTTGTGTTGGGTCCTTGAGTCGTGTGGTCTCCTTGCTCCATCCCAGGGTGGCTTCCGTCGGGGCCGGTCTCCCATGGACAATTTGGTGCGGCTGGAATCTGCTCTTCGTACGGCCTTTGCCCGACGTCAGTATCTCGTTGCTGTATTTTTCGATCTGTGGAAGGCGTATGACACCACATGGAGGCATCACATCCTCGCCACGTTGCATGAGTGGGGTCTTCGAGGTCGGCTCCCGGCTTTTCTTCAAAGCTTTTTATTGCGCCGCTCTTTCCGGGTGCAAGTCGGTGCAACCTCTAGTTCTTCTTATATACAGGAAAATGGGGTCCCGCAGGGCTCGGTGTTGAGCGTCTCCTTATTTCTAGTGGCCATTAATGGTCTGGCTGCAGCAGTGGGGTCGTCGGTGTCTCCTTCTTTGTATGCCGACGACTTCTGCATCTCATTTAGCTCCACAACTACAGGAGTCGCCGAACGCAGGCTGCAAGTCGCCGTTCGCAAGGCAGCATCATGGGCTCTGACTCATGGCTTTCAGTTCTCCGCTGCCAAGACTCGAGTTATGCACTTCTGCAGGCGTTGGACGGTCCAACCTCATCCTGAACTTTACCTCGACCGCCACCTGCTTGAAGTGGTGGACACTTGCCACTTCTTGGGACTCGTGTTTGATGCCCGGCTCACATGGGTTCCTCATGTTACTCAGCTGAAGCAAAAATGCTGGCGGCACCTCAACGCCCTCCGCTGCCTTAGCCACACGTCTTGGGGTGCAGATCGCTGCGCGCTGCTGCGATTGTACAGAGCCCTTGTGCAGTCCCGGCATGATTATGGGAGCCTGGCCTATGGGTCTGCGTCACCCTCAATGTTGAAGTTGTTACACCACTGTGGGGTTCGGCTTGCAACTGGCGCTTTTTGTACCAGCCCCGTGGATAGTCTACTGGTGGAGGCCGGGGTTCCCCCACTGTGGATTCGCCGCCATCGACTGCTCGCCGACTATGCTGTCCACGTGCATTGCTCGCCAGGCCATCCCAATCATCGCCTGCTTTTCCCTGCCATGGTCCTCCATCTGCCTGAACGGCGACCTAGGTCTGGGCTTTCCGTAGCTGTCCATGTCCAGTCCCTGCTGTCGGACCTGGGCTCATTCCCTCTTCTACCTCCCTTCCGGGTCCGTGCACCTACGGCTCCCTGGTGTTTGTCCCGGCCGTCTGTCCGTCTGGACCTGGCACAGGGACCCAAGGACTCGGTTCTGTCTGTGGCCCTCCGTCGCCGTTTTCTTGCGCTCCTTGCCTCATTTTTGGACTGTGAGCCTGTCTACACTGATGGTTCCCTGGTTGATGGTCGCACTGCCTACGCTTTTGCTCACGCTGCCCATGTTGAGCAGCGCTCCTTGCCGGCTGGCTGCAGTATTTTTACTGCAGAGCTGGTGGCCATATTGCGCGCTCTTGAGCTTATGCGTTTCTGCTCAGGTAGGTCCATCGTCATCTGCAGTGACTCCCTGAGCAGCCTTCAGGCCATCGACCGCTGCTATCCCTCTTCTCCTCTGGTGTCCTCTATTCAGGAGTCTGTTTCCGCCATTGCCCGTTCTGGACGTTCGGTGGTCTTGGTTTGAACGCCAGGTCATGTTGGCATCCCGGGGAACGAACGTGTTGACAGGCTGGCGAAAGGGGCGCTCGACGCCTCAGCTTTGGAGATCGGCCTCACGGCTCCCGATCAGCAGCTGGTGTTGCGCCGTAAGGTGCTTGGGATGTGGTCTGCTGAGTGGCGAGGCTTGACAATGCCTAATAAACTGCGGGCTGTCAAGGAGACGACCGACCCTGTGGTCTTCTCGCAGGGACTCTGTTATCCTGTGTCGGCTGCGCATCGGCCATACATACCTGACGCACGGCCATCTTTTGCGTCAGGAGGATCCCCCCCTGTGTCGGTGTGGGTCCCGGCTGACGGTCGCCCACATTTTATTGGAGTGTCCCCAACTGCGCACCCTTCGGCAGTCTTTTAATTTCCAGGGCACCTTGCCTTTGATTTTATGTGACGATGCCTCCATGGCTGACAATGTTTTACATTTTATCCGTGCTAGTCCTTTTTATGGATCCATTTAGGGGGGTCCAGCACTTTTCCGTTTCTGTGTCTTTTGTCCTCGCGTCTCTCCATATTTGTTGCTGTTTTGGTGTCTCATCGGATGGTTGACTCTTTCCCTTTTTTGTTGTCGTGGTCAGTCAACCAGTCTCCGGCCATCTTCCTTTCATCTAATTCTTTCTGTCTGGTGTTCGTCTGTACTCTTCTTTTCTGTAGTGTTCGTCGCCTAATTTGTGTTCTTTAGCACCTGGGGGGGGGGGGCAGTCTCCTTCCCCTTGGGGTTTTATCTGCTCTGCGACTTTGTCTCGCTTGTTTTTGGAATGGGGGACTGATGACCTTAGCTGTTTAGTCCCCCTTAAACATCCCAACAACCACCACCACCACCGACCTGAACTAACACTGCGTGTTCAATGACTCACAGTGCTGTTGGTGAATTCGACATCTTCCATCACTTGAAAAAGAAATAAAATCATGTCTCTTCTGACGTTATTTCACGCTTCCCCCTCAGTTGTAGTCGAGTTTGTGCGTTGTGTAGTTCACCCGAACACGCAGCTTTATGTGCCGCACACAGCAATGGCCTTTTACGAAGTAGGGGAGCGCCGCTCGAAGTGGTAAGGCAAAGGTATTTCTATATTCAAGCTGAGCAACAATACTCGAGAATGCATACAAATGAGTGACTATCGTTTACAACTACTGAACTGCAACACCTAATAGTTTAATCACCTTAGGATAAAATTAAGTAATGTAAACAATTCAATTTTCCCTATGTGGCGAAACGGCCACTCTGAGCGTCATGAGGGGGCACACAAAAACAAGAGATAAAAACCTGTTGTAAAAACAAACTGAGCGTGTTTTACTGTGAAACATAATCGAATTACGCTTTTCACAAATGAAACTCAAACTGTGTTCTTCAACTCCTGTACAGAGCTCGTGAGCCCAGACGGAGTACTACTGGCGCTTATCCAGTGCTCTTCTGGCCTTGAATATAAAAATTTTTCTTCGTACTACATGCACACTGTGTCTTCATCGCTGAAATGATAAACTGGTCTTCTAGCGATAAGTTTCTTACTTTTTCCAATGAGATCTAAAGATTCAGAGAGAGGTACCTTAGTAAATAGCGACACTACATCAAAGCTAACTAATAGATCGGAGGTGTTCAGTTTCAAAGATTTTAATTTGCCAATGAAATCTGCAGAGTTCCTTATATGATGATCACATTTTCCCACAAGCGGCCTCAATAGTGACGCCAGGTGCTTGGCACAGTCATAGTTGGGAGAACCAATATTGCTCACGATAGGACGTAGAGGAACGTCTTTCTTATGGATCTTTGGGAGTCCAGAAAGCTTTGGAGGCACTGCAACACTTGGTTTCAGTCTTCGTATGACTTCCGGTGGAAATGGGGAGGCATTCAAAAGCGACGCCGTCTTCCTTACCACCTTGTTGGTGGGGTCCTTACTGATCTTCCGGTACATACTATCATTCAGTAAGCTGTATATCTTATCATGATAGTCGTCACGTGGCATTAAAACAGTGGCATTACCTTTATCAGCAGGGAGAACCACCGTTTCGGTATCTTGGCGGAGGGATGGCTTCCATTTTTGGATGTCTTGGATCGGCGCAAACAAGATGGCACTTTGGGTCATGCAGTATATCGGAAACCGACCCATACGGACTTATATTTACATGCAAATAGTTGCACCATCCTTCGCAGACGAGTAGTGTTCTAAGAACTTTGGTACACCGAGCACACGTCATATCTGATGAAAGTAGTTTAAAAGACGAACTTTTACATCTGAAGAGAGTTTTTGAGGACAACGGGTATTCTCCACAACAGATACGTAAGGCACTACAAATAAAACCTAAGGTGTCCGTAAGGAATGCAGAAGATGACGAGGAAACATTTAAATCCATGGCTTTCCTGCCGTATGTGGGAAGCCTTTCATCCAAAATAGGACGGATCCTCACTAAACATAAAGTAAAAGTGATTTTTCGTCCACCGGCGAAGACAGCTGCACTCCTGGGTTCCGTTAAAGATGACTTACTACTCCGCAAGCCTGGAGTTTACAAGATACCATGTGAATGTGGCCTTTAATATATCGGACAAACGAATCGTACAGTCCAAGAGAGGTGTACGGAACATCGCAGGTACACTCGGCTCTTACAACCCAGTAAATCGGCTGTGGCAGAGCATTGTATTGATTCTGGTCACTCTATGGTATATGAAAATGTCGAAATTCTGACTTCTGTTTCATCTTTCTGAGACTCCGTAGTAAAAGAGGCCATTGAAATCCGCTTGACGAAGAATTTAATTAATAGAGACAGCGGTTTCACATTAGATAAATCATGGAATCCGGCACTTTCAATATTGAACTTACAAAGACGTCGCTACAGTTCAGCTCCCAGTAATACATCGACCCCCCAGCGTGGATCGAATGCGCTGCCACAGACGTAACTAATGCATATTGTACGTCTTTACCGCCGATTAACATCACTGGCGCCTTGTTTATCTGTGGCCGCATGCGCAGTGGCGCGGTCCGCGAGTTTAAAAGGATGGAGCGAGCGCTGGAGCGTCAGTCGCACGGCTCTCTCTGAAGATGGCTGAAAGGTATACAGCCGAAATATTAGAAGAAGAAGCAGAATTTATGCGGCTGCATTCCCGAAACTTAATGGAGCAGTCTTTGCGCCGCGAAAACCTGAAGATTCACATCAAGTACCTCTTCGGGGAGGAGATGGCTTTATGTGTTCGACGATTTGATAAGCTACGACATTTGAGAGCGAGATTATTGAGCATGACAGAACTTTGAATACCTAAAGTAGGAATATTTCGTCAAGATAGGAAACTTTCAACACAGTTTCATTAAAAAGGCCCAAGTCACATTCCTTCTCCGTAATAAATACACAAAGTGACCACTTATCTTACATCACTATGACTAAAATCAACAAAAATTATTATAGCTCTGAGGAGCGGCACAGTTAAAGCTCATAGGCTGTCTGGACCCTCCCAGGGAATACGGCACCAATATTCATTTTGCCTCCCATTCCACTTTGCCTGGCTCTCCCCTACCTGACTCCAAATGAACAATGGAAATAGTTCTGTCTGTGGTGATAGCCTGCTGTCTGGTTAGGATGGACAAGCATACATCGACAGCGGACATTACTGTCGAGTTTGAAACTGATTGACAGTTACATGCTGGCCAAAATAAAAACGGCCCCTTTTAAGTGAAAAGCAGAACTGCCCATCACAGAAAATGCTGGAAATCATTGGCTGGCTCTGAGCACTGTGGGACTTAACATCTATGGTCATCAGTCCCCTAGAACTTAGAACTACTTAAACCTAACTAACCTAAGGACATCACACAACACCCAGCCATCACGAGGCAGAGAAAATCCCTGACCCCGCCGGGAATCGAACCCGGGAACCCGGGCGTGGGAAGCGAGAACGCTACCGCACGACCACGAGATGCGCTGGAAATTGTGATTTCAGTTGGACCAATCGGTTGCTATGTCGCCTCCACATGCTCATCTCAAGCGTGCTGGGTCCCGTGTGCTTCGCTGTGGCATTTCGCTTGCGGTAGTGAGAGGAGCAGACGTGTTAGGTGACCAACTGAATGCAATACAAAATGGTGTTCACTATAAAATAGAGCGTGGTCATTGTCGAGTGCTATGCGAAGAACAGTTCGTGGAAAAAACGTGCATATCTCTTTGTCCAAGTGTTTAACACTGGGAGTGTTTTGACAAAAGCTCCATCAAAGTCTTCAAAGTATACTTTAGTTGCCAAGTGGCTCGAAATGGCCTGTATAGGAAATGAAAACTGTAACTATCCAAAAAGATTTCGAACACCAAAAATCGTAGCTCGAGTGAAGTGAAGCTTGCAACAAATCCGACGAAACCTTAGTCCGATTTATCTGTGCGAATGGGAATGAGATACGTGTTGTCGAAGAATTTTTGAAAAAGGAACTATGTCTGTATCCTTGTACACCAAAGAAACTGGTATAGGCTTGCGTATTCAAAAAGAGATATATATATATATATATATATATATATATATATAAACAGGCAGAATACGGTGTTGCCGTCGGCAACGCCTATATAAGACAAGTGCTGCATTCAAATACAGAGACATAGAAACAGGCAGAATACGGCGCTGCGGTCGGCAAAGGCTATGTAAGACAAGTGCCTGGTGCAGTTGTTAGACCTGTCAGTGCTGCGACAACGGCAGGTTAACAAAATTTAAGTGAGATTGGGTGTGATGTTATAGCCGGCGCACGAGCGATGGGACACAGCAACTCCGAGGCAGCGATGGAATGGGGATATTTCCGTACGACCATTTTACAAGTGTACCGTGAATAACAGGAATATGTTAAAACATCATATCTCCGACATCGCTGCGGCCGGAAAAAGATCCTGCAAGAACGGGTCCAACGACGACTGAAGAGCGTCGTTCAACGCGACAGTAATGCAGTCCTTCCGCAACTTGCTGCAGATTTCAGTGCCGGGCCATCAACACGTGTCAGCGTGCGAACCATTCAGCGAAACATCATCGTTATGGTCTTTCGGAACGGAAGGTCCACTAGTGTGCCCTTGATGACTGTACGGCACAAAGCATTACGCCTCGCCTGGTCCCGTCAACACCGACACTCAGCTGTTGACGACTGGATACACGTTGCCTGGTCAGACGAGCCTAGTTTCAAATTGTATCGAGCGGATGTATGTGTAAGTGTACAGAGACAACCTCATGAATCCATGTCAGCAGGGTTCTGTTCAAGGTGGTGGAGGCTCTGTAATGGTGTGGGGCGCCTAGATACGACTCTGACAGGTGACACGCACGTAAGCATCATGTCTGAGTGCCTGCATCCATTCATATCCATTGTACATTCCTACGGACTTGGTCAATTCCAGAAGGACAATGCGACACCCCACAGTCCAGGATTGCTATAAAGTGGCTCCAGGAACATTCTTCTGAGTTTAAACACTTCCGCTGGCCACAAAACTCCCCAGGCATGAACATTATTGAGCATATCTGGGATGCCTTGCCACCCCCTCGTACTCTTACGGATTTATGGACAGTCCTGCAGGATTCATGATATCAGTTCCCTCCAACTCAATTTCAGACACTAGGCGAGTCCATGCCACGTCGTGTTGCTGTACTTCTGCGTGCTCATGGGGAGCCCACATGATACTAGGCAGGTGCGCTAGACGCTGTGGCTCTTCGTTGTAGATTTATTGTTGTGAATTGGTTAATGCGTGCGGACGAAAATCGCGAGCTGTGTTTTGCCGATTGTTCTGAGGGAAGTTTCTCAATTCCTCATATAAAGCCCTATTCGGCCGGTCAGGATACATGACCTAACAGAACATGCGCCATTTTGCATCATAAAAGACTCATCAGTACTTTGAAGGGTTGTTGCATAATATCAAAATCCGTGTTAGGTAAGCAGTGTCTCGTCTCCTCATTCTTTCACGAAACTATTAATGCTGTACGGTACGTCCAGAAACCGTTCAATACATATATGGACCACTCTTAGTAGATGAACAACTGCATGAATATTTTCAGCTAGGTGGAGCAACAGCACACGCTGCCTTGACAACTAGCGCTTTCACTTGGTGGCGTACGTCTGCGAACCACACCGTGATGACATTACGACACCATAACGCTCACTCTGCAAGTTTCCT